>NC_142245.1:111158955-112378861 GCF_052056855.1 Sturnus vulgaris | reverse complement strand
AGGGGAGAAGGAAGCTGGAAAAAAAACCCCAAAACCATAGGAAAGAGAAGCTCCTTGCCAAGGTTGTAATGTTTCACAGGATGTTGAGCTGTTGGTTTCACTCGAGCAGTGTTAACCCTGCAGGGGAATGGTCCATTCCCCAGACAGCGGCATCAGAACCTCAATTATATATATATAATTATAACTATAGCAATATATCTATCTATCTATCTATATTTATATAAGTATACATTAAAGTCTGTTACTGCACTTGCACCTAATACAGAGGAAAAGTACTGGCGTTGCTGCTGGATACAAGTGGTTGCCTTGACTGAAGTCCTGTGAAGGGTGAGCACCACAAGGAAAGGCACCACGAGGCTTTGAGAGTTGAAATGTTGCTGCCCTAACATAGCCATCACCAATAAAAACAAAGAGCTTGGTGGAGTTAATGAGGGCAGGTGGGGCCAGGCTGAATTGTGGCCTTGCTGATGACAGAAAAAACAGAGTTTTCCCAGAAAAAAATACTGGGGTTTACGCAAGGTGGCTGATGGTGAAATTGAGACCAGAGTTTGGTCTTTTCAGGGGCACGTTGATTTTGCGAGCACTTTGGACATTTTTTAACAGCTTTCCTAAATTCAAACGGCCTCTTTGTGCTGTGTTCAACACTCCTGCACCAATGGAAGAAAAGCAGGATTGAACTCTGGGAATAATTAACACAGAGAGGGCACAGCCTGCCCTGAGCTGCCTCCTGGGATGTGGTGGATGCCTTCAGCCCCCACTAAACCAGGAGATGTTGAAGGCGCTCAGCGAGTCTGATCTCATCCCTCTGCAGAGCCCTGCCCTGAATATCTCAATCTGTCACACCCCAGGAGCCCAGAGAATAAATTGTCCTGGACACAGGCAGCAATTTTTGATGGGTTGGCAGAAGTCCTGCCAGGCTGAGGCAGAGATGAAACCTGCACCTGTCTGGTTTTCTGAGGTCTTAGTCCGTGCTTCTCATTCCATCCTTACCCAATCAACATTTCCGCTGCGCCAAACTTTTGTGTTGGCCCTTGCTCTATTTCTTCTGCTCATAAACTCACGCTCAAGCACATGGCCCTCCAAGATGTAGAAAACAGAGGAAGAGCTGGGAATAAGCCAGAGCACATCCTCAGAGCCCTCCTGCAAAACAAGAAGTTGCTGCAGACACTGCCCATCCCCAACGGGCTCCCTGTGCATAAGGTCATTGCTTGGTGATTGAAAAAAGAAGAAGAAGAGACTCGCAGGCACTCTGTGCCAAGTTAAGAGCACAGGTTTTGCACGGTGTTGACACCTGTCAGCCCATCCCATCTGCAAATCCCGAGCTCTTCTGACAGCTGCTGGCGAGCAGCCTGCCCCCCCTTGCCAGTGGCCAAGT
Organism: Sturnus vulgaris; assembly: GCF_052056855.1. NCBI lineage: Eukaryota > Metazoa > Chordata > Aves > Passeriformes > Sturnidae > Sturnus > Sturnus vulgaris. The sequence goes on along the minus strand of NC_142245.1, from coordinate 112,377,486 downwards.
CAAGGACAAACCAACGAGTTTGGCAGAAATTCGCTCCCTGGATGGAGAGGAGGGGCAGGACTGCCCCCAGCCACTTCTGGCCAGCTCACAGCAGGGGTTGGTGGCAGCCACGTGGCACCCAAGCATCGTGTGTGTGGCTTGCTGGCAGAATCCAGGAATGGTGTCGGGACACCACTGTAGGGGACAAATGGAGTTGCCTGCGGCAGGACTTGACGTAGTTTTCCTTGTTCAGATCGAATTTTGGGTGTCTAATTTGGATCCCAGTTTTTCTGGAATCCCAGGAAGGCTGGCTCAGGTGCAGAAATGACCTAGGAAGGAGCCAACCTATCCCAGATGAACTGAAAATCCTTGATCCTAACTTGGATGGATGGGCATCTAAAACCTGCAAGCCACGCTGGGTCAGGATGGCACTGGAAGGAGAACTTCAGATGAAGGACCTGGGTTCAGAATGGGCTGAGTTTAGTTTATAAGGCAAATTCAAGGCATGGGCATGACCAAGTTTCAAGCTAAGTTAACAAAAAATGTACTTTTTACTAGGAAAGCTTAGGCCATTATTCCTGCCTGATGCACCTGATGGAGAGGGTCTGGGGTGAGTAGAATTCTTCTTTGGAATTTTTAAGCCAGACAGGATTTAGGATGGGAGAATAAGACACAGAGATGCCTGTGGCATGAACTCTTGGGAATGCACCTGAGGAACCACCTCTGCTGTCAACAACTCCATGGCCCAACAGGACTGTGCTAAATCCTTAGTTTCTCAGTTGACTTCCCTGGATGCTTTCTGCAGGGAGAGAGAGGCATTTCAGAGGATTGGGAAAAGCACTTCCCAAAATCTTATTGTGACATTTCAGAGCAATCTGCCTGGTTATGTCTGCTGAGCCAAATGGGGACAAAAAGAAGGTGAGATGCTGGTTTTGTCCTGCCCACCACCACCACGGTCCCATAACACTTTTGATGTTAAGGTCTGGAAGTACATCACCAGCATTGTCTAAATAATCCTCTCATCACCCTGGTGAGGTAACCTTTATCCCTCCCAGTTTACAGATGAAACTAAAAAAAAAATTGGAGCAAAAAACCCCAAAACTCCCAGGTTAAGCCCTAACAACCTATTTTTACCACTTTGTAGTGATTGTGGAATTTGTTCTCCTTGAAAAAGATTAATTTGAGGAATCAAGTGCAAGAGTGTTTTCCAGGTTCTGAGTGTTAACGAGTTCCAGTAGTGATTAGTCAAATTTCAATGTTTATGGGAAAAGTGGCACTTCTGCAATAGAAGTATTTAAATTGTGCTATTCCCTGTGTCTGTGCCAACTTTCCAGTACTATCAAAATTCACTAATCAAAAACTCTTCTAGGATGACAGCTCATTTGAGAGGTTTCCATGGACTGTTAGGATTCCTTTCAATCAGAAGAGCTTTGCAAGAAGTAGGATTGGCAAAAATCTTTAAATGAACGTTGCAACACCTGGGGTAAGCGTGGCAGAGATCCAGGGGTGGAGGTGGCAACAGATTGACCATTCCCATATCACATGGCCTGGAAAACAGGCCAATGGCACCAGGGAACATCTTACACCTGCCAGCAGACATAACCCTAATATCCTCTTGGCTTTCCCAACCAACAGCCCGTGGCAGAGATAGAGAGAAAATGTGGATCTTCAGGCACTACGATTTTCTAAATAAATCCAAAAAATATTCACACCACAGGAAGGGCATTTCCTTGCAATCAGGAAGTCATTCAAAGCCTCCAAAATATAGAGCCTTTGTGTGATAATCCTGGTTTCAGGGGAACAGCTCCACAATGGAGCTTGCTGTCAGATTCCCAAGCACATCCCTATTAGTCTGGAACAAGGAACACACAGAAAACAAGGCAAGAACCTCACCCCACCTGTCTTCTCATAGTGGTTTGTAATGGGTGGCCCCATCAGATTTAGTGGAATGGTTAGAACTTGACCCAGTGACAGGAGTCACCAAACTGAGATATGAAACAGTCCTTCCCTGAGTAAATAAAACACTGTTAAAACTAATTCCCATTCCTCATTGGAACAAAAGGCTGGAATGGTAAAAGTTTGCAGAGCAGAAACAGTAGCCAGAACCATTGTTTTTTTCTGATAGGAAAATATTTTCCATGGAAAGCCCCTCAAGTTTTGGATCCATTTTGGGAGGGGACATATTTTGTAGCAAATGGAAAACTTTGATATGCAAGGTAAAATCTCTTCCCTGCCACTGTAAAGATGGGACACAAAGGGATTTGGCTGTGATACCTATTTAGACCCTTTCCTTCAGAAAACACTCATCACAGCTCTCCTCCAAATGACTGCAATTACATCCAATTTAAGGCTTGTTTAATTGCTCTGGGAGTAGTTCTGGGATGTCTATGGATAAGTGCAAACCAGTCCACTTTCCCTACTTCTTATCCATCCAGAATTTGTTGGCTGATATTGAGATTTCAATGATTATTGAAAAAAACCAGGTTATATGGGAATGGTGTGAAACTGAAGTAATATGAGGGAGCTGCCTGGGGAAAACTTTGTCGTTTTTCCCACAGTGCCAGCTCATAGAATCAGAATATCCTGAGTTGGAAGGGACCCACAAGGATCCTGGATGTCCAACTCCTGGCCCTGCATGGGATGACCCCAAGAATCACCCAGCTGAAGCCAGGAGGCTCCAGCTCCAGGCTGCCAAAATTCCCAAAATTCCTGTGAGCGTCTCCCTGCGTGTACTCGCGTGCCCTCAGAAACTGAAACCAGCCCCTCAAGAGAACAGATTGCAGGTGTAATCAGCTGGCATTTGTCCTGCATCTTCCCTAGTTAGGAAGGAACTGTGTTTGCTTTTGGAGTGAAGGAAGGGGAGGAAAGGCGGGGGCGGATGCAGGTGGCGTTCAGCTGGGGCTGAGGGGAGGAGGTTCTGGCACAGGCAGCGAGTTTTATTGGTAAATACAGCTAGAAAGGAAAATATGAGCTGCTTGTCCTTGTGACTGATGAACGGGAATGACATCTGGAGGCAAAACAATAATCATTCCCTTCGAGTGGCATTTGGCATTTGAATTTTAAGGGCTTGAAATCAGATTTGGAGGGTTTACTCCCTGCAAAGGAGGGCCCTGTTTGCTGCGTGTGTTGACAGGGCTGTTCTCATCGCAGTGCTGATACTGGTGAAAGCAGAAACCATCTCTTCCTCAGCTAAAACCAGACACTACAAAGCCCCCATAGAGATCAGGGGTAGGCTACACTCAGATGGATGCTCTTGGAAAGATACTCCTGCTTTTGCCCAAGTTTTGCCAGCGTTTTGACAAACTCTACAAGGTCAAAGATGAAATCTATTGTCACAGTTGAAGGAAAAGACCAATAGGGCCCTGTTTGGGCTCCCCAACACCAGTAATTACTGCTTTTAGCATAGATAGTGTAAGGAGGCACCTTGCCATCAGTGGAGCTCTACTGATTTATCCTGATGCTGTGTTTGGCCCTCGTGTTTGGTCTGATTTTGGCTTCCAAATTCCTTAAGATCAGATGGGACAGCATTTTCTCAGGACCTTAAGCTTCTGATGGTCTTTTAATTAAAAAAAAAAAAAAAAAAAAAAAGCCCCTACAAGGAATGTTTATTTCAACCTTGCTTGCAAATCCCAAATTGCTAGCACCTCTCACCAGGAATGACCTTCCTCATCTCAAAAAAGCCCTTTGGAATTCACAATGTGTTCATATATATTAAAACATATATACTGCTGCAGTAACATGGCATGTATGCTCACCTATATTTCCACAGGACTGGGGATATAGACTCAGACATACATGTTGATTAATCCCTTTAATCCTGAAAATTCATAGGCACCCACTTCACTTCAGGCTTAATATATAGTAGGAGGAATTCTTTCTCTTCCTGCTGTTTTACTCTCACTGCTGAATTGAGTTATACCAAAACAAGTGAGTGCAAGCACAGCCAGGTGGTTTCCCTGTTAAACACCACAATTTCCAGAGAATTAAAGGGTGATTTATCAATAATGTGAACTTCTTGTCCTTTTTTTTTTCTTAAATATATATATATATAATGCCCTCAATACCTTATAGGCTATATCCTATCTTATTCCACGAGATGGGAGACAACAAGCTTTGAAAGCAGTCTGCACCGACATCTTTTTGTTCTACCAGATAAACATGAGACTTTAATTGCTTTCAAAACTATGCCTGCCCTGTCTCAGCCCTCTCAGTCCACCCCTGTTCAAGACACAGATGTGTGGTGCTTTTTAGGACAAAGAGGGAATATCTGTTTGTTGGCCAGCATTTGGTTGGGTCAAACAAAGCAGTTAGCATAGCACCGAAGGAGTTACATTGCTGTTTTTTTCCCAACTTCAATCCTTTTTTTTTTTTTTACCTTTTTTTTTTTTTTTTTTTTGGAACAGAAGCAGTAAAAAGAACCCAGAAGCACCAAGCTGAGTGCTTAAAACAGGGCAAAGAAACAGCTGGGGAGAAGGACGGGGAAGGAGCAGACCCAAAGCCAATGCGGATGAGCGCTGGCCCATCTGCAGGAGTGGGGCTTCTAAATTTGCTCTGCCCCAGCAGGAAAATGTGCAGCTGCCTGGAAATTCAGGTGGAAGAGCCTGGCCCCTGGAGCCAGAAGATTTTGAACTCCCTCCCCATGGTGGATACAGAGAAGGGATGGGGAAGGTACGTGGCAGACCAAGCCAGAGCTTCCTTCTTGCTTCATGCAAGGCAAGTCTTGGGCTAGAGAAGACAGTGGCCACCTGAAACACCCCCCAACAATCCCAAACAGACCAAACTCCACAGTCCTTACTCAGGACAGAAAAGGAGACCCAACAACAAAAACCCAGGAGTTTTGCCTGAGTAAGGAGTGCGTGAGCAGACTTCACAAAGCTTCTCCACAAGGGAGCAGGGACTCCTGCCTGGCATTGCATTCCCACAAGAGACATCATATAATGGTCAGGACACTTAGACAATAGCAACACGAAAAAAACCCTAAATCCCAGGCTTTCTATCACATGTTTTTCCCTTCTGAATCATCTGACCAGTGGTGACATTTGGAGCAATGATCTGGATCCCTTCCCTCGTTCTAAAGAAAGTTATCCTGGCTTTCACCTGAGTGGCTTGGGGCTCAACCAGGGACGAATCCACCTCGCTGGACACGGAACCAACAGCCAAAACTCCCACAGGTGGCAAGGGAAGTTTTGCCTGCAGGAGGACGGTGAAGGCAGCCTGGTCTGGTCTCTCTAGATGTGGCACAGGTTTTTTCTCCAGGAAAGCAGGGAAGAGTTGCACGGGAGCAGCGTTGGGTCTATTTTATCCTTTCACATCCCACCTTCGCCCTTTGTGTAAGGAAACAGTTTAAAAACCAAAAGAAAAAAGCCACTGTACAACCAAGTAAACTGCAATTATTGTGCTGTCTTAGGCAGTCAAGGAACTTAAAAGGCAAAAAACAGAAAGGAAAAAACGTTATTTTCTCACATGTTTATCAGTTGAGACACTAGTTTTCCCATGCCTACAAGAGTCCTCAGCAATACCAGCCTCCCAAATAAGGTCCAGGCTATTCCAAAACAGCGTGAGCAAATTTTTCACTGTATTCAGATGGAAGCTGATGACTGAAAGATTAGTGCACATTTAACCGTGGCTGATGAGAGCAACTTTTAAAGAAATTCAAGTATTCATCAGTAATCTGTTCGGTTCAGAAATACTTTTGTCATCTTTAGTTTCAAGTTTTCAGAAACAGCAAGGAAAAGGGAAAGGTCACCTGTTGTGTAAGAAAATAATATTGCAAATAGTGCTGTTACATTTGACCAGGAAAGCAAGGCTGTTCAGTTGGCGCACAACGATTTTCTCCGTTCCTTGCTTTTGGGGAGAGAAAAGACTTCAAATCACTTTCTCAAGACATGCACCAACAGATTTTTCCTTTTGCATGTTGTAACCCACCCCTTCACTGCTCATCCCCCAGAACAGCACAAACCCAGCAAAGAATGAAATTTTCATGGCGCACTTCCAGCACCTCTCACACGCGTTAACTTAAGCCTCACAACACCCCTGTGAGGTAGGTAAATATTATTATACCCATGTTCAGATGGGTAAACTGTAGGCACAGAAAGGTTAAATCACTTGCCCAAGGTTACACAGCAACTTCGTGGCAGAGCTGGGGTCGAAACCCAGGAGTACTGTCACCCAAAAATCTGCAATGACTTTTAGACCGTGGCCACTTCCTACGCTCTCTGTAAGAGACCATCTGACAAACACAGCATTGCACAAATCCAATTAACTCCGTGGATTACAAAGTGCCTGGCTTTCAAACATTTGCCTTGCTGCATGTGTCCCAAAGGAATGGGGAGGGCACAGGAAGGTTTATGCTCTCAAATAATTTTTTTTTTTTTTTTTTTTTTTTTTTTTTTACATTTGCAGGGCTTGGTTTTGCCTTGGTTTCATTTTTAGGTTTTTCATATACGACAGGAAATGGTATCCACATTATTTTATCAACAACGTCACTTTCAAGTTGGGTTCTGTGCATGTCTGAATATACACTGAGGTCCAGATGGTTTATGCAGATTTATTTTAATAGTCACCAATTGCCTCCCTCCTCATCAGCGAAGAGCCAATGGAACATATGCAGCGATCTGTCATCTTGTTTTCCCATTTTTCTCATTCTCCCACTGCCTGAGCTTCAAGTAAGGAACAAGGGTTGAACACAGGCAATACCCAGCACAGCAGGAAAGCTCCTCCCTTTCTTCACATCACACCTCAACAGGAAAGAGTCACCACACCGTTATTCCCAAGTTCAAACACAACAGAACAATGAAGCGATTCTCAACGTGCTCATGGAGAATTAAGTGGATTGCAACAATCTCTAGCGGTACCCAAAGGTGTGGAAATGCGTTCTGCACACAGTGAAAGGTTTGCCCACGTCTATTTGGGATAGCCTCAAATCTCCTTGTTCAAACCAGGCTGAGATTCTCTGCACCAGAATACACCTGAGCTCCAAGGAAAAATAAAACCAGCAATCATAACCCTGGGAAAGCACCATCCCCAAAGCCCCCAGGGCTTGAGACAACTGCCAAAAGAACAGCATGCAAGCTCCAGCAAGCAAAGGGTCCACAAACGGAGTTCACATCATCCCTACTGACCTACATCAGCCACCTCAGCTTCTGTGGGGATTGGCATAGACCTTATTTTGTCATGGTTGGTTGGGTTTTTGTTTTCTGGTGGGTTTTCTTTTGCAGGACCACATTTGATCTGAACAGAACCCAGAGAAAAGCAAACCCAGTAAAAGAAGGAAAAATCCTAGGAAAGCCTGTCTCCACAATTTTCCGCTGACTCCGGCAGCTTCCAAATTGTCTCCTGCCCAAGCTGCCCAGCAAGCAGGCACTAAAAGGTTTTGCAAATGCACAGTAGTAAGTTTTCCTTTTCAAAGCACCTCTGAGCTTCAATGAAATCATGCTGGACTAACCTCAGACCACATTTTCTTCAGGAGGTTGTCATGCTGCCGGTGTGCGGGTGACAAAAGTGACATGCAGGGGTCAGGGGTGGGATAAATTGTGAAGTGAATCTTGTGTGTACAAAAACATATCTGAAGAGCACGGGGTGATTGCACTCTGAAAGTCAACAGCGATGCTCCTCACGTGAGCCAGGTTTTAGCAGACCATTCACTAAAGCTTGGAATTAATTTTGCCCTGTTTCATCCAGTCAGCTTAAAATAAAAATACATGCAAATGACTTTTGGCAGGTGCACAAAAGGACAGGGCGAAGCAGAGAATTAGTTCCAATCTCAAACACTGAAAATATATATATTTACACTTGAAATGGGTGTCTCACTTGCACTTTGCAGTGGTAATTATTCACCATTGGCTCCTCTTCTGCAGTTCAGGTTGGATTTGCTGCAGATGAAAAATGCCTCGTGTGGGTGGCAAAGCATGACAAGGGCATGGACAGGGACCTTGTAATTCTGTGTTTCCACCATTGATTTGGTCTGGTCTGAATGATTCCTGTCTCTGAATTAGCTGCCTATGGATGTGTAACACTATCACAGTAAACATGCCATCCATCTGACATGGATGGAGGGATGCATGGGTTGACATCTGAGCCATAAAAGTGACGCAGTTTGCAAAACAACCTCAGCAAAAGGAACAAAACAAACTGAAAAATAGCTTGTCCATTGATTCAGGCAGAAAACAGAAAAATGCCAGATCAGAGCTGATGTACTCCACCACGTCCTCCATCCTGGTCTGTGGCGTGGAGTTACATCTTTATCAGGAAACTGAGCACTTCCAGGATCCATTCTGGCCATGAAGCCAACTGAGCAGTGCTGGCCCCATCCTGGCTCCTAAAATCGTCCACCCCTGATATGGAGCAGCTGCATCCAAACTTCTGACTGGGGACAGTCTCTGGCCAGTGTCAAAGCCTGGGCAAAGCTGTGCCTGAGCCCAGGGCTCCTTGGAGTGGATCAAAACCATGCCAGGGAAGGTTTGAACAATAACAGTCGAGATGGTGGAGCCCTCGTGCCTCGGCGTTGCCCTGGCATGGCACAATTGGCTGGTTTAGATGATCCCAGGGTGAATCCAGCACCATAAATGTGCCAGAGAAGTTGCCCACCAATCTTTTGATGTGAATAAATGCACTCTCAACCTTCTCCATGGCGGTTTGGAAAGCTCCTCATGCAGTATCTTCTGGCCCAAAGGTGGGATATAGTATAAAAAAGGTACCAGGGAAAAGCTGAGGAGTTAAAATCAAAGTGAAACCAAAACAAGTCGCTGACCATCCTGCAAAGTGCACACCAAAAATACAAAGGGCTAAAAAAATAAAACAGGAGGAGAGGATGAGACTCTTAGCACTGGGATTAGTACCAATAGAGAGCTGGGGTAGTTTTCCACCCTGAGCTTTTGGCTTGGCAAAAGGCGCTGTTTGGCAACAAGATCACAGGTAATCCCAAAAGGAAATGGTCACCACCCCAACTGTCCACCAGGAACATGCTGGGAGTAGTGGCAGAGCACGAGCTTTACGTTAAGGCTGTAATGAAGTCCTGGAAAAAGAAATAGTTCTTCAGGGACGACAGAGGCTCTCCCTGGAAATCCTTTGCTAAATGAAGATGCTGATGGAGATCATTCAAAGAAAGGAGAAGCAGAGGCAGAAAGTTTATGTAAGTAATGAAACAGTCTTAACTCGCAGTGGAGGCACCTGCCTTTGTTGTTATCCACACTACGAGCCACGAAGGAGGAGGACTTTGGAACAGGGATTTGTCAAGCCCTTGGTTAAGCTGGTTTGGTTGTGAGAAGTTAGCACTGCATTGAGAAGTAAGGACACTTCCAGAGTGTTTTGCCCCTCTGCCCCCGGCGCGGGGCGGAGGTGCCGGCTGTTGGTGTGGTGGTGTGGAGTAAGATCCCGTTCCTGAGGGAAGGCAGGCTGGAGTTGCTCAGGAGAGGCAACACTGAAGGGTCTCCTCCTCCTGGCACCTGGTGACTGTGCCTTGGCTCCTTGTCACTGTCCTGGTGGGAAGGGTCCAGCTGTTCAATGGGTGATCAGCACCAATTTCCAAGGTTGATGAGTTTGGGGAGCAGGACCTTCTTACGGTGCTTTTGAAAACGAGAATGCCACCTCCTGGGAAAAAATGGTCCCCGAGGAATAGCAGGGCTGTTTGCCATCCATTCCTTTCTCATGCTTTTGCCACGGAAATGCAGGTGTGAGGAGGAGAGCTCTTCATGCAAGGACCAACGTGGGGAATTCGATCAAGGTAAGTCTACACTAACATTAAAGGCAAGTCAAAAGAAAGTTCTGGAAGGAGAAATGCAGGCCTGTAGCTGGAGGATGGGCACCTCCGTGTTTTTAGGACTCGGCAGCTGGGGACAGCGAGTTCACTTCACAAATTACCTCTTTTTATGGAGACAGCACACTGATCAGGGGAGAAAAAGGGTGAAATGTTAGTAGGACACTTGAGAAGGAACTGGCTGTGGAGCACAGACAATGGAGAAGGGAAATGAAAGCTTTTCACAAATATATATCAGTTCATGTGTATATATATATATGTATTTATATGCATTTATGTGCACAGCAAACAAAGGATTGGGGAGTTAGATAGGGGATGGCAAGACCAAATCCCTCCCTTTGCATGAAAATGTGACCATCACATTGGTTGTAATCAGAGCCCAGAAACATCTGCCTGAAATGGAGTTTGACTGGGAATTACAGTACCAGTGACAATTTGGCTTTGTATAAACTTTGCCGTGTGTCTATAGTTTGGCGTGAAGGAGTCCTGCCCTCCTGGAAAGGGACAGACACCAGTTAAAAGGTTCCTTTAAAAAACAAAATGAAATAACTGAAGAAACCCCAACGTTTTCTCAGAACACTGCAAAGGATCACTGATTGAAAAAAATGTTTCTCTTCAGGTATATTCAGGCGAAGAAAGCATTCAGCTTCTTTAAACTGTTATATAAAATTGGTACTAGTTTCTTTAAAGACTATCATAATTAAAAAAAACAACTGATTCCTGAAATTAAAAAAAAAACATAATCATAATTAAAAAATATCCCCCCATGCTGATCTTCTCTTCAGAATAGGTCAGCATGGGAGTTTTGCACCCTAGACAGTTACAGTATTTCTGGAATAAAAAATTGCAATTACACACAGAAAATACTACAGCATTCACTTAAAAATATCTCATTTTGTTGTTGTTGATTTTCCCCTCCCAAGCAGAGGGATGGTGGGATTGAAAAGATGCCCTGAAACGGGAATATTCCTTTAAAGGAGCAATACTCTCGAAACGGAAAAAGGTCATTGGATAGACGCAAACCCGGTGATTTAACTCGGAAAAAAAAACAAACAGAAAAACAAAACAAAACAAAACAAAAAACCAAAAATCAAAAAAAACCCCAAGAGATTCCAGCACAGAAACAGAATCCGAGAGAGATGAGAATGTTCAGACACTGAGTGGGTTATTTGGAAATGTCAAAGACAACCCCACAGCTTTGCCAGCTTCGGAGGTGGCAGCATCTCCTGGCGGTGGAAGGCTAAGCTAAACCACGGCGCTCTCGCTACGCTCTTGGATTTCCTCTGGTTGTTGTTTCTCGCCATGTACTTACAGTAGAGGGTGACACGAGACAGTTTTTATCAGCAGTTCCCCACACGTAACCGAGTCGAAGAATTTTTCTCAGCTAAATCACAACAACAACATCAACAAAAATACAAAGCACCAAATCATCTCGAGACGTGAGTCAGTTTTACAGGTTATTACCGTTTGAAGAAGTTTTGTTGGTTGTTTTGTTGTTGTTTGTTTTTTGTGTTTTTTGTGTTTTTTTTTTTTTTAATCCCGACTTTTCATGTTTTGTTTTCCTTAAAAACAAAACAGAAACAAAACAAAAAATCAAAACCCAAAAATCCCCAAAATGGAACGAAGGATGCTTTACAATCACTTTAAGGCTCGCACTGAATGAGACATGACAGGTCTTACACGAGATTACAAATAATACATGTATGCCTTTCACAGCCTTAAAATGATACAGTAGGTCAAATTATTTTGCCAGTCACTGATCAAGTATTGTGCCTTTAAATTGACTCGCTTTTTGCTACCATGCTGAGTTTTATTATTACTGAAATAATTATTAGAGATGTGGAAATGTACTTTCGGATCATGTTTTTGGTTTATAATTTTGATAATTTCTCATTTTCCAGAAATCAAGGTGGCAGGCCTTATTCTGGGCTCAGACTGTTGGTATTTGCTCCACTGGAGACAGTGGGGCTTTAGCACGAGCAGTTGTTGGGAACAAGATCAGATCCTGTATTTTCACACTGATCTGGTACAATCCCACCTTTGTACAGGGTCCATTTCCACAAGGAAAACGGTTCCAGGGTGGGGTCACCTTTATAACACAACTCGGTCAAGGCTTGGCCCAATGGTGTTATAAATTCCTTGCCAAATTCTCTTACAGACCTGATTTTGTCTTTCAGCTGTTGGAAAAATCAAACTCCATTGGGGTTGTCTTGGCTTTGCTTTCTTATCTTTGCTTTCTTATCTTTAGACATTTGGAGGGTTTTTACTGCTAAATCCAATAAGAGCAACAGGATTTGCTTGGGGTTTTTTATACATTTCTCTGTTTTTGTTGTTGTTAATTTTTTTTTTAATTTTAAGGTTTGCATTTCAGTTGGATGGTTGGTTTTACTTTTGTTTGCTTTTTTTTTTCCTGGCATATAATCATCAAAGAGTTTTGCATGAGAAAGGTGACAGTACTTAATGAAACTCAGCACCTAAGGGCATAAGGCAGTTGTAGGTTTGTTTGTTTGTTTTTTTTTTTATTTTTCAATCAGCACCAATCCCATAAATAATGTTCTACACTTGGTGTACGGTATAAAACTGATGTGGAGATGCCTCCTTCTCCACCTGTGAATCCTAGGTGTGGAAGTTGAAATACTGTTTCTTGTGTGTAAAAAACAAAAGAAAAGTTTTTCTTTTTGTTTTTACTTACAAAACATAGAGAATATCTTTTTTTTTTTTATACATACAGCAACCAGAAAGAAAGCTTATCTGAAGGTTTGTGTTTGTTTCATGATCTGTGTTTACCGTAAACAAAAATAAGGTCCCCTCTTTTACTTTTGCTTTAAGGAGCTTTAAAGTGAAGATTCATATTGTAGCAACTCATATAAGAGAGGTCCATCTCTATACCTAATACCTACAGCTGTGGGGGTGACATATTGGAGGATGTTGATAGTTCTTCTTAACCTCCTGTCTACAAAATGAGCATCCCAGGCAGGATATCTTTTTCTTGGGATGTCAATCTTAATGAGAGGCCCCTCGGGGGGGTAGGGTCGCCCAGATGGAGTAGATGGTACCATTGCTCTCACCTGGAAAACGGGCAAGCAAGTGTCAGCTGTGAGTTCCTCCTGTTGCTCCGTGACCGCTCTGGTGGGCGTAGCCTGGGCCCCCCGGTACCCAGGGGTTTGGGGCGCCATGGGCTCAACATCGGGGGGCAAAGGAATGCCCCAGAGCAGCTCGGCGCAACAGGAGCTGGCAAAGATCTTAGCTCTTGGCCCCATGGGATGCAGCACACCATAATATAACAGCATCAAAGCTATCCCAGCAGCAAAGCTAAGAAAGACACAACACAGTGCTGGCACGGCATAGGAGTCAGTGGTGTCAGGATCTCTGTAAAAATACCAAAGGAGCGTCAAGGCAGCGTTCTCCGTCAGGACCACCGTGTAATACGCAAACATTCGGTATCGAGTCCGCCCTTCCTTGACATTAAACCAGCAGAAAATGTACACAATCCCTACCACCATGTTGAAGAGGATCTCCTCCCACTTAGACATGCAGAAATCTGTCCCACCATGGATGATCCAGAAAGCCATGGCACACCAATGGACCACTACAAAGATCCCAAAGTAGAGCTGGAAGATGGAAGCAAAGAGAGCAAAAGAAATAACTCGGGATGAGATGGTGAAGAGGCGCCAGAAGAGATGGATGAGGGCCCCTCTGTAGCTCATACTCTTCTTGTCGTCCCTAGAGTCCCGAAGAAGCTTGTGATAGGAGGCTAGCACCCAAGCCAGGGACATCAGGGAGGCCACAGAGGACACACCTGCCGGAAGACACACAGATCCACTGAGTTAGACAGGAGCTTTGGTGGAAAACATCATCTGCTCACTAAATTATTGCATCTGGGGCAGGCTCAGGAGCCTGAAGGTTCAACTCACATCAGGTTGTCCTTACAGTCTGGAGGAGAGAAATACAGAGATATCAGTGTGGGAATTGGAAATGGTGTGTTCAGGAGTTCTCTTACTCCTTGTCCTTATCTTCCCGAGCCACTGGACTGTCCACCCCACCCCAGCTGTTCCAGCAGGGAACAGCCTCTGTGCTCATCCTGACTGGATCCACATTTGAGATTTGAAATCCAGATCCCATCTGAATGCTGAAGCCCAAGTGTGAAAGTTACTTTCTTGGAGAGCAGAATCTCTCTTGGAATGCACCATGGTGAGAGCAGGACACTTGCATTCCCTGCAAGTGCATGGATTCTTTTTTATTCTAAAATACTTTTATTTAAGCAACATTCCCATTGATTCTGCCTAGCTCAGGAATCCCCATTTGATTTGCCTTTCAGAAAAACCAGGTTTTTGTCCCATACAGATAAACATATAAATCCAGGGAGCATCATGACTCATCAATACCCTCAAAAGAGTCCCAAAACAAAGGATCTGATGTCTCCAGGAAATCCCCTGCCTTGTTTCCAGGATGGACCCAAGACCTATACTGGAGGTAGCTCTTCTCCAGTCTTGTCTCCTGGCTGGAGCACAAATCCAAGTCACAGTCAGGGAAGGCACAGCCTGCACTGGGGTCACCTTCAGCTCCCAACATGTCCCCCTGCCCCCTGGTGGGGCAGAAACCCCCCATGATATTCCAAAGGGACCTGGTCTTATTCTCCATCCCAACCAACACTTAAACAAGTTATTTCCTCCAGAAGATAAAACAGTGGCCTCATCACACCTGAGAGGCTTTAAAAATTATAATTCCATTGATTATCACAAGGGTAGATTGAACAACTCATGGAGCAAAGCATGGCAATAAAAATTAATTGAGAGATTCCTGGGAAAAGAAAGAGCTGCTGGCATCTTATTCCTTTGCCCTCACTGCTGCTCACTGGACAACTGTTCTACAGGTGAGGAAACAGGTGATGGACCAAAATCCATATTTGGGAAGCTCAATAATTTGTTAGCTATGGTTGGATTGGGCCTTAGCCAAAGATTTATCTGGGAACAACATCGTTAAAGTCCAGAGGAAGAACTGCTAATGGTTCCAGGCAGAACAATGAGAAATGCCCCTCCATCTCTGACATGTAACTGGTCCAGATCTGATTTGGCTTTTACTTCTTTAAGAAAATCCAAAGAACATCTTGCTACAGCTGCTCAGAATTAAACACGTAAAATGTCTGAAAAACCTCAATTTCTTCTTCTCCTATTTTCTTTCTTCTCTGCTCACAAGGGCCTGGCTTCCATGGGAATGCAAATAAGGTCCATTGACTCCTCAGACCTCACTCTATAGAATTTATCTTGGTTTTGAGAAGCCCACCCCACAGTGTGGCAGAGTTAGATTTCCCTCCTTCCAACCTATCTGTGTCTGGAGGAGAGATGTTGGAGAAGAAAGCCAGGAAGGATGGCAGATTCTGACTCTGCCCTGATTGGAATTCTCACAGCCTGCAAGGTCCACCAAAACTACATAGGCTTTTCATCAGCTCTCGAGTTTCCCTCTGAATCTCTTGTCTTTGGGCTCAAATATGCATTAGAATTTCAGATGGAATTTTAAACAAACAGCAAAGCAGTGACAGCAGTGGCCTTATCCAAGAGGGAAGCTTTAAGCCACAAGCTTTAAGAAAATCACAATTTCCCCTGAGTTCTAAGTCCTCTCTAAGAAACACTTGCACATAGGACTTGGGGATTCCAGCCACAGACTCACAGAATGGTTGGAGTTGGAAGGAAGCCCTGGAGCTCATCCAATCACTGTGCCAAGATAGGATCACCTGGAGCAGGTGGCACAGGAACACATCCAGGTGGGTTTGGAATGTCTCCAGAGAGGGAACTCCATGCTCTCCCTGGGCAGCTGTTCCAGTGCTCTGCCACCCTCAGTGTAAAGAAGTTCTTTCTTATGTTGAGGTGGAACTTCTTGTGGTTTATTTTATGGCCACTGCTCCTCATCCTGTCACTGGGCACCTCTGCAAAGAGTCTGGCACCATCCTCTGACACCCCTTGGAGGTTTTTATATGGATTATCAAGATCCCCTCTCAGTCTTCTCCAGACTGAACAGGCCCAGCTCCCTCAGTCTCTCCCCATAATGGATGGAAACCTCTAAATATGAACAGCCTCATACTCAGGCAGATGTAGATTAGATTCATTTTTAACCTGCAAGATGAGTTACATTTTGGTAGACTTTATTAACAGTTTTGGAAGGTTGAGTCATGCCACAAAGGTTTGTTATGTGTATAAGTACTGTTTGTTATGCTATCTCTTGACTATTCAGTTTAAAAACTTTCCATGATTAGCTGGGAAAAAATATGTCATTTATTGCCTTATTTTAGTGCTGTTTTACTAGAAACTTGCACAGCATTAGCTGTACCTGTACAGGGAAATTCAAACAGCACCAACCCACAGGAGACAGATGTGTCACCCTGGATGAAAAACGTTTCTGTTGGGCTCATTTATTCTAGAAAAGAGAGGGGAATAAAATACACCCAAAACAATCCCCCAGTTTGCACATAAAGGCTTTACCTAATGTTTCGAGGGCAGAACCCTCCACTAATCACAGCCTTTGCTGCAAATTGCAGAGAGCTGGCTCAGAGTGCGTGCGTTGAGTCACTCGCACGGCACCCGGGCTGCTGACTGTCATCTGAACATCTCCTCCAGCCAGCAGAGAGAGGCAGACACCCCCAGAAAGTGATTCAGCCTGTCCTGACATCCGTGTGTGGGACAGGGAGGGGTTGACTCATGCTCCCAAGGTGTCTGACTCCATCCCTTGCCAGGGGACCAGCAGTCAGGCGGGATGAGTCCCCCCCGTACAGAACAGCTCATTGTCTCTTCATCTGCACCAAGATCTGAGGGATCTCTGGGCTTTTTGACATATTTTTGCCGTTGTTTAAAAGTTCACAAGTCTGGTGTTGAATGTGAATTTGGCACTCTGGTGATGAGCAGGACCTGGGTGTAAGGGGGGAGATCTGTAGGTGGATGTCAGCAGGAACCATGGAGTAATGTAAAGACTTTTACATCACTCTTACTTCCTGCTGTGTTGCCACAGAAATTATTCCCTGGCTCTTTCATACAGATCTAAGTGACACAGCATTTTTGTCATCTTGACCACAAGTTTCCCATTCCCAGCTTTCCCTGTGACTTCTAGCCTGTGACATCTTCACATAATTTACAATTCTCACAGACTGTGGGATAAACTGTTTGTCCTCCCGACTTCTTCAGACCTTATTTCTAAGCAACTGTGGAGATCTCTTCAATTATAACTAAAACAAAAAGTCCTGAAAAGTTGGATCACATGAGCAGTAATTTTTTATTTTGATTGTGACTCTTGCACGTGGGAACTGACGCACCTTCCAGTAGGTTTCAACTCCCTCCCAAGGTTTGTTTACCAAAGGGATGATGTTGAGTAAACACTGAAGT
Organism: Sturnus vulgaris; assembly: GCF_052056855.1. NCBI lineage: Eukaryota > Metazoa > Chordata > Aves > Passeriformes > Sturnidae > Sturnus > Sturnus vulgaris. The sequence continues at coordinate 112,360,383 of NC_142245.1, read as the reverse complement.
CAACTTCAAAAAATTCCCACTCCCACTCTTCCCACTCTCTTCTCAGTCTTGGGAGTGGAACATCCCCACCATGCACAACCACATCTCTAGGCATTTTTGAGCCAGGAGCAAATCAGCTCCTGTGGGGCTGGAAGCCCTGTGGCTGCAGCTCTATATCCCATACAGACCCCATAACCTGCCCACAACGAGTCAGACTGGCACAGACTGGGATTCTCTGCAAACCTCTCTGCCCTAGGAAGCCATGAGTGACCCACAGGCCAAAGTCAGCACCACTGAGGAGTCAAATCCCTGTGTCTTGAATGACACAGCACAAGAAATAATCCCCCAGCTTCCTTTAGGAATGAACCCTGAACTCCTTGCAGGGAGACATCTGCTCACCCACATTCAGCACAGGGAGGCAGAGCTCTGTAATGTCCCATTTGACAGATGAAGCACCAAGATTTGAAGGATTTACCCAAGATCTCATATAAAATCTAAGTTAAAGCAGGGAATAGTTCTCCTTCACATCACAGTGTGCTTGACAAGACATTTCAGACAGGATTCAGCTCCTGCTGTAGAGACTCCCCCCAGGGTGTCCGTGGTTAAATGATGTCTCTTGGCTCAAAGGAGGATCAAAGCTTAGTGCAACCATCACAGGTGGGAATCCAGCAATTGAGATGCTTCAGGATATTCCAGACTGCCACGTGGAGCTGGCAGATGTGACAAACTTGCATACAGAGCACAAGAACATTTCTGAACTGAGAGCTGGAGTAAAGGAAGGCACTCAGGGCATTTCAAATGACACCAGCTGAGACTCAAAAAAATTCTGCCTTTTTCAGGGGAGCTCACAATCGCCCTTCAATGATAAACACGTGTGGCACAGAGGCTGTGCAACAGGAAATGGCACAGGGAGATGAGAAAGCAGAGGGAAATAAAGCAGGTGTATGAAAGTTAAATTTCAGAGAACGTCAGACCAAGGAAGAGATTCTCTGAGAAAGGGAAACAAGAGCTGTTGCTTTGGGTCATGAAAACACGAGTGGACTTGAGTACAATGCAGACAGTGATCTGATACCAGAGGAGAGGAGCCTGAACCACTCTGAGTTCAAGAGAAAGTGCTGAAGCTCACAGGAACACCCTGAATTTCATCCTGGTTTGGTTTTCCTCCTCTCGTTCCTACCCATGGTCCAGAAAAAGAAAAGGTAATCTCAGATTTGCAAAAAGGCTCTCTGGAAAAAACCCATCCACATGAAAGAAACAAAGCAATGACTCCCCTGAAATTGCCAATGCTGATTTTAAAGCCTAGGAACAAAAACAGTGCAGGGAAAGCCACTCCTGTCTATCTGGTCTATTCAGAGTTTTACAACCAATCTAATTGAAAAAATCACACACACACACACACACACACACATGAATATTTCAAATGAACAATACACTTATTTTGGCCTTACTCAGTGTTGTCCAGCTGAGGAAAGAGGATTTTCACTAGAAAATTTTCACCACAAGTCCAGCTGCAGGTTGTTGGCTGCCCATAATTTGGATGCAGTTGCTGTAGCACATTCCCTGAGTGTTTCCTGTGGTGCCTGTCCCTTTAACGTTGAAAATGATGCCTGAACAGTGCTCTATTTCTTTTTTTTGACATTAATTCTCCTTAAGACTCTACTAAAACAAAATGGGAAGATACCAACATTTCTCCCGGGTGAGCAGGAGGGCAAATATTGAGCGTGACACGAAACCTTCCCTCAGCCCCTGTGCAGAGGCAGCTCTTGCTTAATGCCAAGTGCCACATTTCAGTTCATCCCATCCCTCCCTGCCTGCTCAGGCCCCTGTGCTGTGAACCCTGTTATCCTGTTTTCCCCTTTGGGTGGCATGTTCCTCCCTGAAGCTCAGTAGGAGACGAGGAGCAGGCTTTCATTTTGATGCACACAGAGTGAAAATGCATTTATACACAAAAGAGATCAAGCCAGATCCTGCTTTTGTAACAACAGGGCCTGAAAGTCACCCTCTCTTATTTTTTAATCTGATTTAATTTGTTTATGTCAGAGTAAAACAGGTCAGAATCACACCTCAGGTCTGATTTTCATCATTTCTTGATGGATTTTGAGGCTTGATCTTTCTTTATTCTTCCCCATCAGGGGACAGAATGACTTGTGTCTTTTTTTCCTTTATTTTCCCTCTTTATTTGTCTCTTTGAACATGGAAAAATATGGAACATTGCCAGGATATAAATAGTAAAGGGCTGCACAGACCATTTTGCCATTCATTTTCCTCACTGGATTTCAGGACATTTCCTTAAACTGTTTCTCCAGTGTGCCCCCAGTCCAGTATGGCAGATGAGAACTATTCCACCTATTGTGAACGTGGTGCAAAAGTCTGACCCAGGAATGGCCTCCTCACATTTATGTGACACCTCTGTGCACTACTAAGAGCTGGAATCACCAGGGAGGAAAATCCAGATCTTGACACTGGGGAAACTGGGAAGAGACATCACATCAGTGTCCTGTCCTCTGCTATTTTCTCATGGAAAATATTCTGGTTTCATCAGGCAAGGGGTGAGTTTCACATCCTTCACAAGCTCCCTTGCTATGGACATCCTCTGGGACCTTCCTCCAAGGGGTGTCATCCCCATTGTCCAGGATCCAGCTCACCTGGACACAGCACCACCATTCCATAAGAAACAGAAAACTGCTGATGACTGGGAAAGGCAGGAAACAAAGGTAACTCCTTTCAGGGACAGATTTTCAAGTAAAAAGAAAGCCTTCTACCACCAAATCTCACTGGAACCCCACAAAGGGCTTGTGTTGAGTTTCTGTACAGGATATTCCATGTCCAAGTTGGCACAAAGAGAGCTCTTCCACATTAGAGCAGAGGCACAGCCGTGCTCCCAAACCTGCTGTGAGAAAATCCATGCCAAGGCAACTCCACAAAATCTCCCTCACATGGAGATTTGCCCTCCCACCCCTCGACAGCTAAAGGCTGGCTCGTGTCCTAAAATGCTTCTTCCTAAACCCTTTTCCTTTTGCTAAATCCAGATGTCCTCGGTGACCCCAGAAAAGCCGAATCCCTCCTTAGTTCCTCCCCCAGCCCACACCTCAGCACTGCCTTGAGGAAGCACCCATGGGGTCACCAGGGATTGTTTTGCTTTCCTCCCCTTCCATCCTGCTGCCTTTCAGCTGTCCCCAGTGCCCCCTTTCTCCCTGCTGCAGGAGGAACTGACCAGCCACGCTCCTCTGATCTGTGCTCTCATTATCTCAGCTGCTCCTGCCGTGTCTCCTCCTATTCTCGTCCTCTGTGAGCTCCAAACCAGCTCCAACCCTGCAGCCATGGAGTCTTGTATCCCCTCCTGGATGCAAGCCAGATTCTGATCCTGCTGTGGGAGGCACGAGCACCCCGGGCCAAGCAGAGATGGGATAATCCACCCCCTGTTTGGGATTGTCCTCGAATAACCTCAGTGAAGTGTCAGTCTCCTGTTCCGAATTTTGGCCCCCACATCAGGATTGGCAAAGCTTCTCCTCTGTTCTAAAACCCTCTATATGAAAATGCTCTGTCCATCACGTGCCTCAGTGTTTATTTCACCCCAGGAATTATTATTTATTTCCCAGTAATTTATTTCACAGTGTTTATTTCACCCCAGGAATGCTGTCTGAGACATGGGATGAGTTGTCTGGAAATGCCTCTGTCTCTCCATCGACTCTTCCTGGTGAATCACGGAAGGGTTTGAAAAGGAAAAGTCCTAAAGTTCATTTTGTTCCAACCCCCTGCCATGGGTAGAGACACCTTCCACTCTCCCAGGCTGCTCAGATCCCATCCAACCTGGCCCTGAACACTTCCAGGGATGGGGTTCAAACTGAAATAACTGAAGAAGAACATGGCAGGATGAATAGTTGGTAACAGTGGTTTGGCATCCACCAGCCCCCCACAAGAGCTCAGAGGGGAGCACTGCATCTCAGCAAGGTCAAGAGAGGAGAAAGGATTTCTGAAACCTTTTCCTGGCTCCAGGATGAGCAGAACAGCCCACAGTGGCTCCTGCAGAGCAGAAGCTGAAAGAACATGATGTGGGCATGTTCAAGTGACACAACACCATGAATTTATACCACTGAATGCCAAGCAGGCAAAACAAGCCCCCAACACACTCCTGATGCGAGAAAGGTGAAATGGTCAGTCAGAGGACATCCTAGAACAGCCAGACAGAGTTACCGACATCCTCAAGTGTCAGGAGAAAGACAACATCCCTCTGTGACATCATTGAGAACAAGGCTGGTCTCAACAGCCCTCATCAGCATGAAAATCCACTTTTTGCTTTCCATAACAGCCTTGTCCCTTTCCCAGAATGCTGGCTGCAGGTATCTCAGGTTTTACCTGTTTATGTAGGGAAAGAAGCTGCTGACACCTGTTCCAGAGCTGGAACATTTCTGGCAGCACTTAGGGGAAATCTGTATAAAAAAACAAGCCTCAACTCGCTTGGCTAAGTGGGGTCTTTGATCCTGTGTGGTGAATTGTCACCACAGACTGGCTCATAAAAACCAGCAGAAGAGAAGAGAACCTGGTGGTGGTATCTGAACCCCAAATGAGAAACAGGATTATTTGTTGACCCTGAGCCCAGCTGGCAGGATCTGCCATGCCCATCCTGTTAAAATCCCTCAGGAGCTGTATCCAATCTGCCCAATGGGAATGGTTCCTGGACTATGTGAATTTGTTTTCTCATGCCTGGGAAAGCTTTGGGAAAAGGTTGGCAGGAAAAACTCTACCAACCAATTTAGCACATTCACCTGAGTGCCACTGCTTGGGCTCCAACACTGTTTGTGTTACAGGTATAGACAAAATCTGATCACAGCCCTCTGTTTATCACAACCATGGTCATATAATCCTTTTCATCATGTTAAAAATAATGTGGAAGACCTTTGGCTCAGCTCCTCAATGCCTGGAGATGAAGCTTCTCATATTATCAGATTTTCCAGGCTGGGCAGAGTAAATTAGTCCAGGTAGCTGCTGAGTCTGGACAGCTCTGGGGAGCTCAGCCATGGCAGGTAGAGCTTAGGTAAAGTGTAATACAGATGTGGGGACAGCTTTCTGCCAGAAAAATGTTATTTTAGCAGGATAGGGTAATCCTTCCAGGAATCTGCTCCCTGCTATGGTCCCAAAATTATGCCTGAGGAAAATGTCAGTGTGAGTCCATTGCTAGAACTAGAGACAAATCCTGCCCTCTGCAGAGCAGCCTCTTCTGAATAACTCACCAGAGGCTCTGATGGGACTCTAATGGTAGAGTTCAAGGAAATGCCAACACACAAACTCACTTTTAAGGGGAATAATGCATGGCAGATGTCTGAGAATTCCATTCAGGAATATGGAGTGAGTTTGGTGATTTGACTCAGCCTGAAGAAGCTGGAGGCAAACAGAGAGATACACACAGTCTTACTTTTGGAGTTCCTGTTGGTGTGGCATAAATGATATAAAAGTACTTATAACACAACACTATTTAGTTTGAAATGGCTCTTCCATTTTGAAGCTTCCCCTAAATGTTAAGAAAATGGAATGGACAGAATTGTCTGTTTTCCTTTCAGCAAAAGCAAGTATTTTTTCTCACTGAAAGAACCCCCACTTCAGCAGGTGCTACTTAGAGGATGTTCATGCAGAACAGTTCTTTCCTTTGTGATTTTTGGAATCAGAATTCCTATTAATCTTACTGATGGTGTTTTCAAGTGTCAATGTGGCTGCATGAATGGTGTTTCCAATTAGAAAAGCTGCTGTTATCACTTAAATTGGGGTTCATGTGGGCCAGTAACCCACATTATAGCAGCAAGGACTCAAGTGCCAAAATCTCTCTAGGATCTTCCCACCACGCCCAAATTCACCTTTTCCCAGTGCATCCTCTGGAGATGATGAATCCCACAAATCCCTGACTCTCAGGTGGGCAGGGATGGCACTGAAGCTGATAGAGACACTCAGAACCAACAACTGTGTGCATCTCTGTCTTCTAATGACCCACAGACATGAAGGAGAGATGGTCTGCTCTGAGCTTGTTCTAAATCCCTCCAGGCACCAATCACCTGGGTTAATTCTGCATTAGAAATGTGCTGGGAAAGCAGCAGCCAGGATTTCCCGGGCACAGATTAGCTTGTTTGGAAATAGAGCATGAGAACTGCTCTTCGTGTCTATTTTTGTCAAAAGCTGCATGAATTGCCACTCTTTTTCAGGCCGAGGTGCCCTCTGCACAGTCATCACTGTAATTATAAAGACTTTTGAGTTAAATCCCCTTTAATCTGAAGCCTTTAAGTGCTGTCTCAGAGTGAAAACTGAAAAAGAACCCCACCTGAGCCCCTAGAAGTGAACAGCCACAGATGAGAGGATGTGAAGCTCCTTGAGACACCCCAAGAGGTTTCATTGGAAATGCTCCACCAGGATGTTCTGACAACACCTCCAACAAGGACAGGATTTAACTCTGTGCAAGCAGAGCAAAATCCCTCTTTGTAGGCAGTGTTAGAAGGCAGGGCAGTCAAAAAATTAATAAAATACAAATAATTAAATAAAAAATAACAAAATAAAATAAACCTGGCTCCACCTGACAGGAGCACAACCATCTCTGGAAACTTCCATTGCTATTTCCTGCTGAGAACTTATTTTCTGTCCCTTTGCTAATTAAAACAGTCTTTCTAGAACAACAGGCACGAAAACACCACCCCAAATGTGGTTATTTCAACTGGTAAGAATAAGATGGCAAAATCCAAGAGAGGTTATTCTTGGAGGAAAAATCACATTTCACATTCAACAGCTGGTTCTTTGTGAAGGGCACTTTAGTTACAACTTCTAGTGGCCAATTCTTTGCTCAGACTTTCAAGTGTATCAAATCCAGCAGAGCTGCTTCCAATTTGAATCCTGAAATTATCAGAAGGATCCTCGTACACTGAGATTTTTCAAATGTAATGATATTCAAACTCTACTGTTAGGAACCCTTATTGGAACGCACTGAAATGATGAAAGAAAAAAAACAAAAAACAAAACCCTTTTGCTAAGAAAAACAACACATGGCTCCATTTAGCATAAAATCTTTTCCCACCCATTTCAGTGTTCTGAGTAGGGATGGTTGGCATGAAACAACAGGACTCCACAAACATGCACAATATATGTGCATTTTAACACTGTAATCTGACATCTGTTACTGCACCTCTACCCTGTCACTCCTTTTTTTTTTCTGTTTTAATTCGAATGAGGACCACAACCCTTGGGAAAGATGTAAACCTGCCTACCACAAGTGGAAAGGATGTTGTAATCCTGCAAGTGGGGGCTCAAGTACTCTGAAAAAGAGGGGAGCAGCACCTCAGTGCTGGAAAGGAAAGCCCAAGGAGTTCCTCTGTCTGCTTTGGAGAGTGACCACGAGAATCTCTTTTTCCTTAGCACAGATTTGGGGCAGCTTTGGATCCTGTGCCCAGAAATCAGCACCTCAGCCAAGCCTAATTCTGTTGACTGCTAAGTTCTGTCCCAGCCTCTGAAACAGGGTGGCCCAGAGTGCTGGGTGGGAATTGTTCTTGCCATCACCTTTGCCAAGCATGGGAATTGTTTGGGTTGGTGTTGGCTGCTGGGAGCTAAAAATGTGCCAAGGGCTGTGCTGATAATTGAAGCAGAGGATGAACAAGATCTGGTGGCTGTGCTCATGTTCTGATGTGTTTTGGTTTATCAGCAGGGATTAAACCCCACAGGCTTGTCCCCAGATTGGGAAAACAACGTCCCCTGCCAGGGCTTTGTGAGGGAACTTCCTGCTAAAAACAAAACTCCCACGGGCTGTCCTTGGAGATGAGACAACATCAGGGCGATGCTTCAAAGGCACCAAAGAGGGATCCTGCAAACCTCCTCTGCTACATGGCTTGGCCTGGACACAGAAAACCTGCAGGCAGTCAGGGAAATAAACTTTCTGGGAATGATTTTGGCCTGATGGGAAAGAGGAAAGGACCCAGTTCAGATCACACTCCTGGCCAAAGAATGAGGTCTATTCAGAGACGTGTCAGCAGTGCACACTTTGTGACCTTATAGTTTATAAACCACAGGTTTATAGAGGTTGTGCAGGGCCTTTGGTGGAAATGTCCCAGCACAATCCCAGCAGAGGGGACTGGTCTCTGGAAAAGAAGGAGCATCTCAGCATTCCTGGAGAGTACACAGGGCTGGCATTAGTGAGGCAAGTCTGGCACAGTGTTCCTGTGAGGGGGAGTGACAAAGTGGCAAAAACGGATGTGGTGCAGCTGGTGCTGTCTCACAGTGGGGTGCTGAAGGCACCGGGGACACTGATTTCCAAGGATAACAGCAGGAAACTCTTTTTATTCCTCTGCTTCCCACGTTTTGTACACTCTGCAAAGACCTAAGTGACAGGCAGCAGGTCAGAACTTGGTGTCCACACATTAAGTCATGCTCGTTCTGGCTTGACTCCCGGGTGTTTTTGTCTTTTGCAAACATTTTTGGGACCTTGATGTGCATCAGACAGGGGCTCCTGTGCCTTTTGTCCCCCTTCAGTGACCCTCTGTGCAAAGACATGGATGTTCTGAGGGCACTGAGAGCATGAGGTTGGTCAAAAGCCAACAAAGGACAAAAGTCATTTCTGGAGATTTCTACTGACTCAGTAATTTTGCTGCACGCCCAGACTCAGAACTGTCACCCCACGCTAACCATTAAAAAACAATTAATAGTTTCTGAAGCAAGAGAATTCTTTCCTCCAAAACTCAACGATTTTGAGTGGCATCAACCTGAACTGCTCCACCTCCATCAGAGGTAGAAGCACAGAGAATCCCTGCCCAGCAGGGAATCTTCTCTGTGTTTTTTTTGCACATCCCAGAGCCTGTGTGCTCTCCTAGATGCCTGACAAGAATCCTGCACTAGAGCAACCTGAAGCTATAAAAGAACTGAATTCCCATGTATTCCACTAACCAACAGCACCTTTTCTTATGCTCTAATACCAATTTTCCCATGAGAGGTGTATCTCCAGAAAGCCTGCAGCATGGAATTACCCAAAAAAAGCCTGAATTTCCTGCCTGGAATCTGCTTGACAAAAACCCAAACCTCTCTGCGTGCCTCATTTTTGTGGCTGGCCCCCAGCTCCTGGGAGCAGCATGAGCTAATGCTGGTGTAGTGCTCTGATGATGTAACCCCTTCCCAGTGATTACCACAGTCTGACAAAGCCTAAAATTGGCAGCACTGGCCCCTTGCCAGCGCTGTCCCGTGAATGGTGACTCATCTTGGCTGGCTGTGCCGTGTCCTGTGTGTGATGGTGACACGCGGTACCGAACAGACGGGGCTTCATCAGCGCTCCAAAAATAAGAGCCAGAGACATGGCAAGGTGGTGGCCAGAGAAGCTGCAGGTGGGGATGGGCGAAAGGATGACGTCTCTCTTTGGGTTGGCTCCAAATCCCATTGGAAAAAAAAGCAAAGAAAGGGAAAAAAAAAAAAAAAAAAAGCTGTCCCTGGCTCGGAAGGCGGCTGGATCCCACGGCGCTGGGACAATACGGCTGATGATGGGACAAGCTGTCCCATGCCAGCGTGCCTGAGGCTTGGCCTGCTCTCAGCATGCCAGAGCAAGGCGTCCTCAGTGCCACTGCCAACTGTGGAGATGGCTTTTTGATGCTGCTGGGACTTGGCCGGGGACCAGAGGCTCGTTTCCAGCAGGGCACCAAATCGCTCCCTCTCATCCGGCTTGGGTGGGAAGGCAGGAACAGAGCCATATGCCCCAGTCTGGCAGAGCACTGGAGTCATATGAGTGGCCTCCCAGGCGAGCTGCTGATGAGTTCAGAGCTATCTGGGCCTCCTTGGGCTGCTGGTGAACATTTAAAGGGAGACTGTGGTGGATTCAGGACAAATTTTCAGGGCAGATCATCCCTGCCCAGCAAGCACATGAATGGTGGGGTCCCTTTCCCACATGGCAATGAGCAGTTGCTTTCCTGCTTGTGCCTCTTCTGTCACAAGAAACCAGGTGATGGATGTCTCCCACTGCTTTTAACCCCCAAGGAATGACATGAGGAAAAAAAAAGGAAAAAAATAATATCTGCATTTGGGTAAAGTTTTAGCATCTCTTTTTCCTCATGATCTGTCTCAGAACCTGAGCCAAAGCCCAGAGCGTGGCTCTGGTAGATCTTGTCCCCACCCCATCTCCTGTTGCTGAGGACTTTATAAAGCAAAGATTTCTTTAGTCATACAGTGAAGTTGTCTTGGTGGATCTCAAGAAAAATGCACCAGTCAGGAAGAGGATTTCTGCTTTGTAGAAATAGGACTCGCCCACACAGAATCTGCAGATGCCATATTGAATTTTACACTGATCCCCACGGGATCTGGTGCCTGTGTAGAATGAAACCTGGTTTATTTATGAGGTTATGGCACTCGGTATAGATGGGGACAACTTTGTGTTGTGAGGTCACAGAGGTTGGGTTTGGGGGTTTGGATTCTTGTTTGAACATTGTTGGGCACACCTGTTTGGCCCAGGCCAGCGTGAAGGGTCTTGCAATAACTTTTAGTGCTCCTGTAAGTGATGAAAAGGCTGAAATTTCAAATATCATGACTCTTTTTTCCACTTTCACTGGAAACTCAGGGATTTTAGTCTCCTCAGTTATGTTCAGGCCAGTGTTGATGTCACTTGAAAATCACATTTTTGAACACCTACAGGCTGAAGGTCCCTTTCTAATTCAGTTGACCTGTTGAGTCTGCTGACCTAAGTGACAGGGAAAATCATCTTTTGTTTGCCCCTACAAAAAGGGATCATAAATGGTCCCCAGGCATGGTACAGACGAGGCAGAACATGATAAATAAATAGAGCTTTGCTTTGGGAGGGACAAGATGATTTGCAAACTCCACCAGGATAACTCTGCAGCCAGCACACATCTGTAGCTGAGATGTCTGAAATCCATTTTAATGCCTAATTTGTATCACTCTGCTCAAAAAAAATAAAAAAAAAAGAAAAAAGACTCTCCAAACCCTATGAGTTAATGCTGCTTTTCCTTAAATACATGAGCAGCCTCAGCCTACTTTTGTGGGCTGTGGAGAGTGCAGACACCTCCCAAAATCCTGAAGATTCCAGCAGGACTTTACAAAGGAAGGCTTATGCTGCAAATCTCTTTTAGGTCAACTGTAGGGTTATCGAGGAGGTGGACACAGCATCTGTGGAGAAATGTGGCTTTTTTTGGAGGGAGAGAACCCTGCACTGAAAATGCAGGCAGAAATCTTTGTGTAAAGAACTCATGACATGAGTGGAAAGATGTTGGGGCTTCTGCTAAATCTCATTAAGCTTTAAAGAAGCCACATGAAAAAAATAAAATAAAAAAAAAATTAAATGGAAGCAAACCTCTTTAAGAGGAGATTTATGCCAGAAAAACTGGAATCTCTCTCACCTCCCTGCCAACCTGCCTAGAGGTTGGGTGTCTCCTTTAAGCTGGTTTGGTCAGCACCTCTGCGGGGTGAAGGGGGTTAAGGATGGTTTGTTCTGCAAGGAGTGAGGTGGATTATCTGCTGGGAGTGATTACGGAATGAAGATCTGGGTTGTTGAGCTTTTTCTCTTGTTAATGTTGTGTTTTCCCCGGCAAATACATGATTTAAACCAGGGGAAGTCCTCTGGCCATTGTTGCCCAGGAGTCTGAGAGATGGACACCCTTTTATCCTCTCCTTTTATCCCCTCCTAAACCTCAGACACAGTTAGGGTGGCACTGCTGCATCCTCTCCAGCATCCCTTCCCCTCCCTCAGCCTAACCCTCCTGATAGGTGTAAATGCATCAGATTCCCTGGAGAAAGGTGCTGCTGGAGGCTGAGCATCTCCTCCTTCAGCTGCTTTGGACATCAGCTGTTCCATTTATTGGATCCATCCTTTTTCCCTCACCTTCTCTTGACTCTGTTTTGGGCCCACCCAGCTGTGGTTGTAGCAGGTAAATCCTTCACAGAGAGCCTGCCCACCATCACCAGCTCCTTCTGTATGGATATTCAGGAGCTGAGGTTGTTCCATTTGCTCCTCCAACCAAAGAATTCCAGCCCAGGCTCTCAACATTCACCTTCCACTGCCCACCTGATGGAGTACAGGGATTTCTCACCTCTTTGCTCTCAGTGCTTTTTTCTGTTGTTCCTCAAACAAGGGCAGCTAAGCTGGGATCTGCTCTGCCTTGTGCTGGGGATATGATGAAGGGACGAATCCTGACCCTCATGAAATCCCAGAGCTCTTGTCCCAAGCTTTACTGAGGCTGGGTCTTGGCCTCAAATTCCAGCTCCAGCACTTCTGCTGCTGGACATTCTCACTTTTGGGTGAAACTGCTCCATTCTTTGAGTGCTGAAGGAACAACACACACATCCCACCCAACCCACACAGGTACATGCTCAAATTGCAAGGCATGATGAGGTTTTTCTTTCTTCCACCCACTCAATAGATTGAAACCCAAGAAATTAAGCATTTTCCTGGTTGTATCCCTTCCTACTCATCCTTCTGAGATCAGCCCTTTCTACCACCATGCTGCGTGGCAGAAATGCTTTGGAGGAGATGCCCTGGGTCTGAGTAAAGACCTCCAGTGTGTTCACTCTTCTTTCCTCAACAGCTCTCTTAACACAAGAATTAGGAGACAAAAGCAAAACCTCCTGATAGCCACTCCAATAACTCCCTTTCTAAAGTCCCTTAAATAGAAGTTGACTTATTTGGGGAAAAGTGGAGCCTGGGCTTGGTATTACAATCTAAAGAGCAGGGAGGGCTGGGGTTTGGAAGAGGGATGCAAGCCACAGGAAATGGTGAACTGCCCTTGTCTGGCACTAAATGAATCCATAAGAATCTGTGGGGAATGAATGGAAGCAGCTGGAGCCTGGACACATCAGCAGGGGCTGTCCCTGGGCTTTTAAACCCTTTCCTGGGCCGTTTTCCCTGTGTGCATCCCTCAGGGATGCAGCGGATGCTGTCCCTGTTTAGAGGCAGAGCTGGCCCCTTCCTGTGACGAGCCACGCTCCCACAGACCCGATGAGCCAGGAGAGACTCGATTTGATTTTTAAACACACTGCCTTCCTGACGGCATCCACCTCCCTTTGCTTTTTGCCTCCTTTAAGTGAAAATCTTTGACGCTCCCTTTCACAACGGCTCCTCTCAGCATTTAATTTGCTTTTGTATAATTACGGACCGGCCGCGGGGAGAAGGAAGAGGAGGAGGAGGTGGAAGAGAGAAGCACTGAACGGGCATGGAGGAGCTTTAGGAAACCTCGCACCGCAGCCAAGGAGCGCTGAGCAAGCTCCGCTGCTCTCATCCATCAGCACCGGGATGCGGGGAGGGATGCGGGGAGGGATGCAGGGAGAGGATGCACTGGGGACCTGGCGAGCTCGGCTGCTGGAGCGTGGCGAGCAAAGAGCCCTCCAGGGCTCCTCCGGGGCTCGGGGAGGCAGGCGGGGACGTGCGCTGCCTTGGAACGGAGCGCAGCCGGCTGGGCGCGCTGGAGGAGCAGAGGAACTGCAAGGGAAGGGAGGGGATGGGGATGCTGGAAAAATGATGCAGCTCCTCCAGTGGATTTCCAGCCGTGCCTGGGAAGTGGCAAAGTGGAAGAGGCACGGGTTTGAAAGCCTTGGAGGGATTATTCTCCCGCGTTTGTCTGACTCGCAGCACAACGGAGGGCAACAAACTTCACCCGGCGCTTTCTGCGGCGAGCCCAGCAATCTGCAGAGCGCCCTGGCAAACCTCCTGGGCTGTGATTTCTGCATTTTCAGCCGGGTTAATAACGCTGGAAGCAGCAGGGAAAGGGGGCTGGCAAATGTGAGCCATTCTAGCAGGAGTCGTAGAAAGGCATATTCATCATGTCAGCACTTTGGAGGCCTGGAGAGCTCGTGATGAGAGGTTTCAAGAAAAGACTGCATAAATATGAGGAGGAAGGCTTCTATAAACAACTGTGATGGACATGCTGGAAATACAGAGGAAAGGGAGAGTGGTTGGCCTTCCTTGATGCTGTAGATACTGGTGACCTTGGCAAAAACGGCCACATTTAACCCCAAAGCAAATTCCAATTTCAGTTCCCACCTCAGCTCCAGAAACTCCTCAGAAATGACAGGCCCCAGCCAGGCTGTCTTTGGGAAGCTGAATGTCACCCATGGTGCATGAATAACCCAGCAGCTCCACTGCTGGTCCTTGGGAAAGATGACTGTCCCTCAGGCTGGTTATCCCCAGGCTGTCAGCATGGCCATGGGCTGGGAGAGCTGCTCATGCCAGGGCTGGGACAGGGACAGGTGCCCCATGCTCAGCACATCACAGCAGTGGCGAGCACCAGAATTGGTAAAATCCTCCCTGTGGTGGCATCCAAGCCTTGTCTGATCTGTCTGCCTTTGCAATTAAACCTCCACTACATCCCTGTCCCCTCCACTGCCTTCCCCTTCTCTTTTCCTGGGCTTGGTGAGAACCGTGGTACCAATGACAAGACCTTAATTCCTGGGCACTACAGCATTGTCAAAACCCCCCTTTTTTTATACTTATCACCATCACAGCATTGCATGGGCATTGAGCCATTTGTCCACACAACACAAACTCAAATCTGGCCAGTTTTATCACCCTACTTATGCAAGAAGGGAAACTGAGGCAGAGAATGGTCGCGTTTGCCCAGTGCCAAGCTACAAACGAGTGATGCCACAGCAGCAGAGCCTGCTTGCCTCCTCCTGACAGCACCATCATTCCTTTAGCCTGGACTGGGCATGGAAGAGCTGAATCCCACCTTTTCCTTCACACTGACTTTTTTTTTTTTTTTTGTCCTCAGAGGAACAAGCAGAAATTTTACCCAGCCAACGCAGCAGAACTTTGTCCCAAAGTGGCAGCCCAAGTGAGCAACACATCCATCAGCTGCTGAGCGCTGGGATCAGAGGGGAGAGGCTGGGAAGGTGGGGAAGAGAGGGGCCACTTACATGGTAATGTTTCTGCACGGTTCTTTTGGATCATTATGCAGAGCTGTAGCACCAGTTGAGGGGCGCTCTCCAGGAAGGTCTCCAGGAGGCGCAGCATGTTTACGTCTGCATATTCGTACATCATAGCCCAGTAGAAACGCCGCTGGTGTTCCTTTCTCCTCTGGCTCTGGATCCCCAGGTACATAGTTCGGATATACCTGCAGGGAACAGGAGGGAAAAGCTGGGTGTGAGATGCTGGAGGGCAGCAAAACTTGTTTGTGGGGGGATGAGGAGACGTTGGGGTTGGCAATGCTCCCTCCTGTCAGATCTGAGGAGGATTTTTAGAATCTGACTGATCATTAATGTTGGAAAAGACTCCAACATCATCAAGCCCAACCTTAAGCTGGATGCCACCCTGAGAACAAAGCCATAGAATGAAGTGCATTCGGTGTTGCAAGGTTGGGAAAATTTTAACTGGTACCACCCAAACGTGAAGCCTGGGAGTAGGAAATGCTTTTGAAGAACAAGAAAACAACTCCCTCACCTAATTTTCATCACAAGAAAAGAACCCACATGAAAAATACTGATCCTAACACTTGGAAGTGGCTTGACAGACCATCTAAACCCCTTCAGCACTCTGGGAAGGAGCTTCTCTCACAGACACCAGAGCTCAAGAAGTGTTTGGACCACGCTCTGAGGCTCATTGTGGGATTCTTGAAGTTGCCCAGGAATTAGAATTTGGTGTCTTCCAGCTCGGAATATTCTGTGGTTCTGTGATTTGACCCTATTTCATCATAGACGGAGCAACGAAACAGCGCCTTCACATGCAGCAGGTGTGTGACCCACAGATGTGAAAGGCCACGGTTTGTCACTGGTCAAAGTGACAGCTTTGAGATTTTGGGCAATGTTGGAGTAGAAGGCGGTGTCTTGTGCATGGACAGGCACAGCTCTACCATTGCCTGTGTCTCAGGACTCATGGCATTTAAGAAAAGAGCCCTAACAGGATCCTTTCTAATGCCTGTTGATATCACAGAATCTCAGAATGGTTTGGGTTGGAAAGGACCTTAAAGATCATCTTGTCCCAACCCCCTGCCATGGGCAGGGACACCTTCCACTACCCCAGGCTGCTCCAAGCCCTGTCCAGCCCAGCTTTGGACACTTCTAGGGATTGACAATCTCATATTGGGTTTTCTTCCTTCTCATCCCGAGCAGTGGCTGTAACCTCGTTCGGGATGGAACCATTTCACCTAAAGCCGACCCTAAAGCCGAGTCAATCGCTGGAAATGTCCCCTCCCGGGACATTTATGTGTCCCAGCACGGAGTGGGATGAACCTTCCGGAGGCTCTGGGAGGGGCTCACGGCACAAGCTGGGGTTTGGCCAGAACGATTAGATCATCCCCTGCACAGCCGGGAGAGCAGGAAGGGAGGATGAGAGCCTGGACAGCCCCTGGATCTCTGAATCCCACCCAGGGATGGGGAGCTGGGACAGAGGCAGACACAGCCCTGCCCTTTACCCAGCATCTTGTCCTTGCTGCCCGCTCGCAGCTGACTGGCACAGGAGGCGAAAAATCCCGAAAGAAGACTGCAAGGACACCGAAAAATAACAAATTAAAAAATGACGCAGGGAAGCCACCAGATGGGGCTCGACACTCGAGGAAACGCTACGGCGGTCACATACGACACCGGTGACACTGTGTGACATCCACAGCAGAGCCCGAGTGGGATGGGAATGGCACCTGCTCCCCCAACACCCCCGAATCCATCACCTGCACTTGGCATTTCCATGGAAAACCCCAACCCCAGGAGCTGCGGCACGGCACAGGCATCCTGCCTTCCCCTCACCCAGAAATTGAATAAATGCAGTTTAGCTGGAAAGGCAAAGTCGGGGAGAGGGTCTTGGCTCAAGGAGAATGCAATGGTTTTTATCATTTCAGTGACACAGGGCCAGCAAAAGCCAAGTGGTGCTGCCCATAAGGTGCTGCAAAGGCACCATCACCTCTGCCAAATTCCACCAAATCTGTCCCGTAGTCCTCGATGGTCTCCCCCTCCCCATGGAGCTCCCATTCCTGCTGGTACACAAAACCTAAACTCCTCTTCGGAAGGTTAAACCACTCATTTCTCATCACCTCAGCCACGGACAAGAAGAATTTATTGGTTTTCACCCTGCAGCAGTCTCCTACCTGTTTGCACATAGTTGCCATGTAAACCTTTCATTTCTCCAGATTAAAAAAATCACAATTCCGTAGAACCATAAAATTATTAAGGTTCGAAAACACCTCTAAGATCATGGAGTTCAAACATTCCTCAGCACTGCCAAGGCCACCAGTGACCCATGTCCCCAAGTGCCACATCCACATGGTTTTTAAGTCCCTCCAGAGATGAGGACTCCACCACCTCCCTGACCAGCTGCTTCCAATGTCTGAAAATCCTTTCCCTGAAGGAATTCTTCCTGAAGTCCAACCTGAACCTTCCCTGGTGCAACCTGAGGCTGTTTCCTCTCATCCTGTCCCTGTTCCCTGGGAGCAGAGCCCAACTCCCCTCCAGCTGCCCCCTCATTTCAAGAGGGCAAGAAGATCCCCCCCTGAACCTCCTTTTCTACAGAAAAATTTTCTTCCAGTGCCTTCTCACAGTTCACATTTCCTGCACCTCTACTCTTCCATACTGCTCCCAACAGCTGTCTCCAGTTCTGGGTTATTTTTAAGAGCACCTTTACTTTTCCCAGCCCTCCAGGTTGGCTGAACCAAACTGCAACAACGACATTGGGCCACTCGAAGAGATTAAGAAGGAATTATCAGAAGGGATATAATGTCCTGCAATGATTGCTCCTGGATCTCTGGGCTTAGGGGTGAATCTCTAGGGATTCACCACCATCCACAGTTTAAGCAAAAATTTTTCTTACTGGCCACAGAAAGAGGACAAGACACCAATCCATGGAGGCAGAATGCGTGGAAAAATATTCAAATATATGGGACTGACACAGTGTCCTGATCCTGTCTGCATCAGTGGCAATGGCACAAACACCAAGCTCTCCCAGACTGCTGAGCCCACAGCCTTTGGCAAAGGTCACCTGCATTTTACCTCTTGCATGGATGGGGAAACTGAGTCAGAGAGCACCAAAAAGTTTCTCTCAAAGCTTCTTTGGCATCAAACCCCAGATCTTTTAATGCTATCCCCTGCCTCTAAACACCACATGAGCAGAGCACAGCCCTACCTGCTGATGCTCCTCCAGCCAGGGTGGACGTAATTCCTCCCCAGCATAAATCCCAGCCCTGCCCAATCTGACCCCAAAGGGCAAATCTGTCCCAATCCTATGGGACTGTGACCTCAGGAACCCTTTGGCAAATGTTGGCCAGAGTGAGCAAGGCAGCTCCGAGGACCATTTGCAGCTGAAGGTAAATTAACTTCCTTTTATTTTTTTCTCCAGCCCATGAAAACATTTGGTGCCCTATCTTCAGTATCCTTCAGACCCAAATCCGGCAAAGAGAGGAAAGGAATGACTAAGATCCCTTTCCTTCTTGATGCCAGTGGATTGTGAGTATAACTGGGAAAAGTAATATTTGCACCTTGTGGGCTTTCAGCAAGTAATAAATACCTACTTAATTAAAGAATATAAAATTTCACTCAGCTCTAACATTGACAATTCTTAACCCTATTTCTAAACACCAATGTACAGAACTGGTGTAAACAGTTTTATTCCAGTTCATCTGTTTCTTTGTGGTATTTTATTTACTTCTTTGAGGATCTTTCCAACCTTTCCTAATACTCTTTATGTGTAGACACCTTAAGAAGAATGAAGGAAAAAAAAATCAATGTCATTTCACCTGGAATTCGTTGTTCTCGGTCAAGCTGGTGGCAAACAGGCTTCTATAATTAGACTTTTAAATCCATATTCAGGCCTGATCTTCAATCTTTAGCAACATGATGCTTCCTCTTATGTCAGTGAAAACCATTCACTGCTCTGTGCTGTTGAAAAACCAGGCTAATTTATTTATTTAAGAGCTTAATTTTGGATACAGGAGCCTAACTTTGGGATTTTTTTTTTCTTTTCTTTGGAATGCTGGCTATTTTTAAATACGAGTGTGTGTATTTGTGTGTATTTTTAGTTCTAAGTCTCATCACAGCTTCAAAAGATAGAACTAATTTGGGGTTGAGAGGGGGATTGGGGTGATTTTTAAATTTTTTTTTTCGGTGCACAAAGGATTGGCTGTCCCCTCCCTCCTGGCAGGGCTCCCAGAATTCCTGTTGGTATAATTACCCTCATTCTTATTTACTACGTATGTCACAGCAGCACACGAACTGCTGGGGTCAAAGTCACTGCTGTCCCTGCTCCAAAATGCCTTTTTAAGGAGCCAAATCCACCAAATGTGGTCAAATAACCTTTGGAAAGAGCTGCAGGAGCCCACCAGGAGAGAGAAGAGCTGGAAAAACACAACCCACCCTGGGCTCTGTGGAAAAAGCTGCTCCATGTGCATGGCAGGGGATGGATTCTGGAGGCTGAGGCTCTGGTTTTGTATCCTGAAATGAAGCAGTCCTTGGCCAGCTGGCAGGGCTCAGCTCTGCGTGGCTACATCCATCTAGTTGGCCAAAATTTCCAGGGATTGTGTTGATAATTTTGCAAGGTGAGCTATTGCAGGGTCTTGGCGTGGTTGGTGGGTCCCGGTGTCACCAGTGTCACTTGGCTCTGGCAAGGGGCTGGTTGAGGGGAGGAGGGTGTGGGTGTGTAAAAGGGTCATGGGAGCCCAGAAAGGCACACCAGGACAGGTTCTGGGCTGTGCTTTGGGAACAGAAGGGTCCTGGTGCCCTGTCCCACACAGCCACAAGCTGACCAAGAGGAGGAATCTCAGGCTGGTTCACTTTTCCTGAGGCCAAAACACAAGAAATGAACTCTCTCATCCTCCAAAACCAGGAAACTTCCTCCATATTCAGCACTGGGAATGATTCCTGGCCACTGTAGATTACTGAAACCTGCACAGGTTGTGGTGACTTGGGAGAGTCCAAATATGTCTCTACCTCATTCTAATGATTATACTCAGATTTTGGCATGGAATCACAGAATATCTTGAGTTGGGAGGGACCCACAGGGATCATGGAGTCCAACCCCTGGCCCTGTACAGGGCGTGGTGAACTTGCAGTGCCCATAAACATGTCTTGAAATTACCTGGTTTATTAGTACAGGTATATGGAAAATGGATTTTGCTCGTGCCCAGCCTTCTGTTGCTGGAGAGACAGCTCTGATGCTGTGGTAGCCAAAACACTGGGGTGTTACCAACACCTTCCCAGCTCCAAATGCAAAGCACAGCAGTGTGGGGGCTGTTGTGGGGAAAACAAACTCCATCTCAGCCAGACCCAACCATAGAATCACGGAATCTCTGAGGCTGGAAAATATCTCTAAGATCAAGTCCAACCAGCAACACAGCAGTTCAACACTAAACCATGCCCACAAATGCCATATCCACACTTCTTGAACACTTCCAGGGATGGTGGTTCCACAGGGTGATGGTGATGTGCCATAGCCTGTCCCTGTTCCCTGGGAGCAGAGCCCGACCCCCCTGGCTGTCCCCTCCTGTCAGGGAGTTGTGCAGAGCCACAAGGTCCCCCCTGAGCCTCCTTTTCTCCAGGCTGAGCCCCTTTCCCAGCTCCCTCAGCCTCTTCTGGTGCTCCAGCCCCTTCCCCAGCTCTGTTCCCTTCCCTGGATGCTCCAGCTGCTCCATGTCCTTCTTGTCCCAGAGCTGTCCCCAGCACTGGAGGTGTCCCAGCAGTGCCAGCACAGGGGACAGGCACTGCCCTGACCCTGCTGGCCACTCTGCTGCTGGATATTCCAGCCAGGAACCCCTTGGATATTCCAGCCACCTGTCACTGGTTCATGTTCAGAAATGTCCTGTGGCCTTGGTGACGTGACAGCAACACACATCGTATGGATGGGCACCATCCCAGGGCACCAGCCTTCTTCCTCCTGGAGGAGGAGGAGGAGGATGGGAATGGAGGGAGTCATTCAGCTGAGGGCTCACCCTCCTGCCACCTCATCCTCTTGCAAGGAGCTTCATGCACTGGAGGGTGTTCCCAGATCCAAATTCCTCTCCACGTGGCTCTGCTGGGCTGGAAGGCTCGGAGCAGAGGCTGCCTGAACATCCCCTTACAAGGAGGTGACGTGAGGCCAGATCTCAGCTGCAGCGAGCTGGCATCCACAGGGCTCTGGCAATTTACACCAGCTGTGACTTTGGCCCTCTTTTTTCATTTTAATGAATTATTTTCCTTCTAACTGATGCAAAAGGAATAGGAGACGCAGCGCTGGGGCAACAGGGGAGCAGGGAAGTGAAACTCTGTCTATTAAAAAAAAAATTCAAACTCAAACCTAGAGTTGCCATCACCATTAACGTGCTCAATATCAACATTTGTTAGTTGTTTTCTTTGTTATAATGTCACATGCCAGTGATAAGGATTCACAGGTGGATTATTATTGTTCCTAGTTCCAGTATCAAAATAGGAATTGCAGGGTCCCATCCAGGTGCTGATATTCCACAGCTTTTTCTGGTTGCTCCCACAGCACCCAAACTCCTCCATATCGAGGGGTTCATCCAAGTTCTCTCTAGGGAGTTTTTCTGGTCTGGCCTGAGCCTTGAGGGGTGTGCAGGATTTATTTGCACCACTGCTGGCTGTGTTGGGTCAAAACCATGCCGAACTGGGAAAGATCATTTTCCACCTCAAAATCAAGAAAGGGATCCTTATTTCTGCACAAACTCTAATCCAGCCTCCTCACAGGCCATCCCGACCACACAAACCTAAATAATCATTTTGATGACCTTCATCAGGGCACTGATGTTCAGAGCTGGGGTTCTTGGTGCTTTCTGACTACTTTTTTAGGTTTATAACTAAGAAATGAATAAAATGCAACAAAAAATGTGTTCATCAAGGGGTTTAGTCCTTCTGCCTTGCAGTTTCTGACCTAAGTCTTATCTACTTGTTTCTATCAGCCCCTATTAAAGAATTAATAACTTGTATTACAAACTCTTGCTTTTTGCCAAATGTGCAACTGAAATTTGTATTTGAAGGAATGATTGTCTCAGACCTCTGCTGCACAGGAGAAACTGTTACAATTTCATATTCTAAGCCAGTCTGAAGCTGTGTTAAAGCACAGATGGCTTTACTACACACCAACCTCAAAAGATGCAACTGATTTATAAAACTTATGTTGAGAAGGATCATATCATGGAATCACAGAAGAATTTAGGGTGGAAGGGGATTTTAGAGGTCTGTGGACTGAGGCTCCCATCCAAATGGGGATAACTTTGAAGTTAGAGAAGGTTGGTCATGGTCTGCTGCAGGTGAGTTTTGAAAATCTCCGAGGATGGAGATTGCACAGCCCCTCTGGACAACGTGTTCCAGCATTTAACCCCAGTCCCTGCAGAATCATGGAATCATTCAGCTTGGAAAAGACCTCTTGAGTTCAACCATCAGCACAGCATTATGGGCATGACCAAACCATGCCACATCCACACATATTTTGAACATTCTCAGGGATAGTGAAATGATTTTCAGCCCAAGATCACTTGCACTACTTGAAGAAAGTTTACAAATCCTTCCTTGGGAAGAGTCAATTGCATCCAATAGTTGGTGAGGGGTAGTAAAATCATGACACTGTAGTATTTTGAGGATCTGGTTCCAGCAGCTTTGGTGTTTGCAGGCTGATTTAACTCATGGCTGATAATCTGGGGGTTCTGATACACAAAACAGGGCTCTGTGATTGATTATTCCTGAGCAATGTCCCCAAGCTCCTCTGAAGTTATTGCTTTGGTGGCACTGCCAGGGGAAGGGGACATAAACCTACACCTCCCTCTCTGGGGCAGAGCTCCTGGTCTTGGTTCAAATCCCTTTTTACTGATGGTTGGAGCAGATATTTGGGACTGTGGGAGCACAGGCAGGGCTGCAGGTGTGATTTCATCCTGCTGACAGACACTGGGGTCACAACCTCCAGCAGCTGCACAGGCCAGGAAAGTGGGGCAAGGGCATCAGTGCAGATAAAACTCCAGAGGCCAAAGGGTCAGGAGCTGCTCGTGTTGCTCCATCTGAGGGATGTTTCTGGGATTTGTCTCTGGGACCGCTCTCCTTCCCCAGCTGCAGAGTAATTTTCTCTGATTCACAGGCTGAAAGATCACAACCAGAAGAGAAACAAATTATAAGGAAGTGCTAGCCCTAAACGGCCCCACTTTTTGGCACTGATTTGTCAATCCTCCCCCAGTCTGGCTGTTACTGAACTATCCTTGTTTATCCAGAACCTGTCCAGTGTTCCTTTATTTGCAAAAATAGCCACGAATGTGTTATTTACATATTCACCACAACTCTGATTTTGGAAGCAGCCAGGCAGCCTCTCCTTGCTGTATCCCCATGGCTGAGGGGTCCCCCTGGATATCCAGGTTGCAGAATCCCCATTTCCAGGTCTCTGCTCAGTAAATCAATGCAGAATCAGAGAACACCTTTGTAGAAGCAGCTATCGTTGTTTTGACCCAGGCTCCTAGAAATCATGTTTGTGTTTTCATTTGTTAATTATTTTGAGAGATGTAGAGCTCTAAAACAAGAACACAAACCCCAAGACCTCTCCAGCACCACGGTATGAATGCCCTTTTTTTAAAATTATTATTCCAATGTGAGAACTTTCTCCAAGCTGCATGGAGGAGGAGGCAGAGGAGCGGGGGCTGCTGGAGAGGGTATCCAAGTGATGGGTGCTGCAGAGACATGTCACAGCATCTCTCACACGTGGGAGGGTCCTAGCACTGAGCCAAATGCTCTCTTTAATCACAGATTCCTCCCCAAGTTACTTATGAATAGTTAAACCCCAGTCCCTTCCCTATTTTGCACATGCTTGTTTGCTTTAAGGGTACTCTGACACTCAGTGCTATCGCCTCTGGCAAAGCCTTCTGTTTTAAATCAAAGCTGTTAAACAGCTTTACACAGGGACCAGGAAGTTGGGCTCAGACTGAGTTTCTGCTTCAAGTGTGTTTGTGAAAATAAGGCTTAGTGTCAGGGCTCCCCTCGTGGAAATAAAGCAGGTCCCAGTCCAGTCAGTCCTGCAAGAATAGCTGAAAGCCTTGAAAAGTAAGCAGAGGTGTTCTGATGGACTTGTCTTGGCTCCAAGCAAGGGAAGTTTCAGGGAAATTCCCTAAATGCCAAAGAAAATCCCAAGGAAATGCCTGAGGACTCCCAAAATGTGAATGTTCAAGCACATGATTCTCAGAGCCACATGGGGACAGTCACCTCACCCTTTGAACAGGATGGGTCACGTTAGAATATTTTAACCCAGATGGTCTTGAGAAGTGATTTGGCATCATCCAGAGGCACGGGATATCTCAGGGGAGGAGAAGTTGGCATTGCTCTGGGATACCAGTCAATGACAGGCACACATCTTCATCTCCTCACAGAGATCCTTTGGTGGAGGATGCAGAGCAGGAGAAGAGGAGGAGATGATTTTTGATCTCAGTGAGTCCCCTGGAGATGGAGACATTCGTGGTTTCCTCATCTGAGGGGTTTAACAATTTGGGCTAGTGGGTCCAAAGACCTGAACAGACACTGCAGATTGCCTGTGGTCTGAACCCTCAAAAGCCAATGTGGACCCCAGGATCACAGTAATGAAACTGGGATTTTGTTCCTTCACTCAGAGGGAGACATTTCCATTCCCACACTCTGGCTGTGGAAGAGACGAGGGGGTCACCTCTGTGGCTGGGAGATCAGGGGACAGATACAGATTCTAGGAGAGCATTCCCTGAATTTACAGCATTTACTCTGTCCCCAGCCATCAGGGTGACTGATGCTTCAGCAGGACCTGAAATCACCAGACAAGACTTTTTTTCATGCAGCAAAGCCTCTCCTAACCCCCACGGCGAGTGGCTTTGTAGAGCTGAGGAGGTGGATGCTCCAGGATTTTCAAACAGAAAAGCAGCAGCCAGGAAGGGTTTAGCGGGGAAGGATTGTGCTTAGGAAAAGGAGAGCTGGTTCCTGAGGAGCTGGTGCAGCTGCAAAGAAGCTGCTGCCTGCTGCAGAGCTGCCAGGGTCAGAGCTGTGGCTCGCTGCCAGCTTGCTGCGCGCTCTGCCCGCCGCCTGCATCCCAGAGCAGAGCACCTGAGGCTCCCGGAAAAATCCTCGGGATGCTGCTCAGAGGCTACCAGGGACTCCTGAGCCCACCCCAACCTTTCCAGGGACCGTCACAGAGCCGGGACTGAGCGCTCAGCAGCGCATCCCCGGTGCCGCAGGGGTCAGAGCATCCCTGGAGCGAAGCTCCCGACGCGGCGGCTCCGCACGGAGCTGAGACTGTCGCCTTGGCTTTGCCATCCCTTTGAGGAGAAGGAGCTAAAAATTGGGTGAGCGCCTGTGAAATCCTGGAAGAGCAGCCTCAGATCGTGGCTATTTTTAGTTCCACAGAAGCTGCGCATACATTAGTGAGGGCCTGCCTTCCTCTCCGGGCTCGCAGAAATCACACGGTGTCCTCCCAGCCTTGCCAGGAAAGAGTTTAACCCTTGTTGTCCCGCCACAGTCAGCCCCAGACAGCTGCACCTCAGCGTGGGACCAGAACAAGGCGGGGAAAGGTCTTCATGGGTATTTTGGCTTTTGCAAAGTAAAAGAAGAGTATCTTTGTCCCATGGACTTTATACCAGTATGTGTGGTGGGAGGAGCAGGGACTGGAAGAAAATTCCAGCACAGAAATGGCATCTGGCTGCCACCACCACCAGCCCTGTCTGAGGAACAGCCACTCTAGGGGCTGAGAGGGGCAGGGAGCAGCTCAGAGTTTGCAGAACCTGAGAGTTGATTCCTCAGCTCTGGGGACCTCTCGTGACAGCCAGGACAGATGCCATTCATGAACTGCCCTGTGCTGCCTTCGGTTCACCCACCACAGCATCACAGACTCACAGAATGGTTTGGGTTGGAAGGGAATTTAAGCCTCATCTTGTTCCACCCCCTGCCACAGTCAGGGACACCTTCCACTGTCCCAGCTTGCTCCAAGCCCCATCCAACCTGGCCTGGGACACTTCCAGGGATGGGGAAATTAAGCACCGTGAGCCGCTTAATCTGAAATCTGCAATCTTTTAGCCATGGGAAACAAAACCCCATCACCACACGAGCCCCTCAGATCCTTGGTGTGGCATCTCCTTCCTCCCACAGGCTGTGTCTCCACTGCTCCAGACACATCACACCAGGAAAACCACGGCTGGGACACATGAAGGGAATGAGGCCGGGCTGATCTCACCAGCGTGCTCGAACACGTGATGCCTTTCAGCGCACAATTAACAAAAAATAATTGCAACACTTATTCCTACACTTTTTTTCTCGGAGCGTTGAGGAGCAAAGCCTGATCCCTGCACTTCACACCCACAGCGCCTGTCAGCTCCGCTGCCCGTGCACTTTCACATTTTCCAGCTCTTTAATATTTATTACCTCTGCTGCTTTGTATTACTCATCAGCTATTCCTGTCCAGAGGAAATGTACTGGCGGGTTCTGGAGCGTGCACGTTCCCTGCTCTTTGAGGGGCCACGAGTACAACAGCACCTCTCAAACACTCGCTCACTGCTGGGCCAGTGCAGCCTCCCGTGGCTTTGGAGGGACAAGCCACGCCATCCCCTCACAGTGGCTTTCCAAAGGCCACCAGGATGAGGAGACACAGCCTTTTTGGAAAGTACAAGAGCCCTTCCATGGGCGTATCCTGCTGATCCCTGCAGAAACATCCCTCAGGAATTTCACCTGAGCATCCTTCCCTGCTTCACTCGCCGTTGTTTTCCAAGTCTCCTGCCAGCCCCTTTGCCTGCTTGCAGGATTTCTCCCAGCTGCTGGGGGCTCTAAGTGAGGATATATAAAATAAAACTCAGCAAGTCAAGCCTGTGGGTGGCAGCACTTGCAGTTGTTCCGTTTAACAGGTAACTCTGAGTTAAGACTGGTTCTAAACAATATTGCAAAGAGAACCACCTTCGAGTGGTCATGTTCAGGAGAAGAACCAGCCCAGGCACAGCACTACCCAGTATTCACATAATTTTTATCTTTTTCCTATTCTCCTACTAATTTAAATGGAGCTTTCTGCTTGAAGCTGAATAAAAGTGAAGCCACCTGACCACGTCCTTGCTCCACCTCCCTCCGGGTGCAGCTGAGCCTTCTCGTGCCAGCAGCCAGTTTATCCAAGTGACACAAATGAGGTCACAGGAGCTTTCTACCAGCGAGCAGCATCTGGGAGGCGAGGTGTGGAATCCTGCAGCTCAGCCCAAGGGAGGGATGTTCATGCACAGTTAGGTGCAAAAATGGAGGCAGAGAGGTTAAATGACTTCCCCCGGGCAAGTGGTGGCTGGTAGGGCTTAATTTGGGATGGGATGGGATGGGATGGGATGGGATGGGATGGGATGGGATGGGATGGAATGGAATGGAATGGAATAGAATAGAATAGAATAGAATAGAATAGAATAGAATAGAATAGAATAGAATAGAATAGAATAGAATAGAATAGAATAATTTCAGTTGTAAGGGGACCTGCAATGACCATCAAGCCCAGGTTCCAGTTGGGGACGTCCTTTTCTCCCTCTCCCTGCTGGATGGGCTCCTTTTGGAAGTGCTTAATCCAAAGGAAATAAAGCCTTTCATTATCACACACGTCCTTTTGACCTCCTGCTGCTCCAAATCCTTCCCCAGACCATTTGGATGCCTCTCACATTCCTGCTCCAGCCCAGGCAGCTGCCCTGCCCTGCGTGGAGGATGTTTGCATTAACATTGACTGTCGTAGCTGCTTGGACAACATCTATCCCAGCAGCACCAATAAATTGCTGAATGCATTGATCCAGACGTGACTCAGGAGCCACCACTGAATAATCTCCCTCGGCACCTTCCCCTGGCTGAGCCCGGGCAGAGTTTCTGCTCCCCTCAGCAAAGCAGGAGGACTCCTCCATCTTGCATTTCTCCAGGGGCAGGCCTGCTTCAATGACACGTGGGGGCTATTGATTTCTGTAATGAATGGATGGATTTCCCACCCCTGCACTCACACCTCCTCCCTCTCCCGTGGAATAATTCAGCACCTCTGTCATTTACTGCCCAAATGCCTCCCCGAAGTGCAAACACGCAGCCTTTCCCTGCTGGAATTGTGTGCTGCCTCCAAAGCCCTGACCTTGGCTTCCACTGTTTTCTCCTCTGATCTTGCCTCCAGGAGTGATGATTTAAACCAGTGCAGTGAGGCAAGGATCTCAGGCAAGGAGAACAGGAGAGTTTTCCTCTCCAGAAGGAAGGCGTGTGGCCAGAGTGGTTGGGAAAGCTCAGGCTGTGTGTTGGAGGTTGCAGAACTGGCTGGGAAAGGGGCTGGAGATGCCTGTTGGGACCTGGGGGAGATTTCCACACTCCAGGGATCTGCTCTTGAGCAGAAGCAGAGCAGATGTTTTGGTTGTTGAGGAGATGAAGGAATTGCAGGTTGGGCAGGTTGCAGTTGTGAGTTGAAGAAAAATTCCGGTGTCACTGGAGTCAGCTGAAAATTTCCCCAGAGAAGCTGTGGACTCCCCATCCCTGGAAGTGTTCAGGACCAGGATGGACGGAATTTGGAGCAATTTGGGATAGCAGAAGGTGTCCCTGTCCATGGCAGGGGTTGGAACTGGATGATCTCTAAGGTCCCCTCCACCCCAAACCACTCTGGGATTCAATGAGGGTCTCACCCCTAGCCCAAAACACCCATTCCCTGCTTCCCCCAGCTCTTCCCTGGAAAATCCCCTCCCACCACCCCCTTCTCCCCAGCCAGGTCCCTGTAGCTTATCTAAAGTGCCACAACCCAATTCCTGCTTTTTGGGACCCTTCTCTTCCTGTCACCCCCCTTCAAGTGACCTGTCCTGCACCCTGCTGCTGGTGGCTCTTGGGGACAGCACATGTTCCAAGGAGCCTGGCACTGCTTGTCAGCCCTCCTGCCCCTAAAGGCCCTGCCTGGCTCTCCACAGGAGTCAGGACCTCAAACGTCACAGGATGTGGCATTTGTCACCTTTTGTCACCTCCTGCATCTGCAGAGATTTGGGAAGAGCTGCCAACAGACCTGGGTGGAACGAAGTCCAAGAGATGTCCTGCCCATAAACCTGGGACTGCAGAGCATCCACAGGGAGCTGGGATTTGACACAACTTCTGCATTACAAACTCCCAGTCTGTCTCAGGTTGCCTTTTGCCTCCACAGCCAGGGCCTCACCATTTAAAAATTTGCAGCTGACTCTGAGCATGTCAGCCCAGCACACAAATCCTTCAAATCCTGGTCTAAAACTTCAGGTATTTGAGCCCTAAAACTGCAAGTTTTTGAGTTCCTTCATCAGGTAAGCCATGGCAGGCAGGCACAGGAAGGCCTGGCCGACACCAATGACTGTCCTAGACCACCAAAATATTCATCATTTCATCTCATTTCATCATCCATTCTTCCCTTTCTCCAACACACCATCCACCATGTTGGCCCAGACCCCAACACCCAACTAGGAACAGTGGCAGTGTGCTCTTTCCTGCCACTCAGGACAATGTCCAGATGGGTTCAGAGCCCTTTTTTTTGGCTTCAGACTCCCTCCTGTGGGTTCAAACTTCTTCCTATAGGTTCAAAATTCTTGTGGCTTCAAACCTTTTCTTGTAGGTTAAAACCCTTTCTTGTGGGTTTAGATCCCTCCTTGTGTTTTCAAATCCCTTTTTCATTATTTTAAATCCCTTCCTGTGGGTTCAAACCCTTTCCTGTATGTTCAGATCCTTTCTTGTGGGTTCAAATCTGCTCCCTCTGTGTTCAAATCCCTTCCTGTGATTTCAGATCTGCTTCCTGTAGATTCAAACCCTTTCTTGTAGATTAAAACCCTTTCTTGTGGGTTCAAATCAGTTTTTGTGGGTTCCAAACCCTTCTTGTAGGTTCAAATCCCTTCTTGTGGTTTCAAACTCCTTCCTGTAGGTTCAAATATTTTCTTGTAGGTTCAAATCCTTTCTTGTGGGTTCAAACCCTTTCCTGTGTGCTCAAATCCCTCCTTGTGTGTTCAAATCCATTTTTATTGGTACAAATCCCTTCCTGTAGGTTCAAATCCCTTCCTGTGGGTTCAAATTCCTTCTTGTAGTTTCAAACTCCTTCCTGTAGGCTCAAATCCTTTCTTGTAGATTAAAACTCTTTCTTGTGGGTTCAAATCCCTTTTTGTGGGTTCAAACCACTGTTTGTGGATTCGAACCCCTTCTTTTAGGTTCAAATCCCTCCTTGTGTGTTCAAATCCCTTTTTATTGGTACAAATACCTTGGTTTGGGTTCAAATTCCTACTTGTGGCTTCAAACCCCTTCCTGTAGGGTCAAATCCCTTCTTGAGGGTTCAAATCCCTTTTTACAGTTTCAAATCCCTTCCTGTAGGTTCAAATCCTCTCTTGTAGATTAAAACTCTTTCTTGTGGGTTCAAATCCCTTTTTGTGGGTTCAAACCCTTTCTTTTAGGTTCAAGTCCTTCACTGTGTGTTCAAATTCCTTTTTATTGGATTTGTACCAGTTTTAAACCCCTTCCTGTAGGCTCAAATCCTTTCTTGTAGGTTAAAAATCTTGTGGGTTCAAATCCTACCTGTAGGTGTAAATCCTTTGTTGCATGTTCAAATCCCTTTTTATTGGTACAAATGCATTGGTGGGGGTTCAAATTCCTCCTTGTGGGTTCAAAGCCCCTCCTGTAGGGTCAAATTCCTTCTTGAGGGTTCAAATCCCTTTTTGTGGGTTCAAACCCCTTCTTTTAGGTCCAAATCCCTCCTTGTGTGCTCAAATCCCTTTTTATTGGTACAAATTCCTTATTATGGGTTCAAATTCTTTCTTATAGTTTCAACCCCCTTCCTGTAGGCTCAAATCCTTTCTTGAGGGTTACAATCCCTTTTTATTGGTGCAAATCCCTTCCTGTGGGTTCAAATTCCTCCTGGTGGGTTCAAACCCCTTCCTGCAGGCTCAAATCCTTTCTTGAAGGTCCAAATCCCTTTTTATTGGTACAAATCCTTTCCTGTGGGTTCAAATTCCTTCTTGTGGCTCCAAATCCCACCCTGTGGGTTCATACCCCTGCCTGCTGGTTCAAACCCTTTCCTGTGAGCTCCAAGCCCTTCTTTGCTGCGTGTGAAGGCAAGGCTTGACCTTGGCCATCGAACATCGCAGACAAACCCATCAACCCTCCCCGAGACAAAGCTCTCAGGTTCCCTTGTTGGGGCTGCTGGGCAGGATATCCAACACTGGAACACCTCCTGGCACACGGCAGCGTGTCAGGAAGGTTTTCCTGCCGGCTCCAAGGGTGGCCCAAGAGAGGATTTTGCCAGGGCTCGATTCCCTGCCGTCGGAAGCGCTCCCTGGGCAGCGCGGGGTGGCCGGGTGCCAGCGGGCTGGGTTTCCACCCCGGTCTCATGAGGACACTCTGCTGGAAAGAGGATGCTGCAGGCTTGAGTCATCTCCAGGCTCTGGAGGGAATTAAAGTCTCCACCTCCCACCGCCCTGCCTGCGTGTCCTGCCGCTTGAGGTGACAGCCAAGTGTGCTGCTTGTTAATGTTCTGGTATTGCCCAAGTTAATGGTTTAAGTCCAAAATTATACCCTCCCAATCCCCCCTTGTTAATCTATCCTGAATTATCTGTCAGTCCTATTTTGTGCCAACCCTCTGCTTGGAATTCCCCTTTGGAAATCCCCTAAATCTCCATGTCTCATTAGTCCGTGTGACCCAGTTTTCCCCCCTACCTCCCTCATTGGACAGTGCCTTTGTGAACCCTACCCTTTACCCTACCTCAGAATTTCTCCAATTTGTTAAGAATTTATACCTTCCCCTTGAACCTCCTTCATATTTAAGTTGTTGCATCTTTGCCATTTTTGTCTTTTGCCCCCCGGATTCCCCAAAGCAACAAATCCTTTTGATCCTATGCAGAAGACCTCCCCCTCCTCCTTGCCTCCTTCAGACACAATCTGACAGCCAAAAAGGCCATGGAGCCACAGCTCCAGCCACATCTAAGGCCTCCTGTTCCTGGGGTGTGACCCACTCTGGGCACAGTGGCAAAGTGAGAGCAGCTCTGGCTGTTGCATCACGAGCCTGCACATTTTAAAGTAGCTTTGGGGTCAAATCCTTCTCCCCATGCTTTCCTCGTGCAGCCTTTCTCCCTGGCATGTTTGGAATGGGTTTTTGCCATGTGTTTCCCCTCCCCGCTACCCCAAACCCCTGGGGTGGCCCTGGATGCTCCAGTTGGCCACAGCTTTTTTTGTGAAGCTCGACCTGACAGGATTGGGAATCTTTCTGGAGCCACCACATTCGACCCAAGTCTCCTCAGATGGGATTTCCATTCTTCAGCTGTTCATAAACGGGAAAGCTGATCCAAAGTCATCATCTCTGTTCCCTCTTTTATCA
This sequence comes from Sturnus vulgaris, assembly GCF_052056855.1. NCBI lineage: Eukaryota > Metazoa > Chordata > Aves > Passeriformes > Sturnidae > Sturnus > Sturnus vulgaris. The sequence goes on along the minus strand of NC_142245.1, from coordinate 112,328,222 downwards.
ACAGAGAGAGAGATTTCCAGAAAGCCACTCATCCCATCTCCAGATAAGTGTCTGCAACACCTCCCACGGGTTTCCTGTCTCCTTCCCTTGACTACAGGAGGGTCCAGACGACTGGCTGAGAGCTGATGGCTGATACCAGCTGTCCCCCATCTCCTTGGCATCATTTCCCTATCAGATGCCTCTCACCTCCTTGCTGTCATTTTGAGAAGTCCTTTTGAGGAATCACTTGTTTTTCCTCCACGGAAAAGATTTGGGGGACATGGAGGCTGTGGTAGTGCCATGCCAACAGGTAGGAAAGGAATATTCCTGTGGGGAGCAAAGTTCATCCTAAAATGGAATGCATTCCCATCTGACAGCTGGAATGGGAGCTCCCAGAGCTGGCTGGGATGGTTTTTTGTTCCCATCATCTCTTAATCTGGCCTTTTTTTCCCCTTGTGGAGCAAATGCATGGCTTTGGGAAGGTGACACCTGCCATGAGTAGCTCTTGTCCAGAGCAGACCCTATCCCATAGTTTTTAAGTCCTTCCCCACCCAGAGGAGTGGTATTGCCTTTCAATGGAATCCCTGTGGAGATCAATCCCCTGCATTATCACAGAATTATGGAATCACTGAGCTTGGAAAAGTTCTTAAAAGATCATCAGGTCCAACTGTTAACCCAGCAGGGTCAAGCCTGCCACTGCCCCATGTCCCCAGTGCCACATCCACACATCTTCTAAATCCATCCTGGGATAGTGGATCCTGCCCTGGGCAGCAGTGTCAGGGCTGGACAGCCCTTCCAGTGAATAAATTGTTCCCAACATCCATCCTAATCCTTCCATGGCTCAAATTGAGGCCATTCCCTCTCCTCCTGTCCCTGTTCCCTGGGAGCAGAGCCTGACCCCCCTGGCTGTCCCCTCCTGTCAGGGAGTTGTGCAGAGCCACAAGGTCCCCCCTGAGCCTCCTTTTCTCCAGGCTGAGCCCCTTTCCCAGCTCCCTCAGCCACTCTTCCTCAGAGTTCAGTGCTCCAGACCCTTCCCCAGCTCTGTTTCCATTCTTTGGAAATGCTCCAGCATCTCCTGCTGGCTTCTCCAAGCCATCCCTGGAGAAGCTGGAGACCAGGGGCAAGACTCACAGGCACCTGGCACTGTTTCAGAGGATATCAAAGATATCCATGGACTGCTGCCAGGTGGGATACAGGGCATGAAGAAGATCTGCCCGTTTAGACCCACACCTGAGGGTGCACTGAGCTGCCCAGAGCATCTTGAACAGTTTGGACAAGGGCATGGAGCTCCTGGGTCTCAGTCCAGAGGGGGAATCTCTACAGCAACAGGCCATGGAACCAGGCAGGACAACTCCACCGTTTCCTCCTCTTCCTCACTCTATTCATTGCTCCATCCACGTTTCCCATGGGAATCTTGCCCTGCTGCCCAAACCAGCTGGAAGAATCCCTTGCTGTGAGACTGACAGCACAGTCTGCATGTCCCTGCAAGCCACAGCTACCAGGACCTTCTGTCCTTGCAGCCTCCAGGGCTGCTGGTCCCCCTGTCACCAGCTCAAAGATGTCACTGCTCAGTGCTTAGAGAAGGGGACAGCACCCAAAGGGGCTTTGGGAGCTCCCTTGGTGGGCTTGTAGCAGAAAAGAGCAGAATATGGGCAGAATAAATCTTCCTGGACAACTTTGCTTGTTATGGGAGAAAATGGAGAAGGCTGGGAAGTGTGAAGGAGCAGGATAACAGTCAGAGAGTGGAGCCAAGAGACTTCCCACAAATCCTTTGTTCTGCTGTTGGAGCAGTTCTATGAGTAAGTGCAATCCCTTCCATTTTTTCCCTTAGGATTTTTATCAGGAAGCCAAATCTAATTCATATTATTCATTCTCAACTGGCTTTTCAACTCTTGCACCACATCAACCCCACATTAAAGTTATTCATAAACAGATCCTGTACTCCTCAACCTTCTGATCACTATTCCAGACGGTCTTTATTTTAGAAATGGGTAAAATATACAGATCCCTGGCTTCAGTGCAGGGTTGAGAGCACAGAACCCAGGAACCCTGGCTCCCAGGTATCACTGATATTTATATGATAGCAATGTTAAAAGGCTTCTGCTGAGATCAGAGTTGGATTGTGCCGAGTCCTGAGCGCACACAGAGTAAGAGACAGCTCTTGCCCTAAAGGATTTACAATCTAAACTGACAAGGACAGAACCACAGCAAAGGAAAGGATGTGTTATTAACAGCAGGGGACCGAGGCACTGAGAGATGCAATAAATTGCCTGCAGTCACATGGGCAGCTTGTGGAGGAGCCAAAACCTGACCCTTGGTTTCTCACCGACGCTGCCTTGTCTCAGCCATCAGGGAAGGAGCACACAGGGAATCTGGGCGATTTGGGAATTTTGTTGATGGGTCAGGTGAGGTCAGGAACCTTGCCAAAAAACACAGCTCCTCACAAAGGCATTCTTGCCCCTTCCCCAGCTTTAATTTTGGATGGCTGTGAGGGAGGAGAACAGCCCCTTCTGACACCACCACCCCCAGTGGCATCATCATCCCAACCAGTTTTTGTTCAGTCAGACAGGTCCCCTCCAAACTCTGTTAGAGGCCTCAGGGCTGAGGCTGATAAACCACTCCAGGTGCTTTTACAGACTGGCAGGAATCACAGAACCATGGAATCATTAAGGCTGGAAAAGACCTTTAAGAATGCCAAGTCTGTTAGCCCAGCCCCACCACCACTCTCACCACTAAACCATGTCCTCAAGTGCCACATCCACACAATTTTTGAACAATTCCCTGGGAAGCCTGTTCCATTGCTTTACAACCCTTTCTCTCAAGAAATTTTTCTTAGTATCTAATCTAGGAAGGGGAAAGTGAAATCACTTTTCCTTAAAGGAAACTTGCCTGTAAGAACTGGCTTCAGGGGACACCCATGTGAAAGAATGACCCCCAGCAAGTTTGCTCTGTTGAGCTGAGACTTGTTGGTAATTCCTGAGTCTTCTCAGGGCATCTCAAAGCACAGTGAGATTGTCCCACCTGTCTCAATCTGTGCCAGGGGATGCCCAGGTTGAACATCAGGAGAAATTTCCTCATGGAAAGAGTGGTCAGACATTGGAACTGCCCAGGAAGGTTTGGAGTCCCCATCCCTGGGGGTGTGCAAGGACTGACTGGACATGGCACTCAATGCTCTGGGCTGGGTGACAAGGTAGGGATTGGTCTTGGAGGTCCTTTCCAACCTGAGTGATCCTGTGATTCCATGACTTTTGAGATTTGTTCTGACATAATTTCCTATACCATTACCTAGCCTACCAAAGCTCCTTAACTCTCAGGGATGGATTTAAACCATAGCAGTGACACAAAGGAGATTTTTACCATTCAGTGGAACCCCCAGATCTGAAGAGTTTTGGATCAGGCATGGCAGGGTTTGATTTCAGTTGAAAAGACTCAGTAAATTTAGGTTCTTGACTCATCACATCCAGCCATGTATCATTTAGGTGCTTGTTGTCCATCTCTGGTCCATTCCAGACATTTGGTTGTCACAGAATCATTTAGATGGGAAAATACCTCTAGGATCAACCAATCCAACCATCCACCCAGCACCACGTGTCCACCACTGACCCATGTCCCCAAGTGCCACATCTACTCAGCTTTTAAATTCCTCCAGGGATGGAGACTCCAAAAATTCCCTGGGCAGCCTGAACCAAGGCCTGACAACCCTTTCAGTGAAGATTTTTCCCCCTAATATCCAATCTAAACTTCCCTTGGTGCATCTTGAGGCTGTTCCCTCTCCTCCTGTCCCTGTTCCCTGGCAGCAGAGCCCGACCCCCCTGGCTGTCTCCTCCTGTCAGGGAGTTGTGCAGAGCCACAAGGTCCCCCCTGAGCCTCCTTTTCTCCAGGCTGAGCCCCTTTCCCAGCTCCCTCAGCCCCTCCTGGGGCTCCAGCCCCTTCCCCAGCTCTGTTCCCTTCCCTGGACATGTCACCACACTGGTTTCTGTTCTGAAGCCACATCCACCAGGATTCCACTCCTCAGACAAACATAGCCATGATTTAGGAAATCGGGGTAAATTGCCCACAAACCCATTTATCTGAGATCACCCTGCCTTGGTCACAGAGTCATCTTTTTGTGTAACTTCCTCCTTTTCTTCCTTTCCCTAGAATCCGAGCTGGATTAGCAATGGTTTTGATATCAATAAATATTTTACTGCTGTGGGTGCTCTCAGCATCTGCGTGTGAACCCTCAGATGGAGCCAGGGCAACAGGGAATTCAAATGATCTCTCTGATTTCATCCTTCTTGCAGGAGCAAACATTCCCATGAATTATTCGTGTCAAATCCTGCAGTCCCCATGTGCTCTGGAGTGCAAACTCCCTTTCCTTACATGATATTTATGGAGCAGAAGCATAAGGAATGAGCAGTTTTAGGGATCTTATCATTTACTGGGCCAGGAAAAGGAATTGTTTGTAGCTTTGTTCCAGTCTCCAGGACCTCATATAAAGTAATTAACTGAGAATTTCATGGTCAGTGTCTGGCCCTGAGGCCAAACAGGAAGAATCTGGCCACACCAAGCTCCAGAACACTCCAAGCCTTCAAAACCAGGTGGGCACATCCAGATCCTGCAGGGAATGGGATGAGCAGGGTGGCTATGGACAGCAGGGGAGGGCTCCTCCACAACTCTGCCCTCAGCAAACAGGCAGGACAGGATGTAATAATGCCTCGTGTTAATTTATTGTAAACATTTCACATTGTCAGTGTTCCATGGGGAAGCACCTCTGGTGACTTGAGTTAAGGCAGTCTGAGAGAGCTGCTGCTTCTACAAAGCCTTGGTCCTGCACAGATCCTGTCCCAGAGAGCCTGCACATCCCTGGACAATCCCTGGAGAAGGGTAAAACCTTCAGGCTGTGACCCCACATCTCATCACTGTGGCTTTAAGAGGTCCTCAGGTCCAGTTTTCATCACAATTATACTGATTATTTCGTATTTTGCTTCTAATCCATCCCAGCACCAGAAAACATCGCCTTGGCTCAAGCAGATTTTTGTGTTTGGGCTTTGCAGTCTGCCCCCTCCCTCTCCCCTGGCCTCCCTCGGTGAAAAGTTAATTTAGGACAGCAGCCTTCGAGTGAAAAATGGTGTTTTTTGGGAAGCACCAACTGAGGGCAGCTGTCCATGCAGGAAGGGGTGATCCTTGCTTTTAGGAATATCAAGGACACGTCCCCAGGAGGCAAAATCATGCCTGAAATTCCTGTTGTTACCCTGATCCAAGTCAGGGAACTTCTTGGCGAGTGCCCCAGCACCATCCCCACCAGAATAATTTCAAGAAAAAACAATAAATAACCAACAGTAACACAGCTTTTCTTCAGGGACCAAGTTGTTCTCCACCAAGAAAATGTTCCCTAATAACAGGATTCCACCATGATGGTGTCACCAAAGCCTGGCAATGCCACTTGAGAGCCTCTGATCTTATTTTCCTTTTCAGCAGTGAAAACTGCAGTGCCTTCACCCACTCCTCTGAATAATGGGAATGTTTCTGCAAGCTTGCCATGGTAATTTAAAATCAATTTTACTTTGGTTTCCCATTATAACTTTTGCTATAGGAAATTAACACTTTAGTAAATCACCTATTGCCTGCAAAAACAACAGAGTGCAATAAATGGTAGAGCCTGTGAGGTTTGGTTGGTTTGCAATGGGGAAAAAAAATCCCAATGGATATAATAATATAATGATGTGATAATTGAAATCTGTGTTTTGGTAGAATCAGAGAATAGTTTGGGTTGGAAGGGGCCTTTAAAGGCCACCCAGTGCTGTGGGCAGTGACATCTTCAACCCATATTGCTCAGGGCTCTGTCCAGCTTGGCATTAGGCAGCAGCAGCATGGGCTGTGCCCTTTGGATGTGCCCTTTGGAGGAGCCAGCGTGGTGAAAGCATCATCCCTGTGTGTGCAGGGTTGTCACCAGTCCCACTGCCAGTGCTGGGGGGATATGAAGGTGATAAATAGAGTTCACTCCAGCCTGTGGCCCTGCAAAGAATTTTGGAGAAGTTCTGAACCCAGATATTCTTGCTGTCTCAGCTGGCTTCACCAACTCATTACAAGGTACAGCAGAGGATCCTGTTCACCCTCCTGTTTTTGGGAAATGATGCTCAAACCCCCCGGTGATGCTGTTGTAAAAGCCAGAGCTGTATCTCCCATGGCAAATAAACTGCTCCATTGCTCCTGGAGTTATGGGGCTTATTTTCTGATGGTTTCCTGCCTGTTTTCTCAGCAGTGAGCAGGAATTACAGAATATACCAGTTAACTCCAGCTCTTCCCATGACTACCACTTCAATAAAAACCATGCAAAAGAGATTATGGAGAAAAAAAACCCCACAACTGTCTCTGAGTTCCCCCATTTAAATTGCTACAGCCATTCAAAAGCCAGGAATTTCCTGCCATCCAAACCTCCAGATTATCCAGCCCAGCTCTTTAAATGCACAGGACAAGAAAAAAAGGTGTTAGGCTGGGCCTTCATCTCCTCTCCTGATGATTCCTGCTTTCAGCCCTGGCTGTCAGCAGTCCCCTCCCGGCACCAGCAGAATCAAAGGTGGAACACGAGGAACGACAAAAGCGCCGGCACCGCTCGCGACTCATTAGGAAGTTCCTGCCTCTCTCCCAGTTGCACGTTAATGAGCACAGGGAGAGCTGGGGATGGTTTGGCTCTGTGTTTGAGATCCAGCTCGGGAGCTGGAACCCGCAGCTCCGAGGCTTTCACAGGAAAAGACACTCCAAAAAAATCCTCAGCAAAAGTGGCGCATGCGGGCGGATCCAGGGGATGGATGGGGATGGATGGGGATGGATGGGGATGGATGGGGATGGATGGGGATGGATGGGGATGGATGGGGATGGATGATGGATGGCTCCTGCAGAGCCTGGTTGCAGAAAGCCCCTCTGATCTCTCCTTGTATCTCCCCTCATTTCCTCTGAGGCATTTTGGGGTGGATGTGTGAATTTTAAGTGTAAAACGTCTTTGGGATTAACACCAAGGGTGCACAGCACAAAAATAAAATGGACGAGCCAGGGTGGGTGTTGACCATGGGCTTAACATTCTCAAAGGTCTGGAGATCCTGGATGGGATAAAGGGTCTGGTTTGCCTTTCTCAGCTTGGACTCCTTATAAAACAAGGGCCAGAAGGTAAAACTGGGACAGAAAAGCTACGCCTACACCTGCAAATCTGCCTTCCAGCTCTTGGTCTCCCTCTTCTCTGGACATGCCATGGTATGGGAGATACACCTGATCCCTGATGGACATCCCCAGGCTTTGGCTTCAGAAGATGAAGTATGGAGACAGAAGACCATCTTGATCCCAAGATAAAACACTTCCCATGAATCCCAGAATCCCAGAATCCCAGAATCCCAGAATCCCAGAATCCCAGAATGGGTGAGATTGGGAAGGACCACTGGAGGTCATCTGATCCCACTTCCCTGCTCCAGCAGGGCCATCCCAGAGCACAGAGCACAGGGTTGTGTCCAGATCATTGTGGAATATCCCAGTGAGGAGACTCCAGACCCTCTCTGGACAATCAGTTCAGTGCTCGGTCACTGCTCATAAAGAAGTTCTGCCTCCTGTCCAGGTGGAACTTGCTGGGATCAATTCCTGCCCGTTCCTCTGGTGCCATTGCTGGGCCCCTGGAGCAGAGCCTGGGCCCTGCTCTGACCCTCCCTGCACACAGGGACACCCAGAGACACCCAGGGACACTCAGGAATAGACAGGGGCACTCAGAGACACAACAGGGACATACAAGGACACTCAGGAATGAGGTTCCCTCTCAGGATCCCCTCTCCAGGCTGAACAGCCCCAGCTCCCTCAGCCTTTCCCCACCATGGACATGCTCCAGTCCCTCCATCATCCCTCTTGCTGGGGCTGCTCCAGGAGCTCCGTGTTCCTCCTGTCCCAGTGATCCCAGAACTGGACACAGCACTCCAGATGTGCCTCACAGGGCTGAGCAGAGGGGCTGCTGACCTGCTGGAAATGCTCTTCCTGGAGCACCCTTGGATCCCTTTGGCTTTCTTGGCCCCCAGGGCACTCATGGACAGCCACAGTTGTCCACCAGGACACCCAGATCCTTCCCAGAGCTGCTCCAGAAGGTCACCCCCAGCCTGTGCTGGTGCCCCAGGTTGTTCCTCCCCAGGTGCAGGACCTGCATTTCCCTTTGCTGAAATTCAGACACTTCTCTGCCCATTTCTCCAACACATCAAGGTCCCTCTGAAGGGCTGCACAGCCCTTGGGGTGACCAGTCACTCCTCCCAGCTTTGTGTCCTCACTCAACTTCTTGAGGAGGCACTTGTCCCTTCATCCAAGTCATTAATGAGCAAGTTAAACAATTCTGAGCCCAGTACTGAACCCTGGGGGACACCACAAGTGACAGAGCTCCGACCAGACCCTGTGCCACTGATTGCAACCCTCTGGGCTCTCTTGTTCAGCCAGCTCATGGGATCACAGAATCATTAAGGTTGGAAAAGACCCTCAAGATTTAAGTCCAACTAGAGTGAGTTAAGGCAGCCAGGTCCAGCCCTAAACCATGTCCCTGAGCACCACATCTGTGGTGCAGTTCTCAGTCCAGCTCTTACAGCCCTCATTTCCTGAGTTTATCCAACAGATGTGATGGGAGACAGTGTCACAAGCCTTGCTGACATCCAGGTACACAAAACCCAGTGCTCTCCCCTCATCCGTCCAGGTGTTTGTCTCATCATAGAAGGCAATTGGGTTGGTCAAACATGATTTCCCTTCAGTGAATCCATGCTGACAACTCCTGATTGCCTTTCCCGACACTGGTGTTTTCCCACTTAAAGCATTTCCTTTTGACAAATGGGCATCTCCCTTTGGGGGACAGCAAACAGAGACACTGGAAAATGCCTCCCTGGTGTTAATGAGCATTTTGCAGATGTGCAGGGACCCCCCCACCCTGTGGGTGAGAACACAGTTATGCACTGAGAGCTCTGCAGAACCTCCTGGAAGCTGGCAGGGTGTCTCCCAAACTTCCTGGTGCACAGCAAGTCCTGTGGGATTGCTCGTGCCATTCCACACCACTACAGAGCTGGATGGACAGGCAGGTGGGGAAGGAAAAAAAGGAATAAATTAAACCTTCCTTGCCCCATCCTCTCTCATCCCAAATCAACGAGAGGCTGCCTGTGCCTGAGGTGCCACGTCCAAGACAATCACAGCTGACAGTGCCTTCAAGGGATGCTGTCAAAGACTTTTAGGCTCATCATTCAATGAAGGGAAGATTTCCTGACCGATTTTGTGGGAAGGAGCCCCTTTGCAGACATGCTGGGAGTGCCACCTGCAGCCAGTGTGGCTCCACCCCTGGTTGCCAGAGCCTGACACAGCTTCAGGATGGTGCCACCAGCCCTGGAGGTGAGGGTTGGGTCACAGAACAGCAGGAGAGGCTGGGTGAGGAGCCAGGGATGAGGAGGTCTGTGTGCAGCATTTTGGATGGGTGGATGGTGGCAATGCTGAGGTGCAGCCTCACCTGGTGGGATGGGGAAATGCCCTTGGCTTCTCCTCTCGTGTTTTTGTCATGGTTTGAGGACTGCAGACGTCCCTGAGGGATTGGCAGCACCTTGGGGTTTCTGGGGAGGTGATGCTCACGGCTGCAGGTTATTCCTGACTCCAACTCCTGATGCCTGATGTCAGAGGGGAATCCTCTGCAGCCCAGGGAGAGCAAGGGGCAAGTGCAGAGGGTGACTCTTGTCACACAGCCAGCCTCCCACAGTGTCATCCTGTGGAGGAATCACTCTATGCGATGGGGAGAAGGAGGATGAGGTCGAACACCTTCCACTATCTCAGGGTATTCCAAACCCATCCAACTTGGCCTTGGACAATTCCAGGGATCCAGGGGCAGCCACAGCTTCTCAGGGAACCCTGTTCCAGAGCCTCCCCACCCTCCCAGGGAATAATTCCTTCCCAATATCCCATCCATCCCTGCCTTCTGGCAGTGGGAAGTCATTCCCTGTGTCCTGTCCCTCCAAACCCTTGTAAATGGTGTCTCTGCATCTTTCTTGTAGGCTCCTTCAGGACCTGGATGACCACAATTAGCTCATCCCAAAGCCTTCTCCAGGCTGAACAAGCCCAATTCCCCCAGCCTTTCCCACAGCAGAGCTGCTCCATCCCTCTGCTCATTCTGCTTCCTCCTCTGGGCTCTCTCCAGCAGCTCCAGCTCCTCCCTGTGCTGGGCCCCAGATCTGGAGGCAGCTCTGCAGGTGGGGTCTCACCTGAGAGGGGCACAGGAGGCAGAATTCCCCCTCCCCTGCTGCCCACACTGTGGGATCAGCCCAGGGCATGGGGAGTTTGGGATGGGTCATGTCCGGCTGACAGACCCCTACCTCAAGCTGAGATAAATTATGAATTAATTTCTATCAAATACCTCCTTGGGAAATCTCTCCATTGCCAAAGTGCCAAGTGGGGTGAACCCCACACTTCCTGTCCAGCAACTCTCCTGTTTAGGAATTGCCTCCATATTCATCCAAACCCTCTTTGCCACACCAGACCCTTGCACCACTTCCATCTTTCCCAGGATTTTGCCTGCAAATCTTTTTATCTAATGATTCTGGAATTAATTTTTAAACTGTTGATTTTTTTTATTTTTTTTTTACATTTATGAGGGCCACACAGGACAATGCATTCCAATGTGTTGTGAACAAACACACCTTGTATATGAATTAATACCTTAAACATAGATACAGGTTCACATATATGTGCAAACCCATATGAATCTATGGCTAATTTATTCATTTGAGGTGTATATACCTGTATACAGAGAGGTGTATGGCATATATAAATAAAAGAATAAAATCTGATTTATGAGCTATATATTTATATAAGCAAACCATATATGTTTATATATTTCATATATATGACCATATAGTGTATATTTATTCATTTCTGTATCTCTGCAAACAATCTGCTGCTGGCAGAGAGGTGAAACCAGGAACTGCTGTCTGATGTAAAGATGGGAATTCATTTTTGAGGTCAAACTGGAGTGAATAAATGAGTATTTTGATGGTTTCATGTACAAGACCTTTGGAATGATTTGGAAAAGCCCTTTTTAGAAATGTAGGGAATGTCACTTCTTGGCAAAACTGCTCTTCCTGGTTGTATTTCCTTTTTTAAACTTCATATTCAGTGCCTGCCATTCAGTAGTGACCCATTGCTGTGTGACATACTATCACGGCACAATAAATCACAAAAAAGCAGAAAATAAAATAAAGTAAAATTAAATTTAAAAATTTTAAAATTTAAAAATTTAAAACAAAATAAAACAAAACAAAACAAAACAAAATAAAATAAAATAAAATATTAAAGGCTGCTGTAGCTTCATACAGACGGAATTATTGTAATTGGAAATGCAAAGTGTTTCCTCACAGATGATGCAAGGAAGCAGCTGAAGAGAAGGAGAAAAGTTGCTTTATCAGGTTGCTGCTCCACATGGAGGCATCAGGAGACCATGGCCAAGCCCTCACTGTCCTTTCCCTGTCCCGACATTCCCGGAGATGTTCCAGGAGCTGAACTCTGCTCGGATTCTGGCACCTCCCTCCGTGCTCCCATTGCCTTTCTCTGGTTTCCCTCCCCAGCTGCAGCCGGCGGGTCTGGGCAGACCCGGAGCCAGGGCAGCAGAGATCAGAGATCAGAGATCCCATCTCTGCTCCTGGGAGCTGGGAGGGAGGGAGGGAGGAGCCTCTCCTGTTCTGGATGTGTGATGGGACCGGCTCTCAGCCACCCCATCCCCGCATCCCATCCCTGCATCCCATCCCCGCATCCCATCCCCTCATCCCATCCCTGCATCCCATCCCCGCATCCCATCCCCTCATCCCATCCCCTCATCCCATCCCTGCATCCCATTCCCTCATCCCATCCCTGCATCCCATCCCGGCATCCCATCCTTCCATCCCATCCCTGCATCTCCTTCCCCGCCACTCTCATCCCTCAGCCTTTGCTCAGGGAGGAGGTGGAGCTTTAAATTTGACCTAAAAAGAGCACTGAAGTGACTCATTGGATTGTAGACAGACCCACACGTGGATCCCGGGCTGAGAGAGGAATCTCCTCCACATCAATTCATGAATCCCAGCTCAAACACGGATCTGACAAACTGTGGTTGAGGAGAGGTTCCCCTCCTGCCACCCCAGCCCTGGATTTAGCTCAGATTTTGCTAATCTCAACACTAACAGCCAGGGTGGGGGGATTTTATTAATGCTTTGGTGTTTGGGGAAGGGGGGAAAGCAGCCAGAAATCACCTCCCAGGACCAAGTGCAAATCAGGGCAAAGAGGAAACGTTCTCCTCCACCATGGAGAGGTGGCTGTGCCACCCAGGAATGATGCCATGGAAAGCAGCAAATATATTGCTGTGCAGGAAAGGGAAAGAGCCAGGATCCAGCCCTTTGCCTCTCCTGGAAAATCACTAAAGCAAGCAATAGTAATTGGAGAGCTACTTGTAAGCCGGGCATCTTCTCCCCTGCTAAAAGCTTTGCCTGTAGCGCTGAAGGAGCGGCTTGTGATAAATATATATATATTAAAAATATCTGCTCTGACAAGCGTGAAGCTGGAGAGGCAGAGAGGCAGGGGAGGAGGTAAGGCGGGTAGGAAGCATAAATCAAAATGTTTTGCTGCTCCTAATTAAATCCACCAACCTGTTTGTAACAAAAGCCACTCTCGGTCAATGGGAAGAGAGGAGGACGAGGAGCTGATGCTGCTTGGTGGCCACTGCGGCCAACAGCTCCCTGAGCCTCACACAGGAGTCTTGGGAGTCCTTACACTGGGATTTGAGCTTCAGGAAAACCTCCAGCCATCTGTGCCAGAGGAGGCAGAGCCATCACAGGCAGGCAGGCAGGAGAGGGGGGAAAAGCAGTGCAGGGAAGGCTGGGAACCTTCTCAGTGCTCCACATCCTCTGCAGCCAGACGGCTGCAATGTGCTGCTGCCAGCCCTGCAGCCACCACGGCTTCTGCAGCTGGGAATGGGTAGAAAGAGCAAAATCGGGAAAGAGGGAGGGCTGGGGAGGGAAGGAGGTGAACAGGGAATCATGCTGCTGCTGCTGCTGTTGCTGCTGCTGCTGCTGCTGCTGCTTTACTGTTCAAGATGCTGCCTGCAGTGTGTTTGTGGCCCCCACCCATCTCCCAAAGGAGATGCAGAGCGAGAAAACATTCAGAGAAGGATGGTGAAGGAGATCAGGGGGATGGAACAGTTTCTGTACATTCAGAGAATAGTTTGAGTTGGAGGGGACCTTTAAGATAATCTCATTGTACCCCCTGTCATGGACAGAGACACCTTCCACTATCCCAGGTTGCTCCAAGCCCTGTCCAGCCTGGCCTTGGATATTTCCAGGGATCCAGGGGCAGCCACAGCTTCTCTGGGCACCCTGTGCCAGGGCCTGACCATCCTCATGGACAAGAATTCCTTCCCAATATCCCATCTATCCCTGCCCTCTGGCAGTGGGAAGCCATTCCCTGTGTCCTGTCCCTCCATGCCTTGTCCCCAGTCCCTCTCCAGCTCTCCTGGAGCCCCTTTAGGCTCTGCAAGGGGCTCTGAGCTCTCCCTGGATCCTTCTCTTCTCCAGGTGAGCACCCCCAGCTCTCCCAGCCTGGCTCCAGAGCAGAGGGGCTCCAGCCCTTGGAGCATCTCTGTGGCCTCCTCTGAACTCTCTCCAGGAGCTCCAAATTCTACTTATGCTGAGGACTCCAGGCAAATATGTCACAGAGACCAAGATTCTTCAGTCCAGAAAAGGGAGAGCTGATGTCACACAAGATAAAGAGCTGTAAAATCCAGAGTGCCCTGCAATGAAGAATTTGCTAACACGAGCCAGGAGCTCCCTGTGGGATGGTTGGGTGACAGTTCAAACCCAGCAAAAGGAAGGCTCTTTTTTTTTTCTATAAAGCACAGCTAAACTGGGCAATTCCTTCTCGTAATGCCAAGGTTTTAGGAAAAAAAGAATAACAGAGACACTCAACCACCAAAGACCAATTCTGCTATTAAATCAACACCAGCATATCCATCTCAGGAGCATCATGGGATGAATCCCTGTGTGCTTGCCTTGTCCTTGCACCCACCTGCTGTTACTTGTCCTAGGTCACAATGTAAAGATGTGCCCAAAAGTGTGGACTTTATAACATCTGCTGAAACCAGCTGGGGCAGTGATCCTGATCTCTGTGGGAGAGATTCTCTGTTAATGGGCCAGCTGTTAAAAACCAGCTGGGGCAGTGTTCTTGATCTTTTCCACAACCCATCCTTCCTCCAGGAGATATCTCCTGTTAATGGGCCATGGAGTCCCAGTGCATGGCTGATAAAATTCCATCATCCCATTGGGAGATGCTCCAGCCAGGGGGAGGAGCCAAGCCTTTCCTACCTAGATAAAATCTGAGATTTGGAACACCAGGGCAGCCTTTTTCCACTGGATTCCAGAGGAAAACCAGACCCTTCTACATCATCACTGGAGCTTTGGAGGAAACCTGCACCTTCTACAGGAGCACTGCTCCAACTGAACCACATCTGTCACTGCAGGATTGGCAGCCACCATTGAATGGGACTGCACCAACCCCTGAGTGACTGATGGGGTGTCAGCTTGGATTCTGACTCTGGCAGTGGTTTTCTTTTGTACTATTGCATTTATTTTATTTTTTCTTTTTTTTCCCCCTATTAAATTGTATTTCTAACTTGGAGACTCTCACTGGTTTTGCTTTCAAACCAGTACATACTCATCCTGCTCCTGGTAGACTTTAAACCTGGCCCAGCAGAACTGTTGTATTTTTCAGTCCCAAACATGGCCCATTTCAAGTTTCTCAGCAAATTCCACCCAAAAGTTGAGTCAACATCTGCCTGTGCTGAGCCTGACACTTGTGACTGCAGGAAATTACCCTAAAATCCTGAACAGGGATGGCTTTGCCCTGGCTTTCCCAGGGCAACATCAAAATCTGCCTCACATGAAGCAGTTTTAGCCACACAATTGGTCAGAGTGAAACTGTGTGGGATGATTTGTCCCCATCCCACATCCTGCTTGCAAAGGATGTGCTTTGGGTCCAGCTGATGGTGGTAGGGCACATCAAAGCCACCTGGTGTGATTTCTTCATCAAAGAGTGGTGCAGCTGATCCAAAATCTTATAAACAAGCTACAGCTCTTCCCACTGTCCTGATCTTGCTCCCTGCCTTGTAGTGCTGGCTTCCAGAATTATTGGGGAATCTTTGTGGGAAGTGAATTCCTTTCTAGTGCTCACGTGAATTGTGAGTGGAAATCTGCTGAGCTGTTGGGAAGAGAGGGGGTAAAGGAGCAAGCTCTGCAGAGACACACTGAGGCTGCTACTGCTCCTCAGCCAAAATAAACACTGTGAAATTCCCACAGCTTGGTGGAAGTGCTAAATATTGCTGTGAAGTGGGCAAAGTGAGAGTGACAATGAGATACTTAATAAATGACTGTTTAAGGGTTTATTTGTTTCTTCGAGGATGCACAGAGTGGGAGGTGGTGTAACAGGTCAGGAGTGAGCTTTGGAGTGATTTCCCTTAGCACCTGGGATGGGGAATTTCACTTGAGAATGCCATCAGATCCCGGGATTTGGCTTCCAGAACTATCTAGGCTTGATTTATCCACACAAATAATGAAGGAGAAAATACCCATGGTCCCTGCTGGTGATTTGTTCCCATTACTGCCTTCCCACGCTGCTCAAAGACGTGGAGCTTGTTCCTTGACTGACATCCCTCTCCAAACACTGGGGCTCACTGGGTGATTTTATCTCTTCCATAGAGCAGAGATTGCCTTGCTGAGGGTGAGTAACCAGTGGTGCCCATGGCAGGAGTGACTGTGCTTTCAGAAATCAAAAGTTCACCCACTGGGCCTGTTCTGACTCGGGAGACAGGAGCCATGGGAACCATTGTTAGCATTTCACAGGAGAGTGGGTTGATATTTTTTAATCAACATTTGCATGCTTAAACGTCGCTTCTATTTTATTTTTATCCACCTCCTTTCTCCTTGTATGTTTTCCAGCGCACAAAAAGAAAGAAAGGAAGAGAACTTTTTAATTAAACTTTTGAAGAAAGCTACAGTACAAAGCTGCTCTTTATATTGCAGGAGATAAATCACTGCAAACATTTGGAAGAGCACAGACTTTGGTGTGTTGTGCCAGTGAAATCACACGTCAGGAATGATCTGGGGTCCAAGTTTGGCTCCTGGTTGAAGGGGCCACCAAATGAACTTGGTTGTCACTGCTTATCAGGCTAAGGGACCAAGCTGATATATGGACATGGCCAGGTTGGATGGGGCTTGGAACACCTTGGTCTGGTGGAAAGTGTCCCTGCCCATGGCAGAGGGTGGAACAGGATGAGATTTAAGGTCCCTTTATTGCAAGGCACCTTTAAATAACCAAAATATTAAAGCTGAGAAAGCAGCAAGAAGTGAATAATGCAATGAGCTGAGCTGAACCTCAGGTGAGTAAAATGTGTGCTTGGTTCTGAGGTGCTTGCCCCAGGTTCTTTCTGTGACCAGCTGGGATAAATCCATTTGTGCTCCTTCCATTAACTGTGAAAGAGGTCAAGGGAATGCTCAGAAATGTGTCTCCATTTTGCAGATTTTCTTCTGTTTAGGAGACTCTTGTTTTTCTGTGAGTCCAACCATTAACCCAGCACTGCTGTGTTCACTACCAAGCCATGTGACACCTTCTGGACCCTTCCAAGGATGGGGAATTCCACTCCTGTTCCAATGCCTGACCCCTCCCATTACATTGTCCCAGTGGAGCTTCTGTCTCTGCTCTGCTGTCAGCAATGGACCAGCTCTATGAGGCTCAATCCTCACAAATCAGTAGGAGGGAGGGTTAGAACAACCTTAAGGAAGGATGTGTTCCTCCATTTTTAACGTGTGTGTTCATAGAGGATGTGTTCAGCTTTTTCAGTGCTTTAATACGTTGTTAGTTCTCAAAACTAATCACTGATTGTTTTTTTGTCAGATCCAGAGGAAGCTCTTAACAGCTCCTCTCAGAAAACTCATTTCTGTGGGTGGCTTCTTCCCTCTTCACCAAATGTCAAATGTGCAAAACCAGCACAAAGTATTTTTTCAGGAGAAAATGAACAGGGGGAAAAAAATCTCTCTACCCTAGACAAGGTTTCCTCAACCCCTCCTCAGCTCATTAAACACAATGAACTGCCAAAATATTCCTTCAATTATTCCAATGAAGCTCTAGTCTTGCTTCCATGGACTTTGGAGCAGCATTTTGGTCTCCAGACCCAATTCCCTGAGCAGTTTGGCAGCAGTCAGTCCAGCTCATGGGCAGGGCAGGGAGGGATGGTCCCCTTCCACACTCTGGCCAGGAAGATCCCTGGATCTAAAGGTTCATATCCTGGCCTTGTCCCCCTTGTGCAGGGACATTTGGCTGTCAGATGGGTCATGCAGCCACTGCAGCTTGTCACTGTGTGTAAGGTGAGCTGTGCTAAGCCTGGCATCCCATAAAAACTGTCCTCAACACTGACAGCCAGCAAAGGAAAAAGAAGGACTTGTAATGGGACTTTTCCAAAATATTCCTCGTGCTGATCCTGCTGGCAGAGGGGGAAGCAGGCAGAGGAAAGGGCAGGATCAGTAAAGGGGTGCAGCCCTCACATCTCCCTTTGTTCAGACACCTACTTTGGTTGATAAAGGATTTCTGTCACACCCTTGGCTTTGTGTAGTGCAATATTTAGGTGGAAAAGCAGCCCAGCAGATCTCCTGTCTGATTGGGGCTGCAGAGAATCAGAGAAATATTGAGAAATCTGGAGATCTCTGTCTGAGTCCACCACCTGATCAGGTCAGCCAGGGCTTGGCAACATCCACGATTCCAGAGCCTCCACAAAGATGGAGACTCCCCCACTTCCCTGACTGCCTCTCCCAGTGCTGCACAATCTCCTGTGGAAAAGCCTTTCCTGTTGTTCCATCTGAACATCCCTGCATGTTGGGACAGCAGTCATGGAATCCCAGAATGGTCTGGGATTTGGGTTTGGGTCAAAAGGGACCTTGAAGATCCTCTCATTCCACCCCCACCCATGGGCAGGGACACCTTCCACTATCCCAGGCTGCTCTAAACCCCGTCCAACCTGGCCTTGGACACTTCCAGGGATCCAGGGGCAGCCACAGCTTCTCTGGGCACCCTGTGCCAGGGCCTCCCCACCCTCACAGGGAACAATTCCTTCCCAATATCTCATCTAAATCTCTCCTCTATTAGTATCCAACAATTCTTGACTGAAAAAAATGGCTTCAGCGAAAAAGGGAAGCAAAGTGTGGATTTTGGTATCAGTTTTGCATTAGAAATAAAATGGCATCAAAGCAAGAGCAAGAAAGTGCAAGAATTTTAGACTGACATTTCACAAATCAAATGTTTCAATCTCCCATGTCAGCAATTAGCTCAAAAGAAAATGGAAAAATCACCCTGAAACAAAGGAACTTTTTTTTTTAATATCCAAAAGCAGAGGGTGAGCTGCACTGGGAAGGGGAGGGTCTGCCTGCTGAACATGGAGAGAGCAGGAGCACTTAAAATCATGTAGTAAAATCAGGGATGGATCCCTGTTCCCCCAGGTTTACTCCTGGACTTCCATCCGTGCTTGAATTCAGCCTTTAGCAAGATGTGGGTTTGCCTCTCTCCACGCTGCAGCCCAGCAGCAAACCAGGAGTTCAGAGAGCACAGCAGGCATTATGTCATCCTGCGAGGAGGAGCTGGGCAATCCCGCAGCCACTTCTTTCCAAACCCTTCTATCCAATCCCTCCTCTAGCAGCATTGCTGGAGAACTGGGGGGGAAAAAGGGAGCCTGGCCCCAGGGGATGGGTATTACAAGAGGAGATCCCACACCAGGATGTCCTGATCAGCATCCCAGAAGCAGAAGAGCTGCAGTGCCGGGTTCAGAGGGGTGGAAGTGCCTCCCTGGCTGTTGTTCACCTGCCAGATCCCTCCTGATTCTGCTTGCAAGAAAACCTGTGTGCAGCAAAAGGTGATGTCATCCCTTCCCCGCTCCTGAAATCCAGCTCCTTGCTGAACGTGGCTCAGGGCTGGTGTTATTAACAGTCCCTTTTGACACATCCTGCGCTCTGACGATTTCTTTCTTGCTTTTTTATTTATTTTATTTTGTTTTATTTTTTTTTCATTTTCCACCCCTCTTTTCCTCCTTTTGCTGCGTGGTGACCAGGCTCCTGAGACTCAGGTTGATTAAATTTCTATGCCTTGCAGCTTCCCTGGAGTCCACATAATTTATGTAAATACGAGAGATAAGAAACGAGGGGGAATCACAAGAAAAATGGAGCATTAAGCCGCCAAGATCCATTAAATTCTCCATCACCCTTTTCAGAATCTCAATGTTCAGCCGCACCGCCCCCATGTTTTCCCCCTGCCACAACAGCGTGGATCAAATTAACACTCCTCGGGCTGAGGAAATCCACGGGATCAGTCCCACCTCCTGCCTGACATGGGGATTTAGCCCTGCCTGCAGTGAATCAGAGCAGGGAACAGCCCTGTTGGAGAGGCAGGGGGTGCAGCCTCCTTGTCTGCCTGTATCCCTGCAGCTGGAGCTCCCTCCGGGCAGGGATGATGCCAGGCTCATCCCTAGGGACAGAGATATTCCTGGGTAAAGCAAGGTGAGCAGGGCTTCTCCAGTTTGGGATCCTCAGGAGAGTCTCTGCACTCCCTCAGGGTTTTTCCCTGAGCCCAGAGGTATGACCTGAATGTCACCCCAAACCAGCCTTTCAACCCCAATTCCTGGAAAGTTGTGTTGGGAAGGAGTAGGAGCTGTGTCAGCAGCCTGTCGTCCTCCTTTGTGTGGTCTCTGCCTTGCCTAAGCCCTTCCCAATCATCCTGATGGATGTAACCCCCTTCTCCAGCCTGTCCATCACTCAGGCTTCAGAGCCAGTGAAGACCTCCCTGGAACAGTGCCAAGAAAATTGGCACTGCAGTTTGGTGATCTGGCATGTTAAAATGCCTGTGGAATCATGGAATGGTTTGGATTGGAAGGGACATTAAAGATCACCTCATTCCACCCTCCCTGCCATGGGCAGGGACACCTTCCACTATCCCAGGTTGCTCCAAGCCCTGTCCAACCTGGCCTTGGACACTCCCAGGGATCCAGGGGCAGCCACAGCTTCTCTGGAAAATCTGTTCCTAGCAGTGTTTTGGCCCCCAACAAGAATCAAAACCCAAAAATAATTCCTGAGGTTGGTTTGGGAGGTGGCCTGGAAGGGGGACAGTTCCCATTTGGCAGAGTGGGTGGGAGTGCTGTTTTGGGAAGGCTGTAAGGACACGAGGGATGGGAAATATGGAAATGTGGCAGCAAGGGCATGGCCAGATTGCACCAAATGGCCTCAGAGCCAGGAAACACATCAGGGAATCTGTTCCTAAGGTGCACAGCACTTGGCAAACCCCATCCCAGGCCTGGGGCAGGCACCTACACACAGACACAGACACACAGACACACACACGGACACCTCTGCCCTCTCCTGAGCCAGACCCAGCTCAGTC
This sequence comes from Sturnus vulgaris, assembly GCF_052056855.1. Taxonomy (NCBI): domain Eukaryota; kingdom Metazoa; phylum Chordata; class Aves; order Passeriformes; family Sturnidae; genus Sturnus; species Sturnus vulgaris. The sequence goes on along the minus strand of NC_142245.1, from coordinate 112,307,789 downwards.
ACCACAGCCACAACACTCCCAGTCAGCAGCAGGGCTGGAAGGGCACCTGCTCCCACAAATGACAGCTGAGACCTCTTGTGACAGCAGCAGGAGCCTCGGGGCTGTGCTGTCTGCGAGTCACTCAGACCCAGAAAGCTCCTCTGAGACTCAGCCTCCTGCTTCCCTGGGACTTCCAGTCCTGCACAGAAAATGCAGTTAACCCCAGTCCCCGGGAAACCTCTCCCTCTGCAGATGGATGGCATTAGGAATAATGCCATAGATTTTTTTATTTAAGTTTTGAGCTCACAGGTACTACTTGAATTGCTTTTCTTAACAAGTGTGACAGACAGAAACACCTCTTTAATGGAAGCAAAGACTCTCCAGTAACAATATGATTTCAGGATGCTGGAGCTCGTGGAAAAACCACAAATGTTGAGTGGTGATGATATCCCAGGAGCAGAAGTCACTGGCTGTCACTCAGCCCTGTCCCTAAGCTGGATGCTGTAGCAGTACTGTGGGTGTTTCTGCCTTCAGTGCTTTGCAGAGTCAATCCTTGGTGCCTGTGCCCAGGGCACAATTAACTACTCCAATAATCTAATATCAACTTATAGATCTTTCAATAGTCATCCAGGATCAAGGTCTAATTAAGACTACAAATGAGTTAATCATGTGTGATGAAGTCTTCTTAGAAAATTGCACCCAAGTCTTCCATTCTTTTGGAGCGACACAAACTTCTGACAGAGCCCCAAAGCAGAGACTAAAAGAGTGGTGATTTAAATGGAGTGATGGGCATGAAAAAAAAAACCTTTGTAGGTTTTGAAGAAAGAAGCTACCTATCATCTGCAGCTTGGAGTGCTGAATTATTTCAGGCACATTTGATTTGACAGATTCTCTTGAAATATCTGATAATTTTACAAACCACTCAGTGACCAGCAGTTGAAAGAGACCTGTTGAGCCTCTCCCACTGGAGCAAAATACCTAATTTCGAGCAGTGGGGCAGTGAACACACCGAGACCAGCCGTGATCACAGACAAAAAGGAGAAGTGGCAAACTTTTTGAACCTCCAAACCAGCAATAGGAACGAGCCAGCCCTGTAAATAATGCATGCCTGACATTCCACAGGGTCTGAAAGGTCTGTTCCTCTGCTTCATCCCGTGCCATGGATGCATCATTTGCTGTGCTCTCACGCTAAAAACGACTGCAGTCATTAGGAACAATTTATGCTCAGGGAAATAATTATGGTCATTAATGGGGCTGCAAAGCAGAGGCTCTCAGGGAGCAGGAGTGCAGTGGTGGCAGCTGCCCGTGCATGTGCTGTGACTGATGGGCACAGCAATTACGGTGATCCCAGGACTGGGCATCCCAAATAACTCAAATCCAGGCTCAGGAGGCAGCCAGCAACTGATCAGTCCAAGGGAAAGCCAGTGGGATCATAAGAAAAGCCACAGCAGTGCCTGGGAGAGTTGGGACACAGAGCAGGGATGAGTCCCCCAAGTCACCACTGACCACAGCTGGCAGTTTTAAATCTGCTGATAGTAATCAGTGAGAGGTGACAGTGGCTATTAACGAGGTCATGTCTGGCTTTTGGACCATCCCTTCACAGAAATACAGTCCAATAAGGAGTTGGAAAAGTTTTGCTAATGTCTGCAAAGAGTTCCTAAGCTGGATTCCCAAGCCTTTGAGGCAGCTGATGGCATAGGCAGGACTCAGCTGGGTGGAGGAGATGGCTCATCCTCTGGGGTAGCTCTCCCAGTGGAAAATAAAATCTGGAAATCTGGAAGCATCCAGAGTGACATTTTCAGGGCAGGTCACACACTGTGACCCAAGGAACACTGATCTGAGGAAATCAATGAGAACAGGAGGAGCTGGACTCAGTGATCCTTGTGATTCTTTTCCAACTCAGCATATCCTGTGATTCTGTGTGTGATTTCCAGGAAAGTCCTGTCTGGATTTCCTGTTTCTGTGAAAAGCACAGGATTGTTGGCAGTTAGCTAATAAAGCTCATTTGGGTTGTCTGGACAGTCTCTGAAAGATTTAATATATTTCTTAAAAGAGTGGATTTGGAAGGGACACTGGTCAGTGAAATTGGCCAGTGGTTGATTGATAACTCAAATCTGTTGATTGATAACACAAATTCGTGCTGTTTTCACTGACTCCAACTAGGAAAGGAAGTTTAGCCCAGCCCATGGCAGTTCCTATTTAGGGCAAATCTCTTCCATCCCCTAAAATGGAGTCTGAAGGCAGCCCTTTGGCCACAGGTATGACTTTCAGACCATCTCCTCCCCTTGGTGACCAAGTTATACCCGTGGGGACCAAATTCCCAGCTGCTTTTAGAGGCAGACTGAAAAATATCCTGTTTTTTCAGCAGAGGAATGACTGATCCTGCTTGTGTCCCTGAGTTGCTTGCAAGTCCCTGGTCCTGCATTGACTTCCAGGCTGAATTTTGCCAACTCAGCAGCTGGGATCTTGTTGTGATTGAACTTGATAAATTAAGCAGCCTTTTAGGGCAGGGGATGTCCCTGGTGTTTATTTAGTGAGCCAGACTAAATCAATCCACAGTGTTGTACACAAATGGGGAATTTCACTGTCCCTGCTTGCCTTGGGATTCCCCTTGGTGACAGGCAAGGTGTGACCAGAGGGAGAGACACACAAGCAAGGGGTTGGTGAGGAAAGAAGGGGCTAAACCGTCACAAAAGATGATGTCCTGCCAAACTTCCCGTGTGGCTGAATTAAACAAAATTAATTAAGTGGCTTGAGAATGATGGTGCTGTGGCCATTTGTCTCCAAGGGCTCCTTGGGTGGGAAGGAAGGACCAGCAACATTGTCCCACGTTCAGTAAGACCCTGAGTGCTAGGAGGAAGAATATATTAATATATATATAATAATAGATATATAAATAGTATAATAATATATGTTTATTATTATATTAAGCATGCAAAGTGCTCAGATTTTACCAAAATACAAGGGGTGGTGCTTTCAGCTGCAGGATGACCAGAGAGGAGGGGAATTACCACACTGTGGTAAAACAGGACAGAGAGGTTGGGTGGCTTCTCAAGCCTTGGTGCTGCCTCCCAGGCTTCAGCATTTCTCTAAATAGTTCATTTATTAAATAGGCCTTTTGGTTCTGGAGCCCCTCCCTGCTGCATTCCAGCAGGTGTTACATGGAACATGGTGGCAGCATGGCCAGACTGGCAGCATGGAAAGGTTTAATTAACAGGGAAAAAACAACCCAGCAGCCAGGAAGGGAATCTGAAGAGGCAGCATGGAGAGATTAAGGCAGCCAGGAGACTGCCAGGGAATCAATCCATACAGGCATGGGAAGAAGAACTGAGGCCAACTGCAGAGATGGACATGGATGGTAATGATCACAGAGCCACGGAGTGGTTACAGCTGCAAGGGGATCTTAAAGATCATCTCATTCCAACCCCCCTGTGGGCAGGGAACCTTCCACCAGGCCATATGCAAGGAAAACACACATGTTTTTATCCCTGCATTGTGGGGGACAAAGTCACACAGGACCTGAGTGGGAGTGGTGCCAATGGCAATTCCCAAACCAGACCTATTTGGGGATTTTGAGACTGGAATTAAAAATTGGGGAGTTGACTGAACAATCTCCTTGAGGGTCTTTCCAAACTGAAATCCTCCCTGGCTCTGGGGAATGCCTGGAGTGGGGAAGGTTGTGTCCAGTGAAAGCCAGGCAATCCAAATCCAGATGGGAATGTCGGCTCCAGGAATCCCTTGCAAAGACAAGGGCAGGCAGCCCTGCCTGGGAAGATGGTCAAAAATTTGATAGCAAAGACAAAATGCAGAGAAATTCCACAAACTTGCTTTCCACAGGGAATTGGTCAACAACAGCTCAGGAGGAAGGCTGAGAAACAAAACTTTCCCCTGGAAGTTGGTCCCTTGTAATGTGGCCACAGAGCACGGACAGTCCCCAGGAGCAGGGAAGAGAAAGCCAAACCAGCCAGGTTGGCATTAACAACTTGGCCTTTCCAAGCCAGGAAAAATATCCAAATGGGAAGACAAAAATACAAAAAAGAAAAAAAAAAAAAAAAAAAAAAAAAAAAAAAAAAAAAACCAAAAAAAACAAAACATGAAAAAGGAGAGGTGTAATAGCTCACATGGAGCAGAGGAAGCCAAGCTGCAGACGGACAAAATATCCTAAGGCTGTTTTCCTGCCCGAGGCAGCAGAGCCGTGCTCACCCTGGCTGCCCTGCAGAGGATGAATTTAGGGCTGAAACTGTTCCATTTTAGAAGCATTAAAGGCTTTTGCTGTGCTGGTGCTCAGGGCAGAGCAGGAGCTGGGTCTGTCCGTGCTCACAGCACCAGGTGGAAGCGGCATCTCCACAATCCCCGCGGGCAGGACAAAGTGGATGAGGCTCCTTCCCCCTGCACTCTGCTCCTGCCACGGTGCAAGGAGTGGGAGGCAGGATGACCTATTTGTGTCATGCCCTGAATGCCTCTTTTTGCTCCAGCCAAGGCATCTCCACGCTCTGAGGCTCCTGCTCTGCCTGTTGGAACTGTCTGAAAGGGTTTTGTTACTCCCCTCTTCCCGTCCCCTTGGCTCACCTGGAGCTGGGAGGGCTGCAAAAGCATTTTGAGAGATGCAGCAGGAGCTGGATTGTTTTCATCCCAGGGTTTTGCTGTGGGAGGGAGAGAGGTGGTGGAGAGAAGCATCCCTTGACATTACATTCCTGAGAAACAGGGATCCAGGTGCTCTCCTTGATGAGAGATGTAAATCCATTGGTATCGTTAGTGTCCCTCCAGACTGAGGGCAGGATTAGGGAAATCATTCTCTCCTCTCTCCCCACAAGGAAGGATTGGAGAACTGGGCTTTTGGGGATATGGCTCTTTTTTTTTTTTTTAAGGTATTCATATATTTACCTCCTTAGCCAAAAATATATGAGGGATGAGCATTTCCAAAGCTCTCAGAATCAGCAACTGCTCCTTCACTGATTTTGGAGGTATAACCCTTATTGTCTTCAGTGGGAGCTGAGATAGCCCAGCTCTGCAAAATCCAGCCCTGAAAGTGTAAGTTCTATTAATCTTTATTTTTAAAGATTTTTATAAAAACTATTACCACGCACATTATCACATGTTTTTGGCACAGCCCCTACAAAACCAAAGACATTTTCACTGCACACTCATAAAGAACCTACTGCCTGTGTTACTGAGCTCTCACAGATATTTCTTGGTCCTTTACCTGCAGCTGTGGCCTCAGAGCTGTGACAGATTTCATTTAAGGCCCTTTATTTCCAGCTACAATGTGCTCTCATTTAATCAGAGGACTCTGATGGGACTCTGGGCTGCTGCTGCTGGAGCTGGGAGACACAAGGAGCAAACCCCACAATCAGACACACAGGAAATGACATTTTCCCTCTCCCATGGGTGAATATTGGATGTCATATTGACTTCCCTGAGGAACAGGCTGAGGGAGCTGGGGTGTCCAGCCTGGAGAAGAAAAGGCTCCAGGGAGAGCTTAGGGCCACTTCCAGTGCCTAAAGAGGCTTTTGAAAAAAAAAAAAGGAAAAGGGACTTTTTACATGGGAAAATAGTGATAGGATAAGGGGCAGTGGTTTTAAACTAAAAGATGAGAGATTTAGGTTAGATGTGAGGAAAAACTTGTTCCCTGTGAGGGTGGCAGAGGTTGCCCAGAGAAGCTGTGGCTGCCCCTGGATCCCTGGAAGTGTCCAAGGCCAGGCTGGACGGGGCTTGGAGCAGCCTGGGATAGTGGAAGGTGTTGTGCTGTGGTTGGAATGAGATGTCCTTTAAGTTCCCTTCCAACCCAAACCATCCTGTGGTTCCCTGCTGTCGAGTTTTCCCTGGACAGCAACAATCAAACACAATGCCTTAGGACGGGTCAAAATGGAAATGCTGTTCAAGTTTTGTCATTTATTGTCCACGAAGACAAGGCCTTGTGACATCAGGTGTGCTGCCCTCCAGAATGCTGGGAGAGGGGCCACGCTGCTCAGGGTTGGATGGATTTTAATAATCTGCAGGGAAGGAGACTCCACTGAAAAACACAAGGGAAAAGCAGAGTGTGGCACTGTGAGCAGGATCACTGTTCGACCATCCCTCCCTGTGCTGTGAGATCCTCGAGGAAGAGCATTCCTGAGGGATGTGTTCCCAGCACAGCAAGGTGAATTTGCAGCTCCTGGGGGAAGAGCTGTGGCCTTGCCACCACCTGGGGATGCTCCATCCATGCACCAACACCTCCTCCCCCAAAAAGAGCAGGGCCCCTCTCCTGGCTGAGAAAGCCTGGCCAGTGTCTCCACATCAGCACCACAATCATTCCCCCTGGGAGCACGTCAAGAGGAAATTAATGTGAAGGGAAGGGCTTCACCATCATCTGTTCCAGAAGTGACAACGATCCCTGGCCAGCCTGCTCTCGGGGGGACTGAGTCCCAGAGCCCAAGGGCAGCTGTGCAGAAGGTCTGACCCTGCTGCACTCCAGGAGCTCACCCCAGGCTCTGTCAGTGCCAGCCTCCCTGGGGACCTGAGCTGTCTCCCTTGGTCACATCACAGGGGCAGCAGACACATGATTTACAGAGGGCTCTCCCCTCCCTAACTTCATGGTTTTGTATTTCAATAATCCTGGTGCCGTCAGAGCTCCCTGGGTAGTGCAGCTCCTGCCATTTCTTAGGGAAAAACCTGGGCTGGGCTTCAAGCTATGAAGAAACATTTTCCTCTTCAATATCCCACCTTTAAGGCACCGGCCCATCATTATCCCTGCCCCGTGCTAATTCCAAAAGTGCTGCTGGGAGCCACCTGACCCAATGGTACTGGCCCAAAATCACACCCTGGCACTGCCTAACCCATCCAGACAGCTGGAGCCTGCAGGTGGCTCATGGAAATGGAACAGTTGATATCTCAAGCCACTTTCAGGCACTTTTAAGACGACTTTCCTCTCTCTCTCTCTCTTTTTTTTTTTTTTTTTCCTAAAAGCAGAGTGGTTTTCTTTATGCTGCTCCAAAGCTGGAAGCCTCTGGGGTGGAGCAGGGGGTTCTGTGCTCCAGCACTCCAGATTAGTCACTGATGGGACCTCTCCTTTCTCCGTTAATAAATCAGGACTCTGCCTTCTATCTCCTCTGGGAATATTAAAAAAGCCCCTTCTTGCACTCAGGAATGATTTCTGTTTAATTCCTTTAAATGAATTCCTTTAAATTCCTTTAATTTAATTTCCCAACAAACAACATCACAATCCCATCAAGCTGAAGAAAGCAACAAGAAAGGGAAGACCCCCTGCCCACAGGGATGTTGGAGACTGCAGATGATGGAGAACACGAGGTCCAAGCTGTCACCTCCCCCATCAGCACACCTGATGCACCATCAGAGAAATGAGGGGTTCAGCACTGACATTTTGGGTTCTGTAAGTTAAATATTCCACAGAAAATATCCAGTTGTCCCTTGGATACACAACCTGTGTGCTCCACACTTTGGTCGCTGGGATGATGCCCACACACAAGAGGTGAATTATCAATGACCCAAACAATCCCCCAAATATGCACCATAAATAAATACCATCCCCATCAGAGCTCAGATAGCCCAGGGTCCTTGCCTAAGGCATCTTCCACAAGGAAAATGCTTGGAACTGTTGGAATGAGTCGAGAGGAGGCCACGGAGCTGCTCCAAGGGCTGGAGCCCCTCTGCTCTGGAGCCTGGGAGAGCTGGGGGTGCTCACCTGGAGAAGAGAAGGATCCAGGGAGAGCTCAGAGCCCCTTCCAGAGCCTAAAGGGGCTTCAGGAGAGCTGGAGAGGGACTGGGGACAAGGGATGGAGGGACAGGACACAGGGAATGGCTTCCCACTGCCAGAGGGCAGGGATGGATGGGATATTGGGAAGGAATTGTTCCCTGTGAGGGTGGGGAGGCCCTGGCACAGGGTGCCCAGAGAAGCTGTGGCTGTCCCTGGATCCCTGGAAGTGTCCAAGGCCAGGTTGGATGGGGCTTGGAGCAACCTGGGATAGTGGAAGGTGTCCCTGCCCATGGCAGGGGGATGGAACTCAATGATCTTTAAGGTCCCTTCCAACCCAAACCACTCTGGATCTCTGATTGTCCCAATCATGCAGTAACATTACTAAACAGGCTCCTTAATTGTGTGCTTGGCTTTTGCTCATGATACCTCAGATGAAGTTTCTTGTTTGTTTCAAATTTAAAACTTCTTGAGCCTTAGGAGATTAAAAAAAAAAAAACAAAACAGTAAAAATAAAGGAATACTAAATTAGTGATTACTTAAAATCATACACTGAGTGGTAAAAAATTGGATGAACTATCAGCACTGAGCCCAGAACAAAGCTCTCCCAATTCCTTGCCCCAGTCAGGCTACTCATCTATGAAATCTCCCGTGCAGATTTATTTTCTGGGGGAAAAAAAAAATCACTCTGGTTACAGCAGGAAGAGAGTTTAGAGTAGAATTGCTATTTCCCAGTGGTGCTGGGGGCTCTTACACTAAATCACATTACTGCAATTTAAAATACAGCTGCACATCTACTGAGGCTTGGGTATTGCTCACATGTGTGTTTTTTAGTCCAAGGCAGGTGAATTTTTCCTCCTCCCTGAGATGTAAAATGAAGCTGAATTCCTTTGCATTTTCCATGGATTCTCCTGCCTATCCACTTGGTTACCAAAGCTCAGCTGCTTTGTGCTAATTTCTTAACCTGGTTTTGTGGCAGGGTCTCCAGTGGATTGAACTAATTTGGAATAAGGCGTGTCTGATTCTGGAATAGGAGCATCAACACAGGGAATTAATTACGAACCACTAATGTCAAGTGCACAGTCCAGAATAAGTCCTTGGATAGATGAAGCTTAAGGCCATCATCTCTAATTTTTCTCAAAAGCAAATTATTTTTTTCCTTGTCTGTCTCTTGATCTGCCTGTCAGGAAATAGATTCCCTGCCCATGCCAGGGGGGTTGGAACTGGAGAATCTTTAAGGTCCCTTCCAACCCAAACCATCCTGTGATTTTATGGCTATGAAATGGTCACAGAGATATTTTGTCCTCACCTCATTCCAGCCCCTGATCACTCAAGATCAGCTCTGTGAATGGGGTGCTCAGTGTGTAAAGTCTTTCCTACACTTAGGGCTTGATCTTGGCCTGGAAATCACCAGGATTATTTGTCTAAAAACTTACTCAGATCCCAGTCCCCACCTTATCAGAGTTCAGCCAAATGCAGATCATAGAATTCCAGAATGGTTTGAGTTGGAAGGGACCTTAAACATCACCTTGTTCCAACCCCAACACCTTCCACTATCCCAGGTTGATCCAAGCCCCATCCAGCCTGGCCTTGGACACTTCCAGGGATCCAGGGGCAGTCACAGCTTCTCTGTGCCAGGGTCTCACATCTTCACAGGGAAGAATTCCTCCCAAATATCCCATCTATCCCTGCCCTCTGGCAGTGGGAAATCATTCCCCTCTGGTCCCATTTAAAGCCTTGTTTAGCTCTGGGTGCAAATTACAGCAATTCCTGTGCAGCAGCTTAAATTTAAATTCTTGTCATAAAATCCTTGGATTGTGGGTGTGTTGGCTGACAGAAACTACCCTTTGATCCTGGGACCCTCCTAGGCTGGATTTCCAGCAGATTTCCAGATGTCTTTTTCAACTCCTTCAATTCTTTCTCAGAGCGACCATTGTCCTGCAACCTGAAAGGAATTTTCCACTCCCAAATCCTCCTTGTTCTCCTTGAGAAACTTCACACCTGCAGGTGGCTGCCATGAATGCATGAACTTGCTTTTCTCAACCTCCTCTCACCATCCCACCTCAGCCCCCAGTGGTTGAAGGACAATGACCCAGGACACGGCTGTGACCTTAATCAACCCCACCAGGCACTTCTACAAAGCTGAGGACAGCAAAAACCCATCGGTCTTAGCTAAAAATTCCTGGAAACAGAGAAATCCTGAATTTGGCTGTGAATTCTCCCACCCTAAGAACTCTGCAAATTTTGGATTTTCCTCCTTCGTGCTAACTCCCTCTTTTTTTTTGGGAACAAAGAAGCGATGGAGCTTAAAAAGATGAATTACCTGATCTGCATATTCAATGAAGCTCAAATGCTCCATAAACCCGACATGAGTTTTGACAGTATTTAATGGTTTGCATTAATTAATAAGTCTTTAAAGATGTCAGACATTTGTAGATTTAAAAACTTTATAACTTTCAATAAATTTCAGTGGGGATTAATGAATTCCTGCAGATTTACACAGTGTGTGTGTCTCTCAAAGAACTGCACCAAGGTTTGTGATTTTAAGAGAAAGGAAAAAAGAAAAGAAGGAAAAAAGAAATAGAGTGGGGAGGAAAAGGAGACAATTTATTAAGTTGTGGTTTACTATGAAACAGATTTATTTTTCATTTCGATATTTTGTTACTTGATTGATTTTTCCGAGCAATTCTCTGAAGAGCTGTTGATGCAGTGAGGGGTGGGGAGCTCTGCAAACCTCCATGTCTCTGTACAAGACTCAAAGGATCATTTAGATTGGAAAAGAGCTGTGAGAGCTTCCAGTCCAACCTGTGACCAATCCCCACCTTGTCACCAGCCCAGGGCACTGAGTGTCACATCCAGACATGAACACCTCCAGGGATTGGCATCCAAACCTCCCTGGGCAGCCCCTTCCAATGCCTGACCACCCTTTCCATTAAGAAATTCCTGTTGATGTCCAACCTGACCCTCCCCTGGCACAGCTTGAGGCTGTTCCCTCTCATCCTGTCCCTGTTCCCTGTGAGCAGAGCCCGACCCCCCTGGCTGTCCCCTCCTGTCAGGGAGTTGTGCAGAGCCACAAGGTCCCCCCTGAGCCTCCTTTTCTCCAGGCTGAGCCCCTTTCCCAGATCCCTCAGCCTCTCCTGGTGCTCCAGCCCCTTCCCCAGCTCTGTTCCCTTCCCTGGATGCTCCAGCTGCTCCATGTCCTCCTTGTCCCAGAGCTGTCCCCAGCACTGGAGGTGTCCCAGCAGTGCCAGCACAGGGGACAGGCACTGCCCTGGCCCTGCTGCCACCCCAGAGCTGGCACAGCCCAGGTGCCTTTGGCCGCTTGCTCACCTGGGCTCATGTTCAGGCTCTGTTGACCAGCACCACCAGGTCCTTCCCTGCTGGGCAGTTTTCCATTCAAACTTATCCATATCAGTATCTGGATTTGTACCCATATCCACAGAGCTATGAACACACAGACACACAGAAATATATATTCAATACCTAAATTTTACTGGTATGAATTCTGAAGGAAACTACTCCAGAAATCCAATTCCACACACGTATCCTAAAGGTCAACTTCTTACATCAATTTGGGATGAACACAAAGACTGGACATTCCAACTCCTCCCCACACCTTTGGTAATTACAGATTTTGGAGAAGCTCTTTGCAGGGGCAGGGCTGAAAGCAGAGCAGGGGGGGGGAAAGAGAACATAACTGATCCTCATGGGTGGCACATGTGTATGAATGGGCTGGGATTTATCCTGAAACAACTTCCTGTGCTCGTGACAGAAGAAAGACAAGAGGAATCATAAAATCAATGAGTGCAGAGAGGGGAATGAGCCTTGGCTCTGGCTTGTACAGGGAATTATTCTCCCAAGCATCTCACCAGCCTTCTAGTCGGGGTCACTCATCCCACTCCCACAACCTGGATACACAAACACCAGGAAATGGTCACTGGAATGCTGTCCCTGCCTTTGCCATGAGGGATGAGCAGGGGATGCCACAGGACCTGTTGGCTGCTCTCAGGTGATGGGGCTGGAGAACAAATCCCAAGGGGGAATCACTGCAGGTTCCAGAGGGTTGGCACTGCCTTTTCTTAGTCATCATCACTGCACAAAAATCAGACCAGAGGCCCCATAAAGAAATGGGATGGTGCCAATGCATGTCAGGATCTTCCCATAGATTGACCAGCAGGAGCATGGAACAGGTTTCCCAGAGAAGCTGGGGCTGCCCCTGGATCCCTGGAAGTGTCCAAGGCCAGGTTGGATGGGGCTTGGAGCAGCCTGGGACAGTGAAACTGGCTGAGCTTTAAGGCCCTTTCCCACCCAAACCATCCTAGGCATGGTTTACTGAGGATTCACTCAGGGCTTCACTAAGGATTTCTCATTTTTAGTGATTTATCCACATTCTCCACCCAGCTGTGCCCAACATCACACCATCTCAGCCACAATGGACCACTCTGGTCCTGCTCATTTCCAGCACAAAGTGCCCTCCTGTATTCTGAAACCTCCTCTCATTTTATCCCCACTCCTCTTCATCACCGCCAACAACCAGCAAGGAGCGCAGTGACTCCAGAGCCATTATCCCAAATTCCTGTGCTGTCACATGCCATGGTGGGGATGCTCTCCCCCCTCCCCGGCTTTGGCAGGACCCTCTGTCCAGCAGGCAGCGGGATGCTCGGTGCCCGTGACGGAACTCGCAGGGATGCTGCCCATCCATATGGAGATTTGGGTACAAGATGCTGACGTGCTGCTGCCTCCGCTCGTCCGACGGATCCCGGCTGTGCCCCTGGCCCCATCCCGCCGCTCATTTGCTGACAGGGATCGGCTGCTCGGGCTCGCAGCATCCCGGGAACTTCCTGACTATCGGCTCTGCTGGGCACGCTGAGCTGGGAGACCGGCAGAGGAAGAGTGTGTAATTGCAACAGAGGGGAAAGCTGCGGGGAGTTTGTCTCGGGATGACGAACAGGAGCTGGAAAGGCTGAGGGGAAAGGGATGAGCAGTCACGAGAGTGGCCTGACCTGCTTTGAGGCACGGGCTACAGCCAGGGAAAGGGGATACAAGGGGGATACAGATCTCAATCCTTGTCCCTGATCTGATAGAGCAGCACCAAAACGCGCTGCTGTGGCCACCAGCTAGCCACACCTGGCCGTGCATTTCAGAGCTGGACTTGAACTGATGTTAAAAAAATGTCTCACGGAGGCCAGAGCAGCCTGATGGACTCTGGTGGCTTGATAAATAACCACTAATTAATGTCTAATCTGTGTGTCTGTATCAGAGCTGTGCACTGCAGTGACCTGCTGGCTCTGTGAGCACTGGGAAACTGAGGCACAGAGCACAATTTGCTGCCCTAGATCACAGGGTGACTGTGGCCACTGTAGGAGCACTGGGACCACTGCAGGTCCTCTAGACCAACACCCCTGCTCAGGCAGGGCTCCCTAGAGCAAGGAATCAGGGTTGTGTCCAGATCATTCTGGAATATCCCAGTGAGGAGACTCCAGACCCTCTCTGCACAATCTGTTCAGTGCTCGGTCACTGCTCAGTAAAGTTCTGCCTTCCATCCAATTGGACCCTCCTGGGTATCATTTCCTACCCATTCCTCTGGTGCCATTGCTGGGCCCCTGGAGCAGAGCCTGGGCCCTGCTCTGACCCTCCCTGCACACAGGGACACCCAGGGACATAAAGGGACACTCAAAGACATCCAGGGACACCCAGGGACACCCAGGGATGAGGTTCCCTCTCAACTGTCTCCTCTCTCCCTCAGCCTTTCCTCATCAGGAAGATGCTCCAGTCCCTTCACCATCTCTGTAGCCCTCCACTGGCCCCTCTGCAGGAGCTCCATGTCTCCCCCCACGATGATTTCCTGAAGGAAATCGGCTTTCCAGGGACACGTGGGAAAAGCACAGCATTCTCCCAATGGAAACACAGAAGTCATGCTCCCTATAAACACCACAAACCTCATCTGCCAGCTGCAGCTGGGCATAGCTGCACACCAGACTGGCTGGTTTGGCATCACTCATCTTGCCTAAATCCAGAGGGAACATCCCAAGGCAACACAAGTGGTTGGAATGACCAAAGAGTGGAAAATTTGAAGAGCTTTTGGGAAAGAGATTAAAATTTTCTTTCAGTGCCTCCTTCTGCCCTGTGTCCCTGGCCCTCCTTGAAGGTTTGGGAACTCGCTGTTCTGAAGCCGGGGTGATTTTTAAAAAAAAGTCTGTGCCCTTTTTGGATAATATAATAAAGACTTAGATGCTTTTCGGACGTCAGCTGCTGCCAGTAATCAGTGCTTCGCAGCTGCTGAGTCACAAATAGCTTGAAAAATATTTCCAGTCCTTGCTCTCCTGAGAGCTAATCCCAGAATGGGCAGTCATAAAAAAACATAAATCCCCAAATTACCAGAATGGCCCCAGAAATCTCTTTTAAGGCGATTAGTTTGATGTCGGTTCTGGATTGTCTTTACCTCGTTGTTTCTCCTCCATGTTCCTCGCTCCTCTCTTTTCCCTGGACATCCCCACATGGCTGGAAAAGGTCATTCCTCTGTCCCTCATCCTCCAAACCCTCCCTAACACCTTGGGATCTGCCCTCCTCCTGGCATGGGCTCTGTGCCCCCTGCCCACACCTGTCCTGTCCCCTCTCTGTGTGTCCCTCCCACACACTAAGCACAGAGAGATTATTCTTCCGGGGGTTTGGAGGGGTCATTTTTTATTATTTATGGTGAGAACAGAGATGTTCCCTTGTGGGCTTGTCCACAAACTTTTCACCCTTCAAACCAAACATAAACCTTTGCCACAGCTGTCTTACCCTGCTGTCCAAAGGGCTCCTCCAAGCTTGTATTGAGCTGGTTCAAAATTTGCTTTATCCATTATTATTATTAAGAAGAAAAAGAAGAAATAACCATCTCCTTCATGGTGCTTTTTCATAAGGGAATGCCAAGCACGCTGCAGGACTCGTCACCATTAATTAAGCAGAAGAAAGGCCAGCTGAAGCCCACGTGAGTGTGTCCATGCAGCTGTTGGCATCATTTTAAATAAGTAAACACATAAATATAAAAACGACACCAATTCTATAGAAATAAGTATATATTTATTTAATTTTTTTAATATAGATGTTTGAGTGAGTCGCAGAGGAGGCCACGGAGATGCTCCAAGGGCTGGAGCCCCTCTGCTCTGGAGCCAGGCTGGGAGAGCTGGGGGTGCTCACCTGGAGAAGAGAAGGATCCAGGGAGAGCTCAGAGCCCCTTCCAGAGCCTAAAGGGGCTCCAGGAGAGCTGGAGAGGGACTGGGGACAAGGGATGGAGGGACAGGACACAGGAAATGGCTTCCCACTGCCAGAGGGCAGGGATGGATGGGATATTGGGAAGGAATTGTTCCCTGGGAGGGTGGTGAGACCCTGGCACAGGGTGCCCAGAGAAGCTGTGGCTGCCCCTGGATCCCTGGAAGTGCCCAAGGCCAGGTTGGATGGGGCTTGGAGCGACCTGGGATAGTGGAAGGTGTCCCTGCCCATGGCAGGGGGTTGGAATGAGATGATCTTCAAGGTCTCTTTCAACCCAAATCACTCTCAAATATGACAGAGGACCAGGAAGCATTTGGTAATTCTTGTCCGATAAGTTCTTTTGTAGGGAGATTATGTGGTCAGATGTTGATACTGTCAGTTGGAAGCCATTTCCACCTGTCATTCCATGTCCTTGTCCCCAGTCCCTCTCCAGCTCTCCTGGAGCCCCTTTAGGCTCTGCAAGGGGCTCTGAGCTCTCCTTGGATCCTTCTCTTCTCCAGGTGAACACTCCCAGCTCTCCCAGCCTGGCTCCAGAGCAGAGGGCCTCCAGCCCTTGGAGCATCTCTGGTGCCTCCTCTGGACCCTCCAGACACTTTTGGGAGCAGCCACAGTCCCTGCCCCATGCCTGGCCGTTGTGTGGGTCAGTGCTGGTTGGTCTTGGCCCCATCAGTGCCAGGACAAGGAGCAATGCAGGCAGTGAAATGCAGACCCTGTGTCAGGGTCCCAGCGCTGCTGCATTTGCTGGTACAGACTCGCTGTGCCTCTCCCTGCTTTACCCTGGGTGCCCCACTGCTCTTCCCCTCTCTGCCTGTGACCCCACTTTGGGACATCCTCACTTCCATAAATCTCCTCATCCCCTTCCCTTCCCAAGGACTCAGTGCTTTATGTAAGAATGGGAAGACAGAAGGCACCCACACAGAGACAGCCATTCTCTATCACTCAGCAGAGAATATTTTTAACATTAACAATAATATCCGGGTGGCCTGGCCTACAAAATGCTGCTCCAGGGCATCCATCCCAACGTGGCAGCGTTCCCAAGTGGCTGCTGGGACTCTCTGAACTAAGTTTAGCCCTGAAATGAGCTCAGACCCCTCGCTGAGGTCTCAGCCTCGTGGTCCCCTGGCTGAGCCCGTGGAAGGAGCTTTGCTGCTTCCCCTTCCATCCCTTGGCACCGGTGACTCCTTTGCCTGTGCCAGCCCAGAGACGCAAATGCACCCGTGGGACATGGCAGGGACACGTCACCCCCGTGGTGACAGCACAAGGCTCTTCCTGTGCTGAAGGCTCCAAGGCATCCAAGGCTGCCCTGGGTTGCTCCCTGCTCTGGTTTTAGCTTTGTTCTCTCCTCCTTGCTGCTCCCAACATGAAATAAAGCCCCAGTGGCCGGAGCCAGGCAGCAAGGACAATGTGGGGGGTGTTCCTGCCACCAGCATGGCCCTGCAGGACCCTGCCCCAGGGTCACAGCAGCACCCAGCCAGGAGGAGATAGCCAGGGAAGGGCTCTGATATTCCCAGAGAGGCTCCTGGGTGACATCCCAGCATCACCCCGGCTGTGGGGTCACCCACGCTGTGTTTGTCACCCCATGGCTGTCCTGATTGATTTTCCTCATGGAGCTGCCCCCAAATCCTTCCCCTGCTACAAATGCAATGATCAGAGCTGAGCCTGGCCCCCCCCTGTGAGCTTTGCACAGACCAAGAGGCCTTCAAGGACATTTTTACGAAGTATGATGTGACATAGATAATAAAGAAATAAATAAGGAATAAAGTGGCGGGGGGAAGCACCCTAGGAATCTCACAGTCACCACTAGGACTGTGCACGGGCACAGGGGAAGGAGGGGCAGCGAGGAGCCAGCTTGCTATTTTAAGGACAAGCTCCAATAGTAAAGTAATCATCTCCCGAGCAATGCTATTTTCTGGATCCGTGCCCTCAAGTCAGCACGAAGCCACCGTGCTTTCTATTCCGGTCACACCGAACGCTTCCCACCAATCTATCCATCTTAATCCCGGCCCCGGCAGCCGCACAGCCCCACCGGGGCCGAGAGACGGGGGGTTTGGAGCTGGGTGCATCCGTGCCAGCCACCCTTGGGCACACCGGAGCATCGTCGCCATCGCCCCTTCTCCCCGCCGGGATGATGCTTTCATCTGCATCCTCGCTGCTGCTGCTGCTGCTGCTGCTGGACAAAATGCCTCCCACGTAATCGGTTCCCAGCCTCCCTCTCCTCCTCCTCCTCCTCCTCCTCCTCCCCCCTCTGTGGCTCTCCTCGCTCCATCCATCCCCTCCTCTGGCGCACCGCGGCTACGGATAAAGGGATCGGTCCTGCGGCGCTGGGGTCATTTCAGGAGCTGTCGCCGCTGGGGCAGCGAGGCTTTGCACGCACAGAATTCCCGTCCTCACTGCAGCAGCGCCTGGGCACCGGCAGCCCAGGAGGTGCCAGGATGCTCCACGCGAGTTGTGCACCCGCATGTCTGCTCGGGGACACCCCGAACTGTGCTCTGGGCTCCTCCTTATCCAAAAGGGATGTGCTGGGCACGGAGACACCGCACAAAACCTCCTTCACCCCCCTCCAGGACCACCATATCCCCACATCCCATTCCTGCATCCCATCTCTGCATCCCATCCCTGCAGCCCATCCCTGCATCCCATCCCCGCATCCCATCCTATCCCATTCCTGCATCCCATCCCTGCATCCCATCCCCACACCCAGGGCATCCAGACCACAGGATCACCAAAAGCTCTTCCCCTCTCTCTCTTTTTCTTTTTTTTTTTTTTTTTTGTCGATGTGATGAGGCAGGAGCTGCTCTTCCTGCTGCAAGGATTTCCCTGCGATTTCACCTTCAAAAGCACCAAGTCCCCAGAGCCCCCGAGGCACAAGGTTTCCTTCTGCTGAGCACTAACAAGTGGTCAGGAGCTTGAGCTTGGGGTTTTTGGTGCTGTTCCCTAAATAGAACATCTCCTCAGAAGCCCAAAAGATTAAAAGCTCAGCTGACTTCCAAAAAAAAAAAAAAAAAAAAAAAAGTTTATACAGAGCACAACAGGATCTGGAGTTTAAATACATACACCAACACTTACATAAGGACCCTCCTAACACAAATTAACCTCCAGTTATACTTTGGGAGGAAACTTCCCCTGGGATTTTGCTTTTTCCCCCTGTCCAGACAATTCCCAAATAGTGGTCATTGCAATAAAAATACACTGCATTGTAAAGCCTGAAAATTGCCTGGTTTTTGTACTTTTTGCTTGCAGACTTGGATTTGATTCCCTTTTTTTTTTTTTTCCATCAGAGTGCTCAAAAGCCCTGAGCTCCAAGAGGTGCCTCCCTCTGTGCCTCAGTTTCCCCATTTCAGAAACAGTCCCCACAGTGGCCAGCTGACAATGAAGTTTATGACATGTCCAAGATTTGTTTCTGATAAAAATATCTACTGTAAATCAAAAGCCAAAGGTGAGAAAATGCTTGGGGCAGGATGGTTGGAGTGTTTAGAGGAGGGAGAACATTTTTTGAGGTTTGGGGTTTTTTTTTTGAGAATTTTCTAAAAAATAACACAATCCAAAAAAACAACAACAACCAGAAACAGTCACAAGAGACCCAAAGTTTAAAAATGTGACTTCATAATTCTTCCCTAAACCACAGACCAGCTCAAACAGGGGCATTAATCAAATTCCATCACCAAGAGATTTGCAGTCCACAGATGACTCAGATTTGGTCTTTACGTTGTTTTCCTCATTCCCATCTCCCCAGTTTGCATTTTTTTCCCCTTCCCACCCCTTTTGTCTCAGCACAGCATTTAGCACGGCAATGCTCTTTAAATACTGATAAATAAATAATTCTTTCTTTTTATGTTCAGTAAGTGAGTTTGGGTGAATGAAACTGAGAAAATGGGATGGGATGGGATGGGATGGGATGGGATGGGATGGGACGGGATGGGATGGGACGGGATGGGATGGGATGATAAAGGATGCAAGGGGCTGCAATAGTGTGGGAGATGCACAGATATATAAATTACATATATATATATAAATATATATATGCATAAATACCCAAACCCAGAATTTGTAAGGGTTTTTTTCCCTGCCTGAAAAAGGTAAAGGAAAAAAAAAACTAAGAAAAAAAGGCAGAAAAAGCCTGGTCCTCTAACAAAAATAACAATAGGATCCTGCTAAGGAGTAATTCCAGGTCTCCTGGACTAAATTGCAGCAAGTTCCCAGGAGTCAGCAGAGAAGAGGCAGAGTGCTGCAAGAGCCAGTCACACTCCCTGCAGCTGGCAAAATAATAATAATAGTAATAATAATAATCAGCCATGTCCAATCAGCCCTAATATCCATCACCACCATCAGGTTCAGTGCAGGATTAAGAACTGGAAGTGAATAAATATGCCTGTGATTTCCACTGTGTTTAGAGACTGATTGGAAGTCCCAGTGGAGGGATGTTTTCAGCCACAGATGCATTTTCCAAGCTGGGGCTGCTGTGGCTCTCTCTTGGCTGCACTCTTGACTCCTGACACCCTGAAATCCCAGAATGGTTTGGGTGGGAAAGGACCTTAAAGATCATCCAGTTCCACCCCCTGCCATGGGCAGGGACACCTTCCACTATCCCAGGTTGCTCCAAGCCCCGTCCAACCTGGCTTTGGACACTTCCAGGGATCCAGGAGCAGTCACAGCTTCTCTGGGCACCCTGTGCCAGGGCCTCACCACCTTTGGTATGTGAACATCCATCCCAAATCCAGATAGGAATTCATTCCTTGAGCTGGCCAAAATTTTGGGTTGAACCCACAAATAACACCTTGTGCTGCTCCTCATGGAGCCACAGTCAATGTCCCATTGCTCAGGGCACCTCCTTGTCACCCAGATCCTGCTGTGAGGATTTCCAACCTCACAGTTAAGGAAAAATATCATAGGACTTCATTTCCTCATGCTGGTCTCATCCACTCTCCTAGGAAATGAAATTCCCTCACTTTACCTTCTGCTACTCACAGATCCACTTGCAGATTTCAGTGCCCTGCCCCTGAAATAGCATGGAAAGGGATGGGAACATCCTCAGAGAGGCAATGCAGGTGTGGGAAGGTCTGGAGAAGTTGGGCCATGGGGGAGATGTCACTGAGGAGTCTCATCCTCCACCTCAGCCATGTGGCAAGAGCCAGTGCTGAGTTAGTGCCATGCCTGCAGGGTCTGCCCATCCCCATCCCAAACTGCTGAAACTGTCCTTGGCACAGCTCACAGCAGCCCAGACCCAGCCATGTCTGAACCTGGGGGTGAGAAGAGCCCTGAGGATGCCCCAGAGTCCTGGTCCCAGGAGGAAATCCATGGATGCCATGGCAAATTCCCTCTGCACAGCCCTCTGCTCCGTGCCACTGTCACCCCTGAGACACAGCCAGACATGGCCTTTGGTGACTTCCCCAGGTCTCCCTGGGGGAACCCAAACATCCCAATGGTCTACAGAGTGTTTTAGGTTATAATACAGGATGTGACCAGCAGAATGAATTCTATCACCATCTGTTAAACCAGCTGGGGCAGTGTTCTTGATCTTTTCCACAACCCATCCCTCCTCCAGGAGATATCTCCTGTTAATGGGCCATGGAGTCCCAGTGCATGGCTGATAAAATTCCATCATCCCATTGGGTCCCACTAATTAACTGATAAAATTCCATCATCCCATTGGGAGATGCTCCACCCAGGGGGAGGAGCCAAGCATTTCCTACCTAGATAAAATCTGAGATTTGGAACACCAGGGCAGCCTTTTTCCACTGGATTCCAGAGGAAAACCAGACCCTTCCACATCATCACTGGAGCTTTGGAGGAAACCTGCACCTTCTACAGGAGCACTGCTCCAGCTGAACCACATCTGTCACTGCAGGATTGGCAGCCACCATTGAATGGGACTGCACCAACCCCTGAGTGACTGATGTGGGGTCAGCTTGGATTCTGACTCTGGCAGTGTTTTGGGTTTGTTTTTTGTAATACTGTATTTTTATTTTAATTTTCCTAGTAAAGAACTGTTATTCCTATTCCCACATCTTTGCCTAAGAGCTCCTTAATTTCAAAATTACAATAACTTGGAGGGAGGGGGTTTACATTCTCCATTTTAAAGAGAGGCTCCTGCCTTTCTTGGCAGACACCTGTCTTTGAAACCAAGACACAGAGTCACAGAGAAGGATGGAAAAATGACAGAGGTGACCAGCAGCAGGACCGTGCCCTGCCCACCATGTGTCACCTCCATGGTGTCCCTCCACCTCTCAGAGCTCCCTGAGGAGGAGCAAGGAGGGGACCAGGCAGTTTTTTGAGGAAAGCAGAGGGAGGAGTGGTTGTGTTTGCCCCAGAGCACTCAGGGGATGATGGATGATGCTCCATTGGTGCCTTCCAGGGTCACCCTGCCACAGAGGAATCACAGGGATGGGCACAGTGGGAATTCTGCATTTCTCCTCTGTACACCTCTGGATCCTCTTTCTTTCCTCCCTTTCCTGCTCCTTTTAATTCTTCTTATTCTTTCTTTCCTCATTTTCCTGCTCCATTTTATTGTTCCTCTCTTTTTTTTTGGTGGTACAGTGAGGAAGGCTTTGGCTCGGAGAAGGAACAGTGCAGACAAATCCATCAGCTCCAGCGAGGAGGAGCCGAGCCAGCCAGCTCCCAAAAGCAGCGGGGAGATGTCTCTTCCTTGGGGGAATCTCTGCATGGAGGGATGATGGGAGAGCCCCTGAGCCTCCCCGAATCCTCCGCGCTCACTCTCGGCATCCCCTCTCCGCCTCCTCACCCACTCTCCGGTTTCCGTGACAACGCTTGGCTCACACCAGCATCTCCATTGCAGCACTCACCTCAGCCAGCCCAGCTCCTGCACAGCCCGTGGTGCCCGTGCATCCCTCCTGGGCTTCACCACCGAGCCAGGCTGGTGCTTGGAGGAAGCTCTGAACTGCAGCTGGATCTTGGAGAGGGGAGGAGGATGCCAGGGTGGGGATTGACTCTTTGATCCAGCTCCCAGGAATGGTTATTGGGAGAGGTGGGTGCTGAGAGAGGCTGGGATGCAGGAAAGGCAAAGGGGAAAACTCTCACAGTGCTCAGGGTCAGAGCTGATCATAGAATCAAAGAATCCCAGAATGGTTTTAGCTGAGAGGGAGCTTAAAGCTCATCCTGTTTCAGCCCCTGCCATGGACAGGGACACCTTCCACTATCCCAGGTTGCTCCAAGCCCCATCCAACCTGGACTTGGACACTTCCAGGGATCCAGGGGCAGCCACAGCTTCTCTGGGCACCCTGTGCCAGGGTCCCACCACCCTCACAGGGAACAATTCCTTCCCAATATCCCATCCATCCCTGTCCTCTGGCAGTGGAAGCCATTCCCTGTGTCCTGTCCCTCCATCCCTTGTCCCCAGTCCCTCTCCAGCTCTCCTGGAGCCCCTTTAGGCTCTGCAAGGGGCTCTGAGCTCTCCCTGGATCCTTCTCTTCTCCAGGTGAACACTCCAAGCTCTCCCACCCAGCCTGATGCTGAGGTTACACCTCTACAATAAATCCATGCTGGAGCCTGATCTCCATCCCTGAGACCTGGCCATGTTCACACCATTAACCTTTCCCACCCTTCTAAAGAACAGTGGCTCTATCCCAACCACCTGCTGGGGATGATCTCTGGCCCCTGGCCAACTCCTGAGCTGAGACAGGGATGGTTTGACTAAATCTGATTTGGCCAGGGCTGAAAAGGCTCTGGGGATGGTGGTGAAAACAGAAATGTGAAGATTCAACCCCAGCCCTTGTGTTCTGACTCTGTTGCATTTATCACTCACAATAATCAATCCCTCAAGCCCTGGTCCATCTGCTGGCAGTGCTCTCAAATCATCTGTGCCCCAGTGATGTCACAGCAAGTGCCCAGAGCAGCAGCAGTGACTTCCACCAGTGACTGAACCCAAAGGATTCACAGAACCCTCTCAGCTGCTTGTCCCCTGCCCCAGGGGATAATAAAGAACCAAACTCTGGTTATTTTGGCTGAACAGCCACCAAGGGCATGAAGCCACCTTGTACAGACCCAGGCACTGCTGGGAGTGTTTGCAGAAAGTAAGGGCTGTGCCCAGGAAAGCAGCCACAGGGTGGGAATAAAGGGTAGGAACCACTTAGAATAGATCATAAAATCACAGAATGTCCTGAGCTGGAAGGGACCCACAGGGATCATCCAGTCCAACTCCTGGCCCTGCACAGACACCCCAAAATCCCACCCTGTGCATCCCTGAGAGCATTGTCCAAACACTCCTGGAGCTCTGGCAGCCCTGGGGCTGTGTCCATTCACTGAGAAGCCTTTTCAGTGCCCCACGACCCTCTGGGGGAAGAATCCTTCCCTGATATCCAACCCAATCCCCAAAACAAGCACAACTGGTTTAGTTGTGTTGATAATGGTGGGTAAATTAGTTATCTCTGTAACCTGGAACACAGGAAAACAATCAAACAAAACATCCAAACTCTTGCAGGTTTTGTCCACATCCCAGTGCTTGGCAGGGTGTGGGGAGAACTTTGTTTCCAGCACAGCCTTGGCACAGACTGACAAATGCTGTTCCAAATTATCCCACCATATAAATCCCAGAAAGGACCCAGGACCAGTTGCTCCACAGAGCCAACACTGATCACAGAATCACAGAACAGTCTGGGTTGGAAGGGACCTTTAAAGGTCATCTAGTCCAAACCCCTGGAATGAACAGGGACATCTCCAGCTAGATCAGCTGATAGGCCGTCCCCTTTGCTTCTGACCTTACACCCTCACAAATATCACAAGGGGTAGAAAAGAGAAGGGTATGATGACTTATTTTCCTCATTCCATGAATCTGGGCAAACCTGATCTGAAGACAAGATCCCTCTGCTTTCCAAGGTTTAGGGCTGGGAATAAACCAGTGGAGGGGAAAACACAGCCCAGTGTGAACCTCAGACTGTGGGAGAGGGAGTTAATTAGCCCTCCTGAAAAGAAAGGAAAAGGCATTGCACAGTCACTGCTGGATTTTTTTTTTTTGCCAGACACTTTTATCAGTGACAAGAGAAAGGCAGCTCTGCTCACTAAAAGGCTTTCTGTGGGGTGGCATCCTCCTGCTTCCAGCTGAAGTTCTTCCTTAACAGGACCCAAAGGTGATGGAAATGTTATTTACAGGCAGCCAAATTCCCAGGAAGGGACTGGCAGGAACAGCTCTTGGGTATCAGGTGGAGTCATGTTTTAACTCTCGGGAACAGCACCCGCTCCAAGCTCTGGACTCCTGATTTTGGTGGGAATTCTGGCACCAGCTGAATGTGGGGTTGTCCTCTTTGACATTGAGAAGCCAGCTGAGATCCCAGCTGCCAGAACAAAGGCTGAGGAGCTGTGTTTAACAGCACGAGGACCCAGCTCTACATTACACACACACACACACGCTGAGCTGTCCCCAGCATTAAAATTTCATTACAAGGAGTGCACCAGGAATAACCATTATCAATTATATATTACACGCTGCTTTAGTCTAAAAGAAATCTGATGGCTCGAGGGTTCTGCTGTGAGAAGGAGCCTCTCTTGCAGGGTTTTTGGAGCTGGTTGTATGGTGGAGCTTTGTGATTCACTGCACAGCTCCCACTCTCCCAGCCCTGTGTCCTTATGGTGGGAATATCCATTCCAGGAGGTGCCTGGCTGGATGTTTGTCCCAGTTCCATGCAGGCCATGCTGGGCTGTCACAGAATCACAGGATGGTTTGTGTTGGAAGGGTTCCAGTCACATTTTCCAGTGTCCCAGGTTGCTTCAAGCCCTGTCCAACCCGGCTTTTAACATTTCCAGGGATGAGGCAGCCACAGCTTCTCTGGGCAAACCCTCTGTGGGATGCCCAGGACAGGACAGGGATTGAGGATTGGATCTTGTGGCTTTTTGTAAAGAACTGGCTTTGCTATCTGGATAATGCCACCGTGCCAGGAGCCCCTTAGGTAACTCATTGGTCACCTGAGATGTCACCTACAGCCATGGGCACCTCCAAAGGTGGCTGTTCCTGTGTGTTTTGGACATCCCTCATGGGTGGGATGACTGGAGATGTCCCCACTGCTGACAGAAGGTTCTTTGGTGGCCTCAATCACCTCTTGCAGATACTTTGGTCTAAGCAAACCTCACCCACACGCCAGAGCTGAGGTGTCCATGAGCTCATCCTGTACCATTTCCCTGGGACAGCAGTGACAGCCATCCCTTCATTGCACCCAAAATACAGCACCCAAATCTCCTCTTTCCCCCAGTGCACCAGGCCTGAGGGCTGAGCAGCTTCTAAAAACCAAACCCACAAACTCTTCCATTCTCAAGTTGCTCCTCATTCCCACCCTGAGCAGCCTTGGCCCTATGAAAAATCCACTTCCATTTCTTCATGTTGAGGAATAGATGTTGGCATTGTCTGAAGGCTTTCCTGTAAAATGTTCCCCCCTCCATCGATGGCAGACAATGACCAACCCCAGATCCTGACAGATGACAATCACAGGGACACTAAGAAGTGATGGGGTGGAGGGAGAGGATGTTTAAGGTTGTTAAAGTTTTAACACTGATATTTCAATCCAATAATTGCCTCTGGGTGTGATGCCTTAAGATTTTAGCTTTTATATTTTTCATATATTTGCAATCCTGCAGATTCTTTAGTGTGTAACTGTTTTGATTGCCCAAGCTGCACCCATTGAAGGCCTTCAATAAATATCCATTTTTATTCTCTCAATTTTGCCTGGCCTCTGTTTCAGGTAGCCACTCCAAGGCATCATGTCCACCAAAGCACTGGATATTGTGGAAACATCAGCAGCTGGGTGGGCAACAGCCAGGAAAGGGGGGATCTGCAGGACTTTGTCCACTCCCCAAAGTTTTTGGGGGGAAATCCTCAGGCAGATAGGGAAAGGGCATGGGGGAACGGTTTTTAAACTAAAAGAGGAGAGATTTAGATTAGATCTTAGGAAGAAATTCTTCCCTGTGAGGGTGGGGAGGCCCTGGCACAGAGAAGCTGTGGCTGCCCCTGGATCCCTGGAGGTGTCCAAGGCCAGGCTGGACAGGGCTTGGATCAACCTGGGATAGTGGAAGGTGTCCCTGCCTGTGGCAGAGGGTGGAACTGGATGAGATTTAAGGTCCCTTTCAACCCAAACCATTCTGTGATAAAACTACAGCGAACCCCACATTTCTCTGCTGCCAACAAGCCCATGGCTGCACTTTGAAATCCTTATTTCCCTTTCCCATCCAGTGGATTGTGCCTGAGAAAGTGATTTCTCAGGATGCAGATTAAAGCAGAACAGCAGAGAGCCTCCAGTGCAATTATGAAAAGGAAGTCATAAAAATAGTAATTAAAAGTCATATATCTGCTGGGTAAATGCCTGGGCAGGGCTGGGAGCTGTTGGAGAGAAAGATGCCTGAAATATAGAGGATGCAGCAGAGGTAGGGATGGGACAGAAAGGCTCTGTGTGTGCCAGTGAAGGAAACAGGGACAGGGATTGCACCATTCCTGCTGTCACCTGTTGGCATAGTCCCTTGCAGAGTTTTAATCCAGCAAAACAGAACTGCTGGGTGCTGGTCTCTGCTGTCACCTGCCTGTGACTCAGTTTCCTGTTGGATGAGCCAGGAATGAGGAGTCCTTTGGTCACCCTGTCTGTGTGGATGGTGGGACACAGAATTCCAGTGCAGCTGCTGAAATGGAGGTGGGGAAAAGCAAAGAAATTTGGGTTGGGTGGAAGAGGTTTTGCTCACTGAAATGAAAACATGGGGAGAGTTTTATTTATTTATTTGCTGAACTGAGCACCTTTGACCTGCTGGAGTGGCACAGCCTGAGGGCATCTCAGGTGGCATTTGGCACCTGGGGAGAAACTAAGAAAAAGCAACATCTGGAGATGTGGAATATCCAGAGCTTCTTCTCCGAGGTCCTGAGGTCTTGTCCTTGGGCTGCCCAAACTGCAAACACTCCTCCAGCTCCTGATCCAGCAAGGATTTACACCTCAAAGATCCTTCACCTTCTGCACCCCTGTGGGACATGGGGTCCCCCTCTGCCCCTCCCCAACCCTCTCAGACCTGGCCAAAACGAGACGTCTGAGCTGACAGGTTGGCAGGCGATTGAAGCCTCAACACTTGGAAACTTCAACCACGCTCCTGCCACGGGTGTTCACCCAGGAGAAGATGCCAGTGGGACAACTGGGATGGGGAAAGTCTTCCTGCACCACCCATCAGCACATTTCTGCTGTGGGGACATAGGTCCAGCCCCACAGGCAACAAATGAGACCCCAGCTAGGGTGAAAATCCCAAGAAATGCTCAAAAGAAACCCTCCAAAGGCAAAACCCTGGAGCCCAGAGTGACTCTGTGCCTTCCTGCTGCTGAATCACCAGTGGGGAGCAGGAATTAGACAGAAGAAAGAAAGAATGGAGGAGCAATGAGTGGAGATTGTAAACACAACCAGATTAAAATCTAAAAATGTCTAAGCAGGCACTGGGGGTGGGAGAGAGAGGGGCTGGCAGGGAGGGGGGGTCTGAAAGGCTCTGGGGAGCTCCAGCAATCCCACTGCACCCAGGGGAAGGGAAACATGCTCTGGAGAGGGAGCTGGAAGTGCAATCACTGGGCTGGGTCATCCCCAAGAGCTCTGGGGACATTTGGAGGGACAAGGTGGAAGTTCAGGACCATGCCACCCCTTGCTGTGGTCCCACACGGGGTTTGCGGCAGGGATGGGGTGCAGACTGATGGAGGCTGTTTGAGAGGTGATGGGAACTCAGGGATATAAAGGAAAAAAAGGTTTTTCAGCCTGGCGTAAATGTGCCTGGGGCAAAGGGGAGATGGGTTCAAATCAACCTCCTCAGGTATTAAATTAAGAGGAAGCTCAGGCCAGCCCAGGATGAGCCTGGTGGCTGAAGATTGAGGCTCAAATCCCAGTTCTTGCAGTGTCCCAGGGTTCAAAAAAACCCTGCTTTTCCCATTTGCCTCCCAAAGTTTTCCTTTACGTGTTCCAACATGAAATCACATCCAGATCTCTCCCCACACTTCAGCAAAGAAAACAAATTGCTCTGTGAGTAGAAGAGTAAATCAAGGTTGGATTCCAAGGGATGGTGGATTCTCCAGCATCCAGCACAGCACAAACTCCAAGGAAAGATTTCCTCAAGTCTGTGACACTCATCAAGTTTCTCTGAAAACTGGAATTTAGGAGGGAATATGGTGCAGGGGTGCTTTTTCCTTCACTGAGGATATTGAGGTTCCTATTCTCTTTCCATGTACCTGGTTGTGTAAAAGTTGAAGGATTTATCCTCTGAAAAATCAGTATTAAAAATTTTGAGGGGTCCACCCTCTGTCCCTATGTAGGTCTGGTTTCCTTAGGAAATAAATGTAAAGCTGTGGTAAAAGACTGCCCAAAACCCAACAGCAAAACTTTGGAAATGGAATTTTTCACCTCTCAGGCAAAGAGGAGCTTTTAAAATGTCTCTGAGGTGAGGTTTGACTTCAAAATTTTCCTCCAGGCTCTAACACCTGAGGGGGGGAAAAAATAATGATGAAGAAATAGAATCCTGATGATTTCTCTGCTTGCCTGGATTTAAAACCACGGAATGATAGAATCATTGAGGTTGGAAAAGACCTTTCAGATCATCATTTTTGTTACTTTCTGAGGGCTTGGGGTGCATCTTGGAGAGCCTGAGATTGGCAATGCCTTAGCTGGAGCCAGTGAATTTCAGGACATGGGGAGAAGAGCTGTTTGATCACATCAGTGATCTGAGCTACAGAAGGGACAGGAACCCTGTCTGGTGGCTCAGTCCTGGGGCTGGTGACCTTGACCCCTCCCTGCTGTGCCCAAAACCCCAACCAGTCTCTGAGACAACCGTGGAAAAGCTGTGGCATCACACAGAGCTCAGCTGAATCCTCTTTTTGGACCTTCCCTGTGTGAGTCACCTCCTCATGTCCTCCTCCAAGAAGGGACCATATTCCTGCATGGCTGCCCCTGGGAAGAGGTGCAGGATGTCACCTTGTCCCAGGAAGCAAGTGTGTCACCATGGAATCACAGAGAGGATTGGGTTGGAAGGGAGAGTAAAGCTCATCCCATCCCACCCCCTGCCATGGGCAGGGACACCTTCCACTATCCCAGGCTGCTCCAAACCCCATCCAGCCTGGCCTTGGACACTTCCAGGGATCCAGGGGCATCCACAGCTTCTCTGGGCACCCTGTGCCAGGGTCTCACCACCCTCACAGGGAACAATTCCTTCCCAGAATCCCACCCATCCCTGCCCTCTGGCAGTCTGAAGCCATTCCCCCTTGTCCTGTCACTCCACGTGTGGGTGCATCCATGGAAGAGTCCCAGAGGCTCTGAGCAAACCCTTTCCATGCAGATCCCTGGCTTGCAGGTTGACCAGCAGGAGCAGGGGGGTCGTTCTTCCCCTGTACCCAGCACTGGTGAGGCCACACCTCGAGTGCTGTGTCCAGTTCTGTCCCCTCAGTTCAGGAAGGACATTGAGACACCTGAGCACATCCAGAGGAGGTGACAAGGCTGGTGAGGAACGGCTGAGGGAGCTGGGGTTCTTCAGCCTGGAGAAAAGGAGACTCAGGGGTGACCTTATCACTCTCTACAGCTCCTGAAAGGTGGCTTTGGTCAGGTGGGGTTGGTCTCTTTCACCAGGCAGCACTGACAGAAGACACAGACTCAAGGTGCATCGAGGGAAAATTAGGTTGGATATTAGGAAAAAGTTTTTCACTGAAAGAGTGATGAAGTGCTGGAATTGTCTGCCCAGGGAGGTGGTGGAGCCACCATCCCTGGATATGTTCAGAAAAAGCCTGGATGTGGCACTCAGTGCCATGGTTTAATTGAGGGGTTGGGTTGGATTGGACTGGATCATCTTGAAAATCTCTTCCAACCCAGTGATTCTGTGAATTCTGTGAATTCTGTGAATCTGTGACCTGAACCCTGCAAGGTATTAACCAGCAGTAAGGGGATCCTGCTGTGACTCATCCTCACAGATCTGTTGATCCCACTGATAAAAGCCCAGAGGGTTCTGGCTCCAGGCCAAATCCCTCCACTTCATTCATGGAAAAGAAGGACAGGGAGGGAAACGGGCTGGGCTTGGGTCCAGGGAGGATCTGGCCATTGCACAGAGTCCTCCTATAGCCATGGATGGAGGCCAGGGCATGGGAAGGAGCCACAGCCATCCCTGCACAAGGAACTCTGGCCAGGAAACAGCGAGGCAGCAGAGACCTGGGCCAGGAACTCACCTTGGGGGTGGGAAGAGGAGCAGACCCTTCAGGAAAGTGTGTTCCTAGGAAAGGTCATGTCCTTCTGGACAAGCCCCTCCAGTGGCACCATTGACCTGAACACCAGCAAAACCTCATCAGCAGGACAAGGTAAGGACAAGGAAGGGGCAGCCCCTGGGTTTTGTGGGATGCAAATATTCCTCGTGCATCCACATCTTTCTGTGTGCCCATGGATGCTCCCAGTGTTGGAAATTAGTTATTTATCTCACAGCTTTTTCCTAATTGCTGCTGGAGATGAAAAGGCATCCAGGGACTTGAAAGTAGGTGGTCTTTAAGGTCCCAACCCAAACCATCCATGATGTGATGGGATACCAGAGCACATCACGTCCAATAACAGGGGAGAAATCTGTAAATAGTAACCCCCAAATAATTCCCTGATCACCAGAGTATTAGTTCAGAGGGATCACTCCTGCTGGAGACATTACTGGAATAAGCACCTTCCTAGAAAAGGAATTTTTATTATTTTTTCTTTGGCTGAACTGGTATTTTCCAGCAGGGCAATGAAAGTTTGCCTTGAGAAATTCCTAGACAGCTTTCTCAGGAGATTCATAGACTCATCAAGCCATTAAGGTTGTTAAAGCCCTTTAGGGTGTGCATCTTGTGCTTTTTCAAGTCCAACCATTCCCCCTGCACTGCCGAGCCCACCCCTGAGCCATGTCCCCAAGTGCCACATCCACAGGGCTTTTTAACCCCTGCAGGGATGGGGAATCCACCACTGCCTTGGGCAGGGAATGACTTGTGCCTCGGTGCAATCTGCTTGGAAAAGGCTGCTGAGGAGGCAGGAAACCCTCAATGGGTTTCAAGTGTCAGGCCAGCCAACCCCAGAATATTTTAAGGCATGGGGATAAGAACTGAGCCACAATCCCCTCCCAAAACACAGAGCAGCCAGGTTAGGACAGGCTGGACACTTCCCTCCTGTTTCCAATGATTGCATCTCCAGGATTTAGGGGTGAACTGCAGGGAGGGACAACATGTCAATGACAAAAAGACTCTTCAGCATGACCCCACCTGGACTTTGATCCCCAGCCAAGCCTCTTGTAAGAGAGAGGTGATGGCTGGTTTGCTTTCAAAGCTGCAGCAGTGGCTTAAGGCAGTGCAGCCCCCAGACTAGTGCTGGATTAGTCTCACTCCAGTGCTTTAATGTGTCTGTAAAGGTTAAGAGCTGATTCCTGGAGGTGTCAACCACGCAATGGGGACGTGCTGGGAGGGGAAACAGAAATGACAGCTTGAAAGCAAGCAAAGGGAAAAATTAGAGAGTTTAAGAAGAGCTCTCTGAACAGAGAGAGATGTTGGTCTGTGGGCAGTGCCTGGGAGAGAAGGGGCTCAATCCCACCCCCCACTCGGGGCTGATCATCCACCCCACAGAAGGGTGAATTCAGCCAGGTGAATTTGGAAAACACGAGGCAGAAGTGCAGCAGCAAGGCCAAAATATCTGCAGAGACCCTGACCCTGCTCCAAACCCTTGGAGAGGGATCCACACCATCCCCTAACCCTGACATCACCCCCAGCCCCTCTGCAGAATTCAGAGAATTCAGGGCAGCTCCTCCTTAAGCACTGGCTCCATCCAGCAGGGAGGAAAAGGAACATTTTAGTTGTAGCATTAGTCACGGGCTCCTGTGCGTGAGGGAAGTGGATCCCAGCGTTGTGCTCTTCCCACACGAGCAGTCCCATTGAGATCCAGAGCTACTCAAGCAGGGAAAAGTCAGGCAAAGTGAGGATGTGTGGGAAGCTCTCCCAGTGCTTTTAAGGTAACGCTTGAGGTTGCCGTCCGTGTTTTTCCCTCTTGAAATTCACTGAGCAATTTTCTCCCTCTTCTAATCTTTTTTTTTTTAATTTTTTTTTTTTTTAAACCGAATCCACATTACAGAGAAAAATGGCAAGAAAGTGTAATTGTAGAGGAGGGGAAGGAATGCAGAGCAGAGAGAGGAGGCAGCTGTATTGACCATCTGCTATACCACTAAGAACACCCACTTAAGTGTCTGTTTACAAATCAAGTTGCCCGTGTGAGGAGAAACAGAGGCACTTCTTCAGCAGGATCAGACAATTGGCTGCCAGCATGCTGGGTTTATTAGGGAGCAGGCTGGGTCTGGGTGAGGTTGTGTGCCAGGAGAAGAACGAACCCAAAAATCTGTTCCCAACAAGGAAATACTGAGAGGCACAAGGCAGGAAAAAACAATGCCTGCAAGGACCTGTAAAGTGAGGTCCTTGAACCCCTGAGCCAGCTGCCATTCCTAGAGGGATCCCAAACTTTCCTGAGTATGAGCTTTATCTCAAAAAAAAGCCCCATAAACATTCAGCTCCAGCTTTGGCTTCATTATTTGCCAAGGACAATGTCATAGAATCACAGAATCATAGAATCACAACATTATAGAATCATAGAATTATAGAATTATAGAATCATAGAATCACAAAATCATAGAATCAGAGAATGTTTTGGGCTGGAATGGACTTTAAAGACCATCTCCTGTCAACACCTTCCACTATCCCAGGTTGCTCCAAGCCCTGTCCAGCCTGGCCTTGGACACTTCCAGGGATCCAGGGGCAGCCACAGCTTCTCTGTGCCAGGACCTCCCCACTCTCATAGGGAAGAATTTCTTCCAGAAATCTAATTTGAATCTATTCTCTTTTAGTTTAAAACAGATCTCTGTTGTCCTGTCACAATCTGCCTGTGTAAAATGTCCCTCTTCATCCTTTTTTATAAGCCTGCCTTTAAGATGAAGTGAATTCCAGGTGAGACAAACTCATTTTTCCTTTTTTCCACTTTGGGCAGTGCTATATCCTTCCTCCAGAAGAGCCTGAATGCCCATCAGACAGCATTGCTTGGCATTCACATCCATCTTACACAGAAATATTAAACAAAAAAATCACCAAACATTTTTCCAGAGGTGTATTTAATCCCAGCAGGGATAATGAAGCATCCTGACCCCTCAGATGTCAGGTCATTGCTCATAAGTGCCTAATGATGCAAACAAAGCTTTAAGGATGTGTTTCTAACTGATTCCTGCTCCCATTTCCACCATCCTTGGGGAAGCAGGTGCAGGAGGATCCAGCTGCATTTTGGGAATGTGCACACACAGCTGAGGCTGCCTCTGCTCCAGGAAAACCAGGGGCCCTGAGCTTCTGACACAGCCACATCTCAGGTGATGCCCTTCAGAGAACCTGAGCTGGGTCTCCAGGGGCCTCCTCACCATCCCATTCCATCCTAAAAAGGATTTGGGGGCAACAAGAATTTTAGGATAACCCAGTAATGATGTCCTGGAGTCAACTGGGAGGAACAGCTTTGTGTGATTATGGAATTCATGAGACAGGACTTAGGGAATCATGCAGGTAGAGTTGCCTTAACTGCACTCAACTCTACCAAATCCAGTTTCTGGGATTCTATAAAATCAGAAGCCGGGTGTTTGCTTTGTTGGAAACTCATCCAGCAAAGCCAAAGAGTCCCAGGGGAAGGAAATTTTAGATGCCAGACATCAGTCAAGGAACTTTTAAAGGGATTCCCCTGACTGCTGGGCACATGTGGCAATGAGATCATGGAACCACAGGATTTATAAAAGTGAAGTGAAGTTGGAAAAGATCTCTGAGATCACTGAATCCAATCATTAACCCAGCACTGCCAAATCCACCACTGCCCCATGTCCCCAAGTGTCACATCCACACAGCTTTAAAATCCCTCCAGGGATGGGGACTCCACCCTGAGCAGCTGTGCCAGTGCCTGACCACCCTTTAAGTGAAGAATTTCTTCCCAGAATCCCATCTAAAGCTCCCCTGGCACAACTTGAGGTCGTTTCCTCTTCAATCTGAGCATTTCCACAATTGTGGATCAAGGAGTGGCCCTGGCATTGGTGCCCAAGGCCAGCACAACTGCTGTAAATCAAAGCTGCCCCACCGAGGTCACTCAATTTGCATTTCTTCACATCCATGCAAAGCCTGGCTTGTGTTCCAGCTCTGGCACGAGCAGGTGTCCAAGTGGGACTGTAAAAACAGTGGTGGGGACACTTAAGGCAGATGGCACAGCTCCATCCCAACTCCTGCCTGCAGAATGCCCTGGCAAACTCCTCAGGAGTCCTGGCTGACCTGGCTGCAGCCACTGCCCATTCCAGGCCATGTGCCAGGGATCTCCTCCCTGACAAACACTCCACCAGAAGCCCAGCACACCTCTTGAGGAAAGCCCTGCCAGCCTTCCCTCCCTTCTGCTGCCCTATCCAGCAGTTTTATCTCACTGAGGAGCCCAAGGAAGCAATTTTTAAGATCCAGCAATGCCAGAGAGGCAGCCTGTGGTCAGCTGGCAAGGCTGTACGAGAGGCAGATCCAGGCAGCTGCTCCTGCAGGAGCTGGTGTTCCCTGTCCTTTGAACAACTGCACGTCACCAGTGAGTCAACAGAGCAGACACTGCTGATCAGCTGTTAGTGCTCACTGCAAGGATGAAAACATTTAACATGAAATCGGATCTCAGAGGATAGGATTTTTTTATTATTATTATTATTTTTTAATTCTCTCTTTTTTTTTTTTTTTAATTCACTCCTTTATCTCCCAGGCCTTGATAGTGTCAGGAACTGACTGATGACTAACAGTGTTGAGTTGCCTCTGGTTAAATCAAACACTGCTTCAAGCAGAGAATTTCTGGCTGGGAGCAGTTCAGGAGTGACATGGAGCAAGGGAATAAAAATTCCTCTTTGATGGGTGGAGGGAGCCACGCTCCTGGATTGATGGAGAGAGGAAGAAAATACCCCTGTGCCAGTTTATCCCTGTCATGTGGCACACACAGGGAGGGCTCAGATAATCTGGGCACCTGTGAGGCTGGTGTAGCATGACTGCAGGAACAAAAGCTCACAAAAGTGACAGCAGCTTCCACTCAGAGGGGAGAGAGGACCCTGAGCTTTGTCTTCTCACAGAGATATGCACAAAAAAAAAAAACAACCCAATGCCTCCTGCTGGAGTGGAGCTCCACAGCCTCTCTCCCTGCAGGAAGAAATCAGTGGAAATGTTAGTCCAGGGACTCATTTTGCTCAGCAGCAGATGCCTCTCAGAGGGTTGTTCAGCCACTGAACCAGCCCCATCCAGTTGTCTTCCAGGTGCACACCCTGCTGCAAACCATTCCCATTATGCCAAGCAGCCTTTCCAGTGGCTCACAGATGTCCCAGATCTCAGCTGAGTTTCCTTCAAGGTCAGTTCCTGCCTCTGCTCCCACCAGGTGAAGCTTTTCTGGAAAGATGGTGAACTCCTCCTGCTCCACTTTGTGCCATTTTGCATTAAAATCAACGTCACTTGGAGCAGCAAAGCTCTGCTCTTTATTCATTCAGCAGGGCTGCTCATCCCCCTCATGCACATGAGCACCAAATACATCCTGGGAGCATCCAGGGAATCCATCCCCCACTTAAAAGAGCCATTTTGGTTAACAAGGAAAGCTGGAAAGTCTGGAGAAAGGGATTATTTTATTTTTATTTATTTTTCATGCAGCACATTAGGTATGAGCCAGGCTCCCTGTGGGGAAGGTTACATCCCTATGGATGTGTCTGGGGGATGGAACATGTCACCTTGGTGGCCAGGTGGAGTTTCCAGCTGTCCTAGGGTGATGTTATGGTGTTTCTATCTCCAATCGTGTGTCCTGATTATGTTTGGTATTATGTCCTGTGCTTCCAGGACTGAGTCTGAGAGTGAAGCTTTGTTTTGTCTTATTATCAGCCGGCTCACCTCCCCCATGGTCTATGTTTAGGAGAGGTTTTAGCTCGGCTTGCTTGCTTGCTTGCTTGCTTGCTTGCCTGCTTGCTTGTCTGCTTGCTCGCTTCTGCCTTTTTCTTTCCTTCGCTTTGCCCTTGCTTTCTGCTTATTAGTTAGTTCAGCTAGGCAGTCCAACTTTTTCCCTGGACTGTTTTCTCTTCCACCCCGTCCCCTCCCTCTCCTGGATACCATCTGAACGGACGGGGACCTGGGAACCCCAAGAAACACCGGGAGGCTACACTTTGTCACCTGCAGCAGTCATCCCCAGCGCCAGAGACTGATAACTGAGCGACCACTCGCCAGAGAGACTGAGTTTGTCATCCCTTCAGAACGGTGAAAGAGTTTTTTTTTGTCAGCTGGTGTTGTCTCTTTTTCCCTGTGCTGGGGAGTGTCTTGCTTGTTAAATAAACAGGTTTTTTCTCCCACTCTTCTCCGAGGAAATTCTTCCCGAACCCGGTGGGGTGGGGGGGGGAGGAGTCGTGGGGTTTGCTGTCTGGGGGCTCCTTCTGGAGGTTTTCCCCCAAATTTGCCCAAAACCAGGACAAATAAATTGGCGCCCAACTCGAGGCTCGAGAAAGTGGGAAAAAACCCTGTTCTAATAATAATAATTTGGTTCAAATTCTTTTGTGTTGGTATAGAGCAGTTATTGGCTATGTTGTGGGAATTCATGTCTTTTGGGGTGGAGGCTTGCATGGGATTTTGGTCCCTAGGGTTTTTTGAAGTCTTAATACCTTTGTGGTCCCTGGGTTTATTTGCTTATCCAGAAATAGCTCCGGTATTGTCCCTAATGCGTAGTTTCTGTAGGAGAGGGGCATTGACCAAAATATCCATCGGGCTGGGCTTGGTTTTAATGGCCTGCAGGAGATTTATAAAGGTGCTGGAATCTGTTCCAGGAATGTATGGTTCTTGGTTGTGGTTGTGCACTCAGTTTGTTAGAGGAGAAGCAGGGGATGAGGCTTTTCAGCCTTTGTTCTCCTTCTTCTCCTCTGAATTTGTTACATCCTTATTAGAGAATGTTCAGT
The DNA here is from genome assembly GCF_052056855.1 of Sturnus vulgaris. Taxonomy (NCBI): domain Eukaryota; kingdom Metazoa; phylum Chordata; class Aves; order Passeriformes; family Sturnidae; genus Sturnus; species Sturnus vulgaris. The sequence goes on along the minus strand of NC_142245.1, from coordinate 112,270,933 downwards.
TCCCCCTGAGTGTTAAAGAGACCATCTTTCTGGTGTTTAATATAGTAAGCTTTCTCTATACAGTCTGCAGTTTCTCTAGAATGAGAGCTGAGATTTCTAGAGGGGCTGAGACCCTTGACCCCAGAGTAGAGCCAGGCGTGAGGAATCCTGAATGGTGTGGGAAATGGGAGGATATGGGCCAAATCTTAAAGGAATTTTCTGACCCTACATCCTGGGATTTTCCATGTGAACAAATTCAGAACCCAGCTGAGGTAGCAAAGTACCTGAAAGAGAAGTGCCATGGTAATTCTAAGGAGAAGAAGATCATTGCAGTGAGCTGGGCCCTGGCATATGCTTACCGTACCCTGCTAGATACTGTAGGGCAGCAGACAGAGGAAGGGGGACAGGCAGATAAATCAGCCACTATCCCAGTCACTCAGGCTGCAGCCAACACCCCAGGCTCGAGGCCAACAACTACACCAGACAGTGAGCCTAAGCCAGCAGCTAAACCTGTCAGTAAGCCTCAACCAATGGCTGTTGCTACCAGCACGAGAAGTGGAAAGTGCACAGACAAGACTGATCGACCAGTGGATGATGATGATGATGATGCAGGAGAAGGACCCTCGACGCCTCCTGACATAAAACCAGGAGTCAAAGCAACTGGTAAAAGATCAGAGGCCAATATTGAGTCTTTTTCCCTAAAGGACCTCCGTGGCCTAAGAAAGGATTACACCCGACGACCTGATGAGTCTATAATTAGTTGGTTGGTCCGTCTTTGGGATGCTGCAGGCGAGGCTACAATTCTGGATGGCACTGAAGCCAGGCATTTGGGATCCCTGTCACATGATCCTGTCATCGACCAAGGAATGATGAGAGGGCCTAACCCTCACAGCCTCTGGGCACGGGTCCTGGACAGTGTAGCACAAAGATACCTGTGTGCAGATGATCTTTATATGCAGCAGACCCACTGGAAGACGATAGAACAAGGGATCCAACGCCTGAGAGAAATGGCAGTGGCAGAGATTATCTTCTCAGATGACATAACAACTAGGAATCCGGACTTGGTACCATGTACATCTGTGATGTGGCGAAAACTTGTACGACTTGGGCCCCATGAATACGCTTCTGCTTTAGCAATAATGAAGCGGGACGAGAGGGATGAGACCGTGCTTGATATGGCAAAGAAGCTCCGAGCATATGCAGATGCTGTGCATGGCCCAACACATGCCAGAATTGCAGCTGTGGAAACACGTCTGCAGAAATTAGAAGACAAGATAGAGGAGAATCATAAAAGACTCAGGGAGGAGATTAAAGAGGACCTTCTCCAAATCTCAGCAGTACAAATTAGAGGCCCTGGTATCCAACGCAGACGTTCCCCTGATGGGGAGAGGAGGTACACCCCACGAGCTGAGCTGTGGTTCTTCCTACGTGATTGCGGAGAAAACATGAGGAGATGGGATGGAAAATCTACTGCTGCTCTGGCACAACGGGTGCGTGAATTGAAGGAAGGCAAGACCCAAAGAGGAAGTTCCACCAAAAGGAGAGCAGCTCCAGTTGCCCGTAGCCAAGCTGCCAAGTATGATGATGATGATATATCTGATCCCCTTGAAGGAACCTCTAAGACATATGCCCAAGGAAAGAAGGATAAACAGGCTTAGAGGGGCCCTGCCTCTAGCCAGGGAGAGGCGAGGGAAAATCGTGTCTTCTGGACTGTGTGGATTCGTTGGCCTGGCACATCGGAACCACAAAAGTATAAAGCTTTGGTTGATACTGGTGCCCAATGCACATTAGTCCCATCAAGATATGTGGGGGCAGAATCCGTTTCTATTGCTGGTGTGACAGGTGGATCACAGGACTTTACCTTGGTGGAAGCTGATGTGAGCTTGACTGGACATGAATGGAAAAAACATCCTATTGTGACTGGCCCAGAGGCCCCATGCATTTTGGGCATAGATTACCTCCGAAGGGGGTATTTTAAAGATCCAAAAGGATTCAGGTGGGCATTTGGGATAGCAGCTGTGGTGACAGAGGGCATCCAGCAATTGAACACCTTGTCTGGACTGTCTGAGAATCCAAGTACTGTAGGACTTCTGAAAGGAGAAGAGCAAAAGGTACCAATTGCCACTTCCATAGTGCATCGCCGACAATACAGAACAACTCGAGATGCTGTGGTTCCCATCCATAAAATGATCCGTGAGCTGGAGAGCCAAGGGGTGGTCAGCAAAACCCACTCACCCTTCAACAGCCCCATCTGGCCTGTACGTAAATCTGAAGGAGAATGGAGACTGACCGTAGACTATCGTGCATTGAATGAGGTGACTCCACCACTGAGCGCTGCCGTGCCGGACATGCTGGAACTGCAGTACGAGCTGGAGTCCAAGGCAGCAAAGTGGTACGCCACTATCGATATCGCCAATGCATTCTTCTCCATTCCTCTGGCAGCAGAGTGCAGGCCTCAGTTCGCTTTCACATGGAGGGGAGTGCAGTACACCTGGAATCGACTGCCCCAGGGGTGGAAGCACAGTCCTACTATCTGCCATGGACTGATCCAGACTACACTAGAAAAAGGTGAGGCTCCAGAACATTTACAATATATTGATGATATCATTGTGTGGGGGAACACAGCAGCAGAAGTGTTCAAGAAAGGAGAGAGAATCATCCAAATCCTCCTGGAAGCCGGCTTCGCCATCAAGAAGAGTAAAGTTAAGGGACCTGCTCGAGAGATCCAGTTCCTGGGAGTGAAGTGGCAAGATGGACGGCGTCAGATTCCTACTGATGTCATCAACAAAATCACAGCTATGTCCCCACCAACCAACAAGAAGGAGACACAAGCTTTCTTAGGCGCCATAGGTTTTTGGAGGATGCACATTCCTGAGTACAGTCAGATTGTGAGCCCTCTTTACCTGGTCACCCGCAAGAAGAACGATTTCCATTGGGGCCCTGAGCAGCAACAAGCTTTTGCCCAGATAAAACAGGAAATTGCTCATGCAGTAGCCCTTGGCCCAGTCAGGACGGGACCAGATGTGAAGAACGTGCTCTACTCTGCAGCCGGGAACCATGGTCTGTCCTGGAGCCTGTGGCAGAAGGTGCCTGGTGAGACTCGAGGCCGACCATTAGGATTTTGGAGTCGGAGCTACAGAGGGTCTGAAGCTAACTACACCCCAACAGAGAAGGAGATCTTGGCTGCCTACGAAGGGGTCCAAGCAGCCTCAGAGGTGGTTGGCACAGAAGCACAACTCCTCCTGGCACCCCGACTGCCAGTGCTGGGGTGGATGTTCAGAGGAAAGGTTCCCTCAACCCACCATGCCACCAGTGCTACATGGAGCAAGTGGATTGCCCTCATTACACAGCGCACCCGGATTGGAAAACTGAATCGCCCTGGGATTTTGGAAGTAATTACAAATTGGCCTGAAGGTGAAAGTTTTGGTGTCACAGATGAGGAACAAGAACCAGTGACACGGGCTGAAGAAGCTCCACCATATAACCAACTGCCAGCAGAGGAAACACGCTATGCTCTATTCACCGACGGTTCCTGTCGCATTGTGGGGATGAATCGGAGGTGGAAAGCAGCCGTATGGAGCCCCACGCGACGGGTAGCAGAGGCCACTGAAGGAGAGGGTGGATCCAGTCAACTTGCTGAACTCAAAGCGGTTCAACTGGCCTTAGACATTGCTGAAAGAGAGAAGTGGCCAAAGCTTTACCTTTATACCGATTCATGGATGGTAGCCAATGCTCTGTGGGGATGGTTGGAGAGATGGAAAGAGGCTAACTGGCAGCGTAGAGGAAAACCAATTTGGGCTGCCGAAGAGTGGAAAGATATCGCTACCCGGTTAGAGAAATTACCTGTGAAGGTTCGCCATGTAGATGCCCATGTTCCCAGAAGTAGGGCTAATGAAGAGCAGAAAAACAATCAGCAGGTAGATCAGGCTGCAAAGATAGGGGTGTCGAAGATAGACCTTGATTGGGAACACAAAGGAGAGTTGTTCCTGGCTCGATGGGCCCATGATGCCTCAGGTCATCAGGGCAGAGATGCCACATATAAGTGGGCACGAGACCGAGGGGTGGATCTAACCATGGACAGTATTTCTCAAGTTATCCATGACTGTGAGACGTGCGCTGCCATCAAGCAAGCCAAGCGGGTGAAGCCCCTCTGGTATGGGGGGCGGTGGTCCAAGTACAAGTATGGGGAGGCCTGGCAGATTGATTACATCACACTGCCTCAAACCCGCCAGGGCAAGCGCTATGTACTGACCATGGTGGAAGCCACCACTGGATGGTTGGAGACCTACCCTGTGTCTCACGCTACAGCCCGTAACACCATCCTGGGCCTGGAAAAGCAGGTCCTTTGGAGGCATGGCACCCCTGAGAGGATTGAGTCAGACAATGGGACTCATTTCAAGAATAGCCTTATCAACACTTGGGCTAGGGAACATGGCATTGAGTGGGTGTACCATATCCCCTACCATGCACCAGCTGCAGGGAAGGTGGAAAGGTACAATGGACTGTTAAAAACCACCTTGAGAGCATTGGGTGGGGGATCATTCAAAAACTGGGAGCAGCATTTAGCAAAGGCCACTTGGTTAGTTAACACCCGGGGTTCCACCAACCGAGCGGGCCCTGCCCAGTCTAAGTCCCTGAATATAGTAGATGGAGACAAAGTCCCAGTGGCACATATCAGAGGTTTGTTGGGGAAGGCAGTTTGGATCAATTCTGCCCCGAGTACAGACAAACCCATTCGTGGGATTGTCTTTGCTCAAGGACCAGGTTGTACATGGTGGGTAATGCAGAGAGATGGAACAACACGATGTGTGCCTCAGGGAGATCTGATTGTGGGGTGAGGCAGCATGAGACAGAAGGAAATATGTAAGTGTCAAAGGTCTGAGCAAGTGAGATAGAAGGAAATGTGTAAGTGTCGAAGGTTTGAGCAAGTGAGATGGAAGAAAATGTGTCCGAATAAGTGAAAGATGGAAATTTCTACTTGCTGAAGTTTTTACATGCTGTTTAGTATGTTCACGATATGGAGATAAGGGGTGGAATGTCCTAGGGTGATGTTATGGTGTTTCTATCTCCAATCGTGTGTCCTGATTATGTTTGGTATTATGTCCTGTGCTTCCAGGACTGAGTCTGAGAGTGAAGCTTTGTTTTGTCTTATTATCAGCCGGCTCACCTCCCCCATGGTCTATGTTTAGGAGAGGTTTTAGCTCGGCTTGCTTGCTTGCTTGCTTGCTTGCTTGCCTGCTTGCTTGTCTGCTTGCTCGCTTCTGCCTTTTTCTTTCCTTCGCTTTGCCCTTGCTTTCTGCTTATTAGTTAGTTCAGCTAGGCAGTCCAACTTTTTCCCTGGACTGTTTTCTCTTCCACCCCGTCCCCTCCCTCTCCTGGATACCATCTGAACGGACGGGGACCTGGGAACCCCAAGAAACACCGGGAGGCTACACTTTGTCACCTGCAGCAGTCATCCCCAGCGCCAGAGACTGATAACTGAGCGACCACTCGCCAGAGAGACTGAGTTTGTCATCCCTTCAGAACGGTGAAAGAGTTTTTTTTTGTCAGCTGGTGTTGTCTCTTTTTCCCTGTGCTGGGGAGTGTCTTGCTTGTTAAATAAACAGGTTTTTTCTCCCACTCTTCTCCGAGGAAATTCTTCCCGAACCCGGTGGGGTGGGGGGGGGAGGAGTCGTGGGGTTTGCTGTCTGGGGGCTCCTTCTGGAGGTTTTCCCCCAAATTTGCCCAAAACCAGGACACCAGCACGGCTCTGAAGCCACACAGCAGCTGAGATGTTGTCTCTGGGATATTTAAGTCCCTTGCAGTCCCCAAACACTTCTCCTCCCAAGGCCCTGCCCAGCCTTTTATGTGCTGTGCATTAGAAGTTGCCCAAAATTCAAACATCCATGAGATGTCCCAAGTGGGGTCACAAACCCAAACTCCCTTGAACCAAAGTTGGATCAAACCCTGTAAGGTCTCACAAACTGCTCTGCTGGGTCAGACTCATCCCTTTTCTGGCTCCAGAAATGGTCAATAGCAGATTCCCAAGGAAAGGATGGGAACTGGATAAGATGGGAATTTCCCACAACAGTCCCAAATCTCCAGCAGTCTCCACATTTGGTACTGCCAGGGAAGGGAACAGAGCTGGGGAAGGGGCTGGAGCACCAGGAGAGGCTGAGGGAGCTGGGAAAGGGGCTCAGCCTGGAGAAAAGGAGGCTCAGGGGGGACCTTGTGGCTCTGCACAACTCCCTGACAGGAGGGGACAGCCAGGGGGGTCAGGATTTCTCCCAGGGAACAGGGACAGGAGGAGAGGGAATGGCCTCAAGGGGAGGTATAGATTGGATATTAGGGAAAATTTCTGAGTGGAAAGGGTTGTCAAAGGGAGTCTCCATTCCTGTGGATTTGGCACTTGGGGACATGGGTCAGTGGTGGCCTTGGCAGTGCAGGGGGATGGTTGGACCCAATGATCTTAAAGGTTGTTTCCAACCTAAATAATTCTATGATTCCACCTACAGAGATGGACAGTCGGGTTTTTATATTTTTTTTTTTTCAGATTTCCCTTATTCTAATGACTTTTCCAGTTATGTAAACCTCCAGAGTCTATTTCTCCCTTTCAGCAATGGGTTCCATGCAGAACTGACAGAATCACAGAACCACAGAATATCCTGAGTTGGAAGGGAACCACAAGGATCTGCCCAACTCCTGTCTCTGCACAGACACCCCAACAATCCCATTCTGTGCCTGAGATGGATTTGATCTTGGATCAGATGAGCCCTTCTGAGCCTTCTGCAGCCCCTTGGCTCCTGACAGTGCTTTTGCCTTGATCTGCACCGCCCAAACCAGTCACCCACACCCAAACAGCACCTCTCTGGTGATGATTTCCAGAGTATGGATCCAGCATCTGGCTCCTGTGGGGTCCTAGCAGGTCAAATAAGTCCCGTGCCTCAGTTTCTCCCGTGTTCTGACTGCTCTGGGTCTGGGGCTATTTCTGCTATTTCTGCACAGCAAACACTGGATGTTGGATTACACTGCGTGTTTCCCAGGAAGGGGGGGCAGCCAGTGGGGTTTAATTCTCCCATTAACAGCCCCTAAAACTTCCAGACACCTGGCAAAGGGCAGCTCTGCTTGTGAATCCAGCGCCTCCAGGCTGTGTGTCCCACATTCCTGCTAGGAAATAAAATGGGTCAGGGCCAGTTCTCCGAGGGCAAAGCAGCATGGCACAGCTCACATCCATATGGACAAACCCTCCCGTCCTCCAAAGCAGGCTGGCACAGAGCCTGCTGGAAAACATCCCTGCTAAACCCTCAGAAATCGTCTGGGAGAGGGGTGGTTGCTCTGGGACCAGCCCCTGTTTGGGATCATGGTGTGGATTTAGTGGCAGGGATGATCCCAGAGGTGGATTCAGCTTCCTGCCCTGGTTGGTTTGTTTGATGTGGCCCTGGGGAGTTCTGGGCTTTCACACACAGATTGTACCTGCCAGGACCCATCACCTGGCCAGGCCAAACAGTGCAGGACCCTAAAATGTAGCATTGTGGATAACTCTGCTCCAGAGTCCAAGTCTGGGGTTAAATTTGCTGGTACAGACAGATGCTCTCCACCTGGATGCATCTTCCCTCTGCTCACCTCCCTGCCCACAGCTTCCCAGGAAAAATCAGCTGAACAGGAATTCTTGCATCCTTCAAGATGCTGAAGGTGAAAGCAGCCACGTGTGGGCAGGGTTTGTTCCCACTTTGAGTCATCCCAATCCCCAAAGAAATGACAGACACAAGAGCTGCACAACAGGGGGAAGCAGAAAATCCTACAATGGTTTGGGTTGTAAGGGACCTTAAAGATCCTTTCATTCCACCCCTATGACACGTGCAGGGACACCTTCCACTATCCCTGGCTGCTCCAAGCCCCATCCAACCTGGACTTGAATGTTTCCAGGGATAGAACATCCACAGATTCTCTGGGCAACTGTGCCAGTGTTTTATCAGCATCACGATAAAAATTTTCTTCTTTATATTCAATAATAATTAGTTTAAAACCACCAGCCCTTGTCCTATCACTACAGGCCCTAATAAAAATTTTTTTCTCCATTTTTCAGGGAAGAGCTGAGGGTATCTGAAAGCCTGGCTCTGTCAGGCTGCTCCTGGAGCAGCATGCTGGGGCAGGAGGAGACCAAGGCTCTGCCTCTCCATTGCAAACCCTGATATTCTCAGAGGCACAAAATAGGAAGAGGGCAGAGATCTGAAATGTAGCTTTCCATTTTGAGCCAATCATGGAATCATTAAGGTTGCAAGAGACCCCTGAGATCACTGAGTCCAACCATCAGCCAGCACCACCATGGTCACCCCTGAACCATCCACATCCACACATTTTAAACATTTCCAGGGCTGGTGACTCCAGCACTGCCCTGGGCAGTCTGTTCCAATGCCTGACCACCCTTTTGGTGAAGAAATTGTTCCTAATATCCAGCCTAAATCTCTCATAGCACAACCTGAGGGTATTTCCTCTTTCTCTATCACTTGTTACCTGGAATATTCTTCTTTCTCCTGTCACCAAACCCAGTTAAAACCAGCCTCGAGTCTCAGCCTTGACCACCCAGCTATTTATCATCTACAATGCTGCAAAACAGATTTTTCTTTCAACAGTTTTAACAGTAGGCACCTTTACACTAAACCAGGCTTCAACCAAGTTCAACTTGCACCACAAACAAATTCCAGCAGGAATTAAATTATTAAATCCCATAGACATGTGAAGAGGGAAAAAAGTGAATTTATCTGCAGAACGACCCACTTTGCTTGAGGTCTTTCCAAAATGCTGATATTAATGTCCTCAATGCCAAGATATTTAGAGGTTTAGTGAAGATTTGGCTTTATAGAATAAAATCATACAATGGAAGGGATGCTCAAAGATCCATCAAGTCCCACTCCTGGCCCTTCACAGGACAACCCCAAGGGTCACACCATGTTTTCCTGGAAGTCTGAATCCATGCCAACCTGCAGAGGGCTCTGGGTGCACCCAGGGGACAGCAACCACTTCCCAGAAATCAAAAACTTCCTCACTTCATGCAAATTTGAATGATGCATATTTCCCACACAGAGAAGAATCAGCCACTGGCACAGTTCACCCAGGAAACTTCTGGAAAATGGAAAAAGCCTTGTTTCCTGCTGTGATTAAATGAAGGTGGATGTCCTTCTGAAACCCCCTCCTTGGGCTTGGCTGAGGGTACTTAAAGGGGCAATTTCTGACTCAAAACCTCAGAGCCAGCTGATCCCAGATATCACAGAATCCCAGAATTGTTTGGGTTGAAAAAGACCTCCAAGATCATGGAGCCCAACCATTTCTTCAGCACCACCATGTTCACCATGGAATTTTGTTCCCAAGTGCCACATGCACGTGGTTTTGAGCACTTCCAAGAGATGGTGACTCCATCAATTCCCTGTTCCAATGTCTGAACACCCTTTCAGTGAAGACTTTTTTTTCCCCTAACATCCAATTTCGGGATTTTAGGCTCCTCCTAATCCCCTGAGGGTGGCTGGGAAGTCTTCAAGCTGGCTTGGTTCAACTTGATGTGCTTTTAGTTTGTTGTGTTCCTTCCCACTAAACATTGCTGTGCATGGATGATCCAGGGATGATCCACTGCTTGTTCTGCAAGGCTCCAAGCAGATTCCATGGCAGGGGGTGGAATGAGCTGAGCTTTAAGGACCCTTCCAGCCCAAGCCATGCTATAATTCTGTAATTCATGGTTCCTCTGTGTCCTTCATCACAAAACTTCTCGCTCACATCCCCTGTGTGAGTGCTCCAGCTCTGCTCCTGTGCCCTGGCTCCTCAACACATCTGAAAGGCTCCAAGTCAATCCATTCATCATCACAGCTTTCACATTTGTATTTTTAACCTCCTTGAAGGCTTCCCAAGGATAGCCAGAGGAGGGATCCTATTTTAGGTGCAAGAAGCAGATGAAAAAACCCAACAAATTAGCACTTAGTGCATTTAGAAGACTGGCAAGTGTTTGATCTGATCCTCAGGTTGGAAAGGGTTGGATTTCCTTGTGTAGAAGCCAGATCCTCCTCCCAAATCAAATTTCAGCCTCCAGCACCACCCCCTCACAGGCTGTGGTTCCAGGGGATGTTTCCAGGAGCTGGGAGCACACACCTGCCCCGTGTTAGGTGAACACACACACATGGAAATTTCACACACCAATTCCCTTAATTCTGAGTGGAGGGGCTAGAAAAGCTCCAGTGCATCCTGGCAGAATGGCAGGAACCCAAACTTGCAAAAGCAGCCACTGCAAGGAGCTCAGGGACAGACAAGCAGCCCGTGCAGGAAGGCTCTGGGTGCTTTCTGCACACGATCCTTTCCTGGCAGGGCAGTGCTGTCAACCCTGAAGTGTTGGAAATGCCAAAGGAGGTGGGAAGTGTCCCCAAAGACAGCCAGGGAGTCGGCACTGAGGTGTTTCCAAAGCAGAGAGCATTGCCCTGTGAGCATTGCAAACCCATGGGCTCCTAAGGGATGGGATGGATCACCCCCAACCAAGCTACCTCAAAACCTGCTGAAAATTCCTCTTTTCCTCCAATCCAGCTGTGACAGAGGGAGGGTTATAAGCCAAGGGACTGGAAGAGGTCATTTTTTGGATGTTTTATTTTGGGTGTTGGTCCTTTCTCCCAAGTAACAAGGGACAGAACAAGAGGAAACGGCCTCAGGTTGAGCCCGGGGAGGTTTATGTTGGATATTTGGAATTATTTCTTCACAGAAAAGGCTGTCAAGTCTGGCACAGCTGCCCAGGGCAGTGGTGGAATCAGCACCCCTGGAGGGACTTAAAAGAAGTGTGAATGTGGTGCTTGGGGACAGGGAATAGGGAATGGCTCTGTTGGCAGCAAGTGGGGGATCTGCCTTGGGAGAAGAACTGGAAAGGAAATTTTTGTATGGGTTGGTATAGAATTATTGACTCATTTAGGCTGGAAATGTCCTCCAAGATGGAGTCCAGCACTGCCAAGGAGGTGGCAGCTGTCCTGGTGATGCTTTTACATCCCAGGCTGTTGGCAAAAAGCCATTTAACCTCCGGGTTTACCAAGTTCCACCCTTGGGATCAACCTATGCCAGGTTTTCTTGCCATGATCCAACACAGGATCAAGGGTCAAGGCACAGAAATCTCCCTGCTGGTGGCTCCAAGGCACAGGATGCTTCAGCTGCTGCCCCAAACTCCTTCCATTATCCCCCCAGCTGATCAGATTTGGAAATAGAGCACAGAGTCATGGAGAAATTTGGGTGGGAAGGGAACTTCAAAGGTCACCTAGCCCAAACCCTGCTCTGGATTTGCCTCTGAGCTCTGCCCAGTCCTGGCTGTGCCAGGAACACCAGAAACAGGGGCAATGTTCCAGCAAGGGCTCCAAGATCAGGCGGGATCCAGCTGGTCTGGAAACCCTCCTGATCCCCCTCCCTGCTCCACTTCTGCGTTCTCCCCCTCGTGATCACTCCACACTGGGTTTTCCTTTGTGTTTCCTGCTGTTTCTAAGCCAAGCCCCTGCACCTTGGCACAGTGAGTCCAGCAGGTCTGTGTGTCCAACTCCAAACCTCACTCCTCAAAGCCAGCCAGGCTTATCTGACACATCTCTGCTCCCCTCTCTGCATGCAGGGCATGCAGCCCCAAAGCCAGGTCTGGAAGCCAACCTAAGCCTTGTGGGGGCAGCAGAAATAATCCCATTAATGTGAATTCTCAATAAATCAGTTAACTGTGCAAGACTTCCCAACTCTAGCCAGTAATTCTAATTTAATTTGTTATACAAGTGCTTTTTGCTCCTGAAAAAAAGAGTAAAAAGAGCAGCAGCAGCTTCTGGAAAGCACCTGGTTTCTCCTGGGATGGGGCAAGTGCTGGTGATTCCACTTTGGAGCAGGGCTGGAACCTCCTGCTCTTTGTTCTGAGTCAGTCAGAACTTGTGCAAATCTTTTGCATTTCCACTTCTCTCTCCTGCTGAAGTTCTGCTCATCCCGAGCTCCTGGAGCACATGGACTTTTTCAGAAAAAAATACATTTCCCAAGCAAAGATCCTCAGGAAAATGAGATACTTGATGAAAAGCTATCCTTTTGCCTTCCCTCCCAATTATTTTATAAATACTTGTAGGCATGAAATAAAATATTTTTATTAAAATGTCGGCAGGCAAACAAAAAAATCTGACGAGATATTCCCCAGCAAAGCCAAAATCAACTCTGAAAAATGACTCAAGCAGAAGGGTTAACCCCCAGCCTGTAATTTCTTTCCCAGGGAGACAGCAAATCCTCTCGAGTTCTCTGTACAGAGGGACTCCTGCAAAGTCTGACATTATTTGATTTTACTGTTTTCTGAGTAATAACAGCCCTTCTCTAAGGCGTGGGGACTGGATTTGTCCTTATAAAATGACCTTTTTGTAGCCTACAAGTAGAGAGAAAAGGACAAACCGGCAGAAAATGGATGAGATCTGTGGCTTTCAGCTGGTGGAAGTCAGGTTTTATCCACCCTCAGCTCTGAGCCTCTCCAGAGACAAGAGTGTGGTGATCTCCATTATCCCTTGGGATCTGCCATTTCCAGAACTCCTGCAAACCACGTCCACAACGTGTTTTTGTTTTTCCTGCAATGGTTGAGCAATCCCTCCTCACTCTTTGGGGCAGCTGCAGCCCCTTCCCACTGCCAGTTTTCCTACAGATGCCCACAGCCTTCCTGCTCTTCTTGTGACACCATTCCCTCTCCTGAAATCACACCCCTCCTGTCCAAAACCAAGGTTTTTTTCTCCAAAGGCAGAAGGAATCATGATATGCTGGAACATCCAAGTGCTGCTGTTCAGGTTAATCGACCCAAAGTCTTTCAAATTCTGCAAAGTCCCTGCCAGAATATCAGAAGTTTTATTCCTCATGCTCCTAACGGGATTTTATCTCTTCTGGTCAACTGCTTCTTCATCTCCACGAAGAAAAGTCCTGGGAATAACTCTCTGTCTGTTTGAAAGGTGCAGAAGCAAAGGAAAATGGCCAGATACTGAAAAAGGAGGATAAATTGCTTCCTTGGGTAGATCAGAGCAGGCTGGTCTGCACAAAACCCACCCCTCCACACAGAACTGCTGTGAATCTTCATTTTCAAATCCACGATTTCCATGCAGCCACAAGGACAGGGAATGAGGCAGATGACAGAAACTGAGTGAGGAAGCATGAAGACCATCCCAAGCAAACCATCTGGGCCTGAAATGTCAGGCAGATCCCTCCTGGAGGAATCAATCAGACCAGAATTTCTTCCAAGCATGCACATGAGTGAGTGAGTACCTCAATTACAGCTCTGTGTTCCACTGCACATTGACCTTAAGAGCTCAGTGCTTTATAGGAAGGAGATTAATTCAATTAACACACCCAGGGCCTTCCAGCCAGGTTCAAATTGACAGCAGGGGTTGGAAGTGGCACAGGGCACTGCAGTTCAAATCTTCCCCTGCTTTCCATCTGCAGCCAAAAAAAAGGGACATCAGTGACACCACCAAGGTGGGGTTTGCTTGAAAAGCATCCCAATGGTTTGGGGCTTTATTGTTGTTTTAAAGGCAAGGCACTGAGAAAAGCCTGAGCACGTCTACTTCTTGATAGGATCTGACCTTGTTCATGAAGTTTGGCCTAACTGGGAAAATTGTGACCAGCAACCTGATATCCTAAAATCCTGGAATGGTTTGGGTTGGAAGGGACATTAAAGATCCTCTCATTCCACCCCCTGCCATGGGCAGGGACACCTTCCACTATCCCAGGTTGCTCCAAGCCCCATCCAGCCTGGCCTTGGACACTTCCAGGGATCCAGGGGCAGCCACAGCTTCTCTGGGCACCCTGTGCCAGGGCCTCCCACCCTCACAGGGGGGAATTTCTTCCTAAAATCTCACTGAAATCTTCCCTCTGTCAGTTTAAAACAATTCCCACTCTCTGCCCATGTGAAAAGTCTCTCTTTTATTTAAGCCCCCTCTAAGTACTGAAGTGAGGTCTCTCCAGAGCCTTCTCTTCCCAAGCTGCTCTGCCATCAGTTATCCCGTTTTCCTCTTGACTGTGTGAATTCCAGCATTTCTTCTGGGAAGTGGGAGGCAGACCTTGCACTCCACAAAGCCACTTGAGCACCAGAGCATCTGCACCAGGGACATTTTCCCTCACCCCATCCTATCAGAGGATGACTTGAAGGGGGGAAGCAGTGTTAATCCTAAAATACCAAATTCCACCTCATTCTAAGCCAAGGTTTTTAAAAATCCCCAAGTCTGTCTGCAGGTGTGTTTTCCTTCTCGAGGTGAGAAAAGAATCAGAGGATCATGGAATTGTTAAGGCTGGAAAAGACCTTTAAGATCAACAACTCCAACCATCAACCCCACACCACCACCGTGTCCTCAAGTGCCACATCCACAAATTTTCTGAACACTTCCATGGATGGTGACTCCACCACTTCCCTGAGCAGCCTGTTCCAGTGCTTGGCTATCTCTTCTGTGAAGAAATTCTTCCTAATATCCAATCTAAATCTCCCCTAATGGAGAAAGTGGAAGATCAGCTGGAAGATCCACAACTTTTGAAACACCAGTGATGCCACCAGCTCTGTCAAACCACTGGCTGTGTCCCACCTCTCCAGGCAAGACATGGATAATGCTGCATCCTTGGACAGAATTTGGTGGCTTTTATGGTGTTCATGTGAGTGGTCATCAACACCATGTACCTTCACCTGTGCACAGCATCCCACTGGCTGTGCTGAAAGCAAGAGCAGGAGGTACCAGAGATCCCAGAAAGCACCGAGGGAACTCGGGGAGAGTGGGAATTGCTGAGGTGCAGTGAGCTGAATACCCAGAGGGATGGGCAGAAGGGGTTAAAAACAGGAAATCTTTGAACGCCGGGAGCTGGATCCCAGTGCTTTTGCTCCGAGGATAGCAAGGGAGCACACCTGGAGAAGCGGGGCACCGACGGTACCTCAGAGAAGCGAAAAAAAAAATAAAAAAATAAAAAAAAAAAAAGGAGAAAAACCATCCAGCGACCTCACTGAAATTAGAAACTTAACAATGAACACGCTCCACATACAACTTGGCCTTCTCTGTCGTCATGGAGACGGGTACAAATCTGTGTCAGCTGCAATCCGCTCTCCAGTCCCGAAAATTTAAACGAAAAAGGAGGGAGAGCGGGCTGGGAGGCGGGAAGAGGGAATTCCTCTGCTCGGCTTGGCTTTGATGTGCATCACGTTTAAAGGCACAGGGGATTATCCAGCCCGCTGCCGGAATGAAGCGACGGCTGTGGAGCAGCTGATGTGTGCTGGCCACGTCTGCCTCCAGCAGAGCATCTTCCCAGATTCCAGAACAGCATCTTCCCAGATTCCAGCAAAATATCTCCCCAAATTCCAGCAGAGCGTCTTCCCAGATTCCAGAACAGCATCTTCCCAAATTCCAGCAAAATATCTCCCCAGATTTCAGCAGAGCGTCTTCCCAGATTCCAGGACATGATCTTCCCAGATTCCAGAACAGCATCTCCCCAGATTTCAGCACAGCATCTTCCCAGCCTCCAGGATATCTTCCCAGATTCCAGCAGAGCATATCCCCAGCCTCTAGGAGAACATCTTCCCAGATTCCAAAACATCATCTTTCCAGTTTCCAGGAGATCTTCCCACATTCCAGCAGAGCATCTTCCTAGATTCCAGGACATCATCTTTCCAGATTCCAAAACATCATCTTCCCAGATTCCAGGACATCATCTTCCCAGATTCCAGCAGAGAATCTTCCAAGATTCCAGGACAGCATCTCCCCAGATCCCAGCAGAGCATTATCCCAGCCTCCAGGACATCATCTTCCCACATTCCAGCACAGCATCTTCCCACATTCCAGCAGAGCATCCCCCCCGCCTCCACAGGGACTGAGTGAAAACATCCTGGAGCTCAGGATGAACTCAACCCCACGGCATTCCTGGGAGGACACAGAGCACCAGCAGCACCCTGCAGGCAGCAAGATGAGGCAGCATCCCAGAGGGGATGCAAGGACTGGGATGAGAGCTGGGAAAGGAACATCCCAGGGTCAGTGGAGGTGTTCAGTGGGAAAACCCCCAGCAAAGAGGTTGGTGGTGTCTTCAGGGCAAAAAGGGCAGAGTCAGACTGGAATTCCTGCTGCTGGCATGGCAGGAGGGAAGACGAAGCAGGAAGGAGAAAGATGGGACCAGAGATTTGTTTGTCCTGGGTTCAGAGGTCACAGCTGGGATCTGGGGCATGAACACCCTCCACTTTAGGTGGCTATACAGAAAAATCCTGGAAAATGGCCCTTTCAACTAGGAAATACAGGAAATACAGCCTGGGGATACAGGATGGTAAAGGTTGGAAGGGAGCACCAGTAGGGTCATCTGGTCTCACCTCCCTGCTCCTGCAGGGTCATGCCACACCACAGGGCACAGGATTGTGCCCAGATGGTTCTGGAATATCTGGAGGCTCCACACCCTCTCTGGGCAGCCAGTTCCAGTGCTCAGTCACGGCACAGGAAAGTTCTTCCTGAAGGGAATGAAGAATAGAAACTCCACAGACTTCCCTGGAGAAATTCTCTTTCATCTTGGCAACTCAGCCCCCACCTCTGACAGTTCCTAGGATTTGGGTCAATTTTTGTATGACTGGAGGGAGTTATTGGACAGAAATCCAGGAAAATGGAGCAAAAGCAACTTTATTTCCTTCTGCATTCATTACCTGCTCCACCATGTTCCCACTGATATTAAAGGGAGATTTAGGATGGATAGAGTGGAGAAGTGAGAAGTGATCCAACAGGGGAAGACTCTTGGGAAACTGTTCTTTGGGCAAGGATGCAAAACAGAAATACACCTCACAGTAACTGCAGTAACAGAGAGACCAGAAATTCCAAATTCAACAATCTCTTCTGTGAAATAAGCCTTATACCAGCAGGGGTGGAATTACCTTGCTCACAGTGATGCACTGTCCCAACATCTTACCACTGGATTAAGATCTAAAATGTGCATGGAGGATTTGCTGAAATGGTCTCAATTTGCTGTAAAGCAATTAATTAGAGATATATTCCCAGCCAGGTATGTTTTTAATGCTATCTAGAGAATAAGGTTAAAAAATAAAATAAAATAGTTTTAAATTATTTAAATCCATAATTTAAACACATCAGTGTAACTCCTCTTTCTAGAACACAGAGGTTCTGCTTTTCCTTTCTGACAAAAACCCTTCAAAAGGCATGTTTGTTGAATTTTGGATTTCCCCCATCAGTGAAACACAGCTGAAACCAGAAGTCAGACTGGAAGGAGAGAATGAACAGGAGCACTTGTTGAACAGAGCTCCATCAACACTGCACCCTGATTAATTAGCAGGGCTCTCCTCGTTATGTGCACTGCACTAACTCCCCAATTAATTTGTTCGTATTTGCAGAGCCATTGCAAGAGGCAAAGCATTAAATATGGATGCTAAATAAAAGGGAATAAATAGCAGGCACCACTTGGCTCTCCAGGTTCCCAGGCCCCACCAGCAGGGACGTTTCCTCCCTGCCCAGAGCAGGCTCCTTAACTAAGGTCTGTAAGTGCATTATTAATTTTTCAGCAGCATCTACCAGACATAATAAAGACATAGCTGCTCTGGGCATGAGGACTCTCCCCAGAAGAGCTTTAAAATCTCCAGCCTTGTGGCTGGAAGGGTCAGTGCTGCTCTGAGCATGGGCCAGGCACGGAGAAGTGGCCCCTTTGCAGCCAGGAGTGCTCCTGATGTTCATTTTTGTGTTCCCAGGACACCTTCCACTATCCCAGGCTGCTCCAAGCCCCGTCCAGCCTGGCCTTGGACACTTCCAGGGATCCAGGGGCAGCCACAGCTTCTCTGGGCACCCTGTGCCAGGGCCCCAGCACCCTCACTGGGAAGAATTCCTTCCCAATATCCCATCTAAATCTCCTCTCATCCTGTCACTCCATGACACATCTCTGCACATCCTCCAAGGCACCCAAGGTCCCAGCTGAAACCAGGCACTGGTGACCAGCAGGACCCTGCAGGGCTCCTCTTCCTCGAGGAAGGCTCTGTGCAAACAGTTGTTTCTACATCACAACATCCTTGTTCTGATCCCACTGGCACTGATGGAAGAGAAAAAATAATCCTGTCTTCAGTAAAAGTTGGAACAAAGGATTAAAGTCCAACCCAATGGCTCTCAGAGGCAACAAAAGACACCCCTACTATGAGGATATTGGTGGAGATGGCCTCTTTCACAGAATCCCAGAATTATTTAGGTTGGATGAGAGCCCCCAGACCATGGGGTCCATCCTGTGACCAATCCCCACCTTGTCACCAGCCCAGAGCTCTGAGTGCCACATCCAGTCATTCCTTGGACACCTCCAGGGATGGGCACTCCAAACCTCCCTGGGCAGCCCCTTCCAATGCCTGACCACCCTTTCCATGGAGAAATTCCCCCTGATGTCCAACCTGACCCTCCCCTGGTGCAGATTGAGGCTATGAGGACACAGAATAACGTGGAGATGCACTTGAGAGCTGCACACCTCTAGCAAAGGATGTGATCCCAGTCTCTCATTTGGTAACTCAGAAGGAATTTCAGCCTCAACCTGCACTGGCTGCATTTCTAACAATGAAACAGCACTAGCAGGTTTAAGGCACCTTAAATTCAGAGAAGTCACTTCCATCCTTTGTGGATGGTTATCTGCCACAGCAGCCCAGAGCTGTGGCTGGCTTCCAGAGAGGGTATCAGCTTCCTGGAATCCATCCCCAAAGCACCTCTGGATTCCCAAATTGTTCCTTCCACCCCTCACTCACATCACCCACTGCTGTCTCATCATTTGTGATGATTGGGGGACAACATTAAAAAAAAAAAAAAATCTTCTTTTCATGTCCCCCCCTGGCCTGCAGGTGCTGAGGGGACAGGTTGACAATCTGTGCACTCAGCTGGTGTGTTCCCTTGGTTTAGGATTACATCAATTATCCCTATTTTTAGGCTTGAGGGCACAATCCTGTAGACCACGACAGAGGCAAAACGACTCCCAAAGAAAAGGTATAAATGTATCTTTATATTCCAGTCTTTGTTAAGCACCACAAGGGATCCATCAAGAACCAGAAGCCTACCAATTTCCAAAGCCTGGAGTATTTCCAGGAGTCAGTTCTGCTCCAACCCAGCTGGGTTTTTTCCCCACTTCGTTTTCTTTCCTTGTTCTCTGCTATCTGTGGGAGTTCATTTGCCTCAGAGTACCCTGTGCTTGCTTGAGCTTGTGCCATGATTATCCTCCCTGCAGAAATCCTTGTATGGGGGGGTTTAAAACACCATTTCTTCATTTGGGGCCTCATCCCCATTGCAATCAGCAGCCAGAAAATTCAACCCCTTATTGGAATTTTCTCTTTGATTGAGCCAATCCTTGCCAGCCTTACCTCCAGAATAGAATCACTGAAGGGTTTGGGTTGGAAGGGACCTTAAGGATCATCCAGTTCCAATCTCTGCCATGGGAAGGGACACCTTCCACTATCCCAGATTCCTCCCAGCCCTGTCCAACCTGTCTTTGAAGCTTTCTTGCCCCAAAACTCCTTGTGCACATCTTATTTTTCAAGACGTTATAATTAATTGGCACAAGTGCTGGATTCTGTGCTGGACAGAGGTGATGCACAAGCATCAAGCAGAGCTGGAAAACCTCTGAAGGATGCTCTGGACTCTTCACACCTCCTTTTGGTCACTACACCAGCACACCACAGGATTTGGGAGTGTGGCAGGGTGGGTTATCCAATGAACTCCCCACTCTCGGGTGCCAATGTCACAAGGAGCTTTCTCATGCCTCCACCTCTCCTCCATGACATCATTTGGCCTTTCAAGGGCGAGAAGCAAACAAAAGAGGCTTTTAAAAAGAGCCTTCCACCACCTGGCTGTCCTGGCTTTGTTTCCCCAGCCTGTGTGACAGGGCAGCTCCCAGCAGAGAGGGAAGAGCAGCTGGTACAAAGCCAGCACTTCAAGAGATTTTGGTCCGATGCTGGGGAGGCTGGGGACAGTGACAGGCCCTGAGCCACCCCAGGCACTGTTATTCCCATTTGGAGGCCAGCTGTGAAGTGGGACAGGGGAGCAGGAAGGTCGTGGCTGGAAGTGGTGTGGGGCACCTGCTGAGGATGGGAGCAGAGATTTTCTGCCAGTCCCTTTCCCTGCTAAAGGGGTGTGCACCAGCAGAGGCATCACTTTCATTTCACCTAATGAGGTTTTCATTTAGGACTCTCCTTGATGGTACTCAGTGAGTTTTAAATAAAATAAGATTCTCCAGGCTGCAGGGCAGTGGTTGCCCAAAATCCACCTCAGTGCTTTGGAACTCCACAAACAAGGAAATGGAGAAGGGTTGGAGGAAATGGGTGGCACAAAAAACAGCCAAGGCCAACAAATAGGAGTTCTTCAGTGTTTCAAAGTTTCCACCTAAAATGTGGAAGTGATGCTGAGATGGATTCATGTATTATACCTAATTAAAATAAATCTTACATTTAAGAGAAGGCCAACATATCCCTGCGATGGAAAACATTTTATTTAAGAATAGTCAAAGAATCTTAAAATGGTTTGAGTGGAAAAGCACCTTATAAATCATTGAGTTCCAACCCCCAGCCATGGCAGGGACACCTTCCACTATCCCAGGCTGCTCCAAGCCCCATCCAGCCTGGCCTTGGACACTTCCAGGGATCCAGGGGCAGCCACAGCTTCTCTGGGCACCCTGTGCCAGGGCCCCCCCACCCTCCCAGGGAACAATTCCTTCCCAATATCCCATCCATCCCTGCCCTCTGGCAGTGGAAGCTATTCCCTGTGTCCTGTCCCTCCAGCCTTGTCCCCAGTCCCTCTCCAGCTCTCCTGGAGCCCCTTTAGGCTCTGCAAGGGGCTCTGAGCTCTCCCTGGATCTTCTCTTCTCCAGGTGAGCACCCCCAGCTCTCCCTGCCCAACAGCTCTGGGGGTGGATGAAGTCACACGTGAGGCTGTGGAATCACAACATCTCCTGTGTTACATGAGCCTGAACACGAATAAACCACCAAGTCACACTGAAAAGGGCCCTGATAGACCTTCCCCTCTACCTCCAAAACCCTGTAGACAGAGTTATTTAACACAGCTACAAAAATAGCACCCAGACTGCCCTGCTGTGCCAGACAGAGCACAAACATCTGGCAGGCAACAGATCTTGTCCCCAAAAACTTAGCAGGAGGTTAGTGGGTAGCTCAATTCTAGACCCATATGTCCCAGGACTCAGGGAAATATTTTATCCTCTATTCCATGCTGATTCTCCCAGGAATGGGGGAAAAGCTATTCCTGCCCACAAGCTAGAGGGCAGGAATTTCCAACTCAGGAAATCACAATGCCCAGCCTGGAGTTTTGTACTCAGACGTGAAGAATCACAGGCTGTACCCGAGAGTCACGAGTGACACTGTTAAAAGGGAAATTCATATTAAATAAAAATGCAAAGCATTTTTGAGTGGAAGCAATTCCTGGTATGAAAGGAAAGTGGAGGCTGCGCCGTCGCTCACTGTGAGTCTCTGCACTCACAGCTCCTTCTCAATTCAGTGTTGGTACAAAAACACACTCCCACCTGGGACTCACTTCCCCCACGTCTCTCCCTCACTGGGAGGCTCCCAAAACCCTGGAGAGCCTGCACAGGTAATGGGATGTGTGTGGTTTCCATGGGATGCTCCTGGCTTTGCAGTGAAAACCTCATTGCTCTGCCATGTATATCCATCATGGAATCATGGAATGGTTTGAGTTGGAAAGGACATCATAAATAATTTAGTTTCCACCCTCTGCCATGGGCAGGGACACCTTCCACTATCCCAGGCTGCTCCAAGCCCCATCCAGCCTGGCCTTGGACACTTCCATGGATGGGGCAGCCACGGCTCCTCAGGGCATGGACGATGCTGTGTGGATGGGGCTTCATCCCAGATGTGATTCCCAGCCCACCAAAACTCAGGTATCAATATCCAAGCCTCCTCTCCAGGCTCCCACTGCAGCTCTTGGTGCAATCTTCATGCAGCCAGAGGAGGCTGCAGTGGTTTTTCTCAGGAGCTGCCTCCCACGTGTGGGCTTAGGAGGAGCTGAACACAATCCCAGCCTGGCACAGCCTCTTCCCTATCCTTACTCGACCCCTCAATTCACACACAGCTCCTGCTCCTGCTCTGGGAGGTCTCCTCAGCTGCTCCCTGTCCTGTCTGTGGAGATGCCTCCTTTGGGCTGCAGCACTTGCTGGGATCACAGGAGGACAGAGCCATGGATGGTGTGCTGGTGCCCAGGGCAGCCAGGGGCTCTTCAGGCGTGATGGGATTTCCTCAGGGAAAACAAACATTTTGGTGCAGGCTAGAGATGGGGAAAAACACCTGAGCACAGCAGCTCCTCTTGCAGCAAAAGCAGTGGGATCAGCAAAGGTGGGAGCGAGTCTGTGCTGGATTCCCACCGAGTTCCACTGAGTGATGGCTCTCAAATTGCATTAGTGAGTGAGACTGTCCCCAGAGGGCTCAGAATGAGGAAATCCTGAAGTGAAGGCACCACAGGGACCAAAATCCACCTGGCAGCTCGCTGACAGCTGCACTTGCTCTGGCTCTGGGGCACAGGCTGGGAACTCCTGCAGACTCAGCTGGAGGCTGCGAAATCCAAAGATAATCCAAGAGCTCACCCAGCACTGCTGGGAAAGGGGCTCAGCCTGGAGAAAAGGAGGCTCAGGGGGGACCTTGTGGCTCTGCACAACTCCCTGACAGGAGGGGACAGCCAGGGGGGTCGGGCTCTGCTCCCAGGGAACAGGGACAGGAGGAGAGGGAACAGCCTCAGGCTGTGCCAGGGAAAGTTTTAAATGGGTATTAGGAGATAAGGAAAAAAATTCTTCATGGAAAGGGTAGTAAGGCACTGGAACAGTGATGCAGGGATTCCCCATCCCATGGCATGTCCCATCTCTTAGATGTGGCTCTTGGGGACATGGGTGGTGGCCTTGGCAGTGCTGGGGAATGGTTGGACTGGATGATCTTGTAGGACTTCTCCAACCTTAGCAATTCTCTGTCTCTGTGCTCTAATGAAAGACTCCGAGGTGTTTCCAAGCTGTGAGGAGCACTTTGGAGCTCTCCTCCAAGAGGCTGAGCATCCCAGCTCTGCTCTCAGAACCCTCGCTGCTCTTTCTCACCAGTTTCAGGTCCCACAAACCCTCGTGGCTTTATCTGCTTGGCTGGAGCTGTGGAACTGGGATTCAAAGTGGCTGCACAAGGGGACACCAGGAAATTTTCCCTCCTGCCACCCTGGCCAGTAGTGCTGGTTCTCTTAGAAGCCTTTGAGAATTTCACCCCAGGAATTGGTGTTTATTTATTTATTTGAAAAAGCCTGGCTTTTTTGAGTGGACAGAAATCTTCCTGCCCACACACAAATAAATAGAGCTGCAGGGGGCTTTGAAAGCTGCTGCTCCTGGGGCTTTCTCCCCAGGTTTGGGTTTTTCCTTTTGAAAATAAAAAGCACTCCTTTTGTGGCCACACAATGGGACTCTTCCTGCATCAAATGAAGATTCATTTAATAATCACATTTGGAGTTTGCAAAGCAACTTATTGAAACTATTGGTTGGAAGGGACATTAAAGAGTATTGCATTCCATCCCCTGCCATGGGCAGGGACACTTTCCACTATCCCAGGTTGCTCCAAGTCCCATCCAGGCTGGCCTTGGACACTTCCAGGGATCCAGGGGCAGCCACAGCTTCTCTGGGCACCCTGTGCCAGGGCCTCCCCACCCTCACAGGGAAGAAATTATTCCTAATATCTAATTTAAATAGTTTAATTCAGAAGATCCAGCCTGACCCCAGTGTCTCCATGTGCTTCAATAACTGCAGTGATTCCCACACAGAGCCTGGAACACGCTGGATTTCTGTAGCAATCAGACTGGGCAGCTCCAAATGTCACAGATACTCACAAAGGAAACGACTGCACCTTGAAAGCATCTGAGTAACCATGAGAGTCATTCAGTTCAGAGAAGAGGCTGATATTTAAGCTACAGATGGAGAAAAATTATGTCAAGAGCACGGTTCAAACAACTGCAGTTTAAATAACCTCCTCCAGGCAGCTTTGGTAAACACAATGCCAGAAAAGGAGCCCTTGTGCTGCCCACGGAGGGCTCTGAAGGCAGGAAATGACAATGGTGGGGCACAGGGATTCCTCTGCTCCTGCTCTGCTCCTCTCCCAAAGGGAGGCTGCTCAGAGGGAGCACGGCCTGGCTGCTATTCCTGATCCAGGAAAATGCTGCTGGAAAGGCAGGATTGCTCCCTGGAGCAACCTGGGAGAGTGGGAGGTGTCCCTGCTCAGGGGGTGGGACTGGATGGTCTTTGGGGGTCCTTCCCACCCAGCTCATTCTGTGGTTCTATGAACCGAGGCTCGGGTCTTTTATAAAATATGCAGTAACCTTAAGTGATGGTTAATCCTCCCCTCCTCTCAGTCCCTTTATTTCTCTTCTCCTGCAGACCAGAAGCTCTGCAAACAGAATCCCAGAATGGTTTGGGTTGGAAGGGACCTTAAAGCTCATCCAGTCCCACCCCCTGCCATGGGCAGGGACACCTTCCACTATCCCAGGCTGCTCCAAGCCCCATCCAACCTGGCCTTGGACACTTCCAGGGATCCAGGGGCAGCCACAGCTTCTCTGTGCCAGGGCAGACCTGGATGCACTCCCTGGTTCCCATAAAGCCTCACCTCAGCCTCGTTAGCTCCAGCATATCATCATCATTTTAATTGCCCAAACTCGAGTGCTTGTAATACCTTTATTAGATTGCACTCATCCCCCAGTGCCAGGCACAGCCTGATTTAACAGGTCCAGTGCTGCATTTATGAGCAAGCCTGAGCACAGCCTCTTTCATTACTGTCTGAAGGTAATTCCTCTTGATCCAAAACTTCCTGTGGACTGGAGTGATACCCGGGAAGGGAGAGAAGGGAGAACTGCCAGGCAGGTTAAAGGACCCAGCTGGGGCACTTGGAGCACTGCTGCCCTGCCCTGGAGTCCCCAGCTCCACTTGAAGCAGCCAGAGGGAATTTGGGAGACTCCCAGACACACAGTCTGCAGCATCAACTCTCACCTGGCCCGATTTTTGCAAACCAGATCCCAAACTGAGGTGGATTGAGCTCCTTGATGGTGTTTAACAGCCTCCCTGGCTCTCCTGTGTCCCATGTACAGCAAATGGGCAGGGGAACCTTCCTGGTGAGGGGATTGGAGGGAATTTGAGGGGGAGTCCTGACAACCCATACAGAGGAAAACAATGTTTAAAGAGAGGAAAACAAGGTTTAAAGGCCAATATCTTGGCCAATTTGTCATTTCATATTTGTAAAACAGAAGAGGAAAAGGATTCTCCGTGCTGGATCCTCCACTTCTCATTTAGGGCAGCTCCAATTTCTGCTCTCTGTGAGCAGGGATAGGACCCAGGAATGGCTGGAGCTGTGCCAGGGGAGGGTTAGGCTGGATATTGGGAAAAGGTTCTTCCCTGGAGGGTGTTTGGGCACTGATCAGGCTCCCCAAGGAGCTTGGGACAACCTGGAACACTGGAAGGTGCCCATGGCAAGGGCTGGAATGAGAGGAGCTTTAAGATCTCTCCTCACCCAAACCATCCTGGAACAGCATCCCAGTTTTTCAAAGCACTACAACCTCAGCATCTTCAGTATCTGAAGCAAACAACACGGGCAGTGTCTATTTTAAACCATATTATTCAGCTTCAATACTTTCCAATGCCAGTTTTCTTTCTTTTTAATTGCAACTCCACCTTTGGGATTAGTGATTTTATTTTATGATGGGATATTAAGAGTAGGCAGCCAGTCCTAATTTTTTTTTTCTTTTCTAGTCCAAGCCAGTATTTAGAAGGAATAGATTAAATTATTAAATACACACAAGCACAGGAAACACAGGAAACTCTCAGCCATTATGCTATGAAGACAATGCCAATGCAAACACTGTAATAAAATATTCTTCACTGAAATCAACACTAATTTTCCCAAGCAATCAAATCCATCCCTGTGATCCCTCCTCCCAGGGAAAACAGCCAGCACAGCTAAATTCAGATCTCTGTGGCTCCATGCTTAAATTTGGCTCAGACATGCTGCAAATCAATGACTCCAGAAAGGTTTTCTAAGGAAAAAAATTCCCGGTGGGCAAAGTTTGCTACAGCCCACGGCAGCTCTCCTGACACAGCAGCAAAGAGCCCAGGGCTGCATCGATCCAGGAATCCAGGAAGGCTGAAACTTCCAGTTATGAACTTGTTGAGGCCACCACTGTTGGGACATGGCTCCTGTGTCCAAGGGGACAGTCCCCAAGGACAGCTCAGCCATGAGGACACCCCCAGAGGATGATGCTGTGTAATGGTGGAGGTGTTTTTGCATCACTTAATCAGTGGTTTGTCTGGAGTCTCTTCTGTCTTCACTCAGAGCCAGGATTAAAAAACACACAAGGAAATGGATTTTCTCGTGTTTGGGCTTTGTTGTTTATTAAATCTTATCAAAAGCACAGAAAGTTCAGCAGCACCTCTAGCCACCAGCTAGAAGTGAGCAAAATGGAAATAGATCCATCCACTACAAGGCTTCTTAAAGCTAAACAGTCCAATAGAGAATTAACTCTTATATTATTTATACTTTTAACCCAATAATCAAATACCTGTGACCCTCAGAGTGGCACTGTCCAACCAGAAACTACAACCTGAAACCATGAAGAAGAAGGAAGATGAGCACTGAAAGAGGCACCACCCAAAATCCTCCATCTTGTGCCATACCTATCACTATATTCTAAAAACCTAAAATTAAAAACCCTTCACCATGTGAAATCACACACTTCTATTTAACTACACCCCCGTGATTTTAACTCCATCACTCAAATTTGGAAGCCTTCTCCAAGGCCTCAGGTAAAAAGCAGTGTTCTCCAGGGGGTCAGTGCCAGAAAGCACAGAAAGCTCAAAAATCCCAGGTTTTTGGGATCCAACAGTGCTGCACCAGCACCGTGAAACAGCACCGAGGGTCCCACAAGCTCCTTCCTCATCCACCCGCAGTGGGGAGAAGGATGGGATGGAGAAAGGGATGGAGAAGGTTTGGTCAGCACCTGCCAGCTCAGGAGGAGGAGAGGACATGTGACAGGAAAGTATTTTGGGTTGGAAAAAGCTTTTAAAGGCCTCCCAACCCCCTGCAGTGAGTGGTGACGTCCTCAACCAGATGAGGCTGCTCAGAGATCCACCCAACCTGACCCTGAATGTTTTTAGGGATGGGGGAACCAGAGTTTCCTTCCCCAGCTGTAGGAAATCTGTGGATTGCCCATGCCTGGGGCTGTGCTTGTGTTTCACACAGCACTCAGAAAACAACGTTTTTTGTCTCCATAAAGTGTTGGTGCCTCTCTTTGATGTCCCTTAACTCTTACTTGGTAAGAGGATGAATAAATGTTCCATTAAGGTATTGTGAGTGCAAACCCTCCATGATTTCTTTAAGGATCTTGCAGCACCTTGGCCTCAAAACCATGGCAAAGCAGCACAATCATGGATCATGGAAGATCAACCATTTCCCAGCACTGCCAAGGCCACCACTGACCCATGTCCCCAAGTGCCACATCCATGTGCCACATCTTTTTAATTCCTCCAGAACTGGGGAATCCACCACTGCCCTGGGCAGCTGTGCCAGGGCTCAGCAGCCCTTTTGGTGAAGAAATTATTCCTAATATCTAACCTAAATCTCTCCTGGGGATCTTGAGGCTGTTCCTCTCATCCTGTCCCTGTTCCCTGGGAGAAATCCCGACCCCCCTGGCTGTCCCCTCCTGTCAGGGAGTTGTGCAGAGCCACAAGGTCCCCCCTGAGCCTCCTTTTCTCCAGGCTGAGCCCCTTTCCCAGCTCCCTCAGCCTCTCCTGGTGCTCCAGCCCCTTCCCCAGCTCTGTTCCCTTCCCTGGACATGCTCCAGCCCCTCCATGTCCCTCCTGTCAGCAGGACAGGCACTGCCCTGGTCCTGCTGGACACATTTCCTGGGACAGCCCATGGCCTTTTTGGCTACCTAGGCACAGCAGGCTCTTGTTCAGCTGCCTGTTGTCCATGGCATGGAAGTTCCAGTCCCATCAGACCAGACTGGATCCCCTGTCCAGATTTTAAAACACCCCCAGCCTTCCCAGCCTGTCCCCCCCAGCCCTGCAGAGCAGTGACAGTGACAATCCCTTGGCCAGGCAGCGAAAGCTGTGTCACCAGGCTGGGACCCAGCAGCAATCTGACAGAGGCTGAACCATTTCTCCTTCCCATATCCACAGCCCAAGATCAATGAACCCCTGCCATGGCTCCTCCTGTGAATCACTTACGAGGGGTAACGGTGAAACCACTTCATAGGAAGCACTTTTAAAAATGCCCTGCTCTGCATAAGATGAGTTTGCCACAGAGAAGGGGGGAAAATATTCAAGCATGTTCAGCATCTTATAGATTAATCCTAGGCCTAGAGCCAGGATAATTACTGCCAGAAGGAATAAAAGTAACATAAATATAGGTTAACACACAAAGGGTCCCGTTTGCAAGGTTTTACACATCACCAGCTCACAGGCGGATTTGTAAATTTAATTATAGAAAGATTTATAAAAGCAGGTAATACCCAAAGGGTCATAAAAATAATTTTACTACAGTGAAGAGAACAAAACAAAAATAAAAAAAATAAAAGAAGCTCCAAACATTTTAAATTAAGTAGGGCATCTGATGGATCTCCTGAAGCCCTTCCGCAGGATTCAGCCCAGACTGCCAGAGCAGCATCCGCCACAGCCTTCCAGAAATGCCATTTCCAGAGGACAGCAGATAAGTCACTCTGACAGCCTTGTGACCTTCCAGAGCTGATGTGCTTGAAAAAAAAAAAATTCTTTTTTTTTTTTTTTCCTTTTTTTTTTTTTGTAGAGGGTGCTCCTGGTATGATCAAAGCCTTGTTCGGATGGGGAAGACAATTCCAAAACACCTTTGCTGCAGGGGTGCTGTGAAATCTCTGGAATTGCTGGTTCCCATCAGGATTAATGGTGCTTTTCTGCCAAGGACAGATTTGGGGGAGGAGGATGGCTCCCTGTCCATGGCAGGGGGTTGGAACAAGATGATTTTTAGGTTCCCTTCCAACCCAACCCATTCTACGAATCCATGATTAAATATCACTGGGATGGATTTAGGTTCTGAATGAGCTGTTGCCAGTGAAGGAAAAAGCAGGAACAGGGATTATCCAAGCAACACAGCATGGAAAAACAGGGATATTCTCTGCCAACCATGCTACAAGAGTGTTAAAATAAAAACTCTCTCCTATGAATGCTGCATTCTTGAAGAAAACTGCAATAGTGTTACAAGGTGTGTATGAAAGGAAGGCACAGGGCAGGAACAGGGAGGAGAATTCCATTCTGGCATCTCCTGGGCTTCCCACTAAAATACAGCCACCCTTAGAAATTTAAAATTTTAACTTACCTATAAATCATGTTTTTGGTGTATAAACCACGTTTCTGCCCTATCCAGTGCTTTCTGCTCCAAGAGGAACTTCCTGAAAGATCCCTGGGAGTGATGCAGGTGCTAAACCGAGCTTTTGTTGGTCCAGCAAAACATGCTGTCACTTTTAAATGCATCCTTTGGGGACTTCACAGCTGGCTGGAATGCTCTGCTACCCCCATGCCCAGTGTGTGTGTGTGAGGAGAAAATGGTCAGGATTCTGAATGCTTGTAAAAAGGCATTTTAAAGGATCACAGACAAGGACATTTTTTCAGCCTGAAAATAAACATTTATTAGGAAGAAAACGTATGGGGTTACAAATATCATAAATAAAATGTGTTGTGATAAAAAAATCCCTCAGGACTGAGCACTAAACCTCTGGAAAAGGAGGACAGGACCCTTCACTGTGCCATGATCACCATCAGTTCTGCAAAGGTTCTTGGAATCTCGTTTCACACCAGTTGTTTCCGTGCACAAAGATCCAGGCTGGACACTCCAAACCCTTTTTGTATGGAAATCTGTTCCTAAAGCTTGAAAACCTCCACACAGGACAGCAGAGCTGTTTGCAAGGGCGTGGTTTAAATATACATCGATGTGTATGAATGTAGGGGGAGGGTAAGGATCCACCTGCCTTGGCAGATTCCCAGGAAGCAGCAGCATTATGGGATGGCACAGGATGGAATGGGATGCAGCAATGGCAATGCAAACTGAATCTCAGTATCGAGGAAGTGCCATGAAATCAGAGGCTGCAGCAGACAGAGCAGCCCGGTCCCCTCCCACCCCGGGCCCTGTAAAACTGGATTAGGTGTGAACTTCAAACCCAGTGTGATGTGGAATAATCCTATGCTGGCAGAAAGGGATCAAAGCTAATTTCTCTAACTTGCTTAATCTTCTGCAGAGATGTCTGAACTCGGGAGACACAGCAGGCTGGGAGTTAAAACCCTGCTCTGTCCCAGGGTTCAGCAGTGGCTGAGGGAGAACAGAGCACAAAAATTCTCGGGACTGGAGTTATTTCTGATGAGCTTTTAGAAAATCAGGGAATCACAGGATGGACTGGGGTGGGAGGGACCTTAAAAATCATCTCATTCAGCCCTGGAAATGTCCAAGGCCAGGATGGACAGGGCTTGGAGCAGCCTGGGATAGTGCAAGGTATCCCTGCCCGTGGCAGAGGGGTGGAACAAGATGGGTTTTAAGGTCCTCTCCAAACCAAAACATTCTGATTTCATGGTTCTCTGTCTCTATACCTGGATCAGCTCAGGTGATGTAAAATTCCAGAAATTTAAAGTAATCCAACCAAACAACAGCAAAAGAAAATAAAAATCCACTCCTTCCCACCACGTTAAATGGAACAGATTGATCCAAGCACTGGAACATCTCACCACCCATAAAAACCTTTCATACCTAAAAAAAAGGAAAAGAAAAGAATAAAATTAAATAAATACTAATGCTAAAATCTTAACTAAACCATTATTAACGAATTAAAGCTTAAGTGGTGGAATAAAAAGAGGATGCTCAGGGATCCCTGATGGGGTGGCAGAGTTCATCCCACCAAAGTTTCAGTGTCTGAGGTGCAGACCCAGTCAAAGCTGGAGCCACAAGGTCAGGATTTCTAGGAGAGGGCACATGACAGTGTCAGTGACTGAGAGGGAGCCAAGAGCAGCAGCTCTGACTGGGCACCTCACTTGGAATCACTAAATCATTAAGGTTAGAAAAATCTTTCAGATCACTGAACTCCTCCAGCACTGACCCAAGTCCCCAAATGCCACATCCACACGGCTTTGAAATCCCTCCTGGGATGGTGATTCCACCATGGGCAGCCTGTTCCAGTGCCTGAGCACCCTTTCAGTGAAGAAACAAATAAATGAAGTCAGCTGGAATAAAAAATCCCAGTAGTGTCATTTAACCATTCCAAAACCTTTAAGAAAATAATTGTACACGTGAGTGCCAATAGATTGGTAACTACATCTTAAACTGGGACAGGAATTGGGATTTCTGGTTTGGGATGAGATCTTTCCACACTCAGTGCTCCCTTTGTGCTCCTAAAAGGATGCTGGTAATTGATAAACCCAGAGCTTCAGGAGAAATAAGTCTGCTTTGAGGTGTAAATCAGTTCTTACACAGCAATCTACAAATGATTCTGCTGGATAAAAAGCACAAAAAATTAAGTACAAAGAGGCTCAATCACCTCAAATAACGATTAGCCATAAGTGGATACATTATACCACAGACATGTCTCTGCTCTGTTAAATATTAATTTAAATGGACACATTTAAAAGGATATATAATAGGGATAAGCACTTTTTGTTAAAGGAGAGCAACTCTTGTTAATGAGTAAGAAAGGAAAAGCTCAGAGGAGAGCAGAATGAAGGATTTCAAGCAAGAACAGTCCAAGGATGAGAAAAATATAGGTACAGTAACCTGATACAATTATATACATATACACATATGCATTCAGTGCAGATTTTCTAATTAATTCCTTAAAATTTTGAACTGCAAGCTAAGTAAAATAACATATTGCTGATCTCCAGATCTGTGAGATCATTCAGCTTTACAAGAATGACTCCAGTACGGAGTAACACTGAGCTAAAACACACATGGAGCTGAAATCAGCCTGGCTTTGGCAGCATCAGTGGCTGCCACTGCAAAATGTGCAGAGAGCTCTCTCCAAGCTTCACACACACCCCCTAAATAAATCCTGTGCCAAAACACAGCAAATACTCCCTGTCAGAGACCAAGCTGTAAAGCTGTTTGGCTTTTTTTTTTATTATTTTTTTTCTTCCTTAAGTTCCAGCTTTAGGAGTGCTCTGACACAGGAAGGGAAATATCAGCCTGAGCAAGTGCCCACCTTATTTCCTCCACTAGTGGTATTCTTATTATTTATTATAATTATATTATTATATTTAAATTTTATGGTGATAATTTACTGAGAAATTTGGTATACATTTGCCAATTACCTGTCAACAGAAAACTTTATTTAATTCTTAGTTATGGAATCATAGAATCACAAGATTATAGAATCAGGGAATGGGTTGAGTTGGAAGGGACATTAAAGCTCATCCAGTTCCACCCCCTGCCATGGCAGGGACACCTTCCAGTGTCCCAGGCTGCTCCAAGCCCCAACCAACCTGGCCTTGGACACTTCCAGGAGCAGCCACAGCTTCTCGTGCAATTTTTGGCTTTGTACAATGGTGCCTAAATTCCCCTCTGCTCCCAAAGCACTTTTAGGGGGGATTATGGGATACCCAGGATATTTGCAAGAGGAAACCCCATGGAAAAGGAAAGAGAAGCTTTGCAAAGCAGCAGAAGTTGTGTCTGAAGACAAGAAAAGAGGACTGACAGCACAACAGAAGCCTTTCTTTGACTCATTTACCATTTTGTTGGAAGTTTTCCAGAGCGTTGGTCTCCTACAGCTCCTTCTATGATGGAATCAGGTGATGTCAAAATAACCCCAAGTCTGCCTTAATGCTCCATTCTCTTTGGTTTAAGCTAAAAACAAAGACACACATGGATGATTATGGAATGGAAAACACAAGAAAATGAAAATAACGCTTTTTTGCAGGATTCTGTCATGAACGGTGAAAACAAATAAATAAATATAAACAAAGGACAAAACTGCTTTATCTTAAATAATAGCTATAATGTATATACATTGAAATATATATACATTGGAATAAAGGGATGAAAATAACAGGTAAGAAACCACATTGTGTTTGCAAGAGATGAATGATAGAACGAACAGAAATCTGCTTACAAGAACTCAAAACGCTGCCACGGTGTAGTCCTGACTTTTTTTCACCACTTACCCAGCTGCAATTACCATCACCTCAGCCACAAACAGCACATCTGGGGAGGGAGGGGGATTATTAGGGGCTCCTTTGTCATCTCGAATTACCTGCCCTGTGTGTGTACACAAGCAAGGGCTTAAGCATTCAAAGGAATTTGCCTCCAAGAAAAGTCATTTTTATTGTCATTGTCCCCAATTTCACGGCCAGACCAGCGACACAGCCCGGCTGTGTGTCAGCACAGCCCCCAGTTTGAGGAATCCACACTGACACGACAAGAACTAATCCTATTATTTCCTTAACGGCATCTGAATAGGCATTTTCCAAGTCCTGCTTCTTATTGTAAGTTTAACCCATGTGTTAATTCTCTTACTGAGATCTCAAGCTGCTTTCTCTAGAATCGGGGATTTAGGGGAATCAAATCCCTTCTATTCAATTTGCTACTTAAGAGACAAACCTTTCAAAATTAAACTTGCAGGCTGTTTGCCTGAAAAAACATCGCTTCTCTTTCCAAGGAAAATATCTCTCAAACCCGTTTTAAGCACAGAGAAAAGTTTTTAGCACATCTCAAGTTTAAACCTGACAGCAGCTGCCTTGAAGTAAGAACCAGGAAGGCAAAAATTCATCGGGGGAAAGATTTTCAGTTTATTTTAATACCAATTTGATGAGTGAGCAACCAAGCAGTGCTTTATTTGAGTAAATTATTTCCTATTATTGTGATTCTCCTTCAGTAAACCACAGCCACAGAATGGTTTGGCTTGGAAGGGACCTTAAAGGTCATTTTGTCCCAACTCTCTGCCATGGGCAGGGACACCTTCTATAACCCCAGGATGTTCCAAATCCCATCAAACCTGGCCTTGAACAATTCCAGGGATGTGGCAGCCACAGCTTCTCTGGGCAATATCCAAAGGTGATCAAGTGGGGAAAAACGTGGGCAAAACCAAATTCCTCACAGACACTTCCTGTAGCTGAAAACATTTTTGAGCACATCGTGCTCAGAGGAGTTTTCCTTTCTGTAATTAAATATTAAGCTGTGAAACCCTATGAAAACAAACACCTCACTCTACACACACATAGACACAGACACTTTCTGTGTTTTCCAGCAAAACCACAACAACAGATTTGCTGTGGGTCTGCAGGAACTTATAGGTAGTGTATTAAATACTGATTGCAAATAAATCCAAATAATTAGGCTTAAATTTTAATACCTACATACATTTCTCTATAATTCATCATGAACAGCATTTTCTGAGGTTCCACGAGAGGCTTTGGGTTTAATTTTAATTATGCATTTATTACATAATTCACCAAATTCAGTAATGTGCAGTGAGTCTCCCAGCCATTGAAGTGAGTAACGAGATTTATCAGCCCAGTTTGTCACACAACAAACAGGATTCAGAGCCGTATAAAAGCGGGTGATGAAAGATACATGGAGGGAGGGAAGAACCAGCAGCAGCTTTATTTCCATGTAATAATGCTAATAATATGCAAATAATTCCCCATCTTAATGAATACTTCAGATGAATGCCACGTTCCAAGCGGGGATGGCACAGGCAGAGAGGGAACTCAGCTGCTGGGAGTGTTCAAAGCTCTTTGCAAACCACAAAGTTACAGCTGTGGGTACCACTGAGCTTCCCTTCTCCTCTCAGAGGGAGGCTGGACACTGAAACAGCTCCCAGGGAATGGGCACAGCCCCAGGGCTGCCAGAGAGACTCCAGGAGAGTTTGGACAATGCTCTCAGGGATGCACAGGGTGGGATTGTTGGGGTGTCTGTTGGATCCCAAAACCCAAAATGTTTGAGCTTTCTGTGCTCTCTGGCACTGACCCCCTGGAAACACTGCTTTTGACCTGAGGCCTTGGAGAAAGCTTCCACATTTGAGTGAGAGAGTTAAAATCAAGGGTGTGTAGTTAAAATAGAAGTGTGATTTCACATGGTGAAGGGTTTTAAATTTGGGGGTTTTAGAATATAGGAATATGTATGGGACAAGATGGAAGATTGTGGGTGTTGGCTCTTTCTGTCTTCTTCCTCCTTCTTCTTCATGGTTTCAGGTTGTAGTTTCTGGTTGGACAGTTAGTGCTGCACTGTGGGTCATGGGAGTTTGGTTATTGGGTCAAAGGTATAAATAATATAAGTGTTAATTCTCTATTAGACTGTTTAGCTTTCAGAGACCCTGTAGCTAGCTAGGTTCACCTCCATTTTGCTCACTTTTAGCTGTTAGCTGAAAGTGTTACAGAGCTCTCTGTACTTTAGATAAAATTTAATAAACAACCAAGCCTGAACATAAGAAAATTCGTCTACTTCACGTTTTTAATCCTGACTCTGATAGAAGATAAAATAAAATAAAAACAAGCCACTAATTAAGTGGTGCAGATACCACCTTTACAGGTATCCTGTGCAGGGCCAGGAGCTGGATGAATGATCCTGATGGACCCCTCTGAAGTCAGGATATTCTGTGATTCCATGATCCTCACATACCAGCAATGACACTGTCACAGGGCAGAAGGTACCTGATCTCCTCAAGCTCCTTACATCCTGTTTCTAGACAGTGACAGTCACATTGAAAATGTGGATAATTTTAATAGACAATAATTTTAATCCCTGTAAGGATCTCCATCTGGAGTCTGGAGCACAGACAATGTTTTATTTGCCCAAACCTCCAGGGGTCTGAGACTTGCTCTCATAAATACTTCTGGTGACTCTTCAAAGCTGGATTTGGAAGTTTCTCCTGAATCCCTGCAATTGTTAGAGGAGTGAGTCTTGCTGTCCTTCGACAAACATTTCAATGAATTTTTTTTTATCGTTTCCAAAGCTTTTGCAAACTTCTCCCCTTTCAGCTGGAATCGTCTCCCCTGGGACACTGGGCATGTGTATTTGCCATGCTGTTCTTTTCCCTTATTATTTTTGCCTCAAACATCTTCTGGGAACTCAAATATTTAAGACTTACAACCTCCTCACAAAGCCAAGCCAGCATCCCTTCCCACGTTCTCACTTGAAACCCACTTTTTTTCAGTCCTTCTTAGACATCCCTTTCATTCAGCTTCCCACATCCACACATCCTCTGGCATTTCCAGTCCATCTCCTCTCAACAAAATGGTAGGAGAAACAAGAATTTTGGGGGGGTCTCCTCCATCTGTAAGAAAATCCCCCCCAGCCTCCTCTTCTCCAGGATGAGCCTCCCAGCTCCTTCAGCTGCTCCTCATGGGACTTCCTCTCCATACCCTGAATTTCCATGGAACAAAAAGTTCACCCTGATGCTGAATGGGGGTGGTGAATCCTCATCTATGCTCATCCTTAAGGAAAAAAGAAATTGAGAACCTCTCCCTTCTCAGGCACTAAAGGACCTGCACAGGAGAGAGAGCCCTTTAAATGGCACACAAACCTTCCACCAATTCTCTGCAATTCCCCTCTGGGTCCCAGAGCAGCTAACTGTGAGACAGGAGCCCCAGGACACCAGGCTTTGTTAGGTCTGGCACTCACAGCACTGCTCCTGGGATATCCCAACAAAGCTTCCCACTGTGGAATCCCCATCTCCAAATCTATCATAGGACTTGAGTGTGGAATCACAGGCCCTTGAATAATTTTGCTTATTTTGACCTCAGACACAGAGGGAAATCTGCTGCTTTCACTGTCAGGTGGGACCAAAAGAGAAAGAATTTTTCTGTCTGATCCAGCACCAGCAGAGCTCGTTGCTCACCAAGTGCAGAGACACTCTGAACTGAAACAGAAACTCAATCCTCACCTCTGCTTAAAGGATGTCCTCAGACACCAGGTGACAGTGGGCTGTGACCAGGAATTTATGCAAAATATCAAAGCTGCTGCAGGAACAAGGAAACCCTGAGCCAGAAAGGACACAGAGACTGTGCTGCACCCACTGAAATGCAGCATTCCCAAAATAAACTTGACACCAGGAACAGAAAATGGTCTGGGATGAAGGGAACTTCAGATATCTCCAAACACCTGCCAAGGGAAGGGAAACCATTCAATAGACACTGCTGCCCCATCCAACCTGGCCTTGGACACTGCCAGGGATCCAGGGGCAGCCACAGCTTCTCTGGGCACCCTGTGCCAGGGCCTCTCCACCCTCCCTGCCAGGAATTCCTTCCCAATATCCCATCCATCCCTGCCCTCTGGCAGTGGAAGCCATTCCCTGTGTCCTGTCCCTCCATCCCTTGTCCCCAGTCCCTCTCCAGCTCTCCTGGAGCCCCTTTAGGCTCTGCAAGGGGCTCTGAGCTCTCCCTGGATCTTTCTCTTCTCCAGGCTGGACATTCCCAGCTCTCCCAGCCTGGCTCCAGAGTAGAGGCTGCTCAGGGAAGACACCATCTGAGACCAAAACTGGACAAATTCCTCTTTTTTCCATGTATTTCATGGACAACACAAGTGTGAAATACTCCTCCACCCCTGAAACATTCTGCTCTAGTAAAAAACACAGCACTGCCAACTAGGGCACCGTAAAAATATTCAGACTCCAAGTAAAACCACAAATTTGGAATAACCCACAAAGCTCTTAATTCTTCTCCAAATAATTTCTGAGTAGATCCAAGTCCACACAGGAAAACAAGCAGGGAAGGATCGAGAGAGTGACTTTTTACATGGGCTGATAAGGGATGGGACAAAGCAGGAGAAGGAGGAGAGATTTAGATGGGACATAGGAGGAAATTCTCCCCTGTGAGGGTGAGGGGGCCCTGGCACAGGGTGCCCAGAGAAGCTGTGGCTGCCCCTGGATCCCTGGAAGTGTCCAAGGCCAGGCTGGATGGGGCTTGGAGCAGCCTGGGATAGTGGAAGGTGTCCCTGCCATGGCAGAGGGGTGGAAGTCTTGCAGCAGAACTGTTTCAACCTGTTCATTGATTATAGAATCTAAATAAAATACAAATAAAATAGAAGATGGACAAATAAGCAACCAGAGCAGCACATCTGAGCTCTCAGGTGGGGAAATATCACTTAATAAGGGAATTTTGTGGGCAGCAGCACCAGAGCTGGAAACCTTTATTCTGGCCTCTACAATCAGCACTTGCAGCACTTTGTTGACACAACAGAACATGGCTCAATTTCAAACACTGTTGAGGTTGAGTAATTTCAAACATCTTTTAATGTTTGTAGAGAGTCCAGGGGGAAGCTGGTGGAAAAGATCTCCAAGGCAGCCACGTGGAAATAAGATACAAACCCCTTCAAATCATTGCAGTGCCAGGCAGGAGGCAGGAATGGAGACAGAGGAGGGAAAAGGGGAAAGGTGAGGATCCACACTTCCAGCTAAACTGCTTAAAGCATTTATTTATGTCCAGTGGCTCCATTACAAGTTCACAGTGTGCCTTGGGGAGCAGTAACTGACCAATTCCATGAACACACATTGGTGCTTCAGAAGTAAAATTCGAAGTGTAATCTGCACTCCTATTTCTTCTCATGGCATGAACACTCCTTTTAGAGGGAGGTCGTCCTCCTGTTCTCTTCTAGGTACCAAAATTGTGCATGAGAAATCAGATAAGACATTAATACAGCTGGATTTAACTGGAGTATTATACACTAGGGCATTGGTGCTTTAAATGAAAATCTGGGAAAGATTGCTGATAAATCTGAGTTGGGAACAATGACAGGGAAAACAGGCTAACACTCATCTACAGACCTTCCCCTAAACTCATGAGGTCAAGGGAGAGCCCTTTGAAAGTCTAAATTAAATTTACAAAGGACAAAATTAGCTGCTCTCTGTTGGTATTAGAGCATTTTTCAGAGTGGGATCCAGCAACAGTATCCCAGCAAGGAATTTCAGGATAACAAACAGTAAACACAAACCAGCATTTAGGGTTTGTGTCTTTTTTTGGTCACTCATATTATGAGAATTCAGAATAAGGAAATCTATCCTGAGAACACTGAGGACAGCTCTTCAGGATGCCCTATTGGAACAGGAATGCCCTGCAAACAAGAAGTGAAAACAGATGTGAATGATAATGAAGTGGTGCCCACAGCACTCCTGTCACATCTGGAATCCCAGAACCACAGAATGCTCTGGACAGGAAGGGGCCTTAAAGACCATCCAGTTCCACATCTCTGCCAGGGACACCTTCCACTATCCCAGGCTGCTCCAAACCCCATCCAGCCTGGCCTTGGACACTTCCAGGGATCCAGGGGCAGCCACAGCTTCTCTGGGCACCCTGTGCCAGGGCCTCCCCACCCTCAGCCAAGAATCCATTCCTAAAATCTCTCATCTAAACCTACCCTCTTTCAGTTTAAGCCATTCTCCCTTGTCCTGTCCCTCCATCCCTTGTTCCCAGTCCCTCTCCAGCTCTCTTGAAGCTTCTTTAGGCACTGGAAGGGGCTCTGAGCTCTCCCTGGATCCTTCTCTTTCCAGGCTGAACACCCCCAGTACTCCCAGCCTGTCTTTATGGGCTATTTTATGGTTTTATGTTGGGAAAATAAACAGCAGCAGGACTGCCAGATTTGCTGTGGAGCCAACGATGGGGACAACTGTGCAGCCTCACCCTGAGCCAGGGGACAGCTGCTGTGCAGCTCTGCCTGCTTCCAGCAGATCCTGCTGCTTCTGCCACTTCTGAGCACCTCTGGCAGAATCACTTTTAGAGAAAAGCCAAGTAAAATCCTTCCTGTGCATTTGCTCTCTTCAGGACATGATTCAATCCCTTGCACAGCTGTCCCAAACTGCATCAGGATGGTTTAAATTCTTCTTTAAGTTTTATTATTACTCCATGGGTGAAGGATGAAAAAAAAAAACCTTCTCCCACATCATCACAGGGAAGAGAGAAAGCCTCAGAGGCACCAGCAGCTGCTGAAATTGCTCCTTCTAAGCCTGTCCTGACACTTAAAAACCTGAAACCTTTTCCTGAGGGAAGATTTTCATCCATGCAGCACAAGCTACTGCACCAAGCCCCAATTAATTTGCCATTTGCTCCCACCCAGCAGAGGTAAGGAGTAAATCAGCACTTTTGTGGCTCTGTCACAGATGCCACAGGATTTTCCAGACAGACAGACAGACACAAACAGACAGACTGTAAGTGCTGCCCTGCTGAGACACTGCACTCCAGTCACTGGCACATTAAGAGGATCATGATCCCAGCATTAGCTGTGGGAACACTCCCAATAAATAGCTATTTTTCCAGCCTGATTTCTCCAGCTTCCATCACTTCACCCTTTGATGTAGATTCTTCCTGTGAGCAGACTCATCACTGCCTAGCTAACTCTGTCCATCCAGCCCAGACAACACATTTGTTCACACAAGGCTGTGGCATATGGATTTTTCCTTCAAAAAAAAAATGAGGAGTGTCAGCATTTTCCTATCATTCTGCTGGAGCAAAAGTGATCTTAACTACCCCCTCTTAAAAGCTGGAGCACATTTCACGAGAACTCCGCTTTGTCAGGCCATGGTGAGGTCACAGATCAGGCTGGCAGG
The DNA here is from genome assembly GCF_052056855.1 of Sturnus vulgaris. NCBI lineage: Eukaryota > Metazoa > Chordata > Aves > Passeriformes > Sturnidae > Sturnus > Sturnus vulgaris. The sequence continues at coordinate 112,230,428 of NC_142245.1, read as the reverse complement.
TGGAAAAGGAGGTTTAAATGTGTTTTTAGGGTCACCAGAGGAGGATCCCTCAGCCATTTGGGTTTTCAGCAGCTCTCTACTGCCTGAATGCAAAGCAGTCTCAGCTGAATTTCGCTAATTCCTTCAAAGGCTCTCTTACACTCATCTGCACAGATTATGCAGTAAATACTCTTTAAGAAAGCACTCTCTAACCCCAACAAGGCTATTCAAAAAAATAAGGCTTAACCAGCTGACCTCTGATTATCTTCAGCAGTTCACCCATCTGTCTGCAATACACAAATTCCAGCCTCAAAGCAAGGCTTCCTTCCTTTAGGTGTCTGAACTGGATGTTAGTAATTACAATCATTACAATGCTCTTCAATGAAACGGTGACATGGAAGTGCCCAAACTGTCCCCAGAAAAGCTCAGTGAGGGCTGTGAATACTTAAAACCCTCTTGGAAGTCACCAGGTACAGGACATTGAAGCAGCATTTCTGCTCTCAAGTGACACATGAGCACCATCCCATCAGGATCTGTCCCCCTGTCTCACACTTGGACAAGATCAGCCCAAAGGAAGTGAACCCAGGTCCTCAAATGTTAATTAACTCCCACACTGGCTTTGGGAAGAAACGTTTCCAGTAGCTTTGCCTTTTGTAGTGACAGTGTTTACAAAATTTGGGAGCTGTGAAGAAAACTGGGATTGCTCAATGGCAGCTTTCATAGAGTGCAAAATAAGTTACATTTGAAGCTAAAAATTAGTGAATTATTTGCCTAGAGGTGGAGCAGCTCCAAGGTGGTGGCACCATGCTCCAGTTCCTGTATGGCCTTCTTCTCCCTGGACACCTCTGTCACCATTCCACAGGAGCTGCAGGAGGCACAGCATGCATCAGGAAACTTAAGGGTTACCCAAACCTCCTGGGGTATCACAAACTTGAATTTTCCCCTTCTGCCTTAGGTTAGTTTGAAGTCTCAGTCACCTTTAACTGCAGCCAGGAGCTCACTCTGCCACCAATCATGGAATGACAGAATGGCTTGGATTGGAAGGGACATTAAAGATCATCCAGGAGGGAACATAAAGATCATTCAGTTCCATCCCTTTCCGTGATCAGGGACATCTTCCACTATCCCAGGTTGCTCCAAGCCCTGTCCAACCTGGCCTTGGACACTTCCAGGGATCCAGGGGCAGCCACAGCTTCTCTGGGCAATTCATGCCAGGCTCTCCAGGTGCCACCACCCTCCTGATGTCTGTGGACTAAGAGAGCAATTTCAGCTGCTCCAACCCTCTACAAGTGGTGTTTGACCCTTTCCAGCCTGGAATCCAGCCTCTTTACCATCCAATATGGGCACTGTAAGCAGCTTTTGAATTTGAAGGGTTTCCACTGAGTGCATTTTACAAGTTAGGTCTCTTCAGGTCTAAATCTTTCTCACACTGCATTTGAAATCACTCAGAGAGATCCTGATCCTGGCAGGGCTTGGAGATTGTTTTGATTACAAAAGAGAAAAAAAATGCACGAATACATCTTAAAGAAAGGGGAAGATGGAACAGGAGCTTTCAAATGGATGCAGCTTTGCTAGAGACAGGAAAAAAATCACAGGAAGTGGAAAGCAGGGAGCACCAGTCTGGGCAACAAAGACCTGCAAGAGGCTGATTATGACCTTGATTAACAATCCCTGCTCAGGGCTGGGGCAACAGGAACAGCAGTGGGCAAAGCCAGCTCTGGGAAGGGGTGAAGGAAGGCAGGAGCTGCTTTCCAGAACTGAGTTACAGGGACTCTTCACACCCCCATTATCCATGAGGGAAGAGCACAGGGCACCTGCCATGGAAATGAATCTTGGCTCAGGAGTGAGGCAGAGCTGTGAGAGTGGAGGAAGCACCAATAGCCAATTCCCCCACCTTAAGGAGCCTCAGAATAGATTTTGTATTTGTATTTTGTCACCTTTCACCCTGAATATTTGGAGGGTTTTTCATTTCAGGAGAAAAGGAGGATGCTAAACCCACAGCAATGATGGGTGGGGCACTCAGCTGGTTCAAGAAGATATGTGGACCTGGTCTTGCACCTCCAAATTCCAATGGTAAAGCCAGACTGGATACAGCAAAGCTCATGAGATGTCACCTCTCAGCCTGAGGCCACCAGAAGTGTAAGAGGGGCATTGGATGCAATTGTAACCTGGGTTGATGCACTAAATCCTCTGCTCATACTCATCATGTGTCCTCCTGTAAAAAACACTGTGCAGAGTGTAGGTTTAGATGGGATATTAGGAAAAAATTTTTCCTTGTGAGGGTGGTGAGGCCCTGGCACAGGGTGCCCAGAGAAGCTGTGGCTGCCCCTGGATCCCTGGAAGTGTCCAAGGCCAGGCTGGATGGGGCTTGGAGCAACCTGGGATAGTGGGAAGTCTCCTGGCCATGGCAGGGGGTGGAATGAGATGAGCTTTAAGGTCCCTTCCAAACCCAAACCACTCTGTGATTCTGTGATATAACAGAGCAAATCCTCTCCCTTCATCTCAAATTAAATCTAAGCATGAAGCAAAAGCAGCTGCATTTGTGTAGTGATACATGAAAGTGTCTGCAAAGCATTTTAGGATCCTTCAGGAAAAATGCTAAATATCTGTTCTATAATTCAATGAATGTTAATATATTCATCACAGATTTCGACTCTTCAATTGCACGGGAGAAAAACAAGAAAATTGGTGCTTGTTGCAATGTTACGATGCCAAGGGATGGAAGCGGTCCAGGGTCTTGGAATATTCAAGTTCTGTGTGGGATGCAGGGAAATCCCCCATGAGAACACAAGCAGAGCCTGTGGGATGAGGAGTGAGGTCACACTCAGGCATGCTGGCTTCCACCTCCAAAACCACAAACCAGATGTTGTTTTAAATTTTGTGGCTGCCAAAATCAAACCCAAAGCTGCCTCTGTCCTCACACAGAGGGCTCTGGTCCTGCTTGCCATGCAGAGCTGGGTGAATCATTCTCCTCATTTTTCACTTTGTGCCCTTCTAAAAAGCTTTACCTGAGGTGGCTCCCTGAGCCAGCAGCTCTTGCCTGACACGACCTGGTGAGGACAGGGCTCCAGACCACAAAGGCAGAGCACTTGCCCTCCTTTTCCCAGGCACGCCTTTCACTGCTACTCCAAGGTATTTTTGTTCGCTGCTTGGAGTGACTGAGCACATAACTGCCCTCCTTTGTTCAGGCTCTTCAACAAGAGAACCCACTGCTTTTGCAGCGTGCTCAAACATAAAGGCTCCCAGCAATACCGTGCATTTAACCAGCTCGGGCTATTTTAGCATGTGCTGAATTAGGGGAGTGTTTGTAATGCGCTCACCTCAATGATCGGTGCTCACACACCTCCTGTTTTTATACCCAGGTGGAAAAAATAAATCCCTGCTGCGGTGTGTCCACATGGGAATAAGCTCCTCTGTGGTCTCCCTGCATTTTTCCCAAAAAGCTCTGCCATTGATCTTCTCTCCCAGCATCCTGGGTGTTTCAGTGATCATTTAAGCAAATCACTTCAGAGGGCTGGAGCCCCTCTGCTCTGGAGCCAGGCTGGGAGAGCTGGGGGTGCTCACCTGGAGAAGAGAAGGATCCAGGGAGAGCTCAGAGCCCCTTCCAGAGCCTAAAGGGGCTCCAGGAGAGCTGGAGAGGGACTGGGGACAAGGGATGGAGGGAAAGGACAAGAGGGAATGGTTTTGAGCTGAAAGAGGGAAGAGATAGATGGGATATTGGGAAGGAATTGTTCCCTGGGAGGGTGGGGAGGCCCTGGCACAGGGTGCCCAGAGAAGCTGTGGCTGCCCCTGGATCCCTGGAAGTGCCCAAGGCCAGGCTGGATGGGGCTTGGAGCAACCTGGGATAGTGGAAGGTGTCCCTGCCCATGGCAGGGGGTTGGAATGAGACGATCCCTAAGGTTCTTTCCAACCCAAACCTTTCTCTGATTCTATTACTTTTGCCCCCAGCCCTGTTACAAAACTCCTCCCGTTTTTCTCCCAATAATACCCCTCCTCCTGACAGCTGGAGAGCCTTTGCAGAAGGGGCAGGAGAAGCACCTCAAAGTGAGAGAATCATTCTCCAGCAGTGGTGCAGCCTCTCCTCCAGCCTGGAGCCACAGCAACCCTTCCCTTCTGTTCCCTTGGTTTCCAGCAACATCCTCTCCCTGCTGCATTTACAAAAATCGCCCTTAAAACAATGTCAGCAGTTTTTAAACCCCGCTAAGCTGTGCACTGGAAGGAGGAGGGGAACAAATTGTCCTCGGAGGCAAACTCTAACTTAGCTCCATTCAGCCACAGAAACTAAAATGTTAAAATAAAATACGGGTGCACAGTGGTGAATCCCTGAGCTGGCAGGTCACAGGGTGGGCAAAGCACAGGGTGTGCTGGGAGGGGCTTGGAACAACCTGGGATAGTGGAAGGTGTCCCTGCTCATGGCAGGAGGGTGGAATAAAATAAGCTTTTAAGGTCCCTTCCAACCCAAACCACTCTGTGATTCCAAGAAATACAGCAGGGTTACAACGCTTCTAACATCTGGTTACTTTTTGATGTTATTCTCAGAAAATGTTTGCAAAAAGGCCATCCAGCATCTCATCTTGATTATCTCAATGCCATCAAATCCACATAGATTTTGCCTTGTAGTAAATGCAGAGTATAATATTTAGGCATTTTAGAGTTTCAAGGCTGGAAAAGCCATTTCAATCTTAAGAGCCTCAAGAAGCAATAAATCATAACAGCTCAGACAGGAGTTGTTTTTGACTCAGTATTACTGAGGTAAATTACTTGTAGTATTACAGAAGAGTAATTCTGTGTGTGAGAAACGAGCAGCAGCACTTTGGTGATAAGGTTAGAGAGATATTTGTGCTAACGAGGAAATTTAAGCTCCATTTCAAGGCAGACTCGCTGTAACTCCGGAGCCGTCAGCGGTGTCTCCTGCCTTTCTCCAGGGACCAACTCAGTATCACTCTCACATCCTTCTCTGGAGTGATGAAAGCACATTATAGGCTGATAAAAGGCAATCCGTGGTATTTCTTACAGGTCTCCAAAGATCAGCAATTTATTAAAAAGCGCTTTTCAGGAACCAGGCAAAAACAAAACGTTCTTCATCAACACCTCACACCGAATCCATCTTCCCTTAAATAAATTCCCAGCTCTAGCAACACAAACTCATTCTTCCCTAATTGCTGCTGTTCCACATTTAAAAATTCCAAGTGGTGATGCCTCTCTGCTTGTCAGCAGAGATTTATCAACCCTGCTCTGTGTCCAAAGGTCACAAGAGTAAATCTGAGTGTTCTGAGCATGAATCCCTCCCTCTGTTCCTGAGCTGTCCCATCCATAGCAGTGCACAAACCCAGGGTTACACAAGGCAAAATACAACAGCTTAAATAATTAAAACCCAAAAAATTATTATCAAATGAAAAAACAAAGCAGCTCTGAGACACAACGAGCTTTGCTTTGCTTTATCCTCCCATGACTTATTTGCAACAGGTCTCACAGGCTCTGCTGTGAATTAACGGCAATGAAGGGATGCTCTGGGGCTTGGTTAAAGGCTACTGCATCCAGCTGTTCATCTGTCATGAAAACACAAAGAAACCATCAGAAAATTGAAGGTCTGAAACTCACTTCCCACTTAAAACCACCCTGGAAGTGCAAATATGAGAAAAAATTATACTCCTCCAGCAGCAGCGTAAATGAGCTGTAGTGGAAAGGCTGATCCAGCTGAAGATTTCAAGTTAAAAACTAAAGCAGATCCAAGTACAGATGTTTTGTAGTCTGGTGCCTTGTGCAAATGCTGCTTTCAGTGTGTGCTGGAGCTGCTCAGCTCTGCTCTGAGCAGCACCTGGGAACTGTAGCGTCAGTCAGACACTAAAACCAGGCATGGAAATGCCCAATAAATGTAACTATCCAAAGATTTCTTTTCCTGTGTCTGTACCTTCGCTGGTATCAAAATCTCTCTCCAGCCCACCTGCTGCCTGGAGCTCTTTGATTCATCCCTGCAGCTGAGAAAAGCTTCAGCCAAGCCCCTGTGTGTGAAATCAGGGGAAATCAGTTAAATCAGGCAAGTCAAGTGGAATAACCAGACAGGGAACTGCTCCTTACAGGAGTATCCTTATCCATCGTGGAATTCAGGCCTGTTTTTCCCTTGGCTTCCCAAGGCACTCTGCACACAGAGTGACACCTTCAGCTGTCTGCACTGATGGGGGTCACCACCCAAAATTTCACCCCTGGTAGCTCAGTGTCACCCCCAGAAGCCCAGCAATGAGGGGCTGCAGGGATGTAGGAGAAGCCTGGCACAAGCCCTGCTGTGTTCCCAAAGGTGCTTGTTCCAGGACCTGGCTGAGCCTGACTTCAGTGTTAATATCATTTTTTCCATGCTGCCACCTTTTTAAACAAATAAGACTAAAATTGGAAGATGTACCTGCGTGGCTCAGACACAACCTGCCCTGACAGGGGGGCAAGGTCAAGTAACCCTATGATTTATGGACTCTGGGATGTCTTGAGTCACAGAATCATAAAATCACAGAATTACAGAGCCTGGCTGGAAAAGACCTCTGAGATCACCATGTTCAACAACCAGCCCAGCACCACCACCATGTTCACCACTAAACCATGTCCTCAACTGACACATCCACACACTTTTGGAACACTTCTAGGGATGATGACATGGACATCCTACCCTGAAAATCACAGTTATCCAACTTTACAGTCCATAAAACCTTATTCTTTTTCTCCCAATTCCGAGGGGTTCTGCTTCACCACTGAGACTCCAGAATGTATCACCTGAGTCTGTTATAGTGCACTGAAAGCAGAAAAACTGTCAAAATACACACCTCAGGCTGATATACTACCAAACTGAATTGGGTGAGGTCAGAATATTTTGGTAGAGAACGATTTGAGCAGCTCATTTTTCTAAATTACACTGCGGTGCTGAAAGCGAGCGGCGCTCAGTGTTTTGCTCAAAGCCTAATTCAATTTCACTCTGTCTCAGAAAAAGAAAACAGCACATTAATCCCAAATCCCGTAAACACAGAGTTGTAAACACTCCCCAGCACCCTCCCCACCCATGCTGAGGAGGGCTGGCCTGTTTTCCAAGCCTGTGTGAAAGCAGATGGCAGCCACCTAATTCGGATTCGGTGCAATCTGTTGCTGGTGAGGAAAAAAAAAAAAAAAAAGATATTTGACTGCTTTTCCTTATAAATGTAAAACCTGGGAAGTTCAACCCACTCTGTAGTTTTGTGAGATGTTTGGTAACAGTTTTGCCAACAGAGCCAGCTCTGCTCAGGGAGAACACATGCTTCTTGTTCTCAGCCTGAACTCTGCAGTGAAAAAACCCCTTGGATCATTTTGGGAAGGGAGAGTTGTCTATGGGCTCAGTTTTGGCTCTGGCTTTGCACCCTGCAAGTGCACCACTCATGACAACATCATGATACACTAAGATACCTTATCTACCTTACTTTTTCATCACAGCAATAAAGATCTTATTGAAAATAGAAATGTATTACAGCAAGTATAAATGCTTTTTGTGTCCAAACACCCCACACTGTTGGCCTGATAGTGAATCCCCTCTAGTTTAGAGAAGTTCTTTTTGTGAGGCACAAAACTGGGATTTTGTGTATGACCAGCAAAGGGGGTCAGGTCACTTCTCTCTCGTGGCTGAGCTCCTGTTTAAAGAGCCTGACATGCTGGTGGATGCTGGTGGCTTCCCTTTTCTGGGAGAGCCATGGAGCTGGGGAAGGGGCTGGAGCACCAGGAGAGGCTGAGGGAGCTGGAAAGGGGCTCAGCCTGGAGAAAAGGAGGCTCAGGGGGGACCTTGTGGCTCTGCACAACTCCCTGACAGGAGGGGACAGCCAGGGAGGGTCAGGCTTTACCATTTTCCCATCATCTCCATGAACTTTCAGAGTGGCCTTGCTGTGACACCAGCCACTTCTCAGCACCCAGTGGAACCCATGGATCTGCAGGTAATCCCTGACCCCACCCTTACCCACTGCTGATGTTCCTCTGTGTCTCAAACCCCTTTGCTCATGGCAGAGGCCAAGGCACACAAGCAGAGGATCATGGAATTATTCAGGCTGGAAAAGCCTTCCAAGATTATCAAGTCCAACCATTCCCCCAGCACTGACAAGCCCACCATTAAACCATGTCCCCAAGTGCCACATGCACACAGCCTTTAAAAACATTCTTGTTCTTCCTGACATCCCCTTGCAAGCATCAACTGCAGGTGAATTCTGGCTTTCCTAACACAAACCAAACACTCTTGGACGATGTTTAAACCTCCACCCTTGTAGCCAGACTCCTTCTACCTCCTGAATATTGCTTTTTTTACATATTGAACACCAAATGAACCCATTGCCTTGCTGTGCCTCAAGCAGAGTTCACAGCACGATGCCTCAAAGTGAGAAACCTCTTCGAGCCCGCTCAAAACTCAGGGCTTTGATAGTTCTACTCTCCAAGCATGAAAAACTGGCTAATGCTGCCACTGATTAGTTAAACCCCTTCACAGCAGCCTGTAAATAACCCTGCCTTGACACAAATGCCAGTGGTCACAAAGCTTCAAAGTCCTTCTTCAAAACTGGCCGATTTCATGTGACTGGGTTTCTCCGAGCAGGAATGAATCTGAGAGGTTGATTCTATGTGATACAATCAGGATGTTTGAGTTCCTGGAGATAAGCTGACACTTCTCCTCCTACCCACAGCTAGAGACTTGAGAAGTGTGACACAGATTTCCTACAAACTTACAAATGTTTGCTTCGCTGTTTCAGCAGCCTCAAAGTGCCTTAACTGCATTTTTTTTTTCAAAAATAAAAATCGCTAAATGCTGAAGTTACAACATTTCTGTCATCCCTGATGTTTATAAACATTAAATGAAGCTTTCAATGAGCATGTTCACGCTGTCACCAGCACAGAGCTGCTTCACTTTGCTTTTGTCTCCTGAGGAGACATCCAACTATCCAAAAGTAACAGAACCTGGTCATCAGATGGTGAGTTTTGTGGAGCTGAGAACTTTACTGAAATAATGGAAAATGTACCAACACACAAGACTAGAAAACTCTATTGGTTGGTCTTTCTTTTCATGGAATTATTTACAATTTTTTTCCCTGATCTCAGTATAAACAATGCTTTTCAACACTTTGGCCTAAAAACTCCTTCTATTATTGTTACCATCAACTCTTCACCTAAATAACATCAGGGACTCTTCCCATATGCTGGAAGAGTGTATTTCCTTGGGGCATTAATCCATCAGATAAACAAACTGAAAGGGGAGAGGTTTAGATTAGATATTTTAGGAAAAAATTCCTCCCTGTGAGGGTGGTGAGCCCCTGGCACAGGTTGTCCAGGGAAGTTGTGGCTTCCCCATCCCTGGAAGTGCCCAAGGTCAGGTTGGACAGAGCTTGGAGCAGCCTGGGATAGTGGAAGGTGTCCCTGCCTGTGATCCTACAACATTAGACCAGTCGCCCACCTTGGAAGATGTGCTACCTTTGTAAGGGAAAAAAAAACTCTTCAGGAGATGACAAAAGGACCAGTCCACTCCTTCCATTCCCTTTGTGAAGAACAATTACCAGAAACTGCCCTGCAGCCTGGAAGAGGAGCTGGAGGAATTTGTTCCTGACTTGCTCCTGTGCTAAGGCAGAAAGTCTTTTTAACCCATTTGGAATAAAATCACACCAAGACTTCTCTGCAACTTCAAAGAGCCCCAAGGCCACCAGAGCTCCAGGAGTTTGGAAAATGTTCTCAGGCACTGAGTGGGATTGTTAAGGTGTCTGTGTAGGGCCAGGAGTTGGACTCCTGGTGGGTCTCTTTCAGCTCAGGACATTCTGTGATTCCTTTTGATAAGCTCCTGGGTAAGCAGAACGAGAACATCTCTCCTCAGGCAATGCAAGGTTTGGCATTTCCCACCTGCTCTGCCTTGGAACAGCTGCTGTGGCTGAATCTCACCCAAATCTGCTCTGCTGACAAAGCAGCACCGTTGTACCCTGGCCTCGTTCACTGCTGCTTGCTCCAGATGGGGAATTTTGGGGACAGGACCCGAGGCAGCAGCTGGCACAGACAGGACACACCACCACTGAATAAAGGAAGGCTGGTCTCAGGTGATGCTGCTCCCGTGCCAAAACTGCTCTGGAGGCTCTGCAGTGTGACCAGCACTGGAAGAGCTGAGCCAGGGTCTGACCTCTCCTCTGGAGATGGTCTGGCTGCTTCCCTTGGGTTCTAAGTCACCACTTCAGGGCTGCCATGAGATGCTGGACCAATGCCCACCCTCAGGGTCATCTCATGCCTCAGTTCAGTCCCTGGCAAAACAATCTTGTACTAAATCCAGCTCAACTCTGTCACACCTTGGGCTTGGAATTATGTGCTGGCTCTTGAACCCATCAGATTCTTTGTTAGATGATGGTAAGACCAGGGGCTGAGTTTTACTGCCCTGGAGCCAAGAGAGAGGCTCCCCTCTGTCTCTTTACAATGTAATTTCACAGAATCCATCTCTCCAGAAGTACTACTGCTCACTTTAAAGGTTACAGACGTGGTTTCACAAGATTTATTTTTATGAAACGAGGCTTTTATACTCTTTTTTATAAATCATCTGATCTCCCAGTATACCTCAGCTGTGATATTAATTGTAAAACCCACATGTAGTAGCCAGGCAGAAATGTTAAACAGGAATCCTCAAGAACTGGAGAATTATATGAGGGATGCAGAAGGATGCTCAGTGCAAGGACAATCCAGCATCCTGCTGAGAACAGAAGATAGGCACATGCAACCACCTTTCACTGATTATGTGAAAAAACTTTGGGCAAGATGAATAAATCCAAGGGATAATTAAAAAGGGACTGTTTTTTTGAGAAGTGAACTGCATGAAATGTGGAGAAAGATGTCAACACTTCGTTTTAACACCTCCTCCAACAAAGCCTTCCACTTTCAGCCTCTGCCACGCTGTGTAGATCAGTTCTCAAATCTTTTAAAGCAGAGTGGAGCTCTCCAGTCTAGTTCCAGTATATCGATCTCAAGCATGCAAAAATCAGCAGTCATAATTATTATGGGTTTTGGAAGCAGCTGCTTTGTTGTAACTTGGACAGGAATTGCAGATCAGTGAGATCTTACTGCACCTACTTGGCCTAAATAGTAACAAGTCTGTGTGTCTGTAGCAAAATGGGAAAGACCACAGTTGTCTAATAAGAATGCAATTCAATGCCTCAGATTGGAAGTTTTGGCCAGATCTTAATGCTGTAAAAATTACATTTGTTTCAGCAATCAAATCTCCCTCTCATTACTTCATTGCTATCAGGCTTCTGATATAATTGACATGATCACTTTTAACAGGAAAGTCGGGATTTCACAACAGCCAATCTTGTCCTCTTTTTCTGCAATACTTTACACTCATCCATTTATAAAATCAGATTTTTTTCCATAGGAATAGTCCCTTCTAGAAAAATACATTCAAAATAGTTCCGATGTCCAGCTAATTAAGAATACAAGCAGAGTGAAAGACACAAAAAGAGTTTCTAAAGGGACAAAACCTCTTCCTTTTTCATTTAAGATGAGCAGGCTTCCTAATTATTTCTGTCTATGTAAGAGCTTGTCCCCAACATGGTGACACAGAGCATTCTGTGCCCCTCTGAATGCTCTCATTCACACCTGGCTGTCCCCACCTGCCCACAGTTCTCCTTTCTCCAGCACAGGTCAGGGATGTGACAGCCCAGGCTGTGACCTGTTCTGCTGAATTCTGGCCTCCAGAAACCCTTCTTGATAAAACTGATTTACAGAATAACTTCTCCCAGTAGTGACAACAAAGCTGCCTGTTGTAAAGTCCTGTCCTGCTACCAAACAGTTGTGACATAAATCATCCTCTGCAGCAACTGAGGCAGGTAGAAACTCTCCATAGAATCATGGAATGGATTGGGTTGGAAGAGATTTTTAAGATCTCTGTGTTTAACCCCCTGCCATGGGCAGGGATATAAACTTGCTCAGGGCTCCAACCTGACCTTGAATTTTTGCAGGGATGGGGCACCCATGATGTTGGTGTTTCACCACCCTCATCATAAAAAATGTCTCCTAAATCTATCTTATCCATAACTGCTGTGACTCCCAGGTCCTCTCTGCACAAACTCCTCTTCCCTGGGATTCTCTCACTCCTGCAGGAGTTATCCCTTCCTTTGTGCATGCAGACCTACTCCTGCACTGCTCAAAACCTGGCTGGCTGAAAAAGCAGCCAAAAAAAAAAAAAAAGCCTCTAAAACAAAAGAACCTAAAGCTTAGACGCCTGGAATTTCCTCTTAACACTTCTTCAAGCATTCGCTGTTCATTGAGCCTTTCATTTCCTTCTCAAATAACCTCCCACTGAGTTAAACCAACACAATCGAACAAAATCTCCGTAACCAGGCCAACACACGGAGCTCCCAGAGATGCAGGGAACACGTGGAAATCTATCACACCCCCTCCAGTAGTGCCGGGACTCTGAGCTGGGATCGGATCTGCAGGAGGAAAAACAGAGCCCTGGGATCAGATTATGGCATCACTTCTCCCCCAAAGATTTACCTGCAAAACAGGAATGGCCTTGGAGATGGACAGAGATAGGAGCAGAGGGGTGGTGATGAACTTCGGTGGAAAATAATCACAGAATCATTTAGGTTGGTAAAGGACTCTGAGATTATGGAGTCCAACCTGTGACTGATCCTCACCTTGTTAGCTGGAATAATTGGTGTGTCCTGGTAAACTCACTGCTGGACTCTCACAAACGTGGCACCTCTTATTCCACTGGACCTGAAATAGGTTTTTCTCTCCCCTCTGTTTTCAGGGACCCAACGACCATTTGTGATCTGAAAAATCTGCACTGAAAATTCTGGTTGAAATGGGTCAAATTCAGAAGTTACCACAGGGGCAGGCTCTGTGTCTCCTGCACACGTGGAGAACACCACAATAAGGATCAAAGAATTTCACAGAATCACAGAAGAGTTTGGGTTGGAAGGGACCTTAAATCCCATCCCATTCCAACACCCTTGCCATGGGTCCCACTAGCCCAGGTTGCTCCAAGCCCTGCCCAACCTGGCCTTGGACACTTCCAAGGATGGAGCAGCCACAGCTTCTCTGGGCACCCTGTGCCAGTGCTTCCCCACCCTCAGAGGGAAGAATTCCTTCCTAATATTCAATCTAAATCTAAAATTCAAAAGAGGCTAATTATCCAGGGCTTTATTCTATGCTTTTTCATAATTCAGATGCTCTGATTTCATAATTCAGGATATCAGGAAAAGAAGCTAAAGACCACTATGGAAAACACTAATCATGTTTTCTCCAAAGTTTTTTAGAAAACAGCACAAATACAACCACTATTTCTTCTCAGCCACCCTGCTCTGCAAAATTTGAGGAAAACTCAATAAAAGTGGCACACTTGAGACATCTTTTTATTTCACTTGACCACAAAACCCTCTTCTTCTGGCTTCTCTGCCACAGTACAGCCACTTTCAGGACTTTCCCATTCCAGCTTCCTCTCTGCCCCAAATCTTGGGCTCAGCTCTGTCACATATCCTGTATCCTTCCCCATGCTCCAACTTGTGATTCCTCCACCATTTACCTCCTCAGCAACATGATACCTTCCAAGTGCTTATTTTAAGAAGCTGTTCAGATCCATGGAGAGCAGCAAATCAACTCTCTGCCACCTCCTGCTTCAGTTTCTCCACCAAACTGGGGCAATCCTTGGGATCTGTGAAGGGAGCATGGAAGATCCCACCTCCTCCTCTTGGCCTCCATCCTCCTCCTGTACTTTTGGCTTTCTTTAAAGTTCACACTGCCAAAAAGGACAGTTCTATCATGAGAGAAGTCTTCTTTCCTCTCCTGCAGTCTTCAAGGTGGCAAAAGCTAAACACAAACATTTTTGGTTTCTTTCTAGTGAGAATTCCCCAGTTTTACATGCAGAGCAGAAACACACAAAAGTTGGGAAAAATTGGCTGTTCCTGAGGAACAGATACTCCCTCTGTGGGAAGGGATGTGCTCTGAGCCTGTTCCCTTCCCACAGGGATGTTCAGCACTTTCCTAAGTGATCAGAGGCATCCTGAGTCACCCTGTCAATCAACACCATCCCTTAAAATACAACCACCAGACTTATTTTCTCCCAGCACATCAAAAACACACAGCAAACCAGGTACCAGAGAACCAATCGTGGAATTATAGAAGGGTTTGGAATGGAAAGGAACTTTGCAGATCCTCTTATCCCACCTCTGCCATGGGCAGGGACATCTTCCACTACCCCAGGTTGTTCCAAGTCCTGCCCAACCTGGACACTTCCAGGGATCCAGGGGCAGCCACAGCTTCTCTGGGAATCTGTGCCAGGGCCTCCTCACCTTCTCAGGGAAGATTTTTCTCCTAATATCCATTCTAAACCTACTCTCTTTCATTTTGAAACCATTCCCCCTTGTCCTGTCCCTCCAGGCCATGGTTCAGTCTCTCTCCATCTTTCTTGTGGGGTCCCCTCTTGAGGGGTCAATAAGGCTGCCCCAGAGCCTCCTCTTCTCCAGGATGAACAATCCCAATTCTTTCAGCCTTTCCTCATGGGAGGGGTGCTCTTTCCCTTTAGGATTTACCTCCAGGTACAATTCCTCTGCAGGTTTCCTGCTTTCCTCCTACCCCACAGATCCACTATGAATTATTAGTGAAAAAATACTAAATCCCAAGATAAACCAGTGATGACAAGGCCCATCTTTACTGGAATAACAAATTCCTGTTCTGGCTGCAAGGTCAGCACATCTACAGGCTCTGAACTCTGCCAAGACAGCACATGGATATCACAGGGACCCTGACACAGGCTGACAGAGACATTTTCCTTAGATCCTCTGCCAGGTCTCCTGTGTGCCAGAATATTCAACCACCTCCATCCCCATCCCTGAGAAAACACCCCCAGCTCTGCCTTACCCTAATCCATGGACAAGATCAATCTGCAGGACAGAAAGCAGTGGCTCAGGTGATGCCAACCAGCCAAGGCGCTTTTTATTTCAATTTTCCATGCTCTGGAGTGGTACTTGATGGCTGCTGAGCCAAACCTGCAGAGCCTGGCATTAGGAGCTGCATTTGTGCTTCCTCAGAAAGCCAGCAGTTAATGGCATTCAGGCTGCCTCCAGAATCATGAAAATATCTTTATTAAGCATGTCAGGAAACGCTGTGTCGAACAATTGGCCGTAGCAATGCTACTCAGCTCTGCAAAGCGAGTCTGGATCACATCTGATGTGCTACATAAAATATATGTCAGCATTTTCCTGCCAATAACAATAGAGCACTTGCTGAAAAAAAAACTTTAACACGCTGCAAATAAAATATTTGGAAGTGTGGTCACTGCAGAGCTTAACACACTCAGCTGGAGACTCACATGTCTCAATCGCCTTAGAGGAGAGCTGAATAAGCCCAACCTTTTCAGGGATATTTAGACACAGTGTTGAGTCTAAGGGCTTCTCATATATTTCAGGTATAAAAGACATTTTTACTTAGCCCTATCTGTGCTTTCCTGCATACAGACATATGACCTGAGGGGGGAAGAAAAGGAGATGAAAGCAAGAAAGTAAGGGCAGTGTAAGGAAGGAAGCACAGGCAGTGAAGATTTTTATGAGGCTTGAAAACTGCTGTGCTTAGTCATGAAGGAAATCAGAAATATTAAATAAGAGGTAGAATAATCAAATATGCTGAGTTGGAAGGGATCCACCAGGATCATGGAGTCCAACTCCTGGCCCTGCACATACACCCCAACAATCCCACTCCAAGGCTGAGTGTTGTCCAAACACTTCTTGAGCTATGACCATTCCCTGGGGAGCCTGTTCCATGCCTGGCCACTCTCTGGGGGAAGAATCTTTTCCTCATATCCAACCTAAACCTCCCCTGGATGGTCATGTAAGGACATGAAACAAAGTACTAAATCGAGGGGATGGGAAAATAAAAAATAAATTAAAAAAAGCAGAAACAAGCAAAAAATCCAAACAAACAAAATCAATCAAACAGAGAAGTAACTCTTAAGGAGTTTTAGTATTGCCTGGGGTCTTAAAAGAGTACCAGGAGTGAGGAATGTACCTTCAGAGACCATTAAACACCTGATTTCTGCCAGGGACTCTGTCCATATCGTGATTTTGTGATTATGAATAAAAATCCTTCTAGCACGACAAAAATACAAGAACAAAATTCAACTTCACCTGAGAAGTCCCACACAGGCAGTGACTGAACACCGGCTCAGATGAAATTCAGCATTTCTTGTAAGTGAGGAAACTCCAAGACTTCCCAACTTTTCCCCCCATAATATCCCAGGATCCTCAGGGCTGGGGCATTTGGAAAAGGAAGAGCTGTGCACTGCATATCCCCAGTGATGCTTTGAGAGGAGCAGGACTGGCCTGGTGGCTCTGCTGAGCTTTGGGTACCTTTGAAGAGACTGACACCAGCAGAAACAAAGCACTTGCCTTTCTGTGAGTGCAGTCATCCCAGGAGAGCACTTCTGAAAGGTTTAGGAAGCCTTTTGATTAGAGGGGAAATTGGAAATCCTAGCTACAGATCCTAGCATATAACAGGCCAAAACCTGCTGTCACCAAAACTACCCATTTAATTTTTTTTTTTCCACAGCTCTACCAGAAAACGAGTTACACAGAAAACAAGATTAAGGGGAAGGAAGAACAGAGAGGGCTGTGAGTGTGGTCTCCCCATCACCTCCATGGATGATCCCTGCTTCAGGTAATTCCTGCTTTGTCCAAACCTACCACAGGGAAACCTCTGTGCTCACCTATTTTATCTGTGATTTCTCTTTACAGATTACATGACTGGGTGCTAATTTTGATGCATCTCAGCACTTAACAATGCTCCTGATTTTAAAAGTAATGCAAGGTGCCTTTCCCACCCTCTCCAGCCCTCATTCTTCCTTGAAAATCTGCAGCAGACAAGGCTTTTGCCCTAATCCCAACAGTTTAAAGTAGTCATTGTGCCACTGAGGGATGGTGCCCACTCGTGTTTGGTGGAGGAGGGGTTAAACATCACCAACACTCCTTTGCTATTGCTATAAAGAAAAGGAAAAAAAAAAACCAAATAAGTAGAAACTGGGCCAGTCTTGAGCCAGAATTTAGTGGCTGATCCTTCTCACAAGTCCTGTCTGCACGGATTTGCAGCAGGGGACACAGGACCCACCCCACAAGGATTTTGGGATGTCCTTGTGCAAAGGAAAGAGCAGATTCCAAACCTGGCTGTAGCATCCTGGGACCTGACAGGCCAGGTGAGTTCCAGAAGCAGAGAAAAAAGGCTCGAGGAAGCAAAGCTTTACAGGAGCAGCAGGGTGGGGAGAACTGGCAGGCCCACTGCAAATGTAAATTTGCTTTTCTTAGATTATTTAGGGTCTCCCCCTAAATCTTCCTTGGCCCTGCCTTGTCTAACACTGGCCCTGCCAGAGACACTAATTTTCCCTGCCCCATCTGTTTGGATTTGCTTACTTCCTAATTTATCCAACGCCTAGCTCCATGGTGGCTAAGCATTTTAATCACAGTGATTAACACACTGAGCAAGAACAAAACAAAAATGGTTAATCAAAGGCTATTAGCAGTGTTTGAATGTCTAGACGCCGTTTTACACATGAATGCTGGTTAACGATCATCTCCCCAGAACGTTCCCTGATTTATTCCTTCCCCTGCCAGCTCCACAGTTTGCCACCACCACGGCAGAGGTTTTGACCCATTTGGCACCAGGAGAACACGACAATCTCCTGCAGGAAACACTCAGGCTTTTCAGGCTGCCTGAAGTGCATCACAGCACCAGCAATCTCCAGCAAGGGGAAATCCTCAGCTCCATCCCTCACCCAGTGGGATGGAGATGAAAACTACGATGCTCTGAACTCCCCGTGCCTCCAGCATAAAGATGATCCTTCCCAAATCGAGGAGGAAATACCAAGAAATGTCATTATTAAATGTACAATGTCTTAATCATTGCTTGTCACACTCAGGTATTATTTATGCAAGAACATGAAGAGCTGGGGATTAATAAGAGCCTGGGTTTGCTCCTGGATATTCAACCCTGGGTGTTGAACTTTGCACCCCAAAATTACTCCCAAAAAAAAGAGCCCAGTGTCCAGCTGGGAATGAGAACTCCCTTGGGTGAGGGAATGTCTGTCCATAAAAAGGCTCTGGCTCAAGGATTGCTCACAGGGATACACAAGGAAATGAAAGGATGGCCTAATACCTGGACAAAGCATTAATTTAGGAAGCCCAGACCTCTAAGAATGAGTTACATGGGCAGGGAAAGTGTCTTATCTGTGTTTGTAAAGCCCTGTGTAAATTAACAGTCTTGCACAAACAGGATTTAAAACAAAAATACAAGTGCAGCAACAGGGTTTATGGCTTTAAATACATCTCCAGTGGTTTAGGCTGTGAACACAGTGCTCAATGGTTTATTTACGAGTCACAGCAGCTTCAAGTAAAGCAGGACTGTAGGTTTGTTGGGGTTTTTTTATAGTTAATACAAATAAAAGCAACCAAAAAAGTTTGGCCACTTTCAATTCTGCTGTCCTCAACTGGTTCTTCTGTCACTGAGCTTTTTCTGAGGTCCCTTTGGCCATGTAAGTTTTATTTTTCTTATCATAAAAGACCCCACAGCTGCAGTACTGGGCTCTGGGCAGGTTCTGGGTTCAAAAGGCTCCAGTAAAAGCTGAGTGCTGGGTGAATCATAGAACTGTTAAGGTTGGAAAAGATCTGTAAGATCACTGATTCCAAGAGTTAACCATGATAACCAGTACAGTTAAAAATGCTACAGTCCCATACCAGCACACACACAATCATCTCCTTCAGGATAACAAAGGTTTATTTGGTGGTAAACTGGAAGGAAATGGAATAAGCAGCACAAGGAATTCTCCTTATTCTACCCAGGTTTTTACCTCCCTTTTCCAGCCTCTCATCAATCCAGAGATATTATCATGTTAGCTCAATCTTTCCCTTCCTTGGAAGGGTATGTTTACAGCAAATTAGCAGTTTGGGGGGTTTATGTCTGATGAAATCCTACGAAAACACCTATCCAAAGTCTCAGTGCTGTGCAAAAGAGAAGTGGCATCTCAAGATGGACCTCAATTAGCTCAGTCAAACCACGTCTCCAGACACTTAAGTCCCTTAAAACAGCATTACCAGCCACAGGAAGCAATAACCATGCTGAATCTGCACTTTAGTGATTTAAAAAGCCTGACTGGTAGATCCTCACATTGACCATCCCAGCTTTCCACCAGTTCTACTCCACTGTTGACTGTTTATTTATAATTTACTATCCAGGTGTCTCTGGGACAACTTAATACACTGTGATAGTCTCTCATCTCTTCCCTGCTAATGAAGGCAATAAATAACTACAGTAAGCATTCCAATCAATATTACACTCTGCTCACATCCTGGAGAACACGAGGTCTGTGGCCTGCAATCCTGCTGGAGATGAAAAGTCTCCCTGGGATCTGCTCAGTGCTCAGGCAGAGCAGGTGGATTAGCAGCACAGGGCTGGGGTCTGTGTGCTCCAAAGGGCTGGGAAGGCACCTGCAGCTCAGGGCATCACGTTACAAGTGAGATACCAGAATGGTGTGAAACTAAAAGAGGGGAGATTTAAGTTAGATGATAGGAAAAAAGTCTTTCCTGTGAGGGTGGTGAGGCCCTGGCACAGGGTGCCCAGAGAAGCTGTGGCTGCCCCTGGATCCCTGGAAGTGTCCCAGGCCAGGCTGGAGCAACCTGGGATAGTGGAAAGTGTCCCTGCCCATGGCAGGGGCTGGAATGAGATGATCTTTGAGGTCCCTTCCAACCCAAACCATTCCATAATTGTATGAAGAGACATGCAAGTTTTATGCACTGAGTAACTGCTGTGAACAATCCTAAAGATCATAAAGATTTGAGAAAATAAATTAATTTAATGGGAAAATGCCATTAACTGCATTAAATTAAAAGGCTGCAGCCGCTTGGAATTTTCCTTCCTACAATGCAGAATCACAGAAAACTCTCGTGATCCTGAATTCAAATGCTTTTTCCTTTCGTCTGCTGCCCTTACAAACTCAGAAGAACTTCACACAAGACTTCATGCTGCCTCTTGTTGAAGCAATGATATTCCTCAATTCATCCACCAGCTCAGCACCCTGAGCTGCTCCTGCACTGCCAGCTCCAAGGCATGAGCCAAACCACATTATCCAGAGGCTGAAATCAGACACGAGCTGTTCTTTTTAAACCATCCCCTCTGAGATCAGTCATTATCACACTCCTTGGTACCCTCTCAGGAAATATTTCGCCAACCCATCTCCTTGCAACGCCCACTCTCCCTTCTCAATGCTTGCCCCCTTCCAGGATTTTTCCTCAAATCCTGCCTTACATCTCAGAGTCGGGATCACAACCTGCTGCAGAGAAATCTGCAGGGACCAATTCTCCCCAGAGCCTGTAGGGAGTTACTCCAGGTGGTAAAATATGAGAAAAAAGAGAGAAACCACAACTAATGACTCATCTCAGAGAAGAGCTTTGCTGCTGAAGCTGTTCCTGGTGTAAAATCACCCCTGCTCATCAGCATGAGCATCCCATTGGGAGGCAGGATTTGATTCAAAGGGATCCTGTTTTCCTTGGGTCTCCCTCCTCTTCACAGCTCAGCTCTCTGTGCACCAGCTGTAGAGAGCACAGGCATTTTTAAAATGCAATTTTACCTCCTAGAAAGGGTGTCCCTGCCCATGGCAGGGGGCTGGAACTAGAGGAGCTAAACCAACCCAAACCATCCCAGGATTTTATGATTCAATAAAATCCTTCTCACTAATACACCTTTGACTGCAGAGTAAATAACACATTCACACTAAAAATTCTGACAGCACAAGAGTGTTTTCTCTATACATATTCCCCAAGTCCAATACACACAAAGCATAATTACCCAATAAAAATATCATTGAATCCAACTGTCAACACTGACACCACACTGAAGCTGGAAAACTGACTTTGGAATATACAGTACCTTGCTTCAATAAAAAAAAAAAAAAGTGTCCACAATTAATCTATGGAAAGGTTTTTGTTGCAGAAATATTTTCTCTGCAAGGGCACAAACTCACCCTGCTGGTTTTAGTTCTTCAGGATAACTTACTATGTGTAAAGCTCAAGTAATCCCTACTCCACAGAGGAATGTGCATGAAAACAAACTAAACCCAAAAAATTAAAAAAGCCTCAAATAAAACAATTCTAATTGTCCCACTCTCAATATTCGCAGAAAAACAGTTTCAAGCCCTCAGAATTCACAGAATCACAGCATGGTTTGGGTTGAAAGGGACCTTGAAAATCATCCAGGTCCAACTCCCTGCCATAAGCAGGGAACCTCCCACTGGAAGATCCATATGTGGGAATCTTCCTAATGAAAAGAGCAAGGAGACACCAAGCAAGGCAAAATTTAAAAAAAAGTAAAGAAAATTTTGCCAAGTTCCAAAGCCCCTCAAAAGACTAAAGCAACCATCGTGGGCTATTAAACACACACCACCTCCTGCTCAGGAACATTTAAAGCCACAATGATGGCATGGAGGAAAATCAGGATGTACCTGCCCAGATCCAACCCCTTTTCCTGGGCCAGCTGTGCTCTTTTCTGCTCGCCATCAGAAAGAAGATAATGAGCTGCACAGTGCTTTGGCCTGAGATCTCTGAAGGTACTTTCCTATGCTGCCAGAAAAGCTCTTTCAAGCATTGTGTTTTCAGTAACTGATAAAGCTTTAAAAAAAAAAAAAAAAAGGTATTTTATGCTTAAATCAGAACTACTTTAAAAACACCAAACATTGCTGCTGCTTTGTGGTTCCTTCCTTTAATTCCAGCAGTTATTAGGGATCACAGGGAGCTGTGCACAAAAGCTGGTTATCCCTGTCACCCTGAGCCCTGAACCATTCAGGACACTGAGTGTTCTTTCACACACAGGAGTTACTTCTTTAATTCACCAAAGGCACGGGTGGAACAAGTGCAGGACACCTCAGCAAGGGCCCCCATCAAAGGCAGAGCAGAGCCAGGTCGGGAAGGACAGCAGAACAAACAGCCTCATTTAGATAATCCCACTGGTTTGACCCAAAGAGATACAACTTTATCAGGTAACAGATCTCCTGTGAGGTTAGGAAAAAAGAGTGTGAGATCATAAACTGACAAAAGCTGACTTTGCTGACTGAATCCAGAGGTTTCAGGTGTATCTGACACTTCACTGCTGGGGCTGAATGGGAAAGTGCATAGAGGAAAATAACGGCTACACCACACAACTGGGTAAACAGCCTCACTTAAAGCAGGAATTCCTTTTTCTAATTCTATTCCTATTATTAGGAAGACTAACAGATACCTTTTGATGGGCAAATAATTTCTGTGTTATCATGAGAATCATGGGCAAATGAGCAAATTTTATGTCTGGGATGGGGAATTTTCATGGTCATTCTCTCCTCCTGTGAGGAAGCTTTTCTGAAATCCAGTAACACCACTTTCAGCAAAAGCAGCCTTGGTTTGTCAGGCCTTTAAGTTGCATTTCTATTATGAATCTTATCTTTTATTAAAAAGCCAAAGGTACCCAAGCTCTAAAAACCTGAAACTTGCTGAGGTAACCCCAGCAGATGATGCTTGAAGGGCAGGGAGAGTCAGCCTTGGGTGAGTCTCCCATTTCTTAGGTGATCCAAGAAAACTGACATGGATCAAAGGAAATTCTAAAGCCTGACATACCTGACAGGAGGTTGTGGACAGGTGGGGGTCAGTCTCTTCTCCCACATGACAAGTGACAGGATGAGAGGAAATGGTCTCAGGTTGTGCCAGGGGAGGTTTAGACTGGAAATTAGGAACTATTTATTCACCAAAAGGGTGGTCGAGCTTTGGAAGGGGCTGTCCAGGACAGCAGAAGTCACCATCCCTGGTGAAAGTTAAAAGCTGTGTGGATGTGGCACTTGGGGACAGGGGTCAGTGGTGGCCTTGGCAGTGCTGTTGTTCTGGATGATCTTAGAAGACTTTTCCAAGCTTAGTGATTCTCTGACCCTGTGGTTAATAAAATGTTGCAGTTCCTGGGTTTCTGACACTCAGTTCCACAAATGCAGTGAGAAGCCAAATCCTGGAGCCACTCAGTTGAAAAGCAAGTGACCACAGCAACTCAAGGCACTGATTGCACAGAGCCCCCAGGTTTGGGGACAAGAAAGAATCCAAGTAAAGCACTTCAACCAATTTCAACAATACTGAAGAAAACAATACCTTCCAAGCTGGGGAAGGGGCTGGAGCCCCAGGAGAGGCTGAGGGAGCTGGGAAAGGGGCTCAGCCTGGAGAAAAGGAGGCTCAGGGCGGACCTTGTGGCTCTGCACAACTCCCTGACAGGAGGGGACAGCCAGGGGGGTCGGGCTCTGCTGCCAGGGAACAGGGACAGGAGGAGAGGGAACAGCCTCAAGCTGTGCCAGGGGAGGGTGAGGTTGGAGTTCAGGGAGAATTTCTCCATGGAAAGGGTGGTCAGGCTTTGGAAGGGGCTGCCCAGGGAGGTTTGGAGTGCCCACCCCTGGAGGTGTCCAAGGAATGACTGGATGTGGCACTCAGAGCTCTGGGCTGGTGACAAGGTGGGGATCAGTCACAGCTTGGACTGGATGGTCTTGGAGGTCTTTTCCAACCTTAACGATTCCACAATTCAAGGATTCTGTGAAAAGTTGAACACACTGCCATGGAAGGAAAAGGGTAAAGAGCAGAGAACAGATGAGGGGCAATGCTGAGGGAGGAGGACAGGACACACCTGATCTCAGAGCTCTTGGCAGGTATCAGAGAGTCCCACTTGCCTCACAAACAAGAAACACAAAGTTGCCCTTAGAGTTAACACAGATTTAGTGTCCTACTGAAAGCTTTCCTCTTGGAAAAAGGACTGGAAGAGAAGAAAGTATATTTAAAGGAGTCTGATTGGTAAAAATTTCCAGCTTTATAATGGTGAAATTGTTCCTAAGAATGCACACTCCTGTTCTGAGTGACTAACAGATGTTTTCACTGAGGATTTAGGACAGGAAAATACAAATGCACTGATAATGGCAGCCTAATGAAGCTTAGTCCTCAGTTAATTCACACAACCAATTAATCTTATATCCAGTGCAAAGTGAGAGCAAGGCAAGGACCCTTTTGCTGACCATAAAGGAGCAGTGTTAGGCAGAATATCCACCCTAAATATCATGGAATCATGGAATGGTTTGGCTTGGAAGTGAACTTAAAAACCATAAATGTGTGCATTAGCATTTTTATTTAGGGCTGTGGTCTTTTATGAGCCTCACAGCAGCACACAAAGACTCAGCACCAGATCCCAAACAGGCACAATTCCCCAGTCCCAGCCTGGCTCCTCCAGCAGTCAGGATCCTTAAACAGCTTTCTGCTCCAGGGACACCCATATTCCATGTGGGAATCGGCTTTAAATAATAATTTTTCAATTAGTATATCCTCACTCACCAATTCCTACTTGAAATTCCTCACCAGAATTATTCCAAAATATATATTCCAAATTAAAAGTGTGATTTCCTCACTATTCCCCCCCAAAAACCAGTTTCAAGATGTCAAAAGCAATTCATTTAAAGTAAATGGAGGAGTGTGAACCTCCCAGTGCCTCAGACACCTTTGTTAGGAGTGCTGCTTCACAAATAAATCCCCTAATCCCCTGAAAAAAAAGGGGGAAATCATCCAGTCCCAGGCAAAGAAGTTGGCAAAGCCACCAGAAATTCAACTTCACCTCTGAATTCAAACTCCCCGCTGAAGTTACACTGCTCCCGACAATTGTAGGAAATGGGAAAAATTGTCATTTTTTTCCTCTCAGAACACACTTAAATATCAACAAGAAAAATAAAAGAGTTATAAATAATTTGCCCTCGCTGATAAAGAATTGGTCACTTCCCAGGAATGTCATAGAGCCGATTCCTGGTGAAATGAGCAGCAGGGAATTACAGGGAGATCTGTGTGTTCACACAGAAAATTCCGTGGTTCATTGCAGGCAGAGCTTGACCACAACCAAAAAAAAAATAAAAAAATAATGAGAGCCTTTAATGAAGCTCCAATTGTGCAACAAGCCATACCAGGGAGAAAAGAAACAGCAAAACCCCAAATGTTTTGATAAATGGGATTATGAAACTCCAGAGCAGTAAAACAAAGACTAAGAACACAAATGGTAATAAAGCATCATTAAAGATGCTGTTCTGAAGCACTGCTGAGGCACAGGTAAATGTCAGGTTACCCAAGGCAGAATTTTAGTACTCAAAAGCAATGTTTAATCTGATTTTTTGCTCTCCTGAATTTCTGGATGGAAGATATTCCTCTTACTTAGTGATAATTTTTATTTTCCTGTGAGGATATGTGGGTTTTTTTCAGCCCCTTCTGAGACAATAGGGCACTATGAGAAAGGACCAAGCACTAAGACCAACCCTACAGGGATCATTTGTCCCTCGTGTTCACTCCCTGACAAACAGATTTCAAATTGGGCTTTGCACCTCCATCAGAAAAGCCACACCAATTTTACAGCAAGCTGAGGAAATGCTGGAGAATATCTTAATTTAGGGATGCCAAGATTTCCCCACAATAAAACCAGGGTAGATCAACCATAATTTTTTACAAAATTATAAATGACACCTGAAGTCCTGGCTGGCTTCACGTACTGAGGGACGATTAAGCTGCAAATCTACAATTACTTCTAATCTTAAATAACTGATAGGATTTGAACTCCCAACATACAGTAGCTCAGATGTGATATTACTGGGAGCTTTTTGAAGCCAATCAATAACTATTAAAGCTGGATCCCATCAGCTACCACCAGGTATTAGCCACTTTCTCAATATTTCAAGGATTCAGTTATTCTTAGCTACAGTTAAAGTAGTAAAATGAAGTGGTCTCATACTGACACTGCGATAAATACGAGATTAAATATAGAACAAATTTATTACTCCCCGAAGTCCTACTGAGTGTCCTGATTTTTTTTTTTTTTTTCCTGTATCCACAACAATCTGGTTTACTTTGATGTTTTATTATCCCAGATCTAAAGCTGACGATTGAAAAGCAAAGCCTGTGCTGGTTCAAAGAGCCCAACGCCAGCCACGCCGGGGGAAGGGAACAAATTCCAAAGGGAAGGTGAGGATGGAGGAGCCGGCCCTGTGACAGCCGTCATGCCCCACTTAGAGCAAGTGGCACTCACAGGCGACTGATTTGTGACACTGAGCGTGTGTGACACGGCACAGCACCCCTGGAGTGCCTTGGGCTGCCAGAGGATCGTGCCTGCAGGAGCCGACTTTTCCTAATACCCTGCGCTTTGAAGAAAGCGGAATAATCAACCCATTTTTAAAGCACTGGTTTGAAGGGCTCCGAGGAGTTTTAAAGGAAAGCAGTTAATTACTTGGCTCGCTTTAAAAATAAATTAACCCACAAATTAGAGTCGGGATGGGTCTGGGTGATGATGGGTGACCCCAGAAGTGCACGTTTTTGGCTCATGCATGTCCTGAGCTCCCAAGGATGATCCCAGTTTAAGCCCAGAGGATCCTCCCTAAAGAGCAAATGACTCTGGAAAACTGCAGGAGCAACAAATCACATCCTGCTCCACCAGCAGGAGGAGAGCCCACAAAGACAAGAGTGTTTGGGTCTCAGCTAAATGCCCTGGAACCATTCAAGGCCAGGCTGGATGGGGCTTGGAGCAACCTGGGACAGTGGAAGGTGTCCCTGTCCATCGGAGGGGACTGGAACTGGATGAGCTTTAAGGTCCCTTCCAACCCAAACCACTCTGTCATCCCATGATTTATGACATGTCTTGGCATTTCTCTGCTCTCCTCACCTGGGATTCACCCCTAAGCATCAATTCCAAAGCAGCCCACTGAATATAACTCTCCCTAAGATGACAATGACAATCTAATCCAATGAAGGGATCTAGCCTCCACTACTGGTGCACACACAGGAGTCATAAAATAAATTTAGTCCCAAACAGGTAAATTTAATGGCCATGTCCAAAAGCTAGAAGTGGATTTTGCTGGAGACTGACAGGCTGGGTACACCTCCATCAGCTTGGAAAAACAAACCCACACTCTCATAAAAAATTGAAATTAACTTTAAGTAATGGAAGCATTTTCCTCCTGATGTGTTGCATCCTTCTGGGCTCCTCCTTGTCTACTCAGCAGGGAAGCTGTTGCCTTCAACCCTCAACTAGCACAGGACCATCCTTAGAATTTACAAGCCCTCACCTCAAGAAGTACCAGAGATGGTTCTGATACCAGAAGCATTCCAGCTGGGATCCTGGAGGCAGCCACCCTCCCCCAAACGCCAGGAAAGCTTAACATGACAGAAACAGCCATGCTGTGCCAGCCCATCTCAGGGCCAGAGGGGAAATCCTGCCACTACCAAGCTCCCAAAAGATGTGGCCTCTGAGGATGAGCTCCTGACAAGTGAGATGAAGAGGGCTCCATCCTTGATCAGTGCACATGGTTGGACTTTGAGATGGAACCACAAAATGGAAAAGGTGTCCCTGCCCATGGCAAGGGGTTGGAATGAGATGATCTTTAAGGTCCCTTCCAGCCCAAACCATCCTGAGATTCACTGAAGGGCTCTGGTATCATCTCAGAGCGAGCTGCATCACATCTGGGGCTGGAGCCTTTCCTGGCGTCAGTGGCACGATGCATTTACGTCAGCGTGTGACAAGGGGCCCGGAGTGACAAGGACTAAGGTAAGATTAAGCATTCAGGAGCAAAGCGTGTCCTTCACTAAAACAAGGGCGCCCAAGCCTTATCGCGCTGCCTTTGGGCACAGCCACGTGCCCAGGCACAGCCTCAACCTCCAGCTCCAGCCCTGGCTCGGACGCACATGACTTGGCAAGGCACTGCTGCAGCTTTTCCCAAGGAAAAAGCTTTTCCCAAGGAAACCATTCCTTCCCCAGCCCAGCCGTGACAAACTCCGGGAAATAAAGCCCCGAGACAACCTCCCGCTGCGCCACCGACGTGTCGGCGTGACAGACTCCGTGTGGTGACTTCACACCCCAACGTGAGGCTCCTTCCCTGCATTTGGGATTGTTCCACGAGGGAGGAACTGATGGATTTCTGCAGCCGTCGGTGCACACTGTTCCAAATTATTTCCATTTCTAATTAATATTCATAAACGAGCCACAATACTGCGCCTTCCATCAGCAGTCACACACCACCCACGCTAGATGAAAGGACAACTACACGAGATAAGCAGTTTATTGGATCAAAAGTCCCCTTTAGACGAGGAGACAGCTACTGCCAACAGCTTCCAACTGATAGCATCCCATCACATGGAGGGAGTATCAGCAGATCTCCCTCTTTAAACCCGAGATTCAGCACACGGAATGCACAACGCAATTATGACGTTAATTTAGCTGCATTTTGCTGCCTGCTTGAGGCTTGAGCTGGGGGGAGGAACTTCGGTTGGAAGAGTGCCACTGAAAATGGCTACTTCAAAAAACTCAACTGACACCCAATTATACCATCAGCTTCTGAATTTAATTCCCCGTTGTCCCTGCTGTCAGCACCACTGTCTCACCTGGCTGGTTTTGGGCAAAGACTCTGCCCTTCAGCTTTTGCCTTTACCAACCATCTCCATTTTGCTCCAGCAGGATCCTGAAGGAGCTTTACCCCTCCTCCACCCCAAACAAAGTTTAGGTGGCAGAAAACATAGGGAATAACAGCTGTTACTGTCCACTACCCCTGCACGGACAAGAAATTAATCAAAAAGACACCTGACATTCACATCAAGCCCATGCAGAATGACAGAAAACATTGGGACTGTAACATCACATTCCCCCCTCTCCACTGATGGGAAACAAGTGTTTCCCAGCTTTAAACTGCAAGACAGTAGGGTTAGTTTGGGTATTGGGAAAAAAAAAATCTTCCCTGTGAGGGTGGGCATGCCCTGGCACAGGGTGCCCAGAGAAGCTGTGGCTGCCCCTGGATCCCTGGCAGTGTCCAAGGCCAGGCTGGATGGGCTTTGGAGCAGCCTGGGATAGTGGAAGGTGTCCCTGCCCATGGAAAGGGGTTAGAACTAGATGATCCCTAGAGTCCCTTTGAACCCAAACCATCCCAGAATTTCATGATTAAAAGGAGCACAGGAAGATGCATTGCCCACTGCTCTCCAGAGCTGTTCTGCTCCTCATCCACGAGGGACCCAAACAGTCTGCCCAAGAAAAAGCATGTTTACACCCATTGCCAGAGAGGGAAAGTATAAATATTTCCAAAGCTTTATGAAGGCTGGTACTTACA
Source organism: Sturnus vulgaris (assembly GCF_052056855.1). Classification (NCBI taxonomy): domain Eukaryota; kingdom Metazoa; phylum Chordata; class Aves; order Passeriformes; family Sturnidae; genus Sturnus; species Sturnus vulgaris. The sequence goes on along the minus strand of NC_142245.1, from coordinate 112,201,297 downwards.
GTCATGCTTTGAAAGGGAAAGAATAAAGCAAAATATTCAATTAGAAAAATTACTGTAATTGCAGGTTCTATTTTATCCCTCCATTAAAGCAATAAAGTGCCTTGAAATATTGCTGAGCTGGGATACAGAGCTTAGTGCTACTTAACATATTAATATACATCCAGGGGGGTTAATTTAATTTAGATCTGCATGAGGGTCTTCTCTGCTCCCTGGCCCCTATGGTCTCCCCCTACACTTCCAGCTGGATATCCATGCATGCTTCTCCCCTATTCCAAGGGATGGACACCCAATGCTGAGGCTGGACATAAATTCTGACATGTGCCACACACCTCTGGAGTCAGAGGACATCAAGCACATCCATGCACAGCTCCACACACACTGATTCCCAGCTTAAACCGTGTTTTCCTGCCCCTCAAAGCTCTGATGTCTGAGTATTTGATTTTCTGTTGAACAAAAAACGTCCAATTCCTGCTCTCTGAACATCAAACAAAATCCTCTTGGAAATGTAAAATCATCCCATTTTGCTCTAATAGCACATAATTCCCATGGGAAGGGATTTGCTGTTGAAAGTCACTGAGTAAGGAAGTGCTGAGGCTGAAGAAGGGGCTCTTCCTCCCAGCCTTGGCTCTCTCCATGCTTTCTCCACACTACAGTGCCATGAGCTGCACTTTTCTGAATATAACCTCGCTCTTCCCTGCAACAGAAGATAAGTGAATCTTATTTTAGGGAGCCCTTCATCCTTTTAATTAAACAAATTAATATCACTTCTCCGTATCTCATAGCCTCCATTATCTTTTGTGAACTCCAACAATTCTGTTGTAAAGATATATTGAAAAAGCACTAATTGAGATAATCTCTGGAATTCAAGAGTTGCTGTATTTTTAGCCATGTTTTAAAACTATTTTCCCTTTGTTTCTGGAATGCCTCCCATCCTTCCTCCCATGCCAGACTGTTTACATTATTTAAATGCCTTCTGCTTATACCACTCTTTACAATTTTTACTTCAACAACATCGGCCTCCGTTGCTCTTTTTTCCCTCGCTTAGACATAACTGGGATGAATTCCAATCCCAAACTCAAAACCACTCCTGGTGCTTTACTGCTGTCTTCTGTGTTTGGTAGATCAGGCAATGTATTTCTGCCATCCTGTCATCCAGGGCTGCCTGTGTAGGGGTTCCAAGCATGAGGAGTTAAACTGATCTTTTTTTTAACGAGATAAAATGGGAGAATGGTGATTTTTCCAGAGACTGGAACTCTTTGAACTCACAGGGATATGTGACATGTCTCTGCTTTAGGAGATGATCCTGAGCCACCCCACTGAAAGGATGGGGGAGTTCATATCTCCTGGATTTTTTTGGAGAGTTGTCATGCCCAGGGTCCATCAAAGAAGCAAAACATGATCCTGCTCCCTGTCCCTAGAGAAAACCCCACAGAACCCCATGAGCTGAGGGAGGTTCTGGCAGCTGGACATGATCCTCCCTCACTCAGGTTTGAGTTTTTCCCCCAGGTTTAATTAGCAAAGTGATAAAGGCAGCTCCAGCTGCCAGAAGTTTTTGCATCATGGCTCCTGAGGAGTTTTTAGTAAGAGTTCTGCCAAAATGGTGGGGGTTTTATGGGAAACTTCTCCCACACCAAGCAGTCCTGTGAAGGTAGAAAAGGTGATGTAGCTCAGCAGCTGACAGTTTTCCAGCACTGAAAGCTGAGACTTCTGCAGTGTCCATTTAAACCTGTTCACAACAGGCTTGGTTTTCCCAGTGCCCATTCACTGACCATCTCCAGGGCACTGAGAGGCAGCTTTGAGGAGAGATTCCTGTCTTAGTCCTATTTGCCATGGGACAGGGAGAATGTGCCTGTTCCCTGAGCCCATCCTGTACAAAGGGGGGTACTTAAAGAGGCTGTATAAAATAGGGGGAGAGTGACTTTCTATACAGACAGATAGTGCTTGGCCAAGTGGGAACAGTTTTAAACCAAAAGAGGAGAGATTGAGATTAGATATGGGAAAGAAAAATCTTTCCTGTATGGATGGGGAAGCCCTGGCACAGGGTGCCCAGAGAAGCTGTGGCTGCCCCTGGATCCCTGGAAGTGTCCCAGGCCAGGCTGGATGGGGCTTGGAGCAACCTGGGACAGTGAAAGGTGTCCCTGCCCATGGCACGTGGAACAGGATGGTCTTTAATGTCCCTTCCAACCCAAACCATCCTGTGACATGATTCTATTCCATGGTTAACACAGGGATATTTATTTGGTATGCCAAAATCCTGCTGCAGGTAAACCAAATCAGAACGGAGCAGAGGAAGAGGAGATCATGCTAAAGGCTCTGGGCTTGAATACAGGAGGTTTCAACAAAGCTGCCAATTCTGCAAAAGATCTCCTGTGCAGCTGAAGTCACTTAAGGACAGACTGTGAATATTTCAGAGGTGAACCTGAGCTCTCACAGATTTCCAAAAAAAGGAGACATGAGGAGCAGCACAGTCTTCAGGTCCCATTATAGTTTTGGGGACACATTTGAGATGGCCTTTTGCTCTGTTTTTCTGTCTCTTGGCCAAAACTTGATTTTGTTCCTTGTTCAAGATATGCAAGTAAGGAACCAAACCACCCATTTATACTGAAATAACGAAAGTTCATCAGTGAAATTTGTTCAGGGATGGACAAATACCAACTCCTGAGACTCCTCCTCAGCACTCTAAATGTGGTTCTTTTGCTACAGCATTTCCATATAACCAAACACAGGCTAAAACTGGAATACAAGGTGGTAGGAAGTGAAAATCTCAAGTAGAGAGAGTGACAAAAATATAACAATAAAAATCCATCTGTGGAGAGATGCAATGGGCTGCTCCTGGTACACAGCTAAATGCTGAGTCCCACAATCCAGAAGATTTTGGGAGCATCCTTGACACTGCAGCCCAAAGGATATGGGATGTGCCTGATGTTCTGCCCTGCAAAGATCAAGCAATTCCACTCCACAGGGTTAAAAATACAACGTGTTCCTCCCTCCACCAGACTGCTGCTAGGCTGGAGGATTTCCTAAAGATCCTGCTCCTCTGGAAATATCTTTCCTCATTTTCTTGGGATCCTGTTTGGAAAAGCATCTCAGTGCCCTAGAGCACCACAGTATGCTTGGCCATCACTCTGAATCCCAGCACTATCAGAAGAAGGTGGGTCAATGAAGTGACAATATTTGGCACATGTTCTTTGCTTACGCCTTTAATTACAATTTAATTTTCTCTCTAGCAAAGCCTTACTCTGACTCACAATTCCTCCTGCCTAAAAGCTTCCAGGTGTTAAAACACTGCCTTGTACTACTGCTCATTTTCACTACAGTCAGGTGCTAAAAATCAAGTCAGGATTCATGGGAAATAAAGTAAAATGAGCAGAGAGTGAAGTTGTGTGAGGGATCCAGACTTCTCCACAGGTTCACCTTCGTTCCCCAAGGAAAATTACATGTTTCACGTCCCATTTCTGCTCCTTGCAGTCTCAAGGCAGAGCAAGTAGCTCTCCTCCAAAGAGATGCTTTATCACCATCAGTTTTTCCTCCATCCTTTTCATTAAAAGAAAATGCTCCCTGAATAACCTACATTTGTTCCGAGAGGAGAACCACTGCAAGGAATAAAGCTGGCTCAGTGCAGCTGAAAGCAAAATGGAAGTGTCTGGAAAGGTGGAAAATACAGAGCCTGGAATTTTAACACACACAAAATGGTGAACCATCTTTCCTCCTTCCCTTGGCACCCTGCCTCTCCTCCACCAGGAAAGGCACTGTCAGGCTGCCACTGGCATTGGAGATAAAGCCATAGGGAGAGTGGGAAAAAAACAAACAGCTGTTTTTCCTGGAGTTCAGCTTGAACAGCTGAAAAGGGATGTTGTGGTCAAGGACCACATGGGTGGGAGCATTTAGGAAAGCAGCCTGCAACCCAACTTCAAAGGAGTTGACTTCCCTTCCAGTTCTTGGAATCCTGGAGATGCTGTCCCCAAAATAACTTGCAATGGTGTCTTCACCTTGAAAGCCATGGAAATTTTATGCTGGTTCCAGTAAGAACTAAGTCAGGTCACTCAAGCAGTTCTGCTTCCCTTTCCTCCCCTCAAAAAACCAGGGCAGCTGCTGTCACTGCCCAGCCACAGGGCACCACCTCAACAGCATCCAAGAGCAAACCAGTTTCTCCTCCAAATCCCACTCCCCACCTGCCCAAGCCATGCTGTCTCTGCAGAAACACTGGGTCACATGGGATGGGGAGTTGCCAGCAGGTCAGGGCAGGATATTGTTTCTCCCAAGGAAAGGTTTGGTGAAATCTCTGCCCTCCCAAGGCTGGCCCGGCAGATCTGCTCCAACATCTGTGGTTGGACCCCCTCTAGTGGGAACCACTCAACAAAACATGGAGCATCACCACCACTCGCCACCCACAGAGACCCCACTCAAGGGATAAATCCCTTTTTCCATTGTTATTATGATGATTATTATTATTATTATTTCCACTCTCTCACAACCTACACGCTCTGTAGATGTTATTGGACCTCTACACCCACAGCCCAGCACTTCCTTAAGGAGATCCTGCAGAAATGGGGGTGGAATGGGTAAGTTTTTTGGAAGGGAGAACAATCTCGCTGGAAAAAAAAATATAAAAAGTTATACCCCAGACCTGATTTTGTAGGGAGAACATATTTATCATCTATCCCAGAATGTCTTCCTTCTGCCAACTTGTCAAAAGCTGACAAAACTCCATACTATAAAAGCAAGCTGTTAAAACTTGGCTAAAAGGAAAAACTCAGCTGCCAGACAAGCTAACCAGAAAAAGCTGAAAAAAATATTCCAGCGTGCCAGGGAAGGCAGTAAATTTACAGAAAGGCTCTACAGAGCTGAACATCCCAAACCAAGACAAGGAGGCAGCATTAGGTCAGCAGCTTCTGGTTCATCTGCTGTTTGACAAGCAGATGGCTCCCACTTTGAGGGATCTGGGCAGAGAACTTCAGGGTTGTAGAGCTGCCTGTATTTCTAAACTATCCAAAATAATGTGTCTCTAACTCACAACGTTCATCCCAGACAAAGTATTTTAGGGGAGACTGAACCCACTCAACACAAAATGCCACATATTGCATTTAAACCCATTGATTCATCCTTCCACCTCCGAAGATGAACAGCTCATAGATTTGGTCTTTCCACTAATAAAAAAAGATGCCAACTCTCTGCCTAAATGTTAGGAATTTCTCACCATGTACGTACACAAGATAATTTTTAATGTCACAACACTGACAAGGGTTGTTGTGGTTTACTGGGTTTTCTTGCACAAAATGTTTTTCTCCTAGATCTCTCTTCACATCTGTTTTAATAACAAACCCCATAAATAGAGCACACTTATGTCCCAAAACTCACCATCACTGATAGTTTAACAGACACAGAATGATTTCCAGCTGGTCAGCATTCATTTTAGCTCAGCTCCACATCCCGTTAATCCAATGGAATCCAATAATGTTTGCTTTAATAGCACAGCACAACACAAGGGATCGGACTTTCCACTCTAAACCCCCTATTCCAGGGCAGCATCCATGACCCAGTAACCCACTTCCAGCAGAGGTTAAGGAAAGGTACAGCAGACGGGGAAATTCACTACTGTCATTCACACAACCTATGCAACTACTCAAGATACCAAAACTTCTATTTCTCCTGAATTTTCAGAGCTGAACAGCTCCAGCAAAAGCAACAGCCCTGTTTCCATCCTGTTTCCAGCAAAACCACAGCATCCCTCCTCAAGGAACAGCCCTTGGCAGCTTGCACTGCAGCACCTCTGTAATGAGCATAACAAGACCCAGCTGGCATCCTTCACTTCTTGGATAGTCTGGATGAATTGTTTAAGACCTCAAGACAATCTAAGATTTGAGAAGAAAGGTGAATATTGTAGGTTTATGTAGGTAAAAACCCCAGGAGCTGAGCTTTATTGGTGGGAATGGCATTGGAGATCAGACTACTGGCATCCATTTGAGATCAGACTACTTCTAGCAAGAATTCAAAATATATATATATCTATACACACACATATGTTTTTACTATTTTTCCAACAGCCACTATAGACAGACAGTATTAACACATCCTCCAGATCCCAGTTGAACTAAAAAAACACACAAAAACCCCAGGAATATCACTAACCCCCCCCTCACACTTGCACTGCCCCCTCAGCCCTCCTGCCTGGTCACGATCCACCCTCTGAATATAACACAAACAGACAAAGCCCCCATCCAGACTGCTCCAAAACAAGCTGCTTCTCCCACAATCCTGACAAAATGAAGAGACAGCCTTGCTAAAATAAGATCCCGACGTATATTTATATTTCTGCCATAAAATGCTATTTATTCACCATCTTATTGGCGACTCTTCCCAGTATTTACGAGAAGAAGCTGCCACAGGAATTGTGTCATCCCTCAAAATCCAAACGCAGATTTACCTAATGTATTCAGGACGAGAATTCCTGTACTACTCCAACCTGCCTCCCTCCAATTCTCCACGATTTCTCTCCCAGCTGCTGAGCAACACCCACGCCATCCCCTACGTAAGGTACGATCCCGATTACGCTCCATGCAGCGGCAGCGCGGATCCGTGATCCCACAGGGGAACCAGGCTCGGAGCATTACGCACTGAACTTACGCTGTCCTAGGTTTTCCTCCTCCATCCCCACGTCTAAACTTCTCCCCAGCACGCAGAGATTGTGCCACAGGCAAAGGTGGCCAAAGCAGTGCGTTTCAGTGTTAGTCCCATCACCACATCCGAGATTAATTTTAATGGTGTTGGTAATAGCTGTAGTGGGAATGCAAAAAGACACCCTCGTGGAGGCTGCTCCACAGATCCCAGGAAGTTAATTCTGGCTCTGGTCAGATATTGGGAGTCGGCTCCACGCTGTCCAGCACGCCTGAAAGAGCGGGAGCTGGGCACTGGTGGGATTAGAGATCAACAGGAGAGAAAGCTCCCTGATTTCACCTAACGTGATCCGGGCTGCAGCACTCCTTGTCACTTCCCTTTGGCATTCGCAGCCCTGCACAATCTCTGAAGCAAGTTGTTTTCCTCTGCATCAGCATAGCAGGGAAAAGTCTGGGCAACTTGAGCTTTGTTTCTTCCTATTACCCAAAATTCAGCCCCCCACACATGCACTCCCCTCTGTCCCTGCCGGCATCACTTCAGCATCCCCCTCCCCATGCGCTCGCTCAGGCAGGCTGGGGCATGGGGTGTTTGTGCACAGCTAAAACACAACCATTTCTTCTGCCTGACTCCAAGAAAGGAAAAATCCAACTTGCCAGAGGAGCATCTGCATTGAGAACCGCTTTTGCTGACGGGATCAGCACTTGGGAGTACCAGGGGAAGCAGCAGAAAGGGTCGCGGACCAATTTATCATCCTCGCACGCACCACCCGCAGACATCCCCCTCCCGCCACCCCCCAGCCCAAATCCCGGCCGTAAAAAACCCATAAAAATAGAATAAACCCCCAAGCAGAAGTTGAGAACAAATGTGCTTTGAACGCTGCACAAATGACATTGAAGATGCAGAAGAAATATGTATTTGCTGTTGCACTGCATGATCGCATGGGCTTATTTCCCACGTACACATCTCACGCACCCTTCCAACCAGATCCCCTCTCCTCCACCCCCGTGGCTTCTTCAAAAAAAAAAATTTGGGGAAAATAAAATCGTTGATCCCTAAGGATTATTTTAAAAGCTACAAACGCCAAGTGACCCCCATCTGGAGCCTCTTCCCTACAGCCTGACCCATCCGTGGGGTGGAGGGAGTGCAGCCACCACCCCGTGACACAACCCAGAGCTGTCCCTCTACCCCCACCCCAAAATCTCACACCCCTTCCACGTTACCAACCCGCGCCCCAGCTCAGAGGATGCTGGGCCACGCCGGGTTTTTACAGCTGTCCTTACACCACCTCTTTCCGTAAGCCCGACATCTCTGTGGCAGTGTTTGCATCCACAGGCTTTCATCCTGGAGAATCCCTCCCTGCCTCCTCCCACCTCTCTTTTTGGGCAGGATAACGTAATTTCCAGCTCGCACTGAAGGATGCTGTTTTATTCCTGCCGAGCTCGAGGTCACTTCCCAGACCTGTCCTCCGGGCAGTGTCTCCTTCACCCCAGGACCTCTCCCTCCGGCAGGGAACAGTCCCTTATCCCTGACCTTCAGCCCCACCGCCGCCGTCCCCACCGAGGAGGTTTCTCCTTTCTCCAAAGCCACAGCCGAGGCATCACGCTGCGTTTTTCCACTCCCACCGCCCGCTCCTTCGTTTCAGGGGGAGTCAGCGAGCCAGCAGCTCCCGCTCCCGCTGCACTGGCTGGGGAGAGGCTCTCGGGGATGGATGAGACCCTCACTCCTCATCCCTACGGCATCGGTGCCAGGGGGATATCAGCCCTCTGGAACCAGCACATCCCAGTGCTTGGCAGCCACGGCTCCATTCCCCTGCAGACCCTCTCTGGAGCAGCCCCTGCAATTCCATGGGGTCTTTTCCTGGCTCCGGGAGAGGGGTGGTGGGGTGAGTTCCCCCCAGGGCCACAGGACCGACCTCTGCAGCGCTGCCACTGCCAGGGTCACCCCTAGCCTGAGCACCCACCAGAGCAGCTCCATGATACCCTCCCCATCCTGCCCCATGTCTGTGGAGCACCATCTCATTCCCACGGAGCTAGAATCCCTTCCATCCCACACCATGGACACAGTTCTGTGCCCCCTCCAAGCTCTGAGCCCTATTCTCCTCTCCCCAGCCCCACACTCTCATTTGGGAGGACATCTCTGCTCCTTTTGGGGCTCTTCTCAGTGAAGAAGGGGTCACCCCAAATCTCCACGTGCGGAGCACCATCTCATGTCCTGCTTGTACCAACCAACACCACTCTTCCCACCTCAGCCCCACAGACACATTTTGGGGGAACTTCTCTTCCCCTCAAATGTTCCCTCAGCACAAGAGGGACCTTGGCACCTCTTCCACCATGGGGAGCACTGGAAAGGATTCACCTCAGATCATGAGATGACAATGACCCCCATGTCCCCCACCTCAGCCCCCCAAGCTCATCTTATGGGAATTGCTCCTCCCTTTGGGTCTCTCCTCACTCAAAGCTGGAATAACCCCCAAATCTCCTCTCCTTCTCCAAACGGGGAGCACCACACTGACCACCACCACCTCAGACCATCAGGTGACACTGAGCCATGTCCATCTCAGACCACAAGTTGACAGTAACCCCCATGTTCCCCACCTCAGCCAGGGACAGTGACCCATGTCCACCTCAAATCATGAGGTGACACTGACCCCCATGGGTCCCACCTCAGCCAGGGGACAGTGATCCACCTCAAGCCATGAGGTGACACTGCTCTACGTCTGCCTCACACCATGAGGTAACAGTGATGGCCATCTGCTCCACCTCAGCTAGGGGACAGTGACCCACCTCAGCCCATCGAGGTGACACTGACCCCCATCTGCCCCACCTTGTCCAGGGGACTCACCTACATCAAACCATGAGATGACACTGACCCACATCAAACCAGGAGATGACACTGATCCACCTCAAACCATGAGATGACACTGACCCACATCAAACCAGGAGATGACACTGATCCACCTCAAACCACGAGGTGACACTGACCCATGTCCACCTTGGACCAGGAGGTGACACTGACCCACGTCCATCTTGGACCACGAGCTGAGAGCTCCCCACCTCATCCAGGAGACAATGACCCATTTTAAACCAGAGGGTGACACTGATCCATGCCCATCTGGACCACGAGCTGACAGTCACCCACATCCGCCTCAAACCAGGGGCTGACACCCACCTACACGAGCCCCTCCTCGGCCAGCGCACACCGACCCACCTCGGACCACAGGGGACACTGACTCACGTCCACCTTGGACCACGAGGTGACACTGTCCCCCGTCCATCTCAAACCGGGAGGTGACAGTGTCCCCCGTCCATCTCAAACCGGGAGGTGACACTGTGCCCCGTCCATCTCAAACCGGGAGGTGACACTGTCCCTCGTCCATCTCAAACCAGGAGCTGACCCTGCCCCACGTCCCCCTCGCACCGGGCGCTCGCCGCCCCTCCGCGGCCGCGCTCCCCGACCCGGCGCGCCGCCCGCCCCGCCGGGGGCACGGCGGAGTCCCCGGCCGCCCCTTACCTCCAGACCTGCCCCATCTGCAGCAGGTGGATGACGGACTGCCAGACCCAGACGGAGATCCTGCAGAGGCGCTGCGCCCCGGGGGTGGCGGTGCCGCCGGCTCCTCCTACCCCGCCGGCGGGTCCCCCACGCCGGCCCGCGGTCCCCCCCATCATGGGCGGCCCGCGGCTGCTGAGCCCCTGCACGGCGCCCAGCCCGCCGCCCGTGTAGTCCTGCACGAACCAGCGGAAGCTCAGGATCTGCACCAGCACCGAGGGCAGCAGCACGAAGGCCAGGGTGAGGCCGCACCACACGTAGTCCCGCCGGCCGTAGTGGTGCAGCGCCAGCCACAGGTCCGTGCCCACATCCCCCACCAGCACCAGCAGCGCCAGCACGATCCACAGGCAGTCCAGCCACGGCCGCTCGGCCGCCTCGCCGCCCTCCGGCGGCCCTTCGGCGGCGGCGGCGGGGGGGCGCGGGGCCAGCGGCTCGGCGGCGGCGGTGGCGGCGGCCCGCCCGAAGAGGTTCCGCAGGCAGGCGCTCCGGCAGCCCCAGTAGCAAGACGACGTGTTGCAGCAGTGGCAGATGTGCAAGGAGCTGCTTGCGCCCGGCTCCTCCGCCACCTCGGCCGCCGCTGCCCCGACGCCGCCGCCCGTGGCCGCCGTCGCCTCGTCCAGGTTGTGCAGCTGGGCGAAGCCGCTGCCGCCGCCGCCGCCGCCGCCGCCGCCATCCGACTTGGCCGCCATCTTGCTGCCGCCGCCGCCGCCGCGTCCCCGGCCCGTTCGCCGGGCGCTCGCTCGCTCTGCCCCCCCCGTGCCCGCTCCCCCCGCCCGCCGCTTCCGGGGGCGGCGCTTCCGCGGCGCGCGGGACGGGCCGGGGCCGCCTGGCGGCGACAGCGACCGGAGCGAGCGGCGCCTCCCACAGCCCGGACAGCGGCCGCCGCTCGGGGATGCTCCGTGCCCCGTCCCACCCGGCCCGGGGAGCTCACGGCGGTGAGGCCTGGAGAACGGGAGGCTTGAGCGGGGACCTCACCGCGATCTGCGACTTTTCCTCGTGAGGGGAAGAGGAGGAGCGCGCTGGGCTCTGCTCCGTGCTGAGCCGGGACGGGAGTCAGGGAATGGCCTGGAGTTGTGTCAGGGGAAGGTTGGGGTGGGTTACTGGGGGAAGGTGCTGATCCCAGAGGGTGACTGGGCACTGGAACAGCTCCTCAGGGAATGGTCACAGCACCAAACCCGAGCTCAAGAAGCACTTGGACAACGCTCTCAGGCACAGATGGGAGTGTTGGGGATGCTCCTGTGGAGGGGCAGGAGTTGGGCTGGATGATCCTTGTGGGTTCCTTGTAGCTCGGTTTATTCTGTGATTCTCTGAACAAACTCTGCCCTCACAGATCTCAACACCCTCACAGGGAAGAATTTCTTCCTAAAATCCCATCTAGCCTTGACCTCTTTCAATTTAAAACCATTCCCCCTTGTCCTGTCACTCCATGCTCTTGTCCAACGTCCCTCTCCAGCTTTCTTGGAGCTCCCTTACAGAATCACAGAATTAGGTTGGAAAAGACCTCTGGCATCACCGAGTCCAGCTGTTAAACCATGGACATGATCATGCCTAAATTGTATCCCCAAGTTCTACATCTAGACATGTTTTGAAAATCTCCAGGGATAGGGGTTCCACCATGAGGTTGCCTTGGGCAGCCTATTCCACTGCCTGACCACTCTTTCCATGAAGAATTTTTCTGAATATCCAATCTAAATCTCTCCTGGTACATTCCTTGAACAGCTCCAGGCATGGTGACTCCACAAGCTCACTGTGCAGCCTGTTCCAATGTCTAATCACCCTTTTTGTGAAAAAATTCCTCCTAATGTCCAACCTGAACCTCCTCTCCAGCCACATAAGACCTAGGCTCCAAGATCTCCCCAGGGCTCTCTTCTCCAGGCTGAACAACTCCACTTCTCACAGCCTTTCCTCATAGGAGAGGTGTTTGTCTCTTTAGTCATCTTGAAATCACAAAATCTACACTGAATCATAGAATATTCTGATTTAGAAGGGACACACAAGTCCAACCCCTTGCATGGGACACCCCAACTATCCCATCCTGTGCTTGAGAGGATTGTCCAAACTCTCCTGGAGCTCTGGCAGCTTTGGGGCTGTGCCCATTCCCTGGGGAGCCTGTTCAGTGCTCCACCACCCCTGGAGAAGAACCTTTCCCTGATATCCAACCTAACTCTTCCTGACCCAGCTCCAGCCGTTCCCTGGGTCCCATCCCTGTCACTGGAAGCAGAGATTGGAGCTGCCTCTCTGGAGGAGCTGCAGCCCTCAGTGAGGTCTGATCTCTGTCTTCTCCTGATGAACAAACCCAGTGACATCATTTGCTCCTCAAGCAGCCCCTGAGACCCTTCACTCTCTTCCTGGTTCTCCTCTGGACACTAAAAAATTTCCATTGTGCTTCTTCCCCCAAAGCCCAAATGCTGACACCATTCCTCAGGCCAGCTTCAGCTGGACCTCCCTGTGCTAACCCCATCCTACTCCCAAATCACCTCCCCAGTCCAGTGTCAACTGCCCTGTCCCTGTCACCTGCTCAACCTCAAATCCCAGGATAACCACCCAGTTCATCCTCATCCAGGCTCCTTTTTCACCTTCCCATCTCCAGCAGCTCCCAGGTTCCTGGCAGATCTCCTCTGGGTTTCTTTTTGCCTTTTTCCTTCTCATGGTTGTGCTGGGGAAGGTCAGGTCCCTCTCCTGTACTCAGAGGGTGATGGAGCTGTGGCTTCCTCATCCTGGAAATGTTCAAAGCCAGGTTGGATGGGACTTGGAACAACCTGGGATAGTGGAAGTTGTGCCTGCCCATGGCAGTGGGTTGCACTGGATGAGTTTTAAAGTCTCTTCCAACCCAAACCTTTCTGGGATTCATTCTCTGTTGATAACAGCTCTCTCCAAGCACACCTTGGCACTCCAACCTCCCACCACCTTGTTGCCTTCTCAAATCCCCCACCTTGGTGTCTTCCTGTCCTTCTCCTTCTAACACAGGGATTCTCCACCCCCTCCTCTGCTCTTTGTCATTCCCTTACCCACTTTGGGGGACACTGCTTTTCCCACCCTATACTTACAGAGTCAGGCAGACTCCAAGGGCTCAGCTCTGTGCTGGAGAAACCTCTGGCAGGCTGAGGAAGAAGCTCCCAGCTCTGTTTTTGGGATCTGCCTGGAGCTGAGCTGCACCCCGGGCAGCTGTTTCAGTGAAGGACCCACTGGCAGTCTGGGAAAACCAAATTCCAGGTCCTTTCCCCTCAGTTCCATGTTAGACATCTGTTCATTCATCATATCCATCTTTTCTGAGCTGTCTTGTGCTGTCCTCTGTAGGTTACAATCTCTCCTCTTTTCCATGTTTTTTTTTTTTTCCCCACCATTCAATAAGAAGACTCCTTCCAGATGCTCCTTCTCCAGCAGATGCTTCTGCCTCTTTCTGTGGGAATTTGAGTTCTATCCTTTCTTCCTTTTTTTTTTTCCTTAAAACAGTGTCAAAATATCAGGGCTGAGAATGTCAGGACTCCAGAATTGGCTGCAAAAGTTGTTGCTTTTCGGAGTCTAAATTTCAACATGGAGAAAAAAGAAAGAACTCCAAGAAAGTAGAAAAATGCAGGTAAAGTACAGATAAAATGCTTTTTCAGGGAGGAAAAATTAATTCAATCCTGAAGAAAAAGTGGGAGGACTTTCATATATTAAACAGGCTGTCTGGGAAGGGTGTATTTGGTGTTTCTGGGTGACGTCAAAAGAGCTGAAAAGTTTTTTGAAGTCTGAAAAAAATGCTGTTGGTTTTGAAATGGTTGGATCATGCTGTAGCAGAGAAGCAGAAGAAAGGGAGCAGAAAGCAAAGCTTTGGGCATGATCCATGTGGATGCACCTGATGCACACCTGGATGTGGACAAATTTCACTTGGTATGAAACTCTGGCACAAAGTTCTTAAAAGAGAGAAAACAGGTATTATTTATAATATTATAGAGTGGGATCAGACACAACAGGATCCCACAGATCCCCATAATAGCACATTCAAGTGTTGAAGATATTCTCTTATTTTCTGCCAACTTCAGCTATTGCAAGAATATGGAAATAAATAAGAGCAAAACCAACCCTCGACCAAAATTACTTCATGTGCATAAGACATGTATAAATATATATATAACATCAACTCCCTCTCCTGATGGATACTTTCAAACCTAAATATGGATGTTAATTCTCACAGCAGCAAGAAATAAGGACTCTGGGACCCATATTTTTGGGTGAGAAGCACCCAGATTAAGCTTCGACTTCTGATTTGCAGTACAAGGAGATATAAATGGAAGCATCCCTCATTCCTTCAAACTTTTCTCTCTAGCAGATTTGCTACATATGATTAAGAGGATAAAAAAAATCCCCCAAAAACCAAAAACAACAGAGAAGTAAACAAACTATTTGGTCTTATTACTTCTATAGAAGTGTAGGTGAACCAGTAAGGGGGCAGACGAGTCATCTGTTTTGATACAAAATCAATCCAAAACTTGTTAGATGAGACATTCGGGTGGGAGAAGCATTAGTTGAGGATTTCAGCGTTGGCACATGGAGTGAGAGAAGCAGCTGCTTGGGCAGGGGATGACACAATGACAATACTCTGCTGGCACTGCCCCCCAACTCCTCGGGTGCGGCTGTGGCCACCTGTGCCCAGGAAAGGTGAATTCCAGCTGCAGGGAAGAGCTGGGTGTTGATCAGAGCCCAGGACAATCTGTCTTTTTCTCCTGTGGACTGAAAGAATTTGGCTTGTTTAGTTTAGCTAAAAAATGAGGCTGGAGAAGGAATATGTTTTCCTGCCTATAAATACATCCTGGAAAATAAATGTGAGCGGAGGGAAAGGCATTGGGACACTGAAGGGCAACAGTGGAAAAGTAAATGAGTAGGAACTGGCCATGATTATTTTTAGCCTGGAAATCGGAAGATCTTTCCAGTAGGAGTATCGGAGACTGAAATAAAAAAGTAACTCATTTAACACATAACTTCCTGATTTTATCAAGGAGAAGGCATGCCAGTGTGGAGGGATAAACAGCTGGGATGGAAGCCCTTTAAAGGTCTCCCATGCCAGATCATCTCTCCTCGGAAAGATCCTGTCCATTTTGATGCACGGTACGCTACGTTCCTTCCTGCACCAGGGGATGAGTCATGGCTACATGACTCCGTGGGTGGCCAGAAGTGATATCTCCACCACTTACATCTTAATTCCTGATTATCCCATGATGTTCTCCAGCTCCTGCTCCCTCACTTAGCACACAGCAGAGATGTACCCATGTCCCAACCTCCCCACAACCCCCTGATTTCCCTCTTTCCCACAGCTGCTGCTGTGGGGTTGCTTTGGCCAAGGACATGGGGGTGATGCTTTGTCCCTTCAGCCCACAAGAGCTCCCTTGTAGTTCCCTTGTAGTCCTGGCCCTCCCAGAGAGCCAGAAGTCATTACTCAGAGCCTGTTTCTTTTATTAGCCAACTCTCTGTATTTTTAGGGATTTTTTGGAAGTTGTGAGTGTCAATCACACCCATGTTGAGATCTCTCAACTCATATTTTTGAGAGGAGAAAGCTTTCCTCGGCACTCAGCAGCATCCCACGCTTCCATCACGCTGGAGGCGCTTGTGTCCGGAGGTCTGGGTAAACTCTGGGTGACCCCAAGATCTGCAAGTATTTATAAAACATGTTTAGGCAGGGTTTTTCCCTCACAGCACTCTCATCTGTCTGTGCCTTGCATTTCGTGTTCCTGCTGTTCTCCAGGAGCACCAGGGAGGCACTGGGAAGGGGAGGCGTGTTCAGTTCTCCAGCAGCACCCTGGCATGGGATCACAACCTCCTTGTGCTGCTTGGTTAAAGGCTTTTTTCATCCTGATCAATACCCTCCTTGAGCTGTGTGGTCTTCCATCTTCCAGGCATTTATTCAGATCAGGGGAACAAACACTAAATATAGAGAGGTATGTAAGCCAGAATCAGAGTTGTGTAAATCTGGAGCTACCTCATTTAAATAACTGGGGGATGGATCCAGCTAAGTGTTTGGTGTACATGGAGTACAGATAATTACAATTAATGGGGATTTACTTTAAGCAAAGTAGGTCAGAAAAAAATGACATCTTATTGTGTCATTAGTTTCCATCAATTACTTCCATGTTGTTTGCTCAGTTCCCAAGTCAAACGAGTGTGGGCTGACAGCCTTGCAAGCTCAACTTGGTATTGTCTCTAAAAATCAAACTGCATTATTTCTGCCTCATGCATCATCACTAACAATAAAGCATCCACTGCTGGAATATAGCAGGTGGCTTTTTTATTCATGCATGAGGCAGAAAAAGCTCCAGCTTCCATTGCCACGATGTTCATGTCTCTGCAGGATCAAAAGTTGAATGTGTTGGTAAACTTTGTAGTTATTGTGTGAGCTTGACTTAGAAGACTCACTCAGGCCAGTCCTTCTGTTGATGAACTTTGCTCATTTCTATCAATCTCTTTGAATGCTACATGTATATACCAGGGCAGGATCAAAGGATGCTGCTTTTGCTGCCACTTGTCCCCCTCTGGCAGCACTGTCATAGAATCGTGGAATCCTGGAATGGTTTGGTTTGGAAGTGATTTCTTAAAGCTCACTCTGTTCCAGTGCCCTGCCATGGGCAAGGACACCTTCCACTCTCCCAGGTTGCTCCAAGCCCCGTCCAAACTGTCCTTGGACACTTCCAGGGATGGAGCAGCTCCATTGCCTCTGAGTAACCTGTGCCAGGTTCTCACCACCCTCACTGTAGAAAACTCATTTCTTGTATTTGATCTAAACTGACCCTCCTTCAGTTTAAAACCTCCAATCCTTGCCCCTTTTGTCCTCATCTGTCTTACAGGCCCCCTTCAAGTACTAAAAGGCTGCAATAAGCTCTCCCTGGATCCTTCTCCAGGTGAACACCCCCAGCTCTCCCAGCCTGGCTCCAGAGCAGAGGGGCTCCAGCCCTTGGAGCAGCTCCATGGCCTCCTCTGGACTCTCTCCAGCAGCTCCACTGATGGAGCCCAGGACTGGAGGCAGCTCTGCAGGTGGGGTCTCACCTGAGCAGGACAGAGGGACAGAATCTCCCCTCCTCTGCTGCCCATGCTGGGGGATCAGCCCAGGGCATGGGGCAGTTCTGGGATGTCAGAGCACATGGCCAGGGCATGTCCAGCTCTCAGCCACCACTTTGTGGCACTCCAGGAAAGTTGCAGAAGGTCCCAAATGTTCTCTGTTGAAAAGCCAGTCCATAGCCACCAGTGTGAGGAATGCTTGGTGAACATTTCCAATTTTATATGAGGGCTTAATTTTTGAGTTTTCTTTTTAGCAGTGCAATTGACTGGTAAGTGATATCAGTGACCGCCGATAGTTTAGTCCTTACTGATCATAAAATCATGGAATCACCGAATGTTTTGGGTAGGAAGGGACCTTAAAAACCATCTTGATCTATTCCTGCCATGAGTTGGGAATCTCCCACTAGACCAGGTTGTTCAGAGCCTCATCCAGCCTGGACTTTAAACAACTGAACGTTGTTTAACTGAATGGAACTGAACCCCCTACTTCAGTTTGTTCTGACAGCTGGACCGGGTGTTTCACTTCCAGTTCCTTACAAATCCCTGAAACATGTTCAGGTCCTCAAGTGTTGCATGATAAAATTTGGATACCCATTCCCCACTAAATATGAAATTATTTGAATCCCAAACTTGTGTCTATCGGACAGAAATACTACATTTAATTCACTTTACACCTCTTGACAAATTTAAGAGTTAGTATGGTCTCGAGATGTGTGCATTAGCAAACTTCATAGTTCCTGTTATCTTGATCTTACCTGCAGTGACAGGGTTTATTCAGCTCTCCTCAGGCTCCCTTTAATCTCCTGAGAGCTGCAGCAGTTTTCATTTATTACTGTGCATCAAAAGGAACCTGTCTGCTCTCTCTGCTTCCCCCAAAATGCTTTTGAGGGACACCAATTCGATGCCATCAGCTGAACCAGTGACATTGGGTGCCTGCTCCTGGGGCCACCTGAGGAGTGAAGCTGGCCAGGAGAGGGTGACTCCAGGATTTCCATCCTGCCTGCCTTTCCTGGAAGTACTTGCATCTTTCCCATTAAACCATGGATAATCCCCTCAGTCCTGCTCCTTGAGGAACTCGTTACCCAGTAGGAAGGAGCAACGTGACTTCATCAGCCAAGGAAGGTGGTGAGCAGTGCAGGGAAAAGCATTAACAGCTCAGGCCTCCAGTTTGATGGACTTGCTCGGTGCTTTTCCAAGCTGGGATTTAGGAAAAGCGACTACACAGCATTTCCTACTTCCCCCCATGGGATTCCAGTGATTTAATTGGCTCTGAAGGGCAGGGATGTATCTCATAGAGTAGTTGGCTGCTGTTGTCACTGTGCCACGCTGCTCCTCAGAGCTCAGTGAAAAATAAACTTATCAGGCAATGCTTCCTGTTCCAAGCAGGGTGAAGGTTGGCCCCTGTGCCAGTGGGAAGTGTGGGTAACATCCAATTTTTCTGTTCTTCTGGGTCGCTAGAAAAGCCAATGTAGAGCGATGAACTGTGGGAGGAAGTGGAGCTGGATTTCACACTTGAACTAAGGTAAGGTATATTCCCTGTCAAATAATTCCCCTTCCCACAGTCCCTGATGCTTGTTTTTTATAACTGACGATCATTGAATCACAGAATGGTTTGGGTTGGAAGGGACCTAAAAGTTCATCCCTTTCCACCCCCTGCAATTGTCAGAGACACCTTCCACTATCCCACGTTGCTCCAAGCCCTGTCCAGCCTGGCCTTGGACACTTCCAGGGGTCCAGGGGCAGCCACAGCTTCTCTGGGCACCCTGTGCCAGGACCTCACATGGAAAAATTCCTTCCCAACATCCCATCTATCCCTGCCCTCTGTGTCCTGTCCATTCCCTGTGTCCTGTCCCTCCAGCCTTGTCCCCAGTCCCTCTCCAGCTCTCCTGGAGCCCCTTTAGGCTCTGCAAGGGGCTCTGAGCTCTCCCTGGATCCTTCTCTTCTCCAGGTGAACACCCCCAGCTCTCCCAGCCTGGCCCCAGAGCACAGGGAACCTTCAGAACATGCTCTGGACTCAGTCCAACAGGTCCATGTCCTTCTTATGTTGGAGGCCCCAGAGCTGCAAGCAGTACCTCAAGTGGGGTCTCATGATGCTGTAAACCTCCCCTGAACCTCTGACTGTAAGACAGTATTTTCCTGTATTTAACACTGTCACTACAGAATTGTTACTTAAATGCATGACCTTTTATATCAAACCAAATTTGGACAGAATGGTGCACAAACCTGAATGTAGCTGGGTTTCCTCCTGGAAAAAGGCAAGGAAAAGATGACTGGTGACTGCAGCTTCTCACATCTCCCTCTGGCTGAAACATCAGCCCAAGCACTGCCTCTTTCCAATGTGGGCTGCTACACCTTGATGTCTTTACTTCTTCTCTTCTTGCTCCTTCCTCTAGACAAAGTACTGCAGAGAAATCGCCTTCCCCTGATTCCCTGCTGATCTTCTGAGATCCTCTATGGCACATTTTCCTAAAGCTCTGTCCACACCAGGTCTCCTTGCTTTTCTCTCATTTTTCTCCTTTTTCTCCTGAGAGCAGAATTTCCATTTCCATTTTATTCCTGTTGTTTATGGCATGAACCTTGGAGTTGTCCTATGCAGGTCCAGGTGTTGGATTTTGATGTTCCATGTGGGTCCCTTCCATCTCCTGAGGTTCTTTAATTCTATGCTGGTGACACCTTTGCAGCTCCTCTCCCCATGCACCACACAGGATTCTGATTTTTGTGTCCTTTTGCACTCTGTAAATCTCCTCCCCCTGCCTTGGCTCCACTTCAACCACCATTTGTCCCTCTTGGGCCCTGAGTGGGAACATAGAATCCCAGAATGGTTTGAGTTAGAAGGGACCCTAAAAAACACCTAATTCCAGTCCTCTGCCAGGGATCTTCCCATCCCATGATTTTGTTCTGGCAGAAACAGGCTCCAGTTTCAGAGTTTCAGGCAATGACATCGAATTTTTACCTGTTTTGGGAAATCCATTCACTTGCCTTTGCCACTTGGCATTACGTGTGAGGGGATGGGGCAAAAACACTATTTATTCCATAATGGAGCAGAACTCTTCTTTGTAGGCTAACAAACACTCTTTCTTTCTTTCTTTCTTTCTTTCTTTCTTTCTTTCTTTCTTTCTTTCTTTCTTTCTTTCTTTCTTTCTTTCTTTCTTTCTTTCTTTCTTTCTTTCTTTCTTTCTTTCTTTCTTTCTTTCTTTCTTTCTTTCTTTCTTTCTTTCTTTCTTTCTTTCTTTCTTTCTTTCTTTCTTTCTTTCTTTCTTTCTTTCTTTCTTTCTTTCTTTCTTTCTTTCTTTCTTTCTTTCTTTCTTTCTTTCTTTCTTTCTTTTTCTTTCCTTCTTCCACCATTTTAAAAGCATCACCAATTCCCCTTCTCTGTTTTTAAATGCTTTTAATTAATTTGGCTTTGCACTGGTCATTTAATAACTCGGGGGACAGATGAGATTTGCCCAGCTTGAAATGGAAGTCTCTCATCTCTATGGCAAAAATAATCACGTGGCTGTTTCAGATAACATCTCAGAATGAAGTCTGGCTATCCTGAAGTCCTGGTTCAGGCACACTCTGTGCTTTCTGATATGTGCAATCACCAGCATTTCCAGCTTTGCCAAGTGCTCTTATAATTTCTTCCATCTGCCAGCGCACACAATATTTCTGAATCTGTTAATTAAGGAACTGAAGTTTTGCCCTAAGACACCAGAGTAACTGGTTCAGTTTCTTTGCAGGGAAAACTGATGCCTGCTTTGTCCATAATTACCTAAATTGTTGAGAAAAAAAAAATGATTCTGCTTTCATGTTGATTCACTTTTGTAATTTCATTGCTGGGGCTAAGTGTGGCGCCCATTTAAATTATCTCCTGCTCTCATTTTACTCAAGACATGTTATTTGCTAACAAAGATTCAATATGGAAAAACTGGAAGGTGACAACTACCTCCTTCATCAATGCAAATGACAATAATCTCCTCTCCTCCACCGTGTAAATATAAACACTGAATCATCCCAGACAGAAATACCCTCCTGCATTTAGAAATATGAATGTGCAAAGGAGACACCTGCTCTCATTTATGGAGTCATAAAACTCAAGTTTATCCAGTGATTCCATGGCAAATCATTCAGGAGATCAGCAACAGCATGGACACAGAATAAAGTGTCCCCAGTGTTTATTCCAGGAATAGGGACATTCTTCACCCTTTGGTTACACTTGCTCTTAGAAAGAGAAGATTAATTTTCCTTCTTGTCAAATTACTGGAATTATTTATTTTAAAAGCAAGCCCATACAATTCCACTATATTTTCTTTTTTTTCTAATAGCTCTCTGATATTATTAATGGCTTCTATACAGCTTCTGAAGCAACATCAAACCTTCCACAAGTGAACACCTCTTGGACTAAGTGCTGTTGGGTGTGCAGAGGCTTCTGCTGAGGGTGATCTCAGGGTGATGCTCCTTTTTGTCAGAAATTCAACTGATGGAAGAGCACGTGGAAGTCTTTGCCATCAGACTTCTAGATGTTCAACCATAAAATCCCAGAATGGTTTGGGTTTGAGGGGGACATAAAGAGCATTCAGTTCCACCCCCTGCCATGTGCAAGGACATCTTCCACTATTCCAGGTTGTTCCAAGCCCCATCCAGCCTGGCCTTGGACACTTCCAGGGATCCAGGGGCAGCCACAGCTTCTCTGGGCACCCTGTGCCAGGGCATGCCCACCCTCACAGGGAACAATTCCTTCCCAATATCCCATCCATCCCTGCCCTCTGGCAGTGGGAAGCCATTCCCTCTTGACCAACTTTTGAAGAAGATTATGAAAGTTTGTGACTTCCAGAGGCTCTGTTGACTGCAGCAATCTCTTTGCCTCCTGAATCTCCATGAATCCTCTCAGTGGCACTGGGCAAACTTCACCCAAATTTGTATTTAACAGGAGCATTGCAGACCTACAGCCTCCTGCCCCCTATGACAGACCCGTCACAAGAGGAGCATCCCCAAGGCTCAAACTTTCTCAGCCCCACTTGGGGGCTGTTGAAGGAGCCTGCAAGCTTGGGCACCTTTGTGGGGTCTGGGCCTGAAAGGTATTTTGGTAGATATGAGGGTCCAGCTGTGGTGTAAAACATCTCTGAGGAGCTGAGAATGCAAAAACTTTGTCAGAATTCTCAAACAAGAGAAGAAAACCCTGTCAGAAAATCTCCCCTGGAATGGTTTTGGCTGCATTGTGCCATAACCCAGCAAAGCAGAGCACAGGGGCCGTTCCTGCTGAGTTACTTTTTGCATAAGAATAAAAACCCTAAATGCATAAAATAATACCATCCTTCTTCTCAGACACGGTATCATAGAATCACAAAAGGGTTTGGAAAGGATTTTGAAGATCATCTCATTCCAAACCTCTGCTGTGGGCTGGGACACCTTCCATAGACCAGGTTGCTCCAAGCCACTGTTTCCTAAACAAAGTTAACCAATAAACCTGCACGTGGCACCATAAATCTTGCAGAGAAGACAAAAGTTAACAGCTCCAAAGGCAACCCTTCTCTCACCCTGCTGAAAATCCAAATTCTCCAGCCTTTGCTTGTTTCTCTTTTCATTCCTCCTCGTGCTTTGAGCCATTCTTTTCTCCACGAGGATGGGTGTTTAGATGCTCGCTTTCTAATCAGCCACAATTACAGCATTTCCCAGGATCTTCTGCTGCCAAATTGGAGGGGGGAAAGAGAGAAAAGGTTTTAAAAAATAAGAGAGAGAGGCTAATGCTTGCAAAGACATATGTGTTTAGTGTTGTTGGCAGATTTGTAAACTTATTAGTGCCTCCACACACCATGTAATTAAGATCTACTGGTAATTAGTCAATAGTTAAAAATAGGGGTTGGTATTGTGCTGCCGAAAACGCCTACAAAATAATGTGTTCTCTGCTCTCAAGATGCAGTTAGTGTCTCTAAAAAATGTTAATTTAAAAAATATGTATTCGTTTCAGAAGCAGATCTCTTAGCAAAGGAGATTTCAGTGGGTTTGTGTGTGTGTGCATGTGTGCATCCAACCTATTTATCTTTCAACGTTTATGTGTGTTTGTGAAATGTCCAAAGAGCCTGACTGCATCTTTTGTCTTGGATAAAAATGTTAAGCTACAAAACTGCAGACTTGGCACAGCCGTGGAGAGGGGACGGGAGCTGTTCTCATTTGTCGATTTCCATTGGAATAAACCTGCTCATCAAAGGAAATTGTTCAGAAATCCATGGGAATGGCAGATGTGCAGCACCATGGGGCAGATGTCTGGTGTTTGGAGAGCCGTGTGTGTATTTTCTGAATATTCAGGGATTACCACAGTCTATGGATATAATCCTTTAGTAACCTGGAATGTCAAAGACAACACAAAAGCTTTAATGACTTGTAACAAACAATTTGGCCAAACTGCCCTGGAAGAGCAGGTTAGAAGTCACTTGTCTTTATCCCATGAAAGAAGACCCAGAAGAGGTGATGTGGGTTTTTTTTAAGATTTCTTAACTCCTGCTGTATAATGTGCTCCAGAGCTGTGAGAGTTGCTGGTGATGTTCTGAAAGGACGTCTCATTTGGCTGTCATAAGCAATCTGCAGTGATTTGTTGTGCAGACAGGCATTTGTCTCGAGTAATCCAAAGGGCTTATTGTGATTGCTTGCTAGATCCAAGGAACGTAGAGTCGACTTGATGGGGGATTCATTTATTATGCTCCCAAACCTCTCCTAAATCTTTCCTTATGTCACGTCAATGGATTTGTCAGGCCACCCTCAGACAGCAGCGATGCACTGGTGGGGGAGATTTACCTTTACCAGGCACAGTTGGTTGCTGTGTTGATAGAGCTGCTCCTGAAGTGCCTGTGGAGAGGGAAATTCTGCTCCAGGAAAGAATCTGGACTTTGTTTTGTGCTCTGGAGATAAGCACCTGTTGTTGACCTTAAGAGAAAAAAAAAAAAACCCTACTCCAAATCCAGGGCAAAGCAGAAAGGACCAAGCCTGGACCGTCCTACCAAGGACAACAAAGTTATTTCATAGGTTGTTCATGATGCCACATGAGTTCATAGAGTCCTGGAATGATGAAATGGGTTGGGTTGGAAGGGACCTAAAAAACCATCACATTGCAACCCCCTGCCATGGACAAGGACATCTTCTACTAACCTGAGTGCTCCAAGCCCCAGCCAACCTGGCTTTGGACACTTCCAGGGATTGCACAGCCACAGCTCTACTGGCAACCTGTGCCAGGATCTCCCCACCCTCACAGGGAACAATTCCTTCCCAATATTCCACCTAACCTTGCTCTCTGTCAGTGTGAAACCTTGTCCTGTCTCTCCAGGCCCTTGTAAATGGTATTTCTCCAACTTTCCTGTTGGCTCCTTTCAGCCACTGGAAGGCCACAATTATGTCACCCTAAAGCCTTCTTTCTTCCAAGCTGAACTGTCCCTACTCCCTCAACCTTTGCTCTCCGAAGAGGTGCTCCATCCTCTGGTCATTTTGGTGCCTCTTCTGAACTCACTCCAACCTGTGTCCTTCCTGTGCTGGGGATCCCAGGTGGGCTCTCACCTGATCAGGACCAAGGGGCAGAATCCTCCCTCCCCTCCTGCCCATGCTGTGGGATCAGCCCAGGACATGGGGATTTCAGGGCCAGGGTATGTCCAGCCTCTTGCCAGCATCCTCAAGTCCTTCTCCCAGGATTGCTCTTGATAGGTGACATCTGGAAAACCCTCTGAGCATCCCTGCTACCCAGACACCTGGCATTGGTACCTTTGAGTTCACAGTAGGATTTATAGTAATGTTTCTTTGATGCTGAGAATGAATTTCAATTTCATTCTGTTCAACTGTGGCACTTAGAGAGTGAGTTTTCTGCTCAAAAACCTGAATAGCCATTGAAACTTATTTTCAAATAGCTTTTTCAGGTATGAATGTGTCCTTTGAATCCTCTCACCCTTTCCCAAGGCCTCTTTCCCTGGCTGAGAGTGGCAGTTAACCAGCACATAGCAAATACTTTGGGAATGTCATAAAGTTCCTTAACACAGAACTCATGGGCAGAGCGATGTTATATGATGATAACTAAAATGTATAAAATGTATATAAAATGTAATGCATTTGGGATGCAATTTGTTTCTAATCAAACAAAATCACTCATTGGAAAAAAAAAAAATCCAAGCTATGGAATCACTGAATTATTTGGGTTGGAAGGCACCTTAAAGATCATCTCATTCCATGAGCAGGGACACCTTCCTCTAGATGAGTTTGCTCAAAGCCTCATCCTCAAAGCCAAATAATCAATCAATCAATCAATCAATCAATCAATCCTTGATCAAGCTCCCTTCTTTGGGAGCTGTGCCTGTCATCTGCAGCTTCACCTGGGAGAAGACGTTGATAGGATATCTTTTGTCTCCTTAGGGTCTAGTAAAAACTGTTGGAGGGATGAAGGAGTTGTTGGAGAAGATAGCAATGATAAAGGCACAGAAAATTAGAGATGGTCATTCTGAGAGTGTGACCTCCCCAGCCTGGTTTCCTCAAGAAAACATAAAAACCTAAAAAAGCCTTTTATTCCCTCGGCTCTTTTCTGCTTCACTTCTTCCAGCTCTTTTATAAATCACCATTCCCAAATCTCACTGTCCAGCCTGGGCTCACTGGGGACTCAAACACATCCTGCAGCATCACCTTGGGGTAGGTGCACATTTCTCCTGCAGCAAATCTCCATTTACCAGCTGATCAGCCACCACTGGGGAGCACCAGCTGATCCCCACTCTTGGCAGAGCTTGGGAAGAAGTCACTGCCTGAGAACTGCTGGGGCATGAGGACCTCTGGGACACATGGCTGCTGAGGCTGGACAGTGACAAACCTCTCCAGAGGGACCCTGGACATCTGCACAGCCTGCAAAATCCTGGAGGACTCAAGGACTGGGAATAGGAAACACTTGCTGGTCTGCTCTAGAATGTGAATGAGGAAGAAAAGCCTGTTTGAGACAAATGGCAACGAGTTCAAGGAGTCCTCTGGGGTGAAAATGTATGGAAAGTGGAATTATTAAAGATAAATAAGTGTTTTCCCTGATCTTAGTTTTCTTATAGGACCTTGCTAATGGCCAACAGTGGGGAGACAATGTGAGGTGAATCTTTAATTTCACAGGATCATACAGGTTGGAAAAGTCTCCAAAGGGCATCAAGTCCAAACTTGGACCACTTTGTCAACTAAACCAGAGCATTCAGTGTCACTTCCAGCTGTTCCTTGAACACCTCCAGGGATGGTGACTCTACCATCTCACTGGGCAGCCTGGCCCAGTTTTCAACAACCTATTTTGTAAAGAAAGTCCTCCTGAAGTGCAAAAATATGAAGCAATCCAGCTGCTGTAATGCTCCTGGGGCACACTGCTCCCCTGGAGGATACTCAGGACCAGCTTGGCCCAGGGTGAGGAGAGGCTGGAGCAGCTCCTGTCCCTAGAATACTCAGCCCGTCGGGGTTTGCTGCCCAGCAATGTCTTTTTCTTCTCAGTTTGGAGTTTTGCTTTGAAAGGCAGTTCTGGTGACTCTGATTTGTGATGACAGCAACTTCAGTGGCATTTAAAGAGACTGGAAGGAAGAGATAAATAAGCTTGAAGATTGCTTAGTAAAGCAGTGGAAGAATTGTTCTTCCCTGTGAGGTTCCTAAACACAAAGCCAGGCGTGGGAATTCATCTCACCTTGTTTTAGCCATCTAAAAGTTGGACAAGGTGATCCTTCAGAGTTTTTCTGGAGGATTTGAAGAAGATGACAGCACAACTGGAAGGCAATTCCCCTCTCCCCCACCCCGTTTTAGGCATGTATTTTGGACAGGAGTAACCATGCTCTGGAGGTGCCTATCCTTTTTCTGCTGACTGCACAGAAATTTAACTTTTAGAGGGGAGAAATTAGGCAAGGACAACCCAGACCAGATCGAGTGGGAAGAACATTGTTCAGAGACAGATCTTTTGATCAGGTGACACTTTGAGTCTTGCTCCCAAAGTTGCCAGAGAGCCAGGAGTGGTGAGTTTGGTCTTTGGGAAGTGTCACAAACTGCTCCTTGTGGCATCTCCCATGGGAAACCCAGCCAGAAGCAGAGAAACCCACCTCCTGCTCTGCTCAGGGGATGGGCAGTGCAGGACACAGGGAATCCCATGGAGGTCAAGCAAAGCTGGAGGACAGCAAGGACTCCTCAAAGAGAAGTGTGAGGAGCTCAGTTCTCTGCTGGTTAGGCTGATCAGAAGGGGCACGAGGGAGTCTGCAGCACAAATGCTCAGGTTGAGTCTCGGAGAGGATAACAAGCTCTGGCATTTTTAGGGCAGAATGGAAAGAAGATTAAAAAAAAAAAAAAAAAGAAAAAAGAAGCTGAAACAGCAGCAAACAATAATTCTTGATCTAAATCTTAGAGATCACTGTACGTGCAGTGGGGCAACTGTCCAGGTAAGGACTGCAAAACTGGGCCTGTTGAATGAGACCTACCTTGACCAAAAAGTTCTTAATTGTCCTTCCACCACCAGCAGAGATTGTGCAGGCTTGACTAATCACTCTGCAGCACCTGTAATATTTCACATTAAGATAGGAAAGAATTCCCATTCCTCTGAGATATTTCCATGCCTGCCTTGTTGCTGTGGACTCCCTGTCCCTGGAGATGTTCAAGACCAGGCTGGGTAAGGATCTCAGTGACCTGATTTAGTGGAAGACGTCCGTGCCTATGGCAAGGGGTTGGGACTGGATGTTCTTTAAGGTCCCCCCAACAGAAAACATTCCACAATTCTATGATTCAATAAAGAGAGACAATTCATAGACCTGAACAAGATGAACAGTCCTGGGAATTCCAGGCAGAGGGAATGGTTTTAAATTAGGAGAGGTTTAGTTTAAAGATCAGGAAGGAATTCTTCCCTTGAGGGTGATGAGGGCCTGGCACAGGTTGTCCAGAGAAGCTGTGGCTGCCCCTGGATCCCTGGAAGTGTCCAAGGCCAGGCTGGACAGGGCTTGGAGCAGCCTGGAATAGTGGAAGGTGTCCCTGCCCATGGCAGGGGTCAGACTAGATAAGCTTTAAAGTCCATTCCAAGCCTGGAATGCTCCTGCTGGTCCTGCTTAGGACAGGTCAGAAATCCCCTCAGGAAATCTCCAGATGAGAATGGCACTCATTGCTCTTTCAAGTCACTGCTTCACAAGGTGCTGTGAGGATGCAGCACGCCTGGAGTGTGGAATTCATTAATTAACATTCCAGGGAGAAGCCGCCGGTTCCACTCCCATGAGCAACTTTCCCTCCTCGCCGTGGCTGCAGCTCCCAGCTGCCAGGAGGATTTGGTGCAAGGTGGTCAGGCCAGCAGGGTGAGAGGCAGCAAACTCCTGTTTTCAGGAGCTGGGGTAGTGCTGTGACACTCCAGAGACAAGCACACACCCCGTTCCTTGCTCCAAGTTTCTCACAGGGAGTCCAACAACCTTGGATTGCTCATGTGTGCTTTCGGGATATCATGTACACCACAGCTTCCACCTTCTTGTCAGCAGCTCTTTTATCACTTCTTGATTAAACAAAACATTTAAATCCTTATCCCTTATCATGTCTCGATCCTGAGACGTGTCTGTGTGGCAGAATTTCAAACCAGCTCCCAGTGCCACTTGTTCCAAGGAGCACAGATGGGCTTCAGGTTAATTTTAGGTGTAATATTTTGCTGAATCAGGATCTTCTCCTTCAAAGGACAACTTCCTAGGTACAGAGAAGGCAGTGCAAGGAGACATCCCTGTTGCTGCAGGAGACACAAGCTAACATTGTTTTTGCAGGAGAAAATGTGCATGGAAGGACTTCACAGCTTCCTCCTGAGCCTGCCTTGAATTGCTCAATAGGGTTGTTGATGGAGGGTGACTTGGGAGCTGGAACTCACCTGAAGGTCAAAGCCATGACAGCCATCCAGCTCTAGGAGGGGTCTTGGTGTTTCCAGTGTATTTTCTAGCCCTGTTGTTCATTCTTCCATCCAGGCTGTGTGTGGGCCTCAGTCAATCCAGTCCTTGGATTTTTCCTGCCAGATTGGGATATATTCACCTCTGAATTTCCTATCTAAAGCACTTGAACCACAGCTTGTGTCTCAACAGGTGAGCTGTGCCACAAGCTCCTTTTGGAGGCATCACTGCTGGGAAACAGAATCATGGAATCATGGACTGGTTTGGGACAGAAGGGATCTTAGAGATCATCTTGTTACAACATCCTGCCATGGGCAGGGACGCCTTCCACTTCTCACTATCCCAGGGTGTTCCCAGCCCTGTCCAGCCTGGCCTTGGACACTTCCAGGGATCCAGGGGCAGCCACAGCTTCTCTGTGCACCCTGTGCCAGGGCCTTGCCATCCTCTGTGCAGTTTCTTCCCAACTCTTCCCTCTGTCAGTTTGAAGCCTCTCCACTTGTCCTATGACTCCATGCCCTTGCCAAAAGTCCTCCTCCCTCTTTTTTATAAGCTCCCTTTAATTACTGGAAGGTCACAATGAGGTCTCCCTTTCCAGACTGAACAATCCCTGTTTTTTCAGCCTGTTTTCCTAGGAGAAATGCTCAGATTATTTTTGTGGCCTCTTCTGCACCAGTTCCCCAGGACCTCTCCTTTTTTCCTCGAAGAGGCTGGACGTGGCCTCAAAACCCTCTCCCTGAATGGGCTGTGTGAGTTTTGTGAGCAGAGATGATGGATGGCTCTCACAGCACTGCAGCAAAGCCTGTTTTCTGTGGTTCCCTCTGTACTCTCCCCTAGAGCTTGGGAATTGTGGATCCAGGTGTGTTTGACAGTGTGAAGGCAGAGTAACAGTCTGGCAGCTGCACCCCTCTGGGAAATCCTGTGCCTGCCTGGTGCTGGCTCCTGACATCAGGGAGCTGCAATCATGGCCAGAGGTGATACCTTCATTTCCAGGTGCTTCTGCTCTTTCAGCTATTTGCCTCCCAAAGTCACTCTTTATTGCTACGTGTGAAAAACCTCTGTAACCTCGCACACCACAGTGCGAAATTACCGTGGATCAGATGGGAGCAGATCCCTGGTGCTGGCTTTCAATAGGATATTTCACAGCTCTCTGCTTGCTGGGAAACATCCACTTCTGCTCCAGCCTGTGCTGACCTGCAGAAATCACAGCTTTCACGGCCTCCTGATGCAGAGCTTGGGCCCTGTAATCAAAGATGCAGTCCCTTGGATGTTTAGCTTTGAAGGGCACTAATTTGGGGTCCCCTGTACCCCCACAGTGGGAATTTTTGTTGAGCAGTTTTCACATTATAACTGGATGCACTTTTCTCCAAGATGCTTCTTGTCTGTGCCCGCTTCTTCCCTCCAAATATTCCGAAAAAAGAAATTGTTCCCTGAGAGGGTGGTGAGACCTGTAGCTGTGGAAACTGTGGCTTCCCCATCCCAGGAAGTGTCCAAGGCCAGGCTGGATGGGGCTTGGAGCAACCTGGGATAGTGCAAGGTGTCCCTGCCCATGGCAGGGCATTGGAACAAGGTGACCTTTAAGGTCCCTTCCAACCCGGCCCATTCTAGGATTTTAAGAACTCTGCAGTGCCAGGTTTTTTTCTCTTGCATGTGTTAGAAATCTTAGTTAGGGTGGGACACAAGTTCTGATTTCCCTGATTTATCCACATAAACACATGTAGATCCCAATCCTCGACCCCCATCAATGCACCCATGAGGGTTTTATGTTTCCTTTCTGGTTTGCAGTAGAACCATAGAAGATCCTGAGCTGGAAGGGACCCTCTAGGACAATTAAATCCAACTCCTGTCCCTGCACAGGACACCCCACGCAGTGATAGCACCATGGTTGGACTTTTTATTGACATGGAAACCAATGGCTTGTCATGGGAGGGAGATCAGAATGGTTTGGGTTAGAAGGACCTGGAAAACCATCTCATTCCACCCCCTTGCCATGGGAGGGGACACCTTCCACAGACCAGGTTGCTCCAAGCCCTGTCCAGCCTGGCCTGGAACACTTGCATGGGGAGTCTACACCATCTCTGGGCACCTATGAGGGCTCCTTCATCACTCCTCACTCCTGAACTGGGCAAAGTGTCATCTGCAGTCTCCCAGGATATTTCAGACTCCATTGCATAAGTGCCCTGTGGTGCTTTGCTGACATTCCAGGCCAGGCTTTGCTGCTGGGGCCATCTCCTGAGCCACAGATTTCCCCATGCACAGTGACTCACTGTAGCACACTAATCACACCCAGCCCCTTCCGTGATCTCCCCAGCTCCTGCACAGGAATTGCCATTCCCACTTAGACCACCAGCTCATCAAACTCCCATTCCTGCCTCCGGCCATGGCCAAAACTGGAGGCTCCTGAGGTTGCCTCCATCACACTCCAAAGTGACTGCACAGTTCTGGGTGAGCAGTGGAAATCCTCTCCCCCGGCTGCTGCTGAAGATCCACTTATGCACTGGAGCATGAGATTTGATTACCTTTATTACAGGATCTTTGCATGCAGAGCTGCAAATGTTCATGGCCATGCAATTATCCAGTCACAGCAGTTGACTCAGTGACCTTCTTTAGCAGTGAAGTCCATGAATTGGTTTTACACAGTGGAGGGACCCCTGAATTGCTGCTCCTCCATTGAACTTCACTGAGCGACATCCAGTGACTTGTATTATACAGGGCAGGGAAAAACGGAAAGAGAGTTTTGGACCTGTGGTTTCCTACTCTTTTTTCATTTGAATATCCTCAAACTCTTCCATTGTCTTTACAAAACATTTTTAGATTTTTCACTGTTTTCTTTCCTGAATCAAGATAAACTTGTACATCTCCTCAGGGTGTCCTGGCACCCTGGAGCACAGGTGAAGATCCCCCATGAAATGTCCAACACATCCTTTGGCTTCTCTGGGCAAAGATCTCAGGTATGTTTAGGAAAATACACAAATAATCATGGAATCCCACAATGGTTTGGGATTAAAGATTAATTAAAGGTAATTCTGTTCCACCCTGTGCCATTGTCAGAGACACCTTCCACTATCCCACGTTGCTCCAAGCCCTGTCCAGCCTGGCCTTGGACACTTCCAGGGATCCAGGGGCAGCCACAGCTTCTCTGGGCACCCTGTTCCCACCCTCCCAGGGAACAATTCCTTCCCAATATTCCATCTATCCGTGCTCTCTGGCATTTTGAAGCCATTCCCTGTGTCCTGTCCCTCCATCCCTTGTCCCCAGTCCCTCTCCAGCTCTCCTGGAGCCCCTTTAGGCTCTGCAAGGGGCTCTGAGCTCTCTCTGGATCCTTCTCTTTTCCAGGTGAACACCCCCAGCTCTCCCAGCCTGGCCCCATAGCAGAGGGATCCAGCCCTTGGAGCATCTCTGTGGCCTCTTCTGGTCTTTTTCCAGCAGCTCCACGTCCTTCTGCTGTTGGAGCCCAGGGCTGGAGGCAGCTCTGCAGGTGGGGTCTCACCTGAGAGGGGCAGAGTTGCAGAATCTCCTCCTCCTCTGCTGCCCACGCTGGGGGATCAGCCCAGGACATGATCATGGTTGTGTCATGTCCAGCTCTCATCCACCCCCAAATCTTTCTTCCCAGGAGAAGTCCCATTCTTCTCCCAGCCTCTTCTTGTGCCTGGGATTGCCCGGACCAAAGTGTAGGACCTTGCCAGTCGGCCTTGCTGAATTTGATGAGGTTCACATGGACCCACCTCTGCAGCCTGTCCTGGTCCCTCTGGATGGCAAAAGGCAAGGAAGGTCATTTCAAGGGCTGACACCATCTGACACCCAGCAGAAGAGGGCAGATGATGAGTTCACCCCTTTATATTTCAGGGGAAATTGAAAGACAAGAAGAAACTCGGGGATTCCAAGTACAATTTGTCCCGAGCTCACATTTCTCAGTGAAAATGCACCAGGTATCACAAGAAAAAGGGGAAACAGCTATTCAGGGAGAAGGAAAAAAATGTTACTTTTAGGGAAAACAGTGCCACAAAATAACATTTATCATCTCTTCCAACACATGGTGCTGCAGCCTTGAGTGCAAGGAGCCGTAAAAGTGACTAAAGCAAGAGTCTCCGGAGCGGATTGCTCAAGTGAAAGGAAGCTGGGATGAAATGCCAGCCAGCCCCGTCGGTCCCTCACCCAGCACTGCTCAGAAATGCCTGATGCTTTCTGACTGGATAGCCAGGCCTGGAGTAATTACTCAGTCCCATCATTTTCACTTTTATAGTGAACAAGAGGCTTCTTATCTTTGCATGAGTTACAGTTTTGCCTCGTGTTTTATGAGCTGATGCTGAAGGTCTTTCCTTCTGT
This sequence comes from Sturnus vulgaris, assembly GCF_052056855.1. Lineage (NCBI taxonomy): Eukaryota > Metazoa > Chordata > Aves > Passeriformes > Sturnidae > Sturnus > Sturnus vulgaris. Next base: position 112,167,935 of record NC_142245.1, on the reverse strand, counting down.
TTTGCTCTGCTCCTGGTCCTTGTGGCCACGTGGCCACTCTCCTACTCCACCCTACTGGAATTAAAATCCCTGAGGCTATTGCTAAAACTGAGAATGAAACTATTTGGGGCACAGATAGTCACCCCTACTGCTGAACTGCTTGTTTCAGCTCAGGTGGAACATTGGCTGGAAGAACCTGGGAAGCTCAGGAGTTAACACAGACCAGGATCCATTCCCAGTGGACCATCAGGAGGGATCACCCTGTTTTGAAGACTGAGAAAGTTTAACAGCAGGTCTAGCCCAACTGGCCACTCTGTCTTGGCTTTGGGGCATGCACGAGACCATGTTTAAATTGTAAATCTCTTAAGAGATTTATAAATCTCTGCAGAGAATCTGGGTGCTCTGAGGTGCTCTGGTCCTACACAGTAATTATGACTGGGGTCATTAATCACATTTAAGGACTGAAGGCCTGAATCCACTCTCCAGGGGAATAGCAGGAGCTGGGTGTCTGACTGCTGGGTGATCCAATTCAAGCTCAAAGCAAAAATGCTGAAAGAGCTTTTCCAAGGATTCTGGATTTCCATGGATTTGACTGGCAGTTGCCCCAAGACCTGTGGGGTGTGACTCTTCCCTTCCAGTGACACCCAGACCAACCCAGGTGGAGTCCCTGGATTATCTCTAAATCCTCTTGGTCATACAGGCCCTGCACCAATTGTCTTTATTTCCTGACATCCTTCCTCCATCCATTTTTCCCCATTTTCAAGCCACAGCTCCAGCACTTCACCAGCCTTTCCCTGTGTCAAATCCTGGGATTCTGACGAAGCCACCACATGACATTGGTCAATGTAACCATTCCCTTCCTGGTCTCTGCTCATGTTCTGCTCCTGGAACTCCCCCTGCCCACATCCCTCCTGCCCCTGTGGCCATCCCACTCCCCTTCCCTCTTCCACATCTCCCTGTGCTGTGCTGCTTCCCAAGGACCTTTCCTGCTCTCTCCCAGCCCTCCCAGCACCATGGATGCTGGGAGCTGAAGGACTGGCCTCCAAAACCTTGGGATTCCCAACACCAAGTTCCAGCTGAAAAACAGAACAGTTTTTGGGGCCATAGCATCATTCTGCCTATTTTTCAGCTTTCCACGCAGCCCATGAGTCCTTCTCTCCTACCAGACCACTCCATGATATTCTAAAACCTGGCATTGCTAAGCCATTCCCTATTTCTCCATCCCAGCCACCTCCCCCACACTCCTTCCTTCTTTAATATCCAAAGAGCCCCAGCCTAGCATCACCTCCTCTAATAGCATAAGCCCTGCATGAATCCCCTTGATTTTAGGGCACAGGGTGTTACTGGAATTCCTTGCCTTGTTCCAAGTGCTTGGGTCTTTTCTGTTATTTCTGTGCTGGATATTCAGAGCATGGCAAGATGGGTTATTATTGGGATTTTAGGGTCAGCATTTGTTTTTAGAAAAGAAAACGGGTGCAGCAGAGGGGTTTATATCATACATCCTCAGGAGACAAAAACTGAGTGTGACAAGTTAAAGTCACCATAATAAAAGTTTCCTTTTTTAAAAAATCACAATTCTTATTGTTTGGAGCAAATATTCCCAGTATTGGTCAGCTTGGTCCTCCCCCCATGACTGCCAAAAATAAAAACTGCTTTAGGACAGTCACTTTATTTGTATTTTTGGGTCTAGGTTAAAGGTCACAGCTTGGCTGGAGGTGGCAGGGAGGACAGACAATGGAGATGTAGAGCTGACAGGCATGTGGGGGTGGAAAATCCTGGAAGGCCTGGATGTGTTGGCTATGATTTTATTTGAGTTTTGTCAGGCTAATTAGAAAATGTTGCACACTCATGCATTGGCAGATCCTAAACATTGTGGTGTTGGCTGGCTGGGTATGCCCATGTGGGATTGGAGGGAGGGGTGAGCTTTGGGATATCCTGTAGAGATGGAGCAGGCTGGAAAAGGGAGGCAGGATTGGGGATTTTCTTTGGCCATGCAACACAGGCCATTTCCCTTTGTCCACGACGGGGTAGATTCCTCACTCCTGGAAAGGAGATGTGCAGACTGGAGGCACAAAAGGGAAGGAAAACAGATGAGGCATCCATAAGAAAATCTTTGGAGTGGGGGCATAGCAGTGGTCCCAGCAGGAAGCCATTTATTCTCGGGATACTCACAAAGGGGCTTTGCCCAAGACATGTTTAAGCAGCTTATGGCCATTAGACAAATGTTTAATCTGCAGGAAAGTGGGCCACCAGGCAGGCAGGTGCTGGGATGCTTTTTGAGCCATGGAGCAGCTGGTTTGGAGAGAGAGGGCAGTGGAGGGGACCTTGGGGACAGGGAAACAGAGGAGTGCAGGGTTTGCACCTCAGGGCAGGTGTGGCCAAAAGGTTTCCTGTGGAAAGGTGAAAGGAGCCCCTGAAATCACCTCAGTGCTGCAGGGATGGGCAAAGAGACCCCAAAAAGGCTGTCCCAAGTCTGGTGGCACCTCTCCCACCTGTGTGTGACCTGCAGGACCTGAGGCAGCCAGGTGGAAAGTGGTTCAAATAAAACTCTCCAGATGTGCAGCCGGCACCGAAAGGCACAGAAAGCCAGACGGAAAATCAGCTCATTCCCAGATCTGATCCCAGTTTGCCCTAAATAAAGACGTGGATCGGCCTGCGGGGGGCACGAGCAGAGCAGGAATAACTTCAGCCTTCGCTTCTCCCAGAGCAAGGCTGGGGCTGGCATCCCTCGGGTGCGTGAGCAGCATTTCCCAGGCAGGTGCCGTCATTTCGCAGTTATCCAAGAGATGGCAGCCTTCCCTAAATCTTCTCCCGGGCTCTGACCACGAGGCACGCGTTTCACCTTGAGCCCTGACACGGTGCCTGGCTCTCAAGCTGCAGGGAGATGTTAAAAGCCGCCTTTGCAGCCTTGCTGCCTCGATATTCCTGGTTCCTGCTTGGTCGTGGAGAAGGAATCTGGGTTTTCTCTTGGTTGTACATCACCCAAAGTTGCCTTCTTGCCGGCAGCCCCAGCGTCCTGAGATGTTCCTGTGGCATTCCTCGCCATCCATGGTGCCTGGAGCAGCTTCTATGGGAGGGGGTGTTAGGGTTGGCAACTCCAGGAGGAAATCTAGGAACCAACAATACACTGGTCAGGGCTCTCAGCTCCCTGTGATCTCTATTCCCAGAGCCCCTTCCAGAGCTTAAAGGGGCTCCAGGACAGCTGGAGAGGGACTTGGGACAAGGGATGGAGGGACAGGACACAGGGAATGGCTTCCACTGCCAGAGGGCAGAGTTAGATGGGATATTGGGAAGGAATTTTTCTTCCCTGCAGAAGGACACAGTGAGATGGAGGGATGAGCTCTACCTCCCTATGCCTTTGTTGTGTGGCTTTGTGGTTACCCACCCACAAAATTTCCCCTCAAGAAATCACAGAAGCACAGAGAGATTGGGTTGGAAAAGACCTTAAAAACCTTCTCAGTACCCTCTGCCATGGATAGGAACACCTTCCACTGTCCCAGGTTGCTCCAAGCCCTGTCCAACTTAACCTTGGACACTTCCAGGGATCCAGGGGCAGCCACAGCTTCACTGGGCACCCTGTGCCAGGACCTCCTCACCTTCACAAGACTCCCACTTTCCTCCCCAGAGATTTTACTCTGCCTCAGTGTTCATTGCAGGATTGGAAATGATGTCCCCTTCATGCACCCATCTCGTGCATCTCTGTTTTCAGACCTTGGAAGTGGAAGATGGGAGCACAAATATAAACCCCATTCTTTTCCGAGCATTTCTTTTATCAGTTTTCACTTCCCTCCACATTATATTCCCAGCCTATGGAAAACTAGAAATACCAAACTACAAACACAAACCAACACTCTCAGCTCTGTTCCCCCTCCACTGTTTCCCTGAGCCCACCAGTTCTAGAGAAAGAAATCACACAGCCAACTCCTGGCTCTGTTCCCGTGGCTTTGGGCACTCTGGAGGTGTCTGTTCCAGTCCATTAAGCAGTGCCAGGGCCTGTGTGCTGGGCCTGAGGCCAGCTGGCATTACCTGGCCATGTCCAGGCTATCACTGGAGTGTGAGCAGCCCCCATCCCTCCACCATCCCTGTTCCTTACTGGTGAACACCTTTGCTGTTGTCCTCACCTGGCACTTGGACTGACACCTGCACCAAGTTAGACCTTCAATAGGCTCTGTTCATCCCTGTTGGCCCCAATCTCCCTAAAAGATGAAATTGTCACTATCCACAGTGTATTCCTGATTTTCTCAGATAAAACTGTGGTCATCCATTTTTTGATTGGAGTTTTTAAATCCTTTCCCTTTGCTGTGCATTAAAACTGAGCAAAGCATGATTTCCTTCCTCTCAGAGAGGCAGGGGAGCCTTTTCCTCTGGGCTTAGGATAATTTGGAGCTGCCATTGGGGGTGACACTGAAGTCCACAGCTGAGGACATTGATAGGAATGGAAGGAAAAACCGGCCTTAAAAATCTGCAGAAGACAATTCCCTGAGCCATGGTGAGCTGTTCTCCAGGAAACCCACCCAGTGTCCCCCAGGAGCAAGGTGTAGTGACAGCACCGTCCCTGCAGCAGGGACTCCCAGCTGCTCCTCCTGGGGACATTGGGAGAAAAGCCACAGTGACAAATGGGAACTGGGATCAGCAAGGCACGAAGCTGATTTGGGTTTTTCTAGGCTTTGTTTTCTAAGGAAATGGTGAGAAAAGCCATAGAACATGGAATCACAGAAATTTTGGGGTTAGAAAGGACCTTAAGGATCATCCTGTTGCACCCCCTGCCATGGGCAGGGACACCTTCCACTATCCCAGGTTGCTCCAAACCCCATCCAACCTGGCCTTGGACACTTCCAGGGATCCAGGGGCAGCCACAGCTTCTCTGGGCACCCTGTGCCAGCTGCAGCTCTGCTCCCACCAGTGGGTCAGGGATCATCAGATTTTTCTCCTTCACGTGTCCCCAGCGATGCCCAGAGGTGCTGTCTCAGCTGAGAAGGAGCAGCTGGAGGCACATTCCCCATGCTGTGTCCTTGGGAAGTCTCCAGCAGGAATGCCATGGGCTCTTTTCCCCATCAGGCCAACTCCAAAACAGGGCTCAACGATGCATAAAGGGACACAACTAAAGTCTTTCTGGTGACAAAACTTAATTATTGGTGGCAATTTTCAGATTCAGAAGCCAGAGTGCAGTTTTTAGGCTGCACTAGCCCTGGCTGGATCCCACCTGTTATCTGAGATTGTTCCTCTCCCCTCCTGCTTCACGCTCCAGCAGCTCAATCCCAAGGATCCTGTGCCTTCCAAGTGTTCCTGTGCCACCACACAGAGCTGCTCACACAGCCATGGTCATTTCCAAATTATTGCCAGTTCAAGGGGTGAAGTTTGAAGTCTCTGCTCTGGAGCCAGGCTGGGAGAGCTGGGGGTGCTCACCTGGAGAAGGATCCAGGGAGAGCTCAGAGCCCCTTGCAGAGCCTAAAGGGGCTCCAGGAGAGCTGGAGAGGGACTGGGGACAAGGGATGGAGGGACAGGGAAGGGGGAATGACTTCCACTGGCAGTATTTGCATTTGACCACATCATCCCCTTTAAAAAGGGCCTCTCTGGCAAGACTGACCAGATTTTTCCTGGTCCTCTACACCCAACTGTTTAGAAGACAACAAACCACACAGCACATTTCAGGGTGTTTTTTTATTGAAAGGAGCAAAATATATTTCCGTCAAGGAAAAAAAAATACAAAGAAAGAAGAAAACAAAGAAGCAACAAAGTTCCTTCCAAGCAAGAAGAAACCACTGCAAACATCACTTTCCGTCCTCCTCTCTATTTCCTTTTCCTGTATGTCAGGCAGCAGTGCATCCTCCCACAGTCCTCAGTGTGCTCCTCCCTCTCTCCTTTGCCACAGGTCCTGGAGCAATGTCCTCTGCAGCTCCTTTTTGGCTGGCTCTTGGCTGTGGAAAGAAGGAGAGATCTGAATCTGCATTGACTAATTCCTCATGGTCACCAGAGACCATGATGGGAGCCAGTTTCCATGGGGACCCACAGATGTTGGATGTCTGAGTTTATGTGGATGGGATGATTCTGGAGCTGAACTCCACTCCAAAAGTCTTTTGAACCAAACAAACATAATTCTCCACCCACACCTACTTTTCTGGAAAAGTTTTTTTCATGGAATCCCAGAGTGGTTTGGGTTGGAAGGGTCCTTGATCCAGTTCCAGCCCCCTGCCAGGCAGGGACACCTCCCACCATCCCAGGTTGCTCCAACCCCCTGGCCTTGGACACTTCCCAAAACGTTTTCACCTTAATTCCTTTATGGTTCAGTGTTATCTCTCATTCTGCTCCACACAATTTCCCACCTTACCCGGGGTGGCCATCAGGGCCATGAGGAAAACAGCAAAGACAATGTAGATGACCCTCATGGCTGGATATCCACCAGGATCACAGCAGCTCTGGGGTGCAGCCTTGCAGACAAAAAGGCTGGAGACGCTGATATTTATAGACATTTCCTGACAGAGAGGACAGCGTTAAGAGGAGCGTGACTTTGCTGGTGTCCAAGGACACATTGTTTGCTGCTCAATGGGGCTTTATGTCACTCCAACCCAGTGGCCATCTGACAATGGGACATCCACCCCGTGCCCATTTGGCTCTTTGAAGGGCTCTCATGTGCCCTGTCCTGGTGTCCCTCCCATGAGAGCTGGGCTTCTCTCGGTCTGGCTGCCAAAACTATTAGCACGGACAGTTGTGACTGCCCCCCTGTTCAGGGGACTTGGTGCTGGTCTTTAGGAATGGTTGGGGTGATCAGTGTTAAAGCAATGAGTCTGAGAGCCCTTTTTCTCCCTTTCCAAAGCACAGGACTGGCACTACCGTGGCCAATCCCACCCTGGGCATTCCCAGCTGCCTGTCGAGATCCAGACCCTCTACCAGAGCCCCGAATCCTGTGCCAATGGACATGCAAGTTGTTATCAAGTTGAAATATCTTTCCTATCAAAAGGACCCTCTGCCTGCCTGCAGGTAAATTTTGCTCATAAATTAACAGAACATAGCAAAGTGCCAAGGACAGAGATGGCCACAGTGGCTCAGGGCTCTATTCTCCTCCCAAAGTGTCCTTCACCACAAACTGGGAAGAGTCATGGAAGCACAGAATGGTTTGGATTGGAAGGGACCTTAAATTTCATCTATTTCCAAGCCATGGGCAGGGACAGGGACAGGGCAGGGCAGGGACACTTTTCATTAGAGCAGGTTACTGGCAGAAGAAACAGAAGTCCTGACATTTACATTTATATCAGATTGTGATTGATGTGCTCCTTCCCACATTTCCCTCTCCCTTGCAGACAAACAAAAATTCCTTCAGCACCTCCAGTCCAAGAAGAGGCTGAACCCAGGTAGAGACACTGCAGGTTGTGTTCCTGGCAAAGAATGGATGTTTGAGCCTGAACAATGTTGGCACTGCACGATGCTGTTCCCTCTGGAATGGCCTGACAGCAGCCTGGGGCTGCCTGCCCTGGGCAGCAAAAAGTGGAAAAGCTCTTGCTCCAAGTGTGTCCACGTGAAGGGACTGGGAACAAAGGGTTCCCTTCCACATGCAGCTGGATGTCACAGCTCTAAGATGCTGAATGGATCCCAAGCCCTGTGAATTTGCAGTTGTTCTCTCTGCACTGAATGCATCCATTGATAAACAGAGGATTAAACTGCCCCAAATTTTCCCAATGCACCCCTCTAGCTCTCCTTTCTCTAGATGGGAAATGATCCCTGTGGCTCTTCGGGTCCCTGACACCTCTACAAATTCCAATTTGCTTCAGGTTGGACATGCCACTGGATAAGGCTGAGCCCATCAGCGACAGTGGCAGCACCTCTGGGATAACAAAGGCAAGAAAAGAGGGGGGAAAAATACAAAACAGCACCTGGAGAGAGAAGTGAGAATATATGAGAACAGCCCTGCTCCAAGGCCAGTGCAGAAGGAGGAGCAGGAGCTGCTCCAGGAGCCAAAGCTGAGATTCCCAGCCCGGGGTGCAGCCCAGGGAGAGGCAGCTCTGTCCCTGCAGCCCGTGGGGACCCAGAGGGGAGCAGAAATCCACCTGGAGACCCCACACTGGAGCAGGGGGATGCCTGAAGGACGCTGTGACCCCATGGGAAGCCTACACTGGAGCAGGGTCCTGGCAGGACTCGTGACTCCATGGGGGACACATTCCTGAAGGACTGACCCCACGGAAAGAACCCCATGGAGCAGGGGACGTGTGTGAGGAGTCCAGTCCCTGAGGAAAAAGGAGCAGCAGACACAATTGACCACAGCCCCCATTCCCCTGCTGAGGAGAGGAGGGAGAGAATTCGGGAGCAACACCCAGAATGGGAAGAAGTAGCAGGCAGGGAGAGCAGAATTTTAAGATTTTTTTTTTCCTTCCTCATTTCCCTCCCCTGACTTTGATTTTCAATAAATTATATTCATTTTCCTAAGTGGAGTCTGTTTTGCCCATGGTGACAATTGCTGAGGGTTCTCCCCCTGTCCAATCCATTGCACAGGATCTGTGAGGGCCTTGGTGCTTCTCTGTTCCCACTTGTTGAAATTTTCATGGAAAGAGGATATCTTATGCTTGGGAGGAGACACTGCTGAGCCACAGACATTTTTAAAGGCATCTGCAGATAATCTGTGACCTCAAAAGCAGCAAGGAGCTAAAAGAGTCTTTCCTGTCTCCAGAGGGCTGTGTTAAGGGCCATGGAGAAGCCAAGAGGAAAAATAGCACCTTATTCCCAAATCCCCACCCTGTGAGACCACTGGCAGTCCTGCAGCTCGTTGTCAGTGGATGTTCAGGCTTTTTTTGGTGCTGCTGAGCCTTTGGACTGGGCTTGGGGAGCCTGTTTTAATGCAGGGACTGTGAGGACACAGTAACCACACCACACACACCAGAGTTACATCTTTTTTTTTCTTTGTTTTATTTATTAAGAGGAGGGGATGACAATGGGGTCAGACAGCTGGGAATCTGCTCCCAAAGCCATCGTGGTGCCTCCTCTTCCCCAGGCGCTCCCTTTTCAGCTCCTATTTCCCCTTCCAGGCGGTTGGGATGCAGCAGGAGTACTTGCAGTCAGCAGATCTGTATTTCACATCCATCACGTTACACTTTGGGGAGCAGTACCCCGGAGGAGCACAGATCTTCCTGAACTTCCCATAGGCTGGAAGAGGGGAGGGAGAGTGGTTGTTCCTCATTTCTGTTCCACATTTCCCCATTTCTGTTCCCCATTTCCCCATTTCCCATTTCTATTCCCCATTTCCCCATTTCTGTTCCCCATTTCCCCATTTCCCATTTCTATTCCACATTTCCCCATTTCCTCATTTCCTCATTTCCCCATTTATCCATCTCTGTTCCCCATTTCCCCATTTCCCATCTCGGTTCCCCATTTCCCCATCTCTGTTCCCCATTTCCCATCTCTGTTCCCCATTTCCCATCTCTGTTCCCCATTCCCCATCTCTATTCCCCATTTCCATGCCCCCATCCCCTCCCAGTGACAGTGGGCAGCAGGATCAGACCCTGTCCATAGGGATGTCCTGCTCCATTTCCTCACATGTTCAACATTCCTGTCCAGGCCCAGCCTCAAAACTGGAAGGCCCCTGGAAGGTCACAAGTCTGAACAACTCCTTGTGCATCTCCCTCCCCTCATCATGGAATGCTTTGGGTTGGAAGGGATCTTAAAGATCACCTGGTTCCAAACCCCTGCCATGACCAGGGACACCTTCCACTATCCCAGGTTGCTCCAAGCCCTTCCCAACCTGGCCTTGGACACTTCCAGGGATCCAGGGGCAGCCACAGCTTCTCTGGGCACCCTGTGCCAGGGCCTCACCACCCTCACAGGGAACAATTCTTGCTCATATCCAAACTAAATCTACCCCTTGTCATCTCAAGCCATTAAACACATGCAGGACTGAGCTTTGCCAGAGACACTGAGCTGCCTGAAAAGTCCCCTCCAGCACTCTGAAATTCCCCAAATCCCTGGGAGAAGTGGCCACATCCAGACCCTTGTTTGGAATTGTCTATCCTGGGCTCACTCCTAAACTGGACAGTGACATTTTAACCCCAATTATTCCTACACAAATCTCCCTAAGGTAATTCTCATTTTATTGTCCCTTGAAAGAAGTCATTGAGGCACCTGCCCAGGTTATAGCAGCCACCTCAGAGGGTAAGAACTGAGCTAAAGTTAATTTTAAAAAGAATCCCAACTGGCATAAAGCTCATCCCACCCCATTTCCCATCTTACCTGGAGTGGCCAGGGAGAAGAGGAGGAAAAGAGCGAAGACAAGGTAGAGGAACTTCATGGCTGGAGATGAGCTGGGATCTCAGCAAGGCTGGAGAGAGGAGAGCCAGAGACCTCAGAGGGAGGAGGTGATGTACAGGCAGGCTGGAGCTGCTGGGTTTTATAGAGAATTTCCCTGTGGAGCAGAGGATGCTGGGGACACACGGGAATTCATCCAAGTCCTGCTGTTTGGGGCTGGGCGTGCAGTGATGGCACAAGAATTCCCCGGGCACCTCCTGTCTGCCCCAGATGCAATTTCCCAACATCAGATGGGAACACAAAGGAACAGGGGATGTCGATATCTGGGTCCTCAGGACGGGGCTGTGGGTCAGAGGGACCTGGTGGATATCTGTGGGTGCAGCGAGGAGGGGAGAACAAGATCAGTATCACAGAATTCCAGGCCTTTCCCATCCTCTGGCAGGGATGCAGAGGGATCTGCAGGGCCACGATGCACTGATAACTCTGCCTGCATTGTCCAGCCTGCTCACCATGTGGGACTGATGGCCTGGAAAGGATCCCTGCTCCCACCTCTGAGCCGTGTCTCCAAAATCTCCCTGATAAATTCAGGGAGGTGCCTTTGGCTGTCCTCCCTGATGGATGGGTGGGTGGGAGCTCTGGCAGCTCCAGGGAGCCTGGAGGAGACACTTTGATCATCATCTTGTCCCCACAGACCCTCCAGATAGTCCTGGGCTTTCAAACCAGAGCCAAGCTCTGCGAGGGAACTTTTGCAGCCCCAGCTCACTGGGCTGTTTAATAACTTGATAAACAGCCAGGAAAAGAAAGAGGCTGAAGGGACAAGAAGCTGCTTCGGAATTACTCAATATCATCAAAGCTGAATCCTCAGAGTGCAGCAGATGAATCTTAAAACAGGGCAGCAAAATGGCAAATGCTGAGTCAGTGAGAATTTTGAAAAATCTATAATCTCTGTACAAATGGGGGATCTGAATTACCTGAAGCCAGTTAGGAAGGAGGTTTGGGCATCCTGCATCACCGTGTGGGATGTGCACTGCTCATCTCCTCATCCCTCGTGGCCTTTGCTAGGGAAAGAAGAGGTTAAAGGTGGCAGAGCTGGGGACTTGTTTTTGCAAAATTAAATGTACTGGAACTTATCAGCTCAGGGTAGAAATGGTGTATCACAAGCTACAGACATTTTAGAGGCCTAAGCAGGACAGAACTACAGTTCTGCAATTTTCCTAACCTAAGGAATAGGTGGAATGTGAAGGTAAATCATGTATTTATCATAAAAATAATAATAATTAAAAAAAAGTCCTCTTTCACACTGAGGATAGCTGAAATGTAGAACCTGAACAAGAAATGCAAGAAGTTAAAATGCATTGAAAGGGCAAATGCATTGAAAAATCAATTTATAAATGAACGTAGCAGGTGCAAATTTAAAAATTAGGTACAAAATCCCCTTGGGGAATTTGCCAAAGTTCATGTCACTGACTTCTCATCCCGGCCACCAATAGATCCCCTTTCCTGGATTTGAGGGCTGCCATGTTTTCCATGGCTTCTCTTTCATGATCATAACCATTCCACTTGATCCTTTCCTTGGTTTTTTGTTCTTTTAGTTTATTTGTTGTTTTTTTTTCCTGGCAGGTCCCATCTTAATCACAGAATCATTTAGGTGGGAAGAGACCTCTAAGATCGAGTCCAAGCATTCCCCCAGCACTGCCAGGGCCACCACTGACCCCTGTCGCCAGGTGTCACATCCACAGGGCTTTGAAACCCCTCCAGGGATGGGGACTCCACCCTTGCCCTGGGAAGCCAATTCCAATGCCTGACCACACTCTGGCTGAATAAATTTTCCCTGATATCCAATCTAAACCTCTACTGGTGCAACTTGATGCCATTGCCTCTCCTCCTGTCCCTGTTCCCTGGGAGCAGAGCCCGACCCCCCTGTCTGTCCCCTCCTGTCAGGGAGTTGTGCAGAGCCACAAGGTCCCCCCTGAGCCTCCTTTTCTCCAGGCTGAGCCCCTTTCCCAGCTCCCTCAGCCTCTCCTGGTGCTCCAGCCCCTTCCCCAGCTCTGTTCCCTTCCCTGGACACGCTCCAGCCCCTCAATGTCCCTCTTGTCAGGAGGGTCCCAGAGCTGTCCCCAGCACTGGAGGTGCCCCAGCAGAGCCAGCACAGGGGACAGGCACTGCCCTGGTCCTGCTTGGTGACCTTGAGCCATTTTCTGAGTCCCCCTGAGCCCCTTCCCTGCCTCTCTGGAGTGTGGAGCACACAATGGATGGATGCAATTCCCGAGGGCTGTGCCTGGGTACGTCCCGTGTTTTCCACACTCAGCTTTTGTTTGCACTTGTAGGACAATTGGTGCTGCTTTCCCAACGCTGGCTCGGCTCTTTGGTGCCTGCCTGTGATCTGCTGCCACACAAATGATCCCTGCAGAGCTGCCCACAGCCAGAAACTCCGTGTTCTGTGTTCTCCAGCTCATTATTCCTGTCTGTATAGACAAGGTTGCTTCCACTATTACTTAATGATTTTTCTTTCATTATGGTTTTAGCATGAGGAGACCCATTGGGTTTCTAATCCTGTCCCCTAATGCTTTGTAGTCCTTTTCAACCTCTTATTTGTGAATTTTTGAAGCATCCTTTCCCGACAAACATGAAAATGATTAGGCATGATAGCATGGAATCACAAGAGACTTCTGATCAGATGTGGTGTGGCAATTCGTTTCCTTAGCTTCATTTACATATTTGCCTACATCCCTTTTAATCAGAACCATGGTCCTTTTGGAAAGATTTCAGGAAAAATACCAAAAAAGGGCTTGGGTCAAATCAATGTGATGAAAATCAGGCCAAGTGCAGGGTCCTGCCCATGGGTTGGGGCAGTCCCCAGGGTCAATCCATGCTGGGGATGAAGGGATGGAGCAGCCCTGGGAGAAGGATTTGGAGGTGCTGGTGGGTAAGAGCTGGACATGACCCAGCCCTGAACTCCCCATGCCCTGAGCTGATCCCCCAGCTGAACCATCCAGGGAAGGGAACAGAGCTGGGGAAGGGGCTGGAGCACCAGGAGAGGCTGAGGGAGTTGGGAAAGGGGCTCAGCCTGGAGAAAAGGAGGCTCAGGGGGGACCTTGTGGCTCTGCACAACTCCCTGACAGGAGGGGACAGCCAGGGGGGTCGGGCTCTGCTCCCAGGGAACAGGGACAGGAGGAGAGGGAATGGCCTCAAGTTGCACCAGTAGAGATTTAACTTGGATATTAGGGAAAATTTCTTCCCTGAAAAAGTGATCAGGCACCAGCACGGACTGTCCAGGGCAGTGGTGGTGTCCCCATCTCTGGAAGTGTCCCAAAGGGATGCAGATATGACATGTGGGGATGTGGTTTAGTGTGAACACAATAGTGCCAGGTTCACTGCACTCGAGGATCTCAGAGATATTTTCCTACCTTAATGATCCTTGGATTCAATAAGGAGGATGTGGACCTGTTGGACTGAGCCTAGAGGAGAGCCAAGGAATTGATCACAGAACTGGAGCCCCTCTGCTCTGGAGCCAGGCTGGGAGAGCTGGGGCTGCTCACCTGGAGAAGAGAAGGATCCAGGGAGAGCTCAGAGCCCCTTGCAGAGCCTAAAGGGGCTCCAGGAGAGCTGGAGAGGGACTGGGGACAAGGGATGGAAGGACAGGACAAGGGGGAATGTCCTAAAGCTGAAGGAGGGAAGATTTAGATGGGATATTGGGAAGGAATTCTTGGCTGTGAGGGTGGGGAGGCCCTGGCACAGGGTATCCAGAGAAGCTGTGGCTGCCCCTGGATCCCTGGAAGTGTCCAAGGCCAGGCTGGATGGGGCTTGGCTCAACCTGGGATAGTGGAAGGTGTCCCTGCCCATGGCAGGGGGTGGGACTGGATGGTCTTTAAGATCCCTTCTAACCCAAACTCTTCTGGGATTCTGTTCCATGACTCTTTGATCCTCAGTGCCAGAGCACTGGTCAGGCTTGGATGCTCCATAAAACCATTCCCCATGGTGGATCTGATACCCCATTGTGTCCATGCCTTGCAGACAGTGCCCAGAGCTTATCAGGAACCATCCCAGAGTGAATTGCAGCTGCCCTGGGAGCAGCTGTGCCCTGGGCAGCCCCGGCTGGCACTGCTGGAGCCGGATCTGGAGAGTGGGAACAGCCCCAAGTGCCCATGGAGCACGGACCTGGCTGCCAGGTGCCTTTGTGAGAGGGTCAGGGTGACACTGCACAGCCTGCAGAGCAAACAACAGCCCTCTGGACATGGTTTTGCCCAAGGTTCTCCTCTGGCCATGCTGCTGGTGGCCAGAGTCCCTCTATAAAACCCCTGCCCTCAGACACCTCGCACACGCTCTTCTCCCTGTGTGCCAAGATCCCCCCCGGCCTCCAGCCATGAGGGTGCTCTGCGTGGTCTTTGCTGTGCTCCTGCTTTTCTCCCTGGCCACCCCAGGTAAGACAGGAACGTGTGGAGGTGGGGGAATTGGGATGGCCTGTGTCCTCTCCAGCCTCAGGGGGAGGGAGGGAGTTCATCTCTGGGGATTTACCCAGGCTGGCAGGCGCCATGGGTTTGGGGTGAGATGGATGCCACACTGCACATCCCTTCTCTCACCCTGTGCAGAGGGATCCAACAGGAGCAGAGGGATGGTTTGAAAAGGGATCCAATATGAGTAGAGGGATGGTTTGAAAAGGGATCCAACGTGAGTAGAGGGATGGTTTGAAAAGGGATCCAATATCAGCAGAGGGATGGTTTGCAGAGGGATCCAATATGAGCAGAGGGATGGTTTGCAGAGGGATCCTACAGGAGTAGAGGGATGGTTTGTAAGTGCCCACTTGTCCTCCAGCCCAATGGGGACATGAAATGCATCCTGTCCCAGCTGGGTCTAACCCCAGAGGCACCCAGACCATCAGTACCACCCTGGAACCAGCGAGGACACAACTTCTGGGGCTCTGCTCTCCTAATATCTATGATTTTCTCCCCTTGTGTCTCCTCCCACGGCAGGGCACGGGCAGCCCAAGGGATTTTGTGAGGGGTACTGTGCCCACGTGTGCGGTGAAACCGAGGAGTGGTCCTTCAGCCGCTACTGCGAGGAGCTGCACTGCTGCATCCCCTCTCCCAAAAAGGGGAAATGACCCGGCAGGATCCAGCCCCTGAGAGCATCACTGGCCCCGGAGCTCCCGGCGCTGTTTGCAGGGTGTGGGGAGGCGGCGCTCGGTGCTTTGAAGTAAAGATGGGCAGATAAGATGATTTCTGTGTGCTGAGAGGTTTTCATTCGCCTCCCGGGAGAGGCTGGTAGCCAAAACTCCCTGGAGAGTGGTCACGACACATTCCTGACAGCCCCAGCTGCTTCTGGCAGCGCCAAACCCCTGACAACAGAACGCCAGCCAGGAAAAGCAAATGTTGGGATTTTCAAAGCAGAGTGGTGGCAAAGGCTGGAGAGGGCTCAGTGATTAATCCAGTGCCTCCCTCCTCCACAAACTGAATCCCAATTTATTTGTAGGGGGCACAACAGCCCCAACAGCCTCTGCACTGGGGTTCCCAGTCCCATGGAGAGGTAGGATTGGGACACAGGCAGCACCACCCTCCCCTTGCACCCCAAAATCCCATTCCTGCGGTGCCCACAGAGCAACCAATGCAGCCACTGAGGTTTGGGGTTGTCCTGGACACCCTCACCAAGCACCTTCTCAGGAGGGTCTGTGACCAGATTATTCCATGGGGATCCCCAAGAACAGGAGAGCAAACGAGGATTTCCTCAGTGTCCCCTTCCCTGCCACATCCACTGTGGGACTGTAAATGGGTTAACTGCACTACTTAATTAGTGGCTTCTTTTTATTCTCTTTTGATTTCACTCAGGGTTAGGATTAATAGCACGAAGGAGATGAATTTTTTCGTGTTCAGGCTTGGTTGTTTATTAAATCTTATTTAAAGTACAGAGCTATGCAACACTCCTTGTTACCAGCTAAAAGTGAGTAAAATGGAAGTGAATTTAGCTAGTTACAAGGTTTTTAAAAGCTAAACAGTCCAATAGAGGACTAACACCTATATTATTTGTACTTTTGACTTAATAACAAATCTCCTGTGACTCACAGTGTAGCACTAATTATCAACCAAAAACTATTACCTGAAATCATGAAGAAGAAGGAAGAAGACAGAAAGAGAAAACACTTTAAAACCTCCATCTTGTCCCATACCTATTACTATATTCTAAAACTTTCAAATTCAAAACCCTTCACCGTGTGAAATCACACACTTCTATTTAACTACACACCTGTGATTTTAACTCTATCACTCAAATTTAGAAGCCTTCTCCAAGACCTCAGGTGAAAAGCAGTGTTCTCCTGGGGATCAGTCAGAAAATACAGAAACTCCAAAAATCCCAGGTTTCTGGGATCCAACATGGGATAACCCAATCCCTCCAGGTATTCTGCAAGGGCACAGGGACTGATCCAGTGTGGGGTGGCTCAGAACACCCCACAAACACTCCAGCAATGCTGCAGCCTGGGATGTTTGTGTCCCAAAGGGCCACAGGGCAGAAATCAGCTCCGTTTCTCTGAAACCCTGCAGGAAATAAAGGAACTTTGCAGCCCTGGTGCCTTGCAAATACAGGTACAGGTATTTAAAGGACTGGAAGGTGATGCAAGACAAGAGAGGGGTTACAGACCTCTCCCTCTCGTGGGATGATTCCCAATTTCTGCAGGAGGAAGGGCTGTGTCTCCTCTCCTCAGCAGCATCCTTTGTGATCAGCAGAGATCTTGGCACATGGAGCTGGAGGTAAAAGTAATTGCCTCCTCAAAATAATTTATATACATTTATATATAAATTTGTATACGTTTGTCCAAAATTCCCGTTTTTCAGGACACATGGGGCCTGCTGGTGCATCTAAACATGCAACGTGAGGTGCTCCAAGGGTTTTGTGACCACTCTGGTCTGAATGAGTGTCCCTGGAAATTTTGGGGCAGATAGGTAAGAAAAAAAGAATAACAGGGAAAAAAAAAAAGAAAAGAAAAAAAGACCAAGCTTATGCTCCTTTATTTTATCTTTAGGATAAAATTTTCATCCTTAGGATAAACATGAAATCTGATAACCTGAAACACTTTATCAGTTTAAGGACTGACCAGGGACACAGGAAACCTGATAAGGCTGTGGGATTTCTTGGGATATAGACTTGGGACAATTTCTGCACCAAAGGGCCATCCAACCCTGGCACAGCTGCCCAGGGCAGTGGTGGAGTTCCCATCCCTGCAGGGATTTCAAAGCCCTGTGGATGTGGCATTTGGGGACATGGGTCAGAGGTGGCCTCAGCAGTGCTGGGGAATGGTTGGGCTCAGTGATCTCAGAGGGCTTTTCCAACCCAAACAATTCTGTGATTCTCTTGATGTCAATAAACATGAAGGTATCTCTGTTTTCTCATTGGAAAATGTGGTTTCCTTTACAGATTTATTTGAACCCTTGAGAACCCCAAGTCTTAAGCCTTTTTTTTTTTAAATTATATTTTACAACTTCTTTTTATTTTTTTTATTTACCTTTCTTACTGAATTCAGTGGTCAAAGAAAATGCATTAGAAGGGAAATACAAGTGATAATTGAGGGAGATCCCTCTGCTGAAATTTCTGCAGTGACTTCAGGGTACCAAGACCCAAAAATCACTCAAATACATGGGCTCAAACACACTAAATCCAGTCCTGGATCAGTGCCATAGAGAACATCCTGAAAGGGATTGTTAACAGTGCCCTAATTCTACAATTCTGAAATTCCTCCAGAACTGGTATTTTGGAGGGATTTTGGCAGCACCAGAACCACTGGGAGGTCCGAGCTGCTGCTGCCAGAGATGTGCTACATTCCCCAAATTGTCTTTTTTAGGAATGACCAAGTGGGAAAGCCAACCTGTGAGTTCCCAGCCCCTTTCCTCATCTGCTGCAGAGATCTTTGCTCTGTGTTTGTTTCTCTTCACCTCTCCCAGTATCCATTCCCCATCCAAGACCAGCAGAGGTGCCTGGAAATGGTGTTGGCTTTACTCCATGTGTTTGCTGGAGGACAAGGAGATGGGATCTGCCCTTGGTCAGTGAGAGTTAATCCCATTTTCAGGAGCTTCCTGAGCACCTTCCTGTCATCCCTGACTGGTCTCTCCGTGCTTCCTTTAAGGTCCCTCTATTTACATTTTTCCTTTTCACCAATCCCTGCTTTACTTCATCATGTTTCCTTACAATTCTTGGGTTTCTCCAACCCGTGGCCCCTTTTTATCCCCTTCTGAATGAGGAAGATGCTGAAGAGAGTTTGAGACCTTGCCCCCATCCTTCCCTCTCATTCCCCAGCCCTGGTCACAACACTTCTGCCAGGATCTCCAATGAACACATTGAGATTTTTGGAGCCCCAGGACTGAACCAGGCCCCCTCCCACCCCTGGGATTTGCTGTGAGGTTCCGTGGGGAAAGGGACAGCCAGGATGGTGTTGTTCCAACCACGCCTTTGTCACCCACATTGCCTGAATTCCCTGGGGGAAACAGAGGGGAAAACTCCATCTCTTTAACACTTTCACTGTGAAATTTGGGGGAAAAAACAAGACATGATGCCTACAAGTCTTTGTGGCTGGGCTTGGGGAACCAGTCCTAACACTTTAAATGGGATCATGAGCACACAACAAATGACATCTCCTTTTTTTCTTTGTTTTATTTATTAAGAGGAGGGGATGACAATGGGGTCAGACAGCTGGGAATCTGCTCCCAAAGCCATCGTGGTGCCTCCTCTTCCCCAGGTGCTCCCTTTTCAGCTCCTATTTCCCCTTCCAGGCGGTTGGGATGCAGCAGGAGTACTTGCAGTCAGCAGATCTGTATTTCACATCCATCACGTTACACTTTGGGGAGCAGTACCCCGGAGGAGCACAGATCTTCCTGAACTTCCCATAGGCTGGAAGAGGGGAGGGAGAGTGGTTGTTCCTCATTTCTGTTCCCCATTTCCCCATTTCTCTTCCCCATTTCCCCATTTCCCATCTCTGTCCCCCATTTCCCCATCTCTGTTCCACATTTCCCCATTTCCCCATCTCTGTTCCCCATTTCCCCATTTCCTCATTTCCCATCTCTGTCCCCCATCTCCCCATCTCTATTCCCCATTTCCATGCCCTCCCATCCCCTCTCAGTCACAGTGGGCATCCCTGTCCATAGGGATGTCCTGCTCCATTCCCTCTACATGTCCAACACTCCTTCCCAAGCCCAGCCCCAAAGCTGGAAGGGACCTTGAAGGGCCCAGAGCAGCTCCCTGTGCACCTCTCTTCCCCTTCTGGTGGCTACAGGGCCACTGGATGACCCTGGTGCACTTTGGGAAAGATGGGAGAGCATCTCAAAACACCCCAAAACCAAATTTCATAAAGATGTTCCTCAGGGCAAGGTTTCATCAAGTGCCAGGCACCAGAGTGAGAAGCTGCTGGCCTGAAATAGCTGGGAAATTATGTCCAAAGTGAAGGAATATTGGAATGGGAACATTTCTGAGCCCAAAATCTCCTTTTCAGTCATTGAAGAGGGAAATGAGAACCAGAATAGAAGGGATGTCTGAGCACTGTACATTAAAAATGTGAGGGAGCTTGACCCTGAAGGTATTGCCAGAAGTAGTCTGGCACAAAAGGTGGCATCAAGCAGAGGAAAGTTCCAGAATGCTGATGTCTCTGAAAAGGACATCCAGCACTCGTTTGGTGCTTCATCATTAAAACAATTACACCTGGCCCAGCTCACCTTAGCTTAGGTGTCAAAAACATCCAAAATGTGCCTCTTACAGTACTTTAAAGTGACTTTTTTTTTTTTTGGTAAAGACTCATTTGTATAAAAATAGATCCCCATGTAAGACAACCTGGGGTAAGCAAATCATGTCACAGAATCATAGAACCCTAAAATCACAGAATCACGAAATCACAGTCATGAAATCCTAGAATCATGAAATCATAGAGTCACGAAATCATAGAGCCATTGAGTGGCTTGGGTTGGGAATAGACACAGGTGCATCCCCAAAGGATTAGGGACATTTATGCGGCCATCCAAGTCCCAGCTCTAAAGCCAGTAGGGTCTGTGTTTTCTCCAGCTGCCTCCTGCCCACACTGACCCTCCTCATCCTGCTTCTCCCCCTTATCCAGCTGGCATTCCCACACCATTCCCCTCTTACCTGGGGCAGCCAGGGAGCCCAGGAGGAAGAGAGCAAAGACAAGGCAGAGGAGCCTCATGGCTGGGGAGGAGCTGGGATCTCGGCGAGGCTGGAGCAGGAGGTCGGAGGGAGCCGGAGCTGAGCGCTGTGAGTGCCATGATTTGGGATTCTTGGATTTATAGGGCACAGAGGAGGGTCTGGGGGAGGTCCTGCTGCTCAGGGCACCTCTCATGGGTCACTGCATGGCACCTCCGCCCTGCTGGCAAAACTCTGCTGGCCCCAGACCTGGGATCAGCCCCCGATTGAAAGGAAAAGCGCGGGGAGTGACAGGAGAGGACGGGCGGCAGATGGAACAGATGTCCTGGGGCAGAGGGACCTCGCAGGGAACAAGATCAGTATCACAGGCCTTTCCCAACCTTTGGCAGGGATGCAGCAGGGCTGGGAAGTGGCCAGGATGCACTGACAGCTCTGCCTCTGGTGTCGAGAGCTGTCCCCACATGGCTGGACACGCCGGTGTCCGTGTGTCACCCTCCTGGGAACCCTGACTGCAAACCCCGCTGGTAAATTCTGCAAACACCACATTCCCTGCAGCCTCATCTGTTGTCCCCTGTCACTCCTCTGAAGCCCTGGAGCTGAGAGCCTTTTCCCAGAAAAGAAGAGCTGACCACTTGCAGACACTTGGATCAGCCCCTCTTCCTCACAAACCCTCTGGACAGCTCTGGGGGCTCGAGTGGGTTCAATTTCTGGGGTGGACGTGGCCTGATCCCGGCTGTCAGGGGTGCTCTGGTGCCAGCAGAAGGTTACTGAGAGCAGGGAAATGAGAACTGACTGCAAGGAGTCTGGAGGCAGAAGGATCTCAGCACTGACTGGCAGCTTCTGCAGATGGATCAGTGATGGCAAACTGATTTTCACCTTCCAGGAATGAGACATTCCCAAAGAGCACTCAGAGAAAAAAAAAAAAACAATACCCAGAAGCAGGAAAACTGAGTGCTTGGGTTTGCTGGAATGGGTGCTGATAGAAATTGGGGTGGTTTTGTGATAGTTTTGAGGGTGCTGCATGCTGCACACTGTGCTGGTGTCCCTCTCTCTGCACATGCAGAGCAAGAAAAGGTACAGAGGAGGGCAGGGAGGATGGTGAGAACTGGAGACTTATTCCCAGGCAGTAAGACAGTAATTAGACTGGGAACTTCCACTGCAGAGGGAGAGGAGTATGTGGGAATGTGTGACAGCACTGTTAAAGAAGTGCCCTAAAAAAAGAGAGAACTCTGGTTTTCTCTTTCCATAACCAGGGAAGCAGATGACACACAGAGTTTGATGCACTGAACAAAGGAATTGTTCTTTCCCACTGCCCACAGTGGTGTAACTCACTGTGCCACTGCCAGCAGGAGAGGAAACTGCCTCAAGTCACACCAGGAGAGGTTTAGATTGGATATTAAGAAAGATTTGTTCACTAAAATGGTGGTGAGGGCAGTGATGGAGTCCCCATCCCTGGAGGGGTTTAAAAGTTGTGTCCATGTGGCATTTGGGGACTTGGGTGGCTTTGGCAGTGCTGGGGGAATGGTTGGACTTGGTGACCCCAGGAGGGTTTTTCAACCCTAATGATCCCATGACTGCCATAGATATTGTGGATCAGGGAGTTATAAATGTCTTCAGAAGGTAACTGGGGCAGCCAATCTGACTTTGAACAATCTGACGTGGTGAGCAGCTGGGACCAGGTGATCTCCAGAGCTCCATCCCACCCTGTGTTATTCTGTGCTTCCATGAAATCCCTAAAATCCACTGAGGGGCATCCAGCACAATAATATTCATCCATATCCAACTCAACAACCCCAGACATCAGACTGCTGGGCTTTGGGTGGGTTTCCAACACCATGCTGTGCTGTTCCACCCTTCTAAGCATCAGCTGTTTGTCACTGTCACGCTGAGGACACCTGGCTGGATGGGGACCTGCTACACAGAGAGCAACAGGGCTGGCAAGGGGCTGGAGCACCAGGAGAGGCTGAGGGAGCTGGGAAAGGGGCTCAGCCTGGAGAAAAGGAGGCTCAGGGGGGACCTTGTGGCTCTGCACAACTCCCTGACAGGAGGGGAGAGTCAGGGGGGTCGGGCTCTGCTCCAGGGAACAGGGACAGGAGGAGAGGAAATGGCCTCAAGTTGCTCCAGAGCAGGTTCAGGTTTAGACTGGGAACAATTCCTTCATGGGAAGGATTGTTCAGCCCTGGCACAGCTGCCCAGGGAAGAGCTGGGAATCCCCATCCCAGCAGGGATTTCAAAGCCCTGTGGATGTGGCACTTGGGGACATGGGTCAGAGGTGGCCTCAGCAGTGCTGGGGAATGTTTGGACTTGATGATCTTAGAGGTCTTTTCCAAACCTAGGTGATTCTAAACTCCTGTGACTCTGTGATTCCATGGCATTGTTTACCCTTTTGTTCCTGACTTCTTAACAAATCCACTGTCCTGGCACGAGGAGCTGCCTCTCCCTGCTGGTAAATTTTTGGCACAACTCTGGCCGTGCTTTTTTCTGAGGCTGCTTTGCACATTTGCAAACACATTTCCCATTGCACCTCCTGTGTGTCCATGACACAGGCATGATGTCCAATGGGATTGGGACCTGGTCACCCTGCTTGGAGTGGAAGAGATTTAATATTGAAGATGTCAGCAGGGTGGGACCACTGATATCAGGGCCAGGGAATGGGGCTGCCAATGAAGCTGCAGCCATGGAAATACTGTGTGTAATCAAAAATGAATGGAACCACAGTGTCCAAGGAATGCCATAAAGGTGCTCCCAGGGCTGGAGCCCCTCTGCTCTGGAGCCAGGCTGGGAGAGCTGGGGGTGCTCACCTGGAGAAGAGAAGGATCCAGGGAGAGCTCAGAGCCCCTTGCAGAGCCTAAAGGGGCTCCAGGAGAGCTGGAGAGGGACTGGGGACAAGGGATGGAGGGACAGGACACAGGGAATGGCTTAAACTGAAGGTTGGTGGGCTTAGACTGGATATTAGGAAGAAATTCATGGCTATGAGGGTGGGGAGGCCCTGGCACAGGTTGATGTGAGAAGCTGTGGCTGCCCCTGGATCCCTGGAAGTGTCCAAGGCCAGGTTGGATGGGGCTTGGAGCAACCTGGGATAGTGGAAGGTGTCCATGGCAGGGGGTGGAACTGGGATGAGCTTTAAGGTCCCTTTCCACCCAAACCATTCTGTGATTCTGTGATCACAATCTCAATTCTTCCTGATTTTTGTTACAGATCATTTTCTTGGCCCTGTGACCATCTCAGCCCTGAGCTCTCTACAGCTCTTCCACCTCCCCTTGAAGCCTGCTCCTCTTAGCAGCAAACAGCACCACCTGGAATTCTAATTCAGAATAATAAATGAATTAACTGACGTGCCTGACACGTGATAAACCTGGTGGTTATTTTTATAGAAAGAATAATTCTTGCCTTTTCCAGAAGAGAACAGGATGATGTTGTCCCAATGTGTGCACCTTGGTGCCCCCTGCAGCCCCACATCTTTCCTGCAGAATCCCTGAATTGCCAGATATTTCTTATTACAGCTTCTCCATCAACTGTTCATGTCTTTTCCAAAAAATACAAGCCAATCCTCAGTGCTCTCCAGAGCAGAGCAGAGCAGCCCATTTCAGCCTATTTGCAAATTCAGAAAGGAGGAGCTTTATTCCATTATGGAATTTTTTAATGGAGACCCTGGATAGTTCAGGACTTAGAACAGCCGTCTGAGATGTCCTTCTACCATCACCATGGTAACTGGAAATTTATTAAATCCTGCTCATAAAGCATTTTTTTCTTCATTTCCTTTAGGCTGTGATCAATACCAGAAAAAAAGAAACAAACTCAAACTTGAGACAAAAACACACAGAAAAATGAATGTGATGAAAAATATTGTAGAGAATCACATTTGGGAGAGGTCCTTGAGGATCCTCAGTGCCAGAGCACTGGTCAGGCTTGGATGCTCCATAAAACCATTCCCCACGGTGGATCTGATACCCCATTGTGTCCATGCCTTGCAGACAGTGCCCAGAGCTTATCAGGAACCATCCCAGAGTGAATTGCAGCTGCCCTGGGAGCAGCTGTGCCCTGGGCAGCCCCGGCTGGCACTGCTGGAGCCGGATCTGGAGAGTGGGAACAGCCCCAAGTGCCCATGGAGCACGGACCTGGCTGCCAGGTGCCTTTGTGAGAGGGTCAGGGTGACACTGCAGAGCAAACAGCAGCTCCTGGGAGATGGCTTGAGTCGCCTCCAGGCACAAAAGTTTCTGTATTTGTTGTTCCATGAGTGTTGTTGTTCCGTGCTCCAGGCACAGCAAGAGCTCCCCTGGCCTTGCAGGCACTGGAGTGGATATTGGGGAAATGTCTCCACTGAAAGGGTGGTCAGGCACTGGAATGGGATGCCCAAGGAAGTTGGAGAATCACCATCCCTGGAAGTGTTAATCAAAATGAAAAAATAAAATAAAAACCATGTAAAGGTGGTGGCCATGGACATGGCTCAGTGGTGGCCTTGGCAGTGCTGGAGAATGGTTGGACACAACGGCCTCAGAGGGATTTTCCATCCTCAGTGGTTCCATGAGTCTGGTTTCCACAATGTTCTGCTTTTCCCTCGTTTTCCTCCATGCCCACCCAGCTAACACAACAGCTGAGGAGGATGGAGAGACCTGGAAGGATAAAATTAGGAATTGTCATCTCCAGAGTCACATTATTGGGATACCCTGCAGTGAGACATCCTTGGAAACAAATTCCACTGGCCAGAAACTCCCCAGGAAACTGGAGAAAATGTCTTCCCACCCTGTCCCCTGTCACTCCTCTACCCCCTTTCCAGATTTCTCTCTTCCTTCTCTCTTTGTATGCCTCCATCCAGCTATTGTCCATATCCAATTATTGTAACTACATGTTTATACTCTCAGCTCTCAGCTTCCTTCTTCATTCTCTGCTTTTCCCTTTTTCCTTCCACTTTATATTTTTCTGTTTTCCATGACTACTATAGGGAAATAACCCTGCTCATTTCTGCTGTTGACCATTCATACCCTTTTAGAAGGAATAATTCCATTTACTGGAATTCTGAAGGAAAATAAATCATTACACTGATCATTGCTCTACTATGGAGCAGTGGTGGTTTGTTTTCTTCTTCTTGACAAGAAACTGGGTGGGTTTTTTAAAGATGCAGAGTTCATTTTGTAGATATTGAATGTGTTTGTTCCTACAAACACTCAGCAGGGAATAGCTCATTCCAGCTCTTCACATTCAAATTCAAACAAACACCACCAGTCGTTGCTGGTGTTGTCTCATCTTTTCTGGATTCATCTTTTATGGATGCAAAACCAACAGCTAAAATCTCCTCCTCTGAGTTAAGGCACAAGGAGCAGGAAGGATAAGTCTGGATCAGCTGAGAAACACCCAAAAAAAAACCCCCAATCCTCGGAGATGCTGAAGCCCTTTGCACCACGGGAGAGAGAGCAGAGCTGGAAAAAATCCAGCAGAGGAGAGGAAGGATCTTCTCCGTTCCTTCACAAAAAAAAAAAAAAAAAAAAAAAAAAAAAAAAAAAAAAAAAAAAAAAAAAATTACTGTATTTTTGAATGGGATATGATCCAGCCTTGATGTAATTGGGGTTTTTAATCCCAGAAATTCTAGAAGTATTTGCCCCCAGGCAGGTCTGTGGCTTTTCCCAGATGTTTTCACCGGGCTCATTTCTTTCCCTGGTGCACACAGCGACCTCTGTGGTCCTTGTGCCATTGACACGACCTGAACCCTGCACCAGTAAATGAAATATTTTCAAATATGTCAACAGTAAATGTCTAGTCTATACCCCTGATGTAAATCTAGGATTATTTTTCCCTCTGGGGGAAAATACCTGGGATAATTTGTCACCTGGGACAAGTCTGGATTATTTGTCACTTTGCAATTGTGGTGTCCCAGAGACCTCCCTTTCCCACTGCTCTTGGTTTGTTCAACACAGAAAAGGGAAAGACACAGGAGTGAATGGCTCAGACAGGGAAACAGCAAAGGAACTGTGACCTCTTCACTCTCCTCTGGCTCTTTCCAGTTCAAAATTTGAAGCCAAGCCCTTGGCATGTCTCTCAGGTGAGCTCTGTGCTGTGCAGCAGGAGGATGGCACAGATACGGCCCTGCTTTGGTCATCCCCACGGGATTAAACTGCTCCCAGCTTCCAAAACAGTGACTTTCCACCCAAATACTGCGTGTGGTGTTTGGTCTGTGGCCACTCCAGAGCTTGCATTTGGGATCTGGTGAACAGATCTGAGTCACAGCAGCTCCCGGGGCTGTGCTAATCCTTTGGGAAATAGCACAGCTTAAACCAGAGTGTGGGCACTCCCTAGGGCAGCTCCAGATCACAGCAGCTCTCAGGATTACAGGAAGGAAGAGGAATAAACGGAAAAATCACAACTCCTGGAGTGCAGGAGCTGTGGAAGTCGCATTTGTGGTGGAAATTTTCTCTGGTGAGGAATATCCAGTCATGAGCTGAAAATCTCCAGGCAATGAAGTCATCACCACTTCTATTATTACTGAATCTCACTTTTAATAACTAAAGTTTATTTACAGAATCATGGAATAGAATCACAGGATGGTTTGGGTTGGAAAGGACCTTATAGGACATCTAGTCCAACTCTCTGCCATGGCCAGGGACACCTCCCACTATCCCAGGTTGCTCCAAGCCCTGTCTAACCTGACCTCGGACACTTCCAGGGATCCAGGGGCAGCCACAGCTTCTCTGAGCACCCCCTATGCCAGGGCCTCCCCACCCTCCCAGGGAAGAATTGTTCCTAACTTCCAATCCAAACCTACTTTCTTTCAATTTAAGCCATTCCCTGTGTCCTGTCACTCCAGGCTCCTATAATGTTGGTTCCCAGAAACCTGAGAGTTTTAACCTTTCTGTGCTCTCTGGCACTGACCCCCCTGGAGAACACTGCTTTTGATTTGAGACCTTGAAAAGGCTTCCAAATTTGAGTGATGGAGTTAAAATCACAGGTGTGTAGTTGAAATAAGTGTGATTTCACATGGTAAAACATTTTAAGTTTAAAAGGTTTAGAATATAATAATAAGTGTGAACAAAATAGAGGATTTTGAGTGTTGTCTTTTTCTGTCTTCTTCTTCCTTCTTCATAATTTCAAGTAGTAGTTTCTGGTTGAATAATTAGTACTGCACTGCAAATCACAAGAGTTTAGTTATTGAGTCAAAAGTATAAATAATATAGGTGTTAATTCTCTATTAGACTGTTTAACTTTAAAAGACTTGTAACTAGCTAAATTCAGACTTCCATTTTACTCACTTTTAGCTAGTAACTAAAAATGTTGCAAAACTTTCTACACTTTAAATAAGATTTAATAAACAACCAAGCCCAAACACACAAAAAAAATTAGTCTCCTTTGTGTTTTTAATCCTAATTCTAAGTAAAAAAAAAAAAGTCACTAATTAAATCGTACAATTACGATATTTACACGGTAAATTGTCCCTCTCCACGTTCCCTGAAGGCTCCCTTCAGACACCCA
Organism: Sturnus vulgaris; assembly: GCF_052056855.1. NCBI lineage: Eukaryota > Metazoa > Chordata > Aves > Passeriformes > Sturnidae > Sturnus > Sturnus vulgaris. Next base: position 112,140,140 of record NC_142245.1, on the reverse strand, counting down.
GGTGCTGGGTTTGGTGGTGAACACCTGGGGCTGGATCAATTCTTGGACTCCATGATCTTAAAGGGCTTTTTATAACCTTAATGTTTCTGTGATTCCACTTTAAAAATAATTACAAAAAAGCCAACTGCAACAGCAGCTCTGCTTTGTGTCTGATCTTAGAGTTAAAGAGACTTTGCAGCCCTGCTGCTGAGTTCCAGCACAGCTGGACGTGTTTCCAGAGCTCGCTGTCTCCGTGTCCTGTTTGATTTCTGCAATGACAAGTCACAGCTCTAAATTTATCCCACTGCCTGCAACAGCGAGTGGAACAAAAGGCATTTCAGCTGGTGGGAGCATCTCTGACTCTGCTGGGCTGCCCTGGCTCTCATCTCTTTGTCACTGCTACTCTGGCCACTTGTTCTTTATTAGCTGGGATCGTTAATTGGATTCGGGAAGAAAAGATTTTCAGTTCTCTGCATCCAACAGAGAGGACATTTACTCCCACACTGAGAACCCTTTTTTCCCCCAATAACACTGGTTCATACCTCAAGCTACTCAGGAGACTCAGCCTAACAAATCCTAACTCAACCTGTTCATATTTGATCTTAAATACTCAGCACAACCTCAGCAGTCACTGCTGAACTGAAAACACCAGAGGGTTTTTCCAGCTCCATTTAAAACCATTTTCCCTGGTTGTGAGGGCAGGTTAGGCAGGGCTTGGAGCAGCCTGGGATAGTGGAAGGTGTCCCTGCCCATGGAAGAGGGGTGGAACAAGATGAGCTTAAGGGTCCCTTCCAGCCCAAACCATTCTGTGATTCTATGAAGTTCAAGTCTCTCTGCCCATTAAAACAAAACTTTCAAAGCTCCATCAAGTCCAGGAGGGTTTGGTTTTGAAGATGTATTGATTTATTCTCTTCAAGAGACAGTTCAGGATTCAGTTTTCTCAGGAATGATCTGGCAATTTCCCAAACTGGGTCAGACCCAAAGAATCCAGTTCTGGAATTGTAAAGAGTTACCCCATCACAAGCAGCTCCCAGGACAGAGAGAACCTGAGCCAAGTCTCACAGAAAAGCAGCCCCAATGATGCTTTCAAAGCACCACAGCTTCTAAATTGTAATAATAAAAAAAAATCAGTTCATAAACAATTTATTACCTCACACTATTCTCATTTCCCTTTCAGAAACAGATGGCAGAACAATCCTGTTCTTGAATGACAAAATCAGAGAAACATGGAATGGTTTGGGTTGGAAAGAACCTTGAAGATCATCCAGTTCCAACCCCCCTGCCCTGGGGGTTTTATAACAATGCTTCCTTGTAGCCTCTAAAAAAAACAGAGTTTTCTCTGTTGCAACCTGTAGTCACTGTATAAATATCTGTTTCATTCTCTTTCAACTTAAACCCAAGTGCAGGTGAAGATAATTTCATTAATTCCCCTTATTTCACACTCCTGTCCAAACCACAGAGGTTTCCCTCCTCTGTCACCAAATTCTCTTTCTGGCTATTTTGCTCCCTCCAGGGGTCTCCAGACCCCCAAAGTCAAATCATATCCAAAGCAAAGCTCTCAAAGCCACTCACCTAAAAAATCAGATCATGGCACATCAATACATTAAAAATATGTATCAGACCCCCGTGCAGTGGCCTGAGTGGTTTCCTCAGAATTCAATGTTTTTTGAATCTATGAAAAGTTGGAATTTTCCCCCTGAAAATTTGAACAAGCCAAGTACAGATGATATATCAGATATCCCACCCTTCATACTCAGGTCCTGATAAAGGGAAAGTTTTGGGGACTGTCTGTACCTGAGCAATTGTTCTCACTCAGAATAATTCCAGACAACTCTGGCACCAGGCTGTGTACTCTGTGTACTCCAGGAGCACAGAGACCTGCAGGTTTGTCCCTGGGGAGTGCCTGCAGATTTCCATGGCAAGAAAAGAAGAAAAGATTTTCATAAAGTGAGGACCAAAAACAACAACAACAACAACAAAACAAAACCAAAAACAACAACAACAAAAAAACCAACAAAAAACCCCCAAACTTAATGGAAAACTGTTAAATTTAGAATCCCAGAATGGTTTGGATGGAAAGGGATCATAAAGCTCATCCCAGTTCCATCCCCTGCCATGGGCAGGGACACCTTCCACTATCCCAGGCTGCTCCAAGCCCCATCCAGCCTGGCCTTGGACACTTCCAGGGATCCAGGGGCAGCCACAGCTTCTCTGGGCACCCTGTGCCAGGGCCTCCCCACCCTCCCAGGGAACAATTCCTTCCCAATATCCCATCCATCCCTGCCCTCTGGCAGTGGGAGCCATTCCCTGTGTTCTGTCCCTCCATCCCTTGTCCCCAGTCCCTCTCCAGCTCTCCTGGAGCCCCTTTAGGCTCTGCAAGGGGCTCTGAGCTCTCCCTGGATCCTTCTCTTCTCCAGGTGTCCAGCTCTCACCTACCAGCACCCCAATCCCTTTTTCTCAGGAGCATTACACAGCACCCCCTGATTTCTTAAGACAAAACAGAAAAGCTTCACCAGAAACTCATTATTTCATGGAGAGGAAAAAAAACCAACAACAACAACAACAACAACAACAACAACAACAAAGAAAAAGAAAATCGGCTAAAAACAATTAATGATGGAATCTCAGCCCTGAGGAGCACTCGTGAGTGTGGTTTTGGGCTCCCTCTGTCTCTCTGCCTCATCCTGCCACCCTCCTTCCTCCTGCAGTCTCACTCCAGAGCTGCCCACTCACTCTCTGCTGGCCAAATCCCCGATGTGTGTGGCTTTGCTGTGGTGTTGGGAATGCTGGCTGGGAAGCTCTCCCACACCTGCAGGCTCCCTCCTCCCAGCTGCCAGCAGGATGGACCCAGCCGTGGGGTCCAGTGGGGTTCAGTGAGGAATTGTGGATGGAAATTGCTGGGACACACTGAGCTCAGACATCCCGGTGGATGGAAAGTGGAAAATAACACCTAAATCAGCTCCAGCTGAGTTTCCTGCTATTTTAACAAATTCCATAAAAACGGGATGATTTCTCTGCTTCTTCATGGAAGGGAAGGGTTTTTCTCTCTGCCTCTTTCTCCTCCAGATCCTTGGCTGCATCCACACCAATGAATGAAGCAATGCCAGGACCAGACTCAAATATAAAATTTCCCCAACCCCTGGCAGATTTTTGGGCAAACTGGCTCCAAGACAGGGCTCAGGAATTACCACAGACACCAATCCCCAGCAAGCTTCCCCCTGGGGACCCCTTTTTTGGGCAGCCAGGAGATCTTCATGTCCTGTCTATGGCTTGGCCTCGAGTCTGCCTTGGATTTATCCCTGTGGATGTGGCCACTGCACTCACAGATGATTCTCAGTAGCCACAAACCTCCTCTTACCTTGTGCTTGCAGAGAAAACAGCAGAGGATGAAGCAGCTGGCTGTTGGGATAACAGGATCACAATCCTTTTCAGGAATGAAAGCAGCACAGAGAGAGCCCTAAAAAACCACCAGTGCTAGTCCAAGAGGCAAATGGTCACGGGGCTGCAGCATATGGAGGGTGATCCTCTGCCATCCTGCAGCCAATTACTCCTTGGATTCCACAGGCAAACCCCTGCTGGTGCCATGCTCACGTGGTGGAGGAGATTTGCTCTCTGGAAAGCCCAAAATCATGGGAATCACCCCAGATTTGGCTTCATGGGTAACTCCAGAGCAAGGAGAGGAACATCTGATCCCCAGGGTCTGCCCCGTGTCCTGGGGTTTTTCAGGAACAGATCCAGACAGTTCATGATCCTGCTCTCCAGGCAGGAGAGGAAGGCATGGGAAGAGCCCTGAGTCCTGCTGAGGACAGACAAGCTTCTTGGCAGTGCTGTCCAGCCCACATTCCAGGGCACAGGGAAGCAGATGGTTGGGCATGTAGGGCTCTGGCAGGAGGAATCTCTGGGCCTTTGGCACAGGGCACCGATTTAGCTGCATTTCCTTCTGCTTGGGCAAGTTCTGTTTGTGCTTCTCCCGCTCGTGGGGTTTCTTAGGAGGCTTTGTCAGAGCAAGGAAAAGCAGCTGGTGCCTGGAGCCACCTGCTTGCAGCAGCTGGAGAGGCCTCCTTGACCCATTATTGGTTATTATGACCCAAATCCATCTTCACATATACCTGTACAACCCAGAGACCACAGATATCCAGGTTGGAAAAGCCCTCTGAGATCAATGAGTCCAACAGCTCCCCCAGCACTGGGAAGGCCACCTCTGACCCATGTCCCCAAGTGCCACATCCACGTGGCTCTTAAACCCCTCCAGGGCTGGGGACTCCAGCACTGCCTTGTGCCAGGGCTGGACAACTCTTTCCATAAAGAAATTTTCCCTAATATCCAACTCAAAGCTCCCCTGGAACAACTTGAGGCTTTTTCCCCTCATTGTTTTTACTTGGGAGAAGAGACCAAGCCCCCCTGGCTGTCCCCTCCTGTCAGGGAGTTGTGCAGAGCCACAAGGTCCCCCCTGAGCCTCCTTTTCTCCAGGCTGAGCCCCTTTCCAGCTCCCTCAGCCTTTCCTCATCATCCCAGTTGTGCTCCAGAGTTCTCTGCCTCATTCAGGGTGACCCTGTACCCCAGCCATGATTTTACCCTAAAATTGTTGGTGTTCACAGCCCAGCCCGTGGGTTGGGATCTCTCCCATCGTGGGGGAATGTAGGACAGGATGATTTGTGCAGGACCCAGAGATAAGGCTGGTGTCTGATTGCCCAAGAGGTGTGTTGTTCCCTTCCCCGTGTCCCGTACATCCCCCATTGTTCCTGAGACTGGGGCAATGTTTGCTGACCGCTGTCAGGGCTGAGCTGTGCCAGGCGGTGTCACAACGCAGGGAGAGGCTCCAAACGTCGCTGCTCCTGATTTTACAGGATGAAAAACAAGGCAGGATGGGTGTCCCTGCCATGTTCACGGGTTCCTCGGGGAGAGGGGACGTTCAAACCAAATTCTTGAGTGCATGATGAGTACATGTACGTGCACAAATGAATACAAACCTCATTTTCCCTACAGCACGAGGGCAGAAAAAGGCAGGCAGTGGATCCCAGCTCAGTGCCAGCCACTCCTCTTCTTAGGCACAATTCTAATGCACCTCTAACTCCTTTCTCTCTGTGTAATATCTGATCTATCCCTGACTTGAGGGCTGCATGTGATGGGTTTTTCTCTGAGCTGGGTGATGATTCTCTCCCGCACACCCCCTGGGAATTGCAGAGTTGTCAGGACCAACACTGGGGTAACAATCAGTCCCTCCATGTGCAGCCCTGCCCAAATTTGCCTTTTCCCTCCTTCACAGAGGCAGCAGTGCTGTTTCCCCACTGCCCATGGGGCTGAAATCCTTTATTTTCCTTTGCAGCCACTCCAGTTGTGGCTTCCTCATCCCTGGAAGTGTCCAAGGCCAGGTTGGATGGGGCTTGGAGCAACCTGGGATAGTGGAAGGTGTCCCTGCCCATGGCAGGGGTGGAACTGGATGAGTTTTAGGGCCTCTTCCAATTCAAACTTTCAAGATACACTCAGAGACCCCTCTTCTCTCTGATGATGTGCATCAGTGCAAACCTCCATAAGAGGAGAATTAACCATCCTTATTACCAACCTTTGCATCTATCTATGAGATAAAAATGTCACTAATTAGCCTTTCAAATCATTCCCAGACACTGGAATCACCAGAACTGCCAGCATTAACGAGACGTGCAGGCAACAAAATGGACAAACTCAGGCTTGACTTAGCACCAGGAGTGAGGATGGAAATTCAGGTAAATCCAATCACTTCTGCAATCCTTCTCCTGCCCAGGACAGGCTGTGACCCACCCCTGCCTGCTGGCAGGGTGATAGAATCAGGCTGATTCCATCGTGCAGGGGCTGAACAACCTTGAACCTGAAGCAATCCCGGGCAGGAAGGCACCAGGAGCCATCCATCCCTCCAGAGGGAGCCCCAGCAGTGGCTGATGACCCGATTTCCACGCTTTGGCTTTGTTCTCTGCCAGAGATAAAGCAGGTGGAGGTTGAGGAGCCTTTCTGGGTGAGTGAGATCTGTGAGATCTGAGATCTGTGAGATCTGCAGCTCTGGATCAGCGCCTGGATCCAGCCTCCCTTCCAGCAACCCCAATGGACAGTGCAGACAGCAGAGCCCGTCTTCACAAAAAAATCTGGATTTTTTTGTTTTTCCCTGAAGATCTGGAGAGTCCTTCATCTTTTTCCCATCCCAACTTCACTTTTCCTGGGAGCACACGGGCTTGTGGCCAGCCCTTCTCAGTCTCACATACTCTCTCAGGGTAAATGCTGGATTTCAGCATCACCAGCCTTGAATCTGATTTAGAATCACAAGATAATTTTGGTTGGAAGGGACCTTAAAGAGCATCCAGTTCCACCCCCTGCCATGGGCAGGGACACCTTCCACTGTCCCAGGTTGCTCCAAACCCCATCCAACCTGGCCTTGGACACTTCCAGGGATCCACGTTCCTGCCCATACCTCTGCTAAAAATCTTAGTGGTAAGGTTTGGGTTTTAGCTGTGCCCAGGCTCTTCCTGACAGGGCTGTACTTTACAGGAATAAACCATGGAAAAGCACTCGAGCTTATGCACCCCTGACCCTGCAGCCTCACTGCTGGGTGTGGGATGTTGGCAGTGTCACAGCTTCCAGTAAAGGGGGCTCTGGGAGAGCTGGAGAGGGACTGGGGACAAGAAATGGAGGGACAGGACACAGGGAATGGCTTCCCACTGCCAGAGGGCAGGGATGGATGGGGTATTGGGAAGGAATTGTTCCCTGGGAGGGTGGGGAGGCCCTGGCAAAGGGTGCCCAGAGAAGCTGTGGCTGCCCCTGGATCCCTGGAAGTGTCCAAGGCCAGGCTGCATGGGGCTTGAAGCAGCCTGGGATAGTGGAAGGTGTCCCTGCCATGGCAGGGGCTGGAACAGGATCATCCTTAGGGTCCCTTCCAACCCAAAGCACTCAGTAATTCCACGATGGAAACACAAATGCAGGGTGATGACCCAGTGTAGGGGGGTTCTGTTCCGGGGCAGCATGAGGGGACTGTCCCCTGCCACAGCGGGTGGCTGTGGAGAAGAACCTGATTTCAGAAAACACCACGTGTAGCGTGGCCAGGCTGAAATTTTTGCTGTTTCTCCATTTCTGGCAGGAACTGGATGGAGCTGGGCTGGAGTCAGCAGGGACCTGGCCGTGTGTGTGCGCTCAATTCCCGCGGGTTTGTACCCAAAATGTGGCCTCGGTGGGACCGGCCCCAGCCCTGCTCCCTGCTCCCTACCCGGCCCGGGGCTGTGGCTCTGGCATCCTGCCTGCTCCTGCTCCATTCCCGGTCCTTGTCTGCTCCCTCCCGGCTCCATTCCCAATCCCTGCCTGCTCCTGCTCTACTCCCGATCCTGGTCTGCTCCCTCCCCCTTCCACTCCCAATCCCTGCCCGTTCCCTTCCCACTCCATTCCCAATTCCTGCGCATTCCCTCCCCGTTCCATTCCCCCTATCCTCTCGCTTTCCGCTCCATTTTCAATCCCTTCCTACCCGTCTTCCGCTCCATTCCCTCTCGATTCCCAATCCCGCCCGTTCCCATTCCCGCTGCATTCCCTCTCAGTTGCCATTCCCTGTCCGTTCCCATTCCCGCTCCGTGCTCATTCCCGCTCCGTGTCCATTCCCTGCCCGTGCCCATTCCCTGCTCATCCCGCTCCGTGCTCATCCCCGCTCCCTGCCCATTCCCTGCCCGTTTCCACTCCCGCTCCCTGCTCATTCTCTGCCCGCGCCCATCCCCGCTCAGTTCCCATTGCCGCTCCGTGCCCATTCCCGCTCTTTTCCGGCCCGTTTGCCCCAAGCCCCGCCCCAAGCCTCGCCCCCCCAGCCCCGCCCCCCAAGCCCCGCCCCAAGCCGGTCCCCGGCCCCGCCCCTCGCCCTTCCCCGTTCCCATTGGCTCCCCCTCAGACCACGCCCCCTTCCGGGCCCCGCCCGGAACCCCGCCCATTACCATTAAGTGCCGCGGAACGTTTGTGGCGGGGCCGTGCCGCGCGCCGGACTCTTTACCCGCGCCGCTGTCGCCGTGAGGACACCGAGCGCGGATTGGTCCAGGTACGCGTCACGTGACCCGGGAGGTTCCCGGGCGGCGCTTCCGGCCCATCCCGCTCCGCCGGCGGCTCCTGGGAATTCCGAGAATCCCGGGAATCCTGGGGGGCCCGGGGGTCCTGGGGTTCCCCCGGCGCCCTGACCCTCCCCGAGTCAGCACCGAGGGTCTTCCCTCGCCTCCCCCCCCGCTCCCATCTGTAACATCCTCCCGACACCCCCGGGCCGGCCCTGAGGGAGAAGGGAGGGCCCTGTGCGGGTCTCTCCCGCTCCCTGCATCGCTCTCGGTCCCCAGGGAGCCGCCGCCGCCGCGAGTTCTGCCCCCGCCTGCCCGGGTGGGACCGCACAGACCCTCCCCGGCTTTCCCAGCCCGGCCCTGCTCCCCAGGCTCCCCCCGGTTTTCCTGGTGAATTTTCCCAGCGGGTTTCCCCCGTGTTCCCCTCCAGCATGGAGTTCGCCGAGCTGATCAAGACGCCCCGAGCGGATAACGTGGTGCTGCACTGCCCGTTCCACCTGGCCGTGGAGGGGACGCTGTGCCTGACCGGCCACCACCTCATCTTCTCGTCACGGCGGCAGGACAACGCCGAGGAGCTGTGGCTGCTCCACTCCAACATCGACTCCATCGAGAAAAGGTGATGCTGCCTTTTTCCCTGCCCATCCCTAATGCCTTGTGGTTGGAAAGGCCGGCTGGCACCGCAGCTATCCCAAATCCGGCTGTGGGGAGCAGGAAGGATGCTCTGGGCATAGACATTGTGTGAGCTGTGCCAGGGGAGGTTCAGATTGGGTATGACGAGGAATTTCTCCACAGGAAGGGTAATTAAACCCTTGGAATACTCGGGGAGGTTTGGAGTGCCCATCCCTGGAGGTGTCCAAGGAAGGTCTGGATGTGGCACTCAGTGCTCTGGGCTGGTGACAAGGTGGGGATCAGTCACAGGTTGGACTCAATGATCCTTTTCCAACTTTAATGATTCTTTCAGGGCCCAGGGCAGAGTTCCCATTCTGTTTGGATATTCATGTTTGATGTTGCATCTCAAAGGTTGGGTTTTTGGTTCTGTAGAGAGTCAGAATTTTTGTGTTTAACCCCTTTTGCTCTCTGCTCATTGCTCAGTGGATTCATCCACCCTTGAAGCACTTTATAAACAATGCAGCTTCCCTCACTGTGCACAGAGGGACACATCAGAGCACTGCTGAAGGGATTTACTTTGCAAAACTGGTGGCAGAATTGGGCTCTGGACTTGCTCAGCCCCAAATCATCTCCTGCTGCTCAACAGCATCATCCCTTCTGCAGCTGCTTATGGAATCAATAACCCTTTAGCAACGTGCTTTTTGTGGCACAGCTGAGCTGTAGCTGCAGAACTCCACATTTTTTCTTTTCCATCTCCTTTTAGCTACAGAGAGTTCAGACATCTCTCTTTTCCCCCTCATTCTTCTTTACCTGCACCATTGCCCCTCATTGAGTGTCTGCCCTACCTCACTTGGTCATTGTCCTCTGCTCCCTCACCTTGGTCCTTTTTCCAGCTTGATGATAATACTTCATTTTTATATTAATTACAAAATCCTTCCCCAGTTTTTAAAGCCTTTTAAGGAAATCTGGTACAACAGAGTTCCTTTCTGCCAGCATTACAGGAGAAATCGGCCAGCAGTGATTAAAAAAAGCACAGAGCTTGGGATGGGGGAATTGCTGGGTGCTGATTAAATTTGTTGCTGATTAAGTTTGTTCCTGACTTCCCTGTGTGTTTTGGAGAGAAAAAAGGAGCAGAGAGGTGGAAACCTCAGAATTTCTTTCCATGCTCAGTCTTCAACCTGGCCTTGGACACTTTCAGGGATAAGGCAGCCACAGCTTCTCTGGGCACCCTGTGCTCACATAATATTTGTCATGTAATATCTCCACTTCCTGCCACAGCATAAGGATGGAATAAAGGAAAATAAACCCAGACTTGCAAATAGCAAATAACGAGTTGTGTTTGTTTCTTTATTTTCTTGAAAGGTGGCCCTGCAGACAAATTGCCACTAATGGGGATTTGCCTCGTAGGAAGAGCTGTGACACTTCTCCTGCCTTAGAGGATCCTGTTTTTATGAGACTCTTATTTCCTGCCTTGCTGTAGGTTCGTGGGCTCCTTGGGCACCATTGTCATAAAATGCAAAGACCTGAGGATTATCCAGCTGGACATCCCAGGGATGGAGGAGTGTCTGAACATTGCCAGCTCCATTGAGGTGAGGAGTTACCATCAGCCAGAAAACCTGCAGGTCTTGAGCTCACCTCAGCCTTAAGAGTTTTGTTGGTTTTTTTTCCAGTTAGATTTTCATGTTTTGAAAGGCTAAGTAAAATCTGGAATATCTCACATGGGGCTGTGGGGTGAGGTTTTGGACTCCTCATGACTGGAAGTGTTCAAAGCCAGGCTGGATGGGGTTTGAAGTGACCTGGGATAGTGGAAGGTGTCCCTGCCCATGGCAGGGGTGGAATGGGATGAGCTTTAAGGTTCCTTCCAACCCTCACCTGTGATTCCATGATTTCTCTTGTCCACACAGGCACTTTCCACCCTGGATTCAGTCACCCTCATGTATCCCTTCTTCTACCGGCCCATGTTTGAGGTCCTGGAGGATGGATGGTCCTCCTTTCTGCTGGAACAAGAGTTTGAGCTCCTCAGCTCAGTGGTGAGTGGCATTTGAGGGGTTTGTCCAGGCACTTGGATATTCTGTGAATTGTTTCACCCAGCAGTGGCTGGACTGCAAATCCCAGATGGTAAAAAATCCATTTGGTGCCTGGGTGAGAGGTGAGTGTTGTTGAAATATTCCCTCTTTAAGTCAGACATTTGTTTGCTGCTTCACCTTGTACAAATGGAGGTTTGAGGCCGTTTTCAGGAAATCACAATGGTAGGAAATGTTTTTGGCCTTTGGGGATGGTTCTCTAGTGGGAAGAACAGATTGAAATCCTTTGTCCTGGCTTTGTTGTTCTTAATTTTGATCTGGGGTAGAATGAGATGAATCTTTGTCAAACCTTCATTGAAATTACATTGGTTTTAAAAAAATTGCTCTTTAATAGGATGACAATGAAGGTGCCCAGTTTGAAACACTTTTTTTCTGTAATTCATGCTGGGGAAATATTCAGAAGGTTCAAAAAGCAGGAAACTTCCAGTTCTCTTTTTCCAGGTGCTGCTGGGCACATTGATTTTGTTTTGGGTAGGAATTGTTCTTGTGGCATTGCCTCTTGTGTCTCTTACTCAAATTTCCTTTTAGGGTGCTGAATTTGGTAGAGTGGGAACTATCTTGGGTGTAGGAACCTCTTTTAATAATTCCTTGGATTTGCATCTCTGTGTTCCAGGTCTTTCTTCCACATCCAGTCTGTGTTCTTGCTCCAGCAGCTCAGGTTTCTGAGCTCACATCCATTAGTGCAGCATCCAAGAACGTTTAATTTTTTTTGCTTTTCTCTGCAGCCTGGATCACTTCCTGGCTATGAGTAACTGCTGAATAATGTGATCAGCTTGACCAAATTCAGTTGATGAAATCACCAGAAAACTGAAGGAGTTCAAAGGCCTTGCTATTTTTGTCTCATGATTAAAGCACTCTCATGTGTCTTATCTTCCTCTGCCATCCAAAGACAGACCAACAGTTATCATATCCAGCACATGGATCTATTGATGTGCTCTTTTTCCTTATTTTTTTAGGGATTTAAAACTTCATTTGTCAATCTCTTGCCTTTCTGAGCACATTCTCTGTGTAAGAATTACATTTAAAAACCTCATTACTTTTTAGTACCACGTTTCCAGGGCAATCATTCATTCCTTTACAATCTCCATGTCTGACAGCTGTTGATTAATTCTTGACTTTTAACCCTAAACTTCACATTTTGAATAAAATGGTGTCAAAAGCCACCTTCCAGTGATTTACATCTCCTGAACAACAGATAAATGTCTTGTTGACCAAATAATTCTTGTTCTGTAGTGCCACTGCCTTGTGTGACAGGCTGGAACGAGGAAATGGCTGATTTAAATCTTTCTCACAGAAGTCAAGTGAGTAGAATTCCAAAAGTTCCTGCCTCTGCTAAATCATCCATCTGGATCTGTACCTTCTCCAGTCGGATAACAAGTTAAAAACTATTTCACCCACCCTACAGCTCCAGCAATTTATTAATTCCACATTTATCTGCTACAGGAGAATTGTTTTCAACACTCTCTAATGGCAAAGTGCAGTGTAGAAGTTAATACTTTTTTTAAAAGCAAGCTAATATATTAAATATTTAGATAATATAATATGTAATTTGTATTCTTCACTGCACAGTGAGGGGATAAATGGAATTCAGAGTATGTGCAGGGTTCATATTTTCTCTGAGCAGTCAGAGGAGAGCCAAAAGGTTTCTCTTCTGCCAAATTCCAGAATTGTTGGATGCTGCAACTAACTCTGGAAATTCAGTTTCCTAAAATGAAGTTTGTACACTGACAGTGTAACTAACATTTTATTGCCAAGAAGATCACTTGCTTCATTCTCCTTTCTTCCCCTTTTTCTTCCTTTTTCTTTCCTTCCTTTGTTCTTTTCTTTACCCCTTCCCTTTTTTCTTCCCCTCTTTCTTCTTTTTTCTTTCCCCTTTTTCTTTTTTTTTTTTTACTTCCCCCCCTTTTCTTTTTATTCTTTTCCCCTTTTTCTCTTTTTTTTCTTTCCCTTTTTCTCTCTTTTCTTCCTTTTCCCCCTCCCTTTTCTCTCTTTTCTTTCCCTTTTTAGCAGGAAAGATCTCAGCGTTCTGAACAACTCAGTTGTGCTTTATCTTCATGTCACAGCTCCTTTTAAAAATCAGAACTTTTGGGTTTGGGCTCAGGTTAAATGGTAATTGTGAACCATATTTTGCTCTTTTCAGACAATAATCAATCTTTACATCTGTTCTGCTCCTTGTCTGTGCACAATCTGATCCCAGCAGGGCTTGTTCCTTGGGAATGGCCTCTGCCTTTGCTGCTTTGCAGGATCTCCCAACATCCATGCTGGGTTCTTGACTTTTTTTTTAAGGCCTATTGGTAGAGCTTGACATTTCCCAATGTTTTGTAGAAAAACGACCTCTTCTGGCAATTTTAGGCTTTAGGAGGAATGATAGCTTGGACATTTGGGAATCAATGTCTCTGTAAACAAGTAATAGGACAAGAAAAGTGAAAATCCAAGAGTTCATCCTGCACTAGGTTTTAAAATCACTGTTTTCTTTCTCTGGAGTTCTCTCTCCTTTCTGCTCAGCCCTCATCCTGCTTTTATCTTTAACTTCTTTTGATTCCTAAAAGCTCAGATGTATTGCTGAAAGAATTAAGGGTTCACGTTGCACTCCCTGAGTTTTACACAGCACAATTACCTGATTGAAAGTGAGGTCTCCCTTCATCCCTTGCCCTGCAATCCTTCTTCTTTTGCTGTGCCTCATTCTTCCAGTTACTGATGGCCCTTTTTTGCTTCCAAATTCCAGCCAGGCCAAAGCTAAAGGAGTTGATTTGTACAGTCTGGAGCTGGCAGTGCAGAGGTTAATGGGATCTCTGCAGCAGGAGCTGCTGGAGGGAAGACAAATGGTGCCAAGTGCTGCCAGGCTCCTCCTCCTTGCCATGGAAATTACACCAGGGATGGGGATGGTGTGTCTGTGCTGTAAATGGGGAGGAGAGCAGGTTGTGGGCAGGGTTAAATTATCAGAGCAGGGCATAAATCAGGTGCTGCTGCCCCATTCCTTTCCATACTGGTGGTGCCAGTGACAGCCATTCTCCCACACGTTCCCCAGAGTTCTGGTTTTGCCTTCTCCACTTCCTGTGTCACAGTGAGGTTTTTATGTTTGATATTCCAGATCCATGCATATTTTTTTCATGGTAATCAAACTGCACACCCTCCTACATAAACCAACACAGACACCCCAAAAACCCTGTTAAAAATCCCATTGCTGGTGCATTAAAAGCTGGAGCTGTGACCAGCCACATCCCTTTTGTGCCCCAGAAGTTTTCATCTCTGCTCTTAACATGATGGCCAGAGGCAATTTGACTTTGCATCTGGGAGGAGCTCTGCGTTTTATCAAATGGAGCTGTTCAGAGCAGCTGCTTTGAGGGTAATGAATAATTAAATAAGGTTATAGCAGGGATGGTGCAAAACTGTCCAGCTGGGCTGCTGCAAACAGGCACCAATTGCTGCTCTTGATGCTGATAATTATTTTTTCCCAGCATCTTTTTTATCTGTCCACCAAAAAGGACAATTTTCCTGTCTCCTAAGCCACACAGTCCATGCCTTGGAGCTGCTGCTGCTGAAATAGTGTTGTGAGTCAGATCAGCTTGTTCAGGTGATGGAAAGGCTTCATTGCCAGAAGATATTCCTGAATTGATCCCACTTTTCCACTGGACCAGTGAGCCAGTCAGGTGGATTTATAGAAGCAGGTAGCAATCAGGAGGTGTGTGGCAAGAGGTAGTAAGGATCTGGAAGAAAGGAATTCTGATCAGACATGTGCAGTTAATTCGTATTAAGTCAGCAGACCTGACTTGATATGAATTTTGTGTACTTTGTCACAGCCTAATTTAGCTGTTGTGCTCTTCTCTCACTTTGACCTGCCTGCTTTGTCCCTCTGCCTTTTTGTCTGCCTCAAACTTTCCTTGAACTCAGATGAGCAGAGGATTGATGGATCTCTGAGGTCTCTCCCTGCTGCAGAAGCTCCCCATTAACCTTTTTCCCTGATCTGGAGCCAAGGCCTGTGGGTGACCCTGGGTGTCAGGTAGCTGGAATTCTCATGCCAAGTGCCTGTGAGGTGCCACATTCAGCTCTCCTTTCCCAGGGCTTTGGCTGTTGGGAGTTGGAGAAATTACATCACAGCAGCTCATGGTGAGCCCTTGGTGCTTTAGGAGGAAGAGCTGTAGCTGAGCCCATGGAAAAGAACCAAACTGGAGACATGTAAATTGAAATTTTAACCTCAAAGCAGCTTCAACATCTGGAATGGGTGGAAATTCTTGCCTTTCTTGGCAACCTTTGTCTTGTGAACTCTTCTTTCAGCACAGATGGAGAGTTGAGCCCATATTCTCTGTATCTAAATGAACTTTTTTCCTTTTTTCCCCTCTTGTTGTGGGAATACATTTCTCTGTGGGGTCTCCCCTTGCTGTCTGCTCTGCCTGTGAAATAATTTAAAGCCACAATCACCTGTTTCTGCCCACTGGGCTTATTTTGTGCTGTTTGAGGATGTGGATAAACCAGAGTGGGGACTGTTGCTCAAGACCCAGAGGCAGCTAATCATTCTTCCATTGGTTCTGAGCTTTATCTGCACTCTGGGGAATGAGATGACTGCAGGGAGCACCAAGGGATGTGCTGGGAAAATTAATGGGTCAACAGCCCTGTAAATGGCTACTTAAAGGCCAATTTGTGGTGCAGATGGAACAGATCACAAATACAGCTCTGTGTCTGTGCTTTATCTTGGCTATTGAAGCCTTTCTTCCCCGTTACCTCTCCCATAGAATGTCTTTTCTGACCCAAAGCTGTGTTCTGATGTTTTTCAGACCAATGAATGGCGTCTGAGCTGCGTGAACAAGGAGTTCTCAGTGTGTCCCTCCTACCCTCCGGTTGTCATTGTCCCCAAATCCATCGATGATGAGGCGCTCCGCAAAGTCGCCCTGTTCCGCCAGGGCGGCCGCTTCCCCGTGCTGAGCTACTACCACAAGAAAAATGGGATGGTGAGCTGGGCTTGAGGGGTGCCTGAAGGTCTGGAAAGTGGTTAGCTTGTTTTTGTTTGTTTGTTTTTATTTAGAGTTAGGATTGAATGCTTAAGAGACTGATTTTTTTTTTTTTTTGTTTGTTTGGACTCGGTTGTTTATTGAATCTCATCTGAAGTACAGAGAGTTTTTTAGTACTTCTAGCTATTAAGCTAAAAGGAAGAGAATGGAGGTGAATTTGGTTAGTTACAAGGTATTTTAAAGGTAAACTATTCAATTAAAAACTAATATTTATATTATTTATACTTTTGATTCAATGACCAAACACTTGTGACCCACACTGCAGTACTATTTAATTCAAAAACTGCTACCTGAAATCATGAAGAAGGAACAGAAAGAAGAAAGAGACAATCCCAAGAACTTCTATTTTGTCCCATACCTATTACTATATTCTAAAACCTCAAATTTAAAACCCTTTACTATGTGAAATTACACACTTCTATTTTAACTGCACACTAGTGATTCTAATTCTGTCACTCAAATTTGAAAGCTTTCTCCAAAGCCTCAAGTCAAAAGCAGTGTTCTTTTGATGGTCACTTTCAGAAAGCACAGAAAGTTTAAAACTCCCAGGCTTCAGGGTTCCAGCATGAAGGAAGTGTGGGAATCTGTTGGTTTCATGCTCTGGAATTAACAGAGCTCCTGGTTTATTTTCCAGCTTCCTTAATGAAGCTGGTTCTGGGTGATGGAATGAGTAATCTCCATCCTAGAAATAGCCATTAATCAGCTTGGTTGGCAATGTGCATGGCAGGAGCTCACTTACAGCAGTAAGAACAAGATGAGACTTGTAAAGCCACTGCTGGCACCCTGGCTGCCTGTGCCTGCCAAGAGTTTTCATGGAAAGGATGGCAGGAGCCACATTGTCCTGTCTGTGAGCAGTGGGCCCTCGTCACAGCCCTGGTGACAGCACAGCCAAGGCTGCTTCTGCTGTGTGACTGTGCAAGGAGGAGCAGAACAATCTGTTCTCTGAGCCTGGCAGGTAACTGGATTCAGGAGTGCAGAGTCTTCCTCTTGCACAGACTTTGACGAGCCAGAATCTAATGAAGTGACTGATACATTGTAATTAAGAAATGCACTGTATGAAAATGTTGGGTAATTGTGTCTCCTGCTGATGTAACCAGTTCTGAGGATGCTGGGATGTCCAACCTGCAGCTTTTAAACTTGATACTGTCTCCTCAAATGCTCTAATGCCTTCTCACCTCCTGTGACCAAGATTTGTAAGCCTTCAGTTTAAAGCTGTCTAGTCTGACTCAGAAGTACCTTGGGATTTTCCTTTGCTTTAAAAGCAGCCAACCACCTACTCCACATCAGTTGTGCTTTTTGCTTTTTCTCAGCTCAGCTGAAAACTATTGAAGGAAGATTTTTGCTCAGTTATCTCTCTCTCCAAATTGTTTATATTCTATGTGAGGAGTACAGCAGTGTTTGGCTCAGTGTTGCAGTTGTGACAGTAATGCTGTCACTCTCATTGCCCTCCTGGCTCTGAGTTCTCAGCTGTACCCGGGGTTGCTGACTGGCTGCCCTCACATTTTCGTTATGACTTGATCTGCTGAGCTGCTTCTGAATTGAAAGGCATTTGCTAAAGAGAAACCTCAGCTCATCAGCCTATGGACTTGAGGTTTATTAGTCCATCCATGGGGTAGAAATGTCACCTTTAACACGTAAGCAATATGAGTGTTTTAAGAACAGAGTTGGGAATAGATCTTGAAAATTACAATCCTGAAAAAGTTGGTTTCACAGAATCACAGGATGGTTTTGGTCGAAGGATCCTTAGGGGCCATCTAGTTCCAACCCCCTGCCATGGGCAGAGATGTCTCTCAGCAGGTCAGGCTGCTCAGGGCCCCATCCAGCCTGGCCTTGAACACTTTCAGGATTTATGACACTGCCAGGGTTTGTAAAGGAGCCATCAGCAGCGAGCTCAGGAGCTCACAAAGATGGTACTTGAGGCATAACTGAAGGAATACAGCCTCTAAGATTATACCTGACATTTAAAACTTGTCCAGCCAAATGATTGCTGGGTTCAAGAATTTCCAGTTCAGTTTTAAATAGCATTCAATCCTTGAGAGGCATCAAACTCGAAACAACTGAAGGATTCAGGGCAAGGCTTGGAGCTCAAGTGCTTGGTGCCTTTCAGTCAGAATTCCCTGCACTCCCAGTACCTCCTCCATGGTTTTATGTCTCCCCAGGCCATGCTGAGGAGCAGCCAGCCCCTGACAGGCACCAACGGGCGGCGCTGCAAGGAGGACGAGAAGCTGATCAACGCCACGCTCCGCTCCGGCCGCCGCGGCTTCGTCATCGACACTCGGCCTTTGGCTGTTGCCCAGCAGGCCAGGGCCAAGGGAGGGGGCTTTGAACAAGAAGTTCACTACCCGCAGTGGAGGAGGATTCACAAATATATCGAGAGGTGGGTGAAAGGAGGCTCTCCCCTGAGCTCGGCTGTGTCAGGTCACACTGGCAGAGCAAATACCTCCGTGACGTGTTTGCTCGTGTGAGAAGAGTTGTGTATCCTGGTTCCTGGCAATAGGGTCACTTTGGTTCTGTGGCAAAACCAGGATGTGTGGATGATAAGGGGATTTTTGGTTTGGTTCCTTGTTCTAAGCAACCTGCTGCAGGTTTCAGCCATCAGGCATCTCCCTGTGCTGTTTCTTTTCCTGACCGTCTTCAGCCACACTCCAGTCTTCCTGTGTCCCCCTTTGCTCAGGAAGGAGCAGGTACATTGCCAGAAAACTTCTGTAGGGGAGGGTTTGTTCTGTGGCTGTCACAGTGCTCCTATCCAGAGGATTTGTCCAGAGAAGCTGTGCCTGCCCCATCCCTGGAAGTGTCCCAAGGCCAGGCTGGATGGGGCTTGGAGCAGCCTGGAATAGTGGAAGGTGTCCTTGCCCATGGCAGAGAGTTGGAATGAAATAAGCTTTAAGTTTCTTTCCAACCCAAACCATCCCATGATTCTGTGATCCAGTGCTTTTCTCTGGACATCTAATATTGTTTAGTCATTTGGAGACAAGTTACTAAATTAAACAGATTTTTATCCTGGCCTTGCTCACCTTCTCTTAAAGCCTTAATTTTGGGGAACATTTCTACACAAACATGTAGTAATGTTACTGGAGCTGTAGGCCAGCGCTTGAGCAGTTAAATAAGGAATTTTCTGGCAGATACTTGAAGTGTTTGATTTTGCTTCTAAAGATTTTATGTGAACTTGCATTTGTTGCTGATTATTTACAGCATCAGAGAGAGAGAGAATAATGAATAAACACAACATACAAACACTAAATAATCCATGTCCTTGTTCCTGTGTTACTGCTTGGGCTTTCAACAATGTTTTCCTTTTCCCAAAGGTTTAATATCCTGCAGGAGAGCTTCATCAAGCTGGTGGAGGCTTGCAATGACCAGTCACACAACATGGACCGCTGGCTCAGTAAACTGGAAGCTTCCAATTGGCTCACTCACATCAAGGAGCTGCTGACTGCAGCTTGTCTGGCTGCTCAGTGCATTGACAGGTAAATCTCCTGCAGAAAGTCTTGGGTTGCTCATTCACTGGTTACTGATTGCTCATTAAATACCTCTGGCAGTATCAATAACTGCCCACCGTGATCTGGCTCACTTGTACCCATGGAAGATTCTGTTTCCTCATGGTGAAGGAATGCTCCTCCAATAAATCAGGAGGAGGGAGGAAATCTCGGCTAAGAAAAGGTTTTGGATCATCTGTTTAAAGTATGTTCCTGTGTCTGTTGCAGCCAAGCTAATTTAGGGAGTTTTATTGAAGGTTTGGGTTAAAATGGGTCCATCTGAAATGCTGTTTGATGGCCTGGAAAAGGGGACACAGTGATGTCTTTTTCTTTTTTTAAGAAGTCTTTCTTTCTTTTCAGCTGCAAATTTCCAATACCACACCTCACTTCTTGAGGTTAAAACAATGTCATCTCCTTGTTTTCCCCAGGAATTGGTCCAATACTTTTCCCCTCTTATATTTTTATCCTCACAGCTCTATCCAGGCAATCCTGCTCATCCTTTCTAAGTGCTTGTGACCTCTTTTAACCTGACATTTCTTTCACAAATGCAGCTGACTCAGCAGACTCGTGTTCATACCTCAGGCTGCAGAGCCAGTGCTTGCTGTCAAGTGCCAGGGTTTGTAAGGCCAGATGCAGGAATCTAAATTGGTTTTATCTGTGGCTCTGGGTGGGAAAAGCCCATCCCAAAATTTAGGGAAAACCTGGCTTTTCATAGGAGCTGGGGGATGTGTTCTGCAGCTGAAATGCAGGCTCAATGGTGAAACAGCACTGCTGCATTAAAATGGGAGCTCTGTGCTTTTTAAAAGCTCTGACAGTGCTGGTTTCATTACTGGCTGTGCCAGGAAAGGATTGCTCTGGATCAATAGTTTTATCTGAAATTCTTTCCTGCAAGCATGTAATGGGAAAGATCAGTGATGAAACCCTTCTGGCTTGTTGGGACAGTGGCTGATTTCATAATTTTTAACCTCAGCTTTGCTTTTTGTGTTTACCCGGAGCCATGGCAGGTCAATTGCAGGTGCCCGACCTGCCTCACTCGGAGCCTGGAGGTCAGAGCTGGGCTGACAAGGAGAGTTCTGTTGTATTTTCCATGTGGATGGAATGGCTGGGACAGATCTTTCAGCATCTTAAAGGCCTGAAAGATAAAAGAGGAAAATAATGTTAGAAAATTAGCATAGAGAAAAGTGAAGATTAGGTAGGGAAGGAAGGTTTTAATTAAATATTAGGGAGAAACTCTGTATTATAACAGTGGTGAGGCCCTGACAGAGGTTTCCCAGAGAAGCTGTGACTGCCCCATGATCCCTGGAAGTGTCCAGGGCCAGGCTGGATGGGACTTGGAGCAACCTGGGATAACAGAAGGTGTCCCTGCCCTTGGCAGGGGTGGAATGGGATGAGTTGAACTTCCAAGCTGTAACTCAAAGGGATGCTAATCCCAAAGAGTGAGAACCACGAAGGAGATCTCATTGTGTGCCTTCTGTCAGTGTGAGAAAAGATCTGGAGTTGCAGACTGCTCAGCAAGATACTGAGCCTTTAGTGATGCAGAGCTCAGGTCACTGCGGATGAGTATCCAGGTGAGATCCTGTGGGATCCATGTGGGAGGGGCTGCAATGGTGATAAAGAGCCAGCAAAACCTCAACACTGTCAGCACTGGTGTCCATGGCATGTAATGGCATCCACTGGGATGGGTTCTGCTCATTCATACTCTTATTATCCCTTCCCACCTTTTCTTTTCCCAGGGAAAGTGCTTCAGTGTTAGTCCATGGCAGTGAAGGGACTGACTCCACACTCCAGGTCACTTCCCTGGCACAGATCATCCTGGATCCAAGGTGCAGGACCATCCGTGGCTTCGAGGCTCTTGTCGTGAGGGAGTGGCTGCAGGTGAGAATTAGCCCTGGACAGAACAACAACCAGTTCCAGAGACACTGGGGTTGGGAAAGAGCCTGAGGCAGCAAACAGGTTGGGCCTTGTTGCATCCCTGCTAAGTGTGAGTGTCCTTTGTCCTAAAGAGCAGCATCATTACCTGAGTCATTTGTCCCTCTGGCACTCCTGGGGCCTCTGCCTCTCATGGCAGGTTTTTTGATTTTGGGGAACTGCCTGTTTTGTGTGGTCTGGGTGAACATCTCTTATCAAGAATGGTTTGGATTGGAAGGCACCTTAAAGTTCCTCTCATTCCAACCTCCTGCCATGGGCAGAGACACCTTCCACTGGACCAGGTTTCACATCTTCCATCTCATTAGAGAAAACTTGTTCAGACCAAACCACAAAATCTGAGTTGTGCTCTTTGTACCTTGGCAATCTGGTCCTCCAGTGCACCCACACCAGCTTGTTCCTGCTCACATTCTCTGATCAAACACAGCCTGAGAAAGGCAGGGAATTCAGACATAGACTCACAGAACAGGTTGGAAAATATGTTTAAGATTGTCAAGTCCAGCTGTCCCCCAGCACTGCCAAGGCCACCACTCATCTGTGTCCCCAAGTGCCACATCCATGTGGCTTTTTAATCCTTCCAGGGATGAGGACTCCACCATTGCCCTGGGTAGCTGTGCCAGGGCTGAACAACCCTTTTCATGAGGAAATTTTCCCTAATATCCAATCTAAACCTCCTCTGGTGCAGCTTGAGGCTGTTCCCTGTCATCCTGTCCCTGTTCCCTGGGAGCAGAGCCCGACCCCCCTGGTTGTCCCCTCCTGTCAGGGAGTTGTGCAGAGCCACAAGGTCCCCCCTGAGCCTCCTTTTCTCCAGGCTGAGCCCCTTTCCGAGCTCCCTCAGCCTCTCCTGGTGCTCCAGCCCCTTCCCCAGCTCTGTTCCCTTCCTTGGACACACTCCAGCCCCTCAATGTCTTTCTTGTAAGGAGGGCCTAAAACTGAACCCCAGATTTGAGGTGCCCCAGCAGTGCCAGCACAGGAACAATGGTTTCTAACAGCTTGGTCCTGGCTGCCTGAGCAGCTGCATAGGCAGAACTCGCTGAAATGTTTTTTCCCCATCCTCCCATCCCATTCCTTGGTGTGTGATGCTGTCCCTGATTCCCTCCAGGCTGGCCACCCTTTCCAGCAGCGCTGTGCCCAGTCAGCCTATTCCAACAGCAAACAGAAGTGGGAGGCCCCGGTGTTCCTGCTCTTTTTGGAGTGTGTGTGGCAAATCCACCGGCAGTTCCCCTGCTCCTTCGAGTTCAACGAGCAGTTCCTCATCCTGCTCTTTGAGCACGCCTACGCTTCCCAGTTCGGCACTTTCCTGGGAAACAATGAAAACGAAAGGTTGGTAAGGATGCTTGACTTGAATCCTTTAAATGTTGGGTTGAATTTGACTAAAAGAAGGTCCCAGAATCATGGATTAGTTTAGGTTAGAAGGAACCTTAAAAATCATCTTGTTCCAACCCCCTGCTGTGGGCAGGGACACCTTCTGCTGTCCCAGGTTTCTCCAAACCTCATCCAACCTGGCCAAAGATCTCCACCCATCACCAGTTTATTTAGTTTCTCACACAGAAACTCTTCCATAGAAGAGTAACCAGCTGGAGTTGATGTGAGTCACAGCTGTGGGAAGCAGACTTGTCCATGCAGGCCTGGAGGAGGAGGTTGAGGCAGGCAAAGGCTACAGGTGACAATTCTGTCCCTCACCTGTGAGGGAGGAACCTTTCTCTGTAGCCTGTTGTTCATGAGATCCCCCCCAGGAGTAGAAACAGGGTGAAACACTGGAGCTGCCCACAGCTGCCAGGGAGGCTTGGGTTCCTGTTTGGAGCTTGGCAATTCTGCCCTCAGGACTCCTGTCTCCAGTAAGGCCATGGCTGAACGTCTCCAGCTGGACTGAAGGCCACTGGACAAGAAGGGAAAACCAGAAGTGATACCCCAGAGAAGAAAGGCAATTTAAAGCTTCCTCTCTGTAAACCTCTCTGTCCTCAAAGTAATCTGGGCTTAGGAGAGACTCTGCTGCCTTCTGCAGGGCTGCTGAAGCAGTCATCTGCAAAACCAAGTTAGACTTGTAACCAATAAGCTGAAATTTGGAGGAGTATTGCATGTTATGTGTAATAACCTGCCTGTCACATCTGAGCACGTCAGCCTGGGAGCACAGACAGGGCTTGAGTCTGATGTTAAGCTTGTGCTGTCTGAAGCATTCACAGGGGTTGTGAATCTCCTGCCTGGCTGGCAGTTCAATTTGCCAGGGCAGGCAGAATGAGACGTGCTGGAATCTGAGGCATAGGGATCCCTGTAACTGCTGGAGGTGGGATTGCCCCAGGAAAACAGCCCTGCTTGCTCCGTGTGCTCAGTTCCTTCCTGCCACCAGAGGGACCTGTCAGACGTGCCCGTTCCAGCAATAAAACTGCTTTTATGTGCTTGAGAATTCCATTTCCATCCTTCCAGCTCTACCTTCACACAGGAGCCTGATCCCTTTCCAAACCTGGCACTCAAACCACAGTGAGGAGGTGACTGATTCTTCACCTGGGCAGCAGGCAGCCAACTTACAAGTGTTATTTCCCCATCTTTTATTCCAAATTAATTGTAATCAGCCAGGCTGAGTAAATTGCTTTAGGTTTACACCCTGTGTCATGATGGCGAAGGGATTCATTTGAATTATCTGGGGGAGTAGCACATGGAAGAACTTGTGGCCTTGTCTGTGTGGTTCTAACAAGAGCCTTACAGATCCAAGTGTATAAAACTGACTTTTCCTGTGGGTTTCTTAGGGCTAAACTGAAGCTGCCTCAGAAGACCATGTCCCTCTGGTCCTGGGTGAACAGGCCTGAAGAGCTGAGCAGGTTCCAGAACCCTCTTTATGAGGCCAACAGCCTTGTCATCTGGCCCTCTGTGGCCCCACAGAGCCTGCAGCTCTGGGAAGGTGAGCCATGTTTGCTTTCTCTTTTGTGATTTTTTTATTTTTATTTTTATTTTTTTTTTTTTTTTTTTTTTTTTTTTTTGGTCAGACTTCATTGCTGACCATTCTGGAGAATCCATGTGCAGTGAGTTCCCTGCTGCAGAAACTTTCCCCATCTCATGGGTGCTGAAGAATTCATGACAGTGACACAAGCAGGCTGTCATGGCAGGGTGGGGACTGAAAATGGAGTGGAAGAAAAAAAGGAATGAACCCCCCCTCATTTTTCTTTTATTAAGCTTGTTTAATAGGCTGGTGAGCTTGGAGAGGAGTGGGGGAAGCCATTTAGGGGGGAGGGAAAGGGAAGAAAATGTGAACTGTGAGCTGCTGGAATGTGAACAACCTTCACGAATCCCTCCTTGTTTCAAGAACCCCTTGTGACCTGGGTGTCTCTGGGCTTCCAGGTGTCTTCCTGAGGTGGAACAGGCCTTCCAAATTCCTGGAGGAGGCTGAAATAGAAAGGATCAACATTATCAAGTACAACAAGGAGCTGCAGGCCAAGGTGAACGCGCTGAGGCGGCAGCTGGCAGAGATGGAGGCGGATGAGGAGGTGCAGGAGGAGCCCTGAGCTGGGCTTTGCCTCAGGCCTTTGCTTTGCCCTTCACATCGAGGAAGAGACATGGAAAGTGCATGTTCTGCTGAGCCCTTGGGTACAGCTGATCCTCCCACTGCTGAACCCTTCACTCCATGAACCTCCCTGCCTTTTGGGGAGGGGTTTTTGTTTTGTTTACAGCTGGGCACAATGTCCCCTCTTGGCAGCTTTTCTGTCTCAGAATTGGGTACAGTGTCAGCAGAAGCTGGAACTCTTTACCTCCAACTGTGTGGATGACTAGGATGGGCCAAGAGACAGGATGTCTCCAATTTATTTTGGACTTTTTCTGGTTTTGTTGAACACTCACAGGATTAAAGTACAGAATTCTATATAGATAGGTAAAGGCATTTTGTCTGGAAGCACCTTTTCTCTCCCAGAGTAGGTAAGGCAGCTTAGTTCTTTAATTTCCTAGGAAATCTAGAAATTGTTAAAATCGAATTATAGGTTCTGCCAGTCTACACAATACTCTCAGTAGCTTTCACATCTCACACTTGGGTTTTTGTGTTCAGCATTGGCTCGGGAGCAGGAAGTTAAATACCAAACCAGAGCAAGACATTTCAGTGCAATACAGAATTGAAGGAGGGATTCTGCTGCTAATGTTTAAGCCATGACCTTCATGTGGAATTGTCCCTCATGGACAAGGATCTCCTAAGAAGGAACAAACTTTTTTTTATTCTACCTGGAAAACACAAAGGTTTAGTAGTTGGTGGGGGTGTTCACTTGCAGAGCAGGGCTCAGAGCTGTCCTTTAAACCAGAGCCAAGCTGCCTTCTTGGAAATCCCAGCCCCCCTGGCTGGCTTTGGACACTTGGCCAGGTTCACAGCATTGCAAGGGTGCAAGAGCAGCACTTCATTTACAGCTCAACAAAACACTTTCGTGGTACCTGATGTGCTTTTCCTTCTTGTGCTCTTATGCCCATCTTGTGAAACCTCAGAAGCAAAAGCTGGAAGTTCAGGTGACCTCACAGATCTGCTGCAGATGAAGGGGCCATCACACTACAGAAAAATATTAAGAGTTTAGATGATTTGTAGCTGCTAAAACTGCTTAAAGACTTTAGGGATAAGCTTTTTCCCATTTCACTTTGTATTTTGTAGCTGCTCTTTCAGTTTCTGTGGCTTCAATCTGCTTTTTATAAAATCAGAGTTCTCTCTTGTGATTTTTTTTTTTTCTCCTTTAAAGGAAAAGACAGGTAAGGGTAGGTCTGAAATACTGCCTGAGGCATTTTTTCAGCTTGATTCTGTGGGTAGCTCCACAGGACTGGGAAAAGTTGATTTAACAGCAGCAGATGTGGCTGGGATTATCCAGAAAAGAGCTTCCTGTTAGCCTGGTTCTGCTGGAATGAACAGAGCTGCAGCAGGTCAGTGGTGGGATCCCTCTGGAAACTGCTGAGCTTCCAAGTTGATGGAATGAAGCTGCCTTTATTTAAAAGCCACTTCACATAGATATGTGTGAAAATGCAGGGTCTGTAGTTGTAGAAGTAGCTGGGCAGGAACCTGCAAAAATCATGTACCCACTAAATGCAGTCTAAGAAAATACTATAACCAAGGAAATGATATAAAATTATGTGATAGTGGTCAAGTGCTACCTTAATGCCTTTTGTTCAGTCCTTATTTCCTTAATTATTTCCTTCTTGCCTAAGCTAAACTTAGCCCTGAAGTCCTATGGCTTAAAGAATAACATGATCCCTTTTAAAGCATTGCTCACTTAAGGCAGAAGAGATTCCCCTGCTTGCAATGCCGATTTCTTTTTGGGTTTGGAGCTTTGTTCCCTAAATCCAGTCTGACACAGGGAATGCTGTTCAGGGTGGCTGGGGATCTGTTCTGGATGACAGGGGAGGCAGAATTGGGCTGTTCCTCCTCCAAACCCAGAGATTCTTCTGGGTTTGTTGCTCATCTCGGCCCTTAAAATGATTGTTCACCCTTTGAAATGATGTCTTTGGGATCTGCACCTGCCTGGGTGGTGTTTCCCGACCCCATTCAGAATTTCTCCATCTGAAATCCATTATCCCCAGCCAGATGGGAAGGATTCAGAAGGCACTATTTTCCCTGTAATAGACTACACATAAAACACTCCTAAAGGTTATGCAATTCCCTAACACAGTAATTATAGATTGAGCTAAATAATAGAGAAGCAGAGAGGGTTTTTTTGGATCTAATTGCCTGGCTGCTCCAGCCTCTCCTGCAAACTGCAGGCATCCGAGGAAATTGGGAAACCAGCTGTGACAGCCAACAAAAGGCAGCACATTCCCTCGGAGCTGGCATCAATTTCAGCTTCCACTTGTGTTGAATCCACACCCGAGTGCTTGGGAATGTGGGTGCTGGGACTGTGCCTTCCTGTGGCAGTGCTGGTGTCCTAAACAGCCCCTGCAGTTTATTCCACAGTTCCTGGGCCATGCAGCACTCTGTCCCTCTGTGTCACAGGCCTGGGAGGGCTGGCAGGAGGTGGATGTGGGTGCTGTAGGTTCCCCTGGGACACTTCCCAGAGCTGTCCTGCCACGCTGCTCCCACATTCCCTTTGATCTTTCCCATTCCCAGGAACCTCCCACGCTCCAGGTTCACAGCAGATCATTCTTTGCTTTGCTGCTTGCCTGCCCTATTCAATCACAGATTTGGTATCAGTGATGGGTTTGCTCCCTCAGAGGGGGATCCCTGCCCCGAGACATCCCAGTTGCAGATTCCCTGTGTCTTCCTGAGCTGGGGCAGTGCCCAGCTCTGGCTGCTCCCTGTGCCACTGCCTTACACCCTCGCTGCCACCCCACTCCTGCTCTTTTGCACACACTCTGTGTAACAAGCTGGACACTGAAAGCCCCATCTCCAAATTTTGGGGCCAATCCACGAGGACACTCTGCCATTTACCA
This sequence comes from Sturnus vulgaris, assembly GCF_052056855.1. Lineage (NCBI taxonomy): Eukaryota > Metazoa > Chordata > Aves > Passeriformes > Sturnidae > Sturnus > Sturnus vulgaris. Next base: position 112,112,640 of record NC_142245.1, on the reverse strand, counting down.
AAAAAAGAAGGGAAAAGGAACTAACTTGCACAGTTTTCATAAGGGAAATACGAAATATGTACCTTCAATATTTTGATTGTATCGATTAACTCTTGAATGTGGCGCTGGTTTTGACGTGCACTATTGTCCCTGTTGCATAGGATCTAATTTAAAATTGCACTGTACAGCATTTTTGGTGTCTCATGTGTGCTTTGCTAAAGCCTTGGGCAGTGCTGTGGTTGTGTGAGGGGTGAGGTTTCTCCCAGCACTGCCTGTGTTTTGTCCCAGCAGCACTGTGTGATTGATGTGAGCTGTGTCTGTTCCCTATTGCCCGTGCAAAGTGATGGGTGCACTGCTGGCCCAACATCTGGAACTGCTCTCTGGACTTGGCTGCTGCATCAGTCTTGATTTTTTTTATTTTTTTTTTCCTGTACAATTTGAAATGCCAGGGCTGGGAGTTGTGTGCTGGTGTTAGGTATTTGCTGTCTGTGTGCAGAATCCCAGCTGCTGTGGCGTGGAATTTCTTGCAACAACAACAACAAAAAAGTAACAAATCTGAGGAAAAGGAAGATGATGGCTCAAGGTTCAGCCATTTGGGGGGAACAAAACAGATACAAAGTGGCTGTAAACTTTGCTGTAGATACCTTGAGAGCATAGTAGATGTGCTGTTTAAATTAAAACCATGGAGACTAAAAAATTCTTTAATTACACTGCTGAATCTTCTTTATTACTGTGTCCTTTGCTTCCCACAGGAGGGAGGTGGGTGGGTGTGACTCGGATTAAGCTTTTGGTTGAAATTTTAGCTTTTCAGCTCAATTGTGTTTTATTTTACAGCTGAACAGGCCCTGTGGTTGTAGAAGGGGGGATGAAAGAAGGGTGAGACCCTGAGGCTGTGAGGGGCTTGCAGAGCTCTGCTCCAGTGACTTTGGGCCTTGGACAGCAGCTCTGCACGTGATGGATAAACATTTTGATTAGCCAAGGTTTTATACTGGTATTGATCCTTTTGTCCTGGTATTGATCTCTCCAAAGGAAGAAGGGCAGGGCTGCTCACAGGGAGAAGGGTTTGGAGCAAAGCAAAGGTGGGTGGTGAATGGACAAGGGGCAGCGGTTTTAAACAAAGCCAGGAGAGATTTAGATGGGATATTAGGAAGGGATTCTTCCTTGTGAGGGTGGGGAGGCCCTGGCACAGGGTGCCCAGAGAAGCTGTGGCTGCCCCTGGATCCCTGGAAGTGTCCAAGGCCAGGTTGGATGGGGCTTGGAGTAACCTGGGATAGTGGAAGGTGTCCCTGCCCATGGCAGGGGATGGAATGGGATGAGCTTTCAGGTCTCTTTCAACCCAGCCCATCCTGTGACTCTCAAGTCCATCAGTGGCTGGGGTCACAGTTGCCTGTTGGTTTTAAGGCGGGGGGGCACATTGGTGCCAGGGGCAGGAACACAAAAAGGACAAACAGCTCCTGGGAAATGGAGTCTGGGAGCTGTGGGAACTCCTGGATCTCTCCTGGATCTCTGGTGAGTCAGGAGGCTGGGAACTACTGGGCCATCTGTTTCCCTGTGGCATCACTGTGGTCTCTGCAGCTGCTGGGGAAGGTGATGAGTTTTTGTGGCTTTTGGGATTGGGGTAGATGGAAGCTGGGGGTGTTTGTGCTGCCCTGCAGCCTGTGCAGCCCATGAGACAACACAGGGATGGGTGCTGAAGGTTTTGATGAGGAAAGATTGACACTCAGCCACTATTTGTGCCCAAAGTCCCAGCTGAAACAGAGTAGGTCTGTTTTTAAATAGTTTCAGCAGTGATCAGACAGTCTGATTTGGGTTACACTTGATTTTTGGGCGGGGGGAGGGGAAATAAAATAACTAAAGAATCATAGAATGGTTTGGATTGGAAAGGACCTTAAAGCTCGTTCAGTTCCACCCCCTGCCATGTGCAGGGACAGCTTCCACTATCCCAGGCTGCTCTAAGCCTATCCAGCCTGACCTTGGACACTTCCAGGGGTGGGGAATCCATCTGAACAAGTGTGCAAATCTTTCTTTAACCTTTTCTTGAATCTGTTGGATTTTTCTCTTGGAAATCCCAAGGTTTTTTTGCTCGGTGCCATTGTAGGAGTCTCTTCCATGCTGCCCATTTTTCCCCGAGCAGTGAGAGGGGAAACAATGAGGAGGAATTCCCGTTGCTCTGGATGGAACTCGGGATGCTGGGCTGGGCTGTGCTGGGCTGCTCACAGCTTCCCCTGCTGGAAAAATGCCACCACAAACCCCTGGCATTTGTCTTTCAGAGCTGAGCTGAGGATCTTCTGATGCTCTCTTGAGAGGGTCTTGCTGATGGCTTTGGATGCTTTATCTGATGCTGCAGATCAGCTCATGGAGGGTTTGCTCTTAAAGCTCCAAATCTGCTCCCTCAGGATCTTAAAATACAGACAGACAACCTGGGCACTGCACAGATGTAGTTACACCACTAAAATCTACAGTGTAGTCACTAAAATAATGGTTTTTATAGCTTGTCACCATTTACATGACCAGTTGGCACATCCCAGTTGGTACTGGTTCTGTTTGGGGGATGGTTTCACGTTTGAAAGGTGTAGCCTGTAGTCACTCTGTGAAGGAAAAAAGCTCTTCTGGCAAGTGGCTCATCCAAAGGTACAAGAGATAAAGGAAATCTGCTTCCTGTTGTTCTTTCCTGATATGGGAAATATTTGTTGGGGTGCCCCAGCAAGGTAAGTGCAGCATTTCCACAGGGAATTTTCTGGATTTGGCTTGTAAGTACTTGATGGAACAAAATAAAACCTTTATGGCAGGAATAAAAGTTGTTCCAGAGTTTGAGTTGGTTCGTTTTGGTTTTTTATTTTTAGCAGAGAATTACCTAGCTTTTCTGTACTGTGCTCCATTTTTGGGGGTCCAACTTGAACACTTCCAGAGAATGGGGCAGACATCCATCAGTTGTTTTGGGGACAAAGCAGTAATTTGTACTACAGTGGGGTAAATAAAGGGATATGGTTTCTACATTAGGGAATAAAACAAAAAAACCCCACAAACCTGTGCCTTACTGGGAAAAAGATTTTTTTTCTAGACATTCTTAGAGGACACTTGTGCAACATCAAGCACATGGAGTGTCCTGGCTGTGCTGCCAGCAGTTGGCAATGCTGTCATTTCTCAGTGGGGAAGGCTGTGGCAATCCTGAATTAAAATTCTGTTCTGCTCTCCTCCCCCTCTTTTTCTAACTCACTTGTGCTGGTCCAGCTGTTTGTGATTCCACGTGGCATGAGGGATTGGAGAAATGTATGGAAAAGTGACACAGCCAGGAGGGAAGAGCCCTGCAGGCTGAGTCAGCATCTGGGGTGTTACACGTGGCATGGATGCTTGGAGGATTTGTAAGGTGAAAACCCACGTGGAGCTGCTGGAGAGAGTCCAGAGGAAAGCATGGAACTGCTCCAAGGGCTGGAGCCCCTCTGCTCTGGAGCCAGGCTGGGAGAGCTGGGGGTGCTCACCTGGAGAAGAGAAGGATCCAGGGAGAGCTCAGAGCCCCTTCCAGAGCCTAAAGGGGCTCCAGGAGAGCTGGAGAGGGACTGGGGACAAGGGATGGAGGGACAGGACACAGGGAATGGCTTCCCACTGCCATTGGGATATTGGGAAGGAATTATTCCCTGGGAGGGTGGGGAGGCCCTGGCACAGGGTGCCAAAAGAAGCTGTGAGCTAAAAGTAGAAGAGAGGAGCAGACACAACCTCGGTCCTTTCCCCACTGCCACGTTACAGGAACCCTGCACTGAGCTCTCTGGGACTGTCAGAGGGACTAAGGGCAGCTGCTCTGCCCCAATCCCACACTGTGGGCAGAACTTTGTCCCCGACAGAGCAGGGAACCAAAGGGACAGCACGTCCCTGCTGTGTCCCCACGTGTTCTGAAAAGCTGGGAAGAGCCCCTAAGCTCTCCAAGCAGGGGGGGTGGTGAGGGTTTGCAGGTTCAGCAGGGCAGAGGAGGAGAACACAAAAACCCCGTGTGTGGGAGGGGGTGGGAGGGAGATCAATCCCCAGGCTCTGGGAGAGGCTGCAGCACAAAGCTTTGAAGGAGCAGCACTTCTGGATGTGGATCCATGGCAAGGGAGAGAAGGAAGGCAGTGGTGGAGAGTGGGAAGAGTGACAAGAACACTCGTGGAGCCCCTGGAGCGATGGCACCATGCTGCCTCTGAGAGGAAGGATGTTGGAATGTCTCCTGCTTTCTTCCCCTTGATTCCTATTTCCAAAATTCCCCCATTAGCCTGTTTCTGGACCTCAGGCTGGCTTTTCATGTTTGCAGTCCTTTGGACATGGATTTATATTTAAAAGATAACCAAAATCAGGCAACAGACCATCCCCACAAAACCTTAAAATCCAGATAACATGAGAAATAGAGAACATACAAACTACTCAGTAGCCTGTGAGCCTCCCTCTCTCCCTGGAGCACTTTTGGGGGCTTCTGTTGACACACATGGAGATTCTGTGAGCAGGATTGGAGCAGGCAGTGGAATTATTACCCTTGTAAATACTCCAGAGGTGTGTGGATGTGATACTTGGGGACATGGTTTAGTGGTGGATTTGGCAGTGCTGGAGAACAGCTGGACTTGATGATTTTAAAGGGCTTTTCCAATTTAAATAATTTCAGGACACACAGGTGAGGGCTGTCACAGAATCACAGAATAGCTTGGGCAGGAAGGGACAATAAAGATCATTTGATTCCACACCCTGCCATGGACAGGGACACCTTCTGCTATCCCAGGTTGCTCCAAGCCCTGTCAAACCTGACTTAGTGAGCTGCAAGCCTGTGCTGCCCACAGAGAAAGACACCCAAGGTGTCTTTGCTGCCCTCAGGGGGGCTCATCAGATGGGAGTGTCAGCCTCAGCTGTTGTTGGAATGAGCCCTCCACATTGCTCAGATGCCATCATCCCACTGGGGTGGAGTTTTCTCCCCTTTTTGGATTTTCTGCCTTCTCTTGTTGGTGTTTTTCCTCTTGTCCCCTTGCTGCTGCCTATCACAGCCTGACAATCCAGCCTCTGTCCTTGGTTTTACCTTTCTTATCTCACAGGGCTCTGTGCTCTTTCTCACAAGCTGGCAGGCTCCTCAGCTCAGGGAGCAGGATTTTCCAGCTGGGCTGTATCTGGAAGGCCTTGGATTGCAGCTGAACCTGGAGGATCGGGGAGTTCAGGGCCAGCTTTGCTGGACACTCCATTTTGCTGATTTTGTGCCAGTTTAGTGCTCCAGGTTCTTGGCTCAGTGCTGGAGGAGGGAATGGAATCACTCCTGCTTCCCTTCTGGGGGCTCTGCCATCCTGGAACCTTCTGGGGCTGGGAGAGAGCTTTAATTTGTGTCCAGGGAAGGGAACAGAGCTGGGGAAGGGGCTGGAGCACCAGGAGAGGCTGAGGGAGCTGGGAAAGGGGCTCAGCCTGGAGAAAAGGAGGCTCAGGGGGGACCTTGAGGCTCTGCACAACTCCCTGACAGGAGGGGACAGTCAGGGGGGTCGGGCTCTGCTCCAGGGAACAGGGACAGGATGAGAGGGAACGGCCTCAAGCTGTGCCAGGGGAGGGTCAGGTTGGACATCAGGAGGAATTTCTCCATGGAAAGAGTGGTCAGGCATTGGAAGGGGCTGCCCAGGGAGGTGGTAGAGTTTCCATCCCTGGAGGTGTCCAAGGAATGACTGGACGTGGCACTCAGCTCTCAGAGCTGGTGACAAGGTGGGGATGGGACACAGGTCAGACTCCATGATCCTGGATGTCTTTTCTAGGCTAAATAATCCTGTGATTTACATTGAGTCAAGTGATCAGATACAGTGAAACCACCAGTGCTCCATGCACTCCCCTTCCTGAGCAGAAAAATCCCTTTTGTTCAACTGTTCCTCTATGTCAGGGCTCTGGGTACAACAGGATCTTCTCCTGTTCCCTCTGCAGAATTCCAGGTGAGCTCTGTCTGCCTTCCCTGCCAGGCTGGACCCACAGTGCCCTTGTGAGAGCAGCCATGGAGCTGTGCTGGAGGCTCTTGCTTTCCTCAGACTGGAGCAGGAATTGCTGAGGTCACGGAAGCACAGGATGGGTAAGGTTGGAAAGGACCACAGACATCATTTCACTGTAAGAAATTCTTCCCTGTGAGGATGGTGAGATCCTGGCACAGGGTGCCCAGAGAAGCTGTGGCTGCCCCTGGATCACTGGCAGTGTCCAAGGCCAGGCTGGATGGGGCTTGGAGCAGCCTGGGATAGTGGAAGGTGTCCCTGGCAGAGATGTGGAACTGGATGGTCTTTAAGGCCCCTTCCTGTCCAGAGCATTCTGTGGTTCTGGGATTCCAGATGTGACAGGAGTGCTGTGGGCACCACTTCATTAACATTCACAACTGTTTTCACTTCTTGTTTGCAGGGCATTCCTGTTCCAATAGGGCATCCTGAAGAGCTGTCCTCAGTGTTCTCAGGACAGATTTCCTTATTCTGAATTCTCATAATATGAGTGACCAAAAAAAGACACAAACCCTAAATGTCCATTCCAACCCAAACCCTTCCATGATTCCATGTAGTCCAACCTGGCTGCTGGTGGCTTTGAGACACCACATGGGATTCCGTGACCCTTGAATCTGACTCTTTTTTGGAAGCTCCTGCTCAGTCTGTAGCAGGTGGATCAATTCTGCTGACCCTCCCATATCTTTGCCTCACCAGGGACTTTAAATGCGTTTTTTTTCCAGCCTCTGCAGTGGAACAAGAGTGTTCTTTGTGTTTCTTTTCCTCCTGGAGCTTTCCCTCTTTTCAAGAGAGAGACATCTGCTCTGGTCAATGGCACTTAACGGGCCTTTCAAACTCAATTAGGCACTCGAGAGCCTCGAGAGCTGCAAGCGCTCAGCTTCCCCAGCCAGCAAAGGATTTTCCCCTCTGCAGCTCCTGTAACACCATGATTTTCAAAGGTTTTTTAAAGGTGTTTAATAACTGGCCATTTGTTAGTGTTGGAATGCTTGGAAATAGCAGCCATTCCTGCTTTGTTTGCTCTCTGAACAATTTCATTCAGCACTTTTTAAGAGGGAGAAAAATTAAACTAAAAAAAAAAAGAAATAATCAGTCTCTGCCCCAACCTTGAACTGGCTCGTATCTTAGATCCACAAAAAATACCAGAGTGGGGGGGGGGGGGGTTGTTGTTTTTTGGGTTCTTTGGGGGGTTTTTGGTTTGGTTTGGTTTGGTTTTGGGGTTTTTTTGTTTGTTTTTTGTTTTGTTTGTTTTTTGGTTTTGGGGTTTTTTTTTTGGGGGGGGGGGGGTTGTTTGTTTTTTTTTTTTAGGCTTGACAACAAAACCATTCCTGCATTTGAAATGGTGAAACCCGACTGTGTTTCCCCTTTGTGGAGCTGCATCTCAGGGCACAGGGGTTTTTGTAGGGTCTCCTCCTGCCCTGGAGCTGTGCCCACGTCCTGCCCAGCCAGGCAGGAGGGATGGGATTAATCGCTGTCAGATGTGCTTGGCTCTGCCTCTGATCTCCAAGGCCGGGGATATCTCTGTGTGTGCACTGCAGAGATGGATTTTGCTTAGCAGAGCTCTGGGAAAGGTTTTTCCCTCTCAGGAAATTGCTTTAATGCTCATCTTTGTCCTGAATGAAAATGATGACCTAAATATATCTATATTTTTGTATGACTTTTTTTTTTTTTTTCTTGATTTAGTTAAGCTCCTCCGAGTGTTTCCTGTGCCTTTAACAAAAGCATTTTAATATTTCAGGATACCTTTTTGGGCTGCTGAGCTAAAAGTTCCAGCTCACTGAGCTGTGTGCTCACAGGGGCCTGGGATACTTCAAGTGTCACATTTTCATGCTCTGAGCACCTTCTCCAGAGCTTCCAGGGGACACCGAGCTGAGGAGGACCAGGCTGGGCAGAGCAAAGGCACCAGCACCTCCATGCTTGGTCCCCAGCATCCAGAACCCGTGGATATTAAAGCAGAAAATGTGGGGAATGGGACCAGGACAACCTGGTCTGGTGGGACTGACCCTGCCCATGGGGATGAGCTTTAAAATCCTTTCCAAACCAAACCATTCCAAGATTCCAGGGATTTCCCAGACTCCAGCAACTTCTGATTTTGATTTAAGACAGAATTATTTAGGAAAAATCCCCTTTTTGTCCCCAAGGACAATTTTTTCTTTGCTGAGATTGCTCTTTTTGCAGATGGAAAATTCCCAACCCGTGTGAGTTGGCAAGCTCTGGTTTTCAGCTAAAGCAGATGCTGATGTATGTTTATATCCTGCTCCAACAAAAACTGTGGATAAATCAGGAGCTGAAGGCAGGAGGCATTTCCTTCCCCATTCCAACAATCCTCATGTTGCCAGTTGGGGGGGGAGTGGGTGGAAAAATGTCAATTACAGTTCAGTCTGCAGGAATATGACAGCAAAATTTGATAAAATATAATTCCAGCTCTCTCACCTGCCTTTCAGGGCACTTCCCTGTAAATTCAGGAAGAATTATTTCATGGAAAGGGTTGTTAAGCATTGGAATTATCCCTGCCCAGGGAGGTTTGGAGTCCCCATCCCTGGAGCTGCCCAAGGAATGCCTGGATGTGGCACCCAGTGCTCTGGGCTGGTGACAAGGTGGGGATTGGTCACAGGTTGGACTCCATGGCCTCAAAGGTCTTTTCCAACCTTAATGATTCTATGAAATTAAGAAAGGCCCAGAAAAGTTGATCTGCAGCACCCACTGCCTGAGAAATGTCGTGTGAGAAGGAGTAACCTGCCTTTATTTTAAGCAGAGGACTATTAAACTTCAAGAGCAAAGTCTGTAGCCTCATCTTGTTAAATTACAGTGATTGTCTAACAACACTGGATGGAAAATGGAATTCTCTAAAGCCTTTGCCTCTCCCTGGCTTGTAACATGATGCCTTATTCCCTCCAGCAAAGGCAAGGAATTCTTAAACTGATTTTTCAGTCCTGCTGTGGCTGCTCTGCTCCTGCACAGCTGTGAGAGGCTGGGGAGGCTGTGCAAAGGTGCTGCCTGTTCCTGGAGGCATCCAGAATGCTCCCAGCACTTGATAAATGACTTTTCAGCGGTGGTAGTGGCTCTGTTTTGCAGAAGTGGCCAGTTTAGATTTCATTTTTAAATGCTTCTCAACTTCTCTGCCCCGAAGTCTCTCCCTGAGGTCCCCTGCCAAAAGTCAGCTTTATTTTAGAGTGGTTTTTTGAAGTTAATTGAACAAAGCACTTGGGAGATGAGAGATTTAGGTCTGTGAGACCTTGCATATTTCATGGAATGCATGGACATGTTTTCAGCAAGCTCAGGTTGGGTCATTACATTCTTCAAGCCCAATGAAATCCAGTGGTTCCCTGGACCATTAGGAATTACAGATTTCCAGTACCTGAAGGAGGCTCTAAGAAGGCTGGAGAGGGATTTTCACAAGGGTGTAGAGTGATAGGATAAGGGGGAATGGCCTTAAAGTGAAAGAAGGGAGACTTGGATGAGATATTGGGGGAAATGTCGTGGCTGGTAAAGGTTTCTCAGAGAAGCTCTGGCTGCCCCTGGATCCCTGGAAATATTCAAAGCCAGGTTGGATGGAGCTTGGAGAAACCCGGGATAGTGGAAGATGTCCCTGCCCGTGGTAGGGGGTGGAGCTGGATGGGTTTTAAGGTCTCTTCAAACCCAAATCATTCTGTGATTCCCCACTGAGCTGTTGTGTCTCTATTCCCACATCTCACAGGGAAAGAGCTCCTGACAGGGAAGCTTAATGTAACTCAGATGAAACCTGAATCCTCTTCATGAACTATTTATTCTCCAAAGTCTCGTTAACAAATGTGCTCAGTAAAGAGAATTGGGAAAGTGCTTTTTCACTGGTCACAGGGTTTTTCTTCTCCATCTGGTTCCTGGCAGAAAATGACCCTGAGGATCATCACCTGCATTTCCCGGTGAACTTTTTTCTGAGTATTCAGTGTTTCAAGGCTGATTCCTGGTGTTCTATGGGTTTCCATCTCTTGGACAGATGGAGGTGAAACACAGAATACCCCACAAGGATCCCTGAAGTCCAATTCCAAAGGAGGGTGGTGATCTCCCACTGTTCTTTGTGGTGTGCAATAACCTTGGTGTGAGGCTTTGTCTGGATTTTCAAACAGTTTGGTTTTCACAGAGTACATTCCTTAACCCTTACTTTGCAACATCTGCTCACCACAGAGCCCTGAATGAACTTGTTTCCACTGGGGTTTGTTTTGTTCAGAAGGACACAGACTTTTGGGAAAGCAGGCCAGGATTCACTGGGCAGGGAAGGGAAAGCTTACAGGGAGTGAACTCTCTCCTCCTGGCCTGAGAGTGTTTGATATGCTGCTCCTGCTCAGTCTGGTAACTCATCCTCCTCATTAGCAGCACTAATTATGCATCTTCTTTCCACAGGCTGCTTGAAATGAATCCCTGTGTGGAAACTTGTGCTGTCAGGGCCAGTAAGGAAGGAGGAAAAATGGATTCTGTTTACACTCCAGACACTGTTAGTGAATCCAGCTCTGCAATGGCAGCTGCTGAGGGTTTATAACACTTCCCTTCTGCCTTTGTTTCTGCCTGTGGTTACTCATGTTTGTTTCAGGGTGAATGGTTTTGGCCTTTTATGACAAAGCTGTGAAGGGCAGAAAGATTCCTTGGGCTGTTTCTGCTGAGAGACTTCCGTGTGGTTTTCCCAATGTGTTATAGAAGCCCTGCTGGAAAACTGAGAAATCATCACAGACTGGTTTGGGTTGGGAAGACCTTAAAGCTCATCCAGTTCCAGCCCCTGCCATGGGCAGGGACACCTTCCAGGTTGCTCAGAGCCCCGTCCAACCTGGTCAGCAAAAGAGAATTGAAAATCATTTTAAATTAGAGCACTGCCCCTTGTGAGCTCCCTGTATCCACTCCAAGGTATGAAATTCCTGCTTAAGTGACAACTGCTGTGTTTTCTTTAGCAGCATCAGGGCCCCTCTGCAGGCAGATGTTCATGAAGGGCAAGACCCAAGGCCTGATTTTTTTCCTCAAAAATCCCTCCTTTCCACCACCCATCTCAAATCATTGTTAAATTTGTGACGTACCCTTCATCCATTCTGTTTGCTGAGATGTGAGGCTGCAAGGCATGGATGAACAGGTAATAAAGGAAAGCCTTCAGGGGGCAAAGGGAGCTGTTTCCTTCCCCAAAATAACAAAGTGTCTGTCTGGGCTCTATGAATTCCTCCTGGCTGGTTGCACTGCAGGCTGGGGCTTCTGGAGGATTGTGTAACCTCAGAACTTGTATCTCTGACCTTTTTATACATTTCCAGGATAAACAACTCGTTATTTTGTGTCTTGAGCGGAGAGGCAGCAAGAGAAGGAGAGAGATTTCAGGTGCTGAATCTGAAGAGGGGAGGTCTGTGAGCCCCTCTCTTTGCCCTCAGACAGGAGCCACTGAACTCACATCTCTGCTCATGGTTCTTACCTACCCTGCTCTTAAATCTCTCACCAACACAAACTTCTCCCTCCCCAGGTGATCTTTTCCAGGACTTCCTTACAGCTAAAGGTTTGTCCTAAGGATTAATCTGGCCACTATTGGAGCACATGCCTTCTAGATTGATTTATCTGGAGGTTTTTCTTTCTATGATTATGGTGGTTCATGCTGTGAGATTGTCCCCTTGTCCCCCTCAGCCACTTCTGCTCTTCACAGGTCTGTTTTCTTCCCAGTTTATTTCATTTTTTTTAATAACTCTTCTTGCTGTGGGCCGTCCCTAATTGTGTTTCATCTGTCTTTAACACCTGGATTTGCCCTGGTCTCATTGACAAGGTGGGGTCTGGTCACAGGTTGGACTCGATGATCTTGAAAGTCTTTTCCAACCCTAATGATTCTGTGAGTATAAAACCAATCACCATGAAGGTGGCAATAAAAATTGTAGATATAAAGGAAAGCAGATCCTTTATCTGCCATCAGTGCTTGAGCAGTATTGGGGTGTCTCCTGAGGGGAGATGCTTGCAGGACTGCTGCCCCACAGCCACAGAAAAAATGTTAATTGTAAGAAAGCAGCAGCACAGAAGCATCTGGGGGGCACTGAGGGTTTGATCCTGGTCCATTACTGTGCAAGATGCCAAAAGGTCCCTTTGCACAGGGAAATGTGGCTGCAGCCATTGCTGTCCCCAAGCTGTGAGCACCCAGTAGGAGTTAACCCTGATGAGAGGCTCCTTTCAGGCAGGGATCTCACAGCCCATGTGGAACAGCCAGGTGGAAGATTCCACAACCAAAGACTTCCCCCCTTCCCAGCCTACCTGGAGGGGGAACACCTGTGTTTTTGTGTTTTCCCTTTGCAGGAGCTCACAGGGAGAGGAATGATGCCAAGAGAATGTGTTGAAAAGCAAGGCGTCTGTGGCTCACACAGTGCTTTCACCCCTCATTAAAAAAAAAAAAAAAAAAAAAAAAAAAAAAAAAAAAAAAAAAGGCAAATCTAATTGAACCAAAGATCATCAAGTGTGTTCTTTTAATTAAAAAGAACAACTTCTAAATAAAATCTTCCCTTTTATTCTTCTCCAAGCAGGCAGCAATGCAGAGTGACACACATGTTTGGGTGCAAAAGTGACACCTTCACTCAGAGAGGGAAGATGAGACCTGACTGTGATCAGTGTGAGGTTGTCCTGTGCTGCCAACACGATGTGACACCTCCCTGTGCCTGGGCACAGCCCGTGTCACATCTGCTGGGCATGATGAGTGTCAGGGTCAAACCAGTTCAGCACCACAGGGAGATGTTTCTTCCTTTCTCATCCTGTGTGGCTGAGCTGTCACCGAGGCCCAGCTCAGTGTCCCTCCTTGGTGACTCTTTGTGGCTGCTGTGGCACATGTGGACACAGGAGGAGATCCTTTCAGAAACTGAAACTTTGCTTGGATCCAAGGGGACGGAGAGCCACACAAAATCCAGGCAAAATTCCACTTCCTTACTAATCTGTCTCTGGCAACAGTAAAGGCTTGTGGAAAAAAACCATAAGAAAATGAGCTGGTATAGATTTGTAGGCTCCCCTTACAATGGGGAAGCTCAAGAGGGGTTTCTCCTTCAGGAGCTGTAGTGATAAGACAAAGAGTAATGGGGTCAAACTGAAAGAGGAGAAATTTAGGTGAGATGTATGGACAAAATTCTTCCCTTGAGGGTAGTGAGGCCTGGCACAGGGTACCCAGAGAAGCTGTGGCTGCCCCCGGATCCCTGGAAGTGTCCAAGGCCAGGCTGGACAGGGCTTGGAACAGCCTGGGATAGTGGAAGGTGTCCCAGGCTGTGGAAGGGGTGGAGCAAGATGAGCTTTAAGTTCCCTTCATACCTAAACCACTCCATGATTCTAAGAACTGTGATAGATCCCTGCCCTCCTCAAGTGACCACAGCTCAGTGGGGCTCTCTAGGTTTACCTAAGTGGGAGATCTGGTGCAGGAATTGTCTGCTGCCACCTTTCCTGTGTGGCCTGGGAGCAGTTCCTGCAGGAAACCTCCAGCTGTTCTCTCTGCTTCCAGTGTCTGGTTCACTCTGTGTGCTCGAGGGCTGTTGTGCAGCATCCACATTCCTGGTCAGGACTGCAGCTCATCCCAGAATCCCAAGTTGGGTCAGGTTGAGAAGGACCACTGGAGGTCATCTGGTGCCACCTCTCTGCTCAAGCAGGGCCATCCCAGAGCAAAGGGCACAGGGTTGTGTCCAAATCATTCTGGAATATCCCAGTGAGGAGACTCCAGACCCCCTCTGGACAATCTGTTCAGTGCTTGGTCACTGCACAGGAGAAAAGTTCTTCCTCATCTCCAGGTGGAACTTCCTGGGCATCACTTCCTGCCCATTGCTTTTATCCTATTGCTGGGCCCCTGGAGCAGGGCTTGGTCCCTGCTCTGAGCCCTCCCTGCAGGCAGAGACAGGGAAGACATCCCCTCAGGAATAAATAAAGTATTGGATATTTGCCTTTTTACATGGAAGAAAATGAAAAAGCAAGAGCTGGAAGGTACTTTAGCTCCTGTCTTCCTCACTGTGAAGTTTAAGACTTGTTTATAGGCAGAAATTAAGCAAGATGGAAATACAATTATTTGCAGAACACTGTGAAATTCAACAGACTTCAGATAGGATAGGCAGTGTTTGAAACAACATGTTTAAATGTGAACTCCATGTCGAAGGAGGAGATTGGTTTACTTTCAGCAGCACCTTCAAACACAAAGTACTGCTCAGAGGGAGGGTAAACATGACTCGAGAACAAGTAGTTTTTGAAATAGAGGCTGATAAGCTGAACGCCACGTAAAAATGACTCCATTGTGTGAATAACAATCAGGTGGGTCCAGCAAACATAAATGACCCGTGCTTCACAAATATAATCACACTTGGCTCCCTCATGGCTCAATGCCCTGCTTATAACAAATGGCCTTGAAAAACAGCATTTTTATAGAGAGTGGTTGGTGTGCCGAGCTCCTCCTCTGCTCCTTGCTGTGCTGAGGCAGGAATTGCTCATCACTCAGGGAACCCAACTCAGAACATAAAAGCAACCCCAGCAAATCAAGGCAAGATCCTCCTAATCCTGCTCCTTTGTTTCCAGCAGCAGCTTTGTCCCCACAGTCCTCCCACAGACTCTGGGATTTATAGCTGAAGGACTTTCTGAACCAGACACTGTCTCTGCACATCTAGGATATTTACAGTCACTCATCATTAATGTTTTTCTCCTCCACAAACTCACCCATTTGCTTTAGAAACTCAAGTAAGCTTGTGCCATCCACACTGGATAATATCTCTGCTCCATCTATAATTTTATGCCCTCTAATTATGTGTAGCTAAGCTATTAACAATCCCAACCTGTCTGCCACGGGGTGGAATTCATAAGCAGGAGGGGAAAAAAAGGCTTATAAACACGTCTGTGGCAAGATAATCTTATCTCAAAGCCTTTGTTCTTCAAGATTGCTCAGGCAGTTAATGCTTGTGATTGTGAAAGATAGATGTGTTTGGAATAAGAGGGGGAAGAAAAGTAATAACATTGTTTGCTGGTGCTATAGTTCAGCAGAAGGAAGCCAGAGGAGAAGGATCTGGAAGCTCTTCGTACAAATGCTGCTGGGAATGAGAAGACTTGTCAGGATCAGCTCAGGGAAAGGAGGGTTTGATCAGTTTCTGTCTGAAGAGTTGCTGGATCAAACTGAGAGATCAAATCACTGGTCCATCAAACATGGAATTCTGCTTGCCAGCAGTTTGTCACCTTGTCCTGTAGAGGACACCCCACTGCCCCACACCCTTCCCAGTGCTCCTCTGAGAAGGGCAACAATGCACAAGCCTCCCATGTGGGCAGTTCCTTGTGCTGTCAAAAATCACCCACTCCCTCAGCTACAACAGCAGGATGGTCCTTAATGTCCCTTATAACTCTAATAATCCCAAGATTCTATGATTCTATCCTTAATTTAGGAGTGGGATTCCCATATCAAGCCCTGCTTCCGAGGCTACAACATCCCATCACACCAGGACTCTGCTTGGAGACTTAGAAATTGTGATGTGGGACCGGATTAAACTCCAAATACTCTGCACAAACTGCTCCAGGTCCTCTAATCCCTCCTGGTTGCTTATTAAGAACTCCCTTAAGAACTTCCTGCTCCATGCAGCTCTACTGGATGTCTAAGAGATTGGGCAGTGCCTGGACTGCACCAAACCATGATGTGTTTCTGGATTTCTGCAGTTTGGGCCAAGTAAGGCCCCTCTTTGGAAGGATTCTTGCCTGGGAAATTTGCAACTTTGTCCTTGCTACCTCCATACAGTCTTGGGATGGAAGGGCCATTAAAGCCCATCCAGTTCCAACCCCCTGCCATGGCAGGGACACCTTCTACTACCCCAGGTTGCTCCAAGCTCTGTCCAGCCCAGTCTTGGAGACTTTCAGGAGTGGGGCAGCCACAGATTTTCTGTCAGGCTACCAGTTGGAGGTGCAGGGGCTTCAAATTATGAATAATTCCCCAGAATGGAAAAATTAAAAGGTAGAATTTGCAGGCAAGAAACACAGCTCCAAAACCTCAGCAGAAATAGTTCTGAAGGACATGGTAAAACATAGGACTGCATTTGTCATGTCACAGGGCACATTCCTGTGTTTGAGATCCAAAAATGCTGAACCTGGGCTCATAACCCACCAGACATTCAGCTTCTCTTTGTTCAAGAAGAATGTGCTCATTCCAGCACTCTTGTCCTCTAGAGAATTGTCAAGTTCCCAAACAGCATAAAAAGAAATGTGTCCAATGGAATGTGCCATCCCATTCCAGCTCAATATACCTGATCTCAAGAGAATTTTCCCTTTCCAAGGTTATTTTAGTTCTCCCTTGTGGAGTCCAGCAGAATCTGGGTGTCAGCCTCACCCCAGTGGGTTCCTTGCTGTGGACATGCAGCTTCACCAACTTTATTCTCTTCATGGCCTCCTGCTTTAAAAGAAGCATTGATAGGATGAGTTTTCTTCTCAGAGCAGCCACTCCCATCTCCAGGACACAATCGGCCAGCAGGCTCCGTCCTGTGATACGCTAAAGGCTGCCCAGGAGTTCGATGAGCAGCTGTGAGTGTGGGTGCTGATAGGAGGGTGGATCTCCAGTTTTGAGGCACGGTGTCACAACTCAGCTGAGCAGAGAGCACAAACACGATGATTCCTACAGCCCCTGCCCCAACAAAGAGCCCCTTGGCTGAGCAAATGGTGGTTTCTGCACCTGAGATCAACCAGGTGGCTCATTCTGCTGGGCTGAAGCCATTTAGGACTTGGCCATATACATGAGACCTTGATGGGAAAGGGGGAAATATCTCCTTCAAGTGAATTTTTAGGAAACAGTGTAAAACCTAACAGGTCCTGCCTAACCTCTGTGACCTCAGTAAGAGTGGGAACACTAAAAACCAGAGTCTAAGCAAGGGAGAGCGAGTTTTAGAAGCTGTTCATGTAGGACAGCCACCTGAAGGATGTGAATGCAGCAGAGGAAATTTGAAATGCAGAGGTGATTTTTAGCAACTCAAAGATCATTCGGGTACTACATCCCTCTCTGATGTCTGGGCAGTGGTGTAGCTGGTGGCACAGCCTAGGAGAGACAATTGTAGTGGTGTGATGGAAAGGTGATGAAGGGACTGGAGCATCTCCCTGCCCAGGAAAGGCTGAGGGAGCTGGGGCTGTTCAGCCTGGAGAGGAGATCCTGAGAGGGAACCTCATCCCTGGGTGTCCCTGTGTGCAGGGAGGGTCAGAGCAGGGCCCAGGCTCTGCTCCAGGGGCCCAGCAATGGCACCAGAGGAACGGGCAGGAATTGATCCCAGCAAGTTCCACCTGGACAGGAGGCAGAACTTCTTTATGAGCAGTGACCGAGCACTGAACAGATTGTCCAGAGAGGGTCTGGAGTCTCCTCACTGGGATATTCCACAATGATCTGGACACAACCCTGTGCTCTGGGATGGCCCTGCTGGAGCAGGGAGGTGGCACCAGACGACCTCCGGTGGTCCTTTCCAACCGGATCCATCCTGGGACTCTGGGAATTAGGGCTTCTGGGATTTGGGGATTCTGTGACCAGTGCTGTGTTGTTGTACTACAGCTTGGCCGATGAATGCTGACCAGAGAGCTGGAGAGTGACTTGGGACAAGAGCATGGAGTGACAGGAAGAGGAAGAATGGCTTCCCACTGCTAAAGGGCAGGGATGGATGGGATATTGGGAAGGAATTGTTCCCTGGGAGGGTGGGAAGGCCCTGGCACAGGGTGCCCAGAGAAGCTGTGGCTGCCCCTGGATCCCTGGAAGTGTTCCAGGCCAGGTCTGACAGGGGTCGGAGCAACCTGGGATAGCGGGAGGTGTCCGTGCCCATGGCAGGGGGTGGGATGGGCTGAGCTTTAATGCCCTTTGTCCCTCAGACCACTCCATGTCGCGGTGTCCCCATAGCCGGGCCCCGCCCGCCCTCAGCTCCTGAGGGGCCCCCGCGCCCCGCCCGGCCCCGCCGCCCCTCACGGCGCGTGACGTCACGGCGGTGTGACGTCACCGCCCAATCCCTAGGGCGGCCGCCGCTGACATCAGGCCCCGGCGCGAGCGGCCCCGGCTGAGGGACGGGGCGGCGGCGGCGGCGGCAGCGGGGTAAGAGCCGGAGCGGAGCGGGCAGAGCAGGGGGGCTGCGGGACAGAGCTGCTTTGCGGGATTGGTTTTGGGGATTTGGGATCGCGGGGCTGCCCCGCTCCCGGCGCGACCGAATGAATGAGGTGGGGGAGGGGCGGCTTCCCCCGGCACCGCGCGGTCCCGTCCTTTGGGGACACTTCGGGGACGGGACCGGGGTGGGGACGGCTGTTCGGTGCTCGTGGCACTTTTGTGTCTCTCCGCAGACTCACTGGGAGCGGGCGGGTTTTGTTCGTGCCCATCACCCGCACCGGTCCCGTGGCTTCATCAGCGGAGACTGTGCCGGGTGTAGTGCCAGGGAATCGGGGAATGGTTTGGCTTGGAAGGGACTTTAAAAATCATCCAGTTCCACCCCCTGCCATGGGCAGGGACACCTTCCGCTATCCCAGGCTGCTCCAAGCCCCATCCAACCTGGCCTTGGACACTTCCAGGGATCCAGGGGCAGCCACAGCTTCTTCTGGGCACCCTATGCCAGGGGCTCCCCACTCTCACAGGGAACAATTCCTTCCCAATATCTCATCTAAACCTATTTTTTTTTTTAATGTTTAAAGCCACTATCCCTTGTCCTGTCCCTCCATTCATTGTCCCAAGTCCCTCTCCAGCTCTTTTGAAGCTCCTTTAGGCACTGGAAGGGGCTCTGAGGTCTCCTTGGAACCTTCTCTTCTCCAGGGGATTCCCCCCAGCTCTCCCAGCCTGGCTCCAGCCCTTGGAGCACCTCCATGGCCTCCTCTGGACTCTCTCCAGCAGCCCCACTGCTGTTGGTCTCACCTGAGAGGGACAGAGGTGCAGAGTCCCCTCCCTCCCCTCCTGCCCGCTCTGCCCAGCATACATTGGACGTTCTGCACTAATCTACCTTACCTGCTCCGGGAGTTTCACACCGTTCCGCAGCTTCGTAATCTCCCTTTTTTTTTTTTTTTTAATGTTTATTTTTGGTGGCTGAGGTCAGGTTTCCAGCGGGTTGCTCACGGCTCGGGCTGACGTCTCTTCTTGGCGAGCTCCGCCAGGGGCTCGGCCTCACCCGCGGCCGTGCGTCACCCCTGGGCCAGGAGCCGGCCGTGTGTGTCAAGGTTAATTCAGCCGAGCTCCCTGCCAGAGGGAACAGCTCCAGCCTGGACACTCTGGCACATCCACCCTGCCAGGGAACACCGGCAGGGACTCAGCGTCCCAGCCTGGGGGCTCTCGGAAGCAGAGGAATTGCCAGAGGGGAATGTGTGATGCATTTGGGCTGTCCAGCTGTCCGGGCAGCAATCACTGGGGTTGAGCTGAGAGTGTCCCTTAGTTCTTGCAGCCTGAGTGTTCCCAAATGCAGGGATCTGATGCAGTTTCCACTTGGGCACCAGAGAGGCTTTCCCATGGGCAGAGTGACTTGTGCTTCATCTTCTGGATGAAGGTGCTGTCTTTCTCTTGATAGAGAGAGAGCTGTAAAGCTCTGTATCAAGAGCTGTCAAGCTCTTGATACAGTTGGGAAAATTAGAGGAGCTTCCCAATGCTTAAGCAAATCTGCAGGTCTGAAGCAGAAACTGTGAGGTTTGGAGCCCATTGGGAGCTGAGAACTTGGAGCTCGGTGTGCTGCTGTGGACCATGTTCCCGAGGATGTGGTTGGGAATCTGTGAGATTCTGTGCCCTGCAGAGTCCCTTAATTTTCTTTGAAAGAAGGAAGTTCTGCATTCTTTGGTTTAGCTCCCTGGAGGAGCATCCCAGCAGCTGTGCAGCCCCAGAAATCCTGTGGGAGCTCTGGGGTTTGGTTTCATCTTTCTTTTCTCCTTCTCTCCCATTTTCTTTGAAGCTTGCAGTGGGACTTTCCAGACCAAGCCCATGACTTTCTTATCTTTCTTATCACCGTGATTAATAACTAATTAACAAGAACTGCTGGTTCTCATAAACATTTTTGACTTCTATGTGAGCAGCAGGTGTTGCTGCTTATGTAACACCTTGGAAACCTCACAGAGGATCAGCAGCTGGCACTTCACTCACTAAATGTCATTTTATGAATGCATCTTTTTTTTTTTTTCCTTTTTTCCCTCTCCCCATGTTTTAGTCCGCTTACAAACCCCAGAAATTTCCTGCTATCCCAGGCAGATTATTGTACATTGGAGCACGTGTTTGCTTTCTACGAATCTTTTGCACTGCCACTAATTAGTTTAAACTCTGTCCCTCGGCCGTGACCTGAGGCTGGCTGGTTCTGGGACTTGGAGGAGCTGCTTGTGCACCTTCAGAGCCCTTTCCCTGCCTATCCCAAACTTCCAGGCATTTCAAAATCAAGCAGGAGAGACTAGTGACATCCCTGGCTGCTGCTGTTCTCAAATACGTTTTTGTTGGTTTTTTTCCTAAGGTGTAGGACAACTCCTACTCTCTGTCAGGTTTTGATTGGCTTTCCAAAGAGGCTGTGTCCTATAAATTGCCTTCTCTGCTCTGCTTCTGCCTTCTGCCACCAGCTGAGACCCAGGTGAGTACAGGAGAGAGAAAATTCCATTGCCTAATCCTTGAAATTAGCTTTGGTTTTTGGTTTAAATTAGTGGGATGGGGGAAATAACTTTATTTCAGGATAAAGCTTCCTTATTTTGCTGAAGCTTTTCTATATTCAGTTGGAGTTGATAAATGAGATCAGGGACTGAGAAACTATTCAGAAGGGGATATGGGAGGGAGGTTTGAAAATATATCATGGAATTATGGAATGGTTTGTGTTGGAAGGGACCTTAGAGCTCATCCTGTTTCATGGGCAAGGACACCTTCCCCCATATATTACATATGCTACATATATTCTTCTACATATATTGTGGAGATAATTTTTTTCTCTTCAGTTCCCAACACAACAGAATTATTCTTCTTCGGGATAGTAAAAAGGAAAGCCTATAAAAATTTAAGTTATTTTACATCAGTTAAATTAATTTTTTGGTGTGTTCAGAGCTGCTAATAACTCCTGGAAGTTTTTTAAGATGGGAAATTTGGATCTGGCAGAATGGGCTTTCCTGTCTGAGTTGCTTTTGCAAGTTATTCACTGTATGGGGCTGACTTCAGCTGTTTGTGGAACTGTTTTGAAGGCATAATATTGATTTCTTTATATATCTGTGCATTTATGGCAACTTTCGTAGCCAGTCACATGTGGTTTTCCCCCCTTTGTATTTGAAATAGAAATAAATGGCATCAGTGGAGGTTTTTGCATCAGCTCTGCTGTTTCAGTGCCTGTATAAAATGCATTTACTGTTCTGAGTCAGACCTGGGAATAAATTCTCAGCTTAAGCCTTTGTGGTTTCCAAGTGTGTTTGCAAAAACCAGTCCAGACATTGGGAAACCAGTTTTAGTCACAGCCAACTTTTGTTTGTACTTTGCAGAGCTCAAAAATGCCTTTTCAGGTACTTGGAGTGGAAATTTTTTGTCACACAGACCACTGAGTGAATCTCAGTGCTGGAAGATTTTATTTTTCCATGCTGAAATAGGAAGGGATTAGCATGAGAGCTGGTGCTTGGGTCTGTGTCCACATGGAATTTGGATATTTCCAAGGATGGACACTCACCATCACCTCTCTGGGCATCTCAGACCAAGTCTTTTTGATCAGTTTAAATGTGTTTTTTTAATAATGCAATTTCATGAGGCTGTCTTACTAGACAATAGGCAGTTTAGCAAATCTGTATTTAAATAACAAAACGCTCTCAAGTACCAGAACATTCTCAGTCAGGTGACCTGAGAAGAGAAAGGAACACCCACATTAATCACTAGTTTGCTTTTCTCTGGAAGTGGAGTTCATCTGCAGCAATTTCTTGTGGGGAGCTTCCTGGTTCTCCTTTTTAGAATATACGCCCCAAGAAAGGATTTGACAGGGTAACCTCATCAGGCAAGTTTGAAATATGCTTTCATCTGAGAATTTACATATTCTAGACCCTTAGGAAAGAGTTAAGAATTGGTCATTGTTCAGAGGGGATAAGGAAAAAAATTAATGATTGTGCCTTGAAGATTTTATTTGAGAGAATTAAATTTGCACCACAGAAATGACCAGTTGTGGCTGCAGGTATCATTTATTTGGGATATTTTGCATTTCCTTTCCCAGTATGAAAGATTTGGAGAGAAAGAACCCCAAACTTGAATGCAGCACAGAGTAAATTATAATTATGTGAAATAATTAGGACATTTTCTTGATGCCTGGCTAAGCCCTGCCACTCCTCTGTTTTTGCTTTCTGGGTACCGTCCATCCTGAGTGTTAAATCGGGCTAAATCTCCCTTTTTCCCCAAGAGATTTCCTGCTGCCTCCTTGGCTCAGCAGCTCTTGCTGATGCAATCCTGAGGAGTTTTGCTTATTCACAGCAGCCTGCAAAACTTTCACTCCAAACGTGGCATCACAGCAGCTCTGTTTTATTCTGTATTTATGCTGAAAATCACAGTTTTGACTAATGTTCTAAAAAAGGTTTACATTTGAGTTTTACAGTGCTCTCCCTGTTCATTTTCCTGGAGTGTGGATGTTTTTCTGAGCTCACTCCAGGGAATACATTACCTCTGCTCTTGTTACATCCCAGGCTGCTTTCAGCCCTTGCTTGGCACAATCCCCCAGCCCTCGCATGGCATCAAATTCCTCTGGATCCCTGCAGAGTTTTCTGGGGGAGCGTTTAAAAGGGTTTAAAAGCCGTTTCATGGGGTTGAATCACTCGTGACTCACCTTTTCTCTCTCTCTCTCTCTCTCCTCGCAGCACACCTGAAAGGGGAAGATGCCAATCATCAGGAACCTGGGCAGAGCTGCCAGCCAGCTGCTGCAGAGCTCTGGCTGTGGCTGTGGGGTGTCCCTCGTGCCTGTCAGGGCCATCGGGGTGTCCCCACGCCAGGTGGCTTCCGACGCCAGCTTCCACTCGGTGACATTCTCCGAGTCGGATCACCCCCGAGTGCTAATCACAGGTCAGCATTCCTGGCACAGCTGGGCTCCTGCTTCTCACCTGAGCTTTCCCTCTGCTCTCCTCCCTCCCCAGAGAGCAGTTCTGGAAGTAAAAATGCCCCAAATATCCTGGAGTTGGGGATGATCTTTCCCACCGAGTGCTAAGATCAGAGTCCCATGTGAACTTTCCTATTTTAAATCCAGAACTCTTCTAAAACCAGTTCCTTAAGATAAAAACTTCCTGACTCACTGAGAAAATCATACTAATTCTTGATGTGAGAAGGATATTAATGGAATTCTGCACTGTGACCTCTCATTTTCCTCTGATTTTTGTCTCTTAGGTGGTCTTGGCCAGCTCGGAGTGGGACTTGCAAAGCTGCTGAGGTGGGTCCCCATTCCCTGGCTTGCTGTGAGTGAGGAATTCCAGCCTTAGCCATCACTTCTAGGAGCAAATGTTACCTGGAAAGTTGTTTATAAAAGAAATCCTATTTTTCAAATGCTGTTTTTGCCTCTTGGCTTTGTAAATAACGTTAATGGCTGGACTTGATCATCTTAAAGGTCTTTTCCTTAATGATTCTGTAATTAAATTTTCACCATAATTTTGTTTGTCCCTCCTGTGCTTGCTGTGGGTTCCTGACGTACTTTCTGCGTGTCCTTTGGTCATGATTCCCTAAATAGCAGGATTTTGTCTAAGGGACTGTCTGCTGAGTTGTTTGCTCCCAGTTAAATGGGAGTATTCAGAGCCTGAACCCTCAGAGTTTCCCTTCTTTTTCCTTCTCCTTTTCCCCTACCTCAAGCACAGTTACCTCCTTTTTTTTATGATTTGTTTTCAAGAAGTGTGGAATGCTCCAAGAGCTCTCCCTGATCCTTGTCCATATCCAGCTCAGCTCCAGTTTATCATTTGCTCACAGTCTTTACTGGAGGGCATTTGAACCAAGACCAGAAGTGAGCAGACTCACTGCACTCAACACTGTGGCAGTTTGGATATTTTCTACCATTTCTAAGATACATTTTAAAATTAACCAAATAATGGGAAGCCGGAATGTTCTCCAATGCCCCCAGATTTGCTCTCTCCAACAGCCTTGTGTTGGTTAGCACATTGTCACAATTTCTCTCTTTTATTTGCTTAGTTGATATAAAAGTAGCTGCAGTTACAACAATCCCAGTGGCTTTTGTTGTCTGTATGGGAGTAAATTATCCCTGGGTAAAATTTCCAGTAAGAAAAGGGTAGGAAAGTCTTTTCCCAACATATTTTCACTTTCTAAGAAATGTCTCTATCTGTATGCAGACCTTGACTGCTACTAGAAATATTTTATCATTTTTTAAGATGCTGTGTTGACATTTAATGGATTATTGGGGTGTTTTTTTGTTTAGTGCAGTAACTGATTTTATTGTGGAAAATATTGTTCCTCTGCTATCACTCCTGCAAAACAAAATAGCAACTGATGGATTATCTCAGAAAGCTGTGGACTCACTGTTCCCTGTGGGTATTTTTACACAGGAAACGCTTTGGAAAGAACAATGTGATCTTGTCTGACATTAGAAAGCCTGCAGATAATGTTTTTTATAGTGGTAAGTGACTGGGGAAGCACAGGGAAAAAAAAAATTGACTTTACCTCTGATGTTCATAAACTAATTATCAAAGTGATAAGTGGATTACACTGACAAGCTGCTGTTCAAACCTTCTACATAATACCTCCTTGCTTTGAAATCTTCCCAAGATGCTGTTTCTTCTCTTATTCCCTTTTCCTCAGTATTTCTCTTTGCATTTTTCACTGCTGCTTTTCCACTTTGAGGAACTATATTTCCTGCTGTAAAAAGAGGTGCTTTTCTGTTAGAGGGAGGAAGCTGGAAATGAAACTTGTGCTTTGTTTTTACATGCTCAGGGAATTTTTATTATGAGGTGGATATAGAGTAGTTTAATTTTCACTGGAAACCTGCTAAAATTTTCCCTCAACATCGCTGTTTAGTGATGTATTTAGGTGGTAGAAACAACAGCCTGAGCTTCATGCAGAACCTTCCTCCCATCCATTCCTGACAGCCAATTTCCCCCTGCTCCCATCTCCTCCAGGTCCTTTTATCTTCGCTGATATCTTGGACTACAAGAACCTGCGGGAGATCGTGGTGAACAATCGCATCACGTGGCTGTTCCACTACAGCGCCCTGCTCAGCGCCGTGGGAGAGGCCAACGTGCCCTTGGCCAGGGCTGTCAATATCACTGGTGTGTGCTGGCTTTGGAGTGCTCAAAGTTGGCTCAGGGGAGATTTAGGGGAGGGGGATATCAGGGAAAGGTTCTTCCCCAGAGGGTGTCAGGTACTGAACGGGCTCCCCAAGGAATGGGCACGGCCTCAAGGTTGCCAGAGCTCCAGGAGAGTTTGGACAATGCTCTCAGAGTGGGATTTTTGGGGTGTCTGTGCAGGGCCAGCAGTTGGGCTGGATGATCTTGATGGGTGTCTTCCAGCTGAGAATATTCTGTAAATATTCAGATATATTTATCTGAATAAATCCTGTTGTTTTGGGGTTTTTTTCCAGGTTTACACAATGTTCTGGATATTGCAGCTGAGCATAATTTGAGGCTTTTTGTTCCAAGCACCATTGGAGCCTTTGGACCCACCTCTCCTCGAGATCCAACTCCTGATCTCTGCATTCAGAGACCAAGAACAATCTATGGAGTCTCCAAGGTCCATGCTGAGCTCATGGGAGAAGTAAGATTTTCTTTTTATTATTTTTTTATTTCCTAAAAGGTCTGGGAGAATTTCACTGAAACAGATTTCTCAAAGAAGCTGTGGCTGCCCCATCCATGGAAGTGTCCAAGGCCAGGTTGGACAGGGCTTGGAGTAACCTGGGCTAGTGGAAGGTGCCCCTGTCCTTGGCAGGAGGTTGGAATGTTCTTTAAGGTCTCTTCCAACCCAAGCCATTCCATGATTCTATGATTGGAATTTCACTTTTAAGATTCCTCACTCATTCTTTTCTCCATTTTTCCTTCCTTCAGACTTTAGTACTCAGCGTCAGCTTGAGGCAGCTCTGAAGGTCAAATATCTTTTGAGTTTTGTTGGGGAAAGCACAAAGCATAGAAAACTGGCAAACAGCTGACTTTCAGTGTCATTTCTTTCCCTGTTTTTATGGCTTTGGCCTCTGTACCGATGTGAATGGCACTGCAGAAAGGACAGTGCACAAAGCCTTGTGACAGCAGGTACACGATGACTTTTTGCTCCTCCTCTCCAAAAAAAGACTTTAAAGCCAAAGCCTTGTGAGTCTGCACATGCACAACTTCTCTTTTGGGTTTATAGTTATTTATAAACAACATTTTTAAAGCTGGTATCTTTATACAGTTTCCTCACATTGGTCTGAGGACTGTATTATCGTGGAAAGTCTCACAAACTTGGGAGTGTTCAGTTTCTGAACATTGTAGACCCTACATGGGTAACATGACAATCCATATCAAAAGATCCATATTTACTGATATGGATGTGAGCTGAAAAAGGGCAAGCAGGGAGAACAGCAGCCAAGCAGGGGATAGGAGTTGTTCAATAATTCCTTTCCTTTCATCCCTGTCCTGGGACAGCTGAAGGTTCATCCTGTGTCAGATTTTTCCTGTGAAATCAATGGGTGTGTGACCAGCTCCTGGTGTGTAACTCTGTGTTTCTCCCCAGTACTACCACTACCGCTATGGCCTGGACTTCCGCTGCCTCAGGTATCCAGGGATTATCTCTGCTGATTCCCAGCCCGGGGGGGGAACAACTGGTGAGTGGCTGGTGCATGACAGGAGGGCTGGGGAGGATTTTTCACAATTACATGGAATGACAGGACACAGGGAATGGCTTCCCACTGCCAGAGGGCAGGGATGGATGGGATATTGGGAAGGAATTGTTCCCTGTGGAGGTGGTGAGGTCTGGTACAGGGTGCCCAGAGAAGCTGTGGCTGCCCCTGGATCCCTGGAAGTGTCCAAGGCCAGGCTGGGGGACTTGGAACAACCTGGGATAGTGAGTGGCATCCCTTCCTATGGCAGGGGATTGGAACTGGATGATCTTTAAATTCCCTTCCAACCCAAACCAATTTGTGATTTCATAATGAATATCACACAGTCCTGCTGCCAGATTTGAGACAGGACACTTTGGGGTTGGTCTGAGGTTTGACTGTCATGAAGTGCACAACACAAATCATACACATCCATTATTCTCTTCCCCAGATTATGCTGTCCAGATTTTCCATGATGCCATAAAGTCTGGCAAATTCAAGTGTTACCTGAGGCCAGACACCCGGCTGCCCATGATGTACATCGATGACTGCCTGAAGGCCACGCTGGAAATCATGGAGGCTCCTGCAGAAGCCCTGACCATGAGGACCTACAACATCAATGCCATGAGCTTCACTCCTGAGGACCTGGCCCAGGAGGTGCAGAAGTATGTCCCTGAGCTCCAGGTGACCTACAACGTGGATCAAGTCAGGCAGGCCATAGGTTAGTATCTTCTCTGGCAGTAGGTAGGAAAAAACATCATCAGGGACAAAATAAAGTCCCTTTCCTTTTTAAGAACTGACAAATTGCTCCTGTGCAGTTCAAGTCTTATGGTTCAAAATTCAGATTTAGTAGTGATGAAACATCTTAAAGTTCAAAGAGATTTTTCCTAAACCTCACCTTTCTTGGTTCTTTTTCCTGCAGCTGACAGCTGGCCCATGAACTTCGATGACAGCAACGCCCGCAGGGACTGGGGTTGGAAACACGATTATGACCTCCCCGAGCTGGTGACCACGATGTTTAGCTACCTTGGGTCTGACTCTAGGATTGCCCAAGCTAACTGAAATGCTTTCAGATGTTTCCAGATTTCCACAGAGGACCAGGAAGAAATGGCTGAATTTTAGTTTCTAATTTTGTCAGTTTTAGAGCATATCAGTTACAAAATTTAGTAAGTAGTGACTTGGGCAGAAGCATCCTGTAGCTGGAATGTCCTTTAGATAAACAACAGCACTGGGTGCTGTCCCCAAACACAGCACTGCTGACAAACAACAAACACAGAGTTCTTGAACTTTCACACTTAGGGAAAACCACCAAAAGTAGCACTTACTCCTGGCTGATGGCTCTCCAATCATTCCTACCTCTTCCTTGGCAAACAACGTGGGATAGCATTGTCCAGCCTGGCCTTTCAGGCATATCCCAAAAAGTTAATAATAGGTTTTGCATTTTCCTGGTGGAGGATGTTTAACCAAGCAAGACCCTTTTTACTCTTTACTTACAAAAGAGACATCAGAAAAGCTGTCTCATGTTTCCAAATTGCAGAGGGTCGTTGCAATTCCAGTTTGAAATCAAACTTTGCTCTATAGCTCCTATTTATATCTCTCTTTTAGTGCTGTCTAAGCATACACTTTTCTATACCAAGGGCATACAGAGTAGCATTCCTATGATGCTGCTTATAAATGTGAAGTGGAATAGAACTTGAATTCTCATCATGCTTTAAAAAAATCAGGGTTTACAAGCAAAGCTTTGTCCTGTTCTCTGCAAGTGTCATTGCTTTCAGTGTAACCTCAGAGGCAGAGCTGAAATCCGAAGAATTGTTCCATGGGTGTGTGAGTTTGGGTGGGATTTCAGGGAGGCCAAGCCCCTGGCTGGAGTTTTTAATAGTATTTTTGGTTCTCCCAGTTGTTTGGTGTCCCTGCATAGTGTCAGACTGCCTGGAACAAGTTTTAAAGGTGGGCTGAGGATGGAGCCTTACAGTAGAGTCGGATCAGCCTTGGAAATCTTTCCAGTTTCACCCCATTTTCCACATGCACTGTGTTTGTAGATGCTATTTATATGTAGCTCATACCCTTTTACCCTTCAGAGAGGGATCCAGAAGCTGAAACCATCTTCTAGCTACAGCTGAGAGCTGTTCTGCTCATTGACTTTCATGCACAGGAGATTCTGGGATGAACAAGGGAGTTTTGGTAGATGTGTGAGAGGAAGAGGTGTCAGTTCAAAAGCTGCTTAGGAGACTTCAGGAAATGACAAACTGGAGAGACAGGAAAGTCATTGTAGGTAAAATACCAGTTTCAATGGATGTGAGTCTGAGCTGTCAGCTACTCTAGCTGAGAAACAGCCTCCTCTGGGAGCTTTGGACTTTTTTTTTCAAAGAAAAAGTATTTTTCATTTTCAAAATGACTGGAAATTCCCTACAGAAATCTTTTTTTTTTTTTTTTTTTTCTTGTATACTCCAGTAATGTGTGTAGCTAAAAACATTCAAGTATTTTTATTTTTTTTTTTTGCCTACAACTTGTTTGCTCAGTTTTCTGTGACGGTGCTTGGTGGTTCTGAGTCTGTCGTGTTCTCTGTAACCCTGCCATGAGCAGACCTTTGTCTCTATGTGCAGGAGTTCCCCTGCAGGGAATATGTTTCCTCACAAAAGTAACCTTCCAATGAAGATTCTGTGGTGAAACCCACTTATTTGAAACATTTGTTACACTTGTATCTTTTGGTTTTGTACTTATTTTATCCTTTCATCTGTGTGCAAAGTAGGAATTTCCCAGGTATTTAAGCCCAAGAGTTGTGACTGTTACTGAAACATTTTTATATTGTTTACATTGCTGAAAGAACAAGTTTTTAAACTTTTGGCCACTGTTGTAACTCTCCCATAGCTCAAGTGTAATTTTTGGCCCAGTGGGCCAGTGAAGTCGGCCCCCCCTTCACACCCTGCTAGCAGAGGCTGCCTGGGCTTTGTCCTCTGCCCTGCCCAAAAGGATGGGATCCAGACTGGGTTATCTCCCAGGGACCTGGAGCCACCAAATATTGGGCTGGAAAGGAGCTGAAGTGTCTTGTCCACTCCTCAGTGCCTCTGTTCCACCCTCAGGAAGTGTAAAATAAAGAGTTGTTGATGGCTCTCACTCCATTTCCTTACATCACTCAAAGTCCTGGGGTCTGGTCCCCTCACCCTCATTCCCAGCTCCAGTTTAATTGGAGTCAACAAGAGGGAGGAGCAGGAATGTTCTTTCTTCTGAAACACTGTCCTTGGTGGTGGAATTACACAAAAGCCTTGGAACAGGTGTCAATTCAAACCTATGGCATTTTGAACACAGTTTTGTTTCTGCTGCCATAAGATTGCTGGCCTCATTTGGGAGCAGCCTTGAAGCAATTTAAATTTTTTTAAATCTGAAGTAAACCGTGTTCCAATAGAGAGTGGTCTGGAGGAAACTGTGGTGACAATCAGGAAATGTTACTAGATGTGTCTGCAAGGTCTGTGTCCTGTTTGAAATTCTCATTTTCAGTCTCACCAATGATCTGTATATTTTCCCCCTCTGTCTTCACATCAACTTGTCCTGTAATGATGTCACATTTTTTTTTCTGTATTAAACCAACTTGATGTGGTACAAAATATCTACCTTTTGCTACCTGTTAGATGTTTGACTTCTGGGCAGAGACTTCCCTCGTGACACTTGAGCACTGTGACTGTTAAATTACCAATTCAGGACAAAAAAAAAAAAAAGTAAAAAACAAAAAAGGTTGTTCAGAGTATTTTTTCAACTATTGTTAGTTGTGGGTAATGCCTACTTTAATAAAATCCTTTGCAGATGGATCCTGGGTTTGTCGTCCTTGGTGAGAGCAGTGCTGGAGTTCCTGCTCAGTGCTGGGAGCTCCAGGAGAGCTGGACTTGGGACAAGGGAGGGAGGGACAGGACACAGGGAATGGGATAGATGGGATATTGGGAAGGAATTGTTCCTTGGGAGGGTGGTGAGGCCCTGCTGTGTTTGTTTCTGTGTCTGAGCAGGTCCTGCCTCCAGCTGTTGCACAACCTGTGGTGGGTCAGCAGGAGTGAGGAGATCACACTCTTAACTCCCCACAGCCCCACCCTGCCTCCTTAATCCATGGATAAACCCTCCCTGCAGGTGAAACGAGGCCTTTCCTCCTCCCACACCTCAGCTTTCTCATGATGGGAATCTTTGGTGCAGAGAACATTCCCCTTGACCACAGATTAATGACTAATGTGGCCATTGTGCTTCGGAGGGTGCAGCACCGAGCTCTTCCCAGCTGCTTCCCTTTGATCCTTGCTCTGGATCTTGTCGAGTCCTGTTTGACACAAGCCCAGCCTGGCTTTTACAAGTGCCAGAGGTGACAGTGCTGCCTCCAGAGCTGCTGCAGCTGGAGCCAGGCTGGGAGAGCTGGGGAAAGCTCCAGGGAGAGCTCAGAGCCCCTTGCAGAGCCTAAAGGGGCTCCAGGAGAGCTGGAGAGGGACTGGGGACAAGGCATGGAGGGACAGGACACAGGGAATGGCTTCCACTGCCAGAGGGCAGGGATGGATGGGATATTGGGAAGGAATTGTTCCCTGGGAGGGTGGGGAGGCCCTGGCACAGGGTGCCCAGAGAAGCTGTGGCTGCCCCTGGATCCCTGGAAGTTGAGATCCCAGGCTGGATGGGTTTGGTGCAACGTGGGATAGTGGAAGGTGTCCCTGCCCATGGCTGGGTGTTGGAACTGGATAATTTTATGTCCCTTCCAACCCAAACCATTCCATAATTCCATGATTCTGTGAACTCTTCCACAGGCAGATGTGAAGCTGAATGGAAAACTGGGCTGGGAATGCATCCTCAGGAACTTCCCTGATGAGCTTTGGACCAATCCTAAAAAAGGAGGAGGTCCTTGGCAGGGCACACCCAGCTCCAAGGACACCAGGATCATTTTTTGGCACGGCATTTCTGCCTGGCATTGCTACCAGGGTGATGTCACCTGTGTGATGCAACGAGTCCTTCATCTCTCGAGCCTTTCCACATTTCCAGGTTAAAGATCCATCACTGGCAGAGCTGTTGCGAAAGGGGTGAGTCAGAGGTGAGAAAGTAAAGTCCAGATTTCATCCCCTTTGACCCAACACAGCCCAAAAGTCCCCAGATTTGGTGCATTTTTAAAGCTCTTCTTCCTGGACTCTTGTGATGCTGAGAGACTCTCACAGGAGGTTTAGGATAAATCCTTACCTTTCTAATCCTTGTAACTTTAAGGGAATGATGATGGTGATGATGATGATGATGATGCAGTGGCAGCAGAGCCACTCACACTGAGCTCAAAGCCTGGATGCTCTTCCAACACTGTTCCATTGCTGCCAAGAAGATTCCACTCATGGCTCTGGCTGATGCTTTTTAATGATTTTTTTTTTCCATGGCTGGGGATTAGGTATTTGCTGGGCTGGAGGATTGTGCCACTCTCCTGCCAGTTCCCAAATCCCTACCCATGGCAGCCACCTGCCACTCCACCAAAAGCTGCCTCTCCATCTCTTCCAAGACACTTGGAGCCTGACACAGCTTTACTTGTCTGCCCAGGGCAGGGGTCTCCACCCTGCTGAGGTGCCTGTTGAAGTGGAAAGTTTAATTTAAGGCTTAACTTGTCCTCTCCCCAGAAGCCATTAAACAGCTGGTGCTGGTTTAGCTGGGAGGCTGGAGCTGAGGTGGTGGAGGTTGCTGTGCTCTGGGCACAGAAGATGCAGAAATTACACAAATTTGGGATGTTCTTGGGGCAAGCAGCACTGCTGGGGAAGGAGAAGTTTATGGAAAGAAGATGCTCCAAGGGCTGGAGCCCCTCTGCTCTGGAGAAAGGCTGGGGGACCATGGGATGTTACCTGGAGCAGAGAAGGATCCAGGGAGAGCTCAGAGCCCCTTCCAGAGCCTAAAGGGGCTCCAGGAGAGCTGGAGAGGGACTGGGGACAAGGGATGGAGGGACAGGAAAAGGGGCTTTAAGTTGGAAGAGGACAAAGCTAGATGGGATATTGAGAAGGAATTTTTTCCTGTGAGGGTGGTCAGGCCCTGGCACAGGGTGCCCAGAGAAGCTGTGGCTGCCCCTGGATCCCTGGAAGTGTTCCAGGCCAGGTTGGACGGGGCTTGGAACAATCTGGGGCAGTGGAAGTTGTCCGTGCCCATGGCAAAGGGTGACACTGGCTAATTTTTAATTTCCCTTCCCACCTGTTCTGGGATTCTATGGAAAGTTTTTTCCATGTCCAAGCTTGGTGTCAGAGAAACATCTGGTCCAGGATTCTTCTTTAAAATCGAAGAAGCTGCTCAAAGAATGATTTTGAAGAAGTGGGAAGGTGGAGGATTCTCCATCCTCACACATTGAGCCCAGGACAAAAAGCTGCTTTGCTTTATCACATCCTCTATCCCCTGCACCCTGGATTTTGACACCAACAGGGGCTGATGATTCAAAACTCCCCCAGTACTGGATTTTATTTGGATATTCGATTGTTTCGTATTTTGAAGGGAAAAGGATGGTTATGCACAATTGGGATACACTGGTTTGTGTGAAAGCAGCTGTCCCCTCCTCAAATGTGTCACTATTTTCATGGAATTACAGAATCACAGAATCATGGAATCACAGCATAAGCATGAGGCCAGGATGGAAGACAGGAAGAGAAAGAGAGAGGAAAGAGCTTCTTGAAATGAATCTCAATAAATTCCCAGTAATGGGAATGGGAAGTGGTGGGATGGGAACCAAATCTTTCCCAAGAAGGTCAGATTCAGTCAGGGAACACAACCAGGTGTTCTGCTGGGACAGGATACACGGGACCAGCATTGTTTTTTTGGTTTTTTTTCCTAAAAGTCTTGAAACCTGGCCATTCCCCTTTTTTCTCCCCCAGTCTCCCATGCTATAGGTATTTTACAGCCTTTTTTCCAAGGAAATGAAGCATTACATGTGTTATTCCATTTGCCCATTAGCCATTCCCAAGCAATCCTTGCATCCCAGGATTAATTTCAATGAGAGGCAGAGAAACAAAAAAAATGCCAAATATATAGAAAATTTGAGGCAGGAGCAGCTGGAAGGAGCGAGAGAGATGCCCTGGGGTGAGCTGAACCCCATATCAGACACAAGAAATCCCAACCTTGGCCCAGATGGTTCCCAGGTCTCTCTGCCACTCGTGGTTACTTTCACCCCAAAATGTGAGCTCGTCTTGCCATCTGCTGGTGTAATCTGGAGCCCTTCAGAGGAGCAGGACTGGGGGACAGAGCACACAGGACAAGGACAAAGGGAGGACTGAGCCCTGTATTGTTGTCAACCCCAGAGGGGACAAGCCTGGCCAGGAAAAGCTGGCTCACTGCCTTGCAAGGTAATTTTTTTGTTTTTCGGAAGGATTTCCTTGCTCCTGGAGCTATTAATTCCTCTTGAAATGTGTTTATCCCCATGATGCATCATTCCCCTCCTAAATATCCTTCAGGATCCCTTCCCTGAACCCCAAGTTTGGCTCAGGGATGTTCCCTCCTCTGTCTCATCACAGCTGCTGCTCTCCTGCTTCCACCTTCCTCAGCACAGAGATCCCGAGGATGAGCTGCAGGTGACCTGGATTTTGGGATTTTGGTGGAGTTAGGAGGCCATGAAACACATCCCAGATATAGGATGGACACCAGGGCTTGGAGAAGCAAAAGGATCTGTCCCACATGAAAGCACAGAGGCGCTGGGAGGAGATGGACACGGGAGACTCTCACTGTGGCCTGGGGGATGTGTCCCAAATATGCAAGGCCATGCTTGGCACGGTGCTGGTGGTGTTTTGATTTGGTCCAACATGTTTAACAGGGTTTATTGGAAGAGCTTTTGAAGCACATTGCACCCTGTCATTCCTTCTGAAACTTCAGTGGGTGAAAAATCTCCCAAACTGGATTTTGGGGATGCTTGAGCCACTCAGAGGGTTTGTTCGTGCCCCTGGCTTGGATCTGATGGGTGAAAAGCAATCCCAGTGCCTTCCCCTCCAGCTTTTAGAGGATGGCTGGAGCAGTAAAAGCGGTCAGGAGAGGGAGCCAGAGCCTCAGCTGAGAGCTGTGAGAGCTGCAGGGAACAGCTCTCACTGCTGCAGGGACACCCCAAATTACACAACCACCCCTTTGGAGCTGGTCCCAGCCACATTCGAGGATGCTCAGGGCATGTCAGGGCCCTCATTTATGGGGACTGTCCTTGTTTCATAGAATCACAGCTTGGAAAAAATCTGAGATCCTTGATTCCAGCTGTTTTGGCTGAGATAGGGTTAATTTTCTTCCTAGTAGCTGGCAGAGTGGTTAAATCAGGATGGAGACACATCCTGGGCTAGTCAGGACAATAATTTTAAGTCCTGTGTGAGTTTTGCCTGGAATTTTAACTTCATGGAGTGCTCTGTGCTGTGGGTGGGATGTCCCCTTGTCCCCTCTCCCATGGCATGAGGAACCCACATCCCATTTTTATCTGCCTCAACAAATGTAACCCCTCTGTTTTACTGAGTCCACCCAGGAGCTCAGCTGATGGGAAATGCATCCAAGGGTGGGTTGAACTCACAATTCAGCATAACGCATCCCCCGTGCTGTTAACTTCAGGCTTTTTTCCTTCCAGCTTTCCTTCCCTCTGAATTTAAGGGATGCTCAGGAAGATGTGGCAGCCCCAACCCGATGTCTCAGGGATAGGAAGAGAGAAGCATTTCTGTCCATATGGATACTCCAACCCCAACCTCGTGAATAAAACCCAGTTCTAACAAATTCAAAATCTTACCCAGGACAGAGAGAAGTGCAGAGCTGAGTGTGGGAAGAGGTCACCACCTCTTGGGACTTGTGTCTTTTTTTTTTTTTTTTTTTTTTTTGTGAGGAATCCTGGAGAGAGGCAGGATCCTGCCACCTTCCCTTGTCAGTGAAGCAGGAGGAAGGATGGGGAGCCCGAATTCGGTGTCTGGCCCTGGAAATGCAGAGGTGACAGAGCTGCATCCCACTTATTCCCTGTGATTTGGCCACCCTGACCCCGGGTACTTCAGGCACTGAACGTGCCCTGTCCTGCCATTCATCTCCAGCTCTGTTTCAGAGCTCCCTGAATTATTGATGGCTCTGATGCAGGAGTTTATAATTAGCTCCCCAGACCTTTTCCCTGTGGGCTGGAGCTGGGAACACACTTTTTCAGTGGTTTTGCTCAGAGTTGAGCAGATTAAGGAGGAGGAGGGGAGTAAGGGATGGGTGGGGACCTTAGGGGACATCAAGGATGGCTTTGAATGCGTGGGGGTGATTTAAGAGTGGCCACCTTCAGGGAAAAGGGTCTGGGGAGAGCCTGAGCTGTCTGAGGGGTCTTAAACCCGACTTGAACAACTGGGAGAAGGCAAAGGGTCCTTGTGTCACCTTTAGGGACCTCCTCAGCCAAAATGCTCATGGATTTACAATCAGAGGGAGAAAAACTCTGAGCCCTGGCTGCTAAGGGAAAGCCAGACTTCATCTTGAGGGGACAAAGAGCTGTGTTTGTGTGTGTCTGGATATAGAAAATGATGGGTTAGAGGCACAGCTGGGCAGCAAAGGGGCAGTTCAGTATCTTAAAGCTCTTCTTTAAGAGCCATTCATAGCCTAAAAATGGCTCCAGTGATTTCTAGGAGGTCTGGGTGCAGTAACACTCATTCCTGGAAACCCCAAGTCCCAATCAAAACAGGAGCACAAATTCCCTGGGGTTCTGAGGTCAGAGGCACCAGCCCTCAGATTTAGGTCTATGAATTGCTTTGTGAAAACCAGGCAGTTTGAGCTGAGTTTAACCCAGTCTAAGCTGCAGCAAAGAGTGGCAGCAAAGAGTGCAGAGTGCATTGGCTCCCAAAACTCTAATGCAGGGGCTCCTGAATTAGTTATGCTGGGAATATTTTGATTATACACTAATAACACTTCCCTGGAAGTGTCCAAGGCCAGGTTGGATGGGGTTTGGAGCAGCCTGGGATAGTGGAAGGTGTCCTTGCCCATGGCAGGGGGTGGGACAGGATGAGCTTTAAGGTCCCTTCCAACTCAAACCATTTTATGAGAAGCTTGGCCAAGGGCTGCTGGAGACCAAAGACCCTCTCCAGCCTGAGGTCTCCCTTTTTTCACTGGTGGAAATCCCACTGCCAGTGGGAAAAACTGGCAGGTAAAGGAGGGCAGGATGTTTTTGGCAGCCAGAAGAATTGTGAGACTGAGTCTGAGGAAATCATCTCCCCCTCACCTCGGCTGAGCACAGCACTGACCTCCCTGCAAGCCCTGCCTGGAGAATCCTCAGGCATGGAGCAGCAGGAAAAAACTCCCAGTGAGATTTGTGCCACTGCTGCCAATGCTCTTTTGGGCTGGGGGTGATCAGGAGAGCTCCCATTCCCACATTCCTGCTCCAAGGTGGAATCACAGAATCACAGAACAATTTGGGTTGGAAGAGATGTTAAAAACCATCTCATTCCAACCCTGTGCCATGGTCAGAGAGCCCTTCCACTATCTCAGGCTGCACAAATCCAATTAAACCTGGCAGATATTTATCTGGGCTACTTTAAAAAAATGGATGGAGATTAAGGAATTTCCTTTCTTGGATGAGACAGACTTGACCTTTCAGGAGGACACTTCTTCCAAGGAGATGCAGCAAGTCAAAGGGAATAAAGACACGGAATTATCACATCTCAACAAGAAGGAGATGAGTTTTCTTCAGCCCCAGAAAGTCTTGGACTTCCCCAGCATGGTGACAGGGGCTCTGTCTTGGAGAAAATCTGGTACTGGGATCAGCCTGGGCAGCACTGAGGGTCACTCTTGCCTCTTCCAGCACACCCTCCACATTCCTTGGGGACCTCAGCATCAAGATCTGTCCTGGAACAGCAGCAACCAGGCTCCAGCAGGAAACTGCATCTATTTATAGGGTATCTGCATGGTTTAGGGCAGAGCTGACCTGTGGCTGACCCTTTGTATCCCATTCACAGGGCAGGCTGAGCAAGGCACAGGTCACCTTTCCCCCAGCACCACCAAGAGCCCATCCTGCCCCAATCCCATCCCCTTGGACACCCCTCACTCTGCCCTTGGAGGTCTCACTATCCCCTGCTTGCTTCAAGATGTATATTAAATATATATATTTAAGCACATCCCCTAGAAATTGTCCCTTTTTTGAGAAACCTGGCGTAATTAAGAGTTGATTTATTTCCGGCAGCATGGGAAGGGCTGCAGGCAGGCTCAGGGCTGTGCTCCTGCTCTGCACCTGCTCACTCTGAGCTTTGGGCAGAGGATGAATCCCACCGACCCAAATACACACTGCACTTGTGCACAAGGGGGTGATGGACTGAAAATAATGGGCTTTTTGGGGAAAAGGAGGATTTTCCTGAAGACACCTGCAGGGTTTGGATGGAGATAAAGAATTCTGATAAAACCTGTGGCTAGTCCATCCCTGGAAGTGTCCAAGGACAGGTTGGGCAGGGCTTGGAGAAACCTGGTTTAATGGAAGTTGTCCTTGGCATGGGAGAGGGGTGGAATGAGATGATCTTTAAGGTCTCTTCCAACCCAAACCATTCTGTGATCCTCTCTCTACATCACGAGCATCACCTGGGGTGAAAAGACAAAGATGAGGATGTGCAGCCATGGAGCCAAGCAGGGATTAAGAGGATTCCTCAGCCTGTGGCACAGGAAACCCAGGGCAGCTGGGACAGAAGGTGATGGGCACCATGTGGGGGTGGCACTTGAGACCCTCTCTCCCATGGATGCTGCCACCTTGGATTTATTTATGTGTAATTTCTGCTCCCTCAGAGCAGGGAAATAATGGGAAAAACCTCTCAAAGCTCTTTGCAGATCTCTTTATCTGCATTTCTGAAGGGCCTGCTCACCCACAGGCTGACCCTGCCTTCCACCCAGCCAGGCAAAAACCCAGAGATGAGTGGATAAGGGAGCAGGGGGGAGATGGGAGTTCAGGGCACAGGTCATGGGAGCCCGTAATAAATAAACAAGGCTTGTTTAGGAGATGATTTATGCTGCACTAACATTGTCCCCAGTCTCCCACTCATCACTGAGAGCTAATTACCCTTCCTGGAGCCATCACACTTCCCTTTGCATTTCCATGCCCTGTGCAAAGGCCTGGACATGACCTGGCAGCTGGGGGCCGGGGCTGATCTTTCTGTTTCGGTTTCTTTCAGCTTTTCTGCTGTAATTGGTCCTGCAGTTCCACACTAATGAACTGTCCTGGCCTCTGAGGGTCCCTCCACGCTTCCTTCAGAGAATGTGGGGTTGATAGGAGGTGAAATCCCATATAAATGTTATGTAAGGCTCTGTGCAGATGGACTGGGACTGACGTGGGATTCACTGCTGTGTTTGTGTCAGCAGAGAGGGCTCCTGGGTGCTGCATGTGGTGGACCATGGACATCTCCAGCTGGGTTGTGGTACTTCCTCACATGGTTTTGGCCCAAAAAAGAGGAGTTTTTGTGTCAAATTTTGAGGGGAGGATGGTGGAGAGTCTGGGAGCTCCTTCCCCATGGTTGGTCTGTGTGGCCTCTCAGACGTGGAGCTCCTTCTGCCAAGCCAGGACCTCACGGGGTCACAGAGTGGCTTGGGTAGGAAGGGACCTTTAAAGGTCATTTATTCCAACCCCCTGCATGAGCAGGGACACCTTCCACGACATCAGGACCTGCCTGAGGACACATTTTATGATGGAGAGCAGCAATCCTCCCTCTGTGCTCTGTTTGCCCTTTGACTTGGTTGAAGCCCAAGGCTCCTTGGGCCACCTTTGTCCTGTGGTGTCACGGTGGGGAAGGTGGGACCCTGAGCAGGGAAGGGTCTGCTTCATGCCAGACTTGCCTCACATGGGATCAGTGGGCCAAATTCCCTCCCAAAATCCATCCTGTTGGAAAAGATCTCTTTTTCTGACCTTAACAACACCCCATAGCTCCTAAAAGCTTCATTTCCACCCACCCACCATGCTCCCAGGGCCAAAAAATTGCAGAAAACGCAAAATCCAAGGATTTTTTGTGTGTGTCTGCATCTGAAAGGGGTTGATTTTGGGTGCTGCAGGCTGAGGGGAGCCCTGACCCACCTCACTGATTTGGGTGCAGGGTCTGACTGGAGGAGAGGAGCCTGCACCAACCTGCAGAACATCCTTGTTAACCCCAGGGATTTATTTAGTCATTGTTAGAGGACATTTGGGGGTTGTAAATAAAATCCCAACCTCAGTTTAGCTGCAGTGCAAAGATCTAGAGCAGAACACGGGCAGATGGAAATCAGGTGCATGAGACAGGGATGGGATTGGTTTCCTTTGTGGTGGGAAACCAGGAGGAGGCCTGGGAGTCTCTGGAGCTGCATGAACTGATCTCACCCCTCTCAGGAAAATGCTGGAGCCAAGCATAGCTGAGAGCATTCAGATGCCTCATTTGGGAGAAATTATCCCAAATATCAAGACAAACCACAAAACCTTGTTAATAAGAACAGGCCAGGCAAGGTGTAAAGAGCTGGAGGATGGATTGCAGAGAATTGTGGAATAATGGAACAGTTTGGGTTTGAGGGAATGACCCTTTTAAAGGTGATCCAGCCCAAAAACCCTGCCATGGGCAGGGACACCTTCAAGGGTGTTCTGAGCCTTGTCCAACCTGGCCTTGGACACTTCCAGAGATGGGGCAGCCACAGCTTCTCACCTTTGCCAGTGTTTTACAAAAAAAGAAAAAATAAAATCTCTTTTTCTAATCTAAATCAACCCTTCTTCTCCTTAAACCTGTCACCCCTTGTTCTGCAACAACAGGATGAGGCAAAGCTAAAATATCCTGCCCCAAGAAGGATTTGGCTGTGCCTCAAAATATTCCTAAATTTATCTGTTGTTTCTGTCTGTTTTTCTTTTTTTTTTTCTTTCTGTTTACCAACACTGAATTACCAACACAAAATAACCCAGCATCCCAACAATTTTCTATCAGCTTTTAGCACCTTGCAGTGAGGAGTTGCC
This sequence comes from Sturnus vulgaris, assembly GCF_052056855.1. Taxonomy (NCBI): domain Eukaryota; kingdom Metazoa; phylum Chordata; class Aves; order Passeriformes; family Sturnidae; genus Sturnus; species Sturnus vulgaris. Next base: position 112,072,165 of record NC_142245.1, on the reverse strand, counting down.
ACATTTCTGGGAAGGGAATCCATTTTTAAGCACTTTCCCAGCTGAGTTGAGCCTGGGTGGAAAACAGGGTTCCAGTGAGTCTCTGGGAAATACCAACACCTCCTCCAGCTCCTGCACACAGCCTTGGCTTCTGTGCCTCGAAAATGCTGCTGCCTCTGGAGCAGGGATGGGGACAACAGATCCTTTCATACTTCAGAGGAGAAGGAAGCAGGGCCACAATGCAAAACACCCAGATTTTCCAAGTTTTCTGGGCCAGGCAGGTGGAAAACAGGGCTGCCAGCAAAACAAGGAGGGAAACTCAAACACCTTGGGTGCAGCGTTCCATGGTGCTCCAGCCAAATGTGAAATTCTTGCCCCTGAAGGTTTTAAAATTGCTCTTCCTGAGGGCTGAAGATTGATGGGTTCATTCCTTCCCTTCCCAAGTGTAATTTCTCTCATTCTGACCCTATTGTAGCAGCTCCAAGTGTTTAATGTCTGGGATATTTTCCAGGTAGTGTAAACATCAGCTTCAAGGGCTGACTTGATGGTTTCCTGCTTTAGCTCATGCTGCAGTGGGATGCAGGAATGGATGCAGGTGATTTCTCTCTGGTTTTCCATGAGGTTTCCATGCAAAGATGTGAATTTGCCCCTCCTCAGAATTCACTTTACCCTTGCCACTGGAAAGGCAACACCTGCTTTACTTTTGGAAAATTGCTCCAATATGAAAATTGCTGAATCTGAACAGCCCCCAAGAGATCCCATTCCCGCCTTTGAAGAGCTTCCTGCAAGGCTTTGCCAAAACATTTCTGGGTGAGTGGTTCCCATTTATTCCAGGTATTGGTGTCACTGATGGTCAAAAACAATCTGGGAAAGTTTATCTTAAAAAAGAAACCAACCACCAGATGTAACACCAGGGGGGGAACTTTTTCCTGGCCTGCTGGCTGGTAGTAGTTATTTTATTAATATAAATCACAGCAGCAATTCAAAATCGTGGAATAATTTGGGTTGGATGGAATTCATGGAGCTCATCTCATTCCATGCTTTGAGCAGTGCAGGTCTAATTAAATCAGATCACCATGTCCAGGTGTGTTTTAAACACCTGTAAGACCATGGAGGATGAAGAAGGGCCTGGCCATGTTGTGTGAAGTTTTGGGGAAGGATGGATGCCTGCTCCCCACATCTGGAATAGTGTCCCTGGTCTAACATGGAGCCAGGCAGGGGCAGTGATGAATAAATGCAGCTCTGCAGCTCTGGTACTCTAGGCTGGGTAGGGAAATGGTCATTTCTGTGCTCTTCACAGTCCTGGGCTTTGGAGACTTGTCCTGAGGGAGCTGGGAGAAGAGAAACTCCAGGGAGAGCTCAGAGCCCCTTGCAGAGCCTAAAGGGGCTCCAGGAGAGCTGGAGAGGGACTGGGGACAAGGCATGGAGGGACAGGACACAGGGAATGGCTTCCCACTGCCAGAGGGATGGGATAGATGGGATTTTGGGAAGGAATTATTCCCTGGGAGGGTGGGGAGGCCCTGGCACAGGGTGCCCAGAGAAGCTGTGGCTGTCCCTGGATCCCTGGCAGTGTCCAAGGCCAGGTTGGATGGGGCTTGGAGCAACCTGGGATAGTGGAAGGTGTCCCTGCCCATGGCAGGGGGTGGGAATGGGATGAGCTTTAAGATCCCTCCCAACCCAAAACGTGCTGGAGTCAGACCCCAAGGGACTCATATTCCTGATGGGAAATATCCCCTGGTGTTTGGCCATCCTGGCACCCTGGGGCTGGACAGCTGTCCCAGAGCTGTGTCCCAGCAGGATTGATTTCCAAGGGCTGTGAGTTGCACGTGCTGGATGGGAGCCACCAGCTCCCAGAGCCAAAGGACACGTTCTGCTCCACCAATCTGCTCCCTGTTTTTCCTCATTAACTCTACTTCCATGCTCCAGCAGTTGTGATTTGAATAATTTGGACTGATTAGTGTTTACACAGCAACACTGGGAGGAAATGAAACCACACCAGAGCCAGCAGCCAACTCGAGGCTCTGAGACACCATTTTTGGGGGGGTTTCTAAAAAAAAGGGCCCACACCACCTGCAGACCTTTGTCACCTGCTTGCCTGCGAGTTTGGTCACCTGAAATAGGTGACAAATCACAGCCATGTCTGATCTGGGGCTGCAGCTCTCAAAGGTTGGTGGTTTTTGAAGGTTTTAAGTGAAATTGGCTGAAGGACAGGAGATGTTTCACTCTTGGCACTGAAGGAAGGGCAAGGCTGGCAGTGCCTGAGATTGTTTGTATTCCTTAAAGCACAGATGCAGCAAGCAGGATGTGCCTCTGCCTCCCTGCTCAGCACCTGGAACGTCCCAAACAAGGCCAGGACAGGGGGAATCCACGGCCAGGAGGGCAAGGATGGGGAGCAGACAGGGTCAGAGGAGAGAAAGCAGTCAAAAATGGCACCTGGGAGATACAAGGGAAAAGCAGAAAAGATAAAGGTCATGGGAATATCTTGGAGTCCTGTGTGAGTGGGTAAAAGCAGCTTTGGAGCTGTGGGACACAAAGATGAACTCTGTAGAGATTCATCCATTTCATGGAGCTTCTTTGCCTTTTTTCCTGATCTGAGGCCATTTTTCAAAGGTTGCTGAGGATGCAGAAACCCTTTCAGCGAATCCTCTGCCTTCCTTCATCTGCATTTATTCCCTGGAAATAAATGTCCTGCCCCCATCTCCAAAGGTGCTGCTGGCAACTGTGATCCTTGAGAATGTTGTGTTCAAAACTAAGAAGGTTCCTTCTCCTCCCTGCTCTGCTTCTGGCACTGCTCACTTCTGCTTTTTCCTGCTCTTCTTGCGGCTCAGCACTTGGTTTGAGCTGGCTCAGGTTATCCCAGAAGTGTCCTTGTAGATCCAAATTGGGGATATTCACCTGGAGAAGGATCCAGGGAGAGCTCAGAGCCCCTTCCAGAGCCTAAAGGGGCTCCAGGAGAGCTGGAGAGGGACTGGGGACAAGGGATGGAGGGACAGGACACAGGGAATGGCTCCCACTGCCAGAGGGCAGGGATGGATGGGATATTGGGAAGGAATTGTTCCCTGTGAGGGTGGGGAGGCTCTGGCACAGGGTGCCCAGAGAAGCTGTGGCTGCCCCTGGATCCCTGGAAGTGTCCAAGGCCAGGTTGGATGGGGCTTGGAGCAACCTGGGATAGTGGAAGGTGTCCCTGCCATGGCAGGGGGATGGAACTGGATGAATTTTAAGGTCTCTTCCCATCCAAACAATTTTATGGCTCTGTGAAATCCCCCAAGGAACAGCTGCAGGGGGGACATTTCAATGCAGGGGCAGAATCTGAACACCCTCAATGGAGCTTTTGAGCTGCACCAGGTCACTCAGCCCTGCACAGGATTCCCCACCACAGAGGGATGGGGAGAATATAAAGACTCAGAGATCCTTTTGTGCTTTGATTCCTGTTGTATTTTCCCCTCTCCTCCAAATCCACCCTCTGACATTCACCTGATGAGAGCATTTCCCACCACCCTCCCTCTCCTGTAAGCTCCAAGCAACCAGGAAAAAAAGGGAGAGGATTTAACAGAAACTGAAATAATCAGTTAATAATCTCCCAAAGTCCTCCAAAAGCTGATATTTTATCTGAGGAAGGGAGCAGCTCCCGAGCCCCCTCAGTGCCTGCTGGGAGTGTGATCCAAGCACTGACATTATCCAGGGGATGCTCAGCGAGCTGAGGGCAAAACCCTCAGAAAACTAAAGAAACCTCCCTGTATTTATTTCTTTATCTGACACTGTGTGCGTGGGCAGGTTTGTTTGTGTGTGTAGAGATTTCTGAGGGAGCACAGCCTTGGGTTTCCTTGCTGGCTGAGCTTTGTTATATTTTTTTTAATTTTTTTTTTTTTGTTTGTTTGCTTGTTTGTTTTTTTGGGTTTTTTGTTTGTTTTTTGGGGTTTTGTTTGTTTGTTTGGGGTTTTGGGGGGGGGTTGTGTTTTTTTGGGGGTTTTTTTTGCTTTTTGGGGTTTTTTGGTTTTTTTTTGTTGTTGTTGTTGTAGTTGTTGTTGTTTGCTTGTTTTGTTTTGTTTTTTTTCTCTGTTTTTTGGGGTGTTGTTGCTGTTGTTGTTGTCGTTGTTCTAGTTGTTATTGTTGTTGTTTTGTTTCCTCTGAAAAGATCAGATCACCCCTCTAATTTAGGAAGATCTGGGTGTTGGCAGTGACCAGAACCCCCCAGCTGCTTCCCCAGTGTCCCTGTGGATGGTTGAGCAGCCTCTGGCTATGGCTGCGTGTCCAGGTCCTCTAGAAATGAGGGAAGAGCTCACATTCCTGCCTTTTCCTACCAAGGAAATGCAAAATCATCCCTTCGTGGCTGCGAGGATTAATAGCCAGCTCATGGAGACAAACAGCACCGGGCTCAGCCCGTCCATGGCTCAGGGAATGCTGATGCTCTGCACTCCCAGCTCTGCACATGATGCAGCCAGAGCTGGAAGGCTGCTCCAGGGGGGAATTCTGACCCCCATGAAGTCTCAGCTTCCTCACTTTTCCAAGGTCTCCCTCCCTCCCTGTGGGATTTCTGGGCACTGTGAGATTTTTTTGCCTTGCCCCATCTGCCTCCCTGCTCCCCAAATGGATGGAGGGATCCCTCAGGATGTGATTCCATGGAGGTTTGGGTGGAGGAGCATCAGCCCCAAGAGGGACTGTGAGGATCCAGGTGGTACAGGCAGGAGGGGATGTAGGGAACCTCTCCAGGGTCACAGCACAGTCCCTTGAGGCCACACAGGCCAAAGAGATGCTTTTTAGGGAGAGTTTGTTAATCCAAGAGCAGGAGTTGTCCTAGAGTGCTTCCTCAGCATCCTCATCCCTGGAGTTAGGGATGGACACCCAGGCCTGGTCTTTGACATTCATTCATGGCCTTGCTGCTATTTCTCACCCTTTCCCCAACATCCTTGTATTTTCTGATGCCCACTGTGCCAAGAGCTAATTTGTGTTTCTTGTTTTAAACTGATTCACTGAGGGTTTCATTCCTTGTTCCCCAAGATTTGGGGAAAGATGGGTCTGTAGGTATAACAACTCCTCCTTTGTGGCCACTTGGCACAGCCAAGGGTGTTTTGGGCCAGGGAACAAGTCCAGGCACTGGTCAGTTCACTGGTGTGGGTGTAGTCTGTGTCCAGCCTATGTTAGATCCTAGAAATATGGAATATTTTGGGTTGGAAGGGAAAATAAACATTATCTCTATATAACCCCCTGCCATGGGCAGGGACACCTTCCACTGTCCCAGGCTGCTCCAAACCCCATCCAACCTGGCCTTGGACACTTCCAGGGATCCAGGGGCAGCCACAGCTTCTCTGGGCACCCGGTGCCAGGGCCTCATCACTCTCCCAGGGAACAATTTCTTCCCAAAATCCCACCCAAACTTCCCCTTTTCCACTTTGAACCCCTTTCTTGTGTCCTGTCCCTCCATGCCTTGTCCCCAGTCCCTTTCCAGCTCTCCTTTAGGCTCTGGAAGGGGCTCTGAGCTCTCCCTAAAGCCTTCTCCTCTCTAGGCTGAAGAACCCAACCCTCTCAGTCTCCTCTGGATAACTGCACTGATGGAAAAGCACTTGAGAAACATTTGTGGGAATGTGACATCTCTGAGGTTCACTGGTCCATCAAGTCTGGCCGGGATGAGGAGGCTCCAGAGTGGTTTGGGGGTAAGAGGAGGTGGGTGACAGCAGGATACACAATCAGCGTCATCCTCAAGTGTTGTGAGAATAAAACAAACACTCCAAAAGCAGCTTGTGCATCACCAATCCAAACTGAGACCAGGAACAGGGAAATCAGGACAAGTGGGAAAACTCCACAAGGCACAATTAATCAGATCCAAAAAATAAACCCCAGCTCTGCCTCTGAGGCAGCCGGAGAAGCAAAGAAGCAGAAAACGAGGCTGAGCCTCTCCCCCTCCACACACCCAGCATGCAAATCCACCCTGAGCAATTTCTGGAGCAGCAGAGGGTCAGTAATTGATTTGGAGACCCGAATTTCTGACTACATCACCATGCAGATGTGCTTCCCAGCCTGGCTGGTGGCTGTGCAGCTCCCACTGCAGCAAATGAGCCTGGAATACCAATGGAGAGGGGAAGGAGCACTCCCTTCCCTTGACAGAGGAGCAATGAGGAGACAAAAACCTTTCCATGCTGCATTAACCCAGTTTTGTCCGCGGTTGCAACCCCCCCTTCCCTGCCTCCCTTCACTCTTCAGAGCAAAATTCCTGTTCAGGGTTTCCTTGCTGGGGTGAAAGGGAACTGGGAATGCTGGAGGAGCAGGGGATTCACCTGGGGTTGTTTTTAACTTTGTCTGGGAGCTGCTGGCCTTGGGAATGATGGTGCTGGTTCAAAAATCAGAGTGGCTCTGGTCCTTCCCACTTCTCAGCCCTGCAGCTCAGGCATCTTTTGGGAAGCACTGGGAGCACAGTGAACCTCATTCCGGGGATGAATCCATGGTGCTGTGGTGAGGAATGGCTGCTCCTGGCTCTGGAGGCTGAGCATTGGCCCAAGCACCTCATCTCCCAGCCTGGATTTGAGCAAAAACCTAAAAAATCTCCTCCTCCTCCCCAGGGACTGTGGAGATTCAAGGAAAGGATGAGAGAAATTCAAGCAGGGTTGGTTTATCCATAGGAATTAAATGAAATCTCACTCAGGAAAACCTCACACGGATGGCAGAAGCTTAGAAGTGGGGCCCGGGGTGAAGATGAGATCCCCCAAAACGAGATCCTGAGGAGGCAGGATGCCTTCACCCCTTCCCATGGAAATCCTGTGCCTGCTTGGCCTTTCCCATGATGAGGATGACCCCAGCTTGGGCCAGTAAAGGCTCTTGGGATGCTGCCACTCATCCTTGTAGGACCTGAATGGAGAACCATGGATTTGTGCAGGGTGATCCAAACCTCTGGGTTTTGGGCTTTGTCACCTGAACTCCACAACCTCGGAGTGCAAAGCAGCTGCCCATGGAAGCCATGGCATTGGGAGATTTTGCTGCTGGTTTAAAAAGTACAGAGGGCCTCTAAGCTCAATTTTGTGGGTGTTAAACCCAGCCTGGCTCCTTATCAGCTCTGGATTTTGCAGCAGTGGAATTGGAGGAGTATCTCAAGAGCCATTATGGAAAATCCAGGAATAAAAAGGAATGTGGTGCCCAGAAGAGCTTTGGGCAGTGGGGTCTCCAACCCTCATCATCCCGATGTGCCAAAATCTGCAGTGCCAAAATCAGCTCCTGCCTGCTGCAGGCTTGGAGTTTGCATGTCTGTGGTGCTCCAAACCCCACAGCAGCCAAGAGGGATTTCCTGGGATGCAGCCAGTGCAGGATGAGCACTAAATGAAGCAGAGAAATATCTGGGAACACGACTCAACAGCAGAGCAAGACCAGCACAGCTATTCTTTATTTCTTCTTTAATTATGTCCTTTCTTTTAAAGAGATCCACAGTGATACAGGGGACAGATGGGCTGGGTGAGCTGAGACCATTCCCTACTCCCCCTCATCCCTGTCTGTACAAAGAGATGCTGCAAGGAAAGGCAAATATTTGACTGTTTGGGATGCTGAGGAAAGAGAAACTGGAACGTGAGCCAGCAAGCAGCTCCTTACTCAAGCAGAGCTTTCTGTGGCATGGATGCAGCCCCCCAGAGGGGCTGGAGCAGGGGGTGCTGGAGGCAGGGGAAGGCAGGAGGGAGGGAGAACATCTGCATCCTTTCCAAGCCTGTGCCCTTATCTGGGTCCCACAGCCGGGGGTGTTTCAGAGGGAAAATGGTGTTGGAGGGGATGCTTGGGAGGAGAGAGGAGGAAACCTCCCTGGGAGACAGCAGTGTAAGGAGTAGGCTTGGAATACTGGTGTAAAGGAGGGAAAAGGGATTTGGGAATGAAATATGACACGGGGATCCATCTTCTGGCAGTGGCCCTTGAGGTGTTACTTCAGTTCCAAAGAGATGCCCTCCACCTGCTGTCCCCAGGGACAGCCAGCACTGATCTCCGTGCCCTCCCTGCCTGTGCTGGCACAGCACTGCGGTTGTCACCTGTCCCTGGGTGTCCCCTGCGGCCACAAAAGCTCCAAGGAGGTAGGGACAAGGTGGCTGAAGGTCACGGACACATCAGACAGCCCCTGGGGGACAGGTACCCAGGGTGGGTGTGCAGTCCCGCCCCAGAGCATAAAATCATGGAATCTTTAAATTGTTTAGGGTGGAAAAGACCTTTGAAATCATGGAGTCCAGCAGTTCCCCCAGCACTACCAAACCCACCACTAACCCTTGTCCCCAAATGTCACATCCAGAGGGCTTTTGAACACATCCAGGGATGGTCACTCCACCCCTTCCCTGGGAAGTCTGTTCCAATTTTTCTCACAGAATTCCATGCACGTCAACAGACGTCCCAAAAAGTGCTCCAGGGAGAGAGGGAGGGTCACATGCTACTGAGAAATTTATGTATTTTATATTTCTCAGGCTACTGAGTAGTTTGTCTATTTTATGTTTTTCATGTTATCTGGATTTTTAAGCATTTGTGGGTTTGTTTGTTTCTTGTGTTTGGGTTTTTTTTTTAATATATAAATCCAGGCCTAAGAGACTGCAAACATGAAAAACCACTCTGAAGTGGAGGAATATTGGAAATAATTTATGTTGAAAAAGAGCTTTAAAATCCTTGAGCCCAACCATTCCCCCAGCACTGCCAAGCCCACCACCAACCCATGTCCCCAAGTGCCACATCCATCTTTTAAATCCCTCCAGGGCTGGGGACATCAGCACTGCCCTGGGCAGCCTCTTCCAATGTCTGACCACCATTTCAGTGAAGAAATTGTTTTTAATATTCAATATAAACCTCCCCTGGTTCACATTCAGCTCCAGAACCTGGTACTCCCCCTCTGGCCTGTTCAAAGAAACATCCTGAAAATGAAAATGGAATTTTGTGAGGAGCCCCAGGCACAGAGCCAGCCCCCACAGTGGGGCACAGGGAAGCACACACAGGTTTCCACACCGATGTGCACAGGTACAGGAACACTTTGGAGCTTCTCTGGGGTCTGGAGATGTCCCATGGCTCACACAGGCACCCCAAAATCCTGCCCCTGCCATCCTCTGCTGTAAATTCCCCCTTTCCAGCACTCACACCCCAAACGTGGCACGATCCTGCAGGAGAGCACGGCCAGGAATGCAGCACAGGGACATCATTTCCCAAAATATTCCTGTACCAGCCAATTTTGGCCCTTTGCTCTGGCACATCCAACGGGCAGATGGTCGCAGGACATGGCTCAGGTAGGGAGGCAGCTCCAGCACTCTCAAAATCCTCCTTTTTCCCTCTGCTTCCCAGCAAGAAAGGGGCTGATTAGCACAAAATCCATGGCAACCCGGCCAGCAGCCTCGGAGCCAGCTCCTGCTCCCTCCCCTGCTCGGAAGGAAAGCCTTTGTCTGCTGCTGGCACATCCCTCAAGCCCTCACTTTTTGCTCCCCTGGATTTTGGAGGGAGAAGCTTTGCTCTTCTCTTCCCCTCTGGCTGGGGAACAGAAAATTCAGGTTTCCCCTTTACCTCTAAGGGACACTTTTACTCCTTTTCCTATTCCTAGGGAATTTCTGAAGAAGCCATGCAAGGGATATGTCCTAGAGATGGGTAAATACCCTGGACTGCTGCCCCTAAGGAGATTTCCACCTGCAAACAGCACAGGGGAGAAAAAAAACCCATCAGGCTGTGACTGCAAAAATCTTTTCAACAACCACCTGGCAATTACAGATCAGGGTGCTCCCCTGAGGAAAGACCCTATAATGACAGTCAGGTGAGGTCTCCTTTGGGGTGAAGGGCATTCCTGGAGCAGTGAAGTAGAATATTTTCCTTGTGGGACTCATCCTGGCTAAAACCAGCCTGCAGTCCAGTCCGTGTCTTGCCTGAAATCTGAAGGTGCAGCCTGCTGAGGATAAATCAATAGAAAGAGAGGAATTTTCCTTTCCAAGAGAAGCCAGGCTAGAGGGAATCCCCCCATGAATCCCTCTCACCGAGCCCACTCCACACATGAAAACCATTTTAAAAAGCAGCCCTTGAATCCACCCTTTTCCTCCGCTGAAGGAACCAGCCCCTGCAGGGCACAGAACCCTCGGGGTACCCGGGTGAATTGAACTTTTACATCCCATACTGGCAGAGATTCCTGCCATTCCCCCTGCTCCTCTTGGCCATCACTCCGGGACACCGGGGTGAGCCCCCGAGGAATCCTGAGCTGGCAAGAACTTCCGAAATCCTGGCCAAGCAGCCCAAAACCCTCTGGCTGGTGCCAGTAAGGGATGGCAGATACCCACAGCAGCATCATCCCCTCAGTGAATACATGGAAAAACAGGCAATTCTTGGCAGTGGGGGCTGGAGCAGGGAATTTTTTGAGTGCTGCAGGAGGAGCTCGGGTGCCTGGCACGATGCACTCAGCGTTCGAGCGGTCCTGCTGAAGGCTGGAAAGCTGGCTCTGCCTAAAGATAAGCCCGAGCTTGCAGTCTGGGCTGGCTGGAGCCCAGGCTGGCACAAAGAGGCCTTTGTGCCACAGGGATGCTCCGGGGGATGGAGCAGAGCTGCTCTCGGCGGGTATTGAGGGCTCGGAGACAAAACGGGGAGAAGCTCAAAGGGGACTTTTCTTTCTTTGCTGTCCGGGAGATGGAAGGGAGCTGAGGATCGGGATTAAAAAGCCGCAGGTGATCAAACCCCGCGCCTCGGAGCAATGGAAGGCGAACAAAGAGGCGGAGAGGGGGAGGCAGAGCAAACACTCCACGGGATCTGCTGGGAAAGAAAGGAGCTGGGAGGCTGAGCCGAGACCGCAGCTCTTGGATCTGCCAGGCTTGAGCTCGTTCAAAGCCGTGTTTCCATCCGGGCTGTGATGCCAGGCTTGAGATGATGAAGGGTGAGAGCCAGGCAGGGGGATAAAAGGAAAAGCATTTCCCTGTGTCCTGTACCGGGATGGACACAAACACAGGCGTTTGTGCAGAGAAGGCACCTGAAAATGCCCAGCTGAAGGATTGCAGCTGAACTTGTGGCAAGTGCAAGAGCTTCAGTTCACGGAGTCACAGAGAGGTTTAGGTTGGAAGGGACACTGGAGGTCACCTAGCCTGAAGTTCCCCTAGAGCAGCTTACTCAGGGTTGTGTCCAGGTGGCTTTAAAACATCTCCAGGGAAGGATAAATCCAGAACCACAGAATAGTTTGGGCTGGAAGGGATTTTAAAGCTCATCCCATTCCATCCCTGCCATGGGCAGGGACACCTTCCACTATCCCAGGTTGCTCCAAGCCCCATCCAACCTGGCCTTGGACACTTCCAGGGATCCAGGGGCAGCCACAGCTTCTCTGGGCATCCTGTGCCAGGGCCTCAGCACCCTCACACTGAAGAATTTTTTCCTAATATCCAATCTAAATATCCCCTCTTCCAGTTTAACACTGTTCCCCTTGTCCCGTTTCTCTCTGTCCATGTAAAAAGTCATTAATCCTCTTTTTTATAAATCTGGAAGGGGCTCTGAGCTCTCCCTGGATCCTTCTCTTCTCCAGGTGAGCATCCCCAGCTCTCCCAGCCTGGCTCCAGAGCAGAGGAGCTCCTTGGCCTCCTCTGTCCTGCTCCAATGGTTCCTTGTCCTTTTGCTGAGACTCCAGGGCTGGATTCAGTATTCCAGGTGGGATGTCACAAGGACAGAGTACAGGGAGAGAGTCCTTGGTCAATTCCTGTCCACATGCCGAGTGTTTGACCTGCTGCTCACAAAGGAGGAGGAGCAAAGAACAATTGGGGTCAGGGGTGGCAGGTGGGGCTCTCAGAGCTGTGAAATAACTGGACTTGCACCAGGAGAGAGGCTTGAGAAGCTCTAGGCTGAGGGCTTTGGATTTCAGGAGAGTTGATTTCAGCTTTCTGGGGAACTCTGAGGTTGTTATGAAGGGGAGAAGGTGTCCAAGACAGCTGGCTGATTTATTTTTAAGGAAAACTCATTCAGAGCTTGGGAACAAACCCTGCCTTTGCTTATGAAAATCAGGAATTTCAGCACAAAGCCTCCTTGGCTAATTAAGACACTTCTTAGTGAGCTGAGCTGTTAAAAGGGAGCATACAAGAAATGGAAATAAGGAGGGGAAATGAAAGAAGAGTGCAAATGCAAGACTTAGGGATGAAAGCTGGAGGGCTGAGGACCAGCTGGAGCACAGAGTGGCCAGGGATGCTGAGAGTGACAAAAAGGGGGGTTGCAAGTGTTTTAACAGCACACTTCAGGGAAAATGTGTGTAGGTTTTTGGATGGGGCGATAGCCTAACAAAGGGGGATACTGGCAAAGGTTAAATGCCCTTCTTTGCCTCACTTTCTATAGCTCAGACTTGCTCCAAGCTTCTGCACAGGACAAGCAGTGTTTGGGAAGGAGAATAACCAGCAGCTGGGGAAATAAAATTTTAGGGGCTGTTTAGTGAAATTAAATGTTTTTACATCCATGAGGCTGGATGAGAGTGCTCTGATGGAACTCTCATGGTGGTGGAATTGTGGGGCTGCTGCTTGTCCTCTGCAAAAACCTCCTGCTGTCTGATCTCTGCCCATCCTCAGACATCTCCAAGATTTAAACACACTTTAAAAAAGGGGAAAAGGGCGGTTTGGAGAGCTCTGGAGGTCAGCCCCACCTTAGACCCTAGAAAAATCATGGAGTGTGTCCTCTGGGAATGAATTCTGGACATGAGAAGAGCAGAACTCACAGACCCCAAGTTTAATTCTCTGGAGGCTGGTGCATAAGGTGCTCTGCAGAAATGGAATTCTAGGTGACAGAAAGCACACAAAGCAATCAGACTTTCTTCTTCTCTGGCAATAGCTCTGAACTGGGGCTAGGAACACGGCTGGCATTTGAGGATGTGAAGAAATCCTTTAGGAATCGAATCCTGGAGCTAAATCCTTTCCTTCCCTGCCAGAACTGCGATGAAATGAGCAAAGAGGCAAATTTCACATCACCCTGTGGCACATGGCAAACCTCGAGGCTTGCACCAAGATCAGTCCCTGCCCTTGTTCATCCCGAAGCTGGGATGGGAGAAAGGTGAAAAACTCCAAAAAGGGCTTTTCCCAGGAAATTTGGCTGGATATATACAGCCAACCCCAGGCTTGAAGTGTTCCTTTTAGCTCAGGACAGGGACTCAGCCTGGCTGTTGTGTGACATCCTGGCTTTTCCCACCCAGGAAGATTTTTTCAGTGGTTGATTTTTGCCCAAAGGAAGGTTTCCAGGAGCACCACATCTTTCAGAGAGGTGCTGGACACTGCAGCTCCTCCCTGCAGAGCCCCTGGGAAATCCTTCCTCTGCCATCCTCTCCTCCTGCATGGCAAGCAACTCTCTGATAAATAATTCCCTTTTTTTTTTTGGCTGATTGCATGCTGTTACTAGGAAACCTCCTGGCATCCCTGGGATTGCAACTCAGAGCAGGCTGGCAGCTAATGGAGATAATTAAGATTTTATAGCCACCTTTCTGAACGAGCTGGCCAACCCTCCCTGTGGGGGTTTTAGAGGGTTGGGGTCCTCTGTCTGTGCTGAGTGGGCTTGGAAGAGACCCAGGGAAGGAAAAATAACTTCTCTAGGACTTTGTTGGTGTCCATGCTGGGACTGCACTCTAGGGTTGGAGCAAACCAAAAAGCTGAGGAGCATTTCCAGGTGCTGGATTTCAATGGTCATCACAGTCCCTGGCATGGCTTAGGCATGGCACAACAACCCCCAGGCAAATCGGGGAGCTTTCACGAGTCAGGGAAACTCCTAAAATGTAGTTTGGTGTGGCTGCTGTTTTGTAATTAATAATAAGGGCTTGATCAGATTGGGCACTTGGCCTTAGGCCAGAGGATGGCTCCTGGGTGCTGCTGAGGACACAGCTCCTGCTGCTCCCACCCAAATGAGGGATTCCATTGCTGGGGGGGAGGTTTGCATATCCCAAGTCAAGAAAACTTTGTCCCTGGGCTTAAAAATGCACTGGGGAATTGTCCCTTTGCAAGATTTCTGAGTCCTCAGTGATGGTTTTATGGGAGAAAGGATTACTGCACTCTGTCCTGGCTGAGGTTCCTCAGCTCTGTGGGTGAACTGAACAGCACCAGGGCCACTCCTGTGCCCAGGATTCCAGCAGGTACAGCCCAGACAGGTTTGTATGGTTAACAGCCTGCTGGTTGTTGGGGTCAGTGCTGGCTGGGCTGCACCCACACCATGCCAGGGACCTCGTGGAGGAGGCAGAGCCCACCCTTGGCAAGCCACATGCCAAAGGCACCGAAGCCTTGGCTGGAATTGGCAGCCTGGGAAGGGATCAGCACACTCTGAAAGGCTGCTGCCTTCACAGGGTGAGCTTGAGAGAATTAACAACTTGATCCCTCTGATCTGGTTAGAAGCCTTGCACCAAGCTTTCAGTTTTAATTTACCTGTAGGACAAGATTTCCTCTAAAATCCCATTCCCAGCAGGTGCCAGGGTGGTGAGGGACGAGCCCAGGAGGGGCTGAGCAGCATCTCAGGCTGAGCACCCACAGCTTGGGCCATCCCTGCTGGAGCTCAGAATGCAAGAAATCCTCAAAACATTGGGCCTGTAAATCAAAGCCTGGAAAAGAGCACAGGATTTGAACTGAAGCCTTGGGAAAAGTTTCCAAGCTTAGCTGCTAGAAGTAAGAATGTAGATTTAAAGCTTAAAGCAGAGGCATGTTAAGTAGGAAAAAGTTTAGCTATAAAGTTTAAGATATAGAAAGAATAAAGTAGGTATAAAGGTGACAGAATAGCCTCAAGGATAGATCTATGTGTTAGAACAGGATTGGCTGAGAAAGATCACCCTGTAATTTGATGAAATTTCTTAGTATTGGATTAGAAACACAAATATCCTTGTTGGCAGTGTTTTATTGGTTAATAAGTCCTTAAAAAATCTTGCAACCATAAGTCTTGTGACTTCTGGTCACGCTCTCAACACCTGAGACAAGAACTCAGGTTTTCTGTAGAAGGTAAGAAAAACAAACTTTGTTTTCTAAGCAGCTTGAAGTCCCATCTCTCTGCCTCATTTGGAATAAGAAAGAATCCCTGCAGAATGATAGATCATTTCCCACCTTACAACCACAGGATAATCCCTCCAATCATCTTCCTGGAGTGGCAGGATGGAGCTGAGCTTTGCAGATCTCCACAGGGCACTGTCAGCAGCATTCCTGAGCTGCCTCCTTGGCTACCCAGGCTGGGAGCTGGAGCAGTGGAGGGCAGCTCCCTCTGCCCCCCTGAGCATTCCCTATCCAAGAGAGATCCCCTGGCAGCACATGGCATTTCTGGAGCAGCTCCTTCCTTACCCCCATTGCTCCTGGGAAAGGCAGACAATGATCTAAGAATGCAAAACTCCTGAAACCCCTCCAGAAAGACGAAATTTATGAGCAGCCTGTTCCAACTGGCAGAGGGAAATCGTCAGTGGAACAAAAACATTGTGTAATAACCTCCCTCCTCCCCCTCATCCCCCTCTGGGGGGGAGCTGGGAGAGGGGGGTCGGGGAAGGAGCAGTGGTGAAGCACTGAGCATCCTCATGGAATCACAGACTGCATTGGGTTGGAAGGGAAAATAAAGATTATCTCATTCCAGCCTCCACCTTCCACCATCCCAGGTTGCTCCAAGCCCTGTCCAGCCTGGCCTTGGACACTTCCAGGGATGGGGTAGCCACAGCTTTGGCACTGCAGACCCTGTCAGTGGCTGCCCCAGAGCATTTCAGAGCACATTTAGGTGCTGAAGGAAACAGAATGTTTTGTCTGAGCACAAGGACTCTGTAATTCCCACCTTTTGCAGGGATGGGACCAGTCCAGGCCTTGGCTGTCCTGAATGATGAGTGAATGGTGATTTCTTGATCCTTCGTCATAAAATGGACTGAAATGATGAAAAATGAAAGGCTGAAATCAGGAATTTTGCCCAAATTCAGTTGTTGCTTACCTCAAAATCCCACATTTACATTTCACCTGAACTTCCCAACCTTTGGAAGCCAGTGCTCCCAGGAGTGAGTGTCACCATCCAGGGCTCAGGAGGGTCCCATGCCTGGAGAAGGGAGGGAAGTGCTGGTGCCAATCAGCATCCCAGATTTCCCAGGTCACACGGAGATGAGTGAGGATTTTAGGAATGGTTTGCACGTCTTTGGCTGCTCCTCCTCCTCCTTAGAGCTGTTGCAGGGCTCCTCTGGCCAGCATCTGGTCTCTAAGTGATGCCAGAGGGGTTTTGGGATGTCTCCCTCCCATGTGTGCATCCCCCCAGACACAACACTTGGTTGTAAAACGAGTCTGGCTCCGGTTCTGGTGTGGAGCCTGCCACCTCCTCCTTGCAATCCCTTGTTTTCTCCTTCCCCCTCCTCCTGTCTGCCTTGATCTGAAGGAAAACCCACTCAGCAGACAGCTCAGGCTGTGAAATAAACCCACGAGGTGCTGGGAATACTCCAGCTGGGATCTTTTCCCATATATATCCATGTCTATATCATCTGTATCTATAAAAAAAGGTTAAACTGTGATCGTTGAAACCCTGTGTAGCAGAGTCAATCTGAAAATTCAGTTTTTAAGTCCCTGAATGTGTCACTCCTTGGCTTTCCTGGTGCAGTGTGGCATTTCTGTGACCGTGTCTCCACTGAATTTAATTAAGGTTTTATGGGGGTGATTGTGGGAGACCTCCAATCACTCACTGATTATGGGATGGCACTTCCCAGTGCCAAAAGAGTGAGGAATGAGACACTTTCCTGGGAACAATGACCCTTTTCATCATTTCTGCTTTGGGGCTGTGACAGAGGAGCAAGGTCCTGTCCATTACTGGGTTGTGGCAGCCCATACCAGGGAGAGCAGCAACTGATTGTGAAGTAAAATGTGCAGAATTTCTTTGTGTTTCCTCTTAATTGACCCAAAGGAAGTAAAAAGAATAAAAAAAGAAATCTGGGCCAATTAATTTTTAACTGATTTTTTTCATGGTAAAAAATTATAGAGCTTTGGACTGACTAAAACTTCAGGGACTGGGTCTAGCTGAAGAATAGAAAGTGGAAAAGTTTTATTAAGGGTCCTTCAAGGAAAAAAAATTTAACAGTTAATAGCAAAACAATATTTGAATGAAAATGAACTGTTAATGTCTCAGCAGTAATTGAAAATTTTTAGAACTATTTTTGCAGGATCCCAGAATGGTTTGGGTTGGAAGGGACCTTAAAAATTATCCAGTTCCATCCCCCTGCCATGGCAGGGACACCTTCCACTATCCCAGGTTGCTCCAAGCCCCATCCAGCCTGGCCTGGGACACTTCCAGGGATCCAGAGGCAGCCACAGCTTCTCTGGGTACCCTGTACCAGGTCCTCCCCACCCTCACAGGGAACATTTTCCTCCTAAGCAAAGAATTTTAAGTGATGTATTTAAGTTGTGAGTAAAAGCAAAATTTATCCAATTAAAACGCCAGACTGATCCCCCCCTTCCCCCTTTTTAAATTTTGCACTGAGCTTTTGGGGGTGAGGAAAACGAATCTGAAATTTTATCTTCCACTTAGCCTGGAAAAACCCACAGTCCTCCAGCCTGGCCACCTAAATTAAAAATGCATTTAATTATTCCCATGGATTAGTCTCAAACTGGCTCTTCCATTCCATGAGGAACGTGTCTCACTGCTGGGTGGCCGAGGACAACTCTTGAATCAGTGCCCAGAAGATTCCTGCTTCCAAGAGATGCAGCAGCAGCCTCTGCTGCTCCAGATGGAGAGGCAGCTTTGATCTGTTGGTCCACAAAGAATCATTTTTAGGATGGACTTCAGCAGGACCAACCTGGATTTCCTTTTATCAGCTTTTGTCTCCAGGTGTCTGGGAGAGGGAATGTGGCTCTAAGGCACAGCAGAGGAACCATCACTCCAGGGTTTGAATCATCTCACTGTGGACAGCTGAGACCTGCAGGCTCCTTTCTGGGAATTTTGTGGTGAGAGCAATAATCTGTGCTCATGTTTCTTGGATCTGACCCAGCATTTGGGTGACTTTTTATTCTAAACAAAATTCAGCAAAAATCAGATCTATTTTTATTTATTTTTTCTCTCTAGCCTGATATATTTTAAATGCCTGGACTGTGACATGGACCCAATTTTTACTCAGTAGCTAACTAACATAAAACATAAAAATATATATATTTTTTGCTTTCTTTCCCATGTTTTTGTCCAAATACACCATAAGTGATCCAACCTCATTTTCCTCCCATCTCTCCTGGACTGCCAAGTGGAGCTGATGGTTGTGAGTGGATACAAAAACCTGCCAGGAAAAAACCTGGCACACCTGTAATCCTGGAACACACCACCCTGGTGCTTCCCCAGCACAGTGAGACACCAGAGGCAGAAATCAATACAGACAGAGTTTTTATAATTAAAAAATTGTGCATTTCGACAAACAGCTGGCAGTTACACTCATCCCTCATCCCCCTTAATGCAGAAAATACACGTCTGGAACCCAGACGTCTGATTTTCTAATGCCACGTGTAATGACCCACTGAGGCTGTGCTTGAATTAACCTCCTGCTTTTGGCTACCAGACAAGAGCCCAAAGGCAGGCTCACCCTGTACTCGATTCCACTTGACCCTAGAGACAACCAATCCCCCTTTCCAAGGCATTATTTTTATGGAAAAAAACATCATTTCTGATTAAAAACACCTCTGAAAACCAACACGTGGGACACAAACTGATTTATTTTTATGAAAAAAAAAAATAAACAAAGAAGAATTTTAATGAGGTTTGTCTTTTTTTTTCCAAGATGTCCATGGGGAAATAAGGCTGTTCCTAGTAAACTGAATGGCACCGTGGCTGGTTGTCTTGTCCAGAGGCCAAGGGACAGTCTGGTCACAACCCAAAATAAACTTTCCTCACCTGGGGAGCACAAGATTCAGCACCCAGGCATGGTGCTGATGGTATAGATAAAGCTCTGGTGCTTAAAATTCCTCCCTCCTTAGCAGAAGGAAAAGATATTCAGGGAGCTTTGGGGTGGCTGGGGAGGCATCACACAGGGTTTGGGGCATCTGTGAGCCCCTTAATTTGTCCCTACCATGCAGACCTGTGGTGGCACATGAATTATTTGTCTTCTCTGCACCAACCCAAAGCTCCCCGTGGAACCCCAGGTCTGGAAGCCTCCTTGCACCTTCCCAGGCACGCTGGAGCCTCACTGGGCCCCAGTTCCCATCAGATTTTGGAACAAAGGCGTGAACCCAGCCTGGAGCCTCCCGGGAGAGGTGCCCTGCAGGCTCTGATGCACACACAGTGACTGACACACACACACACGGAGCTCACAGACAGCTACAGGCACATCAAACACAGCCACAGCTCCCAGAGCAGGGGGATTGCTCCTCCTGCTCCTTCCCAGCCCTTGGGATGGTGCTGTGGGCACAGCCAGGTCTGCTCAGCCCAGAGCTGCTCCTGCTGGGGCACGTGGTGGGGAGCAGAGTGGGGCTGAGACCCTACAATGGTTTGGGTTGGACAGGACCACGAAGATCTCCTGGTTCCAACCCTCCTGCCATGGGCAGGGACACCTTGAGCAGGATTGTTGCACTCTGACAGGGTCAGGAGTGGTGTGGGCACAGGAGGGAGAGCCTGAAGGCATCCATGCTTCATCTGTACTGTCTTGGCTGCCAGGTGTCCCAAAATTGCCATAGCAAGACCTCTGGAGTCCCTTGCTGGGCAGCACCAGAGGTCTCTGTCCCCTGTGCCAGGTACGGGCAGCCTTGTGCACTGAAAGGCAAGAAAATACAGCATCCATCTCACAATCTGCTGGGCAGGCAGGGAGGGAACCTCCTGTGCTGCTGCAGGTCCAAAGCTCATCACACCAATTCCTCCCTTAAAATTTAAGTCCCGTTTTGAGTTCATTACCCAAAAGTCCCCTTTCTCCTCTTGAAGTTCCTCCCTCTGATGGATGTGTGTTGCTACAGAGGACCCAGGGTTTGCTGGTGCTGCTGTTGGGAGGTGTCAGCCTGGGGATTTCTCTGATAGGAGGGGTCTTGGGTACAACTTTTCCTTGTTTGCAGGGTGAACCACAGCGTGTCTTGTGGCTGACAACAGGATCCAACAGGATCAGAAATGTGTATTGCTCTGGGTATGACTTCCAGGGCACACAGGAGACTTCTGGTCAGCTGGAATCTCTGAATGTGCCCATGGTGAGTCCATAATCTATACCACAGACAAAATGAAGCTGGACTCTATGGAGCAATCCAACAAACACATTTCTCACCACTTCTTGGGGCTGGTACCATTGAACCCACGGCCCTTTGCTTGCTGGGAGGGCTCTTCCCACTGGAAAGAGCCCCATGGATCCGTGCTTGGAGCAGCAGAGGCTGAGGGCTGGTGCCCAAGGGGACATCCATGGAGGAGAGTGACATTGCTGCTCCTGGGAGGAGGGCAAGGGAAGAAGGATTTTGCTTTGTGGCTGATTTTTTGACCCCTCCTTTGATTTTTCTGAGCACAACCACCCACACCCAGCTGCGTCCTGTGGGAGGAAGAGGAGGAGAAGGGACTTGGCAAAGGAGCTGAGTGCATGTGTTGGGTTTGGATGCTTTCCAAGCTTCTTCCACGCAGGTCCTGCCTTCCCCATGAGCATCCCCGTGCCCTTCCAGTGCCCACCTGTACGCTGCCCCCCAGACAGCTGCGGGCTCCCTGTTTGCTCCCTCTGCTCCTCGTTGGCCTCTCCTCACCCACCCGCGAGGCAGAGAGATCCCTCTCCCTCCTTCTCCCCCATCCTTCCCTCTCCTTCCCCCCCAGTTCAGCACAGCGAGAACCGGCGGGAGTTGATGTTCATCTTGGTGACCCCGATGAGCTTGAGGGGCGTGGAGAGGCTGAAGGAGCTCACGAGGGGGAAGTCACAGAAGAGGTCAGCGAGCTCGTCCCTCTCCTCCAGCTCGTAGGTGGCATCGTTGAGCATGCGTTGGTGCAGGTGGCACGTCTGCTCGATCTTCAGCTTGTTGATGTCGCTGCGCAGCCTCATCAGCTGCCTGGCCAGCTGCTGGTCCTGCAGGCGCATTTCTGCCTGAAACAAGGAGAAAAAGAGTTTGTTTTTTTTTTTATAGTGAAAAAATTTGCTGCCTCACTGCTTGACACGACTTTGCCGCTACAGAGTGGGTCACACTCTGGGAATAGGAGGCCTGAGATGGTAACAGCAATGCAGGGGCTTTGCACCACTTGGTTGGTGGCTTGTCTCAGTCTTGTGTGCCTTCACTCACAGCCAGGGTTAACAAAAGCACAATAGAAATTTTCTCGTGTTCGGTTTTCTCGTGTTCGGGCTTGGCTGTTTATTAAATCTTATCCAAAAGTACAGAGGGCTCGACAGCACTTCCAGCTACTTGCTAGAAGTGAGGGAAAATGGTGAAAGATGCAGATGCTACGTGGTCTTTTAAGGCTGAACAGTCTAATAGAGAATTAACATCTATATTATTTATACTTTTGACCCAATAACTAAATTCCCATAACCTTTAGTGTGACACTGACTGACCAACCAGAAACCACCAGCTGAAATCCATGAAGAAGAAGGAGGAAGAAGAAAGATGAACAAAGAAAGAGACAATGCCCCAAATTCTCCATGTTGTCCCATACCTATTATTATACTATAAAAACCTCAAATTTAAAAGCCATCACCACGTGAAAGCACACACTTCTAATTCCTTTTAATTCACTGCACAGCCGTGATTTTAACTCCATCACTCAAATTTAGAAGCTTTCTCCAAGGCCTCAAGTCAAAAGCAGTGTTCTCCTGGGGGTCAGTGCCAGAAAGCACAGAAAGCTCAAAACCCCCAGGTTTCTGGGATCCAGCATCAGATGTAGCTCGAGCTGTGGCTCCATGGCCTTTTTGGCTGTCAGATTGTGTCTGAAGGAGGCAAGGAGGAGGGGAGGTCTTTTGCATAGGATAGAAAGGAGTGATTACTTTAGGGAATACAGGGGGCAAAAGACAAAAATGGCAAAGATGCAACAACTTAAATATGAAGGAGGTTCAAGGGGAAGGTACAAAATCTTAGCAAATTGGAGGAATTCTTGGGAGGGGTAAAGGGTAGGGTTCACAAAGGCACTGTGCAATGAGGGAGGTAGGGGGGAAGACTGGGTCACACGGACTAATGGGTTTGTTTAGCCTGGAGAAAAGGAGACTCAGGGGTGACCTTATCACTCTCTACAGCTCCTGAAAGGTGGCTTTGGTCAGGTGGGGTTGGTCTCTTTCATCAGGCAGCACTGACAGAAGACACAGACTCAAGGTGCATCGAGGGAAAATTAGGTTGGATATTAGGAAAAAGTTTTTCACTGAAAGAATGATGAAGTGCTGGAATTGTCTGCCCAGGGAGGTGGTGGAGTCACCATCCCTGGATGAGTTTAAAAAAAGCCTGAATGTGGCACCTGATGCTATGGTTTAGTTGAGGTGTTAGGACATGGGTTGGACTCCATGATCTTGAAGGCCTCTTCCAACCCAGTGATTCAGTGAATTCTGTGAATTCTGTGAATTCTGTAATGAGACATGGAGATTTAAGGGATTTCCAAAGGGGAGTTCCAAGCAGGGGGTTGGCACAAAATAGGACTGACAGGTAATTCAGGATGGATTGCCAAGGTGGGTGGGAGGGTACAGTTTTGGACTAAATCATTAACTTGAGCAATAACAGAACACACCATTAACAAGAAGCACAATGCAACACCTGCTGGAGGCTGAGCTGGGGCGTGGGGAATGGAAGGATGTTGAGGTGCTTGGATGCATCCAGAGAAGGGTGACAAGGCTGGGGAAGGGTCTGGAGCACAAGCCCTGTCAGGAGAGGCTGAGGGAGATGGGAAAAGGGCTCAGCCTGGAGAAAAGGAGGCTCAGGGGAGACCCCACCACTCTCCACAACTCCCCGAAGGTGCAGCCAGGTTCTGCTCCCAGGGAACAGCAACAGGATGAGGGGACACAGCCTTGAGCTGTTCCAGAGGAAGTTTAGGCTGGACATTAGAATATATTCTTCACAAAAAGGGTGATTGGGCATGGAATGGGCTGCCCGGGGAGGTGGTAGAGTCACCATCCCTGGAGGTGTTTAAAAAATGTGTCATGGTCTGTTTGACAAGGTGGTGTTAGGTCATAGGCTGGACTCAATCTCAAAGGTCTTTTCCCACCTAGCTGATTGTGTGAACTCACCTAGAGATGCTTGATCTGTGAGGGAGACAGGGATCTTCCAAGCCAGCCATGCATCCCAAAAAAAAAAAAAACAGCTCAGGATGGGGAATTTTTAACAATGGAGAAATTCTGTGCCTGCTCACGTTTTTAGGAGCACCAGGAAATTAAAGCTGTACCAAGGCTGTTGGCTGTTGGCTTCGGTATCTCTCAGGCTTCAGAGTCTCCATCTCAACATTAAACAAAGCCCAAATTAATTTTGCTCATAAGGCAGCAGCCACCGAGAGAAAGAGCAATTAGAGGTGGAAAGGACCAATTAAAAGAGCACCAAATAACTGATCCTCAAATACTCAGCCTGGCTTTCCAGCCTGCATAAATCAGAGCTGGTCCATGACAGACTCCACCTCCCCTGTGGCTTATTTTATCTTGATTTGAAGTGGCTCTCAGGATAGGACCTCCATAGTTTCCCACAGGACAGAGAACTACAACCTCCAAGTTAATGATCTAAGTGTTTTGGAGGTATTTTTTTCTCTCCTGGCACCTGGCTTGGGAAGGTAAAAGATTCAGAAGTAATGAAAGGAAAAAGGTATTTTATAAAAATAAAAAAAATCTAACACATAATTAAGAAAATTCATTCAGGATGCTGTGGGTAGTGAAGGAAGGAGGTGAACACTTGGTGTGGGACTCAGCCTGGCAAACAGGAGCAGGCAGGGCTTGAAAAGCAGATCAAGACAATTCCCACTTCCCTCCTCACAGAAAAGCAACAAAACCACAAAAGCTGCAAAGAAAAGAAGGTGGGAAAAAACAGAACAGCCTCACCAGAAGAGGCTGGAACAGGGTGATCTCTAAGGTCCCTTCCGACTCAGCCAGTTCTAGGATTCTGTGATTCTGTGTTTTGGGATAAACTTCCCTTTGCTGGATTTTAGCAGCGTGGATGTGATCAGACCATATCAGTTTCCCTGAAAAAGAGCTGCTCAGTTTGTGGGGGCAGATGTAGCTCTGGGGGAAGGGAGTCAATTATTCCAGGCCTGGTGCCTTGTGCATGAAGATGCAGAAGGGAAGGGAGGAGGGAAAGCTCCCCTTGAGAGATCCCACAGAGACCCTGATATTCCTGCAGAGACCTTTCCATGACACAAGGGCTGCTGCAAGGAGGGTGTGAGCCAAAGCTTCAGTTTGTGCCATAATCCCTCCTCCTCCAGGCAATCAGAGAATCCCAGAATGGTTTGGGTTGGAAGGGACCTTAAAGATCATCTTCTCCCACCCCCCTGCCATGGGCAGGGACACCTTCCACTATCCCAGGCTGCTCCAAGCCCTGTCCAACCTGGCCTGGGACACTTCCAGGGATGGGAATCTGTGCCAGGGCCTCGCTACTCTCACAGGGAAGAATTAATTATTTTCTGGTATCTAAATCCCTTCAAACCCAAACCATTCCATGATTCTCTGACACTACAGAGGCATCTTGGAGGACCTTGCCTGGTGCTCCCAGCCAGCAATAAGACTCAGCTTGGCTGTCTGGAGAGGATTAAGTCACCTTTGTACCAATCTCTGAGTGAATCTCTCTCTTTCTCACAGGAAATCTCTCTCAAATTGTTGGCAGGATTGTGGTCATTTACCTTTATCAAAAAAACCCCACTATTTCCTCTCATATAACCTGTGCCCCCAGCAGAGCAATGTCACTTGGCAGGTTTTATTCTCCCACCTGAGTTACAATTAGAAAATAAATTATTCTGTTCATATCTTTCTGTGTCTCTCAACAAACACTGACATTTTATCAGGGAGGCAATCACAGGTGTTATGGAAGTGACCCTGGGTCATTCTTTCTTCTTGGTGTATCAAGTTACCTAAGAAATGCCAACAAAGGCTTTCATTGAATATTTGGAAGAATGTGGGATTAAAAAAGCCTCTGCTGCCAAAAAAAAAAAATAAAAGGCATCTAAAAGAGAATTATGAGGCCACTGTGCAGAGGGGTGTGAGTGAGTTATAAATGTTTTTTTTTTCTCTTACAAACCAGCTTTACATTTTTTGACTGGTTCTTGTTTTCCCTCTTTTTTGAGGAATCTGTTTGATTTCACACAAGCTGGAAGGCAAAGCCCTCCAGAAAATAAAGATAAGGAGCAAAGCCTGGCAATGATTGACTAAAACCATGTAGATGTGGCACCTGGGGACATGGTTTAGTGGTGGCCTTGGCTGAGTTAAGAGCTGGATTTAATGACCTTCGAGGGCTTTTCCCACCTTAACAACTCCATGTTTCCATGAGAGGATGATGTGCACAAGGAGGAGAAGGAAGATGGGATGAGGGCTGTGACTGCTCCTTGGAAGGCTGCCTTGTCCTCCCAAGGGCTTGGGAGTTCCTTGCCTGGTGACAGGTCCTGTGGAGGCAGATCTGGGGGGTGACAGCTGGGCAGAGGGTGGGGCACGAAAGCTGAGCTGCTCTGCAGGGCATGAACTCACTCCCCACACTCATCCCTGGGGCTTGGCTTGAGATGCAAACCCCCAGTCCTGCTTCCATGGGATGTTATCCCATTAAACATTTCTCTGTTCAAACCCTCCCAGAATATTTAGTGCAATTTCAGCCAGAACCCAGAAATCCTCATTCTCCTTCCCTTTCCCAGAGGCTTTGCACAAACACTGAAACCATTCCCCCTGTCCCATGCTGAGGATCAAACAATTGCTGGAAAGGATGAGTGTTGCCCCTTTAAAAGCAGCACTGTCAGGCCAGCAGAGCTCCACAAATGCCTGGGGATGAATAATGGGATTACAGGGGCCATGTCACTGAAGCTGTGGGGTTTTTGGTGTGCAGAGTTCACCCACAAGGTAACTCCACACTCCAGTTTATCCTTGTGAGCTCACAGCAGGATCCCACACACGGGTGCAGCATCCTGGAGAAACCTGTGGGGAGCATCCAGCAGAAACCAGGCTTTGGATTTCCTTTGATCCTCCCATGGCCAGGGCAGGAAGAGCCTTAGGTGTGTCTCGCTCATAAAAACCAATTTGTAACACATTCTGCCACTCTCTGCACACCCAGCCCCAGCTGTTTCTCACCAGCATGGCTGGGGAATGCTGTTGGAATGCACAGGATGCTGGGTTCAACTTCCCAGGGTGGAAGGGGGAACCAAACTCTTGTCCTTCCTGGCAGTGAAGCAACTGCTGGATTGAAATGCAAAGCTGGACCACAGGATCTTATGAACCCAGGGAGGATTTTCTGCTTGGATTGAGCCTCAGAGTCTCCCAGGGATGTTTCATATGGGTGAGGGAGAGAAAGATTTGAATGCATCCTTTCCTGTTTCCAGTCCAGGTGGCTCATCCTAAATAGCTGCAAGCAGTTGCCTTCAATTTTGCCTTCAACAGACAGGAAGACCAATAATTTTCCCATTTCCAGCAGTCCATCTTTTCTCTGCTTTGCTTTTGAGGGATTTTTCAGCAGGCAGCCTCTCGAGACATGGAGATGAGGAGCTCTTTGAGATTTTCCTTCTCTTCCCAAAAGAGAAGAGTCCCATGGATGAAGCCCCAGCCTGATCCATGAAGCTCAGGGGGATGATCTGTGGAGAGGCAGCTGCTCCCACAGGGCCAGCCCTTTTTTATTTCCAAAAGATCAAAAAGAAACTGAAATGTGAATTGGCACTTTCCTGAGTGCAGCCACTTGGATTCCAGCACAAAGAAGGCACAGGCCACTTGTCAGATCCTTGCCAAACCCTTCAGACAAGTCCACGTTGTCTGTGTGTTGGTTTGAGGCTTCTTCAAAGGTGCTTAGATGCCACTTTGTAAGTCTAATTTTAGGTGCTCACCCCCTTGTGGTGTAACCCGCAGCCCCAGATGAGTTATCCCAGCTCCTTCTGGAGCACCTGGGAGTTCTCCACCACCACCAGGAGAGCTGGACCATGCAAAGCCAGTCATGGGTCTCAAATCTCACTCTTCCTCTGTTATTTAGGCTGTGTTGGCTCCCTCTCTCCCCAGAACAGAGTGGCTGCACCCAAAGGGACCCTTGGGGATTGTCCTGTTCCATAATAAGTCCTGAACTCTTCCCTAGTTACAGCAATTTAAGAGTAGAGGTCACAGAGTCGTGGAATAGTTTGGGTTGGAAAGGACCTTAAAACTCATCCCATTCCCCTGCCATGGGCAGGGACATCTTCCACTGTCCCAGGCTCCTCCAAGCCCCATCCAACCTGGCCTTGGACACTCCCAGGGATGGGAATTCCACAGCTTCTCTGGGCTTCTCAGGAGCTCCCCACCCTCACCATGAGGAAATTTGGTCCTGCATCATTGTTTAAATTCACTCAAGCACTTGCTCAGCCAATATCAGCATCCCAAATGGAAATAAAAGTGCTTAATATCTAATAAAATAAATCTGACCAACAGGACACAGGTGTTTTATTATTTCCCAGGAAGGACCACCAGACTTTTGTGTTCCTTTTCAAGTCTTTCCTGCATTCTGGCTCACACCCCTCAGATTTCAGTGCCAAACTGGTGAGTTTGAGACAGAAATCTCATTTTTCCTAAAAGGACAAAGTTAGAACTGTTCTAAGATGTTCCCGTTGATAGGGTTGTACTTTAGCCATACTTAGGAGGGAGAGGACTTTGAGTGCTTGATTTTATAACTTGTAAAACCTGGCAAATTTCAAAAACAAAGAGCAAAGTGTGACCCCCCTCCAGTCCTCGAGTCTGTCACCATCCCTGGGCTGCTGATGGCTTTTCTCTCAGCACAGACGAGGAGCTGCCACACTTGACAGTGCAAAGGCAAACACAAGGGCACAGAGGAGGCAGGAGGAGCTGGGGAGGGAAATGCTCCAGCCCCAGGGCAGCTCAGCACAAGCTGAGAGCTGCAATTTGCTCCTACACCTCCACAGAGCCTCTCAGCACAAAAACAAGAGCAGTTTGCATGTCTGAATAAATCAGCTTCTCGGGGCCAGGCTCTCAGCAGGTCCCAGCTGGCATGGCTGGCTGAGGCTCTGTGGGCTTGTGTCAGTCCTAAAAACCTGGCCAGGGTCTGGGACAGGTCACCTCAGGTGACAGGCCAAGAAAAACAGATGGACAATAAAACCTTGGCTTTGTCTTTTGCTTCACTTCTCAACGTGAGCAGCCTGAAGCCAGATCAGAGCATTCTGGAGACACAGAGGAAAATTCCTTGCAGTGTCAGATGATGACTTTTCTGCAGATTGGGAGTAAAACAGATAGGGCAAGAGGGAATGGCCTCAAGTTGCACAAAGAGAGCTTTAAATTGGACATTAGGAAAAATTTCTTCAGCAAAAGGATTGCCCAGGCCTGGCACAGCTGCCCAGGGCAGAGGAGGAATCCCCATCCCTGCAGAGATTTGAAAGCTGTGTGGATGTGTCTTGGGGACATGGTTTAGTGCTGGCCTTGGCAGTGCTTGGACTCGATGATCTTAGAAGGTTTTCCCAACCTAAACCCTTCTATGACAGCACCAAATTTATTCTCCTGTCTCTGCTGCTTTTGGCTGAGATAGAGTTAAATCCAGAACTGGGTTGTCTCGTACCAATTGCCTGTTGGGAACAGTCCCCAGCGTTTGCAAACTCCTGAAGCTCCAAGTGCTTGGCAGGATGTCCCTGGGACAAGCCAGAACCATTCCAGGCTGATGCTGCTGAAACAGCCCAGCCTGAACACGCTGGGAGCTGTGTGAGGGCTGGGGGTGATGGAGCTGCACACTCTGCATTTCATTCCAAAAGGAAAAGGCTGCTGCACTTCTTTCCTGCATGGAGAGAACCTCCACATTCACCAGCTTTGCCCCTTCATTGGATAGGTGAATGCTCCAGACCCTAAATAACCATATTGTGGAATCACAGAATTGTGCAGTGGTTTGGGTTGGAA
The DNA here is from genome assembly GCF_052056855.1 of Sturnus vulgaris. Lineage (NCBI taxonomy): Eukaryota > Metazoa > Chordata > Aves > Passeriformes > Sturnidae > Sturnus > Sturnus vulgaris. Next base: position 112,043,358 of record NC_142245.1, on the reverse strand, counting down.
GGGACCCTAAAGCTCATCCAGTTCCACCCCTTCCACTATCCCAGGTTGTTCCAAGCCCCATCCAGCCTGGCCTTGGACACTTCCAGGGATCCAGGGGCAGCCACAGCTTCTCTGGGAATCCCCACCACCAAGAATTCCTTCCCCATTTCCTGTCTAAGCTGCCCTCTGGCAGTGGGAAGTCATTGACCCTTGCCCAAAGTTCATCTCCATTTTTCTTATAGGCTCCTTGAGGAACTGAAAGGCCACAATTAGGTCATCCTGAAGTCTTCTCCAGGCTGAACACTCCCAGCTCTCCCAGCCTTTTCTCACAGCAGAGCTGCTCCATCCCTCTGCTCATCCTGGTGCCTCCTCTGGGCTCTCTCCAGCTCCTCCCTGTGCTGGAGTCCAGATCTGGAGGCAGCTCTGCAGGTGGGGTCACACCTGAGAGGGGCAGAATTCCCCCTCCCTGCTGCCCACACAGTGGGATCAGCCCAGGATCTGGTTGGTTTCTGGGTTTCATCCTAATGTGGAGCCTTCCTGATGGCTTTGCTACCACAACACTAGCAACAGCAAAGAAAAATCTTGTCTGTGTTGGGATGTTTGGAAACTTGTTCCTTTATTTGACAAAAAACCTGCATTTCACCCTTGAAATGTAATGTGAAATGCACCTTTTGGTTCCAGCACAGTGTGATGGGATGGCCTGGCCTTGCTCCCTCTGCCTGCTGGCAGCTCTTACCCACACTCGTGCCTCCAGCACTGCTTTTTCACCCCGTGGTCAGTCCAAAAAAATTGTTCTCTCTTTTGGGGAAATTGTTCTAAATTACCAGTCACATCCAGATCCAGCAAAGACCAGTATAATTAAGTGGCTGGGAAATGGAAAGTGAGGAACAATTAGGGTTTGCTTGGCCTTTTCTTGTCTTTCATTTAAACTTTAAATTTTTGACAGATGGTGGTTTAGGTACCACACCCTAGTCTAAGGGGTAGAATCAGACTCTGAGATAATTTGTACCTCCATCATGGGCAGAGATTGAAAGAAAACCCCGAATCTTTTAAAATCCAGGATTCTCAGAAGGAAAATCTTCTTGCTCTCTTTGATCACTTTGAGATTCGAGGTTTACATCAAGCGTGAATTTAAGATTTCACTCAGATTCAGGTCACAGATCTGGAGCTGAGGTTTCTCCAGAGCACTGAGGGGTTGTAGGGGATCATCTCAAAGCTGTTCCTAATAGTCCTGAATTCCTGAAAGCCACGGCCCTGAGGAACAAAGCCAACAAATTGCAATTTCCAGAACCACCTCTGTAAATAAATCCTCTGGGGACCGGTGGAGTTGGGTGAATGCAGCAACAAAAAATTGACAAATCAACATTATCTGAAGCAAAAGTCGCAAAGAAATCTTTAAAACTGTTTTTCATTTTTGTCAGAAGTTTTCCCTCAAAGATTTCAGTGCCTCTCAAAAAACAAAGTGTCTGCACAGGGACATTTTCACAAGTGTTGGCCACAAATGATGTCTCAGCCCCTGTTGCAAATATTCCTGCTGCGACTCACAGGAAAAATTGCAACTGGGCAACAGAAACAAAGCCACGTGTCATGAGTCACTTCCAGTGATTTGGGCCAAGTAATGAAGACTTTTCATGCCAGTGAGGAGAAGGGAAGGATGCAGAAGGGAAGGATCCCTGGGAAGTGTCCTTTTGGTGCCTGATTGTTTCTACTCTTGTGAAAAACACCTGAGCTCAGTCTCCAGCTCTGACTTCAGCTGCCCTGACAGGGACACATCCATCCTATCACCCTCCAGAAAATCAGAATATCCTGAGTTGGAAGAGACCCACAAGGGTCATCGAGTCCAACTCGATGCACAGGACAACCCCAAAATCACTCTACGTGCCTGAGAGCATTTTCCAAACGTTTCTTGAACTCTGTCAGGCTTGGTGCATCCTCCTGGGAATTATCCCCAGGCTGTGCTGATTCCTGAGCTTGGCTGGGAGCTGAGTCAGGCCCAGGATAAATTTATTCCAAAGACCATGATAACAAAATGCCAGAGAAAAGGTGAATTCCAGCCCTGTGCCCTGGCTCTCTGGATTTTCCTAGCACAGGTTCCTAGAAAAGACAAAAGCATTTTTGTCCTCTCCTCCTCTGTGAAACATCCAGCACATAACCACCAGAAATAAACAGATGTGTGAGACAGGGCCCAAGGCTGGGATGGGAGGATGACTGAAATGTGGACTGGATTTGAATCAGGAAAAAGGCAACAGAGGATGGATCTGGAAAATCCAGGTGTGGAAAAAGGCAATGAGTGATGGGAAACACAATGGGAAAATGAGTGATGGATTGTTGCCTTTCCACCTGGGGCTGAAGGCAGGTAGGAACAAGGAATTTCCCCACTCCTTCATTTTTTCATCTCTCTTGAAAATTTGTGCTAACAGGGACAGGCAATCACTCACCAGCTCCTTCCTGAGCCACGTCAGGGCTTCATCAATGCTCTCAAAGCCACCTATTCTCCCGGAGGTGACAGTCCCCTTGTCCTGGGCAGGGCTCCCATTGAGGTGCAGCTGCACCTTCCTCATGGGGACAGTTTCCCCTGGGGTCTTTTTGGCCTTGGTGGCCTCGTCCTCCCCATCTCCCTCGGGCTGGGGGCTCTTCCAAGCCTGCTCCTCCAGCTTTGCCTTCCATTCCAAGTAGGAAGGGCGCCTGGTCTCCAGTCTCAGCTTCTCTGTCAATGCCTTGAGGGTCCTCAGGTGATCATCTGGAGGAGGAACCCCCCCAGAGCCAGCATCCATGCTGTCCACATCTGCTTCTATTTGGATTTGGGGCACAGACATCCTCTCTGGGAGTCCAAAGGCATAGAGGTAGGCTGGAAAGGACCAGGGATGGAGATGAGAACCCTCGAGGTTTGACCAGGTGTCACGAGGTGCTCAGCACAGCTCCCTGGAGGACAGCTGGGGTGTGGGTCCCTGCTCAAGCATCAAACCAGCCTTGGATGAACACCTAGGGGAAAAAAAAAAAAAAAAAAAAAAAGTTTGGTTTTGAGAAGGAAAAGAGAGTGAGGAAAGAGAGACAGCTCTTGCTGGAGCAGGGGAGTGAGGGTTTTGGGAGAGGCTCAGTGCCAAGGTGCTGCTGGGGAGGGTGACCTCAGCCCGGTTATCTGAGTGCTCTGGGGCAGGAACAGACAGGCTCTGGCTTTTAGCAAAGCTCTGGTTACCTACACCTCCAATCTTAACTCAAGGGGCCATGGAAGGGTTGCCAAGAAGGCCAGGACACATTCCCAGACCCCAAAGTCCTCTGGAGACAGCAGTGGCTGCTGCTGGATGTTGGGCTGTCTGGTTTTGCTGATTTTCTGTCTGGCAAACCCACATTTCCCCATCTGGACAAACCAGGTCCAGATGAAATAGGACAACCTGAAAGAGGGGAAGTTTAGATTAAACATTAGGGAGAAATTCTTCCCTCTGAGGGTGGGGAGGCCCTGACACAGGGTGCCCAGAGAAGCTGTGGCTGCCCTTGGATCCCTGGAAGTGTCCAAGGCCAGGCTGGATGGGGCTTGGAGCAACCTGGGATGGTGGAAGGTGTCCCTGCCCATGGCAGGGGGTGGAACTGGATGATCCTTAAGGTCCCTTTCAACCCAAACCATTCTGTGATTCTGTGAATCCAAGAGTTTGAGTCAAAAGGAGAACTGGAAAAAGGGATTTATTCTTCCCCACACCCCCTCCAGTTTTACAGATCTGGGTTTAGTTCTGGCTTTGCTAAGGCTGCAGCCTGAGGATTCAGCTCCCTCCTGATCCTCTGGCTCCAGTCAGGAATGTGGTCCCAGCCATGTGAGGAACTAACTGGGATGGTTTGGGTTCAGACACCCAGGGAGATTTGGGCTCGTGGTTTCCCCACTGGCCACGTCCAGTTTGTCCAGTGGCAGTGGTCCCTTGTGAACGCCCCTTAGGAGCAGAAGCACAGAGAAGCCAGGAGCTTCCTCCCCACTTCTCCTCCTGTCAGCACTCATGGAAGCCGTGCCCAAAGCTGCTCTGACAAACCCTGGAGGGGCAGGGGACTCCAACAACTCTTCAAGAGTTAAGCTCAGGCAGCTTCTGTACTTATTTGCCAGCAGGATCAGATAAGAGACATTCTCAAGGTCGTGTGCTCATCTATAGCTGAGCTAGGAATAGATCCAGAGCTCTCCTCCGAACAGAACAAAATACTTTTCTGCCTGCCTGGTGAGATGCCTGGAAAACCAGGCAGGATGTGTGCAGCTTCCTAGAGTCACTCAGCCATTCTTCTGCCTGCCATTCCCACAAAGGCATGTGCAGCTCTGAAATCCAGACCATAATTACGCCTCTCCAACCTTTTCAGTACGAAGATTCAATTTAAAATAAACACCGAGTGAGAGCAAGACTTATCCCAACAATTGTGTGGGGGCACATGAGCTGAAGGAGGAGTTGATAGTGTACACACAGACAGTGTGGGGGTGGAGAATTAGTCATGTTGTGGTCTCCTTCCTGCTCCTATTTATGTTAATGAGAGTTTTACAGGGAGAGGGAGCACTCACAGGCACTGTCAGGTTGAAGCCAACACTTCTCGTGCCTGGAACAGAAACAATTTTCCTTTTTCTGTTGAAAAAGAGAGGGGGAAAGCAGTGGGCTGCCCTGTTGGAGAGGTGCTCTGCAGGGCTCATGTTGATGAATTTACCTTTCCTCCATCTCCAGCCTCCCCAAATCAATAAAGGAAAACAAATAATGACTCTAAAGACCTCGTTTCTGAGCTTTTTTTTCCTGTCCTATGAGATCTCTGTGGAGATTGCTGAGGGTGGCCCAAGCCCAGCAGTCCAAGAATCTGCTGCACTTCCACACTGGGCTGCTGGATTTCCTAATCCCCACCAAAGATCATATTTTTATCATTTTCTGAATGCCACAGCTACAAAGCAGAGCCCCACACCAACTCTTTTGTCCTGTTCTTCAGCATGTCTGGAATCCTCGGGGTGGCAATGGCCCCTGGTATTTGAGCCATGAGCCCAGCTCAGTTAACATTTAGAGCATTGGACCATGAAAACAGGACAGCAGCTCGGAGCATCCCCTTTGTCACAGCCCTGCTGTCATGTCCCCCTCCCTGTCACCACAACTCCCAGCAGCTTTGGAGAAGATTTGGTTTTTCTACCCTAAAAGCAGCATTGATTCCGCCCATCCCTCACTCTCTGTCTGGTGTAACATGAAACGTCTCGTTCCCTCTCAGCCCCCAAAATTGGCAGCTCTCCTCCCCAGCCTGTCCAAACTCTGGAGTGACAGAAGAGAGCCACCTCTAGTTTCCTGTCAATATCTTGGACTTGGATCAAAGCCCCGCTGTGGAGAAAGAGATCTGAAAGTTGTAAGTGTGTGAAAAATGCCCTTGTGCTGTAACACAAACCCTTTGGTGCCTGAGAGTTACCAAATTCCCAGGAACAAACCTGCCTCTGGCTCAAATCCACATACTCCCAGCCTCCCTGCCCTGGGCTTGGCTCCCCCCTGGGCTGGCCTGTGTGAGGGGATTTAAGTGATTAATCCTTGATTTGTCTCATTATCACACTTGCCACAGGGAGTTCCTGCCACCCCTAATTAGGAGTAACGAGTTTAGCCCCAAACAGGTTGAGGGTTTGCTCACTAGGAATCTCTGCTCAGGGGTTCCCCCCTTCCCTTAGATGAATCCTCAGAGCACAGAACACAACAGGTCACTGAGACAACAACAAAAAAATATTTAATTTCTTTCTTGTATCAGGTTTCCTCTGGAGAAGTCAACTGACCTACCCCAAGGGATCAGCAGAAGCACAAGTCTGGGATGGAGAAATAATAGGAATGTTAAACTGGGAGTTCAACAATTAGCCAAGGTGGAGTTGTGGGGAGCAAATTATTCTCTTTCCCTTCACTATTCCTGGTGGACTGTGGATTCATGTAACACCATTTTTTATTGCAGAGGAGCAGAGTGACTGCAGTAGTCTGTGTTAGAGGAATTCTGTTCCTCTGGAGGCTGGAAAGAAAAAAAAATCCTTGATATGAGACAAAACCTCAGCTGACAGAAGCCCTTTTGCCCACACAGACCACGGGTGACACTTCTGGCATGGAGCAAACAGGGCAGAGGCAATGGTTCAGCCTGTGAATGAGCTTAAAATGAATGGGAATGAGCCCCTTTGTACCTCAGTTTCCCTCCCACTGAGAAGTCAGTCTGTACAACTGGCCCTCAGGGGAAAAGCTCTGAGGATTTTCTGAGATACACAGAATTCACCCCTGGTGTCTCCAGGTCTCATCTGGGTGCCCATGCTCGCACTCCAGTGGTTGCAGGGACACCCCCTAAGATCCATGGGATGTGATTCCCCTGATCATTTGCTCTGGAGGTTTGCACAGGGGTCACCCTGGGCCGTGCAGATACCCCCTGATCCTACAGAGGAAATCCCTGGAGTAAATCCAAGCTGCTCACATCACTGTCCAGCTCTGCAGCTCCCAGCACCTGAGCCTGAAAAGGTGGGATGGAGGAACACCGAGGTGGGGGACAGTGCCTGCTGGGCAGGGAGAGCTGTGTTTGCCTCCCTCCTTGCACAGCAATGACACAGGGATGGGGTGGGGGTGACTGACCCCCTTGGAGGTCCCTGACCCCCCCTGGGTGGCTGCTGCAGGTTGGGAGAGGGGCAGAGAGGAGGAGATGCCTGTGAGAAGGGGTTGCCATAGCAATGGAGTAAGGGAGGACTCTGGCAGCTCACAGAGGTGGATGATGTTCCAGAGCATCCTCAGGGCAGCAGAGACTCAGAGGCCTCAGGAATGGGGTAAGGGAAGGAGAGACCCATCAGGATCAACACTGCAGCTCCCTGGAGCTGGTGGCTCCCTTTCAGGGTGGCTGCACATCACTCATGCCTTTCCCCGTGCCAGAATGAGCTCTGTCAGAGAGGAGCTGCTGTGCTGTGTGGATTTGGTGAGCTGGGGGGCTCCTCACGCTGCCAGAGCCCCCCCATCCTGCTGCTCCTGCAGAGGTGGAGAACAAATCCCCAGCCACCCCACTGATTCCAAGGAGAGCTGATTTCTCTGGATTTTATTATCCAGTGTTTACCCACCCAATCCTTTTCTGTAGCAGCTGAAATCCTCTCCTGCAGAAAACCAGCCTGGTCCCAAAGTGACCTTCAGCTTCCCTTCCTCTAAAAGGACAAAATTCCAGCACCATGAAGAGCTGTCTGATCCTGAAGCCAGGACACTCTCCAGGGCTGGAATTGGTCCTGTCAGGATCAGATGCTCTCTGCCTGCTCAGGATGGTTGGGACAGGATGCAAAGGGCTCTGCCCATGCTGGAGGAGTCATGGCAGAGCCTCAGTGACAATGAACAGGTGCCCATGGACACCTTCCAGCCACATTCCTGTCTGTGAGCTTGGTCCTTTCTCCATGGAAAAATGACAGCACTGGTGAGACCAAAATGGGCATTACAGGCATAGATGTGGATGTGGCATTCACAGAAAAATGAGGAAAAGGGAAAAAGAGGGGCTTTGCATACACATATGATCTGGAGCAGGGCAAGGGTTTGTTCTGGCACATCCTTCTGCCCAAATGGCCTCCAGAAAGAGCCCTGAATACTGCAAGGGAGGAGGGGAGAGCAGTGGGGGCTGCAGAAAATCCATCAGAGGAGTGGAGGGATGCAGAGATGGCTGCCCCAGCTCTGGAAGTGTCCAAGGCCAGGTTGGACAGGGCTTTTGGAGCATCCTGGGATAGTGGAAGGTGTCCCTGCCCATGGCAGGGGCTGGATGAACTTTATGCAAGGGACCTCCCTTCCAGCCCAAACCATTTTGTGATTCTGTGAGATTAGAGGGGACCAGTTTGCACTCCCTGCCTCAAGGCACTTCTCCCTGGCTGATTTCCAGCATCAGTAGAGTCAGAACCTGTTTCAATAAACACATCTGCACCTTCCTGCCCGACTACACCCCATCCCTCCTGCATCCCCCACACAGCTCCTAGCAGGCTCCTGGTGAGGGAGCAGGGCTGAGGCTGCTGCCTGCTTCAGGTGGACCCTTGCAGCTCCATTTTCAGACCAGTTAGACTCCCCTCCATCAGCAGATTTCCAGGCTTTGTCTGGAAATCCTGCACGAAGAAGTATTTGGCATTCCAGCAAACCAGTCTGGAAGTAGCTGCAAACTGGGGAGCTGGATGGGGTCAATGCTTTCAACCCATCAGCCCAAAGCAGGCAGGATTCCTCTGAGGAGGAAAAGGACTAAGGAGCAGAAGCCAAGGCAAGTTTCCAGGCTCTTGGTGAAGTCACCATGCCCACCCTCGCTGTGTTTTCCTGAGGTCTGGGCAGTCAGGGATTATGGGCAAAGGTTTCTTCTCCACTCACTGCCGCAGGTTCCCAGCAGGTTTAGGAGCTAATCTGGGCTAATCTGGGAGGTGGCCCAGCTAACCTGTTCCCAGAGATGTCCCCGAAGGATCTGGGGCCTGGCACAGCTGGCTGTTCCCCTTTTTTCCCTGCTGCCACCCCAAGCACGGCAGGGACAGGCGGGGAGCTCTGTGCCCGTGTGCCCAGGGTAATGAAAAGGGCTGGGATTCCTTGGGAATGAGCCAGGGCAGGCTGAGAAATGCTCTCTTCCCAGGAGACTGGTACAGAGAATTATTTTTTCCCCCAAATGCAGCATGCAAGGGTGTGTTTTCAGAAACAAAAAAAACCCAAAAAACCAAACCAAAATAAAAACCGAACTATTTTATTCTTATTTTTTTGTGGCTTTTGTTTTGGTTTTTTTTGTGTTTTTGTTTTGTTTTGTTGGGGTTTTTTTTGTTTGGTTGTTTTTTGTGGTTTTTTTTGTGTTTTTTTTTTTTTTGTTTGTTTGTTTGGGGTTTTTTGTTTGGTTTTTTTGGGTTTTTTTTTTGTTTTGTTGAGCTCCGATCTGCCCAGCACTGAGCTCAGCCCCTGCAGGGACAACACCAAGGCCAGCTCCCACTGGAGACCCCCAGGCTCCAAGTTAACATGATCAGGGGAGTGGGGTCAGCCCCTCGGTGACCCCCTAATCCCCTTTACATGCCCCCTGTCCCATCCAATTATCCAAACCATGATGGTCCAACCTCTGTCCTCAGACCTGTCTTCTCCCAGTGCTGAGCTGCACTGTGGGATTTAACATCATTTAACATCAGCTGCAAACAGACCCTCCTCTCCCTTCCCCCAGAAGGGCTACGCTGCTCTGAGGCTGATTGTTTTTATTTTTTTTTTCTTTTTCCCTGCAGTGTCTCTGCTACATTCTGCAAACACCTAATGGCTGCAGGGCTGTTGCAAGCCCGGTGCCCGGCAGAATCCGGATTCCTCCCGTTCTGCTGGATTTTTGTGGTGTACAGACCCCCCCCACCACCATGAAGGATGGGGGGACTTTAATGGGAATTTGAAAGCGGAGAAGAGCTGGGCTGCAAAAACCAGCAGCAAGCTCCCGTGTGCTGAAATGATGGCTGGCACAGAGCGATCCCACAGCAGCCAAAACAGGCTCGTTCCCGCTGGAAAGTGGCGAGTTCCTCGGCTACGGGGGATGAGCAGACAAAGCCAGAGGACTCAGCTGGCACAGCTCCTCGCTGGAAGCCAGGAACTTGGCTTTTTGGTTTTCATCCATTTCCCCCTCCAGCCCCCATCCTCCTCTGAGGTTCTCCATGCAGAAAAGCTCCGGAGGGCGCAGGATTGTGGAATAGCAGGGGGAGCATGGCAGGGAAACAGGGAGGGGTGTCCTTAGAGAGGTGCCTGCGGTGGGAGAGGTGTCCGGCAGCCCGGAGGGAGCGGGGCCAGGCTGGAGGATGAGGATGGTGCCCTGGTGTGCAGCATCCCGGGGCTTGCACAAACACCCGTGCTGGGAGAGCTGTGGGCTGCCGCTATTATTCTAACAATTAGCCCCAAGCTGTTACAAAGGGCTCTGAAGAAGTTCTGGCTGTTTTTTTTTCTTTTGTTTGTTTTTTTTTTAACCCCCCCCTCTTTAGTGTAAACGTGAGCTGCGAGGGCCAGACCTGAGCAGGTGCAGACCTGCTCTGCTCAGCGCACGGTGCCCGATTCAAAAAGCCGAGGCAGCTACGCCCTGCGAGGCCACCACGCTCATCCCACCATGTCTGCACTGCACAACCCCAAAATCCTGCCCAGGGCTCCTGCACATCCCAGGCTGGGGGCAGAGGGAGCAACAGGTGATTGTCCCGAAAGCCGGGCAGCATCTCCCCTGTCACACCTCACCCAGCGCGGAAAAATCCTCCTGGAGGGGGTGAGAAGCCCGCACGCTGCTCCCAAAATCCACAAACATCATCGGGAAGGAGGATTCAGGCATTCCCAGTCAATGGGGAGCCGACCATCTCCAGATCTCCAGGGAATGTCGAGGCAGGAGATCGAGGCTGGGGGGCCACACTTTGCAAAGCCCAGCCCTACAAAACCACAGCAGAACCAGACCCCAAAGTGGTGCTCGCTGGGGTCCCCATCACCCCTCACTGCTGCTCCCCAGGGACCTGCTCCTGGCCGGGGGTCCCCTCCGACAGCTCCCGTGCTGGGTGTCCCCAGGGTGGCTCTGTCCCCCCGAGCCATCAAAAGCGACAAACTTACCGGGGCTGGGATCAGAGAGGGGATGGCACGGACATCTCGGCTCCCTCCTTCCACCTCGGGTCCCCAACTTGGTGTTTGCAGAGCGGTGTCACCACTGCCTCCCGGAGTCTGTCTCATCCTCCTCCTCTGTGTCTCGCTTCAGAAATCCGTGTGTGTGTGGTGGTTGGTTTGTTTTTCGTGCTTTTTTTTTTTTTTTTCATTTAGGGGACTTTTTTTTTTTTTTTTTCCCCAGCGGTTGCGTCAGGGCTGTTGCCTGGAGACAGGCGAGCTATTCCAGTTTGAGCTTTTCAGTGCCGATTTCCTCTCTCTCTTTCATTCATACCACCAAGCCCTGAACCCACCTCCCACCAAGCAATAACCCTGGAGAGACCTGAAAAGGGAGGAGCTGCACAGCCCGGGTCCTAAACATCCTCCGGCACCCAGGAGAGGCAGGAGGACCAGCGATGCTTTCGGCGTGGAGAACAGGGATGGAGCGGTCCAGTGAAGGGCAGGAACCCTCAAGGCTTGCACTTGAACCTGTGGCTCTTCCCGACACCAACCCGCTGGTGTCCCCATGCTGATCGTGTTTCTTACCATGGACATCAGCCCCCCCCCCCCCCCCCCCCCCCCAGGAGATTGGGATCCTCTGGCACTCGGGAGAGCTTTGGGATAAATTTTTCCGCGTGTCACAGCTTGCCCACGGTCACTGCGTGTGGCCAGGGGAATTTTGCAAGGATGCTTCAGCATCTCTGGGAAGCCCCAGGGTGGTTCCTTGGGGCATCCTGGCTGGTACCATCCATCCTGGGCAGAATCCAGCTTAGGAATCAGCCTGTGCCTGAATTTGGGGAAGCTCCAAGTTTGTTTTCCTTCCTTCCTTCCTTCCTTCCTTCCTTCCTTCCTTCCTTCCTTCCTTCCTTCCTTCCTTCCTTCCTTCCTTCCTTCCTTCCTTCCTTCCTTCCTTCCTTCCTTCCTTCCTTCCTTCCTTCCTTCCTTCCTTCCTTCCTTCCTTCCTTCCTTCCTTCCTTCCTTCCTTCCTTCCTTCCTTCCTTCCTTCCTTCCTTCCTTCCTTCCTTCCTTCCTTCCTTCCTCCCTCCCTCCCTTCCTCCCTTCCTCCCTTCCTTCCCTCCTTCCCCAGAAGTTGGAAATTAACCCCTCAAAGCCTGGGGACCACTCTCCAAAGCATCCCACACCTCTGGGGGCTCAGAGGCATCGCCTGCATTTGCAAAGCTGGTGCTGTAAAGGGTTAAGCCTTGGCCAGTGACCCCCAACCATCCAGGCCCCTTCCCGCATTCCCACATTCAGCTTTTGTGAGAGAAACCCATTCACTGCCTTTTTTTTCTCTTTTTTTTTCACCCTTCCCTTCTCCTGCCTGAACCATCCCTCCTCCCCCCCGCGGGCAACACGGAGATTTACAGCCCCTTCCTGAGGAAGGGCTGGGGTTTCCCTCCTCCCCTCGAATGCCAGGGGTACCCCCGCGACCCCCACAGTGATTTAGAGGCTGTGCCTGCACAGGGTTTGGAAGTTTAGAGTGCAAAGAAAAGGGGTGCTCTGGATGCAGCAGTGCAGATTCAGAATGAACAGCAGCATTTTCACATTTATGATGAAAATGCAATTTTTTGAAAAACCTTTTTTTTTTTTTTTTTTTTTTTTTTTGCTTTGCCAGCTTCCTTTTTTTTTGTCAGCTTTCAGATCTGCATATGCAAACTCAGCCTGATGATCAGCTCTCGCTGTGCTGCAGGGAGGCACCTGAAGGCTGATGATGATGGAGAGGCACCAAGGGAGATGGAAGAGCTCTTGCCTGAGTGTTAAAACTGTCTGACAGAGATCTACAGCTGCGTGGGAGCTCTTAACAAGGAATCTCAGAATCCCAGAGATGGGTCAGGCTGGAAGGCATCACAGTGGGGTCAATTAGTCCAGCCTCTGCTCCAGCAGGGTCATCCCAGAGCTCAGGGCACAGGGTTGTGTCCAGATCATTCTGGAAATCCCCAGTGAGGAGACTCCAGACCCTCTCTGGACAATCTGTTCAGTGCTTGGTCACTGCACAGGGAAGTTCTTCCCTCCTGTTCCCTTCCTGGGATCAGTCTCTGCCCATTCCTGTTATCCTATTGCTGGGTCCCAAAGAGCAGAGCCTGGTCCACCAAGCACGTGGAGGTTCAACATTTTCAGCAACTTCTCATCGAAATAAAAACTGAGCCTGTGCCCGTGAACCAAACAGCAGCAGGGAGCAGACAGGCACAGGGTGAAACAGCCCCTGGCCTGGTTTTGGTGTGGGATGAGCAATCCCAGCACATGGCTCAGGAATGACTGGGACTGGGGCCCCTTCCTGACAAACAAGTTGGATTCAGCCACCCAGATTTGATAGCCAGGAGCATTGGCCAAAGGGACGTGGCCAGACAGGATCAGGGCCAGAGCCCAGGTGTAGCAGGGTGAGTTTGCAGCAGAGGTGTTGCTCCCAAGGCTGGGTGTCTGTCTGTCTGTCTGTCTGTCTGTCTGTCTCCTCACAGGAACAGACCACACACTGTCAGCCTCTCCCTCTGCTGTAAATGTTTATTTTTAATTCAGTTGTGTAATGGATTTCAAATGAGCTGCCATAAGATAGCAGTGAAAGGCTGCAGCCGCATCCCTCTGAAGCCAGTCCGTGGGGTTTGAATGTTTTTTGGCCTGGATTTATCTTGGATAAGTTGTCTTCATCCAAAAAAAACTGGTAGGGAGCTGCTAAAGAAGAGCTGTGCTCCCACTGGTGATGCTCTAACACCAACCACGTGCAGTGGACACCTGAAATTAGGTGTGATCAGTCAAAATAAACCTGTGCAACACCAGCTCTGTCCACGCCTATGGCTCAGTATTTTTTTCCTTTCCTCAGACACAAGGATTGCACACAGAGCTGCAGAGGCTGCCAGTTCCCACAGAATCCCTGGGCACAGGACCTTTTCCAGAGGACTGCTGAATTCTTGGGAACACACAGATCCAAGCCTGAGTTTTTGCTGGGATGAGCAAAGCCCAAGCTGGAAATTGCTTGCTGTAGTGGTAGTTTGTAGAATCTTGGAAGGATTTGGGTCAGAAAGGACCTTAAAGATCCTCTCATTCCACCCCCTGCCTGGGGCAGGGGCACCTTCCACTATCCCAGGTTGATCCAAGCCCTGTCCAACCTGGCCTTGAACATTTCCAGGGATGGGGCAGCCAGACTTCCTTGGGATGCCCTGTGCTGCTCTGAACACCACAAACTCTGTAAGGTGCCTTAGAGCCCCTTGAATCTCACCTGGACCTTCTGAGCTGCCTCTTACCACCCAAAATGGGCAGAAATGACCATTCCTTTATCACAACAGCATCTCAACTCAGTTTGCATTTGAACCTTCTGCTTCTTGACCCTTCTGCTGGATTTGGGTGATTTCTCCCTGCAGGTATCCTGCTAACACAGCATGGAGGAGCTGGATCTCCTGGCAGGCTTGTGTGGCCATTCTGTGGGACCAGTGCTGGAATCTTGCAGGAGCATCAATGGTTTCTTCTCAGCTGCTCCCCAAATAAATGCTTTTTCTCTAAATCCCTGTAAAAAAACTTACTGAAGTACTTGAAGGGAACATACAGGAAAGCTGGGACAAGAACGTGGAGTGATAGGACAAAGGGGAAAGGGTTCAAATTGAAAGAGAGTGCCTTTAGATGAGATATTAGGAAGAAATTCTTCCCTGTGAGGGTGGGGAGGCCCTGGCACAGGGTGCCCAGAGAAGCTGTGGCTGCCCCTGGATACCTGGAAGTGTCCAAGGCCAGGTTGGATGGGGCTTGGAACAACCTGGGATAGTGGAAGGTGTCCCTGCCCATGGCAAGGGGTGGAACTGGATAATTTTTAAGGTCTCTTCCAACCCAAACCATTCTGTGATCCTGTGGTTCCCTGGGGCTCAGCCTTCCCAGCACGGGAAGAGGAAGCTGTGGGGCTCCCAACCATCACCATCCCATGCTAGCCAGGAGCAGCCTCCACCAGGAGATTTTCCTGTACCAGGAAAGTCCTCTGGCATGGCTGGAGGATCTCCTGGGAGCAAATCAACCTGGAAACGTGGCAGTGGCACCTCCAGAGGGCAGCAGGTCTCCAGGTGATGCTGTCCCCTGTGTCCCCAGGGGTGCAGAGGTCAGCTGTGGTCACCTGGCTGCTCACCTCCATGGAGCACTGAGGCACCTGGCACTGGCCTGTTTCAGTCTTCACAGAATCGTGGAATGGTTTGGGTTGGAAGGGACCTTAATTCTAATTCCAATCCCTTGACATGGGCAGGGACACCTTTCCCTAGATCAGGTTCCTTCCTTGGGGTATCTACTTTATTTTCTCTATGGGTTTCTCCCAAGTGAGTCAAACTTCAAAGACCAAAACAAGGAAAATTGTGCCTGAAATCCTACCAAAGTAATGGTGAGAATTTTCAGCCCATTTTCTTCCCCAAATGTAAAAGTAGACCTATTTGGTGATTCCATAACTAACTTTGTAAGTGTGTGCATTGAGTTAGTGAATTATTCTTCCCTGAACTAAAAAAAAAAATTCCCAAGACCTGAAGATATTTATGTATATATTTATATATATATATATTTATTTCCAAATTAAATCAAGACCCTTTCCAAAGATTTTCACTGATTTGTAATGGCTTGCCTTTGATAAACCTACTAACCCAATTCATTGCAGCAATCCATAAAAGTAAAAAGCATTTAAAATCTCAGGAGTGATATATATGTTTTCCACTTATTTTCTTTGCTGGAAAAAAGGGATTTCAGTTCCACTTTCACTCAAAATATTTGTTGCAAATTAATTCCAGAAGTGCCAGTGAATAAAAATTCCTCCTCCAGTCTTACCTGTCCACCCAGTAAGGTTTCATTACTAAAACACAGAGGACTGGATGGGTCTTTAAAAATGTTGTGATTGCCCTGAACTAATTTCCTAGGCTTTGTGAGGAAGGGAAAGGTGAGAAAAGCCCATCTCAGACTCTAGCTTTAAATTGGGGTGAATGAAGGGTGGAGACCAAGCTGCAGCTTCCCCCCTTGTCACCCCAGAATCACTTCCTGTTCACTCCTGCAGCAAGAGCTGGGTGAAAGTCCCTGGATTTGTCACTGATTGTCAGGGAACACAGTTCTGCTTCAGCAATTGCTGGCTTGACAAACACAATCTGGACAATCTCCTCAACCTTGGACAATAAAATGAAAGATTGGATTTTTTTTTTCTTTCACCCCAGCTGTTGGTATTTCTTTTTCTATTTCTAAACCAAACTGACTCTTTTGGGGACATTAAAAAGTGAACAGCACTTGAATTGTGTTTGCTTGTTAGATTCCTCTGCTTTGCTGTTTGTTCAGACTCATGAACGAGCCATAAAATCAAATGTCTGCAACACTCCTGATGTCCACTATTCCAGAGAGATCCATACTTTGGAATTTACATCCTGACAACTTCCCCTGCAGAAATCCATCAGAAGAAGAGTGTTATTACAGCCAGTGGTGATCCTTGAAACTGCAGGACCAAGAGTGAAGATCCAACCTTCTCTTAAATAATATTTTCATCCCTCATCTCAAAAAAAGCTGATAAACATCCCATCATTCAGCCAGGATCCCTGTTGTCCTGTTTGGTGAGGCTCTGGCTGGTTTTCCTTTCTCCTTGTCTCAACGTGCAGCAGATTTATCCAGAATCCAGCAGGATCAGGAGGCGACACTCACCATTTTCCTGGCCTTCGGATGGGTTGGTGTGTCTGGAACCCTGGGGGTGAGGGTGAAGATGAGGATGATGGAGCTTCACAGCATTGCATGGTAAAAATAGGAAGGACCTGGAGCTTCTGGAGTGATTCCAGAGGAGGCCACGGAGCTGCTCCAGGGGCTGGAGCCCCTCTGCTCTGGAGCCAGGCTGGGAGAGCTGGGGGTGCTCACCTGGAGAAGAGAAGGATCCAGGGGGAGCTCAGAGCCCCTTGCAGAGCCTAAAGGGGCTCCAGGAGAGCTGGAGAGGGACTGGGGACAAGGGATGGAGGGACAGGACACAGGGAATGGCTTCCCACTGCCAGAGGGCAGGGATGGATGGGATATTGGGAAGGAATTGTTCCCTGGGAGGGTGGGGAGGCCCTGGCACAGGTTGCCAGTGAAGCTGTGGCTGCCCCTGGATCCCTGGAAGTGTCCAAGGCCAGGCTGGATGAATTTGGAGCAACCTGGGATAGTGGAAGGTGTCCCTGCCCATGGCAGAGGATGGAACAAGATGAGCTTTATTTTCCCTTCTCACCCAAACCATTCTGTGGTTCTTTGGTTCCCAAAGACCCTTGGGAGTGGAAGGCACTGAAATCCCCCAGTGCAGTGAGATTTGAGCTGGGCCTCACCCAGGGCAGCTCCAGATGGGCTCTGGGTGCTCAGCACAGGCAGAGCTCCGTGCAGTGCCACCAGCAGTTAATTGCACAAAACAGGGAAGACAGAGCTCACAAAATCTCACACACAAGTGATAAAGAGATATCAGGATGTGCTGTCAGCTGTCTCCTGTGCTCTTCCCCCTATGCCCTAAATGGCATCAGCTGTCTTGTACTCGTTGAAGAAAGGAGGAAGAACATGGCCAGAGTCTTTAGGTGAGATCTGAAGCAGAAACAGAACCTCAAATGGAAAGTGAGCGAGGTTACAGCCCCGTAACCCAGCTGATTACAAAAAAAGAAACTTCTCAGGCTTGAACCTGACTGGTGATAAGCTCTCTGAAAGTCAAGTGCATGCAATAAATAACCCCACCCCTTCTATTGGCTCTCAGGCTGCTCTGAGCTGTGAATGGGCCAATTTAGACAACCCCAGACCCACATTTCTCCTCCCATTTTCAGACCAGCTTTATACTCTGAGGCTCCAGGCGATGACTTTCACCTCACCCCTGCTTGAATGAGAGCAATTCAGGGCCCAGTTTGCAGCAGGACTGGACTTCTTACAGCCTGAGGAGCCTCTGTGGGTTCTTCTAAGGTAGACCCCATTCTAATATTAGCAGTGTGTGAGAAGTGTGGTCATACTGCCAGCCCTCCTCTGCTATAAGTGTAACAAACCAGCTCCATTTGTCATTCAGCTGTTGGCAACAGGAAACCACCAACAGCAACTCAACACACGACAACCAGGAGAATTAGGGTTTTCTCTTTCTGCAAAGTTTGAAATTCGTCAAAAGGAGCTGATAGTCCCAAGCTGATGATCTGGAAGGGGTTTTTCAACTCTGGTGCACAGCTAAGATTGAGTGGGATATGATTTAATCTGAACACAGGACACTCAAGGTAAGTGCAAATGATTTTCCAGCAGTTTTCCTTCCTTCCTGCTGCCTGTTTGTTGCCTGGTGCTCCACTGGGTGATTCCCTTAGGGTATTTAAAGATTTGGCTCATCTATGGACCAGTGATTATGAAGGATTAAGATGGGACATCCAGTGAGCCAAACTGCTGCTGTGGACCAGGATAGGGAATGTGTCTGTCTTTCCTTCTGGCAGCTTCCCAGTGCTGGAATTGGGCAGGCTCTGAGGTGGGACTGATGCTCACCCAGTGGGTTCTCCCAGGTGAACTTTTTTTCTCTTAAAAATAGTGAAAAGTAGATGATAGCCAAGAGAGAATGAGTTTCATCCAACTGAATTTCTTGGAAATGAGAGTGACAGGAGAAAATCAGGGAAATCAGGGACCCAGTTCTGAAGCTGAGGGAATTTTGGGTGCTCAGCTCCCAACACAGCAACTTTTGAGCGCTGTGGACAGTGCGGGAAAGGGTCGAAATTTTAATTCCCCATTTGTAGAGATGCACATTTGGGATTTTTGAGAGTTTTTGCTTTCTTCCACCCCAAAGATGGCTTAAATGGTCTCACTGGATGCAGTATTTTTTTTAACCAGCTCCTCCACTCCAAAGTTTATGGTGGTTGTAGACAAAGCTTCTTGCAAAGTTGGAAATCTCCAAGGGAGCTATAGGAAGAGTGGACTTGCTGCTTCTATCCTGCTCACTCCCCAGGATCTACTCTAAGCCTATAACTTTCATTCCTGATTAAAATTTAGGTCAGGCTCAAAATTCCAGAGCTCTAAGTTGGAGCATGGATATTTCAGGATCTCTGTGCTTGCTGTGGCACTTTTGGGAAGGAATAGCCCTTGCTGTGTTGTGGGGTATTTGCATCTCAGACCTCCTCAGGTGTTTCCTTGGGGCTTTGTGGCTGATGATGCCCCACTGAATGCTCTTCAAAGTGCTTTAGTTACCCCACTCATGATTTGGGGCTATTTCTTACCTGTCATGATGGGCTGCTTTGATATTTAATTGATTATGGAACTTTAACAGTGCAAAACCAAAACGCTTCCAGCAGTGAGGGTTCCTGCAGCATGCAGAGCACACACACATGGTCTCAGCTCGAGTACATGCTGGAGATGGAGAAGGCAGATGGAAATGAGGAATAAAAAAAGGACAGCTGCAGGGCAGCCCAGGCACCCTCATTAGTATGCTGGGTCAGTCATTCTGTCAAGGTTTAAGTCATTTTTATCAGAAGATTCGAGGGCTGCAGAGCTTGTGATTTCTTGTTCATATTCTGCTTTCTTCTGCCAGACCTCCTGCAGCATTTCCATTATATTGGTACCCAAAAGTCAGTGAAAAAACCCTTCTGGCTCATTCTTGTTTTGTTCTGCCAGTACAGTGCTATTGCTGTCCCGTGAGGATGGCAAAGTCAAAACCTGAGTTTTCTGGTGGAGGAGGAAAGACCCAGGCATATTAAAGCGAAAATTTTGCAAAGGTGCTTCTGATTCTTCTTCTCTTTTTTTTAATTAATAATTTTGTTAATATTAATGTATTAATGTTATTATTTATTATTTATTTTATTCTTCTTTTATCATCTTCTTTTCCAATGAATTCCCATGTTCCATTTAATCACTGTGGGGTGTTCTGGGATGCTGTAATACCCCGGACTTTCAGCTGACTTGGTGTGCTCCCAGCTCCTCTAACTAAATCCAAAATATCCCAGAATGGGCATCCCATTCCCTCTTAATTTGGGCTGTGTGTCCCTTTCAAACACGGCCATCAGCTCCTTTATTTCTGCTTTGTGACTTTCTCCCTGTCTGACCTTACAACCTTTAATTCTCTGTGGCACCTTGATGGGCGCATCAGCATCCAAAAAGGCCTTGAGGACATTTTCAGAAACAGCTCAGGTTTTCTGTCATCTCCAGCAGGTGTGGGAAGGGGGGATTCACATGGGTGGATTTCACAGGGATGTGCTGAGCAGAGTAGGAGCTCCTGGGCATGCTGTTACTTCATCATTATTTGCAGTCCTTCCTTCCTTCCCCTCATTCTTTCCATTCCATCTGTGTTAAAAAAGGAGTTTCCTCACTGCTCCTCCACGCTTCACCAGCCTCTGGAGGCAACCAAGCATTGCCTCCATGTGGGTGAGTTCCCTTGTAGCCAATCATTTCCTGCAGGGCTTCTACTAGGGGCAAAAAAAAAAAAAAAAATCTTTCAGGACACCTGGGGCTAAATCCTGCTGGAATCCTTGCCAGCCCCAAAGTTTCCATCCATGTCTTAATTCCATGTGGTGCAAGTCAGCTTTTTCATTAGGCTGACTCCACATTGCAAGATTAGAAGTTGCTGGAGGGGGTAAAAAAGGATGAAATTCCCCCTTGCAGAGGTCTTGGCAACAAATTACAGCCCCAGGGTCTTGATGCTGCTTGTGGAAGGAGCTGTTGCACCACCGGACATCACTGGACAGAACAGGCAAGGCAGAGTCACGGTTCTTGCTTAAAAAGAAATAGGAATGTAAACCAGAATAACAATATTTCATGTTGAACAAGACATTTGCTTCTCACAGGTCATCTTATTATCCATACCAGGTTTAAATCCATCACAATATCCAGCCAAAAAAATCTCCCCCCACCACCAAAACCCAAACTCAAACCACAGCAGCTCCTTGTGTTGAAGTAAAGAAATGGGTTTCAATTATAACTTTTTCCAGGAAAAAGCTGCAATTGAGCAGGAGAACAATGGTCCTGTGGTTTCACAGAGCAATTTTGTCTTTGTTAATGCTGGTCAGTTTTAATTTCGAAAATGTTGTGGCCTTGCCTATTCAAACTTCCAAACCCAGTGATAAATGCCTGAAGGAGAGAGACAGGGTTGAGCAAAGGTGTGGGGAATGTGAACTGTGTGGAATTACTGCCAGAAATGATGTTGCTCCATTTGCTGGAGACACAGCAAAGAGGGAGGGAATGAACTTGCTGTCCACTATGGAATTATGGAATGGTTTGTGTTAGAGGGGACCCTAAGGATCAGCTCATTCCCACTCCCTGCCATGGGCAGGGACATTTCTACTATCCCAGGTTTTTCCAAGCCCTGTCCAACTTGGCTTTGGACACTTCCAGGGATGGGACATCCACCATGGGCAGGACAGGCAGTCATGAGTCTTTTAGTGAAGCAAATTAGGGGTGGTTATTAGGAAGTTTTTTAAGGCTATGGGAATTGGAGAGCTGGGATAGAGTGATGGGAAGCAGTGGGAATTTCCATCACTGAAAGCTCTGAAGTACAAATTAGGGGGTCTCTGAGATTAATGACCTTCATGGTGCCAGTCCTACATTTCTGCCACCCTGTGAAATACACGTGGCTTCTGAACTGAAATGTGCTTTTCAAAATCATCCTCCTGCATTTCCCTCTCTTTATTTATTTACTTACATACTCATAAAATAGTTTTCCAAATTTAACCTGATCTCACTGACGATTCCTGCTCCCCTGGAAGCCGTGGAATGTATTACTGATCAAAAAGCAGCCAGCAGCACCCCTGGGGTCCTGTGTGTCAGGCACGTAGGAGACACAGCAGAAATAATAAACACATGGCTCACAAATGAATTCTTTGCTACTTAACAAGCAGAGAAGAATGAAAAATTACTCGGTGTCCAGGATATCTGGTCTGCCTTGGTGATGGCAGAATCAGGAATTATTTTGGTGGATGAAAGTTGGGTGAAAAACTTTTTTGTCCCTTGATAAAGGGACCTTACAGCCAAGAGGCAAAAGAAGTGCTTGGACCCATGCCCAGGTCCCCATGGTCCCAATTTACTACAGGATGGTGTTTCCTCATTCACAGAACTCCTTCTTCTCCATGAAATCTGGGGTGGGAAAGAAAACCATAACAAAATGCAGAGGAACTGCCAGACTTCTTTCAGCTCAGACTTCTTTCAGCCTTGCCCAACACCTGAGCCATGGTGGCATCCAGGATTAGGTGAACGACTTGGAGCCATGAAATTTGGGATAGAACATCTCAAAATGGGAGGATGATGCTTGAGAAGTGGGCTTTGAAAAGAGGTTGTGGAAAAATCAAGGTGTCACCTGCAAAGCGTGATTGAAAAAGGGAGAAATGATGTGCTAAGCACGCAGAGAAATCGATAGAAAAGCTTTAAATTGACTTTTATCTCGACATTTTTTCCTGGCTGTTTCTTGCATATTTGGCCTTGACCGTTTTAGAAGTAGAGGAAGAAGAGCACAGCTGCTTGAGACATTATTGCACGATTATTATTCTTTTTTTTTTCCAGTGAAAGGTGCCAATATTCGTGGTGTTTCTGTGACAGAACCTTTTGAAAGGTGGCAATTTACGGTGGAATGCTTTTTTTTTCCCTGAAAATTGTGGTGAAAAAGTAGGAAAAAGCACTCTAAAAGTCACTGAGTGGTCTGCCAAGGAATAATAACTGTGAGTGGAAGGGATTTGTGAATGTGGGACTCTGTACAAGGCTGGTCTTAACCAGGTGAGAAAAAATCCTGGTTGTTTTAATGCAGTACTGCTGATGCCAGGCATTGGATGGACACTGGCAAAGCAAGAAACTTTAGGAAATAAGATTTCTTCTGGCTCTGAAGCAATAAATTCAGGGCAGATCAAACGAGAGGTAACCTGAGAGTGGATCAGCCCCATAATTTCAGTGCCATAAAAAATGACTTTCTGTAACAAACCTGGTTGTGAGGTTTGGCTTTGTTCTGCCACATTTCTGGCTCCTTCGAGCACCATAAGGATGTTTCGATATTATTTTAATTCTGAAAATCGAGTTAATCTTCTAATTTTGGATAAGGGATTAAAAAGTAATGGGTTCCTTCTTTCTTTATGAACACCAGAAAGGAAATAATATTGAGAAAAGGACTTGGCTGCTGCAAGCAGCCAAGAATAGTCATGTTGTGAGTGTAGAACAAGCCTGGCAGGGAGGATTGGTCTGGGTAGGAGTCACTTTCTCTGTCCAAAAAGGCTTTTCCTCATGAGATCCAGACAAAATCTCTTTGTGGCAATTACTAGCAGAATATCTCCCTGCTGCCATCAGGCAAAAGCTGCATTTTCATCCCAGTCTCCGGAGATACCCCTGCAAAACCAATGGGATTTAATAAAAAATAATGGTAGTGAAACAAGAGGGAGCCCATCTTCACCCCACACTCGGGTGATCTGGTGCCTGTGTCTGAGTGTCATCCCAAACACAGGGATGGGATCAGGGAAAATCCTCTGTTTTCCTTCAAATCAGTGAAAAAGGGATAACCTGAGATCCAACATGAGAAATCAGGATAGACTTCAAATAAATATACTCAACATACATGTGCAAATATAATCCAGGAGCCACCACAGCTTCTGGGGACCACCAGGGGTTTGGATGCAGCCATCAAATATCAAATATCAAATAAATCAAGAGTGGGAAAGGAACACTGAAATTGCCTGTTTTAGTAGTGGAGATGCTGCCTCGGCGTTCTTAAAGTCCTCAGAGAGTTCAAAAAATGGACTCAAAATGGAGTCTGGTGGGTTGGTTATGACACATCAGCCTCTCCCAGGAGCAACAGGACGCTGTCAATGAGCTTTGAATCTGCTAGAGGAGTGGGAACAGGGAGGTTCTGATGGTAAAGGAGGCGACTCATTCCTGAAAGGGAACAGAAAAGCTTGGCCAGCCCAGGAAAGCAATGAGGAGGAAATGAGCAGCCCAGGTTTTGCAGCAGCAGGATGGGGAACAAGTTCTGGGGAGTCAGCTGGGAGAGGAGAGGAGAGGAGAGGAGAGGAGAGGAGAGGAGAGGAGAGGAGAGGAGAGGAGAGGAGAGGAGAGGAGAGGAGAGGAGAGGAGAGGAGAGGAGAGGAGAGGAGAGGAGAGGAGAGGAGAGGAGAGGAGAGGAGCCTTCATCCCTCTTGGAAGGCTCACAGCAAAGCTGGAGCCACCTCTGCAGCAGAAATCCCAGCAGGAATGCCTTTGGTTCAGTGTGAAATGGATAAAATGCCATGGGATGGGCATTGCTGCAGAAGGAGGATGTGCAGGGGCCACCACTACAGGAGTTCGGCTGTGGGGTCATCCTGGTGGGCTGTGGGGTCATCTGGAGGGAGATGGGGTCATCTGGAGCCCAGGAATGGCTTTAAACTGACAGAGAGCAGGTTTAGATTGGATATTAGGAAGAAATTGTTCCCTGGGAGGGTGGGGAGGCCCTGGCACAGGGTGCCCAGAGAAGCTGTGGCTGCCCCTGGATCCCTGGAAGTGTCCCAGGCCAGGCTGGATGTGGCTTGGAGCAGCCTGGGATAGTGGAAGGTGTCCCTGCCCATGGCAGGGGGTGGAACTGGATGAGCTTCAAGGTCCCTTCCAACCCAAACCGTTCTAGGATTCTGTAATTCCATGATTTCACACTCGTGCAGGGGGCTGCAAGGACACTGGAGAACATCTGGGGGCTGATGTATGAGAGCAGGGTGGAAGCCACCAGCAGAAAAACCCTGCTTGGCTGGGTGAGATCCCAGCCTGTGCTTCCAGGTCGGGGGAGCAGGGACAGATGGAGCCCATCTGGAGTGACTGGGAGCTGCAAGTGAGAGACTTTCTCCCTTCTTAGTGCCCTTTTTCCCAAGCTTTCTCAGAGTTCCTTCTCCAGCTGCTTTCAGAGGACATCCCTGGGCTGAGGAAGCAAATTAGGCTTCTGGACTCCAGAAGCTCCATCTCGTGGCCATGAGATCCCCAGGCTGGAGGAAACAGAGGAGGCCCAAGGATGAAGGGATGTGCCCCAGCTGACACACAGGATACCTCAGATACCAGCAGGACCTCCCTGGGATACAAACCACCCCACATCCAATAATTTTTACTTTTAATTCTTGCTTTTGAGCTGCCTGAACTGCGGCCATCGCTGGGAGAGCCTTGGCAGCAGGCGGCTGCAGCTGCTGGGTTTCCCCACTGCCAGCAGTGGGAATGTGTCTCAGATCAGAAGCAGCTTTCTGTCTGGAGCTGCCACCATGTCACTCTGTTCCCAGGATGACTTGGCAGACACTACTTCAGTGCTTTGCTGCACCTCGTGGTAGCTCCTCCTTCCCACCTCAGCAGTGGATGACAGCAGCTTTCTAAAAGAGCAACTTCCCTTTTCACAGGGGTAGGAAGTGAAGCTCATTTAGCAGGGAGGTCACCCACCAAATGGTGAGGCCATGTCCTAAAGCTCAAAGCACTCCAGCTAACCTGACACTGTCCTCTTCTTCCCCAGCCCCAAACCTGAGCAGCTCCACCTCCATCCCCTGCCCTTAGCTGGAGCTGGAGGAGAACTGGGAAGGGAAAATGCAAATTGGCAAGGGGGAAGTTTGGCAAACCTGCAAGGGCTTCCTCATTTCTGTGTCCCTAAGAGCAGGCACACCTGGGTGTTTGTCCTGATTGTCTTCAGTGTCACCCAGGCTTGCAGAATGTCAGAGGATGGTGCCAGGCTCTTCTCAGTGGTGCCAAGCCACAGGATGAGCAGTAATGGACATAAAATAAACCTCAAGAAGCTCCAGCTCAACCATGAAGAAGAAATTCTTTATGCTGAGGGTGTCAGAGCAATGAAACAGCTGCCCAGGGAGGGCATGGAGTTTCTTCTCTGGAAAAATTCCAAACACACCTGGCTGTGTCCCTGTGTCACCTGCTCTGGGTGACCCTGCCTTAGCAGGAATGTTGGACTGGGTGATCTCCAGAGGTCCCTTCCAATCCCAAACTATTCTGGGATTCTGGGATTTTGTGATTTAGAGATTCTGAGATTCTATGCTGACCCTCCAGGGTGACCCCCAAGCACTTGCAAGTCCCTGTGTAAGGCCCAGCCAGCCTTGCAGCCCTCCATGGGGTTGTGTTCCTTTGCCAGGAGCACAGCTGCAGAGCCAAGGCTGATTCCCATCCCGTCTTTCCAGATGTTCCACCAGCAACGTGCACCCTGCAGCAGCCACCCCCACCTCACACACCACCATGTCCTCAGCCACCCTCTTGTTGTCCTTGTGTCCTGTGGCTGCTGAAGGTCTTCTGCCATGACCTCAGCTCAGATCTGCCCTGTGAAGCTTTTCCTCCCATAAACAACATCTCCAGCGTGGGGTGACCTTTAGCTGGTGCATCACAGCCGGCAGATGTTGGCTCATGTTTGTCCTGCTCGGTGGGGGCAGCTGAAGTGTAAACGATGTGAGGTCATCCCAGCCTCGAGCTGGCTGAGCCCAAGCGTCCTTTTCCCTCCTGCTGCCACTCACAACGCAAAGATGACGCCACACAATTACCCACAGAGGTGTACACGGTGGTTTTTGGGCGCCTCGTGTTTGTAACAGCTTCAGAAAATGCACTGAGAACACCCCAGAGGAGCCAGCTCGTTACACACCCACCATGGGAAGCCTCTGAAGAAACAAATCCTGCTTCTTATACAACATTTATCTCCCAGGACAGAGTTTCAGTCTCTCAATTGAACATGCTGAGGCAAAATGAGAAAGTCACTTCCTCAGAGCCACCCACAAGTCCCTGACCAGGTCTTAATTCGTTAGACCACGCTGCTATGGTTGAGTAGGTTCATAGAGGGATGGGGCTGGCTGGAACAAGAGCTATTTAATCAGTAAAAAGTCTTTTTTTAGTCACAGAAAGGAAAGAGCATTGCAAAGCCAGTTTGTTGGGTTGTTTCCTAAAATTTGGTGGTTTGCATAGTGGAGGCACAATCCACTCACAGTCATTTTCACTGTTTTTAACAAAAGCTGTTAATAGCCTGTGGCATTTGCTGGGGTTTGTGTCTGTGTTCTCTTTGTGTTTCTTGTCTTCCTCATTGTTATTTCCATTGGCCAGGTTGTCTGGGAAGTGCAACTCCCACCCCCTCCCAGGTGATCATTTTTATAATCAAAATAGAGCAAGGAATCCTTAGGGGGGGAGAAAAGAGTCAGTTCTGACACAAAGACCTGATTAAAAAAAGAAATCCCATTAAAAGCATTTGCAAAACCAGGCTGCTCCCTGCGATCCGGGGGTGTAGAGCTGTTGGTCTCGTGGATGGTGTGGATGTGGTGGAAGCCAGAGGCCTCTGAAAGAAAAATTTGGGAAGGGCCTTCAGCCCCATGGAGCATCTGTCATGGGTTCGGCCGGTGGCTCGTGCGCCCTCGGATCGTGTCCCCAGGAGCAGCAGCGTGGGAAGCAGGCAAGTCGGGAGCATCCCACCCCCATCCACGTTCCCCTGAGGGTGGGGAGAAGCCCAGAAGGTTTTTCTCTGTCTTCATCCACTCTCCCATCCCTCCTTGCCCTATTTCCTCTCCCCACCATCTGTGGGTTAAAGAGGTGATGGAGGCACTGGATCCGGCACCGAGGGATGCAGGGATGCTGTTCCCTCTGCTGCAAAAGGAGGGGAGGACAAAGAATTTCCAGATGTGCACAGCCTGGCACTCCCATCCTCCCCATTCTCCCAGGGCCTGGAGGGGAGGAGAGGATTTACATGTGGGGAAGGCTGACAGGAGCTGGACACGGCTGTGATGAGTAGGGAAGTGCTCTGGCATCCCACTGCTATTCCTGACATGCAGTTGGAGGTGTTCAGGTGGGGAATTGTAGGAAGGATGTCCATCCTTCCCTACAGCCTTTTGCCTCAGCTGAGTGTGGTGTTATTCATCATTCCCTCCAAGACCCAATCTAAGAAAATGAATTCCTGAGCACCAGCCTGCCACCAGGTTCGTTTCTCCTCGTGGTTCTATAAAATGCTGTCCTCTTCCTAGGAAAAGTCATCCTCTGGGATGCAGGGCCTCCAGGAAGGGCCTTTCCCAGGGCAGAAGTTTGGGTGGCCACATGCAAAGGTGTGGAACCCATCCATCTCCTCATGTTCTCAGGGCTGGGAGGGCCAGGACTTGCCCAGATCCCTACAGATTCCTGTGATGTGTCCTCCAAGTGCTGTGGGATGGAGCATCAGGGATTCTGGCCAAGAGACCATGGCCTGTCCCCACTTCCATAGGGTTTGGATGTCAGAATAGGGGTGGCCTGCAGAGGGGATTTCTCCCTGCTGTGCCTCATCTCACCCAGGACCCATCCACAATTTGGCCAACACCAACATGGTGCAGAGAGAGGCTTGAGCTGAAATTTGGGTTGAAATTCCAGGCTCTGCAGGAAGTGCTGTTTGGGCAGTGCAGCTTTTTGCCATAAAACCTGTCACACTCTGAAGAACCCCAGAGTGGCTGCAGATACCCTCATTCTCCTGGACCCATCCTCCTTCTTCCCACTCCCCCTGAATCCTGCAGAGACATTCCCAGCAGGCATCCCACCTTGCTGCCTGGGCTGAGCTCATGAGGGAAGCACGAAGGGAGCTGGGATAAGCAGTCTGCCCTCCTGCTTTTCCCCTCTCCAAGACCCTGATCCCTGGCTCTGTTTCCTGGCCCGCAGCCTCCTGCAGCCCAGCTGAGCATCTGTCGGCTTCCAGTGAGAAGCAAAACTCAATGTAAGCAGCCATTTTTCCTCCAGACAGATGTTTTGATTAGGGAATGACCACTCTGGCAACGGGAGGCTGTTTTTTAATCCTGGAATGAGCAAGAAGCTTTTATTATCTTCTTCTCTTTATTTTTTTTTTTTAAATTCGCTGTCAAAAAACTTTCTGCGTCTGCTTAAACTCAAGGTCCTGGAAATCTGTGTGCTCCCACCCCCCCCCCACCCCCAGCCTCACACAGCTTTCTCCCAACTCTTCAGAAAGGCCTGGAACAGATGGATTTTCTGCTTGGTTCACTTCCTTGGGCCAGGCTCACCTGCAGATCATAGCCTAAGAAAAATGGTAGATTTAGGGCAGATATAAAATGTAATAGAAATGGAGATCTAGCTTGGTTTGTAGCAGGAGATCCTAAAATAAGCCAGTGGGCTTCAGTCTCTTTCCTGAAATGTGTACCCCTCACTTAGGGATAAATGACAGGACAACAAAGCTCCTGGATTTGTTGTCCATCTGCCCTGGGCTGCCAGGGAACAGATATTTCCAAGGCAATTTGGCCACATTGGCTGTGCTCAACACTGGAACATTTACAGAATCCAAGCCAGGGAGGTGGGATGCACTGGAGTGGAGAAAGAGGAGGATGGGGCCAAGAGAAGGAGGCAGCTACAGCTGCTTTGGGGTTCTTCAGGTGTGAGAGGTTTTATGATGGATCAGCCCCAACATCAGCATCTCACCTCAGTGAGAGCCCAGCTGCTCCTGGGGGTTCTTCACCTTCCCTTCAAGGACCTTTGACATGGACCAGAGTGTTTGACAGAGTCATTGCACAAATACAACCTGGCATCCACCAAAGATCAGGGCTGGAACAGGGTCTGAACACTGCCAGTGGGATATTCCCAGCTGTCCAGTGAGGCTGCAACATGGAAACCCAACATCTGCTTCACTCCCCAGCAGGAGCCACCATGCTTCTTGCTCTGGGCTTTCCAGCTCTTCACAGGGACTTCCTGCAGTGCTGGAATTGTGGAATCACAGAATGGTTTGGATTGGAAGGGACATTAAAGCCGTGGGCAGGGACACCTTCCACTAGACCAGGCTGCTCCAAGACTCATCCACCCTGGCCTTGAGCACTTCCAGGGATGGGCCAGCCAGACTTTGGCTACCATGTCACAGAGGATGGCCGTAGCCTCCACCATCCACCTCTGAGAAAAACCTTGCTCATGGTTTCAATGCTCTTTATAGCACAGCACGTTGGTCCAGAGCTGTCTTCTTACCTCCTCTTAGCAACGGCGCCGGAAAATTATTTCAGAATATGAACTAAAAAGGACTTGACCGAAACCCAGCAGAAGTAGCAAACAGTCACAGCAAAAACTGCCTCAGTAGCAAATCTTCCTTCTTATTTAAGGAGCTCATCCACCAAGATCTTCAGTAATTCTTCAATTTTGTGTCTTGCAAAGCAATCCAAGGGTGCCATGTCAGGAAATGTTCTGAAGAGCTGTTTTATTGAGGGAAGAGAGAATTGAATGCATCTGTGATGAGCTGAGAACTGGAGGAATTTTTTTTACTGAACTTTTTCGCTCTTCACTGATGTAATAATGCAAATCTGAATACTTAAATTATTGCATCTGAAGTGAATTGATTTCAGCAATTCTTTCGGGACAGGGGAGAACTTGCAAAGAGAAAGTCAACATTTAAAACCCTTGATAATAGGCTAGATCTGAATGTTCAAAGTAATTTTTTAGGGTTTTTGAATCCGTTTCCTTTTAAAAATGTGTTCTTAAAAAAAAAAAAAAAAGATATATTCTTAAGTTTTAAAATGAATTTAAATATCTGATCTTGGTGAGCTGTTAAAACACTTTGTAGCACCCACTGCAGAATCTGGATGGGAAGGGGGCTCATTTTGTAATTTCAGTAGGCTTAGGGGATTTTTTTGGGAGCTGCCCTCAGAGTGAAACTCTATTGGCTTACTTGGGTATTAACCTCTTTTTCCATGGCAGTTTCATGGGGTTGAGGCAAATAGTGAGCCAAGACTTCTGCTTTTCTGCTCGATTTGGTCTTGTTTCCTTTCCTGTACCCGCCCATGCAATCCCAAGGCTGCCTGTCAGTGTCCTCCACATTTCAGAAAGTGATGGATTCTCATCAGAAATGACTTCAGATCTCTTTTGCCCTCCTAGAGGAAAGCAGCCAACAGCAGTAGGTGGTGCAGAGCTGCTCACTCTGAAAAATGAGATGGGCAAAGCTTTGAAATGACAGAACCCGAGGCAATGGTGTGAAACTGAATCCAGGGAGGTTTAATTTGGATATAAAGGAAAAGTTCTTCCCCCAGAGGGTGGTCAGGCACTGAACAGGCTCCCCAGGGAATGGCCACAACTCCAAAGGCTGCCAGAGCTCCAGGAGCATTTAGACAAGGCTCTCAGGGATGCACAGGGTGGGACTGTTGGGATGTCTTGGGTAGGACCAGGAGCTGGATCCATGATCCTTGTGGGTTCTTCCCAACTTAGGATATTCTATGATTCCATCATCTTCAAAGAACTCCTTTTGACTCATTCCTGCAGAAACACTTGAACCTTCATCCACCTCTCTGTAGCCAAAATGCCACCTCAACTACCCCTGTGAAGGCTGCTAAAATTGCATTCTATCAGTCCCCAGCATGGGCACCCAGCCTGTTTTAGAGGTTCTGCCCACACATCTGGTGTTCCTGTGGCCTGCACATCTCTCCCACGAATTCAGGGCTGGTTTTACCACACAGCTCATTGTCCTGCTGTCTATTGGCTTCTTCAGCTTGGCTCTTCCAGGAATATCTCTGTGACAAATATTTTTTACTCATAACTTAGGAGCAGCTAAGCTGGACTCATAAAATTGTAGAATATCCTGAGTTGTAAAGGGTCCATAAAGATCATCGAGTCCAACTCCTGGACCTGCTCAGGACCACCCCAAGAATTACATCATTTTGATTCTAAAGCTGCTTTTTGATACATTTTTTTTTAAATGTTTATAGAATCATAAAATCCCAGAATGGTTTGGGTTGGAAGGGACATTAAAGCTCATCTCATTCCACCCCTTGCCATGGGCAGGGACACCTTCCACTATCCCAGGTTGCTCCAAGCCCCATCCAACCTGGCCTTGGACACTTCCAGGGATCCAGGGACAGCCACAGCTTCTCTGGACACCCTGTGCCAGGGCCTCCCCACCCTCACAGACAAGAATTTCTTCTGTATATCAGACCTAAATTTCCCCTCTTTCAGTTAAACCCATTACTCCTTGTCCTATCACTGAATTCCCTGATGAAGACAGAGATGGAAAAATCGTATGTGTTGCCTTAAAGCTTTTTTGTTCTGCTTGTTCTGTTTTGATTTTTGGTCCCTTTAAAAATATTTTGTTTTATTAATGTGGAGGCTTGAGGAAATAAGTCGTCCCCCCCCCCCAGTTATTAAATAAAATCAACATTTTTAGATGTGGAAAACTCTAAATTCACAAAAGGAAATTTCCACGATTTTCTGAGTTACTGCGTTCTCCCCAGCACTCCTTTCCACTGGAAAAAAAAATAAAAATAGGTTGGGAGAACTACTCTGAGTGGCTTTTCTCATTTGTTTTTTCTTGTGAAGATAATTTTTAAAAACATTAACCAGAAACGAAACACATTAGCATGACGTACGCACTCAACTCAGCCGCCTTTGTTTGTGAAAATAAAATTACTTTTAAACAATTGAAGGTTCCACCAGCTGTGAAATGGGAACCAGCAGCTCTCTGTATCCAACAACATTTGTCTGCAGGATTATTTTGGGTTTTGTAAAGCTGGCCCAAAGGATGGTGGCGTCGGGTGCCGAAGGTGTCAGAGGCAACTGGGAGAGCGGGACTGGTGGGTTTTGTAGGGACTGGTGGGTTTTGCAGGGACTGGTGGGTTTTGCAGGGACTGTGAATCCCCAGAGCTGTTCTAAGCCCTCTGTGTGTGGGTGGAAGCGAGTGACCTTTGTGGAAGGCTTGACTCAGGGTGGGCTGTGTTGTTCCCCTCTCTGAGCTGCTTTTGCAGGGCTCAGTCTCTGACGCGTGCGTGGGGACAAAGCTGAGCCCGTGCAGGGCTGCACAGAGGTGTTTCCAGGCTCAAGAGGGTGCAGAAAGGGCTGCAGTGTCCCCACGGGGGTGCACAGGTCAAGTCGTGGTCCCCACTCCTCTCAAACCCTGCCAGAGGAGCTGGGTTGGACCCAAGCCCCTGGTGGGACTTGCTGAGGTTGATGTTCCTCCAGGCCTTTCCCATTCTGCCCCACCAGTGCCACCAGTAGCTAAAAGAAGGTTCTTGACCCAGTGAGAGAAGCAGGACACAGTGATGAGGTGGATGATTATGATTTATAGCTAGTAAAATAGATATTACCAGTAAATATCTTAATAACAGCTCCATCATTCATTGCAATGGTTATAGTGTTGTAGTTTCTCCTGTTGAGTCATGAGACCTCCTCGCTTTCTAAACTGCTCAAAGAAAATCTAAGTGTGGCTCACTCCACTTAGTCTCAGATTTGGTCAACAGCCTATGATTGAAGCATTACAGTGTAAGCAAGTTCAGCTAGAAATGTACAAATTTTCAGGTTTTGGCCCTGCAGAATTCACAATTGCAAAGCACCTATGGAGCTACTTTAGGATTTATCTCTGTATTTTTGACCAGAAGTGAGAGCTTTTACTCACCCACCCAAAAGCGAGTGTTCCCCATCTTTGGGCTGGATGTCTGGGTGAGAACTCAACCAGAAGCTGCCTTCCACCTTGGAAGATCAGTTGGTCTAGTGGGTCCAATTTCCAACAGCATTTCATACTCTTTTGCAGGCCTCCAAATAATAGCAAACATTTAGAAGTAGTAGTAATAATAATTTGCTTATTTATTTATTATGTCTTCCAAATAATCATGTGAGCACCTGCTGTTCCTATGATTGAACAAATCACATTGCCCAGAGCGGAAGGGGAGAGGGAGGATGTGTGTGGGAGGATATATTTGATGCCCCAAATATCTTTTGTTGCCATCACGCATTGAGAGCAACTGAAAACCCCAAAAGAAGCATCCATGATCCTGTAGATGGTTTGCCAATCCTCTCATAAGACCATCCTTGTGACACGACTGGCAGTCACAGCAAACTGCCCACTCATGCTGTGTCTCACATTCCCTCTATCTGCCAAAAACGTGGCAGTTGCGTGAATTATCTCTCATATATCAAAGTATATCAAAGATCCCAAGATTTTCCAGTGAGACCATAACAAGGACAACAAATCGATGTCAAATATGTAGGTGGATTTTCTGTCTTTCACAGTTGGTAATGAGTGATAGCTAAAACTTATCCATCATCCAGCCTTGACTTAAAATGATACCTTGCTGTTCCCTGCATAAAAAGAAAATTCCAGCCACTCTTGTGGCAAAAAAAATACGTTATCCAGAATCTGAAATCCTGGCACAAAGTTGTGAGTGGAAGAGCAGGAAAAGTTCCCCTAATAAATCTCAAGTGCCACTGCAGCACCAGATCTGTTAAGCAGAGCAAGCTCTGGGTGCAACCTGGAGGCTGCCAAATGAAAATGAAATTTCTGCAGGAACTGCTCTGCTTGATTTAATAGGTGAAACTCTCCCTCTGACCATGCTGTCAGTGCCTGGAGCAGAGCTGAGGCCTGGGGACAGATGGATGGGCCATCTGTAAACCCAGGTCAAAGGAAATCTCTGAGATGAAAGAGTTTTGGATGGGGGGAAAGTGAGTATCAGGCTATCCTGAAATGTTTCACCAATTTCTTCTATTTTGCACACCTTGTCAGTGATAATAAAAATAAAGCAGAAGGGAGAAGACATTAAAAAAAAAGAAACCACCTTAAAATATTGTGATGACTCCATTAGAAACCCAGTTTCAGAGTCCCAGATTTGGAAATATTAGATCCCTGCTAGAAAGCAAAAAAAAAAAAAAGTTCCTTTTACTGGAATATTTTTGCCTGTGAGTCTGGCTTGCTGGGAGCTTTTCTGAACACACTGGTTGGAGTCTGACTACCAAGACACAGTGCCAGACTGACATTTGGGGGGTGTCCCTGGACCTGAGGTCCCTGATCCTCCATTTTCATTGCAGACCTTGAGGTGTTTTGGCAAGAACAGGAGTCACTGTGTCTCTGCACAGATATGAGTATTCAGGGTTTGAATTTTGGAGGTTTTTGGGCATGTAGCCCACACCTTCCAAAGCCTTTGGTTCCAAGCAGGAGTGGGGCAGACTTTGGCACTGGATGCTGCACTTCAGCAATGCTGGCTTCATCTGCTCCTTCATTTTTGAGGCTCCAAGCAGAGTCTGGCCATTTTAGCAACCCAGACCCATTATTATCCTTGAATTCCTGACCAGAGCTGAAATTACGTTTCTAGGATGAAAGTCAAACAGTCCTCAAGGCCAAGTTTGGAAACCTTAATGCAGACCAGATGATGATCCATGGAAAGGGTTTGATCCGTTTCTGTCTAGGGGTCCTTGAGGTGTCCAGGAGGTCTGAGACATCCATAGGGATGTAGGGAAACCTAATCCACGATTTCTGGGAGAACCACACCTTGTGAGGACCCAGAGCACATCAAAAAGTATGTTTTGGTTTTAGTTTGAAACCGGGTAGAAACACTAATGTAGTGGCTTTCGTTTACTAATTCAAAATGTTCCTATTGTGAGATAGGATTAGGAGGAAGGTAAACCAGGTTTAACTTTAAATGGTACAAAGAGAAACTTTATTACTAGAAATTATAAGAAAAAAAACCTAATAAAACTTTAGACCACTTTTCCTATCGCTACATACTTCTATTCTTTCGCACTGAAAATGTACAAAACAACTCAGCTTACTATCTCTAGAATAGTCTTTCACTAATTTACTTGGAAGAGGAGACTTCCTTTTTTTCGGTTATGCAGTTTTCTCTACTAGAAACAGTTTTCTCGTGGTCTTGATGTCACAGTGAGAAGTCGCCCGGTAGAATGGAATTCTGATCACTATGTAAAAATGTCTTTATTCAACAGTTTTTCCCATAACTATTATTGAGGACAACACGATGTATTGTCAATACACAATTGCAATATGTAACGATGTGTCAATCTTAAAACTCCATCACTGATTAGTCCTTGTCACGTACAAAAAAGACAGGTAAAAATTCCAGAAAACCTTTACAAACGGCCGCGTTGTACCAGAGTATTGCAGAGGGATGGGACAAACCCTCAGCCCACACTTTGCAGGCAGGATGGATGCAAGCTGCACCACATTCCTTGAACTTCTTACACTATTCCAAAGGGCCGAAGAGGTCCTGTGGCCTCCTGGACAAACCAAGTGTGAGTCTGGAAAATGAGGACAGCGGGAGCGTTTCTGTGCACGGCGCGGCCACATCCGCGCTGCCCTGGCTGCGTGGGAGGGACACGAGCTGCACAAAGCTCTCAGCAGCCTGAGGTGACACCTTCTTGGGCCACCGTGTGACCCTCCTGAAGCCCTGGTGCAGCTGAACAGCTCAGCACAGGGCTGTTGATAAATCCATCTTCATCCCTCCGGCATCACCCGGCTCTGGAGCAAGTTCAGTATCAGGTGGGGATGTCTGAGTTGGAGAGGGGACATATCCAAAGCAATCATTTGAGCCTCCTTTTTTTTTTGTTTTTCTGGTGACTTACTGTGTCTGTCTGAACCTCATTTGGAAAGTGTGAAACACCAGAGTCATGTGGGAACAGAAACCATGGGGTTCACAAGGTCCAAGGTAGCAGGAGGACTGCAGACAGGATGGCTTTCGACTCCTCTCTTCACTTCCCATCGTTCTGCATTCTGACCTTCTCCAGCTCATTCTTCATGAATGCAAAGGCTGTTTTGTCCCTCAGTGCCTGCACCTTTCCCCAAGAGCAGTCTCATTAAAAACAATTTTTGCTCTTCCTTCCAGGATGGGGTTGTTTGGCAGCAAAAATCAGCTGATGCCCAATGAGAAACACACTTCTGGAGGCAACCCAAAAATCAGGGGAAAACCTCCTCCTGCCCCACCCAAGGTAAGCCTGCAGTTTTGTGTCCTTTTGGGATCCCCTCCATAGCTCAGTTGGCGTCTGGAGTGATGCAGGCAATATTTAGAATCACAGAATCACAGAATTATTTGGGTTGGAAAGAACCTGAAAGCCCGTCCAGCTACACCCTCTTCCATGGGCAGGGGCACCTTCCACTATCCCAGGTTGCTCCAAGCCCTGTCCAGCCTGGCCTGGGACGTTCCCAGGGATCCAGGGGACATTTCCATAGCTTCTCTGGGGAACCTGATCCTCCCAGCTGATCCCTTTTGGGCAGGGGTGGGAAGGGCTCCGAGGAACCTTTCAACTATATTTAAAACCTCTAAAATACTGTATATTGGTACTTTGAAATATCTTCTCATCAGCACTTTGAAACCCAAGCTGATGTTGCTGACTTGCAAGATGGGTCAGATTCAGGCTAAGATTCAGAGTTGCAAACCACAATGGAAACTTCACCACTGTGAGTCCTCAGCGGGTTCAGTGAAGAGGGTCTGCAGCCAGTCTGCCTTGGGGTGAGCTGAAAATCAGAAATTCTGGGCATCTGCTGCTGCCTTTGCATTCCCTCATCCTCTGCTGGCATGGACACAGAGCAGGAAGGAACTGGGGAAGGATTTAGGAGACCTCAAATGATAAATTTCTTGTTTAAGCTTTGTAAGTCACTTCATCTCTGTTGCTGTCCAAAGGACATGAAGTTGTTTTGTCTTTCCTTGCCCCTGCCAGCAGCCAGCACAAGAGAAACTCGAGGTGCAACTCACGTGAAAACCATCTCGAGCCCTGGCAGAGGGGAGGAATTGCCAATCATTGCTTTTTTATGACAGCTGGAGATGTCCTTTGCTTCCGTTTCTGAGCTCTCCCATGGCTATTCAGTCCAGTTTTCATGACAGCAGATGTCAGATTGACCAAGAAGATGTTATTTTCCTAAATTTCATTCTCTCCAGCTCACTGGAGAGGAGCCACTATCAGTATAAATACAGTATCACTTACCACCTTCTGCCATTCGTTATTTGTTGCCACAGGCAGCACTCAGCTCTCACATGTCAGGGGAAATTCAAATTTCTTCCACTTAAATGAGAAATGGCAGCAGATGAGCAGCTCTCCCACCCCTCACTGCTGCTAAGTTGGGGTCACAGAGTGGTGCAGGCAGAAAACACGAGGTGTTTTTAGTTCTGTGTCTGTATTTCACCACTTTTGCATGTGTATAAAAACACGTGGTGTGGTCAGACACCCACCATAGGCACTGTAAGGTGGGTGAAGGACACTTTCAAACTGTTATCCCCCAAAACAAGGTGGTTCCGTTCCAGCTCATTTGGAATTGTCATCTATGGAAAATTTGCCAAATTTGCCAAGGGCCAAACCAAACCAGGGGCAAAGTCAACATTTTAAAATCGTGCCCAGATGAGTTGCAGTAACTATTTCATTTCACAGTCTACAATTTCCTCCTGAGGGACAGTGGAGGGGGAGCTGCAATCCCTGCTCTCTGTGACCAGTGACAGGAGCCAAGGGAACAGCTGGAGCTGTGTCAGAGGAGATTCAGTCTGGATATTGGGAAAAGGTTCTTCCCCCAGAGAGGGGCACTGGAACAGCTCCCCAGGGAATGGTGACATTCCCAAAGCTGCCAGAGCTCCAGGAGTGTTTGGACAATGCTCTCAGGGATGCACAGGGTGGGATTGTTGGGGTGTCTGTGCAGAGCCCAGAGCTGGATCAATGATCCTTGTGGGCCCTTTCATCTCAGGAATCACAGAATCACTGAATCATAAAATATCCTGAGTGAATACCCATCGAATATTCTGTGATTTCTACAGTCCTCTGATTAACCTGCTGTTACAGCCACTGCCTCTGGTTTTTGAATGCAATCTTGAGCAAAGATTACACCCATGATCCTTGGGACAATTATGGCAGACAATATCTCTGGTTTTCTGCTTCCAACAATTCTGCAATTGCCATTTCTCAGTCGGACCGTTCCTATCTCATCCCCCACTGACCCAAAATCTGGCATTAGTGAGCAGGGGTTGGATAGAGCAGGCTCCAAACGAGTGGGCAGCAGATTTCTGCTTTAACTCAGAGGGAAGCCAAGGGCTATTCCAGCTCTGAACACCTCATGGCAAAATGTGCTCAAGCCATCACAAGGAGGGGAGCCAGGCACAGGGCTGCTGGCTGGCTGCAGTGGTCTCTGGACCAGACTCTCACTCGTCTGTGGAGCTGAAATCAGTTCTTCCTGAAACGCAGCAAAGTGATAAATATCTCCTTTTTCCTTTCTATTTCTATCGCAGGGGAGACAAGTTATCAACAGCTCTCATCTAAACCAAGCCTCTGCACAAGGTAAGGTTCTGTTTTCTTTGCCTGCCTGTGGGGTTTTGCAGGGTGGTGGTCCCCAAATGTCAGGGTTTGAGGACGAGCCATGGCGTCACAGGCGTGTGGTTTCTGTGTTTGCAGCCGTGCCAGGCAGGGAGTTTATCAGAGTGGCTCAGGAAACTCACTTTACACCACCAAATCCTTGCAGCTGCCAATTTTCATCAAAGAAAACCAGAGGGAAAAGCATTCCCTCGCCTTTGGAACCAGGTGATCCTTAAGGTCTCTTCCATGATTCCGTGGTTGGAGGAGCAAAGGGGGATCTGAGCCCGGAGCTGTGTGAGATTTCTCTGCCTTGTCTGCAGCGTGACAAGTCACGGATACTTTATCCTGCCAGCTGAAAATTTCAGAGGAAATAGCAGGCATCAGAGAGGCTACAAAGAGAAGGAGAAGAAAGGAAAGAACATAAAATAAGGATGCACAGAGATGGGCTGCTGGCTTCACCCACCTCTGCGATTATCTGTGGGTCGCAGATGGTGTTTGGAGATTATTTTCTTTTAGCAGGGAGCCCTCAGCTCCCTCTGCCCAGCCTCCAACAGCAGTTCATGTGTGTTTCTGTCAAAGAAGTTCTGCAGATTAAGGACAGAGAGAGAGATAATTAGTGGGGGGGAATAGAGGGAGCTTGGAAGAGGGCAGCTAGCAACACATGAAAGTTCTTCAGGTGGATGAAAGGGGAGATGGTGTAAGGGAAGAGAAAAGGGGGTGGTGTATAAATGGGATGGGTGGAATGGCAGTGTTAGGTGTTCTTAGGTCTTATGGATGCTGATGGAGGGTCCTACCGTGGGCCAAGCAGAGGAAATTCTGCAACATCAAAATAGTCTTCAAATTTGGCTTTTGTTTTGGAGATCAAATTTGTGGGAGGTGAAAATCCTCAACCACGTGAGCTGGGGTGTGTTTTCATGGAAACACCGTTTTTTTCGAGAAACTACATTTTTTTTTTGCAGAATTGTTTTCATGGCACATTTCCAAGTGTCTGTGCTCTCCTACCTCCCCAGCTGAGCAGGGATTGGCAGTTTTTCACAGGATTTTTATCACAGAGTTTTTATCACACGGTTTTTTATCACAGGATTTTTATCACAGGGTTTTTTCCACTCTGGTCAGAGTCATAGCAGAAATTGTGATCAGAGAGGCGGATTTTACTTCTCCTTCATGCCCAAAGGCAGAAGTTGAAAGATGCTAAAAAATGGATTAAGTACAATATTAGCCATTTTCAACTCTCAAAACTAATTTTGTTCACGAGATTCAGTTCCAGTTCTGGAGGAATATTCACACTGACAGTCTGGAAAACTTCCTATTTTTCTCTGCCAGTGTCTGAGTTTACCTGAAATGATGGTACATCTGACTGTGCCCTGGATGGCAAAATGGGCTGATAAGAACCAAGATATTTGAGATACCAGAGATCTTCTCCTAAGCGACAGCAATTCATATAAATTGAAAGAGAAAGCACAAAATCCAGGCAATCACATAATATAAAAAAAATAAATTCAGAGAGATTAATTAAATCCTGTGGGAGCACTTTAAATTCAATCAGGAAAAATTATTGGCTATTGGAAACGTGGCATACAATGTAAAATCAACCCTTTATTTTCCTTGGGTTTTTAAAAATTTTTGTGAGTTTTTTTTTTTTTCTCTCTTTGTGTTTTGATTTTTTTTTTTTTTTTTCTGATCTCGAGTTGTTGAAATTGTCTCATGCTTTCTAGCTTTCACACCCCAGTCTCAGAATTCATTTATTTATTTATTTATTTTAAACAAAAACCTAACTCCTCCTGACGTTATTTATCCTCATGGAAGTAACACAGAGGCGGGCAAGGGGTGCAGACCTCTGGATTCAAAGTGGTGCATGTGGCATCACCAATCCTCTTTTCACTTGGGGTGATTCTTCCACGATGTGAGCTTCTCATTCATTTTAATACCATTCCCTAAGCAATCACAAAGTTTTTAAGGCTGGTTTTAAGTCTCAAGGCAAAATTTTAATTTTGAACCTCCAAAGCCACCAGCACTGCAAAGTCCTGGCCTGTGGTGGAGCCCAAACCCAAAGTCCCATGGCTGAGCTGCTGTTTGCTTGCTTTGGATGGGTAAAACATAGAAAATAGGTAAAATAACCCCTGCCCTTGCCCTGCCAGCTGCTCACAGCTGGATTTAAATCCCAGTGATGGCAAGAGCTGGTGCTTTGGGGAGCCTGTCCTCAGGCATTTTAATAACCTGTAACAGCACAAGGAGTCAAACTCTCTGAGAGGTCATTTCTTCTGGTGAGGAACCACAACTTCTTCCACCTCTTCGTTTTCTTGCTGCTGACCAAAATATGAACAGGACTGAGTTTCAGGGTGTGGAAGCTCAGCATGCTCTGGAACTTGAGGTCTTTTGCAGAATCTCAAAGTTAATACTGAAATTCTCAGTCATTTTTATTGTTACTTGAATGTGGCTTTGTGTTTGAAAGGAATGCTGTTAGAAAAGTGAGTTTGAGCTGAAGTGGGAAAAGGAAGGGGTGTTTCTACTGAAAAGGCTGAGTTTTCAGTGAGAAATTAAAACTTCTCATCCAAAATTTTTACCTTGATCTGGAGCACATCTGAGGAGGAGAGGCTGAGGGAGCTGGGAAAGGGGCTCAGCCTGGAGCAAAGGAGGCTCAGGGGGGACCTTGTGGCTCTGCACAACTCCCTGAAAACAGATTGTAGCCAGGGAGGGGTTGGGCTCTTCTCCCTGGTAAAAAGTGAAAGGACAAGAGGAGATAGCTTTAAGTTGCACCAGGGGAGGGTTAAATTTGATATTAGGGAAAAAAAAATCATGAAAACTGTTACCAATTTTCAGATCAGGCTGCCCAGGCAATGGAATCACCATTCCTGGAGGGATTTAAAAGCCAGGGGAATGTGGCACTTGGGGGACATGATTTAGGGGTTACCTTGGCAGTGCTGGGTTAATGGTTGGACTTGATGATCTTAGAGGCCTTTCCCAAGTTTAGGAACCAGTGATTCCAACCAGCCCATGCCAGACTGAAACAGGAAGCTGAGCCCATTTGCAGCAGCAGTAACCCATAGCTCAGAGTCCTGCAAGTTGTCACTGACCCCCTGACCATCCCAAAAGAGCTCTAAACCAATGGGCGATCCTCTGGGGCAGGATCAGCCTGGCTTTGTGGCCACGAGGTGCTTGCAAACACCTTCCATTCAGGACAAGCCAGCAGTGGAGGACTGGTTGAATCATTCCTATCGAGCCACCAAACTGGCACTCAGCCTCTGCAAACCCTGCTGGTGTCAGACTTTGCTGACGGCAGCTCTGAGCCAGGACGTGTTTGGCTCCCAATCAAAGTCCTGGGGCTGGCAGCTTTATGTGCAGAGCTCCTCACAGCCCTGGCCAGCCTCTGGTGGCCTGAGTGGATCAAACTGGCCAAGGCAGTGTTTTCCATGTGTTTCTTGTGGGGTGATGGATTCAAGGACAGGAAGAGCCCCTTTCATCATGAGATGGCAACTCCTGCTGGCTCGGGCAGAGAGAGCTTTTCTTCTGGCTCATTTCAGTGTGCAGTGTTCTCAGCGCCTATTTTGGGATAAGAGGTGATAAAGTATTTTTTTCGGCATACAAACCCTTTTTGTCCTTGCTTTATTCCCTCTTTTTAATTTCATTTATTTTCGCTTACGTCAGCCACTTCAAGATCAAAACTCCATTTCCATTTTCTGGAGTGCACAGCCACTCTGGGCTTGAAGATATTTACACGTTTGCTCCTATTTTTCCAAGCAGGAGTGTGATCACTGCATGATTTCCCTTTTCAAGAGGACCAGGAGGGTGTGTGTGGATGGTTGTGGATACACCTCACAGGAGGCACATTCACACCCTTTCATGTCTGAGCAGATGTGTGATAACAACTTTCTCAAGGAGGCAGACACACACACAGAGAGTTTGGGTGCATTGCTAATTCCAGCTGCCTCAAGGGGAAGCCCCCAACCGTGCCAGCTATTTTCAGACTTCAAAGCATTCTCCCTTGTGACTGAGCATCCTTTTCCCATCCTGGGAGAGAGGCTCTGCTGGAACCTCTCATGGATCTCCGGTTTCCTTCTCAAAAGCCTGAAGGGAGCTGCTCAGGGCTCTGCTTTCCGAAGCTGCCTTTCCTCCCACGCTGACCCTTTCTCCTCCCTAACAAATTGCCATCGGAGCAGCAGCCAGCCCTGCTCAGACACGGACCCCGAGCTGCCCCAGAGACTCGCTTATCTGGCTGTGACAAAGGGCCAGTCTGGCTCCCTTGCTGGTGGCATTATTTGAAAAGGTCACCCGAAGACAGTGGCTTGACAGGCTGTTTTGAAAAATGCTAATAATAGGCTGTCCATCGGTCTCAGTGCATTAATCAGGCTGAGCACAAGCCGAAGCCCTGCTGCAGCACAGTTCCCATTCTTTCTTTTTCTCTTTTTCTTTTAATTTTTCTTCTTCTTTTCATTTTCCTTTTTCACTTTTCCTTTTTTCTTTTTCTTTTTCTTTTTCTTTTTCTTTTTCTTTTTCTTTTTCTTTTTCTTTTTCTTTTTCTTTTTCTTTTTCTTTTTCTTTTTCTTTTTCTTTTTCTTTTTCTTTTTTCTTTTTCTTTTTCTTTTTCTTTTTCCTTCTTTCTTTTTCTTTTTCTTCTTTTTCTTTTCCTTTTTCACTTTTCCTTTTTTCTTTTTTTTCTTTTTCTTTTTCTTTTTCTTTTTCTTTTTCTTTTTCTTTTTCTTTTTCTTTTTCTTTTTCTTTTTCTTTTTCTTTTTCTTCTTTTTCTTTTTCTTTTTCTCTTTTTCTTTTAATTTTTCTTTTAATTTTTCTTTTAATTTTTCTTTTTCTTTTAATTTTTCTTCTTTTCCTTTTCCTTTTCCTTTTCCTTTTTCTTTTTCTTTTTCTTTTTCTTTTTCTTTTTCTTTTTCTTTTTCTTTTTCTTTTTCTTTTTTTTCTTTTTCTTTTAATTTCTCTTTGTTTCTTTTTCTTTCCTTTGAATTTTATTTTAATTTTTATTCTGCTTTCCTTTTTCTTTTTCCTTTGAATTTTATTTTAATTTTTATTCTGTTTTCCTTTTTCTCTTTCTCCTTATTCTCAGTCTCCTTCTCCTTCTCCTTCTCCTCCTTCTTTCCCTCCTTCTCCTTTCCTTTTCTTTTTCACCACGTTGTTTTGATTTTTGTGATCCTGTGCATGTGCTGATTCTTTTTTATAAATTTTTATTTGCCCAAAAATAGCTTCTCTTTTCTGCTTCAGCAGCTCTGAGCGTGCAGAGCACAGGGGAAGGGCTGCACTGCTTCCCCAAGAGCAGCCCCAGCACCTCTGAGGTTTGCAAACCAAGAGATTCAGCTCCAGCCCACAAGGATCAGCCCTGGGCTGGGTCAGAGCATTGTGGCACGTGGACAAGGCTCATAAAAAGGAGAGAGAGACACTTTGGATATGGGCAGATAGTGACAGGACAAGGGGCAGCAGTTTTAACCTGGCACAGTGCAGGTTTGGGTGAGATGTGAGGAAGGAATTGTTCCCTGGGAGGGTGGTGAGGCCCTGGCACAGGGTGCCCAGAGAAGCTGTGGCTGTCCCTGGA
Source organism: Sturnus vulgaris (assembly GCF_052056855.1). Classification (NCBI taxonomy): domain Eukaryota; kingdom Metazoa; phylum Chordata; class Aves; order Passeriformes; family Sturnidae; genus Sturnus; species Sturnus vulgaris. Next base: position 111,999,414 of record NC_142245.1, on the reverse strand, counting down.
TCCCTGGAAGTGTCCAAGGCCAGGCTGGGCAGAGCTTGGAGCAGCCTGGGATAGTGGAAGGTGTCCCTGCCCATGGCAGGGGGGATGGAATGAGATGATCTTTAAGGTCCCTTCCATCCCAAACCATCCTGTGACTGATTCTATGATCTGCAAGGAAAAGTGTTCAGCAGGGAGGGATGACAAGATACCAGATGAGCCCAAAGCACAGGCCAAAGACCATAAGCCTAGGGAGAGATAAATCCTACAAACAGCCTCAAATAACAGAAACTGCAATGACATTTTACTTTTTTCAATCAAAAAACCCATGTCATTTCAAGTCAAATTCCACAGCCACCCTGGGAAGTGTTGCAGTTTTCATTTACCACTGTGTAAAACTCAGGCTGAACTCTGACAGGTTATTTATGACCCTTCTCATTCCACACAAACCCTCTTTTCTTATTGACACTCTGGATTTTGTGGATGGGGGGGGTTGGTTCTGCACTGTTTTAAAAATACACAGGAAATGCTTTGTTAAATCAGTACTAATCCCTGAGCTGATGTTGTGGTGAGCAGGAAAGCTGGGTTGGTGGAAAGGTTGGAATTGAGGGTGGGAGGGTCACAGAGCCCCATGATTAGGGGCTGAAATGCCCCAACATCCCCCCAGGTGAGCATCAGGCCACTCAAGGAACAGTCTGGATTCAAAGGAGTGAATTCTTCTTCCAGATCAATTGTTTGTGGTTGCACTGTATGATTTTCCTGCCTCAAGTGACCGTGACCTGGAGCTGGTCAAGGGGGAGAAACTCCAGGTCCTCTCCAAGTAAGTGACCTGCTGCCAGGAGGAAATTCAAAGAATGAGCACAGGGAGGGTGGGAAAGGGGGAACCTTGGGGTCAGCCACCACTTTGCAGCTGACCAGAGCTGAGCCTGAGCCTTGGCTTTGCTCCAGAGCGTGGCTGTGGGTGCCCTTCTTCTCCCTGCACGGTGACACTTCTGTGGGTCAGGATATTCTGGGGCTGGGTATTGTCCCTGCCTGTGTGGCATTGGGACCCTCAGTGCCTGTGGGTGCAGAAGCAGCATAAATAACAACAACAGCAAAAAACAGCTCCTGTCCTGTGTTTGTGCTGATTCTGCTTCTGCAAAGGATGTGGGTTGGGTGTAGTCAGAGGAAAGGACAGAACTGAGCCAGACACTCGTGAGGTTTCATTTCAACTTCTTCTCAAACTCCCCACAGAAGAGGCCCAGTCCATAACAGAGGAAAGGTGGGCTTGGGGCCCCCAGACCCTGGGGGGCTCCTCCATCCTTGACTGCTCTGTGAAGTGGCCTCCAGAGGTGACGTTTCTCACCCAGGTGCCATGGACTGGGACAAGGAGATGGAGAAGCCCCTGCATGGGGATGGTGGCTCAGTCAGCAGTGGGACAGCAAGGTGGGGTGTCTGGAACACAAGGGAAGGAGCAGAAAGGACCCCAATTCCTTCTTCAAGAGACAAAATAAGCCCCATGACACAGACGCCCCTCCTCTCACTCGAGGTTGTGACAAAGGTTTGGGTCTGTGGTTACTCCACGTTCATGGAAAGAAATTGTCACCTCCACCTGAAACATGAACAGCCTCCAACCTGGTTTTGGTCCTGGGGAATCCAGAGGGAACTGCAGAGTGGATTGTGGAGTCCTAGTCCATCTGCAGTGCTCAAACCCCACAAACCACATCCCCACAGCCCCAGCTGGTCACAAAACCTCCTCTGGGCACTCACACCTTTTCCTCTGCTCCCTTTGCAGCGAGGGGGATTGGTGGCTGGCAAAGTCCCTCAGCACTGGGAGGAAAGGATACATCCCCAGCAACTTCGTGGCACAAGTGGACACTTTGGAAGAGGAAAAGTAAGTGGGAAAACACATACAGTGCCCTGGATCTCAACAAGGTCTGCCCAAAAAGCTCAGGACAAGTTTTTAAGAATCATACTGGTGTGGAAAGGGAGGATGAGGTTGTTATGGGGAAAGTGGGCAAAGGTTCTTGTCCCACTGATTGCACCCACTGTGGAAAACAAGGATTTGGGGGGGACACCACAAAGGTTATGGTGGCAGTGCCAGGGACCATCCTCTGGTCCCACCCCCACAAATGATGTTAAACCTCCTCACCTTCCAAGAGAGTATCCATATGTAAACTGGGAGTCTCTGGATGGGATGCACTGATCCAGGTCTTGGACCTGCCAGGGACCACACCAACAATTTAACAAGACAGAAAACTGAGTGCCAGTGCCCAGACCCAAAGTGGTGTTTGTTAAATGAGCCCATGTGCAGCCTCCCTGCAAGGAAGATTGAATGAAAGACTGGAGTCAAAAGAGTTTATTTTGCCTATAATACAAACAGAAAGAGAATTTTTTTCCATGAGTTATCCTCCTCTATGGCATTCAGCTCTAAATGATCAGTCCTGCCTGCAATCTCTTCTCAGAGGAACCCAACCATCACTGAGTTCAGCAAATTTTCAGCAGTGCACAGAAATATGGCTGAGACATAAAAGCTCTTTGTATCCAAAACCTGAACTTCTCCTGTGTTTGGGATACTGCACATCTCATCTACTCCCCACGCTGTCTGAATTCCCAGGCTGTGAAACAAGCCCAAAGTGACCCAAATCTGGTGTTAATCTACCCAAAACAATCTATTACTGCCACTTTCCAGAAGATAAAAAATTACTTGCTGGTAAAAACAGCCTTCAGTTTCACAGCGTAATGATTTTTTAAAAAAATAACTAACTGGAAAGAATTCCATTTTTTTAAGAGTTTTTCCTTTTCAAGCCATGATTTTGCCTTTTCTGCCTCCCAGGTGGTATTTTAGAACTCTGAGCAGAAAAGATGCTGAACGGCTGCTGTTGTCTTCTGGGAACAAAGTTGGCTCTTTCCTCGTCAGGGAGAGTGAAACCACCAAAGGTGAGATCTGTGGAGCAAAGGTAATTCCTCGTTGTCGCCCAGGCTTGGAAAACGTTCAGCAGAGCTCTAGGAGTGAGCTGTGGGTTTGGAGGGCAAAGATTTGCTCATGATCTGCTCATTTGTGCAGTTCTGGCTGTGGTGAGAGTGGCTCTTCTACCAGAGTTCGTGGCAGAGACACAGGAACACAAATAAGCTGATTTTCCAAAATAGTTTAGGGGTTTTCTTTTCCTTTGCTTCCCAAGGAAATCTCTCTCTCTCTCTCTCTCTCTCTTTTTTTTTTTTTTTTTTTTTTTAATATATTTCTGCATACTCTTGAAGGAATATTTCTCCTGTTTGCCACAGAAACTTGCAGAATTATGAAAAAAATCATTTTCCCAGGGAAACATGCTTTTCCTGACTGTCTGTAGCAAGGGGAATTCATACAAACCAGAACTTTTGGAAGCAGAGTGACTGGAGCAGGATAGATGGATTTCACCCATTTTCTTTCCATATGAACATATCTGACTTTTAAAAAAGTGATCCAGTGAGGATGGAAAGGCCAGAGCATTGGGGCCACTCCTCTTGAGTAGTGGATATAGTTATTAACTATAATATATAACCATGTAATTTCAATTTCTTTGTTCCATGCTATTAATTCATAGAGTTTGGTAGTTTAGGTTGTCCCATGGGAATTCCATATTGTCTCTTTCCTGCTTTTTTCTCCTTGCATCCTCTGGGCCATCATGTGCTTTTACAGCATGGAGGAAATGATGCTCATGGTGGTCCCATGTTCTGCTCTGAACCAGATCCATGGAGTAATTCAGGAAAGTGTTTCAGCCTTGCTGTCATTTGGTTCCTTTCCTTTCAAATGGATGCAGGAGTCTTTCCTTATCACATGGGAAAAGGTGCTTTGTGTCTTCCCAATAGAATCAAGGAATTGTTCAGGTTGGAAAACCTCTAAGATCATGGTGTCCAACTGTGACTGGATCAGCAGAGAGCTGGAGCATCCATCTGAAATCACATGGAACCTTCTTTTCCTTGACTTGTTTCCCAAATACTTCCAAAGGCCCCAGCCAAACAGTAAGAGAGGGAACAGTGGTTCCTCCATCTTACAAATGGCTCTTGCCTAATGTAGCACCTCCTCCTTTTCTTGTCTCTTTTTTCCTCCTATTCACAAGGGAGGTTCCCAAGGCAGCATCTGTTCCTTCCACCATGGAGGGGTTCCTTCCACCATCCCCACAGAATTAAATAGTGCCAGGTCTGGATGGAGCAGCTGGAATCTCATCCTCCTGTATCTGTCTCCCTCAGCCAGCAGGCAGTGGGGCTGTGTCAGCCTGCAGCATCCTGCTTTGAATTTCCCCCTCTGCCCCGTGCCTGCACTCAGCTCCACACGTCCCTGCTGAGCTGATGCCAAGCAGGAAGGCTGCTATCCATAAGGATTTGCAGCTTTCCGAATTTTTAGGGAACATTCAGTTCAGGAAACATTTAAGAGATTTGTTTCTATGCATTTCACTTTATAAGTCACTTTTACTGATGTTTATCGGTTTCCCTGCTACCTTTGTGGTTCTTTTGCAATGATCACGCTTGGATTTATCACCACGTGCTGCTCTTCTGTTTATCCCGTTCCCACTCTCCCTTTGTTTGCTGGGATATTCGGGCAGCTGGTGTGATTGTTCCTTGCACCCAGGGACCAACACAAAGCAAACACTCGTGTGCTGTGCCTGAAGCTCCACACATGTGGCATCTCTAGGTACCACACATGCATGGGATCAGAACTTTCCCTACATTTATTTGGGACAATTGTCCCCAACTTCTGCAATTATCGGGAATGTGGGTGGGTCTCGGTCACACAGGGCTCGAGAGGAGGTGGTGGAGTCCTGAAATCCAAGGAGAAATCACCAGATCCTCAATGCCTTGTCTCTGCTGTCAAGAAGAATGAGGTGTGTGATATTCTCCATTAGGAGATGTGGGTTCCCCTCCAAGGAAGCCCCATATGAGTCCCAAATGCTCAGATGTGTCTCTGCCCTGTGCTTTTTCTGATATTTAGGATAAAACATGGGTATTATTCCTTCCAACACCTCATCCTGTGAATCATCCTGAGTGCCCAGCTGCTACCTGAGCACTCTGTGCTTTGGACTGTCTGAATGACCACGTTTGATTCACCTTAGCCACAGCTTCCTCCTCCCTGAAGAGAAAGGGAGAAGACACAGCCAGACATCTCCAAATGTGCCCTGGAGCTGAATTCCTGATGTAAAGCCCACCAAGAGATGTGCAGAGCAATGCCATGGAATTAACCCTGCCCTTGCAGCCCTGCTGTTTTTTTTCTGTTTTCCTTCCCCATGATGTGTGTTTTCATTCACCTGGCACATCACCAGCAAAATTTGACCATCAGGGACAAGCACTGAGCTGAGCAACTCCTATTAGTGCCTTAAACTGGGGGGTTCTTGTCTCATACTGGGATGTGTCAGGCACAGCAGGATGGGTTCTGCACCCTGGCTAGCAGCAGCACCTCTACCCAGCCCGTCCTGAGCAGAGCCTCGTTTTCCTCATGGTTTGGGATGCAGAAACTCTGCAAATCTTCAGAGTCAGCATTTCTCAGAGTCCACAGAAGGCACATCCAGCACCCTGGGAAGATGGGGACAGTGTGGGAAGCAGGCTGGCAGTGAAATCACGGGTGGAGCACTGTCCTTGCTGAAGCTGCTGCAAATAAACCCAATCTCCCTGCCATAACAATCACTCCCAAATCTGCAGGGACACATTCCCCCAGCTGTGCTGAGCCGCGGGCTCCTGGCTCCCAGCAGGATTCCTGTGTCTCTGCTCCTGGCAGGAGGGACCTCACTGAGCTCAGCCTCTGCATCCAGCTCCGCTCCTGTGCTTCCCGTTGGGAAGGATTTAAGGGGCTGCTGAGAGCTGGAGGAGCAGGAAATGGACCAAACCATGTCCCCAGGTGCCACATCTACGTGGCTCTTAAATCCTTCCAGGGGTGGGGACTCCATCACTGCCCTGGGCAGCTGTGCCATGGCTGGACAACTTTTTAATGAGGAAATTATTCCAATAAATTTTGTACTCTGGTCTTCTTACCAGCTCAGGTCTGTGCCAGGATGTGGTGCAGGAGAAAGAACTCCTTTTGTCTATCCTGGATGTCATCAGAGGGAGCTAGGAATCAATGATTTTCATTTTCTGCTGTCACTGGGAGCAGGGACCTGGTTGGATGGGGCTTGGAGCAACCTCGTTTAGTGGAAGGAGTCTGTCCATGGCAGGAGGTGGAACAAGATGAGTTTTAAGGACCCTTCCAACCCAAACTATTCTGTGATTTTGTGAAGGAAGGATTGAATCTTTCCAGATTCAGTTCATTGCCCAAGGGAACAGTAACCAGCCATGGAGAATGACAGGGAAGCTCCAGCATGCTCCCTGCAGCCAACTAAACTGTGACTGGGGCTGAGATGGGTCATTAGCTTAATGACAGGGTAAGAATTAACAGTGGCAGCTGAGAGATTGGCCCTGTCTCTGTTTGGAAGGTGCAGGAGAGTTTAAAGGGCTGGTGGGGGCTGGAAAGGAGATCCTGGGGGAGAAAAGTATTTAGGATGCAACCACACTGGCAAACAGGGCAGGTTTCCTCTTCACTGCTGCCTCCCAAACCCTTGCAGATGTGTTTGTCATCAGCTCCTGGATTTCCTTCTGCAGGATCTTCAGTGCAGCTGCCTTCACACCACGTTTGGCTCCTTCCTTGAGCAGGCTTTGCCCTTTAAAAATCCCACACAAACCCTAAGCCTTGTCCCAGGCACGCCAGGCACCCTCTGGGTTTTGTGCCACATGAGCCCAACTCTCCTGGGCTGCAGCCTGGCCTGGGCAGTGTTTCAGTCTGTTTGAAATTAAAACAACATCATCACCCTCAACAGCAATAATGGAAGTTATTAATAGTTAATAGTGATAATAGTAATAGGAATAAGAATAATAAATAGCTGTTGTCATACTCTTTTCACAAAATCACAGAATCATTTAGGTTGAAAAAGATCCTTAAGATAATCAAGTCAGCCTTTGGCCTTGATAATAATGTTTATTATCATTATTTTGGAACTCAGGGCCACATGGGTACCACAGAGGAGCCAGCAGAATTATTTCTTTGCCTTTCCCTCGAGGTTTTATTGCTCCATTGAAGATGTTTCAGGGTTGTTTCTCAGTTGTTCAGCTGCAGGACTGATCAAATCAAAATAGCTTCTCCATTTGTCTTCTGCCTGACATTCATGGTGAAGGAAAGAGAATCAGAAGAGCTTCCTCTGCTGAGGAGACCACCACATCAAATTAGAGTTTCCCTGGCTCTGCATTTACACCACCAGGTTTTTCCATGAATTTTACACCACCAGATCTGGTCTCTGCAGGAAGGGAGTCCCCTCAAAATGATTGCTGGCACTTGGAAAAACTTTAGGCTCTTCCAAACTCTGCTTGTAAAGATTTATGATTGCTCCAACAGATCAAATATGCACAGAGGTGGGGTTTTTTTGCTGCTTTTTATAAAAGCAAACGTTTTTCAGGCACACTGCTGGTTCTGCGATGGAGAAACACCAGCCAGTGAGGATTTTATGTTAATAAACTTTCCCCTCACGTGCAGCCTCAGAGTTTTGGAGTTGCTGTGGATGGCCCTGCTTCTTTTTTTTGATCTTGCATGAACAGATGCACACTTTTAAACATGTATAGCCTTGTCTTTTCATTTAAAAAAAAAATCAAAAACGGGCAGTTTATCAGCCCAGGTGACATATTAGACTCAGAACAGCCCAGCAGGCTTGTAACAACTCACTCCAGAAATATGATCCAGACAAAAAGGGGAAAAAAAACCCCAGTGCTAAGCTGCATTGACTCACACTGGCACAGGCTGGAAGCTCTGCTCTGCAGCAACACCTAGTGATGCTTTTGTGCACTAAAACCCAACCTCTTGCTTTAGATTCTCATGGAGGGAATAGCAGGTGGCACTGGTGGATGGCTGAGCAGCTCCCCTGAAGCCCCAAAGAGACAAGATTCCAGATGGGAATCTCTAGATCTGGTTTAGCCACAGTCACAAGTTTGTTGCTGAACGAGACAATTCTGCTGAATTCACCTTCTGCACCCCCCCAGCTGAACCACTGACCTTGGCACAAGGTTTAATAATGTTTAATGCAGAGTAAAATGGCTTTAAATGGCTTTAAATTGAAAGATGACAGGTTTAGATTGGATGTTAGGAAGGAATTCTTGGCTGTGAGGGTGGAAAGTCCCTGGCACAGGGTGCCCAGAGAAGCTGTGGCTGCCCCTGGATCCCTGGAAGTGTCCAAGGCCAGGCTGGATGGGGCTTGGAGCAACCCGGGATAGTGGAAGGTGTCCCTGCCCATGGCAGGGGGTGGAACTGGATGAAATTTAAGGTCCTTTCCAACCCAAACCACTCTGATTTCATGCTGCTGAGGCTGGCAGAGCTCAGATGGGAATCTGGAGCTGTGGAAAGACCATCCTGACCTGTGGAACATCGGATTGCTCTGCCTGCAGAGGTGCTGCTGTCCCCACAGTGCTCCCATGGGGCTGCTGGCCACAGCACAGGCAGGTGTTAGTCCAGGAAGTCTGGACAGGATCAGTTAAGCTCTGATGAGCTTTTATCCTGTCCCCTTGCCTTGGAGAGAGGGAAGTGTGAACCTGTAAATCCTGGTGGAGTTTCCCTGGAAAGGCATCAGCCAGGGCTGGTTTGCAGATGTCAATAGCCAAGGAAAAAGGAAAAGGAGGCAGCTGGTCCCTGACTGGGGTGTGTTGGGACTTAGAAGTTTGGGAGTTCTAAAATTTTTTGTGCTTTTTGACACTGACCCCCAGGAGAACACTGCTTTGAGTTGAGGCCTTGGAGAAGGCTTCCAAATTTGAGTGATGGAGTTAAAATCACGGGTGTGTAGTTGGAATAGAATTGTGTGATTTCACATGGTGAAGGGTTTTGAATTTGAGGTTTTTATGATATAGTAATAGGTATGGGACAAGATGGAGATTCTTGGGAGCTGTCTCAGCCTGCTTTCTTCCTTCTTCTTCATACTTTCAGGCAGCAGTTTTTGGTTGGAGAGTTAGTGCTGCACTGCAGGTCACAGGTATTTGGTTATTAGGTCAAAAGTATAAATAATATAGGTGTTAGCTCTTAATTGGATAATTTAGCTTTAAAAGGCCTTGTAACTAACTAGATTTGTCTCCATTTTGCTCACTTTTAGCTGGTAGCTAGAAGTGTTATAGAACACTCAGTACTTTAAATAAGATTTAATAAACAACCAAGTCTGAACAAGAAAAAAATTAATCTCCTTCGTGTTTGTAATCCTAACTCTAAGTGAAAACAGAAGAAAATTAAAACAACTAAAAAATTTAAAATTAAACCACTAAATAGGTGGTGCACACGTGTGAGGAAGGAAAACATCTGTTAAGACTCAGAGTTAGGAATTCCCTGAAGAAAATGTCATAAAGTAAGCAGCTGGAAGCTGGAAAATTCCCTTTTTTTTTAAGTCCTTCATGTTTTTAATCCTAACTCTAAGTGAAAACAAACAAACAAAAAAACCAACCAAAAAAACAAACCACTAATTAAATAATGCAATTAACCCATTACAGGGGTGCAGTTTGTCCTCACAGCTCCTTCTCTCCCTCTCCAGATGCCTATTCCCTGTCTGTGAGAGATAGCAACTCTGCTCACGGGGATGTCATCAAACACTACAGGATCCGCTCCCTGGATGGAGGGGGGTACTACATCTCCCCCAGGATGACTTTCTCCAGCCTGCCAGAGCTCATCCATCATTACAGCCGTGAGTTTTCCCCTCCCCTCATCGATTTGTGTCCCGGAAGAGAGTGGGGACAGAGGGACAGAGGGAGGACAGGCTTGGGAGACACCAAAAAAAAACAACCAAAAAAAAAAAAAAAAAAAAAAAAAAAAAAGAAACCAACCAAAAAAAAAAAAAAAGCCAAAAAGGAATCAAAAGCTGCTCCACCCACTCTCATGGGCCAGCTGTGATCCTGCAGCCAGAATCCATGTCCTGGTTTCCATCCTAGGGAATTGCAAAGGTGAGCTCTGCCTCCAGCCCTAAAGTCAGGCAGTGTCTCCCATCAGGAAAGGAAAGAGGTGAATGCTGTCAGGACGTGCAGGAGGGATGCATGGGAAGCAGGCTTTGCAATTACTGGGCAGGATAATTTACTTCTCTATGGCTCCCTTTGAGATTTTTTTCCCTTTGGGACCATTTTGGGTGCCTTGATTCTCTGTGGCTTAAATTTTTCATGAAATCATAGAATTATAAAAGAACGTCATCACCCTCAACAGTAATAATGGAAGCTAATAATAGTTAATAGCAATAGTAATAGTAGTAGTAGTAGTAATAATAATAATAATAATAATAATGAATAGCTGTTGTCATCATTGTCATACTCTTCTTCACACAATCACAGAATCACTTAGGTTGAAAAAGATCTCTTAAGATTATCAAGTCTAGCCTTTGGCCTTGATGTTTATTATCATTATTTTAGAACTTAGGGCCACATGGGTACCACAGAGGAGGTATATAAAGAACAGATTAAACTATGAATGTCCAGTAGTTTGCAACAGATCTGTGCAAAACTGAGGGGAATTTGGGCTGGTTGGGAGCTTTCCTAATGGAAGATGCTCAAGTGGACAACCATCCTGGTTCTCAGATTTTCCTTAGGATGGAGGCTTTTCCTAGAGGAAAAGCCCTCTGAGACCACTGAATCCAACTGTTCCCCCTGAACTGCCAAGGCCACCACTAACCCATGTCCCCAAGTGCCACATCCACACAGCTTTTCAATCCCTCCAGGGCTGGGCACTCCACCACTGCCCCGTGTGGCTGTGGAGGTTTCCATGGGTTGTTTTTTTCCTGGCCTGTGTGGATGGAGCAGGAGGTTTTCTGTGCCATCCCGCTGAGCTGTGCTGTGCTTTGTCCTCATGCAGAGAAAGGGGATGGGCTGTGCCAGCGCCTCACAGCTCCCTGCACATCCCTGGTCCCCCAGAGACCCTGGGCTCAGGACGAGTGGGAGATCCCTCGGGAGGCTCTGAAGCTTGTGAAGAAGTTGGGCAGTGGGCAGTTCGGGGAAGTGTGGATGGGTAAGTGGAATTCCCTGCATTCCAGAAAAAAAAATTAAAAAAAAAGACATAAAGAGAGGAGATGGAACTCCCTTTTATTTCCCTAAAGCAATAATTATTCTGGGAGTGGGGATCCTTAAGGGTGAACACATATTTATGGGCACACACAGAGGTAGCTGCAGGATTCCTGGGAAGAGCTGGACAGCTCATGTTTGCACAGATCAGTGGTTGAGCAAGGGTGTCACAGGACATGGGTGTTGAAGTCACTATTTACTCATCTCTTGGGATATGCACTCATTCTTCCTGGGAACCCTGGGCACAACTGTAGTGACGCCAGTGATGCTAAGTCACACCCAGTAGGGTACCTAGGTGACATTTTCTCACTTTTTCTGCCTCTCTGTTCCACTTTTTACCCCAGATCTCCATCCCTGATGCCTTCCTGCCTACTGCTAATCAGCAGGAGAGGAAGTGGGGGGAGCTCAGCTTCCTTTGCCACCCTCTTTGTGGTTGCTGGTTGCCTTGGAAATCGAGATTGTGGACAGGACCAGGCTGAGTTCATGTGCTGACTGCACAGTCCTGCCTTTTTGGATGGCATTTGGATGATTGGAGGGCCCAGCTGGTGGGAGGCCCCAGGGGTTTCACCCAGACAGGGTCTGGGAGGGTTGTGTGGGGATGAGCTCACTGCAGGGACAATCCCTGGTGCAGCCTCGTGGATTGACAGCTGTGACATGAGTGTCCCTTCTCCTCTCACACCTGCTGGCACTGGGATTAACCACGTGTTTCTTCATGAGGGATTCAAGCTGTTCCTGTGCTTTTCTGCTCCATCAGCTCTTCTCCTTATTACACAACCCCATAGAGCCTGCAGAGAGCCCCAAATTCCCCCAAACACCATAATCTCTCTGCAGGCTACTACAAGAACAACATCAAGGTGGCAGTGAAGACCATGAAGGAGGGCAGCATGGATCCTGATGCCTTCCTGGCAGAGGCAAACCTGATGAAGAAGCTGCAGCACAACAAACTGGTCCGGTTGTATGCAGTGGTCACCAAGCAGCCCATCTACATTGTGACAGAGTACATGGCCAATGGTAAAAACCCTCCTGGAGCAATTTTCTGGGCTTCTGCAGAACCAGTTTGGTCACCTGGCCAGTGCTGCCATGCAGAGTGAGGGTGGGCAGGAGGGGTTGTACCAAATCTGCAAGAAAGTGACTCAAAAAATTTTGATTCTAATACAGAAGGAGACTTTCTGGGTGATGAAAAAACTATGGTGATGCTCCATTTGAAAAGTAGTTAAAGTTCTCCCCTCCACTGTTCCCAGTGGAAGTTTGTTTCAGGTTTTTACTCCCCTCATGGTAAAATTGTCCTTTCTTTTGCCCATCTTGTTTATAACACTTTAAACAATGAATGTTCAGCAATTTGCAACAGATCTGTGCAAAACAGAGGGGAATTTTGGGAGCTTTCCTAATGGAAGATGCTCGAGTGGACACCCATTCTGGTTCCTCAGATTTTCCTTAGGATGGAGGCAGATTTGTTGCATATATTCAGAGAAGCACCAGGGAAAACAAATGTATAGATTATTCAGAAGAGTTACAGCAGTCCCTCCTCTCCTGCAGGGTGTTTGCTGGATTTCCTGAAGACAGAAGAAGGAAGCCAACTGAATCTCCCCAAACTCATTGATATCTCTGCTCAGGTCAGTGAACAGTCACTGGGAAAAGGATCCAAGATTTGTTATTGCCTCAGTGGAATTCCTGCAGTCAGGCAGAGCAAAGATTTCCTGGAGAAAAACAGCTCCTCCTGGTGTGTTCTCTTAGGGATTCTCCTCATCCCTCTGGTGTCCATGTGCATATCAGTTCTGTCCTTAGGGCAGCCCTCTGAATGCTTAGTGCAGGGATAGAGATCTGGAGTTTGGGGTTTTTTTGGGGGGTGGTTCAGCTTATTTTAGTCTGATTCTATTTATTTTGCTTTTCTGCCTTGCTAGCAGGAAAAAGACTTTCTTTTTCTTTTTACCAAAAAAAGAAGAAAAAGCTCAACCAAGAGACTCCCAAAGCAGGACCAGCAGTTCTGCCCTTCTGATGATGAGGCATAAAGGATGTTCTGACCCTCAAATCTGGGAATATTGCTCTTTAGGAAAACAAACTTTTAACTTTTAAGCATCCCCAGGCTGCAAATTTTAATAGTTGCAGCTGCAGTGTAACATTTTTATCCAGAAGTGCCTCTAAATACAAATAGGGCAAAATTAGGGAAACCACATGAAGAATGAGAATGGCAAAATCTCTGCACTTTGGTCCCAGCCAGCTGCTGACAGAATTTGGCTCATCCAGAGCACAGTTAGGCTAATTAGGAAATATTGGGGGAAAAAAGCCCTGAAGCATCAGGCTGAATAAAGGTCTGGGATTTATCCATAAAATCACTCAGCTTCTCTTGTCAAAGTGGACTTAAGGAAACAACGTGTAAAGTTTGCTGGTTCCAGCCCTCAAACAGAGTTTTTTTTAATGAATTAGCAACTGGAGAATCTTAATATTTGAGGAAATGTTTTATAATAGTGAAAGACTTTCCTTCTTGCTTTAACCAGGATGAAAAGATTTAATTTCTTTGAAGCAGTGCCACTTCTGTAATTTTTACTTTGAACCGTCCTTAGGGGTGCAGGGGAACCTCTTTCTGTTCCTTCCCTCTCCACTACTGATAAATTTTCCATATCTTCAGCTTCATCATTGTTGTCTGTGAGATGTTATGGGGACAAATTCACCCTCCCTGTTTAGGGTATTTGACTCAATTACTTCCCTCCTTCCCTCCTCTCCTGAAATCCCCACTTCCCTCCATCTTTTATTGTTTCATTCCCTCTCTTAAAAATTATAGCCCGTGGTTTGTTTTCAATTCCTGAGGATAAAGAAAATGATCCCAATTAATCCACATTACAGAGCCCTTGGGTTTAGTGGGAGCATTTCCCAGAAATTAGCAAGATGCATTTCTGTGCAGGAGGAAATTGCTGCAGCCAGAGCAATCTCTGGGTGACTCAGAGCAAAGATTTTGGCCAATGTTACAAAATCATGGAACCATGGAGTGGGTTGGGTTGGAAGGACCTGAAAAATCATCTCATTCCAACCTCCTGCCATGGGCAGGGACACCTTCCCCTATCCCAGGTTATCCAAGCTCTGTCCAACCCTGGATACTTCCAGGGATGAGGCAGCCACAGCTTCTCTGGGCAAACTGCACCACACAGCAGGACCAGGATAACTGAACACAGACCAAACCCCCACACCCCAGTGATGCAAAACCCACAGGAGTCACCCTCAGCATGGGGTAGGAAGGATTTTACCCATCCCTGAGGCATTGGCATCAATTGGAAGAACAACTTTCATCCTTCCCTCTCCCACCCCAGCACCACCTCCCAGGGCAGGGACTCAAACATTCCCTGGGTATCTCTGGGAGGAGCAGCAGGAGGAAAGGGAAGTCTGCTGAGCTGTTTTGCAATCTGCTTGTCTGTGGTGTTGGGGTCACGTCACAGCTTAGCAGGCGCCCAACCCTCTCGTGTGCAGTTTTTGATCTGATGAGTTAAAATTAGAACAGCCTGGGCTGAGGCACTGGATCCTGTGGTCAGTCTTGAGGGTAAATGCTTCAAAACACTCTGGGCTGGAACGGGCCGAGCATCAGGTCCTATCTCATTAACATCAGGACAGGAAATTACATCAATTCTTCCATTTTCCACTGCAGAAAGCAGCCCTTGCACTAGAGGGGTGTTGACACAGGTTAGAAATGCAGCTTTGGAAAGTACGTGTGAGTATCCTGTTTGAAACCACATGTGATTTCTGAGGCTCATGTGAATCTGCATGGAGTGGAAAATTGCTCTGCCCTCACCCACAGGCACTGAAAAGCTTTAATAGGTGCTACCCCTGGACGGCAGGGGCTGCACAGACACACTCACCTTCCCAATAAATGCCCAATCCAAACCTGAGACTCAACCTGGCAATCTCTGTCTTCTACCAATCTCCCTTTTCAACCCCAGCACTCATCAATGAAATATTGCCACTGTCATTGATAGAGGCTCATCACACACCAGGTACTTTAATTAGATTTTAGGAATAAATTCTTTCCTGTGAGGGTGGGGAGGCCCTGGCACAGGTTGTACAGAGAAGCTGTGGCTGCCCCTGGACCCCTGGAAGTGTCCAAGGCCAGGTTGGGCAGGGTTGGGAGCAACCTGGGATAGTGAAAATGTCTCTGCCCATGGCTGGAGATGGAATGAGAGAATCTTTAAGGTCCTAAAATCCTTTTCAACCATTCTATAATTCAATGATTTGCTAGTTTGATTTTTGTGGTCTTTTTTTTTTTCTTTTCTTAATTCACATATTTTATCTGGAATGTTTATGACTAAAATCCCCACTGGAGAGCAGAGACTTGTGGCAGAAACTGGGAATCCAGTGATGTGGTTTCAGCTCTCGCTGCAGACACAACTCAGGGCTGTGACTTCTGAACAAAACAGAGAGTGGTGCTTCTGTTCTGCTTCACTTGGCTGCTCAGGCTGGTGAAGCTGAATATCTGCACCTGTACCAGGGCAATATCGATTTATTTACCTGTCTGCTGATCCACCTGTCCATCCATCCATCCATCCATCCATCCATCCATCCATCCATCCACGGGGAACTCGGGCACATCCACGGGCACGGAGAGATAACAACAACCCTGTAAAAACGCCGTGCTCTGTAAAAGTGGGTGAAAACCAGCCGAGATAAAATGGGGAGGTGATGATGATGAAGATGGGCTCTTCCTCCCCTCCCAGGTGGCAGAGGGCATGGCCTACATCGAGCGCATGAACTTCATCCACCGGGACCTGCGGGCTGCCAACATCCTCGTCTCGGAGACGCTCTGCTGCAAAATCGCTGATTTCGGTCTGGCCAGGCTCATCGAGAACGAGTACCTGGCTCAGGAAGGTGCGTGTCCTTATCTCCCTTATCTCCCACCCTCCTGCCCCCAGGAATGCCAGGATACCAGGCTGCCATCAGGCACAGGGCACCACGTGGCTGCTGCTGTCAGGCAGAGAAACGGAAACACCCCCAAAAAAATCCATTTCTAGGAGAGGCAGCAGTGCTTGGGGATTATAAAAACAACTGAAAACTGCAATTGGAAATGGGAAAAAAATTCTCCTGGTTCTGTTTGGGGGAGTCCTGCTGACTCTCCAGTTGTTTGCTGGAGAAATTTGATCTCTGCTAAATGAAAGCTGCTGCCTGTGGCCAGGTTTTCACAGGGATTCGGTCCAGAGGGAAGGAAATAACAGAGCTGGAGCCACAAATCTGGATCCAGCAGCAGATTCCAGATGTGCCCAGGCAAGCCAAGCCCTGACCACATCAGGTCCCTTCCATAGCAGAGGGACTGCTTAGAAAACAATAAATCAGAGAATCATTTCGTTTGGAAAAGACTTCTGAGATCATGCCTGTATTGAGCTCTTTCTCTGAGGTCAGGTATGAGATCAAATCATTCACATTGCAAAGGGACTTTACAGAGCATTAGGGAAAGCACTAGAAGTGACTGAAATAAAACAATTCAGTCAGGCATAAGTGGCACTTACCGGAAGATTTTCAAATTTTGGAAATCTGTCCCCTTCTAGAATTGGGATGAGATAAAATTCCCCCTAAAATATACTCTGAGGAAATGAAATTTAATAGTTTTTTTGGCTGTTTTAATTAGATAGGAAACATTCCTTTCAATTTCCTATCCCCAAAATACTTTTTGACACAAATTATACTCATTTCAACATGCAAAACTATTTCAGAGTAGTAAAAGATCCCAAATGTAATTCAGAAACTGCCATGAAGGAGAATTTTGACTTTGCTGCAAATTTTGAAGGCAGTTTTATCCTTAAGAGAAACTTTGATTAAGTCAGTATAATTCTGTTAATAACCAAAGGAGTTGCTTTTCCAGCAGAAAGCAGCTCCCATCAGCATTTTTCCAGCTAGCTTTGCTCTGGAACAACAGCTCACCTCTATCTGCTTTGAACAATTAATAGATTGCATTTCCCAGCCTTGTCACTCAGAGTGTGATGTGCAACACCTGAGGTGCTTATTTCACACCCTGGATTTCCAGTCCTGCAAGGATGTGTATAAATAAAAATGTGGTTTCCTCTGCAGCATAACATAATCGGTTCCCACTTACCAAGGTGGTTTTGCTGTTGGTTGTTTGTTGTTTATTTTTTTCTGTCTTAGATAAACTGAAATTGCAACCTTATGGTCATTGCTGTCCACAATGGGTTAAACAAGATCTTGGTGTACAAAATAAGATGGGGCTTATTTTGGTTTTAATATAAATATGAAGCTTTAAAGACTGAGGAAATTATATTTACTGTAATATTTATGCACTTTTGCTAAAAACAACCCCATTCTAATAAGTGATTTCACAGAATCACAGAGTACCAGGTTGGAAGGAGACCTCAAGGATCATCTGATCCAATTTTTCTAGTGGAAGCCAAAAAGTTTTATACAGAGTAAAATCCTACCGTTGTTGTCCCATAATAAATCTGCCAAATTGGTTTTGAATATTCCATCCAGCTCTGGGATGAAGCAGATCCTGGGAAGGATGTGCAGAAAATCAAAGGGCTAGAGCCCCTCACCTAGGAAGAATTACAGAACCATAATCAACAGCCCAAAGGAACCAGGGATCAGTTTTGGGGAATTCTTGTGCCTATGACAAGTAAGGGAGACGCTTTAACTCCAGGACTTATTTCTCTTTGTTTCCTTTGGGACAGGTGCCAAATTTCCCATCAAATGGACAGCTCCAGAGGCCATTAACTATGGGGTTTTCACCATCAAATCTGATGTGTGGTCATTCGGGATCCTCCTGACAGAGATCATCACCTACGGCAGGATCCCTTATCCAGGTACAGGATCCCTTATCCAGGCACTTCCAGGGATCCAGTGTTACTCTAGGTTTGGAGGCACTCACTGGAGTGCTCAGACACACACAGCTGTCTCAGAATCACACAATTGTTAAAGTTGCAAAAGGTCTCTAAATTGAATTAACCCAGCACTGCCAAGGCCATGTCCCCAAGTGCCACATTTACCTGTCTGGTAAATCCCTCCAGAGACGAGGATTCCACCACTGCTCTGGACAGCTGTGTCAGGGCTGGACAATCCTTTCCGTGAAGAAATTGCTTTTAATATCTGATCAAAATGGCCCTTGGTACAACCTGAGGCCGTTTCCTCTTGTTATCTGAGAGAAGAGCCCGACCCCCCTGGCTGTCCCCTCCTGTCAGGGAGTTGTGCAGAGCCAAAAGGTCCCCCTGAGCCTCCTTTTCTCCAGGCTGAGCCCCTTTCCAGCTCCCTCAGCCTCTCCTGGTGCTCCAGCCCCTTCCCCGGCTCTGTTCCCTTCCCTGGATGCTCCAGCCCCTCAATGTCCCTCTTGTCACAAGAGGTCCTTCAAAGCTGTTTTGTCAAAGCCAAACTTAGAGAGGGGAATCAGGGAGGGGACAGAGGGATGGAGGGGAAGCACCACCCTGAGGAAGGGAAGATTCCCAGACACAGGAATCACCGCAGCCCCTCCAGCCCAGCCGGGGTGGGATCTGCTGGGAGCACTGACCTTTTCCCTCCTCCCTGGATGCTGAATAACTCCTGCTGGGCTGTGTTCCTCCCCAGGGATGACCAACCCCGAGGTGATTCGCAACCTGGAGCGGGGCTACCGCATGCCGTGCCCGGAGATGTGTCCCGGGGAGCTCTACAGCATCATCCTCAAATGCTGGCGCACCAACCCCGAGGAGCGCCCCACCTTCGAGTACCTGCAGTCGGTGCTCGAGGACTTCTACACCTCCACGGAGAAGCAGTACGAGCCCGAGCCGCAGCAGTGAAGCCACAGCCCCTGGGGACATCGCTGCAGGACAGCAGGGACAGCCCTGCGGGACAGCAGGGACATTACTGCAGGACAGCCACCACCGGCGGTGCCTCGGTGCGGGCGCTTCCCTTCCTCCCGTCCGCTGGTGTGGAGATGGGGATGAGGATGAGGAGGGACATGAGCGAGGAGGATGCTGCCAGCTCTGTGGTTGTCGCAGAGACTGAAGAGGTGGCTGACAGGACTGTGCCCGCCTGGCAGGCATCACCTCCGGCACGAAGAAAACTCCTTCGTGACCCACCTGGATAGAGAAAAGCCCCTCAGCTCCGCACCTGCGGCTGCAGGAAGAGGGTGGTGTGGGGATGAAGAATCTCTGCCCCGCTCTGATGCCACTGCTGGCCATAGCACACCCGCTTTGTGCCAGGGGCAGGGCTGGCAGCGTGTCCTGCCCGCGGCTCCTGGGGTCACACCAGCTCCGGAGCGCTCCTGCCGGGTGATGCCCCCGCTCTGCCTCAAGTCCGTAATAAAAAACTGGATACGAGGATTTCCCATTTCTTTATTGGGGCGTCAGGGTGTGAGCGAGCCCCTGTCCTTCCCGTGGCCACCGCGAGCCCCTGGAGGAGAAGGGAGAGGTCGAGGGATGATCCTGGGGTGGTACCCGGGGAGGGAATGGGGGGATGCCCGGGGAGCAGGAGAGATGTTCGTGATGTGGCCACGAGATGTCCCTCCTTCCCAGAGAATCTGGAAGGCTCTCGGGAAGTGAAAACTCATGTTAAAAAAAAAAAAAAAAAAAAAAAAAAAATCAACTTCGGAAATAAAACCCTTCCTCGCTTGGCTGAGCCTTCGCTGCACAAACTCCCCGTGCAGCAGCGCGGCAGGTCCTGCTTCACACCCAGCGCAGAGAGGGTTCAAATGAACCCTCAAATGCCATTTCCCTGGTTTCTGGTGAAGCTCCAATCCGGGGGAATGCCCACAGGGGGCTTCAGGCTGGGCTCCAGTCAGGAGTTTCACTGGGATGAGGAGTGGAGGGCAAAGAAAAAGGGCACAGATGGCACGTGGGAGGAATGTGAGGAGCACAGGAGTGAGCTGGGGCACGGGGGAACACTCCAGAACCATCCCCAGGGTGTTTCATCTGCTGTTTTCTTCTCCATGAAGCAGATTTTGAGTCCAGCTGTAGAGGGTGCACTTCACAGTGGAAAGGGATGCTATGGGAAAGAGACAGCAGAGATGGAAAGAGAAATCTCCAGTAGACCCTAAAACATTCAAATGGGGTTTGTAAGAAAGATGGGGACAGATTTTGTACCAGGATCTGTTGTGATGGAACAAGAAGTAATGTTTTTAAACTAAAATGGGGTCGATTTAGACCAGATATAAGGAAGAGGTTTTTTTGAAATGAGGGTGTAAAACACTGGCACAGGGTGCCCAGAGAAGCTGTGACTGCTCCTGGATCCCTGGAAATGTCCAAGGCCAGGCCGGATGGGGCTTGGAGCAACCTGGGATAGCGGAAGATGTCCCTGCTCATAGCAGGGATGAGAAATCATAGAATGAGATGATCCTTAAAATCCCTTCCAACCTAAACCTTTCCATGATTCTATGTCATGTGTATGAGAAAAAACACCCAACCAAGCCCAAGGCATGACACAGAATTACCTGTTCATTCCACCTGCACAAGAGCCTGGGAGAAAAAGGAGTTGTCCCCCCGAGGGAAAAGGAGGATTTAATGACAATAAACGATCTCCCAGACTGAGAAAGAAGGGAACTGGCTGAGATGACCCAGTCTCAGAAACGTTAGTGCAGAAACCCTAAGGTGTCTGGGATTTTTCCATGGGGATGGTGGATGGAGGTCCATGGGAGACCTGCACCCCTCTAGGACTGCACTGGAGCTGGATGGGAAACCTTGGGCTGTGGAAAATATCTCCATCTTCACAACCTGAACCCTGTGAACTCAAGGCTAGTAAGCCCTAGAAATAATTTAAGTTTAATCAGGCTTGGTCCAGTTCCTTCATGGTTCCCAAGTTACATGTGCTATAATTACACAAAGCCCATTTTAAACCACAGGGGAAAAAAGCCATTTATTCAATAACTTCACTGAAGTTGAAGGAAAACTCTTTCCCCTTGCTTGAACTCCAGCTTGGTATCTCCAAGATCCCAGGAACTCCATGCAGAACCAGCAGATTCCTGTTAATGAGATGATAACCAGGAAATAAATACAGATGAAAGCTATTAGACTCCTTGGCTGTTAATATTTTATTGAAGTGAAAACTGGATTATTTGTGCTAGAGCAAAGCAGGAAGAAGGGCTGCAGGGTGTCTGCTGAGCACTTGTACATTGCATTATCACCCAAGGCCAAAGTGTCAAGTGTTGCAGCTCAAATTAGAAAGGAAATGGATATTTTTATGGCCAGTTGCAGCACGTGGCCAAGCCCAGGGTGAACATAACAAGAGGCTGTGAGCTGAGCTTCCTCTGCACTGGCCACCACGGCCCTTTTTGTTCCTGCTGAACACAAACACATCAAATTTGTTCCCTGGCTCCATAATCTCCTCCACGAAGCCACTGGAAACTCTTCCCTTGCTTTGGGGAGCAGGCTGGGGCTGTGCCACCAAGCTGAGCCTCTCCAGGGGATGGAGGGAGAGCGTGATCTCCATGAGCAGCCATGGTTTTACAAAACATCCACAGTTTTACAAAGCACCCACCAAAACCGCTGGGAAATGGGCCCTGCAGCTCCTCCAGCACAGCTGGACAGAAAAGGACCTGCCCTCCTGAGCGTGGACACCAGGGATTGCAGTCACAGCCCCAGGGGAGGAGTGGGGTGCTCTCCTCACTGGCCTCCAGCCCAGGATGTCTCCAATGCCATCAGAAATCTCTGCAAGAACCCTTTTGTCCCCATTCCAACCTGGCAGTCTCTTCACATGGGTGAGCTCCAGCCCGAGGCTCACAGAGGTGTCTTGGAGCAGGAGAAAGGTGATAAAAGTGATCCAGGCTCTCAGATTCAAACTACCCAAGAAGAGCTTGTCAGGCTGTGCAAAGGTATTTTATAAGATATGAGTAAATTCCTGCCAGAGACAGAGCATGAACCCCTGAATGGTCCGGAGAAGGATTAAAAATATTATCAAGTGATGTCTATAATATCCAAAATAATCCTTTCATTTCTTCCCTGGGTGCCACTGGAATATTCTTTCCAATTCTCACACAGAAAGTTCAGTTTTCCGTTATTGGTCTTTGCTTTCCTGTTCAGTCTTGGTCCTGTTGCTCATCTTCTGTCTGCATCTTCATCTTCTGTCTGAAATTTCATCTCTGTGGGTAGTGTCTGGTCTTGTGCTGAGTTCATTGTCATTAACACCCTGTTTACAAGTGGTTTGAGGCTTTGGAGAGAAGGTTTTTGTGGTATTTCTCAGTTCTTCACCTTGCAGATGTAGAAATAGCCTGTGGCTGCAATGTGAAACCTTCCCTAGGCAATGGCTGTGCACTGTGACATCTTGGCAAAGTGGAAAGTGCATCTGGACACCTGGAGCCAGGGCCAGAGGGGGAGACAGGCATGGAAACATCAGCAGGTGCAGAGGGGAGAGAGGTGGGAATGGGAGGGAGAGCTAAGGAAAATCAGTGAGGTTTTCAGCTGGGGAGCTGCAGCACTGGGCAGTTTTTCTGCTGTCTGTCTCGTCAGGTGTGAGCTCTAGCTCTCCTCAGAACCCAGGCACTCCCAGCAGTGTGGATTTTCTCATGTCTAATAAAAGATTCAGCACAGCACACACTCCAACTGCAGCTGCACCCTGGAGCTGAGGGACGGGCTTGGTCAGCTGAGGTAAAACAAGAGCAAAGCAGCATCGAAGTCATGTCACAGAACCGTGGAATCACAGAATGCTTTGGAATAGAAGGAACCTTAAAGTTAATCTTGATCCAAGCCCACACCTCCCACTATCCCAGGTTGCTCCAAGCCCCATCCAACCCGGCCTTGGACACTTCCAGGGATCCAGGGGCAGCCACGGCTTCTTCACAGACAAGAATTTCTTCTTAATACCTATTCTGAATCTACCCTCCTTCAGCTTAAATGCATTGTCCCACATCCTGGGAAATGGGATTTTATTTCAATGCCATCCCATGCTGGGCTCTTGTTTGGAGCAGGACAGCACTGGCAGGCACAGCTCACCCACAAACACACACACTGCCACATTCCAGGAGCTCAGGCTCTGTCCCAGGGGGATAAAGGGAGGATCCAAGTGTCTCCATCTGCTCTGTGCAGGACAGGCTGCCTGGAGCTTGCCTTGCTGGCACTGCAGATCCAGGCTGCTGGGGAAGGGAGCTGGTGAGGAGCCCTCACCTTGCTCTGTTTTACCTCCACCCTCACACAGCGGGTTAAATATTCCCTGGCAAACCCCGCAGAGCAAACAGGGGCATCAATGTCCTGCCAGGCTGAGCTCAGGTCTCTGAGCTGCCCCACCAAAGGGAACAATGACCACTTTTTCCAGGAGGGTCCCCTCCCTGGCCAGGCTGCTCAGCAGCCCAGTGTCAAGGGAGAATTCACTGAGTCTTAGTTCAGAGCATTCCAAGGGTGGTGACACTGCAGGCTGGCTCTGACAAGCATTTGTGGCCATCCCTTGAGCACCCCCAGCTAAGGAGAAGCTGGGTCTGTGTGTCACAGCCAGGCTGTGAGCATGGCAGAGAGCACAGACGTGCTCCCGGTGGGAAGCAGAGACAAAATCTGCAACAAATCTGCCCAAGGAAAGTCCTCTCTATCCCCACTGGCTGCTCAGGGCAACATTCCATCTCTGCCAGCAGCCAGGAAAAGCCTACAGGGATAACAGGGCTCAAGGGCAGTGTTTTCCTTTGTCACACAGCTCCCGTGGCTGCCCCAAAGATGTTGGTGTTGGGCTGCAGGCAGAGGGCTGGGGCTGTTTCTGCAGGATTGCTCATTCCTCAGGGGGCTGAGCCAGGTGTTACAGCACCATCCCTGGCTTGGAAAGTCTCTAAATCACTGATTTCCTTGTTCTGCTCTCCCAGGGCTCCTGCTGCACCCATAACATTTGGGATTGCCCAGCACTGCAGACAGGCTGTGATCTGCCATGGGTTCTCCTTTCCTAGGCTGCTTCCCTCTCTCCAGGGTTTCCTCCTCCCTCAGTCTGTCCAAGGTCACTCCCAGATAAATTTAGCAGTTTATCCAGCATTGGAGAGAAGGGGTGGCCAGCTGCTCTGGCCTGCTCATGATCCTGGGAGCTGGCAACAGGAGATCCAGCTCTGACTCCCCTTGGAGATGAGGATGGCCTTGCCACTTTCGTGGTCACAAGTAAAGGATTTATAGCCAGCTCGTCCTCTCACCTTAAACCTGAACTACAGGTCTCTGCCAGCAAAGCAGAAGGAAGGAACATCTCCCTGGAGCCACCAATCCCTGCCACCATCCTCTAAATGCCAGATGTCACCCTGATTGTACCAGAGCCAGACGTTTTACTGGCCACCATTGTCTCTGTGATAGCCGGAGATTCCCCTCAGCCTTTCAAGTGTATATTTACTCATCCTCACCTGAACCTTCTTTCTGACCTTATCTTTCCTCTTTTCTTTTAAGGGCAGGCTGAAGCCACAGGGTGGAGACAGTGAAAAGGCAGCTGTGGCAGGGTGGTGAGAGTTTTCTGTGGTCAGCCCACTGCCCTGGGCTAGGGGTGCTCAGGATCATGATCAGAAATGGGAGTTGAAACCATACTGATGTCTGGGAATGAGGACTCGGCTGGAAATGGAGTAAATGGCTGAATCACCATCCCTGTAGGGATGAAAAGATGTGTGGATGTGGCACTTGGGGACGTGGGTGAGGGGTGGCCTTGGCAGTGCTGAGGGATGGTTGGACTTGATGATCCCAGAGGGCTTTTCCAGCCTAAATGATTCCATAACCGCAGGGAGCCTCCAAGCCACAGGGAAAAGCCTTGACTGGGGATTGTGCTTTGACAAAGGTTCTCTGAACAGGTAAAAGTGAGAGGCTTTACCCCTGCTTTCTTAACCAGATCAAACCTCCAGAACAACTGGCCTGTCTCATCCAGGAGATTAGAAATTAATATCACACCTTGCCTCTCCCATCTGCATCTGACCAACTTCCTTAAAATCACAGAATGGTTTGGGTTGGAAGACATTTTAAAGATCATCCAGTTCCAGCCTCCCTGGACAGGGACACCTTCACTAGACTTTGTCATCTTCAAACAAAGATCTCAGGGGCCTTTCTTTGGCAGGACAAACACTTCCAGGGCTGCTCTGTCTGGTGTTGACTTTCCAGTACCTTAAACTCTGGCACCTACTCAGTACAGCTGTGCTTGTAAATAAAAAAATACCAGCTCTTGCCCCTGGTCCTGAGGCCAGTTGGTCTGCTCTGGCCCTGTCCATGCTATTAAACTGTCAGCCTCCAAAATAGTGTGGACAGGTCCAAAATATATTTTGGGAGTTGTTCTTGATGTGTGCTGTCTCCAGCCTGACGCCCAGGGATTGTTTGGATTTTTCATAGTTTCTGGGAGCAACAGGTTAAGAGTTTAGCAGTGCAGATGATCACATTCCTGTCTATGTTGAATTTAATACTACAGATATATCTAATAAACACAAATTTGCCTGAAATCACCAGTGCTGGTTTTCATCTGGTGGACAGAGCCACCTCTCTCCGTGGGCCAACACCACAACACAACACCCAACTGGTCAGACTGGAAAAAGGAACCTCTGCCTTCCGTGGAGTGGCAAATGTTTATCCCAGGTGTTTAGGTGCTCCTATAGGTCCCCAGCCATGACTCTGTACGGGCCAGGAGCTCTCTGTATCTCCAGATCTCCTCCCCTTGGGCTGTGCAGCATCTCCCCACAGCTCCCCTCGCAGCCTTGGTGGTCTCCAGCCCCACCGCATGGTCGCTTCCCCCTGATAACTCCAGGGTCTCAAAGGTCACCCCAAGGGCAGCAGGGGGACATGTATCAAGCAGCCCCGACACGCTGCACTCCAGGAGTAGCTGTGTTTAGAGCCAGCCACTCTCTGATCTTCAATAACCTGGCAGCAGCCTGTAAACAGTGCGTTTGACGTGATAGCATCCTCCGTGAGCAATTTACACCCTGCCCCCAGCCCCCTGCCTTCTTCTCACTCCCACTTTGGCTGCTCGGAGCCAGAATTGCTGGGAGAGGCTCAGCCTGTGGCTGAGTGTTGGATGCAGAGGGCTGGGGAGTCGGGGAAGGCTGCAGGGGTGGGAGCACTGGTTTGTGTGTGTGCTCTGCCTGCAGGGTGAGTGTGAGGTGCTACAGAAGCACTGGTGGGGTTTCTAAAACATTGCCTTGCTTTGTGCCTTGTGGATTTGACCTTAAAAGAGTGGAACAGTGGAAAACTGCAAAGCCTTTGGTGTGGACTAAAAACATCCCAGCCCCAAGGTGTGACATGAAAATGTAAATCCATTTGTTGGGAATAAAGCAACACCCACCAGGCAGGTGATCTAAATTCACCTCCAGTTTCATAGGATACTTGAATAGTTTGGCTTGAAAGGTACCATAAAGATCAACTTGTTCCACTATCCCAGGCTGCTCCAAGCCCCATCCAGTCTGGCCTTGGACTGCCAGGGATCCAGGAGCAGCCACAGCTTCTCTGGGCACCCTGTGCCAGGGCCTCCCCATCCTCACAGGGAACAATTCCTCCCCAATATCCCATCCATCCCTGCCCTCTGGCAGTGGGAAGCCATTCCCTGTGTCCTGTCCCTCCATCCCTTGTCCCAAGTCCCTCTCCAGCTTCCCACCCTCAGCTCCTTGTACACAAGTAAGGAAGGCTTGAGCCCTGAGGATGGACTGTGTTTTACTCAGAGGGCTTCTCTTGCCCTTGTCCCACTTGGATGCAAAAGGAAGGAACGTCAGGACAATTCATTGCAGGGGAAATGCCCAACCAATGTTTGCTCTGAAGCAGGAAGAGTTAAAAAAATGGATGGAGGGAAAGGGATTGACCCCATTGCTCTATCTCTCATAGAAACATGGAGAAAGCTTTGAAGCTCCATCTCCAAA
Organism: Sturnus vulgaris; assembly: GCF_052056855.1. NCBI lineage: Eukaryota > Metazoa > Chordata > Aves > Passeriformes > Sturnidae > Sturnus > Sturnus vulgaris. The sequence continues at coordinate 111,972,680 of NC_142245.1, read as the reverse complement.
CTCTTCATCCTGCTTTGTCTGGCACAGATCTGGCTTGGCTGATCCAGGTGAGTCCCAGGCATAGTCTGGGTGTTTTTATGAGCCAGATATCATTCCAAAATTCCCAATAATCATTGTGAGCCTGGCCATCCTTTTCTGAAGGTGAAGAGAGCTTAACAGGATGGACCCAACCCATGCTGCAGCACCAGAGGGTCCTTCCATCTGGGGGGACAAAACAAAGCATGAAAGCAGGAGAAACCAAAGAGCTCTGCAGCCACATCTTCCCTTTCCTTTTTCCCCTGGCAAAGCAGCAGGTGAAGGCCACAGCACAGAGCCCAGCTGTGCTGGCTTCTTCCAACACAACCTCCCACGAAATCCCTGCTGTCAGCCCCACTCCTCCTCCTCCTCAGAGCAGGACAGCAAAACAATGCTGCTGTAGCCCTGCTGGCTTTGGAGCTGCTCGAGGTGACTGTCCATGCTCATCTGTGCCCTGTCCCCACGGCCACCCCTCTCCTCCCCTGGGGAACAGAACATGGGAATGTTCTGTGCCAGCAGTGGGAGCGTCACGGGGGAGCCGCCTGCGTCAGGCTCTGTCCTGCCATGGAGACCTTGACTCCTGCCTGGGAACAGCAAGGACAGGGCTGTGCTGGCAGGGTGGAATAACGGGCTTGGGGTGCAGGATGCTCCAGCCCAGCATCCCTGAGCTGGTGGCTCCAGGGTGGTGCTTCAATGGAAAGGGCCAGGTACCCCCAGCAGCAAGGTGAGCAGCTCCCATGGGATATTTTTTACATCCTGTCCTCCTCCTCCTCCCCACAGACAGAGGGGTTTGTACTCCTGACAAAGCCCTGATGTGTTATTTAATGCCTTGCTGGTGTGAAATTGGGGTTTCTTTCTATCCATATAAACATCCACACTGTTTTCACATAATAATGTGAAAATTATGTGAATATAATTGTGAATATGTGAATATAATATGTGAATATGTGAATAATGTGAAAATTAATGTGAAAATGATAATAAATCCACTGTGATTTTGATCAGGATTTTCCCTGGTCCACAGGTCCAATCAGCTGTTAGTGCTAACCCAAATGAGGACAAGGAAATATCAAATCCCTGGAATCCCTGGAGATGAGATGCAGAACTGCACCCACCATGCACAGGGAGAGTGTTTCAGCCTTTGCTTCAGTCCAGGCATCCCACCAGTATGGATAGTGGGGCATCTTAAAGAGAAATATGTTCTTAGCCAGAGAATGTCTCTTCTTCCCTGGATATCCCCTGAGCACAGCCAGCCTAGATGAAATCAGGTCTCCTCCTCATGCCTTTCCTGCTTTTTCTCTGAGGTGCAGAATCTGCAAGGTCCTGAGTGCCCAGCAAGATGGGATCAGTTCCTCCCTCCTCCCCACCCGAACAGGGGCATTGGAGCTGCTGGAAGCTCAGCCATCCATGAGCAGGGCAGCCCCTTTGCCCCACGTCCCTGAGAAGAAAACTCAGCACCAGGAAGTACCACAAGATCCCAAAGATAAGGTGTTGCCATTTTGGTTTTTACCTTTTTATTTTTTTAATATATATTCTATGTATTCTTTAAATTTTTTTTTATTTTTTTTTTTTTATGTGGCAGGACCCTAGTGGCCACCAAGACAAATTTGAGCCTCCCAAAACCCTTCATCCAACAGAGGAAAAGTCCAAACCCACCTACAAACACACCATGACTGCCAGTGAGCCCTCTAAGGCTCTTCACACAACACTCAGCCCACACTCAGCAAGAAAACAACAGAATTTGGGTGAAACACAAAGTTCAGTCTTCCCAGAAATGTCTCTTCCTGCTCCTTCAACTCCTCCTGTTGTTTCAGGAGACATCTCCATATCTGTCTGGTTTTTAGCTGCCTTTTCTCAACACAAGCCAAGAGCATGAGAGGGTTGGCTGCCACTGGTCTGCTGCTGCTGAGGAGATTTGGGTAGGCAAAGAAGTTTGGCACCAGGGTTGACATGAACAGCTCAGGCTATTTAAAAAGGGTGATTTAATCAGCAGAGGTATTTCTGCCCAGCTCCCTGCACAGTACATTTGGCATTTTGCTGGAATCAGACCAAGGCGTTTTATCAGGAGCAGCGAGGAAGGGAAGGAAAGGGCAAAGCAGATGTGGGTGATGATGAAGAAAAAAAGAGAGGCTTCCAAGGCTCTTCCATAAAGAAAAGCAAGGAAGAGAAAACAGAGTTAAAAATAATATCATGGCATGTTCTGGGCAGAGATACCAGCATCCTAGGAAAAATATACGCCTTTATTTTTTGCCAAGAGGGAAATAAAAGGGAGGATGAGGGAGGATGCTGAGGCTGTTCTTTGATTTGAAAACAAAACAAGGCCAAAGAGTAGAGACAGTCACTGGCATTTTTCAACAGAATCTGCATTTTACTGCTAAAGCTAAAGCAAACTGGGCTTGAAACATGCCAGGTGCAGGAATTTGCTCAGAGGAAGGAAAGGTCAGCTCCAATCCTGTGCCACCAAATGTTGCTGTCACAGTCCTGTAGGGAAATCTGTGCAAATCATTGGATGAGGTGAATGGAATTAGTGAGAACTCTGCTTTTTGCTTTCAGTGGTTGTCGGTTCAGTCCCTTCTGCTGTCAAGAACAGCCATCACCATGTAAGCATGAAGGGCCAAAGCCATCCAAGAATTAAGTAGAGACTCTCCATCATTTGAGAGGGAGTTAGGTACATGCATTCCTTTAAGGAGCTAACCATAAAGGCTTGTCTGGAAAGACTTTTGCACCATTTTAACTTTATCTCTTCAAGACAGCTCTGGGTTTTGTCTCAGCTGGCTGAAATTTTTCATGACCATCATTAATTCACTCAAAAATGCAGGTTTTGGCAGATCAAGTCTCTTTGCAAGTTCAGGCCAAATTTGGCAAGTCCAGCCATAAAAGAAAAGAAAAAAAAAAAAAGAAAAAGGAAAAAACCCAAACAATAAAAACCCAAAATGGAAAAGACTTTGATGCTTTTTACCCTGAGTTTCAAAATGACTGAACAATGCCAATTATCTCAGCCTTTCCTCTAATGACTGTCATGAGGGGTCCCAGTTTCTCATCCTTTCCCAGACTGAACTTGCTCATTATGGCTTTGTAAACGAGGAGCAAGTGCAGGCATGGACAGAACAGCACAGCTTGGAGAAGCTGAAGGTCTGAAAATCTGGGAGAAACAAGCAGAGCAGGCACTCCAGCTATTTCAGGTTTCAGAATAAGAAATAAAGGATGTGGCTGCACCACAACTAATGACAACCTTTGAACATCTCTTCAGAAGTTGTAACAAATATTTCTTTCCTTGGTGAATTGGATCACTCAGCTCAGTTCACTGATACAACATCCTGTCCCATGGTAAAATCCCAAAGTGGGAAATGCCAACCCAGTGGGGTCTGCAGAAACTACAGAAAGAAAACCTGCACACCTTGAGGTCCTAAAGAATTGCAGAAATTAGCAAAAAGCCACTAAAGGTGGTTCCATAGGGATTCCTCCTTCATTTCAGCCAATAATAGTTGTACTGAACACCCTCACATCAGCTCTTTGGTCCATAAATGTTGATAATGTTGATTCTGGTCCATTTTCAAGCATCCTTTGCTGCTGAGACACAAAAGCTGCTATGCCAGTTCATGGATCTGTAGGAATTTTCAGAGTTCTCCTCTGAAAATGCACAGAAGACAGGCTAGGTCACATGAATGGGCTTTGTTGGGCAGCACAAATATCACTGCTCATCCCCCTTCCCAGACAAATGGCACCACTCAGCCTCAGAGCCAAAGGATTCAAAGAAATGATCAAAGACGTTTTTAGGCATCTGGATTCATTGTTGTTCCCAGGATCCACAGTCAGTGATGCCTGGAGAGCAATTCAGCTGGATGGAGGTGTCTGCTCTAACATGAGCTGAATCCTTCCAGGGTCTGCTGAGTGGGTGACACCTCCAGTGACCACCACAGGACACATTTGACAGCCACCATGAGCAAAAAACGAGCTGAAAAACCACTTTGCTGAGATATTTTCCTTGCAAAAGCAATAAATGATTCAATCTTATCCTTTGCCTGGAGTCTGATCTGGAGGAGGTGTTGAGATGTGTAGGAGCCTTGAGATTTGAGAGAATCCTTTGCAGCACTGGGTTTCACTTGGAGGAAATGGAAAATCCTGGTGGAAGTTTCTGTGCTCATTGCACATTTGTGGCATAGAACAGCTTGTGGCAACACAGGGACAAAAATCCCTGCTGAAATCTGCACCTCCTGTTCCCTCCACTCAGCAAAAATTGTGTTTCTAATTGCCACAGGTGCTTTGGGAGAATTCCTTGGTTTGGGTGGATTTCTGTGTTCCAGGAGGGTTAAAGGGACAATCAGCTCTTGGTTTGCTCTGGAGGAACAACGTCCATTGCAATCAACCCTCGGTCACAAGACACAGGAAGAGCAGTGAACGCTGGGGTAAATGAGGAAAATTCGGATGTTAAAAATGCAGAGGGACTGCCAGGAAATACTGGGAGGATATCTGAAAGGCAGCAGGGGAAATGAGATGGAAGCAAGGTCTAATTTAGGGATAAACTCTCCAATTTGCATTTGTTATCCTCATCCCCCACCCTGCCTTCGCTTTGGCCATTTTTAGATCCAGAACCTTTTTTTAGGCTCCTAGATATTCAGGATTACTTTCATTTTACTCCAGCCATGCAGAGGTAAATGATCCTGTGGGATTTGCTGCCTGTCCAGACACCAGAGGTAAATTAAACCTGCACAACAGATACATAAACAGCTTCATTGCTTCCAAATCCATGTCTAGGGACTTCCTGCAGCTGGGGGGAAGCTGACTTTCCCCTGACATTTCAGATCTTCTCCCTGGACCAAATTCCCAAAGGCAGAGGCTCTGCAAAACACACAGTTGAGCCCCAAAAATGTTTTTTTCAAGATGTTCCTTCAAGTCAGGATTTGCTAATCACAATCACCTTGTACGAGTGGTGATAAAATTTCAGTAGGGCCTGTTGTGACATAGAGTGATGATTTTAAACTAAAAGAGGCTGTATTTTGAATAGATATAAGGAAGAAATTTTTACAGTGCGAGTGGTGAGCCCCTGGTACAAGGTGCCCAGAGAAGCTGTGGCTGCCCCTGGGTCCCTGGAAGCATCCAAGGCCAGGCTGGACAGGGCTTGGAGCAGCCTGGGATGGTGGAAGCTGTCCCATTTTACTGCAAGAAGACTGGACTAGCTGAACATTTAATGTCCCTTCCAACCCAAACTTTTCCATGATTCTTTGTGCAAATCCCAGAAGATCACAAGAGAGGGAGTCTGTGTCTATAAATCAGACTCCAGCTCCATCCCCACCGTGTCACTGCATCAAGGCAGAAGCAAAGACAGCACAGCCACCTGTGCAGGGGAGCAGCCTGAAGATGAAAGGCACAGCCTCCCCTCCGTTACCTTCACGCTCTACAAGTCACTTATTTTTTGTTACAGACTCGACCACCTTCAGCAAGAGGGCTGATGAGAAGGTCATGGCTCCTTTCTGGGAACCAGATGATTTTCAGTTTTGTTTTCCGGAGCCTAAGAGAAGCTGTGAACTGAAATCTCCTCTCCTGAAAAACTCAACCACGAGGCTTCCCTGCATCTTCCCTGCTGTGTCACAGAGAGGTGTCCACACTGGGACGTGGTGGGGATGGGCACCCAAACCTCTCTCCTTAGGAAATCCCTCAGTTGCCTTTTTAGAGGGAATGTGTCCCCTTGCAACCAAACCATGAAGGATTTAGATTTTTCAGCCATTCCTTCTGGTGATAGTCATTTCTACTGCAAAAGAAAGCATAAGAAGACATGCCACAAAAAAATACATTAAGCAGAAAAGCATTAAGAGGAAAACAAAATTTTCAGTCCTGCATCCCCTTTCCCCTTTCCAACTCATTTCAAGTGAATAATTTCTGACTGCTGCCACTGCAGGGCCATGGGCAGAGTGAATGGAAGCAGCTGAGTCCATGCATACTCAGTGCATGCAGGATTCCAGCTGGGAAGAACCACTGGGCACTGGGTCACAGATCCCTGATCACTCATCAGCAGGCCCTGAAAAGAGATGCAAGTCACTGCAAATGTCTCACTGATTTGGGGGCAGGGGATGGGGCGAAATCAGTGTTTTCTCATAAATCTGGACAACGTGTATATCACTCTAATTGATGTCAAACTTTCAGCCTGACATGCTTTATAAACCCTGGGCAGCTTTGATCTCCTTGTCTTTGCCTATAAATGCAAGGATTACAAAAACATTCCGAAAAACGTCACCAAAAAATGTCTTTCACCGAGGTACTTTGCTCCAGCAGATAAGACTAATAAGCACAGAAACCCCAGGTATTAGGAAACGAGGCTTTTCAGGAACATACTCCGGGGTGGAGAGAGAAGGGGGAGAAGCAGCTGAAGGATATTGATGCTTATGCTCCCCCTGTCATTATTTCAGGATATTGTTTATATCCCTGGGATGTGGATAAAGGTAGCTGTCACTTCTGGCACCGCTCTCCCCCCGGGAGATTACAGCGAACTGTGGCTGACACTGCCCAAGGTTGCTCTGACTGACAGCCCCCCGTGGCATGGTTACTGTCAGAGCCCTCCCAGGGCTGGGGGTGCCCGGCTCTGAGAGCCATGGAAAAGGGAAGGGGGGTTTCCATGAAGAAATGGGCTCTGCTCAGCCTCCAGCACATCCCCAGGCAGGAGGAGACGGCTCCTCTCCAGGCAGAGCTCGAGGATGCAAGGGGAGTTGAGGGAAGGTGTTTCACCATCCCTTTCCTCTCTACAAGGCTCAAATCCCAAGTGTTGGGGTCCTCCTCAGGTGTTTCAGTGCTCTGCTCCCAGGGGATGCTCAGGGATGGAGAGGGAAGGGGTCCTGAAATGCCTGCATTGAGCAGGGAAAGGGGAGCCTTTACATGGGGAAAAGTGATGGGAATGGAGAAATGTGAAACAGCAAGAGAGGCTGCGAGACTTGGCATGACAAGTCAGCACTCAGTTGTGGATTAAGAATAATAAATTTCCCCAGATCAGTGTCTCTGTGTGATCTGGATGTCTAATATCCCTTTATATTCCCTTTATCCCCTTTATACTCTCAGATACAATTCTATTGGCCAAACAGAGGCGCGAGGAAAGTCTGAAAGCACCTGAGATGTCAACAAAAGACCAAATGGCAGCAGGACCTGAGACTAAAATGACCTTAGACCCCCCCCTGTGACAACCAAATCCCACCCCAATATTGATGGAGCCACCACAACACCTCACTCCCCTTGGCAGCAGAGACTGAGGCATGGCCAGGTGGATGTGGACACCAAAATGTGGGATCTGCCTTCCTCAGTCTCCTTTCACAATGGAAACTCGTCTTCCCAACCCCTGGGAAGTGTCTGAGCCATTGGGAATCTCCATGGAGTTGTGGCATTATCTTTGGAGTCAGCTCTGGAGTTATCTCCTTGGTGCTGGGAAGGTCTCAGCTGGAGAGCTGGGCCCCCCTCCAGGCTTCAAGGGAGAGAGGGGTCAGACTGGGGACAGCCCAAAAAAGTGCCAAGAGAATGACTAAAGGAGCAGGAAAATCAGATTAAGGAGGGAGCAGTGAAACTGGTTAGTCTGAAGAGACTCTTGAGGAGTGAAATTCATTCATGAGAGGTAAAAGAAAGGAGGGAAGGGACTTTTAACGGCAAGGACAGGGAAGTGTGAGACACTCAGCATTGCTCAGAACAGCCCTGGCAAGGGTAAGCAGGGAGGTACTGACTGCCTTGGGGCAGGAGGAGGGGGGAGATGCCCTCAAGGAGCCCCTTCACTCCTGGGGTTCTTTGATCCTTGGCTGGGGCTGTGGCAGCTGCCATGGGATGGGACTTGTCCCAGGTATCTTGAGAGTTTTGGAACAAGATCCATTTCTGGGGGCACCCACAGAAGTGTTTGGCTACAGAGTCACTCCCTCTGTGCCTGCATCTGTCAAAGGAGCTGATTAAAACCTCGGGGGAAAGCAAAACCCAGGGGCTGAGACTGGTTTGTGATGGTGTTACTTGGGTCACACGGGGTGAACTCCAGGAGATTCCCTCAATGGAAAAGGGAGCAGGGATTTCCAGCCCTGGCAAACACAGCCCTGGCTGTACCATTCCAGTCTTGGATATATTTCTCCAGGACATTTTTCCCTTTCTCACTTTGTAGGCTTTTATTTGTACAAACAAGGTAGCTTTCCTTTCCACAAGGCTGAGGAATGCAACTGCCCACATTTGATGGCAATATGGTGTTCTGAAAAAAAAAAAAATAAAAAAGGAATCAGGCGCTTCTGTGAATTAAATGACATTGCTAATTAACATGATTTAGGATGGCAGAACATGTAGAGCTCACATTAACTCTCCTGCTTTGGGGTTGAAAGCAAGCTCCACTTTTTACAAGTCCAGATAAGTCTTCTATGAGAAATGGGAATTTGGCTCCTAAATCAATTAGGCCTGGCAGCTCTACAAAGGGAAATTTATAACGGAGCACAGAATTAACCCTTGGACCTTGCAAGTTGTCAGTCAGAGCTGCTGGGCTCTGCCTCTCGCCTCTTCCCCTGCTCAAGTCACACGGCCCAGAGAGAGAAATTACTTTGCAGTAATGCTGTCAGAGACCAAAGCAAATCTGATGCTCCCAGACATGTGGAGGGCACAGGCCTTGACCTGGGACTGCAACCATCTGCAGAAAAAGGATTCACCCCTCTGAGCACGGGAGGAAGGCAAAGCGTGCAGCATCACTGGTTTTCTGTGGAGTGCCTCTTGGCTGGACCTCAGTTGGGTGTGTGAGCAGCCCTGGAAAAGTGCAGGGTTTTTCTAAGATCCACCAGCACTGTCCTGAACTCAGCTCCATACACATAAAATCATGGAATGGTTTGGATAGGAAGGGACTTTAAAGCTCATCTTGCTCCAACCCCCAGCACACCTTCCACCATCCCAGGTTTCTCCAAGCCCCATGGACCAGCCTGGCCCACATCATCCATCTTCATGAAAGGTGCAGTTGGGACCCTTCAAAGGAAGTGAGTTTTACCACTTTGTCTGTCAGACATCATGACCACAAAGAGTGATGAAGGTGGAGTTCATGCCTAAACAATCTTGTAAATATGCCTTTGAGTTTGTTTTAAAGGATTTCGTGATCTCTCTTTTACAACAAACAGGTCACTCAACAGAAATCGTGGATGTCCAGTCAGTCTGACCCCAAGCCAGACTTTGGTGCCACTTCTTAACCTGGTCTAGTGGAAGGTGTCCCTGCTCCTGGCAGGGGGGTTGGAATGGATGATTTTTAATGTCACCTCCAACCCAGATCATTCTATGATTTCTTGATTCTTCACAACTTTGAACACAAAACATGATCAACTAAGGCCAGACATCCAGATTATTTTATCAGATTGATCCATTGCCCATTGACATCAGGTGCCATTTTAGATGTCCTCATCCTCCAGCTACTTTTCAAGACCTGCACAGGCCTCCCAACAGATCTGTGTGACACCAGATAAATAAACATCCTGAGAAAAAATGCCTTGGGGTTGGGACTAGATGGTTTTTATGGTCCCTTCCATCCCAACCCATTGTGTGATCCTATAATTCCATCCCAAACCATTCTATTCTCCCTTTCCAGTCACTCCAGGCCTGAATCATTTGACCTCTTTCAGATCCTGCCTTAGTCTGGCTCAATTGTCCCTCAAGTGTGTGTTTCTCTTCACTGACTACAAAGTGAGCTCGGGGTGATTAGCTCAGCTCTGGATGTTTACAGTGCATACAACAGAATTTGACCAGCAGACTCTCACCCTCAGGCCTTTGCTGTTCTGTGTCCCAGTGTCCCTTCCAAAGCTGAGTTTCCACCAGAAAAAGGGAAGAAAGCAAGCCCAAGAGGCCCTCCCACTCCGAGTCTGCTTACATCGTCCTTACACTAAATGGAGAGGATCCTAATAGGATATTTAGAAGAGGTTAACTCTTCAGAAGCCTCCGGCCCTGCCCTACATCCTGGATGCCTGCCAGAGCAAAGCCAAGGATAACAAACCAGCTTTCGTTCAAGTATTCTGAGCCAATTAAAAAAGACAAATTAGTTTGGCCTTATCTCTCCCTCCTCCTCCCCCTTCCCACCCTAGAGACAAGAGCGGATTCACGGAGGAATGTTTCTCCTCTGTGATGGCTCTGCCTCGCTGAACTCTTCAAGGTCTGTGATGGATGAAAGCTCTCTCTTCCATTATGCTTCCGACAGCCTGCTGGGTCCTAATGGGATGGGGGGGCAGGGGCAGGGCTGGGGGGACCAGAGTGGCAAAGTGGGGGGAAAGCTTTACGTGGAAAATCAAGGAGATGGAGCTAATGGACATCTCCTCCCCATCCAAGCTCAGCCTGAGGATCTCTGCAACCTTGCAAGCCCCAGTGCAAGATAAACAAGAACTGCCCTGTGCTATCTGCCCTTTTCTTCTGTAGTTCTTTATTCCTTGCATTTTTTTGACATGCAACTGCTGCACTTTCCATGTGCTGCAAGGAGAAACTCTGGCATGACCTGAGTGTGGCAGGAATGGGAAAAAAAATTGGCAAAGAAGGCTTTTGAGTAGAGCTGTCTGGTTCAGCTCTGGGCTTTTTAAAGATATCCCATGCTGGCTTGACCTCTGCCATGGTCTACACTCATCTGCATGAAAAGCAGGACAAAAACATCTGAGCAGCCGCACGGAGTCAGAGCAGAGCCCTATCTGCTCATGGGCTCTTTCCAAACCCTGGCCACTTGCAAATGTTTATGTAAAGGGTCTAAGAAGCAGCACAAGAGGAGTGATGCATCAACAGGCTCAGCTGTGCTTGGCCACATGCTCCAGAAGGAGCTCATACAGGGCACCCCAAAAGACTGGATGTTCCACTAAGGTTTTGTCTGGGTGAAGCAGCATCCCTGTGCTCTGCCCTGTGCAGATTTAGGGTGGCAGTAGCTGGCTGGGGCCAGAACTGTGCCAAGCACTGTGTCAACGACAGAGACAATCAAGTTCCAGTGCCTGCGTTTGGCACTGTTTTATTTATTAGTGGAGCTGTGTCCTGTGACGGAAAAGATCATCTCATCCCCAAGATTAGAAACCTACTTGTTCTTGTTATCCATGATAACACAGAGCTCTCTTCATCCCGTCCTTGCACTGCCTCTGTCTCACAGCTGGGGAGAAGCATGATGAGGCACTCGAGGAGGAGAGTTTAATTTCCACCTCACTTCCCAGACCAACACTCTACCCAGTGGATAACTAAATCTGTCTCACTTGGGAAACAACACACACTCTGGACAGCCCTAAGATACTCTGTCCCCACCTCATGGACCTTGGGATGAGGAAAGCCAAAACATCCAAGCAATTCAGGAGAACAAGACTCTTCAATTTCCATCCAGTCTCAGTCTCCCAGAGTCTTCAGGGATTTTGCAACATCCTGCTTTTGCAATCTAAGAGAAACACCCCAGGATGACTTCACAGAAATGCTGTATCCTTAGAGAAGGAGCAGGAAGGACTTTATAGAAAGGCCAATCCCCCTTGTGAAATATCTGTAGGGAAGGAGTTGCATTTACTTGACTTTATTGTGCAGTGGTTGGGAATGTGGAGAAACAGCAGCAGGCTGGGATGCCTGGGGACAGCCAGAGGGTGGGCTCTCAGAAACAGAATGGAAATCACAGGTATATCAGAATGGAAGTCACAGGTCCATAGAGAGAAGATGATGCTCATTTGTGCTTTGATATTTCCATGTGATTTAGGCTGAAAGTTGGGCTCAAAAGGCTGCAAAAGCAGCATGAAGTGATGTCCTCTCTTCTCCCTGTTGAATCCTCCTGACCAGACATTGCTGTCAACTACCAGGATACCAAAAAGGCTCAGATTTCCCACAGCACAAGCACCTCTCAGACACCAAAAGTGCAGGATTTCTGTTCTCACCCCACCCCTTGCCTCTTCCCCACCACTGCTACTGCTCTGGCAGGAGATCATTGCAGGGAGGGTGGCTCCTGATCTGCATCCTGACACCTGCCCTGGCATGGGCAAAGCCTCCACTGAGGAAAAGGACTCCTGGAGTCTCTAGGAAGTGGTAGGAATAGAGCTCTTGGAAACAGATGTGCACAACTGGGCAACTCACAGTACAGAGAATCACAGAACCATTCATTGGGAAAGCCTTCTAAGGTCAAGCCCAACCACGAACCCAGCACTGCCGAGCCCAGCACTAAACCATGTCTCTAAGCCTTAAATGTGATTTTTTCAAGGACTTGGTCTCTGAATAGTATCTGCAGCAGCAGGGACTTTGCAGAGATGCAGTCCAGCACCAGAACAGCCCTCCCAGGGCAGAGCTGTGACTGTACCCCGTGGGCAAAGTGCCAGGAGGGTTTTCTAGGAACCACTTAAAGGACCTGCAGGGCTTGAGGTCAACGCTGCATCACTTTCACACCAGCCCCAGGGACAGAGGGTGTAAAAGAGGCACAGGAACAGCCCCTCAGAGGGGCTCTGGCCAGGCTATAAAAGGAGCTGGTCTCTCCTGAATGCCACAGGGAGGGAACATGCTGTAATTACACTGGTGCTGTCTCCATCGACAGTGGCACAAACCAGAACCTTCCAGTTCTGCGGTGAACAACAGCCGAAAAAATGCCGGGTGCCCTTGGGAGAGGCAGCGTGCAAATTAAAGTTTAGTCTGAAGTTTCACTCCTCTGCAAGCTCAGCCCTGGCCTTGGGAAGGGGGTGTGCATGTGGGCTGCTGGGAGAGAGAAACAGTGGGAGAAAAAGCAGGAAAGGCAGAGATGGAGGGGGAGACACGAAAAGGAGAAAAGAAAGATTTAGGATAAACATATCCCAGCTGATAAGCAATCAGGGTCAAGATGGGAGAGGCTGGAAAAACTGCTCAGAATGAATGGAAAGGGTTTTTTTCCCTCTCCTGCTATGCTATGAAAGGTGTTAGGACTTCTCTCTATACAAGAGGCTGCAGCCCCTTCCTGCCAGGCCAAGGGTATGAAATCCTTGATGCCCCAGAGGGTTGGGAGCACATCTCCCCCTCAAATGGACGGGACTGGTCTGACCTCCAAAAGGTTTGGGTCAGCACCAGTTCTGTGGGAGTGGGGGAAATTCGGCAAGAAGAGAACACGATATTCCCATATTGGTATAAAAACTCCTGGAAGCTGAATGTTTGTAAGAGTAATCTCCATGAACAAAATTTTGTGGGGAAAAGGTGGATTTGGGAAAGAGATCCTGCATTCAATAGGATGGGATTGATGGTGACCAACCATAGGGCAGCAGAGCAGGAGCAGAAGAGGATCTGCATTGCAGATCAGAGGCTGAGCATCAATCAGCAAAGAGCTTTTATTCCACACTGAGATGCATAAACTGGTCCAAAACCTGGGATCAAGCACAGGGTCCAACTTGTGCACCATGTGGAGTTACAGGAGGAAGTGAGGGAAATGCAGGAAACAGCAACAAGGATGAGGAGAAGAGTGAAAAACACAGACAATGAGGAGCAGCTGAAGGACATGGAGTGTTCAGTTCTAGATAAGGCATGGGGTAAATGTGATATGTTCCTCATTTCCCTGTCTAGGGAGAGAGGAGAGAGGAAGAACAGTGTCTCCATCACCAGTGGTTTACAAGGACAGGCTGCACAAGGAGGAAAAGTTATGGAGGTTTGATCCAGTGTTTGGGCTGAGTTTTTCAAGGTCCTCTACCTGTCACAATATCCTTCAGTCCTGTCCACTTTTAACTCTTCCACTGCTGAAGATTTGCTCGAAATTCACTGAAGTTGGCCTCTTGATGCTCACATCTTGCAGCCTGTGTCTAAATGGGGATTTTAGACCCTTTTTAGCTGCTGGTGGCTCTCCCCAGTAGAGATTCCTGCTCAGAATGGCAGGCAGAGCTCAGGAAAAACATTTTTCAATCAAGGTATTTGTTAAAAGTCTCCCCTGTAAATCCTGCCCAGTGAGAAAACTGAACATTGACAATGAAGCAGCTGGGAGTGAAATATGTCTTCAAAAAGAAAAACAAACAACTAAAAGAAGAACAGGATCAGAATTAATGAAAGGACAATTCCATTTTGAACAGGTGAAGTACTAAATCCAACAGCCTCCCCCTTTGCTTATGACCTGCACACCCAGAAGAATAAAGAGAGTAAAAACACCAGCAGAAAAGCACAAAAAAACACAGAGTGAGAGAATTATTTGGGTTGGAAAAGACCTTACATGTCACCTAGTTCCAAACACCTGCCATGGGCAGGGACACCTTCCACTATCCCAGGTTGCTCCAAGCCCCATCCAGCCTGGCCCTGGACACTTCCAGGGATCCAGGGGCAGCCACAGCTTCTCTGGGCACCCTGTGCCAGGGCCTCCCCACCCTCACAGGGAACAATTCCTTCCCATCCATCCCTGCCCTCTGGCAGTGGAAGCCATTCCCTGTGTCCTGTCCCTCCATCCCTTGTCCCCAGTCCCTCTCCAGCTCTCCTGGAGCCCCTTTAGGCTCTGGAAGGGGCTCTGAGGTCTCTCCCTGGAGCCTTCTCCAGGCAGAACAGCCCCAGCTCTCCCAGCCTGTCCTCATAAGCAGAAACAATTCCTGGACTACTCTAAGACTTCCCAGTGGAAATTCTAATTAGACCAGACTGAAAGTCTCTTCCAACTCTGATGACTCTGTGATTCTCACTTTGGTTTCCCCATCACCTTGATTTGCTGAGCCATTGCCTTACCCCAGCCAGAAGCTCTGAGACAGGAATAAGGGCCGTGTCCTCAAACCAGGAAGAAATCTCATAACTCTCATAAACGAGTAAGCAAGGAGGTGCCAGATCTCCCTTTGCAGTCCTTCCAGAGCTGATGAAGAAAATCCAGCTGGAATCTCCATCCATCAGAGCTCATCCCATCTCACTTCAGCACTGTGAGTGTGATACCCAGGTGCAGCTCCTGCCTGTAACTCAGCAGCTTGCACCTGACTGAGGCATTGATTCCAGGAACACATCTGCTCACAATTTAAAGATATCCAAGGATGAAGAACCTGGGTTAACCAAGTGATTCATTTCCTATTGCAGCAACCACAAGCCTGGGTGGCTTGGCTCTGCTTTGCCATTTTTGCTAGATTAAAACATTTCTTTCATCAGGCATTTTTCTCCCCAAGGAGTTCTTCTCCAGTCACTTCTCCATCTCTTTTTCTCATAAGCCAACCAGACCAAGCTTTCTGAGCCTGCCATGCCAAGATTTCCTTTCCATTCTTCAGACAGCATCTGTAACCCTTTTCCACGTCCTTCCTCATTTTTCAGGATTTTCTCTAAAGCAGCAATGTGGTTTTCTCAGTGTCCAACCACAGACTATCCCAGCATCCACTGAGAGACCATCCTTCTAATTTCAGACATGTAGCCTGGTTAAGAATGACAGGAAAAGAGTCAGGGTGTTTTATAGAGGTAAAGAAATAAAGATGTTTTCATCCTTCCTTTCTACATTCTGAGATTTGGCCTCTTCTTCCAGGAAACAAGAGATAGGACAAGGGGAAATAGTCCCAAGCTATGCCAGGAGACGTTCAGATTGATTATTAGGAAAAATTTCTTCTCTGAAAGAGAGGTTAAGCATTGGAACAGACTGTCCAGGGAAGAGGTGGAGTCACCATCCCTGGAGATGTTCAAAAAACAAGCAGATGTGGAACTTCATGACATGATTCAGTGGGCATAGTGTGATGGTTGAAAGTTGAACTTGGTGATGTTAGAGGTCTTTTCCAACTTTAATTATTGTGTGGTTTGTTCCTTTCTATTTACAGTGAAAACTGATAATAAAAAATCAGTGGAGAATCTGTATTTGGAGGAACTCGTCTCTCTGGGGTGTGTGGGTGTGTCTTGTTTTTCACCTTCATTTTCTGAAAAGAGTGGGGAGGTTTCAAAACTGGGATCACCCCCTGCAGATTCCTGTCTTTCCCCCAGTTTTGGGAACAGGGCCAGGAACACCCATTGGCACTGACCCACATCACCCACAGCGATGACATCAAAGCCTTTGCCACTGGCCTTCGTCCTTGGCCAACCTGCAGATGAGCTCCCCAAAAAGCAGATGAGCTTCCAAAGACCTGACTCCTACCTGGAGCAAGAGCAACCAAGCCCACAGCAGCACTGACCCTGGACTGCAGGGATCTCTGAAAATCAGGCTCCCAAGGAAAGCTGGCTAATTAACAGCAGAGCCAAAGTGCAGCACTGTTGGGTGGTGGGGAGAGGGGAAGGAGAGGGAGGGATTGCTCAGGTGGGGACTGGTGTGGGTGTTTTAGGGCAGCTTCCTCTACAGGTCCTCAATACACCCACCCTGACCAGGTCCAGGGAGGACCAGGAGCATCTGGCTCACAGGCAGAATCCCACTGAATGCTGGATGTGGGATCCAGTGTAGGTTTGGAACAGCAAATATGAAAATTCACTGGAGGTTGAGGAGTGCTGGGCTTCACAGGCACAGCTTTGCCCCATCGTGTTCTAGAGCTGAAACAGAACCCGTGGAGTGCATAGAGGTGAGTGTCCCACCTCTCCTCCAGGAATGCCATGGAGAAATACAAAATGAGGGCAAGGACAGAGCAACGCTTCCCCAACACCCTCTTCCAGCCTTCAGCGTGTTCCTGCCGCGTGACATCCTGAGCTGGATAAGCTGATCTTCTGCTTAATCGCCCTCAATAGAACATTTTTTTTCCTCCACCCAACTGTCCAGTTGCTTTCCTGAACCCTCATGAACCTCCAGCTCGGCCTGGAGTTGATCCCATGCCCTGGTGTCAGGAGGCCAAGCTTCTTGCAGACGTTTGAGGACGCCGTGGGGGCCAGGGGAGCCCTATCAGCCTTTCCCACCGCTGAACTCCCGCTGACTCCGAGAGGAGCCGGCCAGACTCCCCGGGATGCTGAGCCCAGGCCACATCCCAAACAAACAGGAGGGAAAAGGCAGAAGTTGGCCCGTGTGAAAAATGAGAGGGGGAAATAAGGGGCGAAGCGAGAAGGGAAACGTCTGATTCATTACGGGCTTGTTTTGCTTTTGTCTTCTCCAAGGAGGAAGAGGATGGAGCGCCGTGGAAGACAGAGACAGAAGGATGTTTCCTGGCCTGGCCTGGGAGAGGATCAGATAGTGGGCAGATAACAATAGAAATGATGACTGAGACGAAACCACAGCCACTCGCTGTGTGGAGAGAGCAGCCAGCCCACCTCGGGCAGGGGAGGCTGAAGAGGAAGAGGCAAGAGCAAAACAGCTTCAGTGCGTGAGATGGCTGGTCCAGGTAGGACCTCTGCAAGCTCAGACCCTCCAGGACTTGTCTACCCCATTGCATGAGACTTTCCACACATTTATTTGAGGTGTGAGGATGCAGCAGTCCCACAAATGTGGCTGGGGATGGGCAGTGACCATTTACCACGACTCTGCCCACCACAGTTTGTATTTCCACCCTTGCTGTCCCTTCAACAGCACTTCAGAACTGCCACCCAAGCACTCGGTTTGAACTCAGCTGAGTCCCCAGCATGTGGGATTCTCACCAATCTGATGGGTGCAGAGGAGAGGGAGCAGTAAATGAAGGAGCAAGAAATGAAATTAACTTTGAACATCTTCTCAGAAAGGCCTGCTTTAGTTTCTCTGCTGTAAGTAAAACATGTTGTGGTCTTCACTCATCTCCAGGGCTCAACATGCAAACAGTCACCCAGAGTATGCAAACACAAAGTGCTGGTAGGCAAATGCCAAAGCCCAGGCTGAAGCCTGTTTGGGATGGATGAAAAGCCCAATTGTTCCCCCAGCACTGCCAGAGCCACCACTAACCCATGTCCCCAAGTGCCACATCCACAGGGCTTTCAAATCCCCCCAGGGATGTGACTCCAGCACTGTCCTGGGCAGCACATGCAGGTACCACCCACCCTCTGCCCTGGGGAGAGCAGTGTGGGGATGATGGCAGAGAGGATGAAGCTCACACATGTGTACAGGGTTTTCCTGAGGCTGTTATTTGCATTTCACTGTAAATTCCTCCAGTCTCAAGGATAAATTTTGAAGGGATGCAATGGCTCCTGAGCAGCTTTTTGGAGCTCCATGGACTCCAGAACAGCATGAAGTCTGACTGTTGCTATTAAACAGGAATGTAGGGGCCTAAAGCAAGACATGTAATTGCTTATTCTTCCACATCAAACAAACCTGCTGAGCTGACCAGAACTACCACGCCATTGGGGTGATGGGATTGCAGCAGACACCAGTCTAGAGCCACAAAATACAGCCCCTCACCCACAGTGAGTCACCCAGCAGCTGAACACAAAGTCCAAAATCGATGTTATCCTCTGCTTGATCACCCTGGGAACTGGACACAAGTTAAACAGCAAATAGGATTCAAACTGGATTGTTATTTATATTAATGACACAGTGGCAAAAAGAAGGCTCTAGGGAGAACTTTAAGGGGTTTATGAAGAGGAGAAAGAGGGACTTTTCCTATGGGTAGATAGTGATGGGCCAAGGGAGAATGGGTTTTTCTGAGAGAGGACAGGTTTAGATTAGAAGTCAGGAAGAAATTCTTTACTCAGAGGGAAGGGAAGCCCTGGCACAGGTTTCCCAGAGAGATTGTGGCTGCCTCATCCCTGGAAGTGTTCAAGGACAGCTTGGATGGGCTTGGAGCAACCTGGGATAGTTGAAGGCATCCCTGCCCATGGCAGGGGGTTGGAACACCATGATCTTTAAGGTTGTTTCCAACCCAAAGGATTGTATGATTTTATGATTCTAATTCATGTATAGCTTCTGCAAGTGGCTCTATGGACTTTTTGAGGGGTTATCCTGGCAGCAGCATCTTTACCAGGCCACTGGGCTTGAGTGAAGCAGAATAGGAAATTAATAACTTCATTAAAAGAAGAGGAGACCTAAAAACATCCTCTGCTCCTACCTTCACACACAGAGCCAAGAGGAAAGGACAAGCATGAAATCCCACCAATGAAGGAGCAGAAAGTAAATGTTGAGTTCCAGCCCCCTCACACCAGAGACTGCTCCAAGTGGGAGTCTCTGTGGGCTTGAAAATGCTGATTTGGGTCAGTATTTTTTGCTGCTGACTTTGACTGAAGCATGGCTGCCACGTGGGCTGGGGGAGCTGAGTGAAACCAGGCCTTGGTGGCCACGGATGAGGCTCAGATATGGCTCCAGATGTTCTGTGCCCTGCCTTGACAACCTCATTGCTGCTCTCTCCACTGCTGAATAAGCCAAATCTGACATGTTTGATCCTACCTGGCCATAAACCTCGTGTTGCTGCAGTAACAGAACTCCAATGTGCTCCTCTCTTCCTGTGTAACAGCTGAAGGGACTCTGTCCCTGCTGCTGTCACAGAGGCAGGTCCTGAGGGCTTAAACTTAAAATATCCTGAGTTGGAAGGGACCCACAAGGATCATCAGGAAGCAAAGCTGATGAGGCCACACCAATACATTATTACTTCATGCATGAGGATTCATTTGTCCTCTCTGTTTAACCCCAGATTTTTTTTTTTAAGCTATTTTAAGCATGCTCAGTTGCTGGTGGGATTTTGAAAATAGGTGTTTAGAGATGTAAAATATCTGGGGGGAAAAAAGACCCTGAGTGTAACAGCCAGTGAAAACCTGCCCAAGAAAATGCTGTTAGAGATGACCCATACTATAGGACATGACTCAAGCTGCCTCCAGCAGCTGGGACTGTCCTGCTGCAGAAAGCCTGGGACTTGCAGAAGGACCCAGAGAGGACATTTATTCCGATGAGTGAACACCCCGATTAAAAATATTGTCTGGATGGGAGGAGCAGGAATTATCCTCATTAAATTGCTGGTAAAAAAAAAAAAAAAAAGCCGACTCGATTTGGGCTGGTAGCCCCCCTTCACCACCCAGCCAGCCCTCCCTCTCTGCTCCGTGCAGGAGAAGGGCTCCTATCTCCTGAGAATCCCGATAAACCCTCCTCTCGCACCCTCCCCTTCCCCCCCGAAATAAAAGTGAGCTGTCTTAGTGCTAGGATGCAGAAACCACTTCCAAGCCAGCATTACATCAACATTGCAGCTGATAAAGGGATGCACAATGGAGTGTTAGACTAATAGAAAAACACAGCTCAGATAAGGCAGGCTCCTGATAGCCTGGGCTGATGTAAAATGCCATTGTCTCCCTTTCTGTCAGCTGAGTCACTGGAGCGATAGGGAATTCCAGTGGCAACGGGCAAGTCAGGGGTCAGAAACCACAAACCCTGGGCAAGGCAAATCTCCTGGTGTGGGCACTGCTGGGCAGATGGAGCTGGGGTGGCAGGACGTGGCTGGGGGTGCAGCTGGTGGCTTGAAGGGACGGGGGAGGATGAAGGATGGAAAGGGTCCAGCCTGCAGGACTGTGCCAGGCTCGGTGTGCAACAGAGATCCCTCAGCACCACCACTCCTGGCATGGGACCACTTTCCATGGCTTTTCTTTGCTGTTTCACCTCCCTCCCACTGCCTCATCCATCCCCTGTGGCTCTGAAGTCAAGGGAGAATGGGAAATCAGCTGGAGGATGCAGGGGAAGGAATGCTGGTGGCACTGCAGCCTCCCAGGTTCTTTAGGGTCCAGAATCCCTTCCACTGGACTTGAGCAGGCACAGGAGGAGCCAAATCTTGTCTCCAGCTGCTGTCCCACAGCAGTCTGAGAGATAAAGTGGGAGAGGCACGGAGAAGGACACCCTGCCCTCACCCAGCCGGTGCCAGGGGCCAGAGGATGTCTGTCTCCATCCCTCCAGTGAACGGGAACTCCCAGAGCCTGCCGAGGGCTGTGATAGTGCCCTGCCTCATGGCTGAGGGTGTTTTTTCCCTCCGTGGGCTCTTCTCTCTTTTTCCTGTGCTGCCCTTTGATCTCGTCTCACACACGAGGCTGCCCCAGAGGAGGAACTCCAGATTACGTGACGGGGTTATGTCATTTTTCCAGCGGACGTGCTGGCGTGGCTTGCAGTGGAGAGGGCTTTTTTAAGATGGTTTTAGGGTTTTTTGCATTCATTGGGAAGGCAGGGCCTGGAGCAAGCCTGGAGTGGGGATGCTGCAAAGGCCTCGTGTCACAGGGAAAATCTGGGACCCAGCACAGGCTCAGGAACCAACCCTGGTCTTTCTGTGCTTGCTCACACCTCAGTGGGAATATGAAGACTTCAGAGCCTGCCACAAGGCAGTGGATGCAAGCTCAGCCCTGGCTGAAAACTCAGTGTAAAAGCAGAAAATGGGTTTTATGTTGGGAAATGGGTGATGCTTTTACACAAATCCTCAGAGGTGGAGCAGATCTATGAGGGCATTGCACATTACAGGGGTAGAAGGCACAAAACTCCACTGATGAAGAATGAAATCTGTCTGAAAAGCTTCAAAGATTGCCCTTCTGCTTCATCAGAAGTAAAGACATGAAAAATAAAGTCTATTTCTACAGTGTTTTCTTACATATTTTTCTTCTGAAAAACTTCTGAGTAAGACCTTTCACTTTTTCCTAAACTAGTGGACTTTCTTACCCATCTGGTCAACCTGAAAATGTTGAAGAGTGCAAAAAAAAAGAGGATGGAAGCCCATCATTTATGTTTGTGAAGAAGCCAAGATGCCCAGGGAAAGCTGCTGAAAGTGGAAGATTTTGGAGGAGACCCTGTCACATAAGAAGCTCTGCCCCTTGAATCTCCATCTCTTTGCTTCAATAAACTGGTGCTGACCAAAAACACCCCATGAAAATCCCAGTGAACCTATTGTGAGTGTGGAAGAAGATCCAATCTGGATCTGGTTTCTGACACCAGCTGAATGGTTGGAGTGCAATTTCTTGTCATAATGCCTAGATTTAGTGCTGAGGTGGACCAGGAAGGAGAAAAGGGAAAAAAGGAAAAAAACTTTTCTGTTTGGAAAAAGGGAGGGATGAAGGCTCAACCCCCCCATGCTCATCAGGACTTCTAGGGGTACAGTTTGTGTTCTGGCTTGCATTGGTTTGTAGAGGTCTCTGGATCATAGAATGATGGAAAAGTTCAAGTTGGAAGAGACATTAAAAATCATCTCATTGCAACCCCCTGATATGGACAGAGATTTTCCACTAGACCAGGATGCTCCAAGCCCCATCCAACCTGGCCTTGAGGCAATCAATATTTCAGAGGTTGACCTCAGTTTTCTCAAAACTCAATATCTTTCTGGAAATCCTCATTCCCTGAGGGAATTGCCTGAGGCAGACGTGGGCCACACTCTGCACACGAGGGCATGGATGAGGGATTGCAG
Organism: Sturnus vulgaris; assembly: GCF_052056855.1. Classification (NCBI taxonomy): domain Eukaryota; kingdom Metazoa; phylum Chordata; class Aves; order Passeriformes; family Sturnidae; genus Sturnus; species Sturnus vulgaris. The sequence continues at coordinate 111,950,589 of NC_142245.1, read as the reverse complement.
CCTGCACTCATCACCTCTGGGACAGAGCAGGAGAAGAGGCCTGGCTTTGTATGGAAACTCACAGGAGAAATTCATTATCTGCTCTGGAACACCAATGAGCACCTCTGTTCTCATGTGAAATCCTTAATGACCACGGATTGTGAAATTTTCCAAGGAGAAAACACCATTCACACAATGAAATGCACCACCCCTTCTGGAAAGAAAGAATCCCTGGAAAAGCTCTCTTCCAGAAGAATCCATGATCCCTTTGACTCAAGACTGCTTGAAGAAGGGCTCTGCAGTGTTGAAGTGCACAAGAGGAAGGTGATCAAAGCTCCTTGAGGATTAAAATTCCAGTTTGTACAACCACAGTGCTGCCCCATTTCCCTCCCCTGACCTCGCTGCTTCTTAGATCTGGCTCTGAAAGGTGTAAGCTGTGTTGTGTTAACTGGAGAAGTGGTTGGGGGCTTCAGAAATGCAGGGAGAAGGGATTTGTGGGGTAGATTCGGGATTTCAGGGAAGAGAACAGCCAGGATGTGGTCTCAGATTCCTGCAGATGTCCCATGGTTCTCTTTTTTTCATGGAATCACAGGATCAGTAAGGTTTAGAAGAGACCTCCAAAGTCATCAAGTCCCACCTTCCATTTAGGAAATATTTTGGTGGGAATAGTAACAAAACACAAGAATATCCAGAGCAGATCCTCAAAGACCTTCTGACACCAGTGGGATTTCCTAATTGATGTGGTTGTAGGGATATTGGGGTCTCCATGAAACACCCTTTACCTCCACAGGACAAAACCCCTGGGGAGATCTTTAGCTGCAGGGAAATGCACAGTGTTTGTCCTCCTGGGTTCCTCATCCTAAAATATTGGGGTAGGATCCTACTGAAAGTTCCAGGAGCCTAAATTCAGGGTTTAAGACAGTTTTCCTCAGTGAAGATGCACCAGAGCAGCCAAGATGCCCTCATGGGGCTGGAGACAAAGGGAACACAGGTCATTTTTCTGTCCAGCAAGCAGAGACTGAGTGGAATATGGACTCAATGACCCTTGTGGGTCTCTTCCAACACGGGATATCCCATGATTTTATAATATCCCAAGGCTGGGACATGTGATGGGAGAGGAGCTATGAGGATAAACCCTGGAGAGAGCAGCTGGGCTGGTGCAGACAGATCTGGAGAGGCAGGATCTCACCTTTATGGGATCCTCACCCTTTTTCAGGAGAGACAGAGACTGCTGAGTTTCTGCAGGGGAAGAAAAATAGAGTCTGGCACTGAACCCTTGAAAGGTTTCCGGCCCTTGGATTAGATGACCTCAGAATGCCTTTTCCATATCTGCTACCACAGATACAAGGCTTACTTGAGTCTGCTGGGAATTCTTGGACAGAACTACCCTTTCTTTCTATTTTTTTTTAATAGGGAAAACCTATATGTTTAGTTGTTATTTTTCTTATTATTATGGTTGTTACTCTTATACAGAAGCGCACTCATTGCGGTGAATCCTGTAAAAATTATCAGTGCTAAATGGAATTTCTGCTCAAAATTATCATGTTTCTCACTCAATGCCTTTGAAGACATGTACAGTCCCAATCAGGCATTTAATTCTACGTTTCTCAGTACAGGATAAATTTTGACTCTTTGGACATCTCATTTTACTCTTTCCCCATGACAATCCAGGGTTAGACACAAGGCTTGTGGCTTGTTGCTTATAATCAAATGTTAAATTATCATCTCCCCTCTCCAAACCCCTTGCAGGCTGGTGGTCCTGGCATCCTGGGCACCACCAGGGCCCCTGAAGGAGATATGGGAAAGGAGAAGAGTTGTGGTTTGGGTCAAACTCTGGTGTGATCCCAGCTTCCCTCCTCAATGATTAAAATGATTCAGACAGGAATGAGTTTTCTTCAGAGGAAAGGTGTTGTCACTTGCAGGTGATGCCTTTCCATGACCTCTGCCTGCAGAAGTGTGAATACAGATCTGTTGTGATGCTCTGTAATGCCAGGTTTCCATAATATTGTGTATGAAATCTGGAATTGGATTTTTTATGGAAAACAGGCTGGCTTAAGAATCTGACTTTGTTTTTGGAAGTGATCAGCTTGGCATGCCTTAAAAACATCTTGTTTTCACACAGCACCAAACACATTCATGGAATTGTGGAATCACGGAATGGTTTGGGCTGGAAGGAAACAAAAGCTGACCCCATTCCACCCCCTGCCTTGGGCAGGGACAGTTTCCACTATCTCAAGGTGCTCCAAGCCCCATCCAGCCTGGCCTTGGACACTTCCAGGGATGAGGCAGCCACAGCTTCTCTGGGCACCCTGTGCCAGGGCCTCACCACCCTCATCATAAAAAATTTCTTTCTTATATGTAACCAAAATCAACCCTCCTTTAGTTTAAAACCATTAACCCAGGTCCTACCTCCTTCTCTGAGACTGGAAAATTGTAAATTACAAAGTGGCCTGGAGTCCAATCTTCCCAAAACCATTACCTTGTCTTGGCCCACCTCAAGAAACTGATTTTCCTGAAGGAGATCCTGGTCTGATCATGGCCACCATCAACCTCCTGAGAGCAGCTGTGGGGTTAGGAGAGATGTCAGCAACCAGAAATGTACTTTTTGTCCCAAATTGTGACATGGAGAAATCCTCCACGCACCAATCACTGCCACCAAAAATATACCCTTGTGAAAGCAGGTGTGCAAGGATGCCAATGTTCTATCTGAACAAACTGAAAGGTCCAGGCTGATTTCGTTTGTTTTGCTTTTCAGGGAAGGGAAAAGAGTTTCATTGTCAATCTCTGTCTTCAGGCCAAAGTTTGGAGTTGTAAAGGCGTCTTGTGGCTTGAATCAATTTGCAGCTGAGGTAAAAGGAAATTTTGCACCCAAAGAAATTCTGAATCGGGTGTGTTTGTTCTGAAAATGCATTTTGAAGAAAAGCAATGACTCTCAGAGCATGTCAAGGGTTTATATGCTCTTGGGAAACGTTAGTGCTGAATTCGTATCATTTGGTCCCAAAAATTCCATCCCCATAGCAGAAAAAAACAAAGGGGGGGACACAGGATGGGACAACTACAGCGTCACTTTGGATTGTTCCATCACCCTAATGGGAATATCATCCTCCCCTTCCCGCATGGGAAAGGGTCCCAGAGCTGGAGATCCTGGCATGGAAGGAGGCCAGGGCAAGCAGGCAAAAGGAGAGGGGATGAGGCTGGAAGGGGCAAAAGGAGGGGGGACGAGGATGAAAAGGGCAAGGGGAGAGGTGAGGTGTATCGATTGGTGTGTGAAAGGCTTCCCGGGAGCCCCGTTGCTGAGAGACAGCCCTGGGAGATGCAAGGCTGGAATTAATAACTGCTCCATTGGGGCCCTGTTTGCTCTCCTTGCCCAGAGCTGGAGGACTTTGGTCGCAGCTTATCGCCCCGCAGAAAGCCCCAGGAATGCAGTCACAGGCAAATGTGCTCGTTCACACGACATCTATTAATCAAACGGCTCCCCCACCCTTTAACCCTTCGCTGCTCAGGGAGGGGGAGGAGGTGAGCGTGGCTCTGCTTTGTCTAAAATCAAGATCTGAGGAGTCTCTTCAGAGCAACCAGAGATAGGGGTAAGTTACTCCAGTTAAGATTTTGTCCCCTTATTCTGCATCCAGGGTTTTCCTGAATTCTTGTGGCATTTGTTTTGGTACTTGCACCTGAAGGCATCCTATTCCAGTTAGGGGCCAAGCACCTAATCACTTTGAAAAGCCTTGAAAGCCCCAAATATTGGCACTGAAACACTACCACAAACTTTTCTTCCTCTTCCCTCAGCACATTTGAGGTGCTGCTTGCACTCACACCACGGTGGTTCTGCAGCTCCCCAGAGCTGTGGCTCCCCCGCAGCTGTACACATCTGTAATGGAATTCTGTCTGCTCTGAGCAGCACAGAGCCCATCAGACACACCCTGGGGACACACAACACCACGGGGAAATGTCTCTGCTGCTGCTTGGAGCAGGTAGGATTTACCCCATCTTCACAAAATCATGGAATATCCTGAGCTGGAACTTGGCGTCTCCACGGCAACGTCAACCACCCTAGAATTATGGAAGCATGGAATCATTAAGGTTGGAGAAGATCTCTAAGATTATCCAGTCCAACCATTAACCCAGCAAGTCCTGAAGTGCCGTGTCCCACTTGTCTTGCTGCTGGGTGTTTTAATCTCTGAAATGTGCAGAGAAATGTGTTCCTGCCTTCAGACACGAGGCTGAGGAAGATTTTCAGGCTCTTGACCTGTAAGCAGTTGTTTAGCCAGTTAAATTAACCAGAGAGGCTCTGTAGGTCCTCCATGGTGAGGGAAGAGGCAGTGGCACCTCCTGAGGACAATTTAGCACCCCAAAATCAGGGTCCTGCTCTGGAACATCCCCTGGAATTCATCACCTGCTGAATTAAGTGTTGGGATGGACATTGCTGCATTGGTTACCCTGACATGTCACCTCATCCTTGTCCACACCCTGAAATCCTGGGGTTAGATCGACAAGTCAGTCAAAAATATCCTTCAGGAAGGCAGCAGGGATGCTCCAGTGCTGTAAGACACGTGTGAGCCCGGGAAATGCCACTTGGGCATTAGGAGATGGCTCCTACAGAGGGTCTGGAATGATGTCCCAGGAGAAGCAGCTGGGACAAGGATCCCACCCATGCCATGAAGGGCTCTGAGCAGCCTCTGGTGTGGTGACCCAGAGTGGAGGCTGATGCTGCTCCTCCCTGTCCTCTGTGCCCTGTTCCTGGACAAACAATGCCCAGTGATAAGGTGACCATTTGTGAAAGGGGTGGGGACTCAGCAGCCTCTACGAGCGTGGTCAGCTCTCCATCACCCCAAGTTTTCCACCCTGGCTGGCATCTCTTTGTCCAGTGCCACCCAGGAGCCCTGCAGGGTGACAGGGTGAGGCTCCAGACCAGGCTGGAGGATGGCGTGGGTGACTTTTAACCTTCCCACATCAGGAAGGAAAAATGGATTTTTGTGCGTCACGTCCTGAGAAGTTTTCAGCCCTGGGTCCCATCTTGTTGGCCTTGTGTCAGGAAGGAGGAGCTCAAGGATTTTGAAGGAAGGCAGAAGGCACCACACCAGAGGTGGGATCTGGGATGTTTTTACCTGCTTTGGGGTTCTTTGTCTAATTACTGAAACCTCACGAGGCAAAGGTACCAGGATCATAATCCCCTTCTTGTCAGAGCAGGTTACACCTGTTCATGACAGTGGGGAAAAAAAGGACATTTTTATTATCTGGCATTTTTAGGGTTTTTTTTCTAGCTGCCAAAGAATGAAGCACATCTTTTGGGATTGAATCAGTCCATTTCTGAAGCACCACCACATTCCAACCTCTGTTTTGAGCTTTCAGCATGTTCCCCTCCATATCCTAAAATCATGGGTTTCTTTTGGCTGAAATCAACCCAAAAGATGCACTACAGCTTCCCACGGGTCTGTTTTCTATGGGATCAGAGTAAACTCCTTCTGAACCATCTACAGTGGGGACATCACATGCTCAAGGCCAATATTTTGGCTGCTTTGTCCTACTCCTACATGGCCACCTCTCCTGCTGCTTTTCCAGAAGTTATTGAATAGGATTTGCCATATGTCTGTGCATCAAAGGGACCTGGTGGGGTCCCTGCATGAAAGACAAGCACTACTCAGAGCTGATTCCTCATCCCATTCCTTATTCCTGATGGTTCAATGAACAGAGAAAAAGAAATATAAGCAGGAAAAATAAAAGTATTATGAGTTCTGCAGCTCAACCAACCTCCAGCAAACCAGGTATTGAGAGGCAAGAAGGAGAAGAAATAATCCACAAAGCAATTTGACACTTTTACCTGTAAATAATTATTCATCCAAACTCCAGTGATAAGGACATGACACTCTCCAAGCAGATTAGGACCTGGAGAAGAAAACCTTTCTTGTTTCCCCTCTTCCCATGTTGCTCCCAAAGAGTTAACAGCAAAGCAGGTCTGCAATTACCCTGGAAAAATGGGGTGTGATTGGGGCACTAAAGAGGTGGAATTGATTTTTGAATTTTTTTTTTTTCCAGGCTTTCAGCTCTAGAAGCCCCTCCCTGACTTCCTGGTAACTCATGACCAGCAAGGTCAATAGAGCAGAAATCCTTCTAAAGGGCCAATCTGTATTTGAATTATTTAAACAATGTAGTACAGCCAAGTTAAATGGGGCTTATCAAACGTTACACCTCTCCAGGCACAATTGGAGACAGAAGGATATTAACTGCTGAACACTCCAGAGATGGCATGGAGAGAGCTGGAAAAAAAAGGGGAAAAAAAGGGGGACCAAGGCAGGCTGATTTGGACAAGGGGAGAAACAGGTGCCTGTCCAGGGATGTTGTTTTCTCCCATTTGGAAACCCTCCATTCTTATCCTGGAGATTGGCTTTACCATCCAGAAAAAAAAAAAACCAAAACAGTTTGGGGGTATTTAACTCCTTAATCTGCATCATCTCGTCCCCTTAGGATGAGAGCCCCTGGAGGGATCTGGAGGATACAGGTCTTTTCTTCACCCTTCTGGAAAGGAAAATAAGGAAGGAGTTGTTTCCATGTCACACAGGCTGGGGTTTATTATCCCCAAGTGTGCACTTTGCCCAGGGGGGGCTGGGACATGGAGCTGCCTGCAGAGCACAGTGGAAAAAGAAACAGGAAAATAATAATAGTAATAACAGTAACAGTAGTAGTAGTAATAATAATATTAATATTAATAATAAATTACATACTAGAATTATTATTATCATTATCATTATTACTATTATTGTCATTATTTATTACTATTATTATATTTTCCTTCAAATTTGAGAGCCAGACAACAAACTTTCACCAGCTGAGAGAGGTTAAGGACCTTGCCAAGCAGCCCCAAAAGGTGGCTGAGAGTATTTTTTTCCCATAAAATCATAGAGTTTGCTTAGGTTTGGGAGCTGACAATACATACAGAAAAACAGCTCTTGATTTTCTTATGAATGTGGAAGTAAACAAGAATCCACCTGGGTGTTTTCCTGGCCCTTTATCCTGCTTTACCCAAAAACTTCCTTGGTGTTTCAGGTGATCAGAGTGAATTGGGAAGTTCAGGGGGTCCCAGGTGGGATGCAGGGGGTAAATAGTTCACAGGTAATTCATGCACTGACATTTTCACATGACTTATGTGACCTGGAGAGAAAACAAATGTGTTTGCAAGTAGGAAACAAACTGCAAACAGACCCCAAAGGAGCCTAAATTCACTAGATGATGTATGGATGGGTGAGAAATAATTCACCCACATACAGCTCTGTGGTAAGGATAGAGGGGAAAACGATTTGTAAGGATTCATGGATCAGAAATGTATAAATATTGGTTAAGTAAGCCACAAAGGTTTCAGCAGAAAGCCTCAAGTTTAAAGCAACTGAGAAAAGAGGGGAAAAAAAGATTAATAACATTGGCTTAAGGACACACAACCTTCACTTACACAGCTACTGTGCTGCCTCTGAGCTAATTAACCCTGTTAATTACTGGGGGTTCAGGTATCACCCCCCTGAGAGCTGATTTTTGTGGGGGTAGGGGATCTTTGCCCACCCTGATCTAAGCTGTCATGCCCAGGCTGGACCTTCAGCTGGAACGTGCAGCCAGAGCTGGCCAGGAAAACCCAGAGGGAAACATTTCCTGCTGTGAAAGGCTCTCCCATCCAAACTGGAACATTTCAGGAGACGTTGCTGATTTCACTGAGGTTGGGTTTTTTTTTTTTTTTTTTTTTTTTTTTTTTTTTTAAGAAAAATAATGAGGGGAAGGAGAGGAAAGTTTTCCTGACTCTGTTCCATCCTTTTTATCAGAAGTTAGGACTATAAGAAGGTGCCTTGCGGCTCAAATCCAGCCCGGTGCTATCTCAGTATTTGACATTATTTGTCATTTGGGGAAGAATTTCAAAATGTTTAGATTTCGTTACGGTTCAAAATGAAGACCCAAACTCAACCTTTCCTCCCCCTCCTCACCAAGCAGCGTTTGCCACCCTTCCCCAGCCGCGTTTGCAGGGACTGCAAATCCCAAAACAAGTTTTTTTTGGGAGCAATGTCCGAAACACAACTCGGCTGTGTGGGATCCAGCCCCAGGCAGCCTCTGCCTCCCCTCCACGGGGGAGTTCTGTCCCTGCCAGCTCTGGATGTCACATTTCCAGCGGGTTCTTCCACCTTGGACATCCTGCTGAAGGTCACCGTGGCCAGCAGCCCCTGCTTTCGCACGCCGCCTTCGCTGGGTGATGCTGGGAGGGGACAGGATGGTCACAATATTGGGAAAGCTCAGCCCAAGCAAGCTCAGGGTTTATAAACTCCTGGCCTACCCTGCAGGCTGCAAGGTCGCCCCTTATCTGAGTTTGCAGAGGGTTTGCAAAGTGCTGGCGGCCCTCCAAATATGTTTGGGAGGTTTTTTTACTCGAACCTAAGGCTGCCGGACTCCCACATTTGACATTTTCCAAGTGCTATGGGACGGGGAGGGAACAAAGTGTGATTATGGCAGCCGGCTGGGATCGGGACAGCCGCTGGCTGAGGCTTTCCAAGAGCCACAGCAAGTGTGAAATCCAGCTCAGCAGCCCCACTGAGACTCCTTCATCAGGGATGCTGCAGGGTGGAGGGGGCGCTGGGCAAAGCCACTCACCCCTAGGAAGCTTTTAAACTGCAGATGGAATAATAAAGTTTTGCAAAGAGAAATTGTCTCTCTTTACCTTTGCCTGGTCACCTCTGCTTTGCCTGCACCGTGGGGTTGTGACACCCTGCAAGCCCCCATGTGCTACTCAGCCTCATTGCACAAAGAAATGAGACAAAAAATTGCCACATGGATGGTTTGGGATCCTAAAGGAGCTCGTGGACTTGAACCAGGGCATCTCCAGGTCTGCATTAACCCCTGCATTACTTCTACTTCCCTTCCATGCCTTAATTAACCCATCAATAACAAGGGCTCACCATAATTAAAAAGGTGGATTCACTAATGGATGTGCTCAATATTGCACAATAATTTAAATGAGCTGAGGTGCCCTAATTTTCAGCTGGGAATATTTCCATTATTTGGGGAGGGGAAAAGGGAAAAGAGGAAAACTGCGCTGAAGCCAGATAAAAATACAAACTCACTCGTTGTTTTATTTGCCCTTTTTCTTCCTTTTATCTCGCTGGAAAACTGAATATGCAAGACAGGGAGTAAAAGAAAACAAAAGAAAGAGGAAGGAAAACCAAAAAACAAAAGTGAGTGTTTCTCCTTCTTTCTCAAGAAAACAAGTTCAGTAAATTTCTTCCAAAACTGTTTTTCACTCAACAGCCTCCTGCTCTTCAAAATAACTTTTTATTGGAGGAGGAATAAAAGGAGAGGAATGGCTGGGGAGAAACGGGATGTGCTTAAATACAAATTGCACTGGAAGTGCAGAGGGGGTTATTAGTCAGACAGGGAGGATTATTTTACATCTCGACCACCTCCACAACCACGCGTGCAAGTGCCTGCATGAAATGTTGCCTTAATCATCCTGGTCAAAGTCCTTTGGCTACAAGCAAGGCCTTGTTGTACTGGGGATTAACAGCGGGGAAAAATAATAAGGGATTCTATATATACAATTTTCTGGCTTTGGTTGGAAACCCCAGGGTCAGAGCAAAGCTCTGATTTCAAACAACTGTATTTTGAGTGATCCTGTTTATTCCAAGTGTCTGCTGAGGCTTTGACTCCGAGCTATTAATACAAAATAAATAATTTTCGCACGAGCTATTTTTACCTCCCTTGCCAGAAAAGCGAAGCAGAAGCGACACGTGTGAACAGCAGAGAGGGAGCGAGGTGGGGCCATGGGCTGCTGGGGTTTTTTTGGCTGCTGGATGACACTTGGAGCACTGCTGGCTGAGGATGCTGGGGAAGACCATCAGCCAGCCCAGTTAAAGATGCTTCTGAACAGATATGGGATGGTGGGGCATTCCCAAGGAGTGCTGGACCATGGATTTTATGGCATTTTAACTGCTGCTGTTTGAGAGAGGGTCTGACCTGACCCTCTGTGTGCAGTGTGTGAGCCCAGATGATGCAGATGTGCTGGTACAAGATCCTGGGGTGTTGCAGATGCATCCACAGGACTGTCCTTCTGTGGGGCTCAGTGAAAACCTGTTGTTTGGGGAAGCAGCATCCCTCCATGGGGATCCCTCCAAGACTCTCATTCCCCGTGGCTGGAATGCACTTGGACCCGGAGCACTTGGATGCTCAGGGCAGGGAGCAAGAGGTCAGGAGATAAAGGCAGTGAGTCCCTGCTCAGCTGTGCTCCCAGCAGATGCCAGGGATGAGCTGTATTTGCACACCTGGGGTCGAGCCCCCTCCCATGCCAATGGTTGTGCAATCACATTCCCTTCTCCAGCAGCTGCTTCCCTGCTCCCCTTTTTTTGCAGGTTGATGTCCTGAGCTCACCAGCTCCCTGCAGCTGGGTTGCAGGATTTCAGGTCTAGTGATGGAGTGAAATGGGAGGGAAGTTCAAATGGTGCCAGGAGTTCCACACATGAGGGACTCAGGGGCAGGAAATAATCCTGCCAAGCCTCTGCAGAGGCCACTTGGCTTCCTGGGGTGTACCTGAAGGGCAGTGTCCTGCTTTTGTTCTCCAAAAAACACTTTAAAATCTTTACCACTTGTCGTGCACCTCGTAATGAAGGGGCTTCATGAGGGTTTGGGGGTTCAGAAATGAGGATGGGCTTGGGGCACCAGCAAGGTGAGGAGAAGGCACCTGGTGAAGGTGCCAAGTGATTGCCTCTCAAAATCCCAGCCTTCAGGAAGAAATTCTTCCCTGTGAGGGTGCTGAGGCCCTGGCACAGGGTGCCCAGAGAAGCTGTGGCTGCCCCTGGATCCCTGGAAGTGTCCAAGGCCAGGTTGGATGTGACTTGGAGAAACCTGGGGCAGTGGAACTTGTCCCTACTCAGGGCAGGGGGTGAAACTGGGTGAGCTTTAAGGTCCCTTCCAGCCCAAACCATTCAGGGATTCTGTGATTAACCCGTGTCCGTGTCAGGAATTCAAATCAGCCTGGGAAAAGAGGGAATCCCTGCTCCCTCCACCAAAACAAGCACCAGAGCTCTCCCATCTCTGCTGGATGTGGATGAGGGAGGGATGCACCTGACCCTGGGGTGTTTTCCATACTCAGGCTCACAGAGGTACAAGCAAGGACCTTCAAAGCTGCAGGGCCAAGGACCTGGTGTCCAAGGCTCCCTCCAGAGCAGGGGGGGAATTGGCTGCTGCAGAGATGGGGGAGGCACTCACTGGAGTCTGGGAGTCTGCAGGGAGAGCAAGCAGCTGGAAAACTGCCTGGGTCCTGTCCCTTTGGTGCTGGGTTTGAAGGATCTGTTGAACTGTGTACTGATCAACAGAGAAAACTACCTTAAATTTGCAGGTTACAGAAAAAATATAAAATTTTTTAAGCTTTAAGGTTTCCAAGACAGGACTGTGTTTCATGGGGTGTAAAATCTCTGTTAAACTACTGGGATGCAGAAGCAGACAAGGCTTTAGATACCCAGGTGCTTCTTGAAGGAAAAAAAAACTAATGAAGATAAGGATTTAAACACATTTATATTGATTCTGGTTCTATATATCCATCACTAGTAATTTTTTATAGGCAGGGGGAGTTCACCAGAGGAAAATCACTGCAAGATCAACTCCATCTCATCTTTTTCTACCAATATCTCTTTCCAGTTTGGAGGAAGGAAGTCTGAGCACAGTTCATCACTGTCACAAGTTACACATTTCAGTTTTCCATGTTTGGCAAAGTCAGGGCTCAGCTTAACCCTAGTGCAAAATTGATTTCATTGTCACCCTTGGAGATTCCAGCTGTCATGTTAATAAGGCCTGGATCTTAAACACAGCATCTGGACACACAATAATGTAACTAAATAGCAATAAAATCATGTGGATCCTGCCCATCATTCCTGACACAGCTCAGGATCTCCAGTGTGCCAAAGAAAACGTAGAAATAACCCAAATCTGGGGTCCCACCAGCGCCCAGGCAGGAGAGCAGAGGGGCCAGCTGGCTTCCCATGAGCCAGAGGCATCTATTAAAAACCAGATTTTGGGCTCCTCTAAGTGTGCTCAGCCTGTCTTGGTTTTATTGGCATCACCCATCTCCCAGTAAATGTGACAAGAGAGGCTGATTAGCCATGGCCATCAGACTGGGCTCAGAACAAGTCTCCAGCAGGGCTGTCTGAAGGCTCCTGACCACATGTGCTTCCCATGCCACACTTCCAGCCCAGGAGGCTCTAATGAAGATTGTTCCTGGACCTCATTGTTTACTTTTAGGCCAGCATCAGAATTAAGGCCAATTTAGCTGCCCCTTCTTTTCCTTTTGTTTTTTTCTCCCGGCTCAGTCTAAACATGCATCTCGAGAAAGAGACTTTTTTATGGCCAAGACAACACGTGATAAGGAAAGATCATCTGTCTGCAAGAAAATGACTTCTGTGGGGTTCAGCAAGTGGTCCCAAGGGGCTGATTCCAGCACAGGAACAGCCCCTGGGGAACATTAAGGAATTACAACCCTCACGATAAGGCACTTTTCTTTTATAGTTTTTTATTTCATAGCAATAGTCACAGCTTAAAGATAAGGGCAACATACATTTTGTTTAACCAGGCTCTTGTTCCTTGGTGTGGGGCTCGGAGGGAACTGGCATCCATCAAACTCTTTTGTGATTTACATGAATACCTGATTCTCCTGATAAGGGAAAGTGTAAGTCAACACAGTTCTGTTGTAATTGGGTGTTACCTGTTCAGATACTGAGCTGCTATCTTGGCATCAGCTCACAGCGAGCTCCACTTTACCTTTCCTTGCTAGGTGCTCAGAGAATGTCTCCTGCTTCTGCACTGGCCCCAGGTGCTGCAAGAAGATGCCTGGGTGCTTTCAAGTCTCCTGGAGGTGTCCACAGGATACTGGGGATGCTAAAAATCCATGAGCATTCAAACAGTGACCAGAAAAAAATGACAGAATTAAAATCCCCCTTTCAAACCCCAAATCCCCACTTCTGGTCCAGCACAACACTTGGCACCTCTCTGTGTGTTCTACCAAAGATGTACTACCATATTCTTATTTTTCTGATATAATTATTTATCTTAGTGAGCAATATTTCATGTTTATAGCATAAAATAAATATTCCTAAAGTTCGTATGACTACAGCAATCTCTGCTCCTCAGTATTCCGGGACCCCTTTGCAGTAGAAGATGGGGATTCTAAGACAATTCAAAGCTTGAGAAGTTTGCAGCTTAAAATCAAACCAGAAACAAATCCCAATAAAGGATTTGATGACTTCCACAACCCAGGTCTTCTCAGAGGAGAGACTGTAGCTCCTGCCACTTTTAATTGTATGTCAGTGCCCCAGGAGAAAACTGCTTTACTTCTAAGAGCACCTGGACTTCCATAACAAGCATAACCTGAAAAAAACAAGGAAGGGAAGACTACAAACAGCACAAATCTCCTACCTAAAGCCTCTGAGGGCCAGAGAATTGAAGAAATTTAATGTAAATCACTAATCAAACCCATTAATTTTGGATAAGGAATGACCCAGAGGCTGCCCAGAGTTTTCTTTCTGCCTGACATCTTTAGGAGAGCTGAGCTCAGGAACCTGAAATGGAGAAACAGCATGGAATTAGGCCAGGTTTTAATCCTAGTCTGCCACAATTCTGATCTCCCTGGCCTAAGTGACACAAAGCTTAATGCTGCAGGGCCCTCTCAGCAGCTGCTGGGGGAGGGGTCAGGACACCACATCCCAGTGAGATGCAGACTGGGAAGACCCCAAGGGCTGTGAATGGAAATTTGGGTGTATCTCCCTTCCCAAATCCAAAAATGAATTGGAGTGATTCGCCAGCTCCCAGCTGGGACAATACAGGAACACCCAAAGATCTTTCATTAAACGAAATTACCATCTTGATGTAGCATCACCTCCTTGCCATGAATGGGCTGCTCATGGCAGATCTTCCCAATTCCCAGTGATATTCCATGTGTTAATTCTTCATGGCAGATCTCCCCAAACCCCAGTGGTATCCCTGTGTTAATCCTACACCACTGCCCACATGGAAGGAATGTTGTTTTCTGCCAGCAAACACCCAGGGCTGGATGAATGAGGAGAGGCAGGGCAGATGCAGCTTTCTGCCCTGACACGGGATCCAGGTCTCCAACAAGAGTCAGCCTCGAATCCTGATCCCTCCTCAGCCTCCCCAAAAGCTTCTGCTCAATGCAAAGCCTTGGCAGGGCCTCCTCATTTGGGGTATTCATCACTTAAAACACCATTGTGGCCACACCTGGCCAAGCCCCTCTCTGTGGAGCTCAGTATGAGTTGGGTGGGCACCTCTTGGCAAGGGGAGATCATGGCTCTGTTGCCTTCAGGTGTCCTTGGAGATTGGGAATGTTTTACACTGGAAAAATGCTCCAGCCCATGTGGTTGAAAAGGTTGTATTGGCTTGGATTTATGAGTTTAAAAGAATTTCTCGGCCACTTTGCTAAGAGCAGGATTTTATGGTGATACTGAGAAAGGCAGATGTGTAGATATGTATTTATATAAAATGCTGACTGTGCCAGCACAGGAGAGCTCAGGTTTAAGAGGCAATTTCCTGGCTTAGTCTAATTCTCCTATTAGATGTTTTCCTTCACACTAAGTGAAATTCTGACTGAATTAAAGACCCGCTATTCCTCTTATCTGCTGCTGCTCTTATCTAACTCCGAGGAAAGGCTGGGAGCAGAGACAGCCAGGGCTTGCCATTTTACAGCTCTCCTTCCCACTTTTCCCCTGGGCTCACATCAAATGCCCAGAAGATTTGTTAAAAACCAGCCTGTTATGCTCAACACAACCATACAAAGGGAACAGCAATGGAAAAGCCACAAAGTTGGTCCATTTCCTGAATATCTTTTTTTGGTGGTTTTTAAATTTTTTTTTTTTCCCTAAGGGGGATCTCCCAAAATCGCCTACAAACCCCAGTGAAACTGACTCCCTGGAGCAGGGACCATCCTTTCCATTAAAAGATCCAGGTCTATTTATTTGTGTGAGTCTCCAAGGGTGTCATGAAAAGGGAAAGAGTAAAAAAATACCAACTCTGCCCATTATTTGCTGTCACTGCTCCTTTCTGGGTCCTGAGCTGGTACAACCAGCAGGAACCAAGACACCTCAGCCCCCTCCCTGACTCCACCACTGACTCCCTGCTTAGCCCTGGGCAAGCCCCTTCACTTATTTTCATAAAATCATAAAATAATGTGGGTTGGAAGGGACTTTTTAAAGGTTTTACCTCTTTCTCAGCGAAATCTCTGCCTTGATTATAGAGTTTATCATTTTTAAGGGAGCAGGATTTGTTAGTCCAGCACCCAACACAACTCATCACTCCTGTTTCCAGCTGAGCCTCTTCATGCCATGGTGAAGCAATGCTTGTGCCTAATTAGGGTAGCCCTTAATGAAGAACCATCTTTTATCCTTGGGTTTTCCACTAGAGTCTTGTCCCACTGTTATTCAGTTTTATCCTCCAAGTCCTCCTTTGTCCCAAGCCTCTGTGTTTCAGTGTCCCAGACTTTGCAGTGGGGTTGGCTCTGCTGAGAGCTGCACTTCTCACCCAGGCCAGCTTTATCAGGGCTGCATTTCCACCCTGTGACGTGTCTGTTCCCAAAATTCCCAACACACTTCCAGGCACAGCGGCGTTCAGAGCCCTTAAAACCAAATTAGCCACTCTCCATTTTGCTCACATGCAGGGTTTTTTTTATATTTATCCCTAATTCAGGGCTCTGGCAGCCTAACTCCCTTCAGCACCCTGCTGTCTCTGGCAACATCAAACAAAATACACCCCCAAAATGGGTCATTCCTCGCTGGATGTGGACATCCTTCCAGCTCTGTGGTCAGCTGGGAATTGCAGCAATCTTTAGAAGAAAAGGCTCTGGGGAAACCTCAAAGCCCCTTGCAGAGCCTAAAGGGGCTCCAGGAGAGCTGGAGAGGGACTGGGGACAAGGGATGGAGGGACAGGACACAGGGAATGGCTTCCACTGCCAGAGGGCAGGGAGTGATTGGATTTCTGCTTGTCCTCCCAGCCTCTTCCCTCACCCCCTGGCAAATTTTAGGAAAGTATCCTGCTTTGATTTCCCACCTTACAAAACCCAAAAGAAATCTGCTTCCCCTGAGACTGTAGTGAAAAGAGATATACAGTATCATGAAATGATGGCTCCTGGATGGACATACCTCTTCCCACTTGGAACAGATACAGATCTAACCCAAAAATTCCACAAAAAAAAAAAAAAAAGGTCTGAATATCTTTAATACACTGATCTGATTTAAAAAGAAACAGAAACCTGGAGTCAAAAAGCAGGTGGGTTTTATCACCTCTTTCATTATTTAATTTGGCTGGAATGTCCTTTTCTTTTAAGATGAATGAACCTTCTTGCTGACAGCAACTCCCTTACTTTTTGCTTACAAACTTAAATTGACGGGGTTTTAGGGGATTTTCTGCTAGCAAAAAAAAAATAAAACATCTTCCTCATTGGAAAGTGTGTTCACCTGTGGTCATGAAAAGCTCTGAAAAACCAGAATAACCTTCTGGGGAGGCTACACCATATAGAGTAGAATCACAGAATGGGTTGGGCTGGAAAAGAGCTTAGAGATAATCTTGTTCCAATTCTCTGCCATGAGCAGGGACATCTTCCACTAGACCTGGTTGCTCAGAGCTCCACCCAAAATGGCCTTGAACACTTCCAGGGATGAGGCAGCCACAGCCCAGGACATTCCTGGTGTCTCCTGCTCCAGGTTTGGATAGCCAGTTCCCCGTTGCCCATATAAATTGGGCCATGAGAAGAACAGTTTTGGGGGTCCTGGCATCAGCTGAGCATCCCTGCAGCTACATCAGGGCTTGGACCTCTTTAAAGCTCTGAGGGATCAGATTTTGGGCACTTTGGTTAGTGCCACCTAAGTGTGCAGGAGCCCCACTCACGTTGGATCATCACAAGCATGGCTCAGTGACAGCTGAGCAGGGATAAATCTCTGGATTCCTGGTATTTGCTTAGCAAAATTCTTTTTTTAAGCAGGAAATCTGTGGCTTAACCTCTACACAAATATCCTTCCAAGAACAGGGGTGAGGGCTCACAGTCCTCCATCCAGCACAGCATAAGTTGGAGATCTTCAGAACTTTCCTGAACAACCTTAGATTTTTTTTATTAGAAAATAAAATTTACATTTCTTCTAGTTTCATCACACAGGCCTGAATAAAAAATACAGAAGCCAGCTACATATTTTCTTTAGACAAGGCTTATCCCAAACAACTGGAACTGGACTTTGCTTCCTCCCATCCTGTGGATTATGAAGGTTTTTTTCTGGCTCCAGCAATAACCTGTGCTTGCTAGAAGCCACCTCTGCATTTCATGGGCTTTTCCAAGCTGACAGGAAACTAATGAAGTTTAAATGAAGAGCTGCTCCCTCTTCCAGCCCTCTGATCCTTTCTTTTGATTCAGTAAAACCCTGGCAGAGGACTCCTGATCTAATCACAGGAGCTTGCACTTGGTGATCCAATTACTGCCAAGTAATCCAAGCCTCTGGATGTTGGTTTTTCCTCTGATGAGAACATTTAAAGGTGTGAATTTTTCAGAGGCTGGCTGACACTGTCTGGGCTCTGGGATCTCAGTTGGGAAAGGCAGGAGTAAAATGCTGTGATTTTCTACAGATTTGAACTGTCTTCAGCTAGAGTCTGTGAATCCTGATGGCTGGACCTTATTTCTGCCCTTCCCTACAGGTCTCCACTCCTCTGCCAAGCCTGGCTTGAACGAATCAATCAATGCAGATGTCATCTGGAGGGATATGCAGCCAGCACAGACACCCAAGCTCATTTTTAAGAGGGAGGCTACAGACAGATAACACTGAGACTTTTTCCAGCAGCCTTCTCTGGCCCAGATGTGCACGAGTTAACAAGAGGCAATGGCCATAAACTAAAACACAAGAAGCTCCACCTCAACATGAGGATGAAATTCTTCATGTCAAGGGTGGGAAAGCATGGAAACAGCTGCCCAGGGAGGGTGTGGAGTCTCCTTCTCTGGACACGTTCCTGTGTCACCTGCTCCAGGTGACCCTGCCCTGGCTGGGGTGTTGGACTGGATGATCTCCACAGCTCCCTTCCAACCCTAAAAATTCCGTGATTCTGTGCAAGTTAGGCTGAGAACTGATCATTTCACTTCATGAGAGAGTGCAGGACTTCTGCTCTGCCCACTGATTTTCCAGCATTGCTGCCCAAACACGTTGTACCCTCAGTCTTTCATGTCCCAAGGTTGCCGCTGTCACCGATCCCACCGTGTAGGGGGAAGAGGCTCCCAGGATCTGCCCTGTGAGATAACATCACCCCAGTGACTCCCAGAGCCTTCTGGAGGTGCCCTGCCCAGTGTTTGCTCATGTCCTCACATTGTCCCCAGCCCTGATAACTCCTCTGGTCCAGGCTATCAACTCATCAGCACAGCAGCATCAGCCCCCACGCTTGGCAGGGAGACACCAAAGCCTATCCCTGACAGACTTATCCCTAATCCCATTCGGGACCGTTTTGATCAGTGGATAAATCTCTGTTTGTGTAGCCAAATCCCTCCTGCCTTGTCTGCGGGCTGGGTGTGGGGATAAATGTCCTCAATGTCCCCCTGGGCTCGTGCCATCCCAGATCCTGACGATGTGCACAGCACGTCGCAGTCAAGGATTAACCCCACGGGGCTTTATCACCTTTATTTGAGCAGATGGGCAGCTGAGGTCCCAGAAGGAGTGCTATGGCCTCTGCAGAATGCCAGGACAATTTAAAACTGAGCTGGGAATTCCCAAACCTGAAGGACATCCTTCTCTTCCAACAGCACTGCACCAACTCAGGGTGTTTTTGTGCTGACAGCTGAACACAGAAGCCTTGGCCAGAAACCAATTTTCCATCTAAATTCCCAATATCTTTTTGAAGACGTGGCCATTTGCTAAGCTTTATTTACCCAGCAACCCTCTTCCAGTCAATGGGGAGGAGATAAGGATATGTAGAGATCTTGATCACATCAGGATTCATCTGACAGGACAACAATGGGGTGGAGAAGAAGAAAGAACAAAAAGTAAAAATAAAAGCTCTTGATGATCCAGGCTCCAAGAGAGGCCAAATCTGAAGGGAAGAGTTCTCTCCTAAATAATTCTCTTTTATCTTTTCCACAAATGTCAATATAAGGCATTTGGGCTCCAGCATCAAACCAGCAGGAGAGAGAAAAAGAATTAGAGAAGGGGGAAAGAGGAATCAGAAAAAAAAAAGGAGAAAAAGAGGGAAAAAATTCTACATATTTTCCTTCCTTTTCTTTTCCCCCCAATATGAAAAATATTAAATTGACCCAGAATTGCAAAAAAAAAAAAAAAATCCCATCACCAACAGAAGATGCTTTCATCACATGATCAGTATTGGTGGTCAACTCCAAGGGAAGGAAACAAAGAGCATTTCACAAAAGGTAACTGATGGAGAGTGCCCACCCCTGGAGGTGTCCAAAGAACGACTGGATGTGGCACTCAGAGCTCTGGGCTGGTGACAAGGTGGGGATCAGTCACAGCTTGGACTGGATGGTCTTGGAGGTCATTTCCAGCCTCAGGGATTCTGTGATTCCATGATTCTCTGATGTGAACTCACATCACCTCTGATCTGGTGATGAAATCCCATGGACAGACAAAAGGCAGGAATTGAGGCAGGAGCAGATGAGGCCCAAAGATGTTCTTCACACAACCAGCCACTGGGAAATGGGAGATTCTGGGGTGTCACCAAAAAATTCCTCAGATTTAATCCAAATGGTATTTGAAATGTGGCAATCAAAGAACCATAGAACCATGAAATCACAGAATAGTTTGGGTTGGAAGGGACCTCAAAGATCATCCAATCCCACCCCCTGCCATGGGCAGGGACACCTTCCACTATCCCAGGCTGCTCCAAACCCCATCCAACCTGGCCTGGGACACTTCCAGGGAGCAAATCCTCTGTTCTTCCCAAGAGTTTCTTGCCTATAGCCTCAAGGACAGGAACAATGTCACCCCTCTGTGATGCTGAGATCAAGACCTGAGTACAAGAAACATCTGCAAGGAGTGATGGCAGAAACAGGAATCTGATGCCAAAATTTAAAAAAAAAAAAAGCATTGGGGGCTTCTTATATATCCTGGTATTTGTGGTGGAGATCTGTGGTTCTCATATTTTTGATTTTCCATGTAAGAAGAAAAGAGAGGAAGAAAGAGTTAAACACAAACAACCCTGTTGTTTCTTGGTTGTTTTTTTTTTCCTTTGTGTGTTTTGTTTTTGCTTGCAGTTATATAAAGTGTAACAACTTTTGCCCCTGCTGTTGTTTTCCCACTGCACGCTGTGAACAGTCAAGGCTTTTTTACTGCAATAAGAATGTTGAATTCTGAAAATATTCTTTATTCTCTATACGAACCACCCTCCTCCAAAACAACAAAAAAAAAATCAAATTTTTACATCTATAATTAGTAAATTATTAGAAACATTTTAACTTCTTGCTTAGAGCAGTTCAAGCCCAGCTTTTCTTTTTATTGAGCTTAAACTGCAATTCATCCAGAAAGGTCTTAGAATTTTCTTAAAACAAGCAAACCAACCAAAACCAAACCAAAAAGCCTACAGTGAAAGTAAAATTCAATTAAATTAATAAGAAAATTGAAAAATAAAACACCTATTAAAGTTTGGATCTTTATCCAGCCAGAAACAACAAATATCGAACCTTCCAGTGTGCTGGTTTTGTATTTCCACTGCTTCCAGATGGAACACAAATGGCGTTTGCCTTGATTTTGGGAGGATTTTCCACTGAAAATAAATAAATAAATAAATAAATAAGTGTTCCTTAATGAGTTCTACTTTTTTCATGTATCTTTTCCTGGAGAGAACATTACACGTGCAGCTTTACCACAGACCAGATGGAAAGGTGCTAAAAATGAACCTTTTTTCATTGTCAGAAAAAGACAGTTAATCAAGAGCAGGTATTTTGGGAAGGACCCCCCTTTGGGGTCCCTGCAACCATTTCTCCATGCTGGTTTAGGTATCTTTGGGTGTTAACAACTGGAATATGCCTCTGGTGTCCTGCTGGAATTACAGTGAGATTTCACAGCTGTTCTGCCAAAAATCCATAATCCTGTGAAAAGAAAAGGGACTAAATGCTCTGGAGAGACGGGTCCTGTCCTGCATCTGCTGTCCCCCACAAGGCCTTTAATCCCCCTTCCCCTTGTCTTCCCAGATAATGAGATCCACCTACCCTGCAGTGTTGTTGGGAGGCTTAACGTGGTAATCTTTATAAAGTGCCATGGGATCTTTTGGAAAAGGGAAAAGAAAAAGAAAAAAAAAAAAGAAAAAAAAAAGAAAAAAAAAGAAGGGGAAAAAAAGCAGGATCCAGCCTGATTCTGGTGTCACATGGCCAAGGACTGACGCCCAGGGAGTTACAGATGATCTGTAAATTCCCTTCCAACCCAAGCCATTCTGTGATTCTATGATTTTGTGACAAAGACAAGCCCAGGATGAGCTGTCTCTGTCAGAGACATCACTGCAGAGCCCAGCACTCACCCTTCACTTGTGCTGCTGGGTGCCAGCCAGGGTGACACTGCTGTGACATTTTTCCAGTCCAGGGAAAGACCTGTCCCTTTGAGATGTTTTTGCCTTCCTGTACTGAATCCAATCTGCTTTTTCCACCTTGTCACTGGTGGGTAGAACAAGATGGAGCTGAGCCCAAGCTGCTCTGTCACATAAGTCAAAAGCCAATTTCTGGAGAAGGGAATTCTCTGGGGAGATCTTAGAGCACCTTCCAGTGCCTAAAGGGGCTCCAGAAGAGCTGGAGAGGGACTGGGGCAAGGGATGGAGGGACAGGACACAGGGAATGGCTTCCACTGTCAGAGGGCAGGGATGGATGGGATATTGGGGAGGAATTGTTCCCTGTGAGGGTGGTGAGGCCCTGGCACAGGGTGCCCCGAGAAGCTGTGGCTGTCCCTGGATCCCTGGCAGTGTCCAAGGCCAGGCTGGATGGGGCTTGGAGCAGTCTGGGATAGTGGAAGGTGTCCCTGCTATGGCAGGGAATGGGAATGGGATGATCATTAAGATCCCTTCCAACCCAAACCTTTCCATAATTCCCTGGTTCTGTACAACAGCCAGAACTACACGTCCAAGTCCAGGATTCTCCTGTCTCTGACTGGTTTGGTGGGATTTTTGTTCATTTCAACTAAAACCCTCCAAAATTCAAACCATTGTTCGGGATTCCACCTCTCTCCTGCTACACTGAGAGTCTTGGGAATCACATCATTCCTGACTTCTCCAGCACATGAAAACTCAGAGGTGCATCACTTGCGCAACAGATACCACAGTTTATTAATAATATCAACACTGCAATAATGATCTAAAAACGAGGGCTAATTACACGTAAATTTGGCAACACACCTGAGTATTCTTTCCCCATGTGCTGCACTGGAGTTTTGCCTGATGATAACAATATCATTTCCTGATAAAAGGAACTTTCATGTCATTGTGCCTTTTACAATTACAGCCTGTGGTGTGTTTTCTTGCTTTTCCCCATGGATGACAAAATGCCACCTTCACCCAGGCTTTCCCATCCTGGACAGCATTTCTAGATGGGTGTGAAGCTGCAGGATGGGTCCAAAAGCCAAAGGCAGACTGGATTTCAGCAGATTTAAGGGAGAATCAACTCTGATTCTTTCTGGTGCATCAAAAATATTACACCAGCCATATTTTTCTTTACAAACTCAAAAGAGGGAAAGAAGAAGGAGCAGGATAATCCTGATGGTAGAAGGAAACTGGGATCTTTATTTGTACAGCCATAAGTATCTCAGTGGCATAGTCTGAATTCCTGCTGCCCTGAGTGATGCTGGGGAAGGCTGCAGTGTTCACTTGGCTGGAGAGCAGCAATGCAAGGGGAATTTTGGGGGGATATCTCTGGAAAATTGGGTGGATGTTAATTAGGAAATGAAAAAAAATCCCATGTTGCTGCCTCAGCTCCAGAAATGGTTGTGTAGATGACATGGAAATTAAATATAATCCGAAGGAACTCTGGCAGCACTTAATAGAACCATGGAATTGCTTAGGTCAGAAAAGCCCTCTAAGATCAGTGAGTCCAACCACTCCCCCAAAACTGCCAAGGCCACCACTGAAATCTGTCCCAAAATTCCACACCCACACATCATTTAAACCCCTCCTGGGATGGGGATGCCACCACTGTCCTGGACAGCTGTGCCAGGGCTGGACAATCCTCTGGGTCCTCCTTTCCTCTGCAAAGTTGAGGCCAGGGGTTCTGGGAGAGTGTCCAAAGTTCAGGGAATTAATCTTTTCAGGGAATTCAACCATTTGCAAATCTAGGTGAAGAGAGGAAGATTTCCAGAACTTCCCATCTGGCCCCAGTGTCCCTTGCTGGAGGACATTGCCAATCTCAGATCACAAATTCACCCTGCACCAGCGAGTATTTTCCTTTTTGGAAAAGACCAGACATTTTTTCACTTTTTTTTCCCAAGTTTTTCTTTTTAAACTGTCAATATTTTGTGGGTTTTTTTCACTGGCATCTTGTCCAAGGCCAAACCATCCTCCTGCATTGCCACTCAGTCCCGCCAGCACTGCCTGTGCATGAAACTCTGCTTGTCCTTTGATCATGCGAGTGCATTTCACATGGATTTGGGCTTGGAAGTTCAGTGCCTGGAATTTCTGGTGCGTGAAAAGTTATTTTGGCTTTGTGGCTTTACTTCGAGGTAAAATTTACCTCCTTTTTATTCTATTTTATTTTTATGTTTGCTTTCCTCTCAAGAGTAATGGAATTAATTCGATTAATTCAATTAATTCAACTACTGATCCATCAGTGTAGAGAGAGAAACAATTCTTTCAACCCAAAAGGAACTCAGCCACAAAACCTCTGTCCTGACACCGCATCTACCACCCAGGAGCAGAAGATTTGGGTCAGGATTGGCTTTTTTTTTTTTTTTTTTTTTTCCATCACCACATCCAAGCTCGGCGCTGCATCTCCCCAGCACCCGGTGCGCGATGCTCGGAGGGAGCTCGGGGGCATCTCCTCGGGGTCCGGCCCTGCAGCCTTTCCCTTCCCTTGCCTTCCCTTGCCGGCTCCGGCGGGGCTGCCCGGGGCACTGACCCCAGCGCCGGGGAGTCTGGAGCGGAGCCGGCGGCCGCCGCTCGCCGCCGTCAGCGCACACCTCATCAATAGGGGCTGACAGCCCCGGCCCCGCCGCCCCGACGGCACCGCAGCCGGCACGGCACGGCTTGGCACGGGCTGCAAGCGGGGACAGCCCCGGCCGAGGGGCTGGAGGCAGCGCCATCCGTCCATCCCTCCATCCATCCGTCCATCCATCCATCATCCATCCATCCATCCATCCATCCATCCATCCATCCATCCATCCATCCATCCATGCATCCGTCCATCCGTCCATCCATCCGTCCGTCCGTCCGTCCGGGATGTGTTTGGTCGGGGTGCGGAGAACCCACGGGGGTCAGGCTGCAGGGAACCCCACAGGAATCCAGGGATCCTGGCAGGAACAGCCCCGTGGGTCTGGGATAGACTCAGCATCATCGTGAGGGGCTACGAACATCCCAGCGGGGCAGATTGAGGGGGGCTGGAAGGCAAGGGGGGGTGCAGGGGTGTAGGGGACCCACAGTGAGCGGTGCAGGCGAGTAGGAAGGTAAGACACGTTGGTGAGAGAGATACAGACACGTGGGTAAATGCATGGATAAATAAATCGATATTACGGCAAAGGAGATTGGTACAAAAAAGCAAATAAGAGGAACGAGCAGGGAGTTACAGAAATGTATGGATACAGGAATATAGGGATATAGGGATAGAGGGATATAGGGATATGGGGATAGAGGGATAGAGGGGGAGAGGAATATAGGGATAGAGGGAGCAGGGATATAGGGATAGAGAGGGAGAGAGGAATAGAGGGATAGAAGGGGAGAGTGATATAGGGATAAAGGGATAGAGGGATATGGGAAGAGAGGGATAAAGGGATAGAGGGATATGGGGATATGGGGATATGAGGATATATGGCTAGGTGATGGATAAATGGATATATGACTAGATATGGATAAATGGATACATGGATAAATGATGGATAAATGATGGATAAATGGATATATGGATAAATGACGGATAGATGGATACACAGATAGATATGGACAAATTCATACATGGATAGATGATGCATAAATGGATACATGGAAAGATGATGGATAAGTAGATACTTGGATAGGTATGGATACATGGATAGATACTGTGGTGCTGATAGTGACTGAGGTTCGGCATTCCCGGTGCTCCAGCCCAGGCATTTCCAGGCAGAGCAGCCTTCCCCGCCTGATGCACGAGGCTTTCCCAGCCTCTCCGAGGGGTTTTCCATCACCGGTCAGTCCCCCACAGCCGGGGTGTCACAGCAGGTGCGTTCCACACCGGTGGTTTCACTGTCACTGCGCCCAAGGGCGGTGACAATGACGACAGCAGAGCCACACGTGTGCAGGGAGCTGCGAGTGGGCGACAGGAGCCCGGTGCTGGTGACGCAGCCCCTTCATCCCCAGCGGGTCCCCCCATCGCAGGTGATGCTCGCCCACTCGTCCCCGTGCTGGTGGCCCCGGGGTTCCCCCATCCACGGGTGACGTGTGGCCACAGATGCCACGCAAACATCGGTCACACCGCCGTGGCACAACCCCTGTCCCCCTCTGAGATGGGCTTTCATGGGTCCCCAGCAATGCAGAGAATCCCAGACCGGGAAATTCAGAGCCCTGACGTTTCAGGCTCAAAAGATTTTGGGAGTGAAGCTGACGGGAATGCAGCGCATTGATCCACGCTGTATTTTCAGTGATCTCTGGGACAAATCTGTCCCCCCTCACACACAGCGGCACAGACACGCAGGGCACCACAAATCCTGTGCTTCCCGTTTCCTAGAGATCCCCGTTTCCGAAAAAATCCCCGTTCCAGGTGGGTTTTGGATTTTTGCCTGTCCCCAGATTTTCATGGCACTGAGCCTCACTTCTCAGCCTCTCTCTCTCGTGCTGCATCAGAGCACGGATCGCTGCTCCACGCACCTCTGCATCCCATGGATTTGTCCCTGAGGAAGTCACTTGTACATACTTCCACTTGGGGTAAAAAAAAAAAAAAAAAAAAAAAAAAAAAAAAAAAAAAAAAAAAAGGGGGGTGGGGGAAGAAAGGAAAAAGTAATAACATAATATTTGGGGGTAGAGGGGGTGGTCAGAAAGGATTTATAAATTCCTCTGAAGCTCCGCTGAGCAGTGATGCTCCTTGGCCACCCTTCCGCCAAAGGCAGTACCTGGCCTTTGGGATGGGGGTGGAAGCGGGGGGCTGGTGGCATTTTAGGACCGCTGCCGTCCTGTAAACAGATGTGACGTTTGTTTGGGAAAGTGTCTCTGGAAGGCGTGACCAGGGCTTGTGGTTAAGCCGGGGCGGGGGTGGCAGCCACAGCAGGGTCCCCTGTGAGCGGGGGGCTGTCCCCTGTCCCTGCCAGCTGTGTTCTCCACAGTGTCCCGTGGGTTTTCCTTGCGCTGGGGTGTCCTGAGACGTGTCTGTGGGTACGGGGGTACAGGGGGGTCCCAGAGCAGGGAGAAGGGTCCAGGATTTGTCCCCCAGGAGGGCGGGGGGTTCATCCCTCCCCCCACATAGCTCCAGCAGGGAGCTGCATTTCCAGCTCGGGATTTCTCCCTTTTCGGGGGGGCAGGTCCGGGGGCAGCACCCCCCTGTCCATCCCCAGACCCCCAGACGGGTGGGAAGGGGGCGGGAGGAGACGATGCCGTCCCGAGACGTCTCCTGGCTCGCAGGGAGCCTCGTCCCCCACTCCCGGCCATCCCCCACGCCCAAACCACCCCACGCCTCCCCAAAAAATCGAGAGTGCAACCCTATTGAGACCTCCCTTCCCCTCCCCAATTGCATCGGCTGCTCTGACACAAGCCAGGGACAGCCTAGAGGTACCCATAGATAGATACCTATAGATAGACACCTATAGATACCTATAGATACCTATAGATAGACACCTATAGATACCTATAGATAGATACCTATAGCTGATCCATACCGCCCGCAGATGCCACCCAGCCCAAGGCATCGGATTTTTTGGAGCCGATTTCTCCCCTCTCCGCTATCCCGGGGTGGCCGATCCCCTCCCACAGTCTGCAACTCTCAGATTCCCCCCAGCCCCCTTCTCCAGATCCTTCCCCGGCTGCAGCCAAAGCAAGGAATAAATTTTAAAAATAACGTAATACTAAGAAAAACCCCAAATACTCCCAAATGCCCAATACGCAGCTGCCGCCGGCCGCATTCATCCCTTTTGCTCTGCTAAAACCGCATTTCCCCCGCTGATTTTTCCCTCTATTTTAAAACATTTTTCTTCATGATTCATGATTTAAAAAAAAAAATTAAATTTAACACAGATAAACATTTAAATTAACTTTTACCCCTCTCCCTCTCTGCTTTCCTCTCCCCCCAACAATTCCTAAAGTGGTTTTGAGTGACTCTTTTTGTTTCGGTTTTTTGGGGGGGGAAAGGTTTGGGTTTTTGGTTTGGTTTGGTTTGTTTTTGTTTTTTTTTTTTTTTTTTTTTCTATACATCAACACCGTGAGCTTTAACTCTAAAACCACCGCGGAACTAAGTTCGATACTGGGGGGAAAAAAAGAAAAAAACCAAAACTAAACAAACAAACAAACAACAAAAAAAAAAACCCTAAAAATAGGCATCATATCCATTTTTTTTTCCTGCCCGGGGCAGAACTGAAGATTGGAAAGGAGAGAGGCAAGGCCAAAGTTTGTTCCCCTGGGTTAATTTCACACAGATTTCGTTAATCACAAGGAAAAAAAAAAATGCTGCACCGCGTGCAGAACAAAATTTTGGGTTTGGTTTGGATTTTTTTTTTTTTTGTCGCTGCGCTTTGCTGTGTCCCATCTGCTTTTTCCGGGAGGAATTATGTCCTAAATCCATCCTCTCCCTGCCGCCTGTTGGGTCACGCCAGGCTGGGCTCGGTGCGGTTCCTCACCTCCGGGATTTTCGGGATGCGCGTTCCCGGCTCCACGGACCGATAATTCCCCGCTGGATCCGGCCACACTCACGCGAAACAATCCACGGGAATTGTTTTTGTACCTTTTTTTCCTGGAAGTAGCCAAGCCAAAAAGGTCCTTGGAATCTTCTCTGCTCCTCGTATTGCTGCTTGGGCAGGTTTAATCAGTTTAAATTGTATTTTTTTCCTTTTTTCCCCCCTTTTTCCCCTTTTTTTTTTAAACGAAAAAGCTGATTTTCTGAAGGAATTCAACGAATCTTTAGGAAATCGCTGCTTTGGGAGAGAAAACCGTCAGGGATTTTTCAAAGGAAGGAAAGATGAGAGTCCCAAACCCGGCACATCAGCTGCTTTAGAGAATGGATACAAAAAGAGACATCGATATATTCAATTCTCTTTTCTTTCCCTGTGTGCTGCTAGCCCCGTGTTCATCAGCATATTTTTATATATACATGTATTCATACATATTTTTAAATATACGCATTTACATACTATAAATGAATTATTAAACACTATAGTTTATATGTTATATATCTACTTTTTAATATTTCATAATTTACATATATACAAAAACAATACCACAAGGCGTTATAAATTATAAACAATAAATTATTTCGGTATGACAGTACATAAATGCTTGCACATAACACACATTCCTGCGAATTATACATTAAGTCCCGTCTATCCTTAATTTTTCTATCGATCTGTATAAAATTACACACCTTTTATTAATTAATTTCCTCCGTGTGCTGAAAGTACTAATACACACAGTGACACCGTTGCTGATGTTTATTTGTTATGTATTTCTGTGTCTGTTATTTTATTTCTATGCGAGGCTACAGTTATTTTCATCCCGATATTTGAGGTTACCTCCAACTGCGTTTTCCCACTTTTTGAGATTTGGGGAGTCTCTGTGCCCCCTGGATATTCCAGAATAACGTGAGGGCAGAGGATGAGGGGATCCCACATCCCCAGGGACTCATTCCCAACCCCAGAGCACCCCACAAGTGCTCTCCCACCTTCCATCCCCCTGCAATAAATGTTTGAAGACTCCCTACCCCACCTCTTTCATACGGAGATTTGAAATTTTAAATCAGTATTTTTATTTCCAAGCACCAAAATCCACCGACATCTCCCCCCCGCGCTGTCCCCTCCCTCCCCAGACTTCAGCTGGGAACCCCAAATTTCCACGGAAAACTCCAGAGGGTGGGAAATATTAATGGTGTGAGAGTTATTCCCGGGAAACAGCGCAGTGGGACCCCCCGATGTCCGGAGAGGCTCCAGGGTGAAATGAGCCCCCGGGAGAGGGGGGCTGTGGATGGGGGGCTGAACCCCACACGGGATTTGGGTTGCAGAGGGGTGCAGCAGCCCCGCTGCACTTCATCATTAACCTTTAAACCCGTCAGAGCATGGCGGGACAGGGAAATGGGTGTCCAGTCTGGGGGGAGCACCCCCAAACCTGCTGGGATGGAGAGGAGACCAGCTGCCACCTCCTCACTCTGTAATTTGGGATCCCGGTTTGGGGCAGAAGCACGGAAAAATCTCCCCTGTGCAATATCGCCAACGAAAGGGGTTGACTCCTACGGGTTTGGGGTACTGGGGGGTGTCTGTACCTCTCAGAAAATCCCCGATTTTTCCCGTGAGTCGGGCACAGACATCCCTGGGGTGCGCAGAGACGCGAGGCTGCCTTATGGAGGGTTTTGCCCGTGAGGCTGTTTTGATCTTATTATTTTATTTTATTCCCTTTTTTTAAATTATTATTTTTTTATTTTTTTCCCCCTCTTCTCCACAGCCATGAAACCTGGCGCCCGGCTGATGGTGCAACAGATACCGGCCACCCCGGCCACCCCCCGCTTCCCTCCCATCGCCGCCCACTTCCACGTGACGTGGGCGAGTCAGCGAGTGGGACTGGGCAGCCTGGCCATACTGGGGAGCCAGCCGGGGGGCAGCGCTGCCCCTAATCCCCCCCAAGGAAGCAGCAGGAGCCGGGCATCTCTGAGCCCTCTGCCTTCCCCACAGCGAGGGGGGGAAGGTTCCAGCCCCACGGCCTCGCCCCCCTCCACCCCTGTGCGCCCCCCGCCCCAGCACTGAAGGTGGGTAGCGCTTCTCCGTCCCCTCGCTCCTCTTCCTCGCTGTCACGCCGGCAACCCAGCGAGCCCCTTCCTAGAGGCCTCCCCGAAAGCTTCCTCCTATTGTCCCCTCGGGCTTGAAAAGTGACTCGACTTAGCCTTTTTTTTTTTTTTTTTTTAATTATTATCACCATTACTAATTGTAGGGCGAGAGGGGAACTCTTTCCTTGTTCCCCTCCTGTGAATCTCGCTCCTCTTTAGGGAATCCTGTGGACACGCTCCGTCCTAGGCCGGTTACACACCAACCATTCCCCGGGGGTCGGGGGGACACTGACCTCCCTTAAAGCCCCTTTATTCCCGGCTCGATTCCATCCTTACCCCTTCCCAGCGCTGCCTCCGGCTTCTCTCTCTTTCCTCGGCCGCCTACCCGTCTCCCGCTGTCCTCCCAGGGTATCAGTCCTTATCTGCTGGTTATCTCTTCTGCTGCTAAATTCAGCCCAGCGGAGGGGTTCAGCCGGGGGAATCTGTTGGTTAAACCTGAAGCAGTCCCAAGAGTTATCTCTCCGGCCATAATTCCCCCCACCGCGCCCCATCCAGCCCTTCTCACGGTGATTTTCATGGAATCCTACAATTCCAGAATGGTTTGGGTTAGAAAAGGCCTTAAAGGCTCATTCAGTTCCGACCCCCCTGCAGTGGGCACGGACACCTTCCACCAGGCCAGGTTGTTCCAAGCCCCGTCCGAGAGGCTCCCTCCATGATTTGCAGAGAAAACAGCACCTCCACTCATCTCACCCCCTTCCCGAACCCTCCTTGGGAAAGGGGCTTCACCCTGACCCCTTTCCACAAGTGGATTTTGGGGTCTGGCCATTGCAAGCCACTCACAAGGCCCTGATGGCATCCCAAGGCCTAAACCCACCCCAAATTCCCCCAAATTCGAAACCAACCCAACACGAGGTAAAGCACCCCTTTCCCCCACCCTGTCCCAGGACTCTGGGACATTCCTCCCCATCCAGACCTAGGGCATTCCCAGTCCCCAGTGGGTCACCCCACTGTGCTTCCAGCTTCTCCCAGTTCCCTACACGAGAAAAAACGTGGGAGAGAGATAAAAACACCTGGAAGTGAGAGTTTTGTGGGCGCTGCTTTGGTCTGCTCCCCACTAAAGGGGCTGCAGTGGGTAATGCCACCACCCCTTCCTTTAAGCCTCCTCGGTCACGCGTGGCTTTAGAGCTTTAGGGGGTGCAGACACGCACGGGGTGGGAAGGTCGAGCCATCCTTCCTCCTTTCCCTCTTTCCCCCCTATTTTTCCCTAATTTAACTCTCCCCCACCGCAGCCTTCCTCAGCCGCCTCCCGCCGCCCACATCAAACGCCGGCCCCGGGGGCCATTAACAACTTAAAGCACCGATCGTACCTGCGGGACAAAGGTTTTTGCTCCGGGCCAGAGGAGAGAGCATCGCTGTCTCTCACCTTCCCGGCTGTGTCCCCCCTCCTTTCACCTCCCCCCCTTCTCTAACCTCCTTATCTCCCCGCCCGGGGGGGTCCCGGCCCGGCCGCCGCCGCATCCCGCATCCCGGCAGCATCTCCCCCTGCTCCCTCGGGGGTGTTGGAAGGGGCGGGCAGGGGGGGGGGAGGGAGGAGGAGACTGACCGAGGGTTTTAAACAGCCCAGTCTCATGGTGGAGGGCGGGGGGGGGGGGCGGGAGGTGATGGATGGAACCCGGTGGGAGCAGCTAAATCCAGGCGGGAGCTAAATTTCCCCTCCGGAGGGACCTGGACTTCTTGCTTGGGGTCTGGAAGAGGCGGCGGGACCTGCTGAAGGTGGGGAAGGTGGGCGGTGGGGAGCCAAGGGAGGGGGGGGTCGGAGGAAAATCGCATCGCTGGTGGTGTTTTGGTTTTGGCTGGAAGGCTGCACCCACGCGAGACCGCTCCGGGGAAAAGTGGAGCCGAGGGTTTTCCACGCGCTCCCCATCGCTCTGGATCGCGGCCGGGGAGCCGGCTGGGCTTTGGGGAGGCCCCGCACGAGATGTACCAGAGCTTAGCCATGGCAGCCAACCCCGGCCCTCCGGCGTACGAGGGGGCAGGTGGCTTCATGCACAGCGCGGCCGCAGCGTCCCCGGTCTATGTGCCCACCACGAGGGTCACCTCCATGCTCCCCAGCCTGCCCTACCTGCAGAGCAGCGGCTCTTCCCAGCAAGGCAGCCCCGTCTCCAGCCACTCCATCTGGACTCAGCCCGGAGCCGAAAGCGCCGCTTACAACCCTGGATCTTCCCACCCTCCCGTGTCACCTCGGTTCTCCTTCTCCACCAGCACCCCCATCCCGGCCACCTCTTCCCGGGAAGCGGCGGCGGCTTACAGCAGCTCCTTGAACCTTTCCGCTAACGGGAGGGAGCAGTACAGCAGGGGCTTCGGCAGCTCCTATTCCAGCCCCTACCCGGCCTACATGAGCCCCGAGATGGCCACGACCTGGACTTCCTCGCCCTTCGACAGCCCCATGCTGCACAACCTGCAGAGCCGAGGGACGCCCGCGGCCGCCCGCCACGCCAACATCGGTGAGCACACGGCTGGGACGTGGGAGGGAAGGGTTCACCCCGTTACCCCCCAGATTTTGGGGCGCGCACCCCTCCGTGTACAGGCGCAATGGGCAGGAGGGAAGAATTCGGAGTATTGGGGTTGGCGCTGCCTGAGCGGCCTCTCTGGCTGGAAAATATTGGGGTTCTTATTCTTGCTTATTCTGCAAAAACACCGTTCCACAACATCCTCAAAGGCCAGCGTCTCCAAAAAAGTAAATGAAATTTAGAACAGGCACGGAGCGGCAAGGAATGGTGAGCCGAGCTCTGGAGCGAGGGCCTGCTGGCTCCTCAGATAGCTCAGGGGGGATTTAGGGACTCTGATGGGAAAGACTGTGGGATGTAGGACCACGACGCTCCATGGACACGCAGGCAGCCCCTTCCTGAGCTGGCTTTAGGTGTAAAACTGGGAGAATTAAGAAATCGAAGTTGGGTTCATGAATTCCAAATCTTCCCTTCGGGCTGTTTTACGTTCTGGTCTTTTAAAAAAAATTCGGAGTGGTCAGTTGGGCTACAAAAAGGGAGAGCAGAGAGGAATTTAAAGCTGAGGCAGGAGAGATGATGGAGGAGGATTTAAAGAAATGCATCCACATTTATAATGGTGCTTTTTTGGGAACTCAAGCACATCTGAACAACACAAGCCTGGTATTTCAGAGTCTCCTTATCCCAAAAATCCTCACCCTGATCTCTTGTGCCGAGTTCAGTCTTGGAGCCTTTAATTTCATTAAATTCCTCTGGTTCCTACAATGAGTAATTGGTCCAAGCGGCTTAAAACACTGCTTTTATATTTCGTGGAGTGGAAGAGGAATAAAAGGGGAGAGAAATGCAGGCACATCTTTGCATCGTGGTTTCATAAACCCTTTTTTCCTTCCCGCCTCCTCTCCATTAAGGTATTTCTGGGGTCGGGGTTAACAAAGAAAACACCTCGAATTTGTCTGCAGATCTATTTTACAATTATGTTCTCTGACCCGAATTTTGGAGGGTGACTTTTCCATCGTATTCGGCAGGATCTGCGTTGTCTTTAGCATTACTTTAAGATGTTAAAAGAAGGAAAGTTGGGCGTCGGTGAAGGCTTGGCCTTGCCAACATTTTGTGCTTTTCCTTAGGTGAAATAAAATTTCTCAAAACGAGGAACAGAATAGGGATAAAATTTTAGACAATCAGATAATGTATTTTGGGAAGCCATGAGAAGGCAGATGGTAGAGGAAAAAATCAGGATGAATTAAACAATGAAATATTAATCGAATATTAGTAAGCACATATGAATATTTGTATTTTACCATGGTGCCATGTCGTCTTTGGGGGAAAAAAAATCTCCTTTTTGCAGTGATTTCAGAAGGGCTCTTAATAATAAAAATAACCTAAACCCAAAATAATGCAAATGAAGAACTGCAGTTGCAGAAACCCCCAGCAGCTTTTAAAGTGCCAGGGGCTGAGCGTGAGGATTTGGGGTTTTGGAGCCTCGTGCTGTAGCTCCGCATTTTGATGGCAAAAAAATGGGGTTTTAAATAGCACCACTAGGAAGAAGGGATGAGCTGAGCCAGCCCAGAAAATTGTTTTTAATGAGGGAGGAAGGAGCCGGGACTCCTCTTCACGTCCCGGTCCTGACTTGGGTGCCGGATTCTCGGCAGCGCGGCCGAATCCGCGGGATTCATTAGCATGGGGCTAATTACGCCTAAGCCTTGCATATGGAAAAGCACTCGGATATTAAAACAAAAGTGTTTGGGTTTTGGTTAAAAAAAAAAATTAAAAATAAAATGAGCTGCCTGAGAGCTAGTGAGTTTTTAATGGATTTTTGGAAGGCAGCTCCTCCGGGAATTAGTTCACGGTCCAGACCTGCCCCGCTCCCACTTCTCCCTGAGTCGGGACGCGGCCGCTGCCGGGTCCCTCCTTGAAGCCGAGCGATGCTTTGGGCATCGAGGGGGTTGAGTGAAGCATGTAGAGGCTGGCTGTGGGGTTCTGAGCAGGGAAAGGGTTTTATTTTAATGATTTTAAGGGTAAAAACCCTGAAAAACCGAAGGCGCTGGAAGACGTAGTGGGGGGGACACGGTCGTGGATTTCTCACAGACCCCCTTTAATCCCACATCTGAGACTGGTCAGCACCAGAGAAATCCCTGGCACGGTGGAGTTGACTTCTTCTTTGCCTTCTTTGCCTGGCTAAAAGTAATTTTATTCTCTGCACAGCGAGGAATCTCAAGGTGAAAACGCAATCCTTTTAAATCGAGTGGTATTTGCAGCGCTCTCTTTTTCTTTTCGCAGAGAAATAATCACCACCTTCGGGTAGTGCTAAATGCAGAGCAGCCCTGGGGTCATTAAAATTTTAATTATTACAATTTTTTAAAAATAAAGATCAGGTATAGGCAGGTGTAGCTGAATATGCAGACACGAATTCAGTCTATGCAATTAGTCATGACTTTTTTCTCAGTTTTATATAAATATATCCCTGTAACAATAAAGCAACACACGGGGAAAAGAAGCTTAGTGAAAATGCATTCGAAAAAAATAACACTAAAAGAAATAAAAATCTTCTTGTTTTTCCCTAAATTGAGGAATTTTGTCTTGGGTTAAACCGCGGTACAAAGCACTGGGAAGGATGGGTAAAACACACGGACCCGTTTGAAAACCTTTCCCCGGTGTGAGTTCAAAATGCCAAATTTGGTCTTTTCAGGGTAAGTTTGGTGAGTGATTTCATTACCCTGAAGAGCAGGATCAGACCCTGCGGTCGAGGCAGTGAACTTGCCCCAGGCATTGCCTGGGATGGAGTTACTGTGAATTCCCGACTTAATGAGGCATGAAAAGGACCAGCTGCAGAATCCCCTCTCAAAAGACTTCCCCGCCAGCACCAAAAATCTCTTGAAATCGCTCCCAAAATTACCCAGGATGGGCAGTTCGGCTCTTGGCCCTTCCCCAGGCAGAGGGGAGCGGGGATGGAGGGCGGCACGGGCGTCCGAGCGCATCCATCCCGCAGCCCCTCGCTGCCTCCTGGACCTTTCCAGGCTGGGGAAGGATCCCAGATTGCCATCCCCGTTCCCCTTTAGCTCGCTCGCAGCGGGGATTTTGGTTTCGCGGTGGCATCGCGGAGGTTGCTGTGATTTGGGATAAATCGGGGCTTTGGGCATTCCTGGTGGGTGCTTTTCGGGTTTTTGGGGGTTTTTTTGTGTGTTTTTTTAAAATTATTTTATTTATTTTGGGGTTTTGTGTTTTTTTGCTAAATCGAAGTCAGGGCTCCTCAAACAGGCGCTGCTGGAACACAGCAACAGCATCTGGGAAGATCAAAGCCTGGAGCAGACGCTGGGTTGGAAAATGTCCTTTCTGCTGCTGGTGGGGGAGAGATTGGGAACCAGATCT
Source organism: Sturnus vulgaris (assembly GCF_052056855.1). Classification (NCBI taxonomy): domain Eukaryota; kingdom Metazoa; phylum Chordata; class Aves; order Passeriformes; family Sturnidae; genus Sturnus; species Sturnus vulgaris. The sequence goes on along the minus strand of NC_142245.1, from coordinate 111,914,637 downwards.
TAAGCTTTCCCACAGGGATGCTAAGAGATCTGCCCTGTCGCATCCCGGGGCTGACATTTCCAGTGATTCATTGGCATTTGTTACAACCCTCTGCCCTGCAAGCAGCCCCTGACCTTCCCCACGCACCAAAGGACAAGGTGGCTGGTCCCCTGCGGGGTGGCAGGCGATGAGGGGGACTCCGCATCGTCCTGTCCCTGAGCCTGGAGGGATGGGACCTTAGGACGCAGGGATGGGGCCATAGGACAGAGCGATGTGAAGTGCAGGATGGCAGAAAAGGTTGTGGGACAGCGAGAAGCGGCTGTGGGACATCGGGATGGGGCTGTAGGACATCGGGATGGGGGTGTTGAACACCAGGAAGGGGCTGTAGGACGTCGGGAAGGGGCTGCAGAACATGGGGAAGGGGCTGTAGGACATTGGGAAGGGGCTATGGGACATCGGGAAGGGGCTATAGGACATTGGGATGGGGTGCAGGACACCGGGAAGGGTCTGTAGGACACAGGAAGGGGGCTGTAGGACATCGGGATGGAGCTGTAGGACACCGGGAAGGGGCTGTAGGACATCGGAATGGGGTGCAGGACATCGGGAAGGGGCTGTGGGACATCGGGATGGGGTGCAGGACGTGTCTGCATTTTCCTCCATCCCCCGTTTCGCAAGCATTTCTCACCTCAGCCCCGCGGGGTTCGCCCAGGGCTTTGTTCCCCCCTCTGGGTTTGAATCCACCTTCTGCTCTCCCTCCTAATTTAATTGTCACCCCTCAGTCTGGGATTTGGGATGAAACCCACAGAACCAGGGTTTCTAATCTCTGAGCAAGATCAAGCCTGAACACACAAGTGTTTATTCACCCCTCCAAGCCCCCAAGCAGTAGAATTTAAATTGCAAATAAATCAGTGATAATAATAAAAATAACACCCCCACGGGCACTCTGTCACCCCTATCAATAATTCAATTTCATACTTAAAAATTGCACTGTATTACCAAGTGCAAGTTCTGTTGCACAGAACAGCCATGGGGTAGTATATAATATAAATATTCACAAATTTTTGTAGAGCAATAAAACTTAAGGCAGTGGATGGTGATGCTTATTCTAAAATTTTATTAAACCAGGATTAATTATTTTTCACCCATCCATGTGCATTTCTTTAATACCTGTAACAATAACAGCAATATTTTTTTAAAGACAGCTTATATTTTGCTCTCCACATATTTTTTGCCAGAAATTTTAAGGGAAAGAGGCGAAATTCTTGGAAGCAGATGAGAGTTTATCAGGCAGAGTATTCCAAAGAAAACCAGGCCCAATCCTGACACCTCTGTGCTCTTCTGATACTGGGAAAATCTTTCCTTGGCCGGCAGAAAGGGGCTCCCCAAAACTGGTTCTCCCAAATGCAGAGGGGTATTTTGAATGGGTGAACCACCTCACTCTGAAAATTTAAGGATGTATGGAAAAAAAACACCAACAAAGCACCAAATAGCAAATAAAATTTCAAACTAGGTGAAAAAGTGGCATTTTATGTATCTGAAGGTTGGTAGCCTGTTATTTCTGGGGGAGGATATTTGCAAGGGCTATTAAAATAAAGGTGCAATTTTAAGGAAAATTCAATTTAAAAAATAGATTGTGTTGTCCCAAAAGCTTCAGAAGTTTTGTTTCTCATTGGCGCAGGGTTCTGGGCTGAAACTTTTTCTCATTGAGCCCTGTGGAGGTTTGTAAGCACATGGAAAAAAAAAAGGAATGAAAATATATCAACTTTGAGAGGTTTTATTCCCAAATCTGCACACCAGCCTGGTGTGTTCTTCCCTCCCTGCAATTTCCTTATTGAAAAGGAGGTGCAGAAATGGGATTTTTGGGGATCTCCCCCTGCTCAGTATACTCCTGGGGATTCACGGGGCAGAGAAGTTAAAATCTTGGGTGCTTCAAGGCTTTTTGCAACCCAAGGATAAAAACCTTAACAAAGAGTTTCCTTCCCCTTTGGTGCTCATTGCTGGCTGCAAAACCAGGTGGGAATATACCTCAAGAGCTCAGTCCACAGGCTTAGGAAAGAAAGTTTTGCTGATGCTGGGAGGGAAAGGCAGAAATGCAGATTTTTGCTGTGCCAGCCACGCGTTTCGGGGACGTGGGATCCCGAAAAATGCGATTACGCTGCCGAAATAATTCAGTTGTAACGGCCAGGCTGGGTTGTTACAGGTCTGAGTTGCTTTGGAGTGGGGAATGTGTGTAATTATGCCTGCAGGATTGCAAAAAGGGAGATGGGAATATCTGGAAATGCCAAATATTCACCTTGTCGGCGGGTCGGAATCCGCGCTGCCGTCTGGCAGGAAGGTGTAAATTCGCCTTTGGTGTGCGAGTGTGAAACACTGCTTAAATAACCAGGGAAATAGGTGAGAATTTGCTCTGACCTCACAAATTAACCCAAATTATAGAAGCAAATTTCATTATGAGGTCGGATTGAGGTTGTTTTTTTTTTTAATTTTAAGAAAAACTGGTGTTTCTCCTTCACGAGACGGAACTCTTGCAGCTGTCTACGATCACATCCCACATTACGGCAAAATATGAAAACTTCTCCTGCCTTTCCAAGTTTTCCCCACATCATCGGTCACGGTGACCGGGCCCGAGCTGTAAATACATCTGTAATGACAAATTAAACCCAATTATCTACCAGGCCTGAGCACTGAGGTCTTTCCACACACGGGTGCTTGCACTTGTGTGACAGCCCTCGAAAATAATTCCAGCACGGTTGGCACGAGTGGCATTAAAGGCTCTTTGGAAAACGCCCATGTTTTCAAACCTACTCGAAAAATGTTGGGGTTTTTTCCCTTTTTTTTTTTCTTTTTTTTCCTTTCTTCTCCCTTTTTTTCTTTTTTTCCAGGAGCTCCTTGCAGCGGGGTATGTTGAGCTCACAGCATTCCCCGAGCTCTTGCACCTTTTTAAACGCGCGCGGCGCTCGGCGGCAATTTCTTTTTCAATATGATAAGCTCGGGCTGGATATTCTCATCCCCCAAAAAAAGAACTGGCGGGTGCTGGGTTTGCTCCAAAAGAAGAGCCAGGCAGAGATTTTCCAAGTTGGATGCAGATCTGACCCTGCCATCAGCGCTGAAATGTTTCAGCTTTGGGGTTTTGGCAAGACCTGGATTTTAAAGCCAAATTTGGGGCAGTGTCAACTGGAAGCGAAAATAATTTTTTCTTTTCCAAGAAGTGCCCAGTGATTAATTTTTTTCTCAATTATTTGCTGGCACAGAGGGGTTTTTTTGCTTAATGAGGTGGATTCTACCTAACTGTAGAATGAAGCCTTTGCTTGGGGGAAGCAAGTTGGGTATTTCCAATGTCTTTTTGCTTCCTCTGTCTCTCTAAGGCCAAACCTGCTCAGGTTTTTAGGATCAGCCATGCCTTAAAAAACAGATTCCGTATGGACTGTGACAAAGAGAAAAACAACCTCAAAAGTACCCACGTTCCTTGCTCAGAGCTGAAGCCATCCCTGATTTAAGTTACAGGGAGGTTCACGGGGAGCTGGTGCAGGATCAGGCTCATGCAAAGAGATTCCACAGGGAAAAAACTCAGCCCACTGCAAATTACATGGGAATTTACAGATGTTCTCAGGGAGGTGAAACCCCAAAATCCAGTGGGACCTTCCTTTTTTTCCCTGAGAGGTGGCCACTTCGTTTATATGCTGCAGCATGAAGGAATTAATGATGTTTTTTAAATTACTTTTAGTCACCCCTAAAGCTTGTGAGATCCTTATCGGAGCCATTTGGGCTCGAACGCTCACACCAGCCTTGGGAGAGACTTGGAAATTAACTTTGTTTGTGAAAGAGGAAAAGAAATAACTCCTGGAAAGCCAGAAATTAATAATTTTTGCAGCAGAGGTGGGGTGAGGGCAGCCGGATGAGGTTTCCTGCAGGGTTGATCTCCCGTCTCCACCAGGGACTGGTACTGGATTGCTTCTGAATCCGGGATAACAAAATCGCTGCCTGGAAATGCTTCCTCCTAATCCCTGGGAATTAAGTTGGTGTCTGCTGGGGGAGCATTTCAGGAGAGGTCCCGTGGTGGGACGCTGCTCCCTGCTCCTGCTCTCCTTCCCAGAGCTCAGCTCTTTTCCGCTTCCAGCACAGGGAGCTGGGATGGGGCTGGGTTCCCACTGCCATCAGGCTCCCCTAAAAGGTTTAAAACACAAATTTGGGGGCAGAAATGAAACAGGGAGGGAGAAGGAGACCATGCCAGTCCCTCCAAGCAAGATTTTGCCTATTTTTCCTGTTTTTTCCGCATGGATATCCCTGTGTCCATAATATTTAAGCAAATTGCAGGCTGTCCTCTGACCTCAAGGGCTTCCTTTGGCTCTGCAAACACCTCCAGACAGTTCAGGAGACATCTCCCTCTTGCTGGATTCCCAGCTACCCACCCCTGGCTCTTGCCAGCCCTCGTGCTTTGGTGCACCTCAATTTTCTTTCAAGTTCCAGCTTCCGGAGTCCTATTATCTTATGTCAGGCTCTGCTCTTTCAGAAATGGAAAGAACAGTTTTCCTGGACAAGGGAAAGGCTAGAAAACCCTGATTCCTTCATGCTGAAATCCTAGACGAGGCAAAAAAAAAAAAATCTAATATTAATTACTTAAACTCCTATGAGTTTCCAAGCCAGACTCTTGGATTTGCAAGCCAGGGAGCCACCATTATTCAACATCCAGGGCTCGCAGTGCTGGAGCTGTAAAAAAAAAAAATCAGTGAGGCCCTGAGCCCCAGACATCAGGACTCCTCTGAATGACGTGTGGTCCCAGATGTCTGAGATTATTTTGGGAAGGGAGTGCTGGCCCCAGGGGCTGCCTGCCCGGGGGACTGGCTGCTGGGAAGGACTCTGGGTTGGGACATGCCTGGCTGGTGTGGAGCATGAGAGGGGCAGCTGGTTCGGGGAGGGGGGGATGTCTTCTTCACACTCCCCTGGGCTGGGATGATGCTCTGCATCCTGGGCATGACTTTTCCCATGTTTCATTACTTCCCTGGGACAGATGAGTGATGCTGTAATTCATCCTGCCCCTCTGGACAGGAAGATCTGGGCTTGAGGGTCTTTTCATTTCCCAAAATAAGTAGGACCACAAGCAGTAGGGTAAAATCCCCCTCGCACCCCCTTCCCTTTGCCTCGAGCCAGGGAAGGGTCTCTTCCCTGATCTCCCCAAGCACTTCTCTTCCCAAACCCACATCCCAGTCAGGCTCTGCCACCTCCCTCCACACAAATCAATAACAACGGGTGAGCAGGTTAATTATAATCACAGAATAAACGCTGCGGTCTCAAAGTTCACCCAACTTCAGCAGCGTTTCAAAACGAGCGGACGGCGCCAAGAAACTTTCATTGATTCCTCTGGGGCAGGTGTGGGAGTTTGAACCTGTCCCCAGGCTGATCTTGATTCCAGGCCTACTCAATTTTCCTCCTTATCTCGACTTTCGCCTATCTTATAATGCCTGTTATTTTAGATAAAAAGTCCAATCAATTGAGTTAGAAAAACTGCAAGTTATATGTGGCCCTGATAAGTTCGGTACCTGCCGTTTTATTGGCCTGGACTGCGAAGTGACCTTTGCAGATGCTTTATCATCCCCTCCTCCCACCCTGCTCGGGGGCTGAGTTGACTTAACATCCAGAATAACTAATAAAAGAGGAAAAGAGAAGGGCCAGGGGTTAGACAAACTCACTGTCCCCTCTAACGTGATGAGCCGTAGTAAACACCTTTTTGTTTGTCCCTGGCTGGAGTCCCGCTGGGATCTGGCCTGGCTTGTGCTGGTGTAGCTCCTCTGAGTGGGATTTATCAGAGGCAGAGCTTGTGTCTAAATCAGTGACATTAGAACAAAACTTGCACAGGGGTGTGGATATGTCAGTATTGGTCAGTGCTGTCATGCTCAGGGAGGGACATGTGGAGCAGTCCTACATATTCCATATATTCCTACAAATGGTATAGACATGTTTTACATTTATAAAGTGAGGGGTTTTATTATATCACATGCTTTTTTACACATAGAAAATGAGTTTTTAAAAATATGCATGTGTGTGCATTTCTGCACATATATGTATAAATATGTATGCACACACTATTCTATATAGCTAAGTTCTATATGGTCACAGAATAATAATCATTTTAATAGCAAAACCAGAAAGAATTGATTGGAGATGATTCCTAACTTGCTACAATGGCATTCTCAAGGACATCCCTGCCTATGGAAGAGAGTTTGGAACTAAATGATGTTTAAGATCCTTTCCAACCCAAACCATTCTGTGATTCTAGGACATGCTATGAGTATCTATACAAATATATATATATTTATATATATGTATACCACGTACACACACATATAATAACAATAATACAATTGATTGTATTCCCACAAGAAAGATTTTGCCCGTTTGCTTTGGATAAATGTCTGTCCTTCTGATTTGGGGAAAAAACCCACCCCAAACTTCGAGTTTCTGCAGGATTGTAGAAATGCACATTTTAAGATCCCTAGCATGACAACCACCTCAGTAGTGACTGAGGGCATGTGGATGAGGCTTTGGAATGCCCAAGGATGGACATTCCCCCATGTCATAATGAAAACCCAGCAGATCATAATCTTCAGTCACTGGTGAAGAATCATCTTGGGGCTGTACTGTGCAGAGGCAGGAGCTGGACTCAATGATCCTTATGGATCCCTTCTAGCTCAGGATATTGTGTGATTCTGTGATAATTGTTAGCCCCTGGCATGGTCCAAGCACAGACCATCTCAGCCTGAGCCCAGCATCTCCTGGTGCAGCTCCTGGGAAGAATTTTGGATATGATTGGAGTCTCAGAACATTTGAACATGGCCAGACTCTGCTGGCTGGGCTTAGGGTCAGGCTTCATCATGTACTCAGTAACTGGCCCAGGTTCATCAGTTACCCCATAGCCATAAGGCCAATTCCCATGGCTCAGCCACGGAGCAGCAGCTTGGCAGGACTCCACAGCACACCTGCTTGTGGTCCCCTGTGGGGACACCAGGAACAGCTGCACATGATCCACTACCTGTTCCCAACTCAGCAACAGCTGCCCAGGAGGGATCATGGCACTGTAAATCCCAAGCTTTTCTGAGCCTCTTCATTTTTTCCCCATTGTCCCTTCCCTGAGGCCATCAAAGAAGAGTCTCTTGACTTGGAGATGGGCCAGATTTCATAAAGGGCAAGGCTGTAGCTCTTTTTTCTTTGTCAAAAGAGAGAAAGACCATTTCCAGGTGCCTCCTGCCAAGCAGACCCCAGGCTGTGGCTGACCCCATCTTGCCCATTCCCTGGGCTCTCCATGCTAATCTGAGATTTGTTAAAAAATATTTGGACAGTCGATAAGCGGAGGAATCTCCTGTTTATCAGAGGAGCCTGGGATATTTACAAGTGTAAGAACTGCAAGGAGGAGTAAGGAAGGGGAGGTCACCTTGGTGGGTGGGAGTTCACTCAGGCACAACTTGACAGTCAGCAGAGGCTGATGTTGGACACCAGGTTGCTCTCAAAGAGGTGGCCAAGAGGCTCCCACCAAAAGACCCTCAAGGATGTCTGCATTCCTGTCTCCTTCAGAGCAGGCTGTGCACCTTTGGGATGTGGGACATGGTCCTTCGGTGTGTGTGTGGACTGTCTCTGCACTCAGCTCTGGGACAGCCATGGGGCTGGGTGGTTTGGGCTCTGGTGTGCTGGAGAGCTGCCAGTGCTTTTCCAAGCAGCCAGGTTGGCCATTCCCAAACTTCTGCCCCTCCCCAAAATACTGTTTAGATCTGATTTAGAGGAAACCAGCTTGTTTCCACCCACCCTTCTTCCATCCTAGTTTCCATCCCCAGCTGTGGCTTTTGAAAGTTGTCCCCCTCCAGTGTCACTCCTTGCCACGAGGAAAGGACAGCGTCACAAGGAGATGAACAGCCTTGCTCAAGGGCATCCTATTGCAGAGCCAAGACTGAACTCCAAGCCAGGCCCAGAATTTGCCCAACCTCCCCATCGTGGCCCTCCTGCACATGATCTCAGCTGGTGCTTTGGCTGCTTCCACCTCCACCGTCCTTCAAAGCGTGGAAAACATATCCACGAAGGAAAGGAGTATTCCTGGCTGCTGGCAATGGTGTGTGCCACAGACCTTGGCTTGCTGCAGGCAGAGCAGGGAGTGCTGCAGGGGAGGGACACAATGTTCCCTTTGCCTTGACGTGAAACATTTGGCCTGGGAAGGGTTGCACGGGAAATGTCTTGCCCTGGTGTTTCGGGAAGCCGGGGGAAAAGCAAATTTCTTTGCCTTCTGCAAAGCCAGACTGTAGGGTGAATGTTTCCTCAGCAATAAGTAGGGTCTTTATGTTTTCAGAGTGAAAACTGTTTGGCCCAGGCAGCTAACTGGGTACACAGCCATTTTCTCCATTATAGACGTGTCAGATAAACCCTAAAACTTTCTGGGATGGCATCAAGCCATTTCTGTGAGGCTGCACAATGATGCTTTTTGCTTGAAACCGTGTTTCTGGCTAAGTGTGGGGAATTTACCTGGTTCCCCACATCCTGCAGATCCTCAATCACACGGGTGATGCCTTCTGTTAATCCAGACCAGGGGAGAGCAGGGATCCACATTCCCACAGCACCAGCCCAGTGATGGGCATTGCTCAGACAGACACTGTCCCACTCTCCCTGTGTTTAGATCTCATTCATCTCTAAAACCCTGGGTGAATTTTCCCCAAATTCTGTCTGAGAGGAAACAGGAAGAGGGAGCAGAAGAGGAAAAGCCAATGAGCAAAACCTGTTTTTACAGAAACATCCCTGGGTCCATTAGCTCCATCCTCACTTTCTGATCCCAGCCTGTGTGCCAAGCTGGTGATGTCCCCATGGACAAAGGAAAGCCTCACTGACAGCTTTCCTCTGGCTACAGAGCTCTCCCATGCAAAAATTTGGGCTTTTAAAATTTGCACTCACTCCCTGCCCCTTCCTCTTTTGTCTCTCCTCCTTTTATTTCCTTCTCTGCCACAATCCTGACCAAACAGCAGTTTTAACTGGGCTGTGGTCTGACCAAAAACCTTTTGGTGGGTTTTTCCCCTTGAAACTTCAGCTTCTGGAATCATGCAATTCATGGAAAAACCTCAGCCTATTCCAAAAAAATAAGATGTGGCTTTCACTCCTTTAGCTGCAGCAAAATTCTGTTTTAAAGGACCCCAAAAGGCTTGGGAGAGTAGAAAGGATTTCCAAACTGTCACTTTTTAATGGGAACAGTTTTGAGAATTGGGATAAAGTGGCTGGGAATGGTAAATCCTGTTTCCCCTGCCATGCTGTTGTGGCTGTCCCTTTGAGCAGAAGGTGAGGGTGTCCTGGGTGGGATTCCAGGGTGTCCATGTCCTTTGCCTCAGCTGCAAGTGCCCCTGAGAGTCCATTTGGGGTTTGTGTATACACAGGATCGTGGCTCTCACCTCTTATCATAACAAATTGTTTTAGGAAACTGTTTCTCTGCTGGGAAAACTGCTCTCAGGCTCTGTTTAGAGCCTGTAAGTGGCCTGGCTGTGTTTGAAGGACAGTTCCTCCTTTGCTGAGTTGCTTCACTGGGTTGAGAAGACTCTTCTGCAGGGGGAACTGTTGATATCAAATATCTCTCCAGCTGTAAACAAAACTCCAGTGCTATATTAATGGAAGTCTCTTTCCATCCAGAGAGGGTGAAGGCAGGAGGGGGCTGGAGGGAAGTAGAAGACAACCTTGTTCTTCATGCAGGAGGGTCTGACCCAAATCAGGGTAGGGAGGGCTCTTTGTTTCCTTGGTTTAGGAAGAGAAATTCATAAATTAGATGTTGGGTCTGAACTAAAGGATTCAAAATCCTTCCTTTTTCTGTTATCATTCTTTAGGGTCCTGATCCATCAGGTTTATGCATCCAAGATGATCTCTCCTATGCAAACAGATTTAATCACAGAATGGTTTGAGTTGGAGGGGACCATGGGCAGGGACACCTTCCACTATCCCAAGTTGTTCCAAGCCCCATCCAACCTAGCATGGACCACTTCCAGGGATGGATTGCTAAAGAAAAGCTCAAAGGTCTGGACTTAAGAATGGATGTAGTGCCAGGCTGGGAGAGTTGGGGTTTGCAGAGATGGTGGAAAGAAGTCACTTCAAGCCACTCTTCAGGCTCAAGCCTTGGGGTGAGCTGCAGTTGGGTATCTGGTTCTCCTGTTTGGGAAGGCAAAATTCCTCAGACTTTTGGTGAGCCAGAGGTGCTGGAGGCTGGCAGGGCAAAAGCTCCAATCTGCTTTTTTGATGACCCCAGCATTGTCCATACAGGTCAATCTCAGTGGATGTGAAGGACTCCTCCCAATGGCCAAGTGTCACAAAGGGCCACATCCAAGAATTCTTCCCTACCAGACCCCTGTGCCCCACTCAGGAGTCACTCCTGGCTCCCTGGGGACTGGATGTCCCATTGTGGAAAGTATTTCTGACATGAGTGTACTCAAGGCCTCACCCAAGATTAGGAGTCTGTTGTGCAACACACAAGTGACATTTCCTGCCCTGGGGACCTTGCAGTGCTCATAAACAGTAGATGTGAGGGGAAAAAAATCTCATTTTACACAGCAAGTTGATGACCAGGATAGGGATGGGACACAATCCATCCTCTCCACTGGTCATTCAGTGAGATCTCACGATCTGCTTTCATGTGAGAAGCTCCTTCATTGACTAAAGACAGGGTTTTATGAAGAATTAAGTAGAAGGCCATCAGGATTAGCCAACACCAGGGATCCAGCCCATAAAAAGGACTGAATGATCCCAAGATACAAGATAAGGGCTTGGCAAAGGCACGTGGGGAAGCAGCACATTCAAAGAGGGAGATGAGGCCACTCAGCACACACGAGGCTCCCCCATCCATGGCCCAATTCTCAGCCTGATCAGCAAATCCTTCCCTCAACCCTGCCCCAGTGCTGGCTGTACCTGGCTTCGGGAGAGGGAGTAAATCTTTCCAGCAGAAAGGCCATTACAGAGGTCAGCGGATGGACCCATAAATCTCCATTATCAGGCAGCGGCTCCTGTGCCACAGAACGGAAATTATTGCCCAGAGTGCGACTGGGGGAGCCTTTCCTTCCCCCCTCATTGTTCAGGGCCCTCCGGGAGCCGCTCGGGCCATTTGCTGCCTGAATAAACGTTTCCTTTCCCGGCTGCAAAGTACAAGGAATAAGTGTCAGGGGATCTCATAATGCCAGGATTTAGAGCTCCAGCCCCGAGCCAGAAGCCAAGGAAACACTTTGCTGCTTTTTCCTGGGGAGTCTCCTTAACCCCCATTATTAATAACAGTGATAAATTAAACAATTAGTGCGTTTGAAGCCTGGTGACCTCCGTGCCCAATTTAGCTCAGCCTGATGGTGGATCCTGGTTCCTGTGGGCTCTGAGCCCTGGGAACATTTTGGTTTCCTGGGTCCTGGACACAAACTCATGTCAAACTGCACAGGCTTCAGGTCTCCAGGTGATACTTTCTCATTACTTTGGAGATCTTCAGGGTTTTTCAGAGCAGGGGGGATCTGTGGCCAGAGGGACAGCTCAGAAAACTCCCCTTGGCAACTTCATCCTGGAGTTCAGTGATGCCGTGAAATTACATATATATATAATTGTATATAGACACAAAATAATAATTATAAAAATATCATTTCTCCTAGAAAGAGATCCAGTCCCTTGTTTCCCACTTCCTTAGGGCCCAAACACCCTTTGTTCAATAAATGACACACACCAAGCCCATATCATCATCTCTAAGCCAAAATCCTGCAGTGTCCAAGACAACTCCTGTGTCATCCCAAAGCATTCTTTGATGCAGGTGAGGATATCTCTCCTCCAGGTGACATCTCCCGAGGTCAAGGAGCTCTCCCTGCTCTGTCAGGGCTGCAGGAATGCTTTTAATGAGGTTGCACTCTGCAGGTGTCATCTGACTCAGCACTGGGTGGTGCCCAGAGGGGACACACCCATCTGATACCTGTGATTAGGGAAAGCCACCCATTGCGTGGAGCCTCGGTGTCCCCTGGGAACAAAGTCTGTCCCTTCCCATCTCAAACACCAATGATTCCTGTTTATGAACCTTTGCCTGCAGCTGAGAGGGGAAAGTCTCACCAATGTTATTGCCACGGAAGCAGGAGAGGACTTTTGGAAACTTCAACCAGTGAAAGTTTGGATGGGGCTTGGAGCAAGCTGGGATAGTGGAAGGTGTCCCTGCCCATGGCAGGGGTTGGAATGAGATGGGCTTTAAGGTGTCTTCCTACCCAAACCATTCTGTGATTCTATGGAAGTCCCTTGAGAGAGATGTTCCAGTCCAAATCCCATGGAAACTGGGAAAAAAAACCCAAACCCAACCCAAAGACACCAGAGAAATAGGGAAGAATATCAGTCAAATGCAGATGGAAAAGGAGAGCAGGTCTCAAGGCAGGTTTGCACTGCTCTTGTGGATGTCAATGAGAAACCAAAACTGAAAATAACGTGGGACTGGACCTGGGTGTCCCAGTCTTGGGAAATAACACTCAACACTTGGCAACAAATTATTTATTGCCAGAAGATAGGAGATTTACATTTTTCTAAAACCAGAAATATATCCTTATTAGAGGGGTCTTCTGACTTAAGAACTAGTCCAATTCTTAACATTTCCGAGGGACTATTAGGAATTTTCTCCTTTGTCTTTGATTCAAAACTTACATATTTTGGTTTCCTGGTGGAAAAATCTCCAACAAAGACTGTATTTAGTAATTAGTCACAGGCACAACTCAAATCACTCAAGTTTTAACTGTTAACTTTTGATTACCTCTGCTCTGCTAAATTCTCCCTGGATTATGTCCACAACTCTGTACTGAATTCTTTTCGAAGAAGAAGGGATTTTTTAGTGGAAGAAAATTACTGTGAAAATGCTTTGGCTTTTTCTTTGGAAAATTATAATCAAAAACCTTAACAACTTCTAAGAAGAAGAAGGAAAAAAAAGTGAAATGTTTTCCTTTCTTGAGATTTTTCAAGGAAACGAGTTCTTTCCTGACCAGCTGTTCCAATCCCTTCTCTTTTCAAAGAAAGTTTATTTGATGTAGATTTTGGCTGTGACTCAATTGTCATTTTAAGGGGGAAAGTGAGGGTTATGGTATCACTGAATCCATGTGGACAAAATCGCCTGGAGGGATTCCCATCTTTTTGAAACCACCAGAATTGCTCCAGGGTAATGAGATTTTCCTAAAATGCTGGGAAGATACTGGATTCCTGATTTTCTGGCTCCAGAGCTGCTTGGGTACAATAAATTACTGCTCTCTACCATTTCCCCATGGGCACACGGTGTAATCTCCTGCAATTTTTAGCCAGATCTTCTAGGGAGAATTAGGCTCACGTGAATGTTTGTCTCTGTTAACTGGCGCCACTTCATTAATTTTTTGTCCTTTGGCTGCTTCATGGTTATGCAGTTTCCTGCAGATTTTCCAAAAATAGTCTCGGGAAAAGAGAAAATAAGGCCATGTCTGAACATAACCCTTGCTAGACATCAGAAAACCCACATGGGATTGAGGCACAGCTCAGCAAGAAGCCAAATTTTGTTGGTTTGCTCCTTGGGGAGCAATTGTCTTCCAGCAGGAAGCTGAGATTTTTGTGTAAAAAGCAGGTGGACAAGCAAAAAATACAGTGAAGTTCTTGGTTTCTGGAAGGGTTTTTATGGAACAGGGAGTGAGCTGTGTCTTTCCAGAGGATGATGCAGTTGAGCTGTGTTGTGCTGATCTTTGAACCTCCTGGTCCTTGCCACAGCCAGAGGGACTGGACTTGCCCAGCCCAGGGCAGTTCAGAGAATGACAGAATGGTTTGGGTTGGAAGGGACATTAGAGTTCATCTCATTCCACCCCCTGCCATGCCCAGGAACGCCTTCCACCTTCCCAGGTTGCTCCAATCCCCATCCAACCTGGCCTTGGACACTTCCAGGAATCCAGGAGCAGCCACAGCTTCTCTGGGCACCCTGTGCCAGGGCCTCCCCACCCTCCCAGGGAACAATTCCTTCTTAACATCTGCTCTACCCTTGCCCTCTGTCAGTTTAAGTTCATCCCCCCTTTCCCTATCACTCCATGCCCAATTGTCCCTCCCATCCCAGCTGCAGCCGAGCCCAGTGCAGGATGTGCCAGGAAGGCAGTGGGTGATGCAGCAAGCCCTGGAGTGTGGCACCAAGCACGACACAGATTTCCATCAAAAGCTGAGCCTCTAACACACATAAATTCCCAACAATCCCTGTTAGCTGTCAGCCTGAGCTGGGGTTTGAATCCCAGAACCATGGAATGGTTTGGGTTGGAAGGGACCTTAAAGACCATCCATTTCCAACCCTCTTCCATGGGCAGGGAACCTTCATGTTGTACATGTGGATTCCTGTAACTCAGGAGATGTTTTCTGTGCAGAGAAAGGGGTGAAGGCACACAGATCTCCCTTGGCTCTCTGCACCATTCCCCCCAGCAGAGGAATGGGTGAGGAGCATTCCCATGGGCAACAGGGAATGGTTTACCCTGCCCAGCTGAGATGCAGCTGCCTGACCACTGGGCACTTCTGCTCTGTGGGGTTTGTGTTTATCCATGGTCTCAGGAATCTGCCTTGATTGTAACCAGGGTTGTTCTCCTGCCCCAATCTGCTTGCCCTATCTATGGAAAATCTCAAAAATTGGATAATGTCATAGCAGAAGGGAGAGGTTTCTACTTCTGTCCCCTGGTATCCATGTCCCAGCACATGCCTGCTGCCACAGAAGTCCTGCAGCCATGGCAGGGAGAGGACTCTCTCTTCCCAATAATCCCTGGAGGGGCTTCCTTGAGGAAGGAAGAGCTGTTTCTTGCAACCTATAAAATCTGAATATTTGTGATTTCTTGAAATATCTCTTCTGGGCTAAACTGAGAAGCAGAGCAGCAATTAAAGGTTCAGCCACCTAATTAACTGAGTCTTTCCCCTTCTCTCTCATCCTGGCAGCAGAATTTTTTGATGACTATTCCGAGGGGCGAGAATGTGTCAACTGTGGGGCCATGTCCACCCCGCTGTGGAGGAGGGATGGCACGGGGCACTACCTCTGCAACGCCTGCGGGCTCTACCACAAGATGAACGGCATCAACCGGCCCCTGTTCAAACCCCAGAGGAGGCTGGTAAGTCAACATCACACAGGGGGGCAGGAGGAGGCCAAGAAATCTCAGCCAGCTGGAGATGCCAGGGGTGTTTCAACTCCATTTGAAAGTCTGAGGTCCTGGCTTTCAAAACAAGCCAGATTTTCTCATGCTTGGGACACTCCAAGAACTTGCACTGCCCAGAGCAGCTCTCCAGACACTCGGGCAGGCAGAGAAAGGGGCTGTAGGACACAGGATGATTTTGGGATTTGTGGTGTCAGTTCAGCAAAAGCCAGTCTTTGCTTTAGTATCACTGCAGGTATATTTTGAGGAATGGCCACTCTTTCCAGTTCCAGCACAGTACCAGCTCATCTTCTCTTATCCACAGGGGTCCCTGGTCACTGCTGGGTGAGCCCCTGTCCTCATGGTGACTTTTCTGAATATTTTTTTTGGATCCTCTACTCCCAGATACATTGGGTGAGGTGAAGCCCCCATTGCAGGGCACATCAGGGCATCCCAAAGCCTGTGGAGTCAGGGTAGGGTATGCACAAGGAACCTGGGGGACAGGAACAGGAATGTTCAGCCTGGAAAAAAGGCTTTGGGTTGACCTAATTGCAATTGACCTGAAGGAAGCCCATAGGAAAGATGGAGAGAGACTATTTACAAGGATGACAGGACAAGGGAGAATGGCTTCCCACCGACAGAGCAGGTTTAGATGGAATATTAGGAAGAAATTCTTCCCTGTGAGGGTGCTGAGACCCTGGCACAGGTTGCCAGTGAAGCTGTGGCTGCTTCTGGATCCCTGGAGGTGTCCAAGGCCAGGCTGGATGGGGCTTGGAGCAACCTGGGATAGTGGAAGGTGTCCCTGCCCATGGCAGGGGGTGGCATTGGATGATCTTTAAGGTCCCTCCCAACCCAAAACATTCCATGATTCTGTGAGCTCAGTGTTGATAATTTGCTGCTCCCTGCATGTTTTGGAGAGGAGTTTTGGGATGGTCTCTGTGTCTCCAATGATGAGTTCATCACAACAGGCTGAGAAAGTTGGGAGTGTTTAGCCTGGAGAAGAGAAGGTCCTGTGGAGACCTCACAGCCCCCTCCAGTATCCACAGGGTCCTACAGGGAATCCGTGACTCTTCATCAGGAACTGGAGTGGCAGGAAAGAGCGATGGGTACGACTTTAAAGAGGGGAAATTTAGGTTAGATATTAGGAAGAATTTTTTACTGTGAGGGTGGTGAGACTCTGGAAAAGGTTACCCAGGGAGGCTGTGGATGCTCCAACCCTGAGAGTGTTCAAAGCCAGGCTGGATAAGGCCTTGAGCAACCTGGTCTAGTGAAGGTGTTCCTGCCCATGGCAGGGAAGTGGGACTGGATGAACTTTAAGATCCCTTCTAACCCCTTAAAGTTCTATGATCCTACAGCATTCAGAACATTCATTCCATAACATTCCATGACCATGAACCCAAGCTAAAAGCAGCCACCTGAAAGCCAGGTTTCCACACTCCTTGTTTTCCACGAGGCTCCATCCCCACGCTGCCCTGCCCTTGGCATCGCTCAGCCCTGTCTGTGCCCAAACCCAGCCGTCCCCTGCGAGTGACAGAAGTGACACGGGCAGCCCGAGCGCTGCCAGCAGCCACAGGCTCCGAGCGCCCTCTTGTGAAACCTTTCCAGGCACTGACTGATCCCGGCAGGATCTCACCTTGGCACCCAGGACCTCCCCTCTCTTATTTTCTGGCCTCTAAGGACTGAGTTTTGATGGATGATGGGAAGAGTCAGGCAGGTGTGAAGGATGTGGCTTTTTTCCCCTCCACCTCCCATTCTGCTTCCCAGCTCAAAATTTGTGTTTTATATGGCTTCAAGCACTTTGCTTTCTCCTGTTGCCTTCTGAGCCTCACTAAACCAGTTCACCCAGGAAAAGAATTTCAAGTCTGCTCCCTGCAGTAATTAATTAGTGAGACTTCCTATTAATTATCCCTCTTTATCAAGAAGAGGAAAATGCTGCTGGAAGCTTCTCTTTTTTTTTTTTTTTTTTTTTTATTTTCCCCTTGAGCTCTATGAGCAACATAGCCCAAAGGAATAATGTAATATTTATGATATTGTTAACATTTTCTTGGCATAGCCACGATGCCTGGAAGGGCTTGGGAGCTGGAAAAGGCAGGATGGTCTGAGATCCAGTGTGGGTGTGTACACGTGCAGGGAGTCTCTAAGCTGCCACTAGAGATCTGGATGCTGGGGACAGTGATAGATAGAGATAGAGATGTTGTAGATCTGGGGCTCTGTTCAGGTGGTGTGGGATTCTGGAGAAAAGGAGGCTCAGGGGGGACCTTGTGGCTCTGCACAACTCCCTGACAGGAAGGGTGAGCCTGGTGGGGGTCAGGCTCTGCTCCCAGGGAACAGGGACAGAATGAGAGGAATGAACCTCAAGCTGTGCCAGGAGAGGTTCACATTGGACATCAAGAAGAATTTCTTCACTGAAACAGTGGTCAGGCATTGGAAGGGGCTGCCCAGGGAGGTTTGGAGTGCCCATCCCTGGAGGTGTCCAAGGAATGACTGGACATGGCACAGTGCTCTGGGCTGGTTAATGACCAGTCACAGGTTGGCCTCGATGATCTTGGAAGTCTTTTCCAACCTTAATGATTCTATTCCATGTCTCTGGTGCCATCTGAGATGGCCCAGGAGAGCTGAGACCTCCTGGAGCCAGTGGAAAGGCAAGAGGGGCAGAAAGAATCAGCTGGACAACTACAAAGGGGCGAAAAGAGAAAACACGAGAGAAATAAGAGATGCAAGAGGAGAGGGAGCCCTGAGGCGTGGTGGAATGAGCTGGTTGGCATGTGGGGCACTGCTGGCGAGGCCATTGCAGGGCATTGACCGTGTTTCCTTGCTCTCTTGTCCCCACAGTCAGCATCCCGCCGTGTCGGACTCTCCTGTGCCAATTGCCACACGACGACCACCACGCTGTGGCGCAGGAACGCCGAGGGGGAGCCCGTCTGCAACGCCTGCGGGCTCTACATGAAGCTCCACGGGGTAAATCCTTGCTGTGGGAGGGTGTCCGTGGCACCAGGCTGGGGGCTGGGTTCTTTGCACAACTCTCCTGGAGCTGTTTTTCCTGCTGTCCTTTGGGGTTTAGTCCCCCTCAAGGTTATGTCATGCTTATTCCTGCAAAGGGGGTGTGCACGCTGGGTATGTCTCACTTACTAATTAGGTTCCCCTTGCAAATAAGTCTTAAAACCTAATAAAACCAGGCCCAGATTCTTCCCACATAAATTCAGGCACACTTTACTAAAGTCAGAAGCACAAACAGATGAGCTGTAGTCCCCTTCTGGCCCCTAAAACACCCAATACCATGGTGTGATCTTTTATTCCCATTTGGATGCACATCTTGAATCTCTCTTGACCAGGGAATTTGGGCTCCATCTTGTTGCTTTCAATAAAACCATTCAACAAGTTAGAACAGGAATCATGTTCTCTTAGATGACCTTAAGGACATTCAGAAATCAACGTGCTTTTCTATTTGGATCCACAGGTCCCAAGGCCTTTAGCCATGAGAAAAGAGGGAATTCAGACGAGGAAACGCAAGCCTAAGAACCTTAACAAAACAAAGGCACCAGCAGGTAAGTGTCGAATGAAGGAATTTATTTGATTATGTGTATTTGTGTGTGCACTTGTATCTCTGACCACAGTGCCCTCGAATTAGAGATTCAATGACAAAACAGGCCAATTTTTTACAAATGAGGGATGTCTAAATACCTGAATACCCTTCCAACCATTTTTAAATGTATCTTTACCACACTAACTTTGGGGTGAGTGGGCACAGCTCTGTACTGAAATGTCTTTGGGAAGAGCCTGTTTTACCCTCTGGTTTCTCCCAGGCCCATCCAGCAGTGAGAGTCTTACCCCGACCACCAGCTCCACCAGCAGCAGCAGCAGCAGCACCACGACCACTGAGGAAATGCGCCCCATCAAAACAGAACCCGGGCTCTCATCTCACTATGGGCACCCCAGCCCTGTTTCTCAGGTATGGAGAGGTGGGAAAAATAATGGGAAATAGGATGGTAGACATGGAGAGAACATCCTCAAAAATTTAGTTAGGTACCTAAAGACAAGCACCTGAAGGGAGGCTGCAGGAAAAGATGGAGAGAGACTATTTGCAAGGATCTGGAGTGATAGAACAAATGGAATGGCTTCAAACTGAAAGATAGGAGGTTTAGACTGGATATTGGGAAGCAATTCTTCCCTGTGAGGGTGCTGAGGCCCTGGCACAGGTTGTCCAGAGAAGCTGTGGCTGCCCCTGGATCCCTGGAAATGTCCAAGGCCAGGTTGGATGGGGCTTGGAGCAACCTGGGATAGTGGAAGGTGTCCCTGCCCATGGCAGGGGGTGGCAACAAAATGATCTTGAAGGTCTCTTCAAACCCAAATTATTCTGTGTTTCTAGAATTAGAAGGAAAGGGAGAGAGGAGTAAAGAGCCTGCCCAAAGTGTCCCACAGAGGCTGCAATCTCCAGCCCTGCAGCAAATCCAGACACATTTTTACAACAGCACCAGCCCACACTAAAGGGTCGTCTAAGGTTTGGAGCTTTTTTCACAGCATTCTCCTTTTTCCATAGGCATTCTCAGTCTCTGCCATGTCCGGGCATGGATCATCCATTCACCCTCCAATCTCAGCTCTGAAGCTTTCCCCCCAGGCTTACCAGTCAGCCATGAGCCAGTCTCCCCAAGCCAGCTCCAAACAGGACTCCTGGAACAGCCTGGTGCTGGCTGAGAACCACGGGGACATCATAACTGCATAACCTGGCCCTTTCCCTAGGAACTCCAGGCTGATCCACTCGAGAGATGAAGAAGATGCCACATAATCATCAAGTCAATGTTGTCTCCACCTCCCCTGCTCTCCTGCCTTCTCTCCCCTTGTGAGATGTTCCAACAAAGAGGTAAAGAGAAAACTTACCCGATGTGTAGGGGAACTCTTATGAAATCAACAGAGAAGACTCAAATCTCAGAGTAACTCAAGGATTTGAAGCCTTTTTTCACCACTTTAAATGAGCCTCTCTTTTTGACTGTCACCTCTTACTATGAAACAGCCAGAAACACAGAGATGGACACAGTTCTTGAGTTTTATTTAACAGTATCTGGCATTTTAAGATTCAGACAATGGTGGAGCAGAGACACTTCTTCTGTCACCATCTATTCTTTTCCCGAACAGAAGAAAATGCCATTGTCTTCTCATGACCCAAATTCAGTGATCTTCCACCAAACAGAGCCAGTTCCAGGACAGTTTGCTGAACAGACTTCACTAGAAGATTCTTTAGTGGCTTTAGTGGATTTGATATGATGCAGGGCAGAGAAAAAAAGAGACATCCCCCCTCCTCCTCAGCTCACACATGTAGAGCATTGTCTTCATTTTCCTAGATGGTCTGGAAAGTTCATGAATGTCCGTATTTAATAGTAACTCCTTTCCTATTTATCACTACGAAATTGTGGGACTGTGTTTCCAAAAGGTTCTTGGCTGAGCCTAGACTAGGTCTGTCCAAAGTCAAAGGGGGATTTTGGAAGAAGGAACCTTCTGGAAGAAGGTAGATGAGACCCATGCTGGTCATCAAATCCTGGAGGAAATGGCTGGGCTCTTCCCTGATGGATAGCAACAAACCAGGCTTAGAGATGATTCAAGAGCACAGCAAGTGAAAGATGCTCTTCTAATGCTTCTGCGCCATTGCTTTTCAAACAGATAATTTAATTATTTTGCCTATTTTTATGTTGGTTTGGATGCCACTGATGAAATCTGACTGTCACTTATTTTTGGCTGTACTGTGAGTGCCCACTTTCCCCCTAACAGCTGGCTCATGACCATTTCCCACATCTAATCCTTTAAGATTTCACTTTTTGCAACAAGCAGTGGCTTCAGCCCCTACTGGAGGTGGCAGGGGCCTTTTTCTTTACCAAGCATGTGAACAGACTTGCTTGCCTGCAAGAGAAGCACAACTCCATTAAACAAGACTCGACTGTTTGCTTGCCCATAAGGCTCTCAGCTACCAGGGAATCCTGGCAAATGGAGTTGGAAGAGATGCTAAGAGCCCACTGACTCACTCCCTTTTCCCAAAGGGATCAGTCTTGCCTAATCCAGCCCTGACTGCTCTGCCTCTGGTTTAACAAACTCAAACTCCATCACAGCTGACGCCACAGCTCCCCTGGGCAGTCCAAGTGCTTCAGCAAATGCTTCCCATGATGTTTGCATCAACATTTCCAAGGAAGGACAGCTTTGCCTGTCCACACAGAGAGTTCCTGGGAGACCTCATCCTGCAAGATTCTTCACTCTTGTTTCTATCTGCTCCCAAGCTCTGTTACCCTTCTTTCCTCCCCAGCTCCTCTCTTTTCCTCCCTGCACCCAGAACTTGAGTACAGAAGTACCAAGTGAAAAATCTCTAATGGGGATTGTTCAACGCTCCCCAATGTGCCACCCTGTGTCTCCCACTGTTTAACACTCCCACAAGGAGTGTTCTTCCACACAAACTAAGGAACATGGCTTGGTGAAGAGGAGAGCCATGGACAGGTTTGAAGCAAAAGAATGGCATTGTGTTGTCTTTGTTTAAACTCACCCTTTTCCTCCCACTGATGTAAAAGCTTCTCTAAGGAGAAGGATTCAACTGGACTGGTCGTGACTGGAGAGTCCTGGACCCTCCTGCATTCCCCATTCTCTCCACAGCTCAGATTTGCAGGGTTTTGGAGGGGTGGCAGAGCCTCCACACTCCCTAGAGAAAAACACCATGGCAATGATGCCATGGGAACAGCTGGGTGCTGTTTGCACCACTCTGTCTTGCAGAGCTAAGGCAGTGTTTAGCCTCATTAGTACTAATTGCAGATGAGGGAAAGACATTCATGAAACATGAATAAAAATAAATGAAATTCTGTGATTTTGTTCAGACTTGCTAGGCTTTAGAGAAGAGGCCAGAAATAGCACTGAAAAATATGAATTTGAGGTGAAAACACATAGGTGTTTCTCCATTGGCAGGAAGATCTTTAGCCAAACTCCTCCTTGAAGTAAATCCCTTTTTAAATGGCAGTCAAGCTCTCCTGGGATCTGGCTGTGAATTCCTGGCCATAACACAGCAATTTGCACCACAAAATGCCACGTGGCTCATGCCAACTTTTGAGACACCCAGAACTACCCTGGAAACTCCAAGAGGGAGTGGAGCCTCCTAGAGAGGATTAAAAGTCCAGACCAACCACACCCCCATTTCTGTTTCTGTCTGGAGGCTCACAGTGGCTCTTCCCTTTCCTATTGCTGTGCTCCTCCTCCTTCCCTCAAAGCCAAATTCCCTGGTGGAATTTTTCTTCTGCCCTTAAAAACCACTCAGATATGCCAGAAAGAACTCTGCTTATAATGCCAGAAGGAAAAAATCTCTGCAGAATATCTGCCTTATGTCCCCTTGGTAGAGATTTACGAACTGGATTTTAGCCTTCCTCAAAGCCTGAAAAACAACTCTTGAAACAGAGTGAGGAGCATTTATAAATCCCTGCTAACAGAACAAGACACCTGCTTTTAAAAGGTGAAGCTCTGGGAGCTGTGAGGACAGCTTTAGGGGTAGAGAACAACTCTTTACAGGTAGAAATTAGTTCTTTTGTCCCCCTTTCTGCACCAAAAGCAGAAGTTTGGATACACCAGGTTCTGTGGTTCTTTTCAATCACCTAAAACTGTTGCAGAGCTGCTGTTGGCCCAAGAGGTTTTGTCTTTTTCAGGCCAATGCTGATATCAGGATGGTGAGAGACTGACCTCAGATGCAGCATCACCATTTCAGGTGATGACACTCCATAATTGATGGGTCCCCTTCTTCAGAGCTTCTAATGATCCAATTAAATAATAATTTAACTCATAAGGGATGAGATCACGTCTCTCAAGGCCCTGTTCAGGCAACTTTTGAATATTCCCAAGGATAGAAATCCCACCACTTGTCTGGGTTCCTGTTCCAGTGTTGACCACCCTCATGCTGGAAATATTTTTCCAAGAATCACTGGCAAATTAATTGCTCACATTTGGGGATTCCCATGTAAGGAGTCATTGTGGGAGGCTGAACGTGATCTCCAAGCCCAGGAATCACTCAGAGCCACGTCTTGCAGATAGGAGCTGGGATGGCCAATGCAGGATGGCAAACTCCAAAAGTGACAGACCAAGGGATACTCACAGGACAAGAGGATTAAAGTGCCTCCACTTTCAGGTCACACAGCTCCTTCCTGCAAGAGGTGACAATTACAGAACTCCAGGATCCACCTGAGCTCTGCTTTCCTGCCTGTGATAGGGGAAGCAGTTAGAGCCTGCTTTGGGAATGAATTACATACAATAATTAGAGACCCATTAAGGCAAAGTAATTATTGGTTTTATTATTGCTTTTATTACTGGAGAGCCTAGTGAGATCCATACCAGGTCCTACACAAATACAGGACTGAGAACAATCCCTTCCCTGAGGAGCAAGAGGGAAGGGTTCATTCCTGCAAAACACCTCAGCACATTTAAAAATGCATTTGTGGGATTTTTTTCCCCTTGAGATCATCCCTAATCAGGAAAATTTTGATGCTGAAGGGTTTACAGTACAAGGTTTGGTTGCATCAAACCAGACCTTGGCACTGGCCCAATGGACACCAAAATGAGATGGGCAGATGAGAACCAGTACAGGGAGCCAAGAAAGGTCATGTAAGCACTTCTAAATGTCTTTGCTCTTTGTGGAAGTGCAGTATCTTGATTCACTTCAGTTATTCTTTGTAAATTGATCAGACAAGATCCACAGATCCCTTGCAATCTTATGGGCTTGGATGGAGAGGGTGCAATCAGGAGGAGCTCAGGAATATTGCAAGGGAATTTTAATCAACAACTCTCAATGTAACATTGAAGCTGTGACTATGTCAGGGGTGGTGTTTTGTTTTGCCCTTCTTTTTTTTTTTCCTCCCCATGTATAAAGTTTGAAACTTCCCAGGTCATCTGGGAAGGTCTCATGGAAACAGACACTTATTTGTAAGAGGGAGAGGGAAACCAACCAACTGAACAAGCTGTAATTATTTAAAGATGTAAAAAAATATCTATTATGAAGTAGTATGGCTACCAATCCACGTAACTTCTACACCTTTAGAACTAATGGAAATAAAACAATGATAATAAAACCAGAAGGTTTCTGCTCGATTCTGTCTACCCTTGTAGGCTTCTTGGAGAGGGTGGGGGGGTAAATGATAAAATACTGAAAACATGAAATGCACATGGAGAAGAAATGGTGAAGTGGGTTCTGTCCTAGAGAGCTCACAATGAAAGATTACAGGGAATTTTAAGTCAGAAAATATGAGATCATGTTTCTCAGAGCCCTGTTCAGTCAAATTTTGAATGCACCCCAAGATGGAAATCCCACCACCTCCCTGGGTTCCTGTTCAGTGTCTGACCACCCTCATGGTGGAAATGTTCATCCAAATCATAGAATTTAAGGGGTTGGAAGGGACCTTAAAGTTAATCTAATCCCACCCCCTGCCACGGGCAGGGACACCTTCACTAGACCAGGCTGCTCAAGGCCTTATTGAATCTGGCCTTTGACACTTCCAGGGATGGGGCAGTCACAACCACATTGGGCAACCAACCAACCCTCAGAGTTAGTAATTTCTTCCTAATATCTAATCTAAATTTCGTCTCCTTCAACTTGTACCCATTACTCCTTGTCCTATATAAAATTCCTTTATCATAAATATTAGATTATTAATGAGAACCAAAATATTTGGTAAATTAATTGCCTAGACCTGAGAATTCCCAGGCAATGAGTCATTGAAGGAGAATCAATGTTGCCTCCAAGCCCCAGAGCCACACAGAACCCCCTCCTATACATAGGATTTGGGATGAAAAAGTCAGTGGTGACATACCCAGCTTGGAGCAACTCAAAGCCAGGCTGGACAGGGGTTGGAACAACCTGGTCTAGTGGAAGGTGTCCCTGCCCATTGGAACTGGATGATCCCTAAGGTCCTTTCCAACCCAAACCAGCCTGTGACTATGATTTTAATATAAATGAGGAAAAGCCCCAGTACTGGTAGCACCCCAAACGCAGCAGAGAGGGCAAAAGCCCTTGGGGGCACTTAAAAACCATCACGACTGAGCTTTTTGGTTTTCTCTGTAACTTTTGCTCAGTTAGCCTTGTTCAGCCTGAACGCTTCCAGCTGAGCTCAGAGACAACACCCTCGAGCTGAAATCAGGCTGTCAGCAAGGGCTGTGCCCCTGCAGAGTGGGAGGTGACTGAGCACAGCTCTCCTTAAGCACCCAATCACCCTGCCAGCTACTGCCCAGCTCCCTTCCCAGTCCAACCAGTTCACAGACCGGTACAGCCCGCGGGGTGAGTGACGCCAGCACCTGGAACCAGCCCATCCCTGCCCTGGCAGCCAACTGGGGAGCTCCCCTGCCATTTGGGGGTGGAGGATCTTCCTCCCTAATAAAAGGAAGTGGGTGGAAGGGGTTTGGCTGTAGGAGGTCCTGTTGAGGGTGGGTAGAGGTGCTGTGGGGGGTGGCTGGGGGCAGAGGAAGGGCTGTGAGTTGCAGAGGGGAGGCAATGAATTATGGAGGGAAGGCTGCCCAGCCTGCTCCCCAAATGAACGCACAGGACGGGCCTGGGGAGAGCGGTGGATGAGAGCTGGATGCAGGAATGTGGGGTTTTGTGGAAAAGCAGTGGGTGCTTTCACTGCCCTGGGGGGCGATGTGGGTGAGAAGGGGGTGGGAACTCAGTGCCTGTTTTCTTAGGATGGCTGAAAATTGATGCTTGGCTGAGTGAGAAGAGGGAGAGTTCTGCACCCCCCTGGCTGTATGGGGAAGGTCAGAGCTGTGCCTTGAAGTCCCTGCTTGGCCCAGGGGTGTAAATTCACAGGGTGCAGGCAGAGCTGCAGCGAGCCTTGTCCTTGCTCTGTTCTGCTGTGGGTGCTGGGCTTTTGTCTGGGTATAAGGACTGGGAATGAGCCCATACAGGGAGAGGATTTTTCCCGGAGGCCTGGCTCCCTGCCCCACACCTGCAGAGGTACCAGCTCAGGTGGTCATGCTCATGGTGAGATGGGTGTCATGCCCTCAGAGGGCTGGGGATGGTTTCCCTGCTCATCCTCCTTGGAGAGGGGAGCACTTTGGATGAGACTGAAGTGGGTGTAGAGTAAAAATGTTAAATAGGGAGGTACGTGGGATAAGGATGGCAGATGCTAGTGGTTCTGATGTGCTGGGGAACAGGGCAGTCTTCCCTCTTGAGGAGGAGTGTTCCTTTGCTGTCAGACAGGCTATAGCTGGGGCAGTGTGAGCATTAATACCTTACAGAGCTCCCAGCACTTCCAGTCTCTCACAAAGGAGCCTGTGGAGAACTGACTTAGCAGCAGTCAGAGCTCTGCAGGCAATGAACGTCCCTGGGATGTGAGCTCTGGGCTGTATGAGCTGTCCTGAGGCTTAATCTATGCTGCCTGACATGAAGGCAGTGCCTGATAGTCAGGACAGACTCCTTGGATGACTTGTATCCAGCTGTTTCTGGGGGTCCAAATTGCTGCTGGTGCCTTTGGCAGCAGGAGCATCTCTTTAGCTGTCTCTTAATCAACATAACATGCAGATTATTTGGATAAAACTGGAGCAGGCCTGTGAATAATCATCACATGCCCTTGAAGGCAGAGGACTAAAGTTCAATCTTTTACTCTAGCTAATTCTAATTTTAATGACCACTTAATATCTGTACATGGATCTAAGACATTAAATTAATGTTCCCTAACATGTTTTCCTCCTGAGCCCTTCCAAAAGGGATTTGGTTTGTGCTGCAGCACAGGAATGGCTGGCATGAGGTGGGAATGGCTTTTCTGGTGGGGGAACCCCAGGATTGCTGTTGATTTTCTCATCAGACTCTCTCAGAGCTGTGCAGGTGCCTCAGAGCCCTGTACTGAGTGCTGTGGAGCTTGAAGCTGAGCCTCTGGTCAGTGCTGGTGTCTGGGATTAGTCTGCAGAGAGAACTGGCACTGTGGGATGAAAGCCAAACTGAGCTTTCCTTGTACACCCACAGCCAGCAGAAGTCCTCAGAAGAACTGCAAGTGAATGGGGCTCCATGCCAGAAATAACTCCTTATGTGTTGGTGTGACTTCCTGGAAGGAACTGCAAGATGGTGCTGCTTCATCTCCCCCTCATCCAGAGCCTTCTGCTCCCAGATGCTGTTAGCAGAGTGTAGGAATGCTCCCCAACTGGTTTCATGCCTTTGCAGTCAGTGGGGCAAGCAGTGGGGTGGAGATGTTCTAATTCTAGGGCTGAGCTTTCCATGGGAGCAGCACTTCCCACGGTGTATTGGGAAAAAGATGGGTCACTGGCCTGTGCTCATTCTAGGTCACTAATCATAAGATCACAGAATGGAATGGTTGAAGGGACCTTAAAGATCATCTACTTCCAACTCCCCTGATGTGGGCAGGGAAACCTTCTACTGCCCCAGGAAAAAAGGACCTGGGGAGATTCCCCAGACCAAATTCCTGCTTGTGGTGTGAAAACTGCCATTGGAGTATGTTGTTCAGGGCTGTGTTGGATTAAATTATATGTATACACTAGGATGGAAATGCTTCCACTTTCCTAGTCCTATTTATCTTCACAGACTTGCCACAGGAACTTAAGGAGGAAAATTGGGAGAATGTTTTGTGTATTTCTGAGTTGCAGCTTCCCTTCAAGTCTAGGGCAGAGTGTGACAAAGACTTGCTAATCCCTCTGCAGCTGCTGGAGATGCCAGAGGGCCCATCAGTGAGGAAGTTCCAGCTGCTGACCTCCCCTTTTGTGGGACAAGTGGTGGTCAAGGTGGGGGGAAGCAGCCAGAAGCTCAATATCAATGACCTGAATGCCCTGAAGCTCCAGGACTCCCAGGTGAGCTGTGCTGCAGTTGAATTTACAGATCAGTGACAAGTCTGAGGGAAGTCACCATTGTCCTGCACCTGGGTGACAGAAGGTGCAAAACCTGTGAATGCTTCCCTGGGGGTTTCACCTGGCTAAGTTGAGGTGTCTGTGCTGTGGGTACTTGTCAAAAGTCACACTAGGTCAGTCCTGCTTCACCGGGGGCTTCACCGGTCTGATACCTCCAGATGATGATTTGGACCTGACTGGCCAAACCCTGGTGCAGCCTCACCTCTGATTAAAGGTGGGGAGCAAAATGAAAAGCATGAAATGCACCCAAGCACAAAGTGGGAAGATTAATCAGAACTATGATAAGAAGTTTCAAACCCCTGAGTGTGTCTCCGGGTGGGCCTGATGGGAGCCCCTGGGAGGGATTCAGAATTGAGTGGCATCTGAACACCTTGTGCTTCAGGCAGGCAAAGACAGGAATCTGCAAGGATGACCCCAGCTCTGATGGAAATGGCTTGGATGCTGATGAATCCCATGTTCAGGGTGGGCTGATGTGCCCTCTAATAGAGGTAGTAGAAAATAAATCACTTGTATTGAAACAGACAGCGGTTTTATCCCTGAAAGTGTTCAAAGTCACGTTGGATTAGGGCAGAGCAACCTGGTCTAGTGAAGGTTGTCCTTGCCCATGGCTAGGGGCTTGGAATGAGATGAGCTTTAAGGTCCACTCTAACCCAAGTGTTTCTAGAATGATCCTTTATGGATCATCAGCACATCCCACCTCTTTCTTCAGGTTCACGGCAAGAACTTGTACCTGGCATTTGTGGCAGCTGAAGGTCCCTTAGGAGCAACTGCAGACGAGACAGTGCTGCAAAGAGAGGCTGCTTGTGGGGCACACTGTCCTCCCCGAGGACAGGTTGGTGCACCACATCCCCATTCCCAGGATGAGGAGCTGCAGGAACCCCAGCACTCAAGATCTGAAGCCCCAGAGGCAGCAGAGGGCCGGGGCAATTGGCTGCGCATCCACTTTGGCATGTTCGGCAGCGTCCGGGCAAACGAGTTCTCGAGGGCAAACAAAGCCAATAAAAGGGGGGACTGGAAGGATCCTGTGCCCAGGTATTTACTTTTCTCTTTTCTCCCAAACCAAATCTGTGTGGGAATGCTCTTAGCCTTGATTTTCTCTGATAATTTTTAAGGCATGAGTGAATGTGGGGTGTGCTCAGCCAGAGAATCCACAGTGGAATTGTAGGATGCAATTACCTGGGGATTATAGTAATCTCTGCTCAAATTTTTATCTTGAAGAGAGACGTTTTAGGATGCCAGGCTGAATAATGCCCTAAAAATGCCAGTTTCTCCCAATTATGTGTTTTTAAAAAAGCTTTGGATAAATAGCAAACGTCTCATACACCTGGAATCACAGGCTGGAGTGATGCTGTTGAAGGCAGTAGTGAATTGAAAACATGGTTCTGGTTTGTGTCCCATATCCCACTGGAATTGTACAGAGCAAGGAGGAACAGCTTCCCAGAGAAGCTGTGGCTGTCCCTGGATCCCTGGAAGTGTCCAAGGCCAAGCTGGACAGGGCTTGGATCAACCTGGGATAGTGGGAGGTGTCCCTGCCCATGGCAGGGGGTGGCCCAAGATGATCTTTGGGATTGCTTCCAACCTAAACCATTCTATGATTCTTTGATTTTTTTGAAGGATGACTTTATTTCTGTACAAGTATTTTTCGATGTAGTTTTTTGTGCTGCTTTTAACATTAATTTCTCTGAGTTGTGGACTGTACTGCTGGGAACTTGGTTATCCAGGGTCACAGGGCAGCAGAAAGAAAAACTCTCAACCAGTTGTGTGGGTTCCCCACCAAGCTTGATGGCTGCAATCATTAAAGATGCCACCTTGCCTTGGGACAGTGGCCAGCTGCAGAGTGTAACAAGTAGTTCAGAGATGTTTCTGATGAGAGACTCCCAACTTCCCTGCTTCTCCCAGGTTGGTTCTGCACTTTGAGAGTGGAGGATTCCTTGTTTTCTACAACTGCCGGATGCTGTGGTGCTGCTCTCCGAGGGCTGACCCTGCTTCTGACATCCTGTCTGTGCAATTCCACCGTGGCCGGGCCCTGCGTGCCCTCTGTGCACCCGAACCCATCTGCTACACCCTCCTAGACCAAAAATATTTTTCAGGGCTGGGTGAGTTCCGGGGAATTGGGGCAGAAAGAGAAATGGAGGAAGGTGGGTGGGATGTCTACAGATGTAGAAGGGCATGTCTGGGCAGTTTTCTTTTTAATCTAAGAGCTTTTGGTTGATCCAGCTGAGGGCATGAGATCATCTTTAAGGTCTGTAAGAACAGTAGAGGGAAGAGAACCTCTTCCAGTCCAATCCCAGCTCTAAGTCTACTCTTTGGATGTCACCTCTGGTCCAGGGAATGGTGTTGCTGGCTGTGATCCTCGAGGCAGAAATCACAGGTTGGAGCCAGCAGCCTGCATTGCCTTGATGAGAAATATCCTTACTGTCTCCTTGTTTCTGGCCCCTTCCAGGGAACATAATTAAGAACGAGATCTTGTACCTGGCCAGGATCCACCCATTAACACCAGGCTCCCTCTTGGCTGTCTCAGATCTGGAGCATCTGCTGGACTGTGCTGTTCAGTTCAGCTCTGAGTGGCTGCACAACAAACTGCGTGGCCAAGGGCTGCACCCCCAGGTGTACCAGAAGGAGCAGTGTCCCCTGGGGCATCCCCTGATGAAGGACACTTTTGGACCCTCGGGTGGCTTCAAGAGACTGACGTGGTGGTGCCCTCAGTGCCAGCCTGTGGTGCTGCCAGGGGATGGGGACCCTTCCCCAGTCACTGAGTGACCTGTCCTGCAGGGTTGTCTCTGAGCCATGCTCTTTGTTGTCCTAGAAGGCCTCTGTGGTTTTTTTGAGGCTGTTGAGTTTGGTCCTTAGGGAGTTGGCAGAGTTAAGCACTCAGTGGAGATGCCCTGAGTGGCTGCAGAAAGGAAAAAGTGGATTTCCTTTTTTTTTTTTTTTTTTTTTTTTGTCAGGGTGGCACAGCCGTGTAAAGAGTTCGACCAGTTCTGAGATGTTTTGGTTGCCCTGTTCAGGTGGCAGTGGATGGGAAGTGTAAAAGGTTGAGCACGGGATTGCTGTGGTCTGAACTGACCCTATCCCTTGACCCTGGAGGAGTCAGCAAAACAGAGGATATCCCTCTGCCTAAACAGCTTGATTAATTAGGAATTAAATAATCCTGCCTCTGTCTGGAGCTGAATGCCTGTGTGCTGGGCTGTGATTGGGTGTGGTTAAACCTGAGGGGCTGTTCCCTGTGTCAGATGTGACAGGAACCTTCCTGTCATGTCTCCTTCCTTCCATGTCAACATATACAAAATATACGTCAGCAGTGCTTGGTGGAGCTCTTAGCTGCACCCACAGGCTTCAGCTTTGTGGCAAACTGCCAATCCAGATCTCACTGTAAAAATAAAAGTGTGTGACAGTGTTGTAAAAACTCGGGATCTCCAAGGAAACCTGAAAGCAGAAAGGTTTGGAAATAGAGCTCTGTCTCTGTATGTTAGGTGGGAACTGCTGCTGTCCTCTCTCCCTGGATTTGAGTTTCTTTTAATAATAAGTTGTTGACTTGAGCAAAAAAAATAAAAGTTGTAATTAGAATTGGTCGCGTTCATCTCAAGTGTGTCCTTTCTGGCAGTTTCCTAGTTAAAAACTGGAGTGTACATGGAAATTCCAGCTGCCTGGAATTGATTAACTACATCTTTGGTGCTGCCTGAAGGGTGGTACCAATGATTTTCCTTAGCTGTGTAAGTGTTCTCATTAATGGGAACTAGACTTAAAGATGGATTGCAAATCAGCTGGGAATGGTGGAGGTAAACACCTCCATTGTACGCAGCTGCTTCCTAGGCAAGGCTTGCAGAGCCTCTCCCCTGTGAGCTGCAACACCTTTGAGTGGTTGCAGGTTATGGGATTGCTGAATAAACCAATTAATGGGATTATGGGGCCAAAGAAGGTGGTTAATGATGAAAAGTGCCCTTCCAAAACAAAGCATCATAGAATATCCTGAGTTGGAAGGGACCCACAATGATGATAAAAGCCCAACTTGTGGAAGAAAACCACTGGCAAAACAGAACCCCAAAAGCTGAATCTTGCATTTTGAAGGATGAGGATGCAGCTGGGTATGTGGACTGTCTAGAGGAGGCCATGGAGATGCTCCAAGGGCTGGAGCCCCTCTGCTCCAGAGCCAGGCTGGGAGAGCTGGGGGTGCTCACCTGGAGAAGGATCCAGGGAGAGCTCAGAGCCCCTTGCAGAGCCTAAAGGGGCTCCAGGAGAGCTGGAGAGGGACTGGGGACAAGGGATGGAGGGACAGGACACAGGGAATGGCTTCCCACTGCCGGAGGGCAGGGATGGATGGGATATTGGAAAGGATGGTTCCCTGTGAGGGGGAGATTGGGAATATAATTCCCAGAAACGCTGTGGCTTCTCCATGCCTGGAAGTGTCCAAGACCTGGTTAGACGGGGCCTGGAACAACCTGCGGTAGTGGAAGGTGTCCCTGCCCACGGCAGGTCGTTGGAACTGGAAAGTCTTCAAGCTCCATTCCCACCACAACCCTCCCGAGCCTCCATGGCAGCGCCGCTCCCCTCACGCTCGCACGAGGGGGTTCGCGGCCGCCGACTCCTTCCCGCTCCGCCTGTG
Organism: Sturnus vulgaris; assembly: GCF_052056855.1. NCBI lineage: Eukaryota > Metazoa > Chordata > Aves > Passeriformes > Sturnidae > Sturnus > Sturnus vulgaris. The sequence goes on along the minus strand of NC_142245.1, from coordinate 111,882,096 downwards.
CCGACGCGCGCCTCCGCCAATCAGCGCCCGCCGCCGGCCGTCACACCAGCCACGCCGCCTCTCTATTGGTTGGCGCTGCCCTGGTGCGAGCGCGCCTTGGCCAATCGGCGCCGCGCCCGCCCCACCGAGCGATGTACCGAGCGCTGTGATTGGCTGCGGGGCGGGGCTGGCGCGGCCCCGCCCGTGCCCGGTTAAGCGGCGGGTGGGGGGGGAGCGGCGGGAGCGCGCGGCGGCGGCGGTGGGATCTGAGCGCGGCCCCCATGGAGCTGCTACGGAAATGGCTGGGTCACCCCGAGGACATCTACAACCTGCTGCGCTTCAAGATGGGCGGCTACCGCACCGTCATGCCGCGGATGGACACGGTGAGCGGCGAGGGGTGCGCGGGCGGCGGGATGCGCTTCGCTGTCACTGGTGCGCGGTGCTCCCGGTGGGGAGCGGGGCGCAGGAGGAGGAGGAGATGGGGGGCACTGTCACGTCTGGGCGCGGATACGGTGTTGCCATAGGTGACCATCATGTCATGCCACCAGTCCAGCACGTATAGGACATGCCCTGCTTTGTGCGCCTTGTGCGCAACTCGGTGCTTCCCGGTTGCACAGGTTCCGGGCAGTCCTATTGCATTGCCCGTACCCTGCGTGCATCCCACCGGCTCCGAGCTTCCCACGGGTTCCGGGCATTCCACCGGCACCAAGCATCTTTGCGTTACTCGGTGCCGGTACGCCGCGAGCATCCCACCGGCTCCGGGCTTCCTACGGGTTCCGGGCATCCTGGGCATTGGTGCATCCCACCGGTTCTAAGCATCCCTTGCATTGCTCGGTGCCTGTAGCCCGCGAGCATCCCACTGGCTCTGGGCATCCCACGAATTCCGGGCATCACACCGGTTCCGGGCATCCTACGGGGTCCAGGCATTCCACCGGTTCAGGGCATCCTGTGCATTGAGGCATCCCACGGGTTCTAAGCATCCCTTGGATTGCTCCGTGCCGATACCAACGCCGGACATCGCAGAGTCCCGGTGCTACCCGAGCATCCCGCGGCTCCGGGCATCCCTTGCATTGCTCGGTGCCGATATCCTGCGAGCATCCCACTGACTCCGAGCATCCCACTGGCTTCACGCTTCCCAAGCACTGCTCGGTGCCCGTACCCTCATGCATCCCACCAGCTCCGAGCATCCCTTGGCACTGCTCGGTGCCGGTACCCTGCGCTCATCCCTGGACATCACTGTCCGTACATGGCAGCGTGTCCGGTCAGGGCTCGGCGGCGGAGCCGGGATGGGGCGGGTTAAGGGGCGGGTTTCGGGCCGGAGGCGGAGCGGAGCGGCCGCAGCCCCCCCGCCGCCGCCCCCATGGCGGCCGGCTCCCGGGCCGTGTCCGTGCTGCGGCGGACACTGACCCTGTCCCCACCGCGGAACCCCCCGCGGGCAGCGGGCCGGCGGCGGGGACAGCAGCGGCAGCAGCACCGCGGAGCCCCCGGTGCGCCCCCGGCCCCGCCGCCCGCCGCCCCCCGCATCCAACCCGCGCCCCGCTCTGCCCCGCTCTGCCCGCAGGACTCGCTGGGATGTGGCCTCCGCACCTGCTACCGCTACCTCAACCAGACCAGCCGCAGCTTCGCCGCCGTCATCCAGGCTCTGGACGGAGAGCTGCGGTGAGCAGGGGGACGGCGGGGAGCCGGGGAGGGGATGCGGTGACCCCCCGGCACTGGGGCGAGGTGGTGGGTACAGTGCCACCCCAGCACTGGGGATCCTCGGGAACTGGTGGGTGCAGCTTTGTCCCCGACACCAGGAATCCCCTGGGGATGGTGGGGGTAATTCTCCTCCCTGGGAAGTGGTGGGTACAATGCCACCCCAACACTGGGGATCCCTGAGTACTTAGAGATTGCAGTGACCCCCCAATTTCAGGTCTCCCCAGGAGTTGGTGGGTGTGATGATGCTCCCCAATACCAGAGCTGGCCCATGCAGTGCCCCCAAACACAATTTTCCTCTAGTGGAGCTGCTGGGAACACGCTCCCTCTCCCATCTGGAGATGTCTGGACTCGCTCAGCTCAGCCCCACCCCGTGCAGCAGAACGTGGGGCTTTTCACGTCCCAGCTGGCTGTACCACATCCCTCCTCTTCGCCACATCCCTCCCCCCAAACTGTGTCTCTGGGCTGAGCCTCCTGGCCAGCAGACTGTTAAACACAGGGCCTGGCAGTGTGCCGTGTGTGACACTCTGGGAATGTGTCCTGGCAGTGCCAAGGCTGACGCTGGACAAAGGCTGGAGGTAGGAGGTGAGAAAATAAAAACCTGGGGCTGACCAAGGGCCTGGGCCTTGCCTGGGAGGTGCTTTTGGAAGCAGCTGCCTCTAAACCTGCACAGTTGTTGCAGGGGGTTTGTTGCACACTCACTTTTTGCTGTGCAGATTTTGCTGCCTTGTGCAGAAAAGCTTTAGATGGGAATAATAACAGAGGATGTAAAGCTCAGTTGTCCAGCAGGCCTCATGGCACGTAGTTATTCTCTGTGTAACTCCTTATTTTCATGTAACAATTACTGATTTCAGTTTTTAAATCCCCAGTTAATACCAAGATGGGTTGATGATCAAATGTAGGGGTTCTGGAAGTTGTTCCAGACACATCAGATGGCTCTGCTGAGCAGGCACCACCCCAAACACTGGGTGATCTCTGGGGTTTCTGAGTCCTGGTTTGGCATTTTGGATGGTGCCCCATGGCTGTGTCCAGTGTTTATGAAATGGTGTTTGCAGCCTGGTTGACAGAAAAGGCAGAGAAGTTCAGTGGTTTGGCTGGAATTGCATGGAAAAGTTCGAGTGGAGCCAAGAACTAAGTTTTTTATTTTCCATGCTTTTTCTGTGCAGAAATTAAAACAAAAAATTAAGAAAACACCATGAAACCTGTAAGCAATGTGTCTGCCCTGTGCTTGCCCCAAACTTCCTGCAGTTTTCTTGGTCTGTCTTTGTTGTCCTTTAATCCTTGCCCTGCGGCCTGCTGGGATCAGGATCACCCTTCAGGCCACAGAAACTTCTGCCTGGCATTCCAAAAATGCTCTTGCCTGATCTTTGCAACCCACGGTTGGGCAGGGATGGTGGTTGGATTACAGCTGCCTCAGCAGTGCATCAGGAGAGACTCATTTTCAAAAACCAGGCGCTCCACTGGAGAAATACAAAATGGGGAGGATAGAGGAATAGGCAGAGCCACAGCCTTGCAGTAGGAATTAATTTTGCTGGATTAAAAAAGTGGTTGCATTGATGTTGACCCCATCAGGGAGTTCAGCTGAGCCCCTTTGGTTACAGATAAGCCTCTCAGAAGGGCTGCTGGAAAACAGTGAACTTCTGGAGGAGTGCTTGGAGCAGTGCTTCCCTGGCCAGACAGGGTGTTGGTAGTTGAGTTGAAATGTCTGGTTCCTCCTTTCTTGTTTTTTTTGGCCCCATAAACCACCTGCTTTGCCCTGTCCAGCTCATTGCTCCATGGTTAGAGTGTTTTCTGGGAAGGTGGGAGGCTCAAAACTGCAGTTTCATCCACGGCTGAGCCAACAGCATCATAACTGCTGCTGGTGGAAAAGAGTTATGATCCGAGCTCAGAGCTCCTCTCCTGGTGACGGAGAGGAGAAGAGGGATGCTCCTGCCTCTCTGCTGCCAGTTCCATGGTCCTGCCTGTCTCTGGAACTCTTCAGGATCTCTTTCTGAAGGTTCAGCAGAGGCTGCATGTCCTGGCAAAGAGAAAGGAGACCTCTGCACCAAGGACAGGGCTGGAGCCTGAGCTCTGGAACATCCAGGCTTCTTCTTTGGAAGTGGGTGCTTCCATTTGTGCCCTGTCCAGCCTGACCTTGAATGTTTCTAGGGATGGGGCATCCACAACCTCTCTGGACAACCTGTGCCACAGCAAAGAATTTCTTCCTTTCATTTGCCAAAATTGCCAGGGATGTAAATTCAGTACATGATAGAAGTTAGGGAGGTGGGTAAGGTCTGGATGCAGAATTGAGGTTAAATAAGTGTTTTAACTGTGCTGGTCTCTGGAATTACTGCTGACTCTTCCCTGGGCATGATGCCCATATCAGAGGTGCCTCTGGGATGGCATTCCAGGTTCTGCTCTGCCTTTCTGGGTGGCTCCTGGAAGCAGGTTGGGGCCTTGGGCACTTGGGTCCTGTTGGATGAGTGTTTGCAGCCTGGCTGGAATGGAAAAACTCAGTCACGCAATGGAACAGGAGCACGAGAGAGCTGCTCATGTGGTTTGACAGGTATTTATCACCCTTCTAATCAAGGAAAAAAAGCCAAATTTAACAGTATTGGCTCTAAGAGCAAGTCAGTTTTCCCTGGATGCTTAATCACTGCTTGCACGTTGCCATTCCAGGAGTACAGCACTGCCACCTGGTAATTAGCATTTAAGCACACCAAGCTACTTTCCATTTGCTAAACAATTAATAAATACCTCGTCTCTTTGGCATATATCCCTGTGCTCATGGAGATCTGGGATTATTTTATATAAATCCTGGAGTTGTAAGCAGAATTTCTTTCCATCAGGACTTGTTTTATTTTTGTTTTTTTGTGCTTCAGCTGCAGAAATGTGGAGGCAGGGATGGAGAAGGAAGCAGGGATGGTAGAGGCAGGGATAGGGAAGGCAGGGGTGGTGGGAGCAGGAGGGCAGGTGGCTCTCCAGGAGCTTCCTGCTGGGATGCTGGGACACCAGCAGTGTCTTGTGCATAGAGGTACAAAATACAGGGTGATTTTGGCTCTTCCTGCCAGTCCTAATGTTGCTGTTGCACATTGTGACCCCTATATTCCCCCTTCCCAACAGGATAAAAGTTGTGCAGAGAAGGGGAAGTGATTTTTTTTTCCCCCATTCCCTGTTTTACATTTGCTTTTCCCAATAAGCTGGCCTCAGGCTCTGTCCTCTGGGTCCAGGTGAGCACTGGCCTTGCTTGCAGGGTTGGATCTTCCCTGCTCAGGGAGCTCACAGGCCTGACCCTTCCCTGATACACATCTCAGAAAGCCCAAAATCGTGCTGCAGCTCTCCTCATGAGGGAAGATCCTGGATTTCCTAACCTGGCTAGTACCTTCCAAAGGCACCAGGGACCTGGCAGTGCCATAGTATGACATGTTGAGCTCAAAGTGCTTCTGCTGAAGTCTCTGTGGTTAATCCCAGCTCTTTGTCCTGCCTCCCAAGTAAGAGATTACTGTTTTTTTTTTTTTTTCCCCTTCCAGACACGCAGTCTGTATATTCTACCTAGTTCTCCGTGCCCTGGACACTGTAGAGGATGACATGAGCATCCCCTTGGATGTCAAGGTCCCCATGCTGCAAGAGTTCCACTCCCACCTCTACCAGCCAGACTGGAAGTTCACGGAGAGCAAGGAGAAGGACCGGCAGGTGCTGGAAGACTTCCCAACGGTAAGGCAGCCTCCTCCTTGCTCCTTGTGGCACCTCTGGGTGCCTGGTTGTGTCCACACGATGCCTGCAGAGCTTGTTCAGTCCCACAGCTTTTCCCAAGGGCTCCATCACCTGCCTGTGGGGCTGGGTGCCAAGCTGGGGTGAGAATCCCAAAGATTGTGCAACGCTGTGAGACAGAGGGGATCTGGTTGTGGAAAAGTGCCAGCCCTGGAAAGTGGTTTTTTGCCTCCTCTGCTGGAAGAGCAGATGGCCATGGTCTTGTGGAGAAAGATTTGGGGTTGTTAGCCAACACAGTGCATTGCCTGTGTGCATAGTGCCCGAGGCAGAGGGTGGACTGAGATGAGATTTAAGGTCCCTTCCCACCTAAACCATTCCATAATTCTGTGATAAAAGACAAAAAAGCACCCTCACTGTTATTAGCAACAATACTGCGTTGATTTCTTATTATTCAGTTTATTTTTAGGGTTTTTTCTTCTCTCTGTTTAAGAAAAAATATAATAGTTCTGATGAGGACCATCTCATTTTCTGAGGATGTTCTGTTCTGTTCAAGTTTTTACTTGAACAAAATTTTTTTGCTTAAATTTTTAATTTATTCCACCCTTTTCAGGCTTTCCCTAGCAGTGGGAATGGGGTAGGTGTTTGGAGAACTGAGGTGTGTTGTGAGTTTGGATGCTCAGGTTTGGGGTGACCATGGCTGTGGCCTGTCAGGGGGTGGAGTGTCATAGGGGATGTCTGTGTTGGGATTCTGGGTGTGTAGGGATACAATAGGTATGTCAGTGGCTTGACTTTAGAGGAGCTTTTGAGAAGGTGTTTGTGGCACTTTGCTGTTCTCTCTTGGTGTATATGTTATTTATTTGAGGCAATCCATGCTCAGGTATGATTTTAATAATCATAGAATTGTAGAACCATGGAATTGTTGGGTTAGGAGGGCCCATAAAGCTCATCCCATTCCATCCCCTGCTGTGGCAGGGACACCTTCCACTAGATCAGGTTGCTCCAAGCCCCATCCAACCCGACCCTGAATTTTTTGGGGGACATTCACAGCTTCTCTGAGCATCCTCTGCCAGTGCCTTACCACCCTTATAGTAAAAAACCTTCTAATAATATTTCCTAGAGGTGCATTTGCAGGCTGTGCTCCTCTGTGTAGGGGGCTGAAGCCACAGAGACAGAAGCAGAGTGGATACATTTATTTTACAGAAAAACCCTTATTGTACACAAACCCTGGGCTGGCTGTAGTCACTTACTGATGGAGAATAAAACTTAGCACAGTGAAACATGATGCTCCACAGTTTTGGGAAAAGGAGGATGCACTTTTTTTTAATTTTTGATTTTTAATTTTTTTTAATTTTTAATATTTTTTTTTGCTGTGAAAATGATGGAGACACTGCAGGTGTTCCTGCCCATGACAGGGGGGTTGGAACTAGAAGATATTCAAGGTCTCTTCCAACCCAACCCACTCTGTGATTCCCTGATCACATTATTGGAAATGCAGTAGAAGGATTTCACACTTCCCTTGCTGCTTGATGCCTTTCCAGTTGTGCCAGATGTGCCCTGTGAAGCCAGAGCTGGAGAAGGCTGGGGAGGGCAGAGCACCAGAAACCTCCCATGGTTTTTTTTCCCGTGGCTGGTGTGATGGAATGCTCTCAAATTACAGAGGAAAGCAGCTCTGTGCACCAAGTGCAGTCAGTTTTGTCCTGCAGCTCCCAGATGATACCAGTCCAAGGCCACAGAGTCTTCCCTAAGATCTTGCTGTGTCTGATCTCCTGCCAGAGACCATCCCATTTAGACTGGGAACAGGCTGAGCCTGAGCTCCAAGGACCTTGAAACTGCTCAGGTTGGGGGAGTTGTCCCAAATCTCCAGCCAGGACAGGATTAGAGTCTGGTAAATAGTATTTTTCTGATTTCTTAATAAATGTTGAGTTATTCTGGTTTTTTCTTCCTGAACACTCTTGTTTCTGTTTTTACCATGCTACAGATCTCCATGGAGTTCAGAAACCTGTCCAAGGTCTACCAGGATGTGATTTCAGATATTTGCCACAAGATGGGTGTTGGGATGGCAGAGTTCTTGGAAAAAAAGGTGGATTCTCAGAATGAGTGGGATAAGGTGAGTCAGCCCAGACAGAGCATGAGTAGGGTCATGGAGTTAAGGTTGGAAAAGCCCTCCAAGATCATCCAAGTCCAGCCATTCCACCAGCACTGCCAAAGCCACCACAGAACCTTGTCCCCAAGTGCCACATCCACAGGTTTTTTGAACACTTCCAAGTAGGGTCCACCTTGTCTCTATGGAAGGAGGAGACAGAGCATCCCAGTTGGGAAAAGGTGTTTGAGACCTCCCAGGGAGGGCCATGAGAACTTGCATCAAATGAACTGTCAATTGCTTTTTGTAAAACTCACTGTGGCAAACAGGCAGCTCTTTGTAACTTCTTTTATCTTGTTTTTTTTCCCCTTTTCCCAACTTGGCACCTCCTTGGCAGTACTGTCACTACGTTGCTGGGCTGGTGGGGATTGGCCTTTCCCGTCTCTTCTCTGCATCAGAGCTGGAAGATTCCATCGTGGGGCAGGACACAGATCTGGCAAACTCCATGGGCCTCTTCCTACAGAAAACCAACATCATCCGTGACTACCTGGAGGACCAGCTAGAGGGAAGGGAGTTCTGGCCCAGAGAGGTGAGGAAAAACCTCAGAAAATTGCTGCTCTTGGCTGTAGATCTTGGTAGTAACAGTTCTGATGACAGCTGGCTGACATCTGTCTGCAGCTGTCTGGGTACAGATGTGGGGACAAGGCGATGTCACCACACACAGCCAAGAGCTACTTAGGCAGCTTTTTCTTCTCTCTGCTAGGTTTTCTCTAGGAATGAGGGAGGATAAGAGTGGCTGAGATCCCAGGAGTGTACCTGGTCTGCTCCCAAAAGCAGGATCAGCTCTGCCTGTGCCTGACATGATGTCCAAAATTTTTTCTCCCCCTTTTCCGTGTGGCTCAGCTCTCTCAGGACATTTCTCCATGTGTGACTCAGCTTTTCCTTGCCCTCCCTAGGAATGATGTGGAGATGAGTTGCACCCTCCTCCTTTACCATCTCTTTGTGTACACCAAGGCCATTGTCACGTCTTCAGAGCCTGCCCTTCCTGCTTTTCTTTATCCCAGTGATGCTCCAAGGCTTTGGTGTGGGGGTTTTTGGTGGATCCTATTGCTCTCCCAGTCCTGGTGTCTCTCTGATGACATCAGTGCACCCTCCAGCTCATGAACACTTCTCTTGGTGTTTAGGTTTGGAGCAGATATGCCAAGAAGCTCTCAGACCTTGCCAAGCCAGAGAACATTGATGTGGCAGTGCAGTGCCTCAATGAGCTCATCACCAACGCCCTCCACCATGTCCCTGATGTCCTCACCTACCTGTCCCGCCTCAAAAACCAAAGTGTCTTCAACTTCTGTGCTATCCCCCAGGTGAGCTGAGCTTCCAAATGTTTCCTCATCCTCTGCAGCCCAGCTGGTGAGGATTTGAAGGTGGAGTGTGGGAAATAGAAAAGGTATAAAGCTCTTAGAAAGCTGTGTGAAAGCAAATTTCAGGATAGAGAAACGTAAGAATGCTGAAGATGCAAGGACGAGAAACAATAGGGCTGGGAGGTTCTGTGTCGTTTTTTTTGCTTATTTCTTGGTTCCTGCCATTTCTGCTGTTGTTGAGATTGTGGCTCCACCCCACGGATGTCACTGTGGACAGGGTGATCCCTTGGCAAGTTCCTTGCAGTGTAGGAAAGGCTCATTCCTGTCTGTCCTCAGGTGATGGCCATAGCCACGCTGGCTGCCTGCTACAACAACCAGCAGGTGTTCAGGGGGGTGGTGAAGATCCGCAAGGGCCAGGCTGTCACCCTCATGATGGATGCCACCAACATACAAGCTGTCAAAGCCATCATGTACCAGTATGTGGAAGAGGTAGGCTCAGCTTTGAGGCGTTTCTGACCCTTCCTGTCCCTGTTCTTGGGGTGGAATTGGGAATACACAGGGGTCTGTTCGTTTTTTCCTTGGCTCAGTGGTGGTGGGGAGTGGTGACCCTGGTGTGGCTTTGGGCTGGACCAAGCTGTGCTTGGTGTATTCCCTTGGACACGTTCCCTTGGTCTGTGTCTGTGTTGAGAAGCAGGGCTGGAGGCAGTGCCATCCTGGCCTGGAGCAGCAGTAGTGTGTCCAGAGCAGGACCAGGGCAGTGCCCGTCCCCTTGACCCAATTCTGGGGTCAGTTCTGGGCCACTCACAACACAAAAGGCATTGAAGGGCTGGAGTGTGTCCAGAGAAGGGAATGGAGCTGGGGAAGGGTCTGGAGCACCAGGAGTGGCTGAGGAAGGTGGGGAGGGGTGAAAAGGAGCCTCAGAGGAGACCTTATAACTTCCTCCTGACTTCATGTGAACTTTTAATCTCCACAGGACCCTAGAGAGTCCACTGGTGGGTGGTTTAATGGGAAGAAACCCCACTCCCCTCCCCAAAACCCAATTCCAATGAGGGCTGTTAAATAAAAAGATTTCTGCAGCAAGCCCAAACCATGGGTTGTTAGAGCTGCCCTTGTGAACTGGCTGATCCCATGGCAAGGGACAGTGGCACTGCAGGGCTTTAAGCCAGGAGAGGGTTAAATCCAAGATCTCGCCTTGTGCCCACCTTGCTCAGACTCCTGCAGACAAGTATCTCAGGGGCCATGAGAAGAAAACCCCAAATGCCACAGATCCAGGTGATGACGTGGCTGCTTCCAGGCAGGAATGTTCCCACTGGTTTGAGCTGGGCAATGCAGCAGTGAGTGAGGATGGCAGGGCGAGAACCCCTGATCCCAGTAACACCACTGGGGGTTGAGGGATCGTGTCCGAGGCCGTGTGGTCCATGTCCCATCACGGGCTGCCCTCAAGAGGCAGCTTGGCTTAGTGCACTTCCCAGGGGAGATGGCCCCATGACCCATCCAGCTCTGCCTTCCTTCATGGCACTCCACCACCAGGGTCACTCTTAGCCCTGAAAACTTCAACCCCGTCCCCGTTTTCCTCCTAAACTTCCTGTGGGAGCCCTAACTTCTCCTCCCTCCTCTTTCAGATCTACCAGAAGATCCCGAGCACGGACCCCTCGTCCAACAAGACTCAGCAGGTGATCGCCTCCATCCGTGCCATGAGCCTGCCCAGCAGCCCCATGGCCTCCCGCCACCACTACTCCCCCATCTACCTGTCCTGTGCCATGCTCCTGGCAGCCCTGAGCTGGCAGTACCTCAGCACCCTCTCCAAGGCCACCGAGGAGTACGTGCAGGCAGGGGACAACTGAAGGGCAGTGGCCGGGTGGGGGGACAAGTGGTGGCAGATGGGCAGCGGGGGGGGGGGGGGCAGGAGGCTCCTCGTCCCCTTGCCGTGGGGGTGGCCCAGCACTGGGCACTGGGATGGTGACAAGGATGGGACACTGGGGAAGCTGCAGCCCTGGTGTGACAGTGTGGCACTGCTGGACTCCATCCTCACCGCCCTTGCTGTCTGTTGGATGGCTGCAAATGCTGACTGGAGTCTTAGTGTTTGGGGTTGAGTATTTTTCCCCCCCTTTCTTTCCTGTTTACCTGAATATTTTTGGTGGTTTTTGGTTTGTTTTTGTTTTTGTTTTTTTTTTTTTCCTGTTTGAAATAGAAACTCAAGTTGTTTCTTTTCTTCCTTGAGATTTAAGGCATCTTTCCAGCTCAGAGCTGAGCAAAACCTTGAGGGTTTTGCCTCCCTCTCTTAGGCAGCCTCTTCTCCCTCACCTCGGGTGCCTGCTCCGTGCTGGAAGGATGCTGCTTCAGCTGGGAGAGGAATGTGCTTCCTTACCCAAGGAAAAAGCTCTGGCCACTTTCTGGCCCTCAGTGATTGACATCCTGCAGCCTGGAAACAGGCAGAGGCCATGATCACATTTCTGTTGTGCTGAAGGATGCTGAAATGAGCCCTTTTAATGTTAAATAAATGGGAGGTGAGGTACTCTATCCACCTGAATGTGCCCCCAGCTGAAAGGCAGCTGTGCAGCACCCTGCCCTGGGCCAGATGGCCCTGCAGGGACACAGCTCTTGTTTCAGCTGTGGGCAGGTGGTTAAAATGAGAAGAGAGCTGCCAGCACAGCCCTGAGCTCATAACCCCAGGCCTGACTCCACTGCAGGCTCTGGGCTCTGCACTGACTCGGCCCCAGGGGATGGGTGGTCGTGGCAGAGCAAGGCAGGGGAGTGAGAGTTTGCACCCTGCTGTCCCTCATGGGATGCTTTTTTAGGGGGGCATTGGTCACCCTGGAGTGCAGGAGTGATCCCTGCCGTGAGCTGGGAAGGCTGGAGCCACCAAGGTGGGGACCAGGGCAGGTTTCCCTGGCCCACTTGGCTCTGGCTCAGACCGATCTGTGAGAGCTGCAAGAGGCTCCCACTGCTGTCTTCAAACACATCAGGCTGGACTTAGGAGAGGAAACAACACTCTAAAGGCAAGTCCTGTTCTCCTGGGGTGGATTGTTGTTTTCAAGGTCCCTACCCACCCCCTTCAAATGCTGCTTTGCTGTTGTGAAGGGAAGGAGAGCCCATGTCCTGGTCCAGGACAGAGCTACCAGGTGCAGGGTGGTGGCCTTTGCAAGGCCAAGCCCTTGTGGCCAGGCTGTTACTCAGAAGGAGAAGCCCTCCTCCACAGTTCCTGGTGTAGATAGTTCTATCTAAGCTGTTGTTCTAAAGAAATTCGAGGTAGCTCTCTTTGTGCAGCTTCCTGTCTTGTTGAAATTAAAAGTTTTCTTTGGGAAAAAAAAGAAAGTGCTGGATCATCTTTTTTTTTTTTTTTTTTTTTTTTTCAGCTGTCATTTCTTTTACACCAATAATTTCCCACAAGATACAAGCCCTCAGCTCATGAAATTCCAATGCTCCCTTGGTGCCAACTCTGGGTATCAAAGTACAGCCCTGTGTGCCAGACCTAGAGGAAGAATTTTAACCAGAGGGACAGCTGAGGGTCCATAAATTCACCTTGAAAGGAGTGGTGGCACTGCCCTGGGCTGCAGGGCCCTGGTGCATCCTCAGGGATGCTGGGGACAAATCCTGGCTGCTCTGTGCTCCAAGTGGAAGCATCTTCCCCATCACCAGCACACACCCCAAGGGGTGACCAGGGCCACAGGACAGGGCTGGCAGTGACCACACCTGCACAAGGGAGGGGATTCTGCCCCCCTCAGGTGAGACCCCTCCTGCAGAGCTGCTGGAGAGAGTCCAGAGGAGGCCACGGAGATGCTCCAAGGACTGGAGCCAGGCTGGGAGAGCTGGGGGTGTTCACCTGGAGAAGAGAAGGATCCAGGGAGAGCTCAGAGCCCCTTGCAGAGCCTAAAGGGGCTCCAGGAGAGCTGGAGAGGAACTGGGGACAAGGGATGGAGGGACAGGACACAGGGAGTGGCTTCCCACTGTCAGGGGGCAGGGATGGATGGGATTTTGGGAAGGAATTCTTCCCTAAAAGGGTGGGGAGGCCCTGGCACAGGTGCCCAGAGAAGCTGTGGCTGCCCCTGGATTCCTGGAAGTGTCCAAGGCCAGGTTGGATGGGGCTTGGAGCAGCCTGGGATAGTGGAAGGTGTCCCTGCCCATGGCAGGGGGGGTGGAACTGGATGAGCTTTAAGATCCCTTCCACCCAAACCATTCTCTGAAGACAGAAAGGTCTCACTTGGCTTCCACTCCAGACAAGCATCTGAGGTGGAAGAAGCCAAGCAGAAGCAACCAAGAGCCAGGAGCCAAGACACTGGAGAAATCATTTATTGGCACAGGTGTTCCAGCCAAATACAGCACAGCTCTGCCTCACTGGTGCCTGAGCAAGCAGAGGTAAGGGGCTATTTTACAGGAGAGCCTGCTTCACATGTTTCAGACCCACAGCCTCAGCTCAGTAATGTATTTTGTGCTTTAAAATTAAAAAAAAACCAAAACAAAAGCTCGTTGCTATATTAGTGTTGGCAAATCACATGATTCCTCCTATACACAACTATTACACCTCCCCCCAGTAACAAAAATAAGGTTTTTTACCTTCCTTAATGCCTGTGGCTCAAGAAAAAAAAAAAGTTTTAACTGTGTCCAAGTTAGTGAGACACCTCCCTGCAGCAGACTTGGGAACCATCCCTAAGTTCAGCATTCAGCACCTGCAGCCCCAAATTTGGGTGCTGCACCCTTTCCCAGGCATGACCTGCACACACCAAGCTGCTCAGCTGCAGGGGAGGACTTTGCTCTTTCCAGCTCCCTCCCAGATGCTTGCAGGATATTTGACCAAAGGCTCATGGAGCTCCAGCCAGGCTCTTCCCCAGCAGCTATAACCCCAGACTACAGCAGATAAAAAAGCCAGTGAACAGTTGAGGAAGAAGTGGTTTGAAAAGCCAGAAGGATGGAGCAGAGCAGCCAATGCACGAGGGGCTTGGTGCAGGCAGCTCTGGCCAGAGCCACCCCCACATCAAGTTCAGTATTTTGTCATTATTAGGTCTAAATTTAGCCAATTCAAGGCACACACTCACAAGGAATTCTTCCCTGCTTGTTTTAGGTGCTAACAGTCAGATCAACCCATCTGGGGGTGCACAAATCCCCCCCTGGCCATGGCTTTCCAGCAGCATCCACCTCTGCTACCCCACCAAGTCGCTAATCCCAGCATAAAATTAGAGCTTCCTGCCCTCCCAGTAGCAAAGTGGGCTGGAAGGGGTCCAGGATAACTAAATTCCAAGAGGCCAGTGAGCTCTCCAGCAGTCCTCTGAGCAGGGAATGCCCCAATGTCCTGCTGTGACCCACCAGAAGCAGGAGGTTGGCAGAGAGCAGTTTCACCTCCAGCTCCACCGTACAGTTTAAAAAACAAAACCAAACCCAAAAATTAAAAAAAAAAAAATCGACAAAAAATGGAAAAAAAAAAAAGATAAAAAGCTTTAATAAAGTAACCTGAACTAGAGTCTCTTTTAGAAGGGGGGGGTCTCTGCACCCAACCCACTATCAGTTAAAAGCATCAGGGACTCAGGATTATTTGTGGTTTGATCAGAGTTACATCCTCTTCCAGTACTGCTCCGTCCTGGGGATGCCAGCCACAACCTCGGACTCGATGCCACAGTGGTCATCTCCTCGCAGGATTTTGAAGAAGCCTGGGACAACACCAAGAGCCAAAAAAACCACAAAGTCACCCTTCTGCATCCATGGGTGGGGAAAAGGGGCGGGGATTGCCGTGCTTCTCACCGTTCTCCCCCCAGTCCGTGTTCCAGGAGTTGGCCACCAGCCAGTAGGGAGTGTCATTCTCCACGCCCCAGCCCAGGATGCGGATGGCATGGCCTCCCACCTGCTCCCCAGACACGTGCTGGTACACCCCTGCAAGGGGAAAAAAAAAAACAACAAAACGTCAACAGGCACTGCTTGTTCACACCACAGAGTGCTCACAGCCTGGGGGACACCTGGTGTCACAACCCCCAGAGCAGCCGAGGATGGTTTGGGGTTAAATGTGAAACTGAAACTCAGTGCAGAGTCTGGAGAAAGGAGTTATACACAAGGAGGTAGCAAAGGGACAGACAGGAAAGGTTTTAAACTAAAAGATGGGAGATTTAGGTTGGGTGTTAGGTGGAAATTGTTCCCCGTGAGGGTGGTGAGGCCCTGGCACAGGGTGCCCAGAGAAGCTGTGGCTGCCCCTGGATCCCTGGAAGTGTCCAAGGCCAGGCTGGAAGGGCTTGGATCAACCTGGGACAGTGGAAGGCGTCTATGCCCATGGCAGGGATTGGAATGAGACAATTTTTTAATCATCATCTTCCCACCCAAACCATTCCATGATTCTGTGACTGATGCTCAGCACCAGCTGGACACTCAGAGACATTCCCCAAGGGGCTCAAAGGCAGTTCACAACAAGAGTTTTGAGGTCCTAAAATCTGAGCTGTTGCTGCCAGCTGGAATTTGGGGTGGTTCCCATTAGGGCTCCTTCCCTGCTGCAGTCCCAAGAACCCATTACCCTTTCTATGGATACACGAGATGGCCTCTGCCCCTGTCCTGCCACACCAGGTACTCAAGTGTGAGGTTGAGATTTCCAAGGCTGGGGAAGACAGACCAGGGCCACTAAAGAGGGACCCTATGGATGAAGCAGGGAACAGAGCTCCCCCCCCACAGCCCCAGTGCTGCTGCTCACCAGATTTGTACATCAGGAAATCCTCATAGACAATGAAGGCTCCTTCCACTGGGCCGTTCTTGTAGATCTCAGCCATGATTTCCTTCTCACTGCGAGGGACTCCATAAGATGTGATGCCTAAAAAGAGAAGAATTCCCACATTAGAATGGCACTGTCAGGCCACACAAGCCTGCTCAGTGTGACCCTGCAGGAGGCCTCTTGCACTTAAATTCAGGTTAAATCCAAATCCAGCAACTCCAGAGGGACTGACACAGCCAGGCAGGAAAAGTGGGCTCCAGCCACTCCTCTTCCAGAAGGAATTATTTAATCTGAGCCCTGTTCTGTACCCAAAAGACCTATTCCAGACAGCTTTAGTGGAAAGGGACATTTTTCTCTTTTCTCTCTTCACATTCTCATTTATAAAACCCAAAAGGCCCAAGGTGAAGACAAATCTCCAAGAAACAGCTGGATTATCCTGAATGCACAGGGCTGGCTGCTGCCAAGGAGACTTGGAGCTGGCTTTGACACCACATGGGGCTCAGCACCACACTCTTCAAGCCAGCCCCATGCCCCACGAGGACTCAAACCAGTTCCACCAGCTCCCCCTCCCCAGATGAGTCTCAACAAACACAAAATTGTACATCTGCCACACTCAGCTTTGCTCCAGGACCACCAGAATGGAACCTCCAGCGACAGGGCACAGGAAAAAAAAAGCCACCAGGAACGGGTTCAATCCTGCCAACCCCTCCCAGCTGCCACGAGGAGCAGCTCTGGAGCTGCTTTGGAGGCCACCCCCTCTTACCATAGTGCTTGTCCTCCTTGTATGAGGGTGAGTATCCGGGCTCACAGTGCCTGCTGCACCTCGGGGTGCTCCCTCCCTCCCCGGTGCAGGGGGGCCGGCTGCCATTGACGTGGTGCTCGCAGGGTGGGATGGAGTAGGGCCGGCAGCCTGTCCAGGACAGAGGTGACATCAGCTGCCTGTCCCCAAAGATCCCAAGAGCCACGCTGGAGAAAGCACCAGAAGCCCCAGGGAAGAGGCTTTCTGCCCCAGGAGCCCCATAAATCAATGGGGTGCAGGAGGTCTCCCCCTGCCAGATGGGCAATTTCCCACCAGACCTGCTCCCCACCACCTCCCTCTCCTAATGGTGATGGAAAAGGTGGAAACATGAACCAACTGATGGGTCATGACAGGGGGAAGCAGAGGGTTCCAGGCTGGAAGTTATTTTTTGAAGGGGAAATGTCAGGAAGACCCCTGACCTCATCCAAAGTGTAGTGAACTGGTTCAAAACCAGCAACAACACAAAATTCACAGCCTGATTCATTCCTGCTATGGAAACAGCAGCCTTGGAGGGGGTGTTGAGGGCTCCTGGCTCCCTTCCCAGATGGGCCTCCTGCCTCTGGGTGCTGCTCAGGGACCCTTGTCCCCAAGGAATGACTAGAAGGAGCCACGGGGGCAGGGGCAGCCAGCTGGGGTGCTCGACTTAAAGGATGGAGAGAAACATCCCCAAAAACACCTTAACCAAGCAGAGATGCTCCTCCTTGCTTTCCCAAGGGTTCCTGCCAGGACTTACCCACGTGGGAATCGTAGAGACCCCCGGACACGAGGCCCCTCTCTGTCCAGTACCTCCACGCACCAGAGGGGTAACCACCATTGCACCTGGGGGGAGAGGCACCAGCTCCAGCCCCAGCCATCCCATCCTGGCACAGGCAGGGGAATGGAGCCAGCCTGGGATGGCTGAAGGGAAGCTTTGGGCACATTAAACCTTTTTTTAGCTTGTTCCTGTCTTTGCAAGGATTTGCCTTGAGACACCAAAGCCTCAGGCAGGGAGGTAAGAGCACCCATGGCTCCAAATCCCAAAGTGCCTCCTTCACCAGGTCCCTGATCAGCTTCTGCTGCCAGGAGCAACAGGACTTGGAGACAGCTGGGAAAACCACAGGCAAAAGGCTTGTGCCTGAAAACCAAGGACTGGGACTATGAAAAGATCTTTCCTTTGGCTTTGGCAGCTGCCAGCTCTGTGTGGGAGAGCATCAGCCATCACCATCCCCTATGCTGGGGGCAGGATGTGTCCCAATCCCTGGAACCACCTCTATGCTCCCACCTAACTCCCACAGACCTCTGGAGGAGCTTTGTGCTCCTAAGGGAGGTGATGAAGGCAGGGCTGAAGCAATCAGCACCTCCAGGCTCTGCCCCTGCTCCTCCCAACCACCCTCCAGGTGCACCAGGACCAGGAGCAGCTCACCCCATGCCACACTCAAAGCCACAGCACGACAGCAGGTCCTCAGCTGACACCTCCACGCTGACCTTGGCGTTGGTGTGGACACAGATCCGGTCTGAAATCGCTTCCACGGCGCCAAAAGCCTGAGGGCAACCCCAAAACACCCATTAGAGCTGGCCAGGGGAGAGAAACCAGGAAACCTCCTGGAAATGAGTGCAGCAAGCATGACCTGGCTGGGAGAGCTCAGACACTGCAGGATCCCACAGAGTCCCTTAAAAGGGCAACAAAGATGCTCCAAGGCTGGAGCCCCTCTGCCCTGGAGCCAGGCTGGGAAAGCTGGAGAAGGCTCCAGGGAGAGCTCAGAGCCCCTTCCAGAGCCTAAAGGGGCTCCAGGAGAGCTGGAGAGGGACTGGGGACAAGGGATGGAGGGACAGGACACAGGGAATGGCTTCCACTGCCAGAGGGCAGGGATGGATGGGATATTGGGAAGGAATTGTTCCCTGTGAGGGTGGGGAGGCCCTGGCACAGGGTGCCCAGAGAAGCTGTGGCTGCCCCTGGATCCCTGGAAGTGTCCAAGGCCAGGCTGGATGGGGCTTGGAAGAACCTGGAACAGTGGAAGGTGTCCCTGCCCATGGCAGGGATCAGCAGCAAATACAAAGGAATGGGTTTTGCCCAGTAAATTTTATGAACACATTAAACTTCCCCTGTCCTTACCCAGCAGGAGCCACAGGAGCCCTGGTCTCTGATCTCACTGATGGTGGGACAGTTGGGCCACTGAGTCCGTGAGTCAAAGTTATCAGGCAGCTCCACGTCTGCAGCAAAATCCACCCTGTGAGGAGAGGGAAATCCTGGCTCAGGAACACCAGTGAACCATGACTGGGTGCACTGCACTCTGCAACCTCCTCTGAAGGTGGCCTGGAGGACAAGGACTGTTGTTTGCTTACTGAAGGAGCATAAATACTTCTGTTGTCCTCTGCTGTGTTCATTTTCAAGGATAACAAATTGCACAACTGGTCAAGTACCTGGCAGGACACAGGAGGGATTTTCCCCTCACGTGTTCTCTGTGCTTAATTCCATCAACAACGTCCCCTGAGCTGCCCACAGCCTGCCAGGAGAGCCCCTCACCCACTCCAGATGCTCATGAAGGATCCACACAATTTTTGCTGGTGGAGCTTCACCTTTTCCTCCCTGCACTCACCTCTCTGGGAGCTTGGGCCCACCCAGGAAGGTGCCACAGAGCTTCTTCACATAGCTCATGTCAGCATTGTGGAAGTTGTGCCCTGCCTGGGGAGAGACACACACAGTTGGGACATGATTCTCCAGAGCCACCAAGAGCATCTCTGGGACCACAGCCCAGTGTTCCAGAGCTCCCTGAATCCCTGCCAGAGCCTGACACTGCTGCAAAGCCCAGGGGCCAAGAGCCAACCACCTACAGACACAGAACACAGCCCAGGATTAGCCCATCAGGACCAGTAAGGTCCAGCTCGAGGCTTTGGACACAGCAAACTGGCCAAGGAGGGTCAGGTCACCAGTAACTGGACACTCACTGCTTGTCCCCAGCCTTCTGCAGAGCTTCCTCCTCTTACATTCTTCCTATTCCACAAATTCATCCTGCTCTGCTCCAAAGAGGAGCTCCACAGTTCCTGTCACTGCAGGAACCCCTGATGGCATCACCTCACCGGGGGAAAAGTCAGCTGGGACCAAGGCTGGATCGATGTCACCACCATGGTGACACTCCCAAAGCTCAGCCACTGAATCCCACCAGGAGACTGCCAGCAATGCATCCCCCCCAAAAAAACCCCAAATCAGCCTAGTACTCACCTTCCAGGTGGTGTTGAGCTTGTTTATGTGGTTGACCAGGTCATCGGAGAGAGGAGGGAAGTACGGAATGCTGCGAGCGCTGGCAAAGGCCACTAGGACACACAGGAGGGACAGGGACGGCCACATCTTGGCTACTGGACAGGACACTCCACCTGCAGCCAGATTGAAGTATCGTTGGAAACATCCCCAGGGTGGGCTCAGCTGCAGCAGCACTTGGGAGGATAAAATGTGTGCCTGCAGCAGATCCCAAATCACCCCAAAGGTCAGGAGAGAGCCACAGCAACAGAGTCACAACCCCCTCCCTGCAGCTCAGGAGAAATCAGACAAGGCAACCTTGTTTGTTTGACCACTGCAGGATTAGCAGCAGCAGGAAAATACCTTTTGAAGCAGATCCAAGGGATTTGGAGGGTATTAAAACCTGTGTTTACTTCCACAACAATGGAGAATAAGGACCAGGAGAAGGAATAAGTGACATTCCATCTCCACACCAAACTACAGGCACGGGCCCTGCTCTTCCCTTTAAAGATATTACTCCAAATTACATTTTTGGACTTCAGAGCCTCATTTTGGCCAGCCTGTTGCCCTGGGGGTGTCACAGCCCCAGATGTGACATGCACAGGGGTATCAGCGAGCACCAGAGCTGCCTGTGGCTGCTGTCCTCTGCTCCCCTCCCACTGGGGCTTTTCCCCAGCGTATGAGGAAAGCCCCAATTTGAGGATGCAGGAGCAGGAAAGAAAGGAGCCCAGCCTCCCACGCTAGAGCACAAGCACCACCCAGCCCACAGACACTCCAGGGCTCTGTACTTTCCCTGCTCCCCTTTAACCTAATTCACATGGAATTGCCCAACTTCAAACTAACCCCCAGCGCCAGCAGCCACTTGTTCCACGT
Source organism: Sturnus vulgaris (assembly GCF_052056855.1). Classification (NCBI taxonomy): domain Eukaryota; kingdom Metazoa; phylum Chordata; class Aves; order Passeriformes; family Sturnidae; genus Sturnus; species Sturnus vulgaris. The sequence continues at coordinate 111,861,726 of NC_142245.1, read as the reverse complement.
CTCCACGCTTGACTCAGACACACCATGAGGCCACAAGCTCCTTTATCTCTGCAAACACACCAGGGCACCCTCCTCCTCCTCCTCCTCCTCCTCCTCCTCCTCCAAACCCTCCCAGCTCCATCCACCCCAAACCTGGCCGAGCACTCCAAGACCTCAGATCCTCCCCAGCAGAGACATCCAGGCTTTAATCCCTGCTCAACTCAATTACTCCTGAACGTGTAATCACCTTTGCAAGCCTGCAAGGCTTAAAGCAGACAGGCAGCTCCTGCCAGCAGCTCCTCCAGCAGCCCCAGCAGGATGAGCAGGGGATGGGGATGGCACACACACACACAGCTCCCTCCCTTCCACCCACTCACAGCCAAGTTTAGCCTTTCCAGAGAAGAAAACCCAGCAGGAATGTCCTACTTTCTGCCAGCAGTGAGCCCAGGCACTGCAGATCGATGTATAAAGGGGCTTTTTTTCTCCTTTCCCTCTCCTGCTTCCACCATTTATTTATTTGTTCCTCCTTTCATGTGCTTTCAACAGAACGCTAGCCCCCCCCCCCCCCAAAAAACAACCCAGCTGAGTTTCAGCAGCACTTGGGTCCTCCCACTCGTAAATCTCGCCTCTTTGAAGGGGTTTTATGCATATTTTCAGGGGTTTTGTGAGTATTTTCTTGCTTAGAGGTTTCTGCAGGCAAGGGACTCGCTGGCTGTGCTCCCCTGCTTACACAGCAGGAAGGAGATTACACCCAGAAAAATAAATATTCATTTATATTACAACCGTGCTGTTTGCCCACAAGAGGCCACAGGAAGCCTGCAGGTAACCAGCCTGAGCTGAAGCACCTTTTAAATGAAAAATCTTATAAAAATAATATTTAAAAAATGCACACACAAGTATAAAACCTTCTGTACTTCCTGCAGTCAACTCGGTATTTCCCACAGCATAGGCAGGAGGCGTTTTTGAGACCAGAAGTCACATGATTACATTTTTTTTTTTTTTTTCAGCAGGATGTTTGTAAACCTGCTGACAGGCTGAAAACCACCCTGCCAGGAATCCCTGTGCTGCTCACACCCGGCTTTTGAGGGACAGACACGGGACATCTCCCAGCCTCAGGTTACCAGACCACACTGTCCAAGCAACCCAAAACCAAACTGAAAATAGATCCCAGCAGTTTCCCCTCCGACAGGCAGGGTTTCAGCTCTGCTGCTTTGCATCTGCACCATGGACATGGCCCAGAGCCAGCACACCCAGCAAAGCAAATAGCTGAGAGCCAGATGGCTCTTCAGGCAAAAAAAAAACCCAAAACAACCTCTTACCAAGTCTCTTGTGGGCATGGAACCTCCCAATGGGTCATGAGAAAGCTGGGGGTGACCAGCCTTGAGAAGGGAAGGATTCAGAGAGAGCTCAGAGCCTCTTCCAGAGCCTAAAGGGGCTCCAGGAGAGCTGGAGAGGGACTGGGGACAAGGGATGGAGGGACAGGACACAGAGAATGGCTTCCCACTGCCAGAGGGCAGGGATGGATGGGATATTGGGAAGGAATTCTTCTCTGTCAGGGTGGTGAGGCACTAGAACAGGTTGCCCCAAGAGAGGGGGGATGCCCCATCAATGTCAAGTTCGACAGGGCTCTGAGCAACCTGATACATAGTTTAAATACATAGTTAAAGACACCTCTGCGTCTTTACAGGCAGAGAAGCTGGAATTAAATGCCCTTTAAACGCTCCTTCCAACCCAAACCTTTCTATTTTTCTATGAGGTCTCCGTGAAGGAGAAGCGAAGTTTGGGGTGGTGGGAGCTGACACCCAGATCTTGACACTTGGCTCCACGATCTGTCTGGAAAAGGAAGGGGAAATCCTCAACCCCGAGGGATTTCTTCCTCCCTAACCCCCCCTTCTCCCTGGCTGTACCCTGTGTACAGCAGGTCTATAAACAGGACACAGGCACGGGACTGGCAGGATGGATTCCCACCGGCCGTGGGTGATGTGCAGCACAACCACAACAACCCCAGGGACTCTACAGGGACAAAAAGCTGCTGGTTTCCTCCCTCACACCCCTGTCCCAGCTGATCTGAGCAGCAAGAGCTTCCCCTGGCAGCGTTATCACTCTGGTGCTTCCCCCAGCACCGCTATCTCCTCCTCACATCCCCAAAACCTCACGGCCGTTTAAACCCGGAGCAGCAGCCTCAAAACCAAAATTGCATCACAGCTGCTGCACCCCAGCATCTGCCCCCCACTTTGTGCACAGCAAACAGGGCACAGGAGTTTCCCCAGGAACCCCAGCAGATCCTTTGCACCCCACAATGTCTCCAGAGGTGTCTCAGCTGCAGGATAAACCTGCCTAGGGTTGATCCACAGTTCACATCCCACCAGGCTGGAAACAGAAACAAGGCTCTTGGGCTTCTCAGGACCCGTCAGCTTCACCCTACAGAATTCCCCAGGTGGCAGGAGGATGCTTGGGGCTTGCAAGGAGCCCCTCAGGTTCTTCCACCTTCCCCTGGACTGAGAGCAGAGAATACTTTGAGATCCAAAGCATCTGCTTAATGCCATTTTTTTTTTTAAGGATGAGCAAGAAGTAAACATCCACCAGCACACCTGACCCCAGGGACACTCACGGTTCAGCCAGAGGAAATTTGGGCCAGCTGAGTGCAGCCCCTCTGGCAGGCAGTGAGGCTGAAGGCTCTGCAGGAGATGCTCAGCCTCAGAGCAGAGCCCGCAGGGCTGTGGCTGTGCTGCTGCTGCAGCATCCACCCACAGCCCTCTGTGCTGTCGCAGAGGAGGAGGGAAGGAGGAGACACCACCCAAGTGCCATCTCCATCCCTCCTGACCGGATCTGGGAGCCAGGGCAGCTCCCTGCCTGTTTTCTCAAGGACACAGCTCCTGAGAGTCGATCCCTGATATTCCAGACATCAGCAGGATCCCACATCACCCAAGGCAGACACAGGGTGCCCACAGCAGCAAATCCCTTCGCCTTTGCACCACAAAGGTCTCCTTCCCCTAAACAAAGCCCACAAGTCCCATTTAACTTTGTTTAAGAAAAAGCAACAACCCAACCCCCAAACCGGCTACTGACATGACTCAGTCGAGATCACAGATAAGTCACAGCCCTGAGGCATCCCCCAGCTCCTGCACTGTCTGAGCCAACCCCCTGCAGGCACAGACAGAGGCATCCACACCTTCTCCAAGGCTCTGAGGAAGGTAAAAGCTGTCCCACCCTCCCTTCTACAACACCCCCAGCCCAACAGGGCCAGGGGTGCTCAGCACAGCCCAAATCATGTGTCCTGCTCAGCACCAGCCCTTAGCCTGGGCCCAGCTTTGTCCTTTGTTCTCTTTGCCAGGGCTTGTGACTCCAAGCCACAACAAAGCAAAGCCAGGAAGGTTCAGCTCCAGCTCCCGATCCAGCTCAGCCTGCTGCGTCACCAGGTGAGCTCGGCAGCACCAAACCTGTGGTCTGGTGACTTCATTACAGCTCTCGCTGCATTACCAAAGCCAGAATTATTTTTTCCTCAAGAAAAAACCAATATGAGTTGCACCCCCCCATGCTTATTCCCTTCTAGCAAAGCCAGATCACTAACACAGGTCAGATAACAGAATCCTAGAGAGGTTTGAGTTGGAAGAGATCCTAATTTCAACCCTACTAGACCTGAGAAAATAATTCTCTCCCGAGACAAGCTGCAGCACTCACCTCTGCAGCTTCCATGCACAGAAAGCACAAGATTCCTCCCAAATTAAGCTGCACTGATTTTTTTTTTCCTATTCTTAAAGACCAATCCATAAACCAGAGTCTTGCACAAGTTCCCAGACACCCCGTGCTACGGAAATCCCTTCCCTTCATCTGCAACCCAAAGGGAAATGGAGAAGGAAGCGATCTTTGCTGTATCACTCCCGCAGAGCATCCCTGAGAGTGGGATATGGGGATGAGAGATTCATTCCAGGCCAGAGGGACGCATGGCAGCTTCTCCAGAGCCTTTCCCAAGCCGTGGTGCCGGTCCAAACCCAGGCTGGGCTGTGCATCACGGGATGCTCCCAGCGTGCCAAAACCTTCCTCGGCGTCAGCTGACGAGCAGGGCTGCGCTGTTTTTCCTGCCTCTATCACAAAAACAAGCTTTCCTCTCTCCTCCCGTGACCTTTTCTGAAGGTTTGATGCGTTTTGAGGCTTCATTTCCCCTGCAACAATCTGCGCCGCAGAGCATCCCCCTCCTTCACCCCGCATTCCGCATCCCGCATAACCACGGACAAAAATCCCCCAAAACGCCGCTGGAAAAAGCGGGACACGCTACTGCTGTTGTCCCTGCGGGTGTTCGGTGGCCTTCACGGGGCTATGGAAAGGGGTGCCCCATTGTCCCCTGCCCCTAAGCATCCCCTCCCTTACCGCTCCGCTCCGCCGCCGCGCTCGCTGCGCTTCTTGTGCGCGTCCCCGGGATTCACCGGGATTCACCGGGACCCACCGCACCCACGGGACCCACCGCACCCACCGGGACCCACCGGGACACATCGCACCCATGGGACTCACCGGGACCTACCGGGACTCCCCGGGACTCACTCACGGCCCCGCGACCGCTCGGTAGCCACGGCCAGGGCAGGTCCCGGAGCCTGAGTCATCCCGGACCGGCCCGCCCCCGGCGTGACAGCATCCTGCCGGCTGCCCGCCCCCGGAGCCCGCCTCCCTGCTTCCATCCCTGCTCCCATCCCTGCTTCCATCCCTGCTTCCATCCCTGCTCCCATCCCTGCTCCCATCCCTGCTTCCATTCCTGCTCCCATCCCTGCTCCCATTCCTGCTCCCATCCCTGCTTTCCATCCCTGCTTCCATTCCTGCTCCCATCCCTGCTCCCATTCCTGCTCTCATCTCTGCTTCCCATCCCTGCTTCCATCCCTGCTCCCATCCCTGCTTTCCATCCCTGCTTCCATTCCTGCTCCCATCCCTGCTTCCATCCCTGCTCCCATCCCTGCTCCCATCCCTGCTTTCCATCCTTGCTTTCCATCCCTGCTTCCATTCCTGCTCCCATCCCTGCTCCCATCCCTGCTCCCGGCTCCTTCGCTGCTCCTCTCCGCTGCCCTCCTGCCTCCATGTCTGCCGCTGCTTCCTTCATCCTGCCTGCTCCTGCTTCCATCCCTCCTCCCGCCGAGTCCATCCCACCGAGTGTTCATACCTCCAAGCTGCCTGCATCCTTCCTCAGTTCCACCTCCAGCCTGTCTCTGACCTTCCTCGATCCCACAGATGTTCATCCCGTCCCGTCCCGTCCCGTCCTCCGTCCTTCCTCCCGTCTTTTTCCCTTCCTGCCGTACTCCATCACTTTTCCTTTTCATCTTCCAATCTGCCTGCATTCCTCCTCAGTCCCGCCTGCATCCCATCTTTATCCCTGCTTAATCTCATCCACATCCTTCCTCCTTCCTTCTTCCATCCTATCTCCATCCCATCTAGTTTTCCTCCAGCAACCTGTCTGGATTTTTCCTGAATCCCACCTAAATCCCACCCTTGGCTATCCTGTCTCCATCCTGCCTCTGTCCCTTTTCCTGTCTGTTTCTCTCCTCCAGCCTCTCTCCCGTCTGGTTTTCCTCCTCCAACTCCTTCCTAAATCCCACCTGCATCCCACAGCCATCCCTTTTTAACTCCACCTGCATTACACAGATTCCCAGAGAAGCTGTGGCTGCCCCTGGATCCCTGGAAGTGTCCAAGGCCAGGTTGGACAGGGCTTGGAGCAACCTGGGATAGTGGAAGGTGTCCCATGGCAGGGGTGGAACTGGCTGAGCTTTAAGGTCCCTTCCACCCAAACCATTTTGGGATTCTGTGATCCTCCTGCTTCCCTCCTCCAGCCTGCCTCCATCCCATCTAAGTTTCCTACTCCACCCTCCTTGCACTCCACCACTATCCTGTCGCTATGGCACCTCTGTCCTGCCAGCATCCCTTGAAGTTTTCATTTGGAAATGCAGAAATATTTCACTGTGTTACTGTGCAGACTGTTTTTCCCTCATTTTGGCCAGTTTTCAGGAGTATGAACAACAAAAATAATCTCAGGAGCCGGTTTCAAGCCCTATTCTAAACCACAATGACACTAAAGCTTTTCTTTAATAAGAAAAAACACCATCTTTTAAAAATTATTTTTCTCACTCTTCTCTCTGAGGAAGAGGGAAAAACTATACTCCTCACCATTCTCAGAAATGTGGCCTGGAACCAAAAATAATTAATCAGTGATCAAAAAAGAGTGAACATATCCTTTTTTTTCCCTCTGGTTCCTTTTATATCAATCAATTTTTGGTCACATTCACATGTTAAAGATTGATTTTGGTTTGAGAAAATTTCCTAGTGAAGTGATGAGAAAACTCAGAATAATATTTAATACACTTGACTGCACAACCCAGTGCGTGTGCAGTAAAATTGGAGATTTTTTGATGTGTTTAAATGTTTTTATTTTTTAATGCTCTGTGTGCAATGGCCCTTGGACCCTTGCATGCCTTTACATGTAATATTTAACCACCCCTTCACTATGTTTTTATTTGTGCTTTAGAAATTAAAATAATCTTTTAAAAAATCACTTGTACCCTGCCTAACTTCCCTCTGACTCCACAGAATTTCTTCGCTCTCCTTGTGACGGTTGATTTCAGTTTTCCACGTTGTCTGCGAGGTTTTGTTGACATAAAACACAGCAGAAATAACCTGGATTTTGTCCTGCCCTTTGTACAGTCTGGCTCCAAAAGCCTCAGTGCCTCCAGTCACGTGGACCTGCAGTCAGGACATCACTTAACAAATCGCTTAACACTTATTTCTCCCAGTAACTCGATCAGTTCCCTCAGAATTCCCCACACGTCCTTATTTCCAGCTAGGTTTTCACCCAGAAGTCACAGAAGAGTGATTTTAAACCTGTGCAGTCCAAGAAAACACCTTTTATTTTGCCTTGTTTTGAGTCCCCAGGGAGTCCATCCTTCAGTCTCTGCTGGTGTCTTCTGAGGGTTATTCAGGAGGGAGCAGCCACCTGTTTTTCCTGCAAATATTTGGTGTTTTTTTCAGGAAACGAAAGTATGAACTAAAACTGCACAGACTGCTGACTTTCTGCCCTCTCTGAGGAAGTGTCAAAGTTGCTGCAGTTGGTTTGGACTGAAAAATGTCAGTTTTTGAGATAAGTTGTTCCTTTCTGAGATAAGTTGTTCGTTTTTGAGATAAAATGCTCCAAGGGCTGGAGCCGGGCTGGGAGAGCTGGGGGTGCTCACCTGGAGAAGAGAAGGATCCAGGGAGAGCTCAGAGCCCCTTGCAGAGCCTAAAGGGGCTCCAAGAGAGCTGGAGAGGGACTGGGGACAAGGGATGGAGGGACAGGACACAGGGAATGGCTTCCACTGCCAGAGGGCAGGGATGGATGGGATATTGGGAAGGAATTCTTGGCTGTGAGGGTGGGGAGGCCCTGGCACAGGTGCCCAGAGAAGCTGTGGCTGCCCCTGGATCCCTGGAAGTGTCCAAGGCCAGGTTGGATGGGGCTTTGGAGCAACCTGGGATAGTGGAAGGTGTCTCTGCCCATGGCAGGGGGTGGAATGGGATGAACTTTTAAGGTCATTCCAACCCAAACCATTCTGTGGTTCAATGATAATTAATTTTAAATTTGATGCTGAATGCAGCCAAGAAAGTTTCCCCATTTGAGACTTCCCAGAGAGTTCAGAAATCCCTTGTGTGCACAAACCAGGCCTGAAGCAAATCTCCTTTTTCCTCGTGGTATTTTTTTAGTGTATCAGAAAAAACGAATGATGTTTGCTGAGGCTTTGGCCTTTGGAGCAAAATCCACCACTACAGGAAGGAGATAAGGAAATGGGTCAGGAGGCCTTAGGCAAATCTCTCTTATCACTGATTTAATCAATGTTGATTGAATCATGGTGCCCCTGCTTCAATGCTGAACAGCAAATAACTCTTAACAAGGCTGATGCAGGGCCAACACCTATAGGTTTTAGAAAAAAAAATAAATTTTTATGTATATTCATCTCCTACCATAATTTTTAATGGTCCTAATTAATGCAGGTATGACTTTTTTCATCTTCAGGGTTTAAAACCATCATTGCTTACAAAAAGGATATGAAATGCAGATTTATTTAATAACCAAATAGCTCTGCTGTTCTTGGGGTAGGAGTGAATTGTGCTCCTCCCTGAACCCAAAGCCTGTCCAGCTGGGCTGCCAGATCTCCTTTGGGGAATATCCACCCTGATTTTTCCTGGTTCATCCTTTTCAGATGCTTTTAAAAGCTATAATTTGACTGCTGAAGCAGCATTACAATATTTGCCTCTGAGGTTCTTTTATTCTTGGCTTTGTGTCCTTTTTTGAGCATCATCCCTGGAAGTGTCCAAGGCCAGGTTGGACAGGGCTTGGAGCAGCTTGGGATGGTGAAGGTGTCCCTGCCCATGGCAGGGGCATGAAATGAGATGAGCTTTAAAGTTCCTTCCAACCCAAGCATTTCTATGATTCTAAGATTTCTGTGACATGATTTTGAGGAGTCAGTCACAGCTGACTCCTCTCCCTGGCAGCAGCAGAACATCTGTGAGGCCTTGATGGGAATAATGATGGTTATTATGTGGCTGCATCAGCTGCCAAGGTAAAATATTGGCCCAGGGCAACTAAAACAGGATTTTGTGGAGCCATAATGCTGCCTGATAAATCCTTGCTGGAAGGGTGTGAGGTAAGTTTTTTGGGTGCTTTTAGGCACTCAACTTGTTTTTTTTAATGTGTTAAGAAGTTGATAGTTGTCATAAAGTTGTTTTTTGTAGAAGTGCATTAGTTTTAAAGGCAAAAGTAAAGTAAAGCAATGGTAAAAGTAAAAGGTAATGGTAAAAAGTAATGGCAAAATGTAATGGTAAAATGCAATGGTAAAATGTACTAACTCTTTTTAATGTATGTTCTTATATAGCAACTTTTTAACAAGTTAAGATACAAACTCAGACTATTACTTTTTAACTTATTAGAATTCTAGTTTTTTAGTACGCTAGGTTACGTATAAACTATGCACATGGCTTATTTTGTTTTAACTGAAAAATGTAAGTACTATTTTATTATAGTTTTATTATGTTTAAGAGTGTTCTTGGAACTTTAAGGGATTTCTAGTATCTAAGATTATGTTTTTTAAATTTTAGTAGACCGTGTACTATTACTTTGGCATCTGAGACTTTTATTTAATAAAGCACTTTAAACTTATTTTACTTATTTATTTACAATTTCTTTCTTTCTTTCTCTTTCTTTCTTTCTTTCTTTCTTTCTTTCTTTCTTTCTTTCTTTGTTTCTTTCTTTCTTTCTTTCTTTCTTTCTTTCTTTCTTTCTTTCTTTCTTTCTTTCTTTCTTTCTTTCTTTCTTTCTTTCTTTCTTCCTTCCTTTCTTCCTTGTTTCCTTCCTTCCTTCCTTCCTTCCTTCCTTCCTTCCTTCCTTCCTTCCTTCCTTCCTTCCTTCCTTCCTTCCTTCCTTCCTTCCTTCCTTCCTTCCTTCCTTCCTTCCTTCCTTCCTTCCTTCCTTCCTTCCTTCCTTCCTTCCTTCCTTCCTTTCTTTCTTTTACTTACTTACTTACTTACTTACTTCTTTACTTATACTAAAACTTCAACTCCCACCTATGCCTTATGTGTGAGTGGCTTAACATACTTTAATTCTTCTAAAAGCTTTAATTCAATCCCTGCACTTTGATTTCTCTCTGAAGAATTCAGAGAGACTCCTGACTTGCTGACTCCAACAGAAGGGCTGGGCACCAATATAATCCTCACCTCTCCATGGGAGCTGGGACACCCTGAACTCAAATCCTCACCCCTCCCAAGCATTCAGTGTCTGCCAGAGTCACCTCTGGAACACGTGGCCTTAAAAACCTCACTGAAACCTGCCTTGGGTGGGTTGTTGGCTAATTCTGATGGATTTAGGCTTGTCTGGTTGAAATCAGGGTTTGTTGACAGGACTTTTTTCCGTCCAGACAGAAAATGAGCTTTGCTGTCTCGTTGGGCAAGAGAGGCTGTCCTGGCTGGTGGGGACTGTGTGCTCCTGGTGTGCATGGGAGATCATTTAGGGCATCAGGGGCTCTTGGTGTCCTAAACCTCCTGGACACCCATCAGCACCACCTTTAGCCTTGTGTGCTGATGCTGCTTAAGAGACTGAAGGCTTCTTCTAGATCTGGAGGATCCTACAAAATCCTCCCCCCACCCTGCTTTCTGTAAATCTTTCCAAGCAGAGAGCTCCGATTCCCCAAAAATCCGTGCGAACAGGGAACTCCGGTTACACAACCCCTTGGCCGTGGTGACTCAGCAGGGCTGGCTCACGAGGAGCCCTGTGACCGGCCAGCAGGTGACTCAGGAGCAGGTGACATCAGCAAAAAGCTTCTTCCCACCATCGCTGGGGCTCATCCAGCCCAGATCTGGGCGAGCAGAGAGACTCCGAGGGCTGAACTTGCTGGCCCTGGATGGATGTGGGGCGGCAAAGACAGGGATTTTATTTGATCCTGCAAAGTTTATGTCCCTTTGCAGGGTGATAAACTTGATCCTCAGCACCAGCGTAAGGCAGAGTCCTTGTCTTGATTAAACATTAATAGTTTGATGTGTTTTTATTGAGAACCTCTCCTTGGTTCCTGTGCTTCATCCATCGTGTCTTCCTGGGGTGTCTCCCCTCCTAATTCTCCAAGCAAACATGATCAGCTGTGCCCAAGGACATACCCAGCTGCTCTCATCCAAAGGTGGAAAAGATTTTCTTCATATCTGGCACATCAGAGAGATACAGAACAAACTTTTTCTGTGTCTTGTCTGAGACAGAGTTTTGTAGAGCTGTGTGAATGCCACTGCTCAGCATGGCCAGACGTGTCTCCCCACTCTCCCAGGAAGTTTTGGCTGCAGCACTCCTGGAGCCAAAGGTGGAACTTGGTGTTTATCAGAACTGAGTTTTCCTCCATGAATCTGACAGATTTTGGATCTATATTCCATATACTTTCTCTGCCCTGGCAAGGGATTTTGTTTCTCAGCTTTTGGGGCAGCTCCCCAGAGCTGTGTCCCCATCAATGTGGGGCTGGTTGGGGCAGCTGCTCTGGCCCCAGGTAGTGCAGGATCTTCCTTTTGGAAACACCTTAACTCCAGGGCACTTTTGCCATGTGCTTTCCATACAAGATATCATAGAATAATTTAGTTTGGAAAAGCTCTCTGAGACCATCGAGTCCAACCTCTCCCAGCACTGCCAAGGCCACCACTGAGCCATGTCCCCAAATGCTGCATCTACATGGCTTTTAAATCCATCCAAGATGGGCACTCCATCACTGCCTTGGACAGCTGTGCCAGGGTTGGAGAACCCTTTTGGTGAAGAAATTATTCCTAATATCCAATCTAAACCTCTCCAAGTACAACTCGATGTCATTTTCTGTTGTCCTGTCCCTATTCCCTGGAAGCAGATCCTGACCCCCCTGGCTGTCCCCTCCTGTCAGGGAGTTGTGCAGAGCCACAAGGTCCCCCCTGAGCCTCCTTTTCTCCAGGCTGAGCCCCTTTCCCAGCTCCTTCAGCCTCTCCTGGTGCTCCAGCCCCTTCCCCAGCTCTGTTCCCTTCCCTGGACACGCTCCAGCCCCTCAATGTCCCTCCTGTCAGGAGGGTCCCTGAGCTGTCCCCAGCACTGGAGGTGTCCCAGCAGTGCCAGCACAGGGGACAGGCACTGTCCTGGTCCCACTGGACACATCATTGCTGGCACAGCCCAGGTGTCCTTGGCATTGTTGCCCACCTGTGCACACCTGGCTCGCGTCCAGCTGGGTCAGGCATGTTCAGACACTTTGGAGCAGACACTGGGATCTCTACTCCCTTTGTGGTACATGCCTGACTTTGCTCTTGCTGCTGCCATTCCACAGCCTTCAGGGAATTGAGGAGTGGTGGGAAGTGCTCAGGACTCAGCTGCTCTGCCCAGTCACCTGATCCTACCCTTGTTCTTCCACTTCTTGCTGAGGTTGTGCTTTTGAGGCACTCAGCTGCAATCTCTGTCCATCCATCCTGGCTTGTGACGGAAAGTGAGACCTGACTTCCCCTCTGTGCCCCTCTGTGGTCACACACTGCCCAGATGACAGATGTGGGATGAGGACATCTAAGGATGAGGACAGACCTTGTGCTTCAAAGAGAAACCTCCAGCTGGCTCCAGTGGGGAAAATCCACTGAAAAGAAGAAGTGAGAGAGAAATGGGGACAGTGACATGTGAGAATTTGCATCCAAAGCACTTTTCTGTGGGTGTTGCAGAGTGTGTCAGTCCCTTCCAACCAGGGCAACTTTGCCACCCTGGCTTTAATGGAAGAGCTCTGGGAAGAGCATTTTGAGGGAGTGTTTCACAGTTTGTGCTTTCTCTGCAGGCTCAGACATTGGCCATGGCCCAGATCAGAGCCTGAGCTCTTGGCTCCTCCTACACTCACCTGAGCCTTCCTTCCCAACACAGGGCTGGGAAGGTGTTTTCCCAAAATGTCTGGCAAAGGAATGGGGCTGTAATTGCCCTTGTCTATGCCAAGAGAACCCCGGATTCTCATTTGTGTCTTGTGATTTCATCTCTTGATGTCTCCTGCTCACAGCATGAAACACCCATTGTGGGTGGGGGGTTCCTCAGGCCCAAGCATTTATTCTACGTTGTTTTTTGGCTTGGAAAGGTGATACAGGTGTGGAGATTGTATCTGGTACAGGCAGAATCTGGCTTCAGGGAGAGACCAATTTCTCTGCAGAGCCATTTTTGGTTTCCTCTTGGAAAACTGAGGCGGGAAGGCTCCATCCCACAGTGAGCCCAGCTGGAGAAAGCCACAGTGCTGGCCCATGGAGAGCCCTGCTGCAGTGACTTCGTTGTGCTGCTGGCACCCTCTGACTGCCTGCAAAGCCAGAAGAGCTGCTGGCTCCTAGCAGGAAGGGAAACCTCCCAGGATTATTAGGAAAATGCTGTTTTTGGTGCTCCAGTGAAAGGTTATCTCACCAGGCACCGTGCCAGGCTCCCGGTGACGTGGGAGGGTCTGTCACATGCCACCGGCCACTCGGGACCCATTTTCTCCTGGTAACCCTGTTTTCCCTGTTCTCCCTGTTCTCTGCTTTGTTTATACATGAGCCTCAGGGGGGAAATGGAAATAGGAGGAGAGCTGGTGGGACTGGAAATCGGGGTCATTCCTAAGGAGCTGGGGCAGGAAGGGCAAAGTGCTGGGAGGGTTTTCTGATGGTCAGCAGCAAAGGACCTGTGAGATGGGTACCTGGACCTGTTTGGGATGTGGGAGAAGCTTGAAGTACATTGAATTTAGTTTTAATTTAAATTTAATTTATTTAGAAATGTTCAGGATGAGGGAGCCAACAGGGAGTTTCCTGGGGCAGAAGTGACATTCCTGTAAGAAGAGACATTCTGTGCCATTCATCCCAGCAGGATGAACCTCAGAAAGTCTGGGTTTGCTGGAGGAGGCCAGAACAGAGGGAAAACCTGTCTGGTTCAGGCTGCCCTGGTTTTTGATGCCATCTCGTGGTCCGGGAAGGTTTTACAGAGGGATGTCTGGAGAATATTTCTTTGGCTGAGCAGAAGATTGCAGAGCTGGGCAGCTCCTGCTGTCACATCTCTGGCAGAATCACTAAATCTGCCCCTGACCCTGCCACTTTGAACAAGTCTCATTCCTAGAGGATGGTTTCCGTCACCTCATCCCACATCTGTTTGGGAATTGCCATCCTGAATACCCATGGGAGCTGGGCTGTCTCATCCTGTCTCATTTTAAGCTCTGAAGCCTGGAGCTCTGGAGCCAGGCTGGGAGAGCTGGGGGTGCTCACCTGGAGAAGAGAAGGATCCAGGGAGAGCTCAGAGCCCCTTGCAGAGCCTCAAGGGGCTCCAGGAGAGCTGGAGAGGGACTGGGGACAAGGGATGGAGGGACAGGACACAGGGAATGGCTTCCACTGCCAGAGGACAGGGATGGATGGGATATTGGGAAGGAATTGTTCCCTGTCAGAGTGGTGACAGGTTGTCCAGAGAAGCATCCCAGCACAAAAAAATAAAACACATTCAGAGCCCAGAATGCCAGGGGTGTGTGCTCCAGGAATGAAGAGGAAGTTGAGCACCATAAAACCTCTATGCCTGAGGGGTTTGATCCTCTCTGCAAGCCTGGTTGCCCAAGAGCTGTGTGTGCTCACCACGGGCTGTGGCGTGGAGCAGGAACCTCTTGCACAGATTGCTCAACATCTGCAGCTGCAGGGATTTGAGGGAGCGCCTCCAGGCTGGCACGGGCAAGGCTTCCAGCTGCAAACAGATCTTCTCAGGGGGTGCAGAAAAGTGAGGAGCAAACACTGTTCTGTCTCACTGTGGAGGTTTGGGAGAGGTTTTGTGTGTTCTCCTCCTCTGGTCTCACTGCTACAGGGGAGTGTGGGGGGTGACAAAGCTTTTTTAGGTACTCAAATGCACTGATTTCACTTGTATGTGTCAGAATTCCCAGTTTAGAGTGACAATCCCTGTGGGTTCAGAGAGACAGGGTGCAAAAAAAAAATTGATTTGAACATTTCCTGGGTAGAAAAAAGTGGCAGCATCTCTCCCTGGAAATCTCTGTTTGGAGATGAGGATTGTGAAGTTTTGAGAGGGGAGCAGGTCCCCAGAACAAGGACAAGCACAGAGGTGCAAAAGACTTATAAATTATCTGTAAAGCATGAGGAATTCACCAGCTGAAGAGCAGCCTCCCAGGTTTACACCGGAATTATCCCAAGGGGGATGTAAGACCATCTCAAAACAGCCACATGAGGCTGGAGCTGGCTCCAGGTTTTCTCCTATGGCTGATCTCCAAGGTGGCTCCACCCCTGCTGCCTCTCCAAGCACTTTCCAACCAGCCAAATCATTCTGATAAATATAGCAAGAGGAAGGCAGCAGGTTTGGCTGCGGGCAAGTGGAGGGAACTGGCTCTGAGTCAGCTCTGTGCTCATTGCAACAGAGTCACGTGTAAGGGTTTAAACCAAGACCTAAGTGTAAAGTTATGCTGTCCTGGGACTTTGGAGAGGTCTTGGGGTTTGGAGGGGAAGTTGGCAGCTCGGTGTTTTTCTCAGCTGATGGGGTAACAAGTCAGCTGGACTGGAATGGGCTTTTTTTAGTTTTGAGGTGACTCTTCTCTCCAGGGAACGGGGTGGCAGATGTCCCAACACACAGCTGTGGTGCACAGTCATGGAACCAGGAATTATTTGAATGAATTTAATGGAATGGAATGGAACAGAATGGAATGGAATGGAATGGAATGGAATGGAATGGAATGGAATGGAATGGAATGGAATGGAATGGAATGGAATGGAACAGAATGGAATGAAATGGAATAGACTAGACTAGAATAGAATAGACTAGAATAGAATAGACTAGACTAGACTAGACTAGACTAGTATAGAATAGAATAGAATGGAATGGAATAGAATAGAATAGAATAGAATAGAATAGAATAGAATAGAATAGAATAGAATAGAATGTCACTATCTACAGCTGTGCCTGTGCTGAAGGAGTAGCTGTGATCTTCATTTCCCTCCTACCCTCCATTATTCCTCAATATTCCTCTTTCAGGGTCTTTTATTTATCTGCCAAGGCATAGTTTTGACTACAGCAGGTTCCTGGCATGGGCAAAGAGGTGGTGACTTCTGGCTGCAGCCTTCACTGTGCCAAGTCCCCATGTCACCTGCCTTGGGATGGACCTCAGGGTCTGAGGGCTGACAAAACGCTATGGGCTCTCCTAAGAGGGGCCTTGCTGCATTTTCCAGGCATCTGCAGCCTCTCCAAGGACTTGTACCTGGAAATCTCTGTTTGCTGGTGCTTGCAAGGGCCAAGAACTCCTGAGACTGCTCCACTAAGGGTGGACATCACCCATGGAAGTCCCCACACTGCAGGCAGCTGCCCCATGGGATGGGCTGTGACACCAAGTGCCTGTATGTCCCATCTGAGGGGTAAAGGGTGGCCCTGAGTCTTTCCAACACCAGGCACAGCCAGGTCCAAACCCTGAACTGGCACTCGCCCAAGGCAACAAACACCACAAAGAGAGGGGATCCTCTCCTGGGAATTGCTGTGACAGGGCTCAGCTCTCCCAGCATTGTCTCCCCATGGCCTTGAGCATCTCCCTCGCTGCCCTGGTGCTGAGCTGCACGTTCCAAGGTGAGCGAGGCTGAACAAACAATTGCCCCCCAAAACGACACTGGCGCCTGCTGGGGAGGCCCAGACTGATGTTTGTGCCAGAAGACTCACAAACATCTCAGCTGAACTGCCCTGACCTCCTCCTCCTTCCCCCTTTTTTCTGCTTATCTCTGCATCCCTGGGGTAACCCAGAGCAGAGATATTCCGGGAGCCCAGGGCTGCTGTTTCCTCCCTCGGCACAGGGTCAGCACCGCCACCCTGTCCTGGCAGGACCCCACGGGATGCCCGTGCTCCCCTGGGATGCTCGGGGCTATCTCTGGCAGGACATCAGCCAGAGGAGGAGGAAACTCTTCGACAGGAGCCCATGGTCCAGGAGCCAGGCAGGCTGGAGGGTGCTGAGCAAGGAAGAAAAACAGGAAAGTGGCGGCAGATAAGGAAAAAGGAGCTGGAAGAGGAATATTGAGGAATAATGGAGGGTAAGAGGGAAATGAAGATCACAGCAGACGTCGTGCCGCGGGAGGAAGCTGCTGGAAGAAAAGCAGCACAGAAATATCCTTCTCATTGTGCTGGGAAATGGGTCTCAGCCTCACAGCACAGGGATGCTCAGCAGGTCTGTGTGCAGGGGTTCTCACACACCCACTGGCTGGGAAACTCCAAAACAGCCCCGTGCAAAAATGGTAATCAGCTCCCTGTGAAGACTGCTAATTAATCTGTTAGTGGCCTGTTTCCCATTGTTGTGAGAGGGAGCCTGGTGCATGCTGTCCCTAAAGAGGGACAATCCTAGGGACAGGGACAGTCCTGGAGGCTGGATGGGGCTCTGAGCAGCCTGGTCTAGTGGAAGGTGTCCCTGTCCATGGCAGGGGTTTGGAACCAGATCATCTTTAAGGTCCTCCCAACCCAACCCATTCCATGGCTCCATGATTCCATGTTTCTATGACTCGGTGTGAACCAGTCCCTTGGATCCTGCTGGGGTGAAACAAACCAGAGACAAGGGCTTGTGTCCATATCCCAGGTGTGTCCTGCCTCGGGTTCCCTGTGCAGGTGTCCTGCTATTTAATCTTAATGTGGCAGAGCACAACAACTGCATTTCCTGCTGGCTTTTGCAGACACCACCACTTTCTGCTGATCCCTCAGGCATTGATTACGTCTGTGTTCTCACCTTGGAGCAGGTCACACTTGTGGCACATGGAAATCTTGTCATTACTCCAAGACACTGCCTTTCTTCTACATTTACATGGATAAAACCCCAATCCAGATCCATCCTGATCACGGCCATAACCTGTGCAGGAACCCTCCCCAAAACACAGATGGGTGCACTGGAGGCACATCTAACCTGGTGTTCCTTCAGAATCATTTTCTGGGACCTCTTCCCTACAGAAGCCTGTTGGGAATGTTCTGATGGACAAACTGTGCCGAGGGCTTGTTTAGCTCTGTGCCCACTGGTCAGTGTGAAAAGCCAAGAGTGACTCATTTAAAAGTGCAGACAAATTTAATTCCCTCCTGGATGGGAAGGATTATCCCTGTCTTGCCAAGGTAACTTGCCAGCAGTGAGGGTCTGGTAGGTGATAATCCCAGAAGGGAAGAGGTCAATCCTTCAGATACAGCAGAGGTTGAGGTGTGCCCTGGGATGAGATGGGATGCAGAACACCCAGCTCAGCTGCCAGTGGTCAGGGGTGTGAGCAGAGCAGCAGAATCATCCCAGTGACCTGATCCAGGAGCCATCACTGACAGTGCTGGGGATGGAAACTGAAATTCCAGCCTCAGAGTCACAGCCACGAGCACACAGAGACCTTGGCCAGGATATGGTTGGTGACACATCCTGAACATGAGATGGGATATGAGAAAGTGGAGCCTAGGACAACCGTGATACAAAACTGCAAATAATTAGGGAAAAAATGAAGGGCTCAGTGAGTGGTTTGTGCATGGGCTGCAGAGAAGAGCAGCCCCTCTTTCCCTCTCCAACATAAAAAGAATGAAGAGAGAAATATACATTGAATCCAGCTTTGGGGTCACCAGCACAGGAGAGACCTGGACCTGCTGGAGAGAGTCCAGAGGAAATAATGGAGATTCTCCAGGGCCTGGAGCCCCTCTGCTCTGGAGCCAGGCTGGGAGAGCTGGGGGTGCTCACCTGGAGAAGAGAAGGATCCAGGGAGAGCTCAGAGCCCCTTGCAGAGCCTAAAGGGGCTCCAGGAGAGCTGGAGAGGGACTGGGGACAAGGGATGGAGGGACAGGACACAGGGAATGGCTTCCCACTGCCAGAGGGCAGGGATGGATGGGATATTAGGAAGGAATTGTTCCCTGGGAAGGTGGTGAGGCCCTGGCACAGGGTGCCCAGAGAAGCTGTGGCTGCCCCTGGATCCCTGGAAGTGTCCAAGGCCAGGCTGGATGGGGCTTGGAGCAACCTGGGATAGTGGAAGGTGTCCCTGCCCATGGCGGGAGGTGGGACTGTGTGAGCTTTAAGGTCATTCCAACCCAAACCATTCCACCCTGAAAAAGCTGATTTGAACAGAACCTGACCTTGAATACTCTCAGCCATGGGGCAGCCACGGCAACCTGTTCCAGGGCCTCACCACCTGCATTGCAAAAACTTTTTCTTATATCTAATCTTAATTGACTACCCTTTAGTTTAAAACCATCACCCCTTGTCCTGTTACAGCAGGCCCTGCTAAAAAGCTTGTCCCCATCTTTTTTTGCACCATCTTCATCCACAAACCTCATTTTTTGGTCTAAGACTGGTAAGAGAGTCACTGCTGCAGCTCTTCCATGAGAAACCCACTCATCTCTGTCCCATGCCCAAGTTGAAGAGGGTCTCTGCACATATTTTGGGATCCAGTTTTACCTCAGGAATGTCCAGCTGGTGACTGACAATGGCTGGTGGGATGACTCCCCATCTCTGAAGGCATTTTTGCAGTATTTCACCACGTGACTCTGGTGAGTGACAGGGCTGCTGTGGGGGCTGATAACTGGATTAACTCGAGCCAGAATTGCTTCTGCCTACACTCAGCAGGACCTCGGATCATCCCCCACCGTGTCAGCTCACAGAATCCAAAAGCCCCTTTTCCAGCCTGTGCTTAACCCACCGCAGTCTGTCACCCCCCGGGGACCCTGCTAACGAACTGTGCTTGAAGAGCAGCATCTCCCAGCAGATTGCAGCTCCCAGAGCAGCATCTCCCAGCAGATTGCAGCTCCTGAGGGAACAGGCAGCCCAGGAGCGACGATGCTGATGGTGAAACTTTCCATTAATCACAGGAACACAGCTGCCACCTCCCCAAACCAGCTACCAGAACTAATCACAGCCCCAAGTAGACAAAACATCCTCATTTTCCCCCTCCCATGTGTTTTCTCTCCATGTGCTCTGTGTCAGGAGTTGTCTGGTGCTCAGATAGGGCTGCCCCTGGGCCGTGGATCATATATTGAAGGATTGTGTTGTCATCCAGCCTCATCCTTGGAAACATCAGCCTGTGGAGTCCATAATACAAATCCTTAACTGTTCATGGTGCAGAGTCCATCGTGCAGATCCTAACAGGCATATCCATAACTCCTCCTTGGGGAGATAAAGTTCCTATGCCAGCAAGGGGGACCTCAGCTTCACCTTTGCTTCCAGAGCTGGTTCCTTTGGGAAATCACCTCCCCATGGTCTCAAGACAGCACTGCCAGACTCCTCACCTTGAAGCAAAACCAAGGCAGCATCTTCTTGGGCTTTCCTTGAGAGCAGCACCCTAGAGGGAGGGATTATTTAATTTCTGTTTTTCATCCCAGCAACTGCATTTCATTTGAAGTGGCTGCTATGGGCCAAGCAGACATCCAGAGCTCTGGGAGAAAAAGAGCTAATGGCAAACTTGAGATATGCATGAACTTGGAACAAACGTAGTAATTTCCAGAGCAAATGTACAGAGCCTTTGAAATTAGGAAGAAATTCTTTACTGTAGGGGTGATGATGTTGCCCAGGGGAGCTGTGGACTCCCTATCCCTGGAAGTGTCCAAGGCCAAGCTGGATGAGGCTTGAAGAAACCTTGGGTAGTGGAAGGTGTCCCTGGCCATGGAGGGAGGTGGAATAAGATGGACTTTCAGGTCTCTTCCAAACCAAAGCATGCCATGATTCTGTGAAATCACATTTGTATTTTTAGCTTGTCCTGCAGACCTCACTGGGATGTGTTGCTATTGCAAGTGCTGCCAGCTCCACATCTCTATCACCAAGTTTTATAGTTCCCTAAAATCTTCCCATCACCCAGCTGCTCCTGCAGCACAAACTTCGCTGTTTCTTGGTGCCTCAGGACCCTGGCATCAGGTCCTCCAGGCTGGGGATGAACTTCCAGTCTTAAAGAATCATTCCCTATTTCTGCTCCCTCCATCTCCTCCAGATGAAGACTGGGAAGGGCAGGCTTCAGGTTCTACTCTACAAACCTGGGCTGTAGGCCCAGAGCTTGAGAAAGTGGCAACAGCAGAAACCCAGTGAGATGCAGCACACAGTTCACCACCACAGATGCAGTGCTGGGGTCCCAGTAGCTCTGTTGTGGTCTGCTACAGCTGAGTTATTTTCCACATTAATGTCTTTCCTGCTGGCTGGAGCTTCCCCCTGCCCTGGGAAGGATCTGCCTGACCCCAAGGAGGGGGTCAGACCCCTTGGGGTCCTGCTAGCCCAGCCAACATCCTTGCAGAAGCTCTCCTCGTTTGTACATACACCCATATGAATTAAGAGATGTGTTTGCAGGAAGGGTGTTTTCGGATTTTACCCAAGGAATTTAGGACTGGCTCTACTGGGTCAGGAAGCCTTGGGTCTGACACATCTGCTTTGACAACACATTGCTCCAAAACCCTCTTTTTCCTCTCCTTCTTCCATAGATGTGGGATCATGGGGTGGGTGGAGGATGGGCTGGATGATGGGCTGGATGGGGTTTCATGCCCATGCACCTCCCCTCCTTCCCTCCTCCTCCTCCCATCACCCTCTCCAACCCCTTCCACTCTTCTCATCCATGATAAACTCGCTGATGGAAAAAATGTTGTCACACATATCTCACTTCCAGTGTGTGGGAGTCGCTGATAACGGCACAAAGATCTGGACAATAAAGACTCCTGACAGCTTTCATGTCCATCCTAGGCACGGGGGATAGTCCTGGAAGAATTTGTGGGATTTGGGGAAGGGTCCTGCAAGCTGTGGTCCTGGGAAGGAGGTGGAGAGGAGAAAGGGCTCATCCATCCTCCTCATTTGGGGTGCAAAGCCATTCCCCTGCACATACCCCGAATTCCACCCTGCCCTGGGGCATTTCCAAACTGAGAGCCACAAGGTTTTGGCTTCTCTGTTGTGCTGGGGAGCAGCCCAGCAGCTGCTCACCACGGTGTTTGTTTTGGAGCTTCCCCATCCCTCCGTGGGGAGAGGGGGCTGTGCTGCTCCAGTGCTGCCTCCCTTCCACGTGGAGCTGCTGAAAGAGCCCGGAGCAGCTCGCCAGAGGGGTGAAGTCATTTATTTATGCCTAGGAAAAACGTGGACTTTATTACACAGCCTCTGAGATGCTGGGGCTGAGCCACTGCCAGGCTTTTGTGCTGATGTGGAGAGCAGAGGTCAGCACAGGGCAGTGCCAGTGGCCACGTTTCTTCCTATCCCTTATCAGGATGTACGAACAGGGCACCAGTTTATTCATGGGAAAATAAAAAAAGTGCCAGGGTTTGGCTGGCAGAGGTTCATTTGACACAGAATCACACAATCATTTAGTTGGAAAGGACTTCCAAGACCATTGAGTCCAGCCTGTGACTGATCCCCACCTTGTCACCAGCCCAGAGCACTGAGTGCCACATGCAGTCATTCCTTGGACACCTCCAGGGATGGGCACTCCAAACCTCCCTGGGCAGCCCCTTCCCATGCCTGACCACCCTTTCCATGGAGAAATTCCTCCTGGTGTCCAACCTGAACCTTCCCTGCACAGCCTGAGGCCATTCCCTCTGATTTTATAGCACTTCTAGTTTTTCAGTATCTATTTTCTCACTCTAGTTGCAACAACTGAGAATGACTTTTGCAGAAAACCTTATTTACTCCAAGCAAAAGAAAATCAGTTTTATAAATTTTCCAGCTGGATGGAGACCTACCAGTTATTTAGATTTCTGTCCTAATCCTCAGGGGCTGCAGATCCTCTCCCCAAATTCTCTCTTTCCCTCCAGAGCACTGGTCTCCAAAGTAAGCACGATGATCCATCAGAATGGGGGAAAAACGTTATTTCTAACATTAATAAATAACACAAAATAAAATTTATTTTAAGATTACTGCCACTGCTGTAGGGAACTGTCTCTCTCCTTGGACTCCCATGTCCCACAAGGAGAAAGGAAAGGAAAGGAAAGGAAAGGAAAGGAAAGGAAAGGAAAGGAAAGGAAAGGAAAGGAAAGGAAAGGAAAGGAAAGGAAAGGAAAGGAAAGGAAAGGAAAGGAAAGGAAAGGAAAGGAAAGGAAAGGAAAGGAAAGGAAAGGAAAGGAAAGGAAAGGAAAGGAAAGGAAAGGAAAGGAAAGGAAAGGAAAGGAAAGGAAAGGAAAGGAAAGGAAAGGAAAGGAAAGGAAAGGAAAGGAAAGGAAAGGAAAGGAAAGGAAAGGAAAGGAAAGGAAAGGAAAGGAAAGGAAAGGAAAGGAAAGGAAAGGAAAGGAAAGGAAAGGAAAGGAAAGGAAAGGAAAGGAAAGGAAAAAGAAGAGAAAAGAAAAGAAAAGAAAAGAAAAGAAAAGAAAAGAAAAGAAAAGAAAAGAAAAGAAAAGAAAAGAAAAGAAAAGAAAAGAAAAGAAAAGAAAAGAAAAGAAAAGAAAAGAAAAGAAAAGAAAAGAAAAGAAAAGAAAAGAAAAGGAGACTTTTTCCTTCTGCAGGAGAGAGGAAGCCAAGTTTCCCTGGATTTAGCCAAAAATATTTCAAACTTTTCTGATCAAACCACCTTTCTGGGGGAGAGAAGAAGGGGTGGTGTTAACATAAATTTTACATAGAATGAAGGTTTTCCATTCCACCTTGAAGAAAGTTGCCAAAACAAGAGGAGGGCACAGCGGTCCATCCCAAAAACATTTCTATGGTTTGTACCCACTCTGGTGACCAACCCAAGAAAAACCAAACCTGCAGAACAGAGCGCTTGTTTCTGTTCGGGTCTCTGCCTGAGAGCACTCCCGAACCCGAGCTTTCGGTATGGGACAAAATAATTTATCTCCCTCCATCTGCCCTGACCTTCTCCTTTGATGGCAAAGGAGCATCTTCAAACCTTTTTCAGACGGATTTTCCAGGCTGTCTGCCTGGGCTATGAGAGGTTAAACCTTCCCAGGAGCAGACCTGGGTGACAGCATCGCCCTTGACTCGGGCTTTGGCACCGAGGCGCTTTCCCCTTCTCCGGCGGCTGATAGCCGGCTCCATCCTGCTGGGAGCGATTTCCCTGCTGCCAGCGAGCTCAGACACACACACAGACACATCCCTGTGCACACCCTGTGCTCGCATTCAGGGGCTCCCCACCTCCTTTCCCTCGCAGCTCCGGCATCCCGGCCCCGGGATGTCATCCTGTCATCCTGCCCGTGATAAGGAGCAGGGGTGGCTGCCAGAGGAAGGCTCCCAGTTGCTCCCAGGCGCCAGGCTGGGTAGAGGCAGACGTGTCCAACCCTCTGAAGGGCCTAAAAACAGATGACATCACCCCCTCACCGTGTCCATCCTCCCCCCAAAATCCCTATCAGCCCCACGGAGGGGCTGCGCTTGGAGGAGTGAGGAGGAAGAGGGAAGGCAAGGGGGAGGAGGCCGGGGAAAAGGAGGGAAGGCAAAAGGCTGGAGCTGGAAGTTGGTTACTTTGGCAAAAAGACAAAAGTTCTGCGAAACTTCACCGGCAGACTTCAAAAAGGTGGAAAAACTGGAGGCTCAGTTCTGGCAGGTCCTGTTATCAAGGGGAGCCTTATCTCTCGATGGGGATGATGGCTCATACGAGCCACAGTGGCTGCTAACCTCTGGCTGAGCTCTCCGAGGTCCCTGAAGAGCCAGGCTGTCACTCAGAGGAGAGGGGAATCATCCAGGAGAGGGGACTGCATGGAGGCATTCCCACCGTGTGTGCAGCCTGCAGAGCCACACCAGCAAAGGTGGGATATCCCAGCATGGAGCCCTCACTGCTTCAATTCATGGTGGTAGGAGGAGTGAGGGGACCTTTCCCTGCTCACAGTCCAGCCAGAGATGGGTCAGATCTCCACTGGCTGGCACGGTTGGGTCACTGGTTTTACTGGTTTCCCCCAGGGCAATGCTGGTGCCTTTGGGATGGATAGCACAGTGGGTTTAGGTTGAAGCCAGGAGTAAAGCTGGGGGTTTTAGGGTGGGAATTTTGCCCACCTCATTTCTTCCATGTCCTACTACCACACTGGGTGTTTTCCAGAGAGAAATCTTCCAGCTTTTCTCTTGAGGAGGTTTTCATACCCTTTCAAGCCATCTCTCTACTCACAGCTCCAAGACATCTCTATTCCTGCTCCTTTCCACCTCACCACCTCCAAGGTGAGGATTTGCTTTGGAAGTTCTGCACACCAGAATTCCCCTTCCTTCAGTAAACAGCAATCCACACCCAGCAACTCCTCTCTGGTGAGGAGTGGAAGTGAACTTGGTCTTGGCTCATTCCCACTCATAATTCTACTCTGTAAATCAGCTAGTGCAGGACAAGGGGCAGTGATACCCCTCGGATGATATTGGGATAGTATTTGGAATAACTTGCACTATGGAATTAAGATTTCACCTGGCAATTGCTCCATGCAGGAGCAGGGCAGATGCAGAACCCACCACAATCCTTGTGAGACCGGGTGAATTGTTTGTTTTCCTCACAGGGATTTCTCAGCCTTACCCACCTTTACCTCCTCACAGAGGTGGATCACAGAATCATGGAATGGTTTGAGTTAGAAGGAAGCTTTAAGGGTCACCTAGTCCAGCACTCCTGCAATGAGCAGGGACATCCTCAAGGAGATCAGGTTGGATAACCTGAGTCACCCACCCAGGTTCACCTTGTTGCTATGGGAGAGGAACTCCTGGAGGGAAAATCATACCTCTGTCTTGGATCCATCCCCTTGCAGAGGATGAATCCTGCCATGGCCTCTTCTGAACAGAGCTAGAAATTGAGGTTGTTGAAGGCAGTGACTGAGACAGAGGTGGAGGGGTGCGTTCAAGGACCAGCCCAGCAGATCCCTTTATTGCTGCCACTCTGGAAGGGCACCCCTCACTCCTATACCACATCTGCCACCTCTGTGCAGGTGATTTGGATCCCCCAGTGCACCTCCAGCACCATCAACCCCCAAGTTCCAGGCAGGATGCTCCATCTGAGAGGGAAGCACTCCGGACCCAGCAGGACATAGAAACCCAAGAGGTTTATTGGCGGCCGACAAACCCAGCTACAAGCGGAGGCACGGGGGTGTTTGAGGGCAGGCTCTGTGTACAGTTCCGGCTGCAGGAGCACTGGGCTGGCTCTCCTGGGGCTGTCACATCACTTTGGGGTGGCTGCTGTCACCGGCAGCAGCGCAGGCGGCCGTTGCTGCAGCTCCCTTCCCAGCGCTCCGTGTGGAAGCAGAGCCTCCGGCAGTGGCCACGGTTGCTTCTGCACTGCTGGCTGTCTGAAAGGCCTCTGGCTGCTGGGGAAAGAGGACAGGCAACCTGGTTAGGAGAGCTGGAACCTACTCAGAGCCCCCAAAACCTGCTGGGAATTCCACTGGTGTTGGTGGCCGGGCAATGGGATGTTCTCAGTCTGGCAGCAGGGAGATTCAGCTGGTTCCATGGTGAGGATCAGATGTGCTCGGGGGGAGCTTCTCCATCCAGAAAGCACTGGGAGCCTCCTAAGGACTGGCCTGGGTGAGACAGCCAGGTTTGGGTTGGCTGTGTTAAGTTAGATGATTTAGGTGAGATGGGAGAGTATCAAAAGACAGAGAAGTGCCTTTTAGAACAGGCGTTTCACTTCTTGGTTTGTTCGGAGATTTTTTGGCTTCTTGGTGTTTTGGGGTTTTTGTTTGCTCGAGTTTTTCAAACCTTTTGCTGTTTTGATTGAAAGGGCATGAGAAGCATCTCTTTAGACACAGTAGAAATATCAAGTTTGGGGGTTCTGGGGGGGTACACCACCAGTGCAGTGGGCAAACCCTTCTCTCTCCCTTGGTTGTCCCTAGGACTTCAGTTAAATAAGTAAGAGCATAAATAGCTGAAGCAAATAAATCTCCTCTTCTTGGTTATCAGGTTTGCCTTCTGTGATGTCACCAAAGTCCTGCTAACATCATGGTGACCTCACACCTGAATGAAACCTGAATCTCTGACATATGTATATAAGCAGTCAGTGAAAATGCCAAGCCAAGGAACATTTTTCTATCAAACCAGAATCTCAGAAGAAAGCAGACAAAAAAAGGTAAATTATCTGCCTTTCCTCTGTCTTTTTTCCCCCAAAAGATGGTTTTGATTTTAGAAAATCAAGGATACACAGAATGATTTGAGTTGGAATGGACATTAAAGACCATCTACTTCCAGTCTTCTGCCATGGCAGGGACACCTTCCACTATCCCAGGTTGCTCCAAGCCCTGTCCAACCTGACCTTGGACACTGCCAGGGATGGAGAGCCCACAGCCTTTTTGGGCAACCTGTGCCAGGGCCTCCCCACCTTCCCAGGGAACAATTCCTTCCCAATATCCCATCCATCCCTGCCCTGTGGCAGTGGGAAGCCATTCCCTGTGTCCTGTCCCTCCATCCCTTGTCCCCAGTCCCTCTCCAGCTCTCCTGGAGCCCCTTTAGGCTCTGCAAGGGGCTCTGAGCTCTCCCTGGATCCTTCTCTTCTCCAGGTGAGCACCCCCAGCTCTCCCAGCCTGGCTCCAGCCCTTGGAGCATCTCCATGGCCTCCTCTGGATTTGCTCCATCAGCTTCTGATGGTGGGGATCCCAAAGCTGGAGGCAGCTCTGCAGGTGGGATCTTACCAGAGCAGACCAGAGGGTGAAAATCACCTTCCTCAACCTTCTTGTCACTCCTGCATCTGCCACATCTGTATTCCACTCATGGAGAATGTAATGGGATTCTCCTTGTTTTGTGGAGGATGAGGCTTTTATCCTGGAGCAAAGCTCAGGCTTAGGCTCAGCATTTCTGGGTGAGTTTTGAGGGCGCAGAGAGGAGGGGATGCACAACCTATGAACTCAGCACAGCTTCATCCAGGGACTTCATGGAGACAATCTCAGGAGAAATTTTGCCCTTGGAAGCACGAGTGAGGTCAGCCTTGGCTTGAGGGCTTTGTCCTCTTCTACCTCAGAGTAGGAACCTGCCTTTTCTCTCTCCACAGTCCTGCGGGAAGCCCTGTGAGAATTTTGTCCTTACCCGGAGTGCCCTGGAGGAGGAGGATGACAAGGACTGCAAAGAGCAGCTGGAGAACCCTCATGGCTCGCTGTGGGTGGAGGTTCCACCCCGAGGAGGAGTGAAGGGCACTAAAGGGAGGAACAAGAGGGAAATCCTGGATTTATAGTGGCCAGGGGGGGTTGTGTAATTTTCCTGGACTGGAGGGAACTTTGTCAATCTCAGGTGCATTTCAACACGACAGCAAACAGTTGCACGGGGTGTGCTTGTTCTCAGTCAAACCGTGTTACAGACAAAAAGTATAAAGGGGAAATAAAGGGGAAAAAATAGAAGGAAAAAACACCAAAAAGGGGGGGAAAAATCCGGATTTTGTTGACAATTACACTGAGCACTAGGGAGTCTGCTACTGCTTGCTGCTGGAGACAGGATGTTGGGACTGACCCAGTCTGGCTCTGTGTTTGAAGGCTCGAGCATGTGATGTTAAAATCTCGTCCAAGTGTTGGGTTTTGCAGCATCAAAGTGTTGGGTTTTGTTTTGTTTTTTTTTTTTTTTTATTTCCAGCTCTCACTCTCTGTGTTTAGCATTGACGCTGTCAAGCATGAAAAAATCCAGTCTCCCCCTCAGCACTCCCCAACACAAAAAGCTGGCCTGAAAATAATGGGATCCTTAAAAAAATCATAGGTCTGCTTCAATTTCCCAACTTCCAGGCTGCAGAGAGGATGCTTGCCAAGGTTTTGTTTACAACTGCCAAGAAAAAATTTAATATTTTATTCATTTATGTACTTATTCAATGGGAAAGCTGGGATACCTCCCTGCAATATTCCGTGGTGTTAGGAAAGCTGGTGGATTACAGCTTTCCCAGGGATCCTGGCAGTCTCTTGGGTTTGTACCAGTTCTCCAGGTCAGTTCCAGGAAATCAACCGAGGTGAGACCTGAGTTTCAACTTGGGAAAACAACACAAAGCAAACAATGAGCAGGAATGTCCCCAGTCAACAACAAATGGAGGAGGACAAAATAGAAACTTTATAAAGGTCTTTTTTACAGTGATGATGCAGCAGAGGCCATCACCAAGTCTCCCATTTTCCCTTCAGAAGTCACCTCAATGGATTTTTCTTTGCAGGCTGGATGCCAGAGAGTGCTGGAAAATGCAAGCCCCATGTCCTTCAGGCTGCTTGAACAGAACAAGGATCACCTTCATCAAACAGTGCAGATAAAGGGGCCTTCACCAGTCGGACTTTGGAGTAGGGGACACTGAGGTCTCCACCAGGGTGTCCTGAAAACCAGCCATGCACAGCCTGGGAAGGGAGATGGGTCTGGAAACCCCCCTCTGGGGGAGAGCTGGAGACAAGGATGTGTGTGAGCCTCTGGAAAAGTGTTGGTGCTCTGCCCTTCTGCTTGGGTGGAAGACAATAACACACCTTGTACCTCTGAGGATTGGCATCTCCAGTGTGACAGATGGTGCAGTGGGATTTTGTGGAACTATGGAATCATGGAATCATGGAATGGTTTGGGTTGGAAGGGACAATAAAGATCATCTCATCTCAACCCCTGCCATGGGCAGGGACACTTTCCACTATCCCAGGTTGCTCCAAGCCCTATCCAGCCTGGCCTTGGACACTTCCAGGGATCCAGGGGCAGCCACAGCTTCTCTGGGCGCCCTGTGCCAGGGCCTCCCCACCCTCACAGGGAAGGATTCCATCCAAAGCAAAGAATTTGAGCAGAGCTTATCCAGCAGAAAGGAGTCTTGAGCTGCAGTCCAAGCAGGGAAGAGTGTGTGGATGCTCCTGTGAGTGTCCTGCTCTGGGTGTGTGTCCTGAAGTTTCTGAACATGTGTGTGCAGATGGCTTGGTGCTCTCCAGAGAGGATGTGGAGCACAGAGCCAGGGCACCACAGCGTTCCCAATGACGGATGGCAAAGTTCCAGGTGTTTGTCTCCATCTCAGCTGCTCTCCTGTGGTGGGAGCAGCACCATCACAGAGGGTGATTTGTGCTTGGAGTTGCTTGGATGCTGCTGTTTGGATGGGGACCAGGCTGGGGACCATCCTGCACACCACCACAAGCCCCTGCTCTGCAGCTGTGATGCATGGGTTGAGCTGCAGAATGTGCCTTGGGAAAGAAATCCAGCACTACACAGTACCAACAAAAGCCAGATTTCCTGCAGAAATCAGGGGCAGGAAATCTCTGTCCCTCGGGCAGCTGCTTGTACAACAGCTGGCCTGGCTCCCTTTGGCCTCAGCCTCTGCTGAGCCTACTGGGGCTGGCCCAGCAGCCTCCCACCCTCCCCTGCCTCCCAACCTGCCAGCAGATGGATTTTTTCAGAGCTCACCATGCACAAAGGCTGATCTGTGCTCAGACACGTGGCACAGGAATCGGCTCCTGGGCGCTTGAGAGGTTTTGGGGCTGGGAAGAGCAGAATCAATCTATATCTGCTCTCTGGCCCCAAACGGGAGGGATGTTCCCACTGACTTCATTGCCTTCAGGCCAGGACCCGAGCAGGCTGATTTTTAAATGCATCCTGGGATAAGTTTTTGACGGCAGGAGCAATTCCTTGGGTGAATGAACCCTTTTGCCAGCTTGTGATGCCACCTCCTATTCCCAATCCCCTGACAGCATTTTGCCAAACAAGCACGCACTGAGTCCTGCAATTCAACCTGTGAAGAAATGATCTTGGGCTCAGCTCTGGGCTCAGCCCTAGTCCAGAACCCCCATGGCTCTCATTCCAGACCAGCCTTCATGGCCTTCTCAGAACTCTCTTCCACAGGTCCATGTCTGCCTTAAGTTGAGGCCCCCAGAGCTGTACACAGCAAGAAATTATGGTTTTTGCCCCACAGAAAATGGTCAGAGCACACCTTGTGCAATTAACTTCTTTCCAGTGCAGGGCCACATCCAGGTGTCAATTATGGATCATTCGTGGCATGTGCCCACCTCCAAACTGTGCCAAGGAGCAGCGTGGAGAACAGTTCATTTTCCGACAGCACATTTGAGTAGCCACTCATTTCTGAGCCTCACATGGTTTGATTTACTCGTGTAGGTTCAGCCTCTGAACCCTGACCTGTTTTATCTCCCCAGCACGCCCTGGAGCTGGGCTGTGGTGAGGTGGAAGAGCTCCAGTGAGCAGGTGGAATGTTGGAATGTGACCCCCTTTCTCCTGCTCGGGGGTGGAGGAAGATCCAGGCAAGCAGGGGGGTTGCACTGGTTTGTGTGGGATTTCCAGGGATGGAAGAGACAACCTGGATCCAAGGAATTGCCCACGGCTGTGGCACCTCATCTTCCCCAGGCAGGAGCCCACCCAACACCATCCTGCTCCTGGCTGCACATCACAATCATGTTTTCAGGGCACAAGAGGAGGATTTGTCTCTCTTTGCCAAACAGACACTGGCCTGTTGCCTGGGAACAGCAAACAAATCCTGCTGAAAGAATCCATGCCATGCTTTGAGGGATAAAATCCCCAGTTATCCAGGAGGCTTGTGCTGGTGGACAGACCTGGCACGAGGGTAGAGGTCTATCCTGGCTGGCTGCATGACTGCAGAGATCCCAAATACACATCCCAAGATGTCAGGGTGATTTTTGCATCTCCTTTAGGTATAGGTCTGCTAAGTGAGTACTAAAGAACTCCAATTTTGTAGCCTTCTGAGCTCCATTAGGTTCAGACAGCTGGAGTTCAAAGCTCAGTCAAGAATTTCCCACAAAAATCTTACTCCTGATTTGGCTTTCACCTGCCCATGGCAGGGGGTTGGATGATTTTTAAGGTCCCTTCCAAACCAAACCATTCTGGGAGTCTGTGATGTTTTTATGATTCTTCCTCCTCCCCAGGGTTGCAGGATACTCCAGCTAGGGTTTAATTAATTTGAGCAGCATTCTCTGTCATACACTTACACCAAAGTAGCTCATGCTGCTGTTCAAGAAACTCCCCATGAGCTGAGCTTGCTGCTTTGCCCCAGGCATGTTCAGGGGTCAAGAAACCACATCAAGAAACAGTTTTATAAGGTCTGGAAGTGCCATTCTCCACCATCCACTGTATCCTTGGTGCTTTCTCTCTCCTCCCTCTGTGTGAGACTGGAAGGGAATTCAGTTCATCTTATTCATTGGGCAGAAATATCGACAGATTTTTTTTGTTGTTGTTGTTGGGTTTTTTTCAAGGTTATTTCCATCCAGATCAGCAAAACAAGGGAACACACAGCAGTGAGACAGCAGGACCATGCCTGTGAGCATACACATTAATGCCAGAGGGACAATATTCCCTATAAACTGAGCATTTCCACCTTTCCTGGTGGGCTGGCCAGTAGGTCCAAAACAGATCAGGGGCAGAAAGCCCAGTGACTTCGAGGGAGATGTGCAAGGTGAGCTGCAAGAGCCCACTCCTCACTTTCCTAGGAAACCAGGCTGTAACCACGGTGGCTGAGCATTCCCAGATGAGGAGCACAAATAGCAATCCCTGTGGATGAATGTGAGAAATAAACTGTTTGGTTTGGAGAGGTGCCTTGACCCAAACCCCTCCCCGTGCTGTCCTCGTACATCAGCGTGCGTCAGAGGGATGGGCTGGGACTGGGCTGGAATTCGGCTCTGGATTCAGCCCCGTCCCTGTTTGCAGAATCAGCTCCCAAGCCAACAGCCAGCTCTGGGTATTCTGGCTCTCCTGAGGCTTCATCCAGCTGCAGGGGATATCCAGGGGAGTGCTGGCATCTCCCTGTGTGTGCTGGAGTCCCAGTGATGACCTGGGCAGGGTAACTGGGCTGCTCATCAGTGAATGGAGATGCTGGAGTGAATGAATGAATTGTCAGCCCTCTGGCAGTGGGGCCTGACCCTGCTGAGGTCAGTGGGAATTTTCCCATTTGATTCATCAGAACAAGAATTTCATCTCCCAGGGAAGACTTTTCCCTGGCTCTATCTGACCAGTGCCTCAGCTGGTTGGCATAGCTCTCTCATTACATCATTGTTTCCTTTCCTACAGAAATGATTGGCCCAGAGAGAAATATTTTACCTGGAAAGGGATACCAGGAGCTGACAAGGGCAGGGGAGTGTCAAAATTTTATGTTGAAAAGACACAGAAGGGCTGAGAGTGGATTTGGATAGAAAATTAATTTAGGCTGAGAGAGCTCATAAGGAAGAAAGCTGTGAGAGACAGAGAGACTGATTTCCTTGGGCTAGGGGACCGAAAGGGAAAGGAGTTGCACCAGAAATGCAGTCCATGGATGGAGAGGGCAGCCTGTCAGGGCGATGGGACACAGCTTTCAGATCCCCTCCCCACCCTGTCTAAAACAAGTAAAACTGGGATCTTAGGGAAAAAAAATTGCTCCCTGTGAGGGTGACGAGGCCCTGGCACAGGGTACCCAGAGAAGCTGTGACTGCCTCATCCCTGGAAGTGTCCGAGGACAGGTCTTGGATCAATCTGGGATAGTGGAAGGTGTCCCTGCCCATGGCAGGGGTTGGAATGAGATGATCTTTAATGTCCCTTCCAGCCCAAACCATTCAGGGGTTCCACAACTGCCCTGAGAACCTGGCACAGCCTGGAAAGGAGAAGTGGATGGGGGTGGATCTTGCCTGGGAAGCACAGACCACACTCACCTTTATATCAAACCAGGTGCCTTTTGCACCAAAAGTGATGCCAAAAAGATTTTCCCCATTGCAGCTGTTTTCTCTGGGAGGGGAAATAAAGGGACAGAGTCCCTCTGGTGTGTCTGGGGAGGTGAGGAATGCTGTGGTCACTCCTGGTCAGTGGCATCCCACCACTGGCAGGGTTGCTGATTCACAGGTGGACACTTGCTGCTTTGTTACACTTCAGGTTTATTGGTTTCAGTTAAGGAGAAAGGCAATTTTTCACCTGTGCATGTCAGATAACATTCAGACTCTCAAAAGGGTGACAAACAGTTTGGGTTGTACCTGTTTCTTCTTGTCACAGTGTTTCCTAAAAAGTTACAACAAAACCAAAATGTTCAGGAGTTCATGAGTGAATCCACAGCCATATTCTCCCAGGGGAGCAACAGTCCCAGAAACTACAAAATCTCCTTCCCAACAGCTGGCTGCGCCTTGCCAGTGGAGCCTGCAGCTCTCCATGTGCTCCTTTGGAAACCTTCAGCTCTCTGTGGTGACGGGTGACAGATTTTTGCAGCAGAGAATGATGGGTTCAAAGCAGTACTGAGCCAGGTATTCACCAGAAGCACAGGTTCCCATTCGGCACAAGCCCCCTCCGTGGCTGCAGCTCTCTGGTCCATGGGCATCTCCTGGACGAGGGAACAGAAAATCCGTGGATAAAATTTGTGAGGTTCCTTCTGCTCCTGGCCAGCCAAGCCAGCACTGGGAGCACACAGAGAGCTTGGGCACCTCGAGCACACCGGGGGTGCCCATCTCACAGACAGGTTCAGATATCCATGTTAAAAATCCCAAATTGCTGAGCCAACCTCCCTCGAGGAATGTTTTATCACGGAGTTGTTTTTTTCAGGATGTTGGCAAGGACCATGCATGGGAGGTCAGAGGGGTTGTCCTCCCCCTGCCAAGGAGGCAGCCTGAGAAAAGGCAGGAACATTTTCCCAGAGCACAGGGCTACTCCTTTAGGGCTTCTCCTAACTCAGTGATGTGCCCCATTTCCACAGCTTCCTCCCTGCTCACTTTTTTTATTCCCCCAAGGGATTAAACAACGAATTTTCCCAAAGTACCTCACCCACTCTCTCACCCAGAAAACACCTTTCCTCAGTAGCTGCAATATCACACAGCAAAGAGAGATTATCCCTGTTCCCAGATATCCTGTTCACCACCCCAGGCCTTCCTGGTCTTACCGTGCTGGGTCAGGGAGATGATCATAAAAACAAGCACAAGGATCCCCATTCCTTTGGCTCTGCTGGAAAATCCCAGGGCTGGGAGTGAGATTTCACAGAAGCCTCTGTGAGCTGCTGGCATGCTGGATGGCATCCGTGGAAGAGGGGAGGAGTTGATTATATTCCAGTCCCCAGAGTAACATTTGCTGCTGAGAAACTCTCTCGTGTCGTTCTGACCCAGCGCTGCTGCTCCAAACAATGTTGATTTTTTTCACTTTCACTGGTTACTGGCTTTTCTAATTCTTCTTGGCAGCTGGCATCTGTGGCTGGTAGAATTCCAGCTGGAAAAAAAGAGGCTCAGAGGGATCCTCTGCCCTTCACCTGCAGCCAGCAAAATCCCTTGGAAGTGACAGGGAGGAGGGAAGCAACCTGCAAGGAAAGACTCCTGAGGATCTGCAAGGAGGAGAAGGATGCAGGCTGGGAGTGATGAATTTTTCATCTGAGCTTGTGTGAATATTTTCTCCAGCTGAAACTTGGGTGTTATTTTTTTTTTCCCAGCTTTGGTTTCTAAGGAATTTGGGAGGCTTTGTTCCTGAGTGTGATGAGCACACAGTGCTGGTGGAAGAGCTGTTAGCTCAGCAATGCTGAACTGATGGTAAATCTGTGGTGAGTGGCAGCTCTGGCTGTAAAATGTGATATTCCAAGTGCCCTGCTTGGCCCTGCTGTTTGCTGTCCCTTCAGCTGTGGTAATAAAACTGCTCTGTGAACACATCTTAAACTGACAGGTGAAAAAACAAGGTTAAAAGTCCCTTTCTCCCTAAAAAAAATACCCAAACGGAACAACATAACTAGAATCATAGAGTCATTTAGGTTGGAAAAGCCCTCCAAAGTCATCAAGTCCAATCATTCCCAGATCTCCACTAAATCATATCCCCAAATGCCACATCTATCTGTCTTTTAAATCCCTCAGGGATGGGGACTCCATCACTGCCCTGGGCACTCTGTTTTAATGCTTAATCACCCTTTCCATGAAGAAATTCCTCCTGATGTCCAACCTGAACCTTCCCTGGCACAGTTTGAAGCCATTTCTCCTTGTCCTGTCCCTGTTCCCTGGGAGCAGAGCCCGACCCCCCTGGCTGTCCCCTCCTGTCAGGGAGTTGTGCAGAGCCACAAGGTCCCCCCTGAGCCTCCTTTTCTCCAGGCTGAGCCCCTTTCCCAGCTCCCTCAGCCTCTCCTGGTGCTCCAGCCCCTTCCCAATCTCCCTCAGCTGCTCCCTGAACTGTCCAAGGAATGTCTGGATGTGGCACTCAGTGCTCTGGGCTGGTGACAAGGTGGGGATTGTCAAAGGTTGGACTCGATGATCTTGGAGATCTTTTCCAACCTAAATGTTTCTGTGATTAAATGTCCTCAGTCCTCTAAAGCATCCAAGTATAAAATCAACATGGTAAACAAGATTAGGCTGGTGAGAAGGATTAGAGGATGGGGTTTCCAAGGATGGAACAGCAAATTTTTGTGTAATTCTGCATGTGGCTGTAATAGAGAGATATTCTGTCTCTTTCCACAGATAAATGACTGTTACACATGTTTATTTAGCATTTATTGAAAAAAGAAATTGTTACTTCAATATTAACATTAATAACAATATTTCAATTGTTAATTATCATTATAAAGAAACATATCACCTCTAGTTAATTACACACTTCGCATGTTGAGAACACCAGGCACATCTACAACACTTGGAATAAAACTTGTTTGTTTTCTTGGCTGTTCATTTCCACGGTTTTCATCATTTCCATGGCAATCCCACGAGGTCTTTGTCACACTTCTGTGCAGCACTTCCATCCTCTGCGAGGGCAGAGCCCCTCTTGCTCTTGCAGGCATCTGATTTCTGGGGGCACACAATGGCCCCCCTCATCCTGGCAGATGTGGAAGTTGGATGTCGTGTCTGCAATTCAGAGGGTTTAAGTCAAAGCAGGAAACCTGACACTGCCATCCAAACCATCTCATACACAAAAATTGTTGGGAAGTTGTGGTTGGTGTGTCTCCAAAAGCAAAGACACAAAGATGAACTTTGGGACTTATCACAGCAAAAGGAATTTGTGACCCACCAGCTTGGAAAAGAATTAACTGAGGGAGGGATCTTGAAAAGCTATGAGGAAGGTGGATGCAGAGTGACTGCATTGCAAGTAGGTGGCACTGAATGAAATTGTGAGGGATGAGGTTTGAAAAGAAATGGAAGGAATTCCTAACCTGGGGGGGAAAAATCCAGTAAGGACTTTTAAACACAAGGATGCCTAAATCTAAAAATCCTGAGCTGCAATGTCATGAAAGCCAGATTAATATATAAGGAAATGTAATGATATGGTTATGGTCACTTTACACACACAGAGCAACTGTGAGGAAATATCCAATTCTGGCCATGGACAGATCCAGGATGTTGGATCAGAGGAACTTTAGGATTAGCACAGTTGTTTCTAAATTATATATTCATTAATGATTTATGTGAGGGCTATCTATTGAGGAGCACTGAAAACAAGCAATTCTGGGAAGATTTAGATAAAATGACAGGGAAGAGGCCACCTATTAAGCACAGCAGGGTGGGTGCAGCCAGCAGTCCCCCAACAGATGATTATAGGAAGATTTACCAAAGGACGCTCTGTGAGTCAAAACTTTTATTTTATTTCCCCAATTGGAGGTGAGCTTTGGATTGTTTTAGCCAGCCCCAAAGTCTCCACTCTGATGTTAGTGGAGGAGCACAGAGGTCCATCTTTGCACATGGGAAGAGATGGCTTAGATCCCCTGGAACTGGATCAACCTGGGATAGTGGAAGGTGTCCCTGGGCATGGCAGGGGGTGGAACAAGAATTTAAATTCCCTTCCAACCCAAACCCTTGTGTGATTCTGTGATTTGGAGGTAAAATTTGTGTCGCTGAGTTCATCCATTCCCCCAGGTTTTGCCCTCCTGGGCAGGGTTCCCACACGTACCCACACAGCAGGTCCTGCGGCGCCGATAGCAGGTCCCGAAGGCAGCGAACGGCTCCGGGCAGGATTTCAGGTGGAAGCAGTAGCCGTGGTATTCCAGACAGTGCAAAGTGTCCCTGGGCAAGCCACGACCTGCAGGGAGAATGGGATTCCCAGTCGTGCTGCAGGATCAGTCCGTTCTCATGCTTCCTCCTGCTGAAACCCCACAGACCCCAGTTAGGGATCTGACATAAATACACCCCAAACCCAGAAGTTTTGAGGGTCTCATGGGACCTCAGAGCGTTCCAAGGAAGGTTTTTTTACAGCTGGCATGAAACATGGAGGTTGATGGCAATTTTCTGAACATATCCTGGCCATTTGTGCTATAATGGGAATGGACAGCCCAGTCTTGGAGGCTTCTGAACTCTGGGACTGCAGTGCTGCAGGGACATGCAAGGGACAGCAAGGTCATCACATGCCCTGAAGATAAAATTATGACTTTTAAAAACCCCCAAAAGCAGAATCTAGCTCAATTAACAGGAACAAGCCGTTTGCTCAGTTCCTTCTTTATCTGGAAGCCTTTCTTCAAGGTGAAGAGTTTCATTCAGCACGGGGAACAGGTAGGATAAAAACGCAATCAGAAAATGAGTCAGTGCAGCAGAAGGGCAGAGGAAGGGGAACCAGAATATTCAGAGAGCTGGTCAGAGGTGCAGTTCAACCTGAGCAATACCAGAGAACACCTCTGCTCTCTTCTGCTGTACACAGAGGGGACAATTTTTAACCCTGAGGTTAGAGGAGAAAGTGATTTCCATGGTACCACCATCCAATTGTGCCAGAAAGTGCCATAAAGAGACTTCAAAAGTCATAAGAGCCAACACCTGGCAGAGGTGGGGAGGTTCTGGTGAGACACCTGCTCACCACAGGTTACTTTTTCATTTCTGCTCAGAGCAGAGGGAACTGCTCTAAGGAAAGGACCTGAGGAGAATTTTCTGCACCACCACACGAGTGAGCTGTACCTCCTACACAGGCAAACCCCAGCGTGGGGCTTGCCCCTTACCTGGAACAGCCTGGAGCAGGAAAAGCAGGAGAGCCATGAGGCAGGAGAAGAGCTTCATGGTGGAAGGTCTCAGCTGCAGGAGACAGAATGCCAGAACCTTCGAGCAGGGGAGGATAGAGCACTCTGGCATTTATAGGGCAGCGGGAACAGCTGTGGCTGTCCAGGGAACCTTGGCAGGGGTGGCAGGGGAAGGCAGCAGGTACAGCCTGACCTCTGCACATAGCTAAACCTGAACAATGGCTCAGGGGCACAAAAACAAGGGGACAAATAGCTGTGCCTCCCTGCCTGACCACTGGGAAGGCTGCTGGGAGAGCCCCTGACCAATATGGATCCAGCCAGAGAGCATCATTAACTTGCAATATCAATGTGGTTGGTAATGGTGATTATCTGGAGGAAATCAGCCATAGAATATCATAGAATCATCACAGAATCATGGAATAGTTTGGGTTGGAAAGGACATTATAAACCATCACCCTGCCACGGGCAGGGGCACCTTCCACTATCCCAGGTTGCTCCAAGTCCTGTCCAACCTGGCCCTGGACACTTCTGTAGATGGGGCAGCCATCCAGACAACAGAGAATATCTGATCCTGCTGCATGTCCTGTGATGCAACAGTTGTTCCCAAGAGAAATAAATAAAGGATATGATCATTCCATACACAAGCTTATAAAATAGCTGCATTTTTTTTTTAATGAAAGCTGCTGTGAAGAAAAAAAATCTGGTCTAGTGGTAGGTGTCCCTGTCCATAGCAGGGGGTTGGAATGAGATGATTTTTCAGATCCCTTTCACCCCAAACCCTTCTGCCATTCTGTGTTTCTATAATACATGAAGTGCAGATTATCAGTTTTCAGGTGTCACCAGCAGCACCTTCAACTTTGCAGGTGCACAAAGAGCACATGACAAATGACATTCATGAGTTTTTGTCAGTATTTGTAGAGAGTTTGAATCACATCAACAGACACATGGAAGTGGAAGCTGACAGCTCAGTTTCTCCCTCAGTCATTTACTTCAGCCTCTTTCTATACAAGATATTTATTGATGTTGTTCTGACCCAGCAGCCTTGATACCAACAATACAAACCTCTCCCTCAGTCATGTGCATTGTTCTCTGTCTGCCTTCCTGCTTACTTTGTTTGCTTTCCATTGCAAATTTGCAGGTGCCAAGGAGAGGTATTTGTGTTCATTTCCAGGTACTCCAGGGTCAGGAATGAAACAAAGGCTGCTACCAGAACCTTTCAGTTGGCTCAGGTTCCCACTGAACCCAAGAAGATCCTAGCTGAGATATTAATCTCAGCTCTCAGACAGGATCTGTCCTTGTATTTTGTCAGACTGGAGCAGACACTCAGCTTTCTCAACAATTATTATTATTTTTTTAAAATCTCAGAAATATGGTCCTGTTCTGTAGTGATGGACTGGAAATGTTTGCCTTTTAAAATTTTATTTCCGTGGGACGTGAAGTATAAATTCAAAACCTCAAGTGTGTTAACAGTCTGGTGGAAGAGGAGTGACTGGCCAGTAATCTCACATTCAAAATCCTCCTCCATCATTTCTGGAATGTCCTCACTGTCAGACCACAAGTGCTTACACAATCACAGTTCCCTTCAAATGAGGGTCAGAAATTACCCCAGGAAAAAACCCAACTCTTTGAAATTCAAGTGGCATCTCAGTCTGCCTTGATGCCTCTGCATTTTGTTTGCTCTTTTTTTGTTCTCCTCCTTTCCCGGGTTACTTTTCCAAGTTTATTCCAGGTCAGAGACATGTTTTACATGGATCACAAAATAAATGTTTACACACAGTGGAGGTTCTGCCCCTTGCCTAAGGATTTCTTGTGAGAAATTGCTGAGGGAGCTGGGAAAGGGGCTCAGCCTGGAGAAAAGGAGGCTCAGGGGGGGCCTTGTGGCTCTGCACAACTCCCTGACAGGAGGGGACAGCCAGGGGTGGGTTGGGATCTTCTTCCCAGTAACAAGTGACAAAGCAAGAGGAATCACCTCAGATTGCACCAGGGGAGGTTTAGATTGGGTATTGGGAACAATTCCTTCACAGAAAGCTCTGTCCAGCCCTGGCACAGCTGCCCAGAGCAGTGGTGAAATCCCTGGAGGGTTTTGCTGATCTGACCTGGGACTCACATCCCTTTGAATATGGGAGATTTTATGAGAAGGGAAGACTTCTCTTTCATTTTGAAGTTTTCAGTCATGGGACAGCTCTGAAAATAATTCAGAAGGGAAGCTGGGAAGCTAAATTTATGGGAAACATCTGCTTTCACAAAGCACTTAAACAGATTTGTGTTATGGTGATATAAATCAGCAGGATTTGACTGCAGTTGGGGTGAAGTGGTCCTGGAACTTGAAAAACTGGCTGAAACTTGACTTTATTTACAACATTGTAAGAAGCAAGTGACAGAGTGAGATGGATGAGGAGAAGGTGCCACTGAGGGTGGTCAGCAAGGGGAAAATGTGGGGGGAAATCTAATAGCAATCATTTGGATTGAATAGACAAAAACTTTGGGCTGTGGAGGAAAAATCCTGTATTTCCAGGAAGGAAACAAGCTGAATTTACAGCCTGGCCTTGAGATGGAGGATTCTTCACTGAAAAAAATTAATCTCCAGTCTGATTTACAGCTCCTGGAGCCCATGAGCTGGTTCCTGGCTCCCTCTTGTGGGAAAAGCTGCTGGAGGAGGAAGGGACCTCATGGTGCAGGGTTTGCTCAGGTGGAAAGGTAAAAGCAAGAGGAAATGCCTCTTTGCTCCATCCTCAGCACTGGTAATTCACAGAGTAAATGTGTGGTGATTTGTTAATATGTTTGGAGAGCAGGGATGAGATTTGGTTTCAGGCATCAAATTTTACAGAAGAATGGAATTTTTGGAGAGAGTTGCTTACGTTCAGGGTTAGTGTTTAACTATAAAGTTAATGATTTCTAGCTTCATATAATTTTATAACATTTCTATAACTTCAAAAATCTCTCTAACTGTAATAATACTGAGAGCTCTGCTCTTACCACGATCAGGTTGAGGCAGGGAGGAGTTTCCTGGTGCTTTACCCATTGCACTGCTGGCCACAACCCCTGCCTGCATTGCCCCTCTCCAGACACCCAGGTGCCCAGCAGAATGTCTCCATGGGGTGGTTTTGTGTTGATAGGTGTTCGTGGTTCAGACAGGATGGGAATGAAGCTGGGAGTGGAGTTGGAGAGGTGTAAGGAAAGCCTCACCTCCTTACAGTTTTCCACAGCAGTCTTGCCCTAAGCACCCATGGGGAAAGAATTGGGTGGAGCTGGAAAGAATTGGGCAGCTGGAGCTGGTGCTGGACCTTGTCTGCACTGGTGGGACATCCTGCCATCCTTGTAGGACGTCCAGGTGCCACTCCCAGCCAGCACAGGGCTGTGGCTGGGGCAGGACATCAGGAGCTGTGACTGGCCTGAGCCCGTGGGTGCTCTACTCTACCAAAACCATTCCTGGCTCCACAGCCAAAACCCACCTTGGGCTGTCCTGTGTCCCTCCCCCGAGCCACCATCCTCCCTTGGAGCATCCCTGAGCCAGGTTCCTGCCCTCACTGACTCCCATCCCACCCTGTACCCTCATCCTGCAGCCTGGACTGGTCTCTGTAGCCAAACCCTCCCATGAGGTTGCCCTTCCATAGCCACAGCCCTGCTCCTGGGATGCAGGGACACCCCAGGGTGATCCCCATGGAAAGGACATTCCCAGGGGACAATCCTGGGCCCTGGACCCCTCCACCCCGACCTCGTGGCGCAAGGGCAGCGCGTCTGACTCCAGATCAGAAGGTTGTGTGTTCAAATCACACCGGGGTCAGTCTGGGGCACCACTGGCACCCCTCTGCTTTTCTGGGGGGGAGCTGTTCTGTGGGAGGGGAGGCCTCAGGGTGTGGGGGCATGGACTTAGGATATGGGGAACATACCTCAGGATATGGGGAACACAATGCCCAGAGCTCTCCTTTGAGTAGGGAGCTGTGCTGGAATGGAAATGATGGATCAGGATGAAAGCAGGGAGGTTGTGTTGTGGTGGTGTCAGTGGTTAGCTTTTTTCTTCTGCCTTCACTCAGAGTCAGGATTGACTGCTCGAGAGATGGATTTCTTGCTCAGACTTGGTTGTTTATTAAGTCTTATCTGAAGAACAGAGAGTTCTTCAGCATTTCTAGCTATCAAGCCAAAAGTGAGAAAATTGAGGTGTATCTAGCAAGTTACCAGGTCTATTAAAGCCTAACTATCCAATTAAAAGCTAACATCTATTTTATTTATACTTTTGACCCAATAACCAAATTCCTGTGACCTGCACTGTGGGACCTTCTATCCAATCAAAAACTACTACCTGAAATCATGAAGAAGGAGCAAGAAAGAAGCAATACCCAAGAATGTCCATCTTGTCCCATACCTATTACTATATTCTAAAATCCCAAATTCAAAACCCTTCACCATGTGAAATTGCACACTTCTGTTCTAACTACACACCCGTGATTCCAACTCCATCACTCAAATTTGGAAGCCTTCTTCAAGGCCTTAGGTCAAAAGCAGTGCTCCTTTGGGGGTCAGTGTCAGAAAGCACAGAAAGTTCAAAACTCACAGGCTTCAGGGTCCAGCATGGTGGGTGTCTGCCATAATTTACCTCAATAATGAGGTAATGTCTTCCTCAGGAAAATGCAGGAAACTTTTTAACTGCAGGCTCAGTCACTTCTGGAGGACCTAGACATGCTTGCCCTGCAGGGTAAAATGGGGTGGTATGGTTAGCACAGGGGATATCTGGAGGGGAGTCAAGAGCAATTACTCTGTGTAGGATGATGGAAAAAGAGGCAAGTTCAAAAAGAGACATGGAAAGACTTTTTCAAGAATTAAGAAATACCATCTGGAAAGCTCTAGTCTGGTCAATCACAGTCCCGATTCTGCCTGACCACTGTGGAAACAATCCTTCAGAAAGCCATGCCCAAAAGGAGGAAAGATGTGAAAATCTTTGAGTGGAAGGCCAAGGATCTGCCAAAGGCAGACCACCCTTGATCAGAAGAATAGATGTCTTTGAAAAGTTGATTTCTTTGGTAATCAAGTGGACACTGAGGAACATAATTTATCTTGACTTTAGTTTCACCTCTGTCTCCCAGACGTGTCCCTGCAGCAGGACACACACACACAGCAGCTGAGCTCAAT
Source organism: Sturnus vulgaris (assembly GCF_052056855.1). Lineage (NCBI taxonomy): Eukaryota > Metazoa > Chordata > Aves > Passeriformes > Sturnidae > Sturnus > Sturnus vulgaris. Next base: position 111,818,514 of record NC_142245.1, on the reverse strand, counting down.
CCAAAGGCAAAGCAAAGCGCCAGGAGCAGCCACTGAGGGGCTTGGGGTCAGGGCTTGGTGATCCAGGGGACCCTTCACTGCTGGATGCTGAACTGGGTGTGGTTTGGTGTCTGTGCTGGGAGCAGAGGCTGCTCCACACAAGGAAGGACAGCCCAGCCTGGCAGGGACACGGGCATGGCCAGGGGACAGGGCCAGTGGCGCAATGGACAACGCGCCTGACTACGGATCAGGAGATTGCAGGTTCGACTCCTGCCTGGCTCAACACTTTTAGCCCAGGGACTTTCCTCCTGCTCCCTTTGTGAGCACCTTCCTTCTCCTGCCCATCATCCATCCTGCCTCAAGTTCCTCATGTCCTGTCCCACACTCCAAAAGGGGCAGGGCTGGGGCTCACACCAGAGCCAGGCCACCACAGCAAATCCCAGAGCAGAATTCAGGTACCTCCAAAGTGCTGTTCCACAGCCAGGACAGAGCCAGCACTCCCAGGATGTCCTGGCACCCGTGTGCCCTGATCCCCAGCCCCCTCCATTGGTCCTGATGCCCTTTGTCAGTGCCTTGCCAAGTTCTGCATGTGACAGCAATGGTCTCAGAGTAGGACAAGGCCCCAGACAAGCTTTGGAGCTTCCATCCTTGGAGTTATTTAAACCTTGACTACAACCTGATGTCAAAGACTGTTGTGCTCTGAGCAGGGATTAGCCCACCCGCTTCCCAGGGCTCTCCTAAAATCTATTTTTTCTGTATATAATTAATTCTGTCCCAAAGCCCATCCATGGATGGGAAGCCCCCAGTGCTCAGGGAGGGCCAGTGGCTCAAGGGACAATGCACATGACTACAGATCAAGAGATTGCAGGTTCAACTCTTGCTGGCTCACCATTTTCCTGCCCACAGCCTGGCTGTCATAGTCATGGTGACAGGGGACATCTTTCTCCATGCTGCCCTGCCTCTCTCTGGTGTTGTCCCCTCTTGGTGAGTACCTTGGTTTGAAAGACAGGTGTCTGCTAAGAAAGGCAGGAACTTCTCTTGAAATGGAAAATGTAAACTACCTCCCTCAAAGTTATTATAATTTTGAAATTAAGGTGCTCTCATGGGAATGGGAATAACAGTTCTTTAGGAAGAAAAAAAATAAAATAGAAATACAGTATTACGAAAAACAAACCCAAAACACTGACAGAGTCAGAATCCAAGCTGACACCCCATCAGTCAGTCAGGGGTTGGTGCAGTCCCATTAAATTGTGGCTGCCAATCCTGCAGTGACAGATGTGGTTCAGTTGGAGCAGTGCTCCTGTAGAAGGTGCAGGTTTCCTCTGAAGGTTCAGTGATGATGTAGAACAGTCTGTTTTTCCTCTGGAATCCAGTGAAAAAATGCTACCTTGATGTTCTGAATCTCAGTTTTTATCTAGGTAGGAAAGGCTTGGCTCCTCCCCCTGGGTGGAGCATCTCCCATTGGGATGATGGAATTTTATCAGCCATGCAGGGGGACTCCATGGCCCATTAACAGAAGATATCTCCTGGAGGAAAGACGGGTTGTGGAAAAGATAAAGAATCCTACCCCACCTGGTTTTTAACAGCTGGCCCATTAGCAGAGGATATCTCCCACAGAGATAAGGATCACTGCCCCAGCTGGTTTTAACAGATGGTGATAGAATTCATACTTTTGGTCATATCCTGTATTGCAGCCTAAGACAGTGAGCTTCCTGCAGCGCCAAACTTCCCTTGCACCAGAAGAAAGTCTGACTAAATACACTGGCAAAAAAAATTCTCTGTGAGTTGGTAAATTGCCAAGAGAGGAGCCCAGAGAGGCTGTAGCCTCTACATCCTTGGAGATATTCAGTCTCAGCATGCAGTCCTGATCTGCTTGTCATAAATTAAACAGAAGTCTAGACTAGAGACCACCACATGTAATTTCCAACACAAATCACGGTTGGTTTATATAAAATTCGTGTTTCCATGCTCTTTTGTCGCTTCATCCCACATTTGCACACCCATGGTCCTGTCATTACTGTTTGGTACTTTCACTGTGTCTGTGGCTTGGGCCAGGAAGGTTGAAGGTGTCCATGTGCAGGGTAGCCCAGACCAACTGGCCATCAAGCAAGATCTTGCTACAGCTCACCTACTCATCCCTGTCATCAGGCTGGAGCAAGTGGAGGTGGCCTTGGGCTAAGCTTTCCCCTCCACTGGACACCACAGCTCCAGAGTTCTATACGGGCTGGGAAGTTTAACTACACATCCCACGAGAAAGGCAAGATGCCCTCCTATCCTCCAGAGCAGCTGAGCTGAGCCTGGAGCTCAGTACAGACATCTCCTCTCCTGCGTGGTGGAACCAGTGGGACCACAGGTGAGGAGGGCAAGGCTGACATGGAAGGGGCAGGTGGGAGCAAGGTGAGATCCTGCCACTTCCCTTTAACCAGCAATAAACCCAGGTGGTCCTGACATGAGGACAGCAGGTGGGATCAGAGGCTGCAGCCAGTTGCTCAATGGACCATGAATGCACCTGACTATGGATCAGGAGACTGCAGGTTTAAGTCCTGCCTGGATCACCCTGAAGCTGGTGGTGGAGGTGACAAGGCACAGCTGTCTTCCTGAGGTCCTTAACATTCCAGGCTTCTTTTCCATCTCTCCAACATCACCATCACAGGAACATCATTTTATGACATCACTGCTGTGAGCAGGGCACTGCTCCCACACAGAACTTGGCAAGGCACTGACAGAGGGCATCAGGACCAGTGTGAACCTTGGAGGGGGGACTGGGGATCAGGGCACACGAGGTGCCAGGACATCCTGGGAGTGCTGGCTCTGTCCTGGCTGTGGAACAGCACTTTGGAGGTACCTGAATTCTGCTCTGGGATTTGCTGTGGTGGCCTGGCTCTGGTGTGAGCCCCAGCCCTGCCCGTTTTGGGGTGTGGGACAGGACATGAGGAGCTTGAGGCAGGATGGATGATGGGCAGGAGAAGGAAGGTGCTCACAAAGGGAGCAGGAGGAAAGTCCCTGGGCTAAAAGTGTTGAGCCAGGCAGGAGTCGAACCTGCAATCTCCTGATCCGTAGTCAGGCGCGTTGTCCATTGCGCCACTGGCCCTGTCCCCTGGCCATGCCCGTGTCCCTGCCAGGCTGGGCTGTCCTTCCTTGTGTGGAGCAGCCTCTGCTCCCAGCACAGACACCAAACCACACCCAGTTCAGCATCCAGCAGTGAAGGGTCCCCTGGATCACCAAGCCCTGACCCCAAGCCCCTCAGTGGCTGCTCCTGGCGCTTTGCTTTGCCTTTGGATTGAGCTCAGCTGCTGTGTGTGTGTGTCCTGCTGCAGGGACACGTCTGGGAGACAGAGGTGAAACTAAAGTCAAGATAAATTATGTTCCTCAGTGCCCACTTGGCCATTGAGGAAGAATATGTATCATCCCAGGGTGTTCTGCCCTTGGGAAGTCCATGATCCCTGTCTCTAGTCATCATCACATTCTTCCTGCAGTTCAAGAACATTCCTTTCATAATTATCACCTGGCCTCTGTGGTGGGGTGAACCAGACTCTTCTTTTTTACTCTTTTCTTGAAAAGACTCCTCATAGGGTTCATCAGGAACTTCTCTCTGTTTCCATCATCTTACACTGAATCATTGTCCTTAAACACTCCAGAGGTCCCCTGGACTGACTGCACCACCCCATGCTGGTCCTCCATGGAAATATCACATGGAGATAAGTCCATATCTCCCAGGAGTGACTGAGCCTGCAGTTGTGAAGCTTTTTCCACTTTTCAGAGAAAGCCTTCACTCTCTTCAGCTTCCTCATGAGGCAAAGAGCACCAGACACCCACCACACCTATGACCTGTGACCTGGGAATCATGGGTTTGATATCCATGAATCTTGAATGAATGAGTGAATGGAGCCTCTGTCCCCAGGGAGATGCTGGGCCACCATTTCTCCTGTCCCTCTGGAGACACCACATCCAGGACTCTATTTTCTCCTTGGAGAGGCTCCGCATTTTTGGCCTTCTTCCTCTGAAGTATCTCATTTAGAGCCCTCTTAGTTTAATAAGGTAAGGCAGGCAAAGATGGTGACACTCCTCTGCCAGGTGAAACAAAATTCCCATCCCCTCAAAGAATGCCCCAAATTTCAGGATGATGTCTGAGCAGAGAGTGCCCCATCCCTGACCTCGTGGCGCAATGGCAGCGCGTCTGACTCCAGATCAGAAGGCTGTGTGTTCAAATCACACCGGGGTCAGGATGCCCCCTCTGAGGGCATGTGAGATGTGCATCTCCCAGACATTCCCTTTTGCCCTCCCACTCTGTAGCTCTGGACCCCAAATCCCTGCTGAAGAGCAGTGGATGAGCCGTGGCAATGTGGTCTTTCCTTGCTGGATGAGTGTTCAAACTATCTTCAAAGTTTTATTTTTTCACAGTATAACTGCAGCTTCCCCTTATACTATGTTTGCAAAGCTGACAGGAATAGTGGGCACCCCAGATGTGACTTCATGTCTGGATATCAATTCTTCTGGTCCCAAAATCCCTTTGGAAGGGCAAGGACCTGTTAGGGCTGATAAAATCCCTTTGTATGTCCTTCCTCAGATTCAATAATCCCAATTTCTCCCTATCTCTCCGTGCATCCCCCATATCCAACTCCCTCACCACCTTGATGGCTCTCACTGAACTTGCTTTACTATGTCAGTGAGGTTTTTTTGTTGGTTCTGAAACACCTGGCTTTGGGGAGCCTAAACTGAGCCACCAGGATCTTTAACTCTCTGCTTAGTCTTTTCTCGATTCCCCATGGTGAGATGGACAGAGGGCATGGAGGGCTGGAAAAAAGGCTTGAATCTGTAGGAATGACCTTATATGAGTCATAATTAATAAAAAGTAGTTGAACTCCTTTAAGGAGTTCACTCTTTCAAGGAGAATTTAAAAATATATAAGCAGGAGACATACTGAGATAAGAAAACGGATCAACAAGAAAGACAAGAACCTAAGATCCCTTATCCCATAACTCCTGGAGTGCCACCAAAGGGTTGAGTGAGCAGGGATTTCCTCAAGATGTCGCTGCCTCACTGCTTTCAATGTCACAGAATCATCGAGGCTGGAAAACACCTCCAAGATCATTAAGTCCAATGCCCTTGTCTTCGGCTCTGTCTCCATAATGTGATTTTCAGTCCCTTTGATTTCTCAGAATGGAAAGAAACTCGGGCATTTCCTTTTGCAAATCTTCCACAGATAAAAAAGCCCCAAATAGTACAATTTTCAAGAGGCTGTTGTTGGTACAACTGACATTCTCTTGAAAGGGTATCTGGTAGGAAGCATTTTTCTTGTACACTTCTCATCAGAAGTATTTTCACTGCAGGCAGAGGGAACAGTTCTACATTTCATAAAAAATGCTGAGTTTACAAATATTCTCACTTTTTCTTAAGATTTCTGAAAGCATTTCTTTTTTTAAAGCAGGATTTGAGTTACAATCTAGGGAAGGTGTCTCTGCCCATGACAGGGGGGTTGGAACGAGAGGATCTTCAAGGTCCCCTTTCAAACCAAACCATTTGATGGTTCTGTGAAGAGCCTGGTGACGAGATTTAATCAAAGGGACACTTAAACAGAGAGTAGAATTGGATGTCTCCCATTCAAGGAAAGTTGTCATAAACTACTTAATAACCCAGATTATTTCATAATCTTGAGTCTCTCTGAACGTTTCCAGTTAAAATACTCTATCTTGCATCAAACAAGGAAATCTTTGAGGCCATATCAAATGGCGAAATGTGAGTGAGAAATGCTTAAAATATTCCATATTGCTGTAAATTCCTGTAAAAAGTGCTCTTTTCTATATAACTTTATTTTCCAGTGAAAATCCAGTTCTCAGGGAATTGTGATCAGCCCTATTGAGGTCTGTTACTCAGACTAGTTTACTCTGAATATTGACATAGAAGTAGCTTGACCAGAGGAGGATGTGAAACCTGAAAGCTGGGACAGTGTCACACAGTGAAAGATTGGGTTCAACTCCGGACTTTTTGTGTGTGGTGGAAATGTTTTTTCTGTAAAAACTTGAATTATGTTTTGTCAGGCAGCAAAGTTGTTTTGGTTTTTTTTTTTTGTTCTGTCTGTATAAGCAACAGCATCACTCTTGTGTCACCAGGCTTCCTTCTAGAATGATCCCATGACTGTTTTGGAAGCTGAAGTTTTGTTTTCATTTCTTTCCATGCTGTTGGCTCAAGTCTCAGTGTCCAAGTTGAGGACAAGGTCACATCTCCCTGTGAGTGACCAAGGAAAGTTTTTTTTTCTGCTGGACCTTCCTAAGGATAAAAATCACAGAAACACAGAATGGGGAAGGTTGGAAGGCACCTCTGGAGGTCATTTGGGCCAACATCCTTGCTCAAGCAAGCTCATCCTAAAAGATATTGCACAAAATATTTGTCCAGACAGTTCTGGAATATCTCCAATGAGGGAGATTCCACCCTCTCTGGGCAACCTGGAGGTCCTGTTTGTGGAGGGGGGCTCATTCCCTGCCAAAAAAAGATCTTTGTCCTCTTTATTCCCTCAGTACCTGAATCAATCAATGAAGTGGCTGCTGGAGAAGTGATGGAGGAATATATTAACGTTTAGATACCAGAATTTTTTCATGGGAAGGGTGGTCAGGAGTTGGAGGGGCTGCCCAGGGAGGTGGTGGAGTTTCCATCCCTGGAAGTGTCCATGAAATTACTGAATGTGGCACTCAGTGCTCTGGGCTGGTGACAAGGTGGGGATGGGGCACAGGTTGGACACAGTGGTCTGGGAGCTTTTTTCCCACCTAAATAATTCAGTGATTCTGTGATTCTAACAGACTTTGTGCCTCTCATTTTCTCTGGCCAAACCTGTCCCTGGTGCTCTCATCTCTTCGGGGTGCCAGGGCTGTGATTCTTCATGGGGTGCCCCAGTTTTCCATGAGGGGACGAATTTTTATAAATATCTTCAACAGTGGCATGGAAAAAAAAACCCAAAGAGTGGGATTTTGGCAATTTTATTTCAGGTGTTTAAATGCCACACCAACAGCAGGGAGCTTCATAAAATGGAGCAAGTGGGAAAATATATAACAGAAGTACATGGGGGTAATGGATTTAGGGGAAAATAACCCAGGTTGTGACAGTGGCTAATTTATTTCCCAATGTACATTTTGTTGACAGCATGTAGTTGATATTTATCTTTCTCTGCAATCAAGAGGCAGAAGGGCTTTCAGCTTCTACTCTGATATCTTTAAAATCAGCCCATAAACCTGTATGGGATGGATTATCAGCTAATAATCTTCAAGAGAGAAATATTTCCTTGGATTTATTTCAGGGAAAAACAACAATAAAAAAAGGCTCAAAGCAATTTCTTATCTCTATCTCTGTTACAGTCCCCAAGCCTGAAAATCGCCAAACTTCTTTGTCATCAGATTCCAGATCTTAAGTCATAATTAAATTCTTGTAAACTCTTTTTTTCTATTTTTCAGGTGTTTTGCCAGGTGTAGACCCAGGATGAACTCATGAGTGATTTTCAGGTTGCTGTCTTAGGAACTGGGTAAATATCAGAACAAATTCCAAGAAAACCTGGACAAAGCACAGGGACCACCCTTGTGAGCAGACACCAATGCTGGCAGTGAGATGTAATCAAGGGTAGATTTTTAAAATGAATAAATGTCTAAATGAATACAAGCCAGAGCTCATCCGTTTCTAGATACCCATCCTTCTAATTTCATTCCCTGCTCTATTACAGTCCATCAGCTCTTCAAAGCCCCAGAAGTGTGTTAGACACTTTTTATGCCTTATGTTTGCAGTGAAAAAGTCATGATGGGAATTTTTCCCAAGAAAGAAAAATGGCAAGATGAGGCTGGAGCAGATGGCCCTGCTCAGCACATAATTCCTCATGTCCCAAAATTGATAGAGAAATAGTACAGCTCTTAGACTTTTGGCATGGAAAATCAACCAAATTTCTTTCCTTTGCCTGAACTTTTCCCTGGGATTTTGTCCTTTATGTAACAGCAGAAGCTGTCTGCAAAGGGATTTGATCAAAATTCATCCAACAGCTTGGCTTCTTTCTTTCTTTCTTTCTTTCTTTCTTTCTTTCTTTCTTTCTTTCTTTCTTTTCTTTCTTTCTTTCTTTCTTTCTTTCTTTCTTTCTTTCTTTCTTTCTTTCTTTCTTTCTTTCTTTTCTTTCTTTCTTTCTTTCTTTCTTTCTTTCTTTCTTTCTTTCTTTCTTTCTTTCTTTCTTTCTTTCTTTCTTTCTTTCTTTCTTTCTTTCTTTCTTTCTTTCTTTCTTTCTTTCTTTCTTTCTTTCTTTTCTTTCTTTCTTTCTTTCTTTCTTTCTTTCTTTCTTTCTTTCTTTCTTTCTTTCTTTCTTTCTTTCTTTCTTTCTTTCTTTCTTTCTTTCTTTCTTTCTTTCTTTCTTTCTTTCTTTCTTTCTTTCTTTCTTTCTTTCTTCCTTCCTTCCTTCCTTCCTTCCTTCCTTCCTTCCTTCCTTCCTTCCTTCCTTCCTTCCTTCCTTCCTTCCTTCCTTCCTTCCTTCCTTCCTTCCTTCCTTCCTTCCTTCCTTCCTTCCTTCCTTCCTTCCTTCTGAGATTTTATATCTTATTCTTGTAACCAAAACTGTTCTTGCAACTAAATCACTGCACAAGACCTATGTCCTTTACATGGGAAAAATGGCTGATTAAATACAGAGCTGCTGTAATCTGAAAGGCCAATTAGTTTTTAGGGTAAAAGCCAGAGATTTCACTTACTTGTGGTATGATTGCAAAAGCTTGGGTCCAAATAATGTACCAGCAGAACTGCTGAGTGTCCTGGGGCAGGAGTGAGTGGAGGGGAAGGATGGAAGGAAAGGCTCTATCTACCCTCTCCTGTGAGAGCATCCATAAAAAAATGTCCCACCATGTACTGCCATGCCAGCAGTAAAACAGTGTAGGGACAGAGGTACAGGGCCTGGCTCTGTAATATCAGCTAAACTGGCTCAGTTTGGGCTCAGACCAAGTGTCACAAATCCATGGGGGCTGGTAGGGGCTAGGAACCACTCCCTGTGTATTGTGTTTTATTTTCTTTTTTATCTTTTTCCAGAGTTGGGATTAAAAGCTTGAGAGACGGTATTTTGTGTTTGGACTTAGATGTTTATTAGTTCTTATTTATGTTACAGTGAGTGCTACAGCATTTTTAGCTAGTAAGCTAAAAATGGCAAAATGGTGATGTATCTTTCTTTCTACAAGGCCTTTTAAAACCAAGCAGTTCAATTAAAAACAGACACCTAAATTATTTTTATTTTTAACCCAATAACCAAACACCCGTGACTTGCAATGAGGATTTTTCTATTCAATCAAACAAGATTCCACCTAGACCTGTGAGGAAGAAGGTGAAGAAGAAAGAAACCTCCACCCTAAAACCTCCATCTTGTTCTATATATTGCTATATTTTAAAATCTTAAAGTCTAAAATTTTACCACGTGATATCACACACTTCAAACTACACACCAGTGATCCTAGTTTTATCATTCAATCTTGGAAGATTTCTCCAAGGCCTCAGGTTAAAAGCAGTGCTTTCTTGAGAGTCAGTGCCTGTCAGCACAGAAAGTCTAAAATTCTCAGTTTCCAGGGTTCCAACACCTGGGGATAGTTTTAAGGAATTGAACAGTATGGATGTGGCCAGCCACCCTTGTTGCCTCAGAATCACAGAATGGTTTGGGATGGAAAGGACCTTTGCACCCACACCCACAAACCCAACCTCATTGGTCCTCTGGAGGGCTGGAGATGGGGGTAAAAGGTGAATTAAACTGTTTTATACCCCTAGCAAAAGTGTGGGAGTGAAAATGCACAGAAAGCTCTTGAGAAATGCAGCCCTTAATGCTGCTAGGAAGTCTTGGCCTTTCCAAAGGTCAGTTTCCTAGAAGTGTGTGGCTCATTACCCAGGAGGAATCTCATCCTTGAAGGAGGGGGCGAGGTGCTGCCGTTCAAGACGTGATTTCCCAGGAAAGTCATGCACAGGGGAGCAGGAGCTTTTTTGGCCGTGTATGGCTCTGTGCAGAGGAGGTTTGGGGTCACTGAAAATCCTCTTGAACATTTTGTAAACTTCAGCAGATGAGTCAGGATGGTTTATGCCATGTCAACATGCCTGTGAGGCAGGGCAATTAAAAATTAGCAGCTCTGTGGCTTCCCTGTTTTTTGAGGGATTCTTGCATGCTGGAATGTGCAGCTGCTGCAATGTCAGCCCTGCTCCCAGATGAGGTTGGGGCAAACCTCATCCCCCAGCATGGAGACCACTGTGGTGGAGAAAAAAATATCTGTAGATGGAGAGAGGAAACGAAAGAGATGAAATTAAAGGAGAGGCAGAAAGTATATGTATGTGGTGGTCCCAGAGGTTCATCTGATAGGTCACAGAATGGAATGTTTTGGGTTGGATGGGACCTTGAAGATCATCCAGTTCCATCCTATGCCATGGGCAGAGACACCTTCCACTATCCCAGGCTGCTCCAAAGCCCCATCCAGCCTGGCCTTGGACACTTCCAGGGATCCAGGGGCAGCCACAGCTTCTCTGGGCACCCTGTGCCAGGGCATGCCCACTGTCATGCTTATCTCAAGGACATATTTAAAGGACATCAGATATCAAGGAAATGCTCAGAGTTCTGTCTCTATGACTCCTGAGGAATAACATAGTCATCTGAAAAGTGCTTTCAATCTACAGAAGGTGTAGTTCCAGGAAAACACTAATTTCAGGAGAAAAAGTTTCAAGAAAAAAAATTGAAATTTAAACTAGAACCTTGGAAGTAAACAATTAGGTGATAAAGGAACAAGTGAAGAGCCAGACACTGCCACTGCTCATCCCCAGCAGATGTTGCCTATTGGGTGGGAGAAAGCAAATTCCACCCCCAGCTCAGGTCCCTGCATTACACAATGCCCTGGTTGGATCATCGGAAATTGGTGATGTACTTGATGATGTCATGGCTTGCATAACTGAGTTTTGTCCCTGATATTGACCTTTGAAGTTGAGGGCTGCTTTCCAGAGGGCTAGAAATGAGGTAACTAAGTAAATCAAAGTATCTAATTATTTCAGGTGACTCCTCCAGGTAGCTGGTTTTATCTGTTCTTTAGAAGTGTCCAAGGCCAGGTTGGACAGGGCTTGGAGCAACCTGGGATAGTGGAAGGTGTCCCTGCCCCAAGGCAGAGGGTGGAACTGGATGTTCTTTAAGGTCCATCCAACCCAAACCACCCCTTGATATGGTATTTCAAGCCATTTTTTATAATTGAATGCACACACTTTTTTGTTAGATTAGTTATACCTATGCTTTTAGTTATCCCTCACTGTGTGCCATCTGTACAAGTGGAGATCTGCAGTGGTTGACTCACAGAGTGAAATTCAGACATTCATAGTCAATGTGATTTTTCTTGGGGACAGTGGCACCAAAGCAGAGACAGGAATGAAACTGTGCAATTCCAAACTTTGATCAGGACACTGACTTGCGTAGAAGACAGATGTTTAGATCTCAAAATATATTATTAAATATCATTTATAGCAGAAGAAAGATTGCTAGCAGCAGGACAGAGGAATTCAAGACAACTGAGCCATGAGGAGGGGGAGAAGGACACTTGATGAGGCATCTTATTTGCAGCTGGTGCCAAACCAGACAAATATGAATAATTGTAATATGATTAGTTACAAATACAGTCTGGAAAGCTCCTGGGTTCGTAACAGTGTCTTTCTTTGGGTTCTGAGATGGCATCTTTTGACCATACCCATATTGTGCAATTCTTGGCTTCCAGTCCAAGGTGACCACACCAGACTGTCTGCTGGAATAGTTCCTAGCCAGGACTAATCATTGAAACAGCCCAGGAGTTTTTGGCAGAGGGCTTGCAGAGGACAAAACTGTTTTGATAATTGTTCTGATAATTGAATATAGAGGATGATGGGTTTTCAGTGGTCACATCCCAAATCACTGCTCACACTCTGCTACCTGAATTAGCTGCAGCTCAATAAATTGCAATGTGATCTTGGATGCAGCAGGCACAAGGGATTGGCTACTACAGATGAAAACAAGAAGGTCGATGTCATGCTGACCTGACTGATTATAGATATAAATATATAGGAATCTAAATATTGTGGCTGCAGCAGTAGCAGCTTTCTACCTAACAAGAACCAGTGGAGTTCCATGATTCTGTTTTTGATGGTGATGGTGCCAAAGGCAGCACAAGCTACCCAATACACCACAGGAGTAGACATTTCAATGATGCACAGAGGGAAGCATTTAGACCTTGCTCACTGTCTGATGGAGACACTTCTGGTGTTTTAGTTTGTCATCAACTGAACAATAACTCTTAAAAATTAAAACTTCTGTGTTATTCTGTAGGATACCATCCACACAGAAGTCTCAGGATTTTTCAGGAAAAGCAGCAGCACTAGGGCTGTGTGCCAGGTCAAGGAACTACTCATCAGGACCAGAGAAGTACCAGGCTCTTCTCCATAACCTACAGGAGATCCTGCCTTCCTCCTTCTTCTCAGACACTCATTATTATTCCTTCTCACCCTCCCCTCCACAGAGGAATTCCCATTTAGCTTAGAGGCACAGAGGACAGTACATTCTCCCAGCTGGTGTTCAGTACTGTCATTTAAATGTCTGTTTAATGTTGACTCAGTGTCTGGGTTGCAACATGAGGGCACAAGCAGTTGAGATCAAAGCAGCCAAGGGCAGGTAATAATTGACCAGGTTCCCAGACCTCAGCACAGGCACCATCCCTGAACCTTAAATGTACAGGGGCCTCTCTTTGTGCCCTTTCAGTGACACCAGAGAATGTCTCTCACACCGGGATTCATTAACTGATCTGATGTATTTTTCCTCATCTAAAAATTTTGGGATATTTCTTTAATAGGAGGCTTTTGTAGCTGTTGCCAAACGCAGTGAGGACTGGTGGAGAAGCAGAGATAAAACCTTCCCTGTGCACCCACTTAGCCCATGGGAAATGGCACAAACCACTCTAATGACAAGTGATGTGTGGGAATATTGTGTGCAAGAGCCGAGTGTATCTTTTAGAGGATGTCCACTAATAAATTTTCATGTATGAAGCAACCTTGGCCCTCATTTTCCCACTGTCATTGTGCCCTTAGCAGGATGATGCCAAAGGGGGAAAACATGGAATCACAGAATGGTTTGAGTTGGAAGGGAACTTAAAGACCATCCAGTTTCAACCCCCTGCCAAGGGCAGGGACACCTTCCACTAGCCCAGATTCCTCAAGCTTCATCCAGCCTGATTTTGAACAGTTCCAAGGATGTTCCACCTTCCATTAGACCAGGCTGTTCCAGATGGAGCAACCTGGGGCAGTGGAAGGTGTCCCTGCCCATGGCAGATGTGGAACTGAATGATCTTTAAGATCCCTTCCAGCCCAAATTATTCCATGATTCTGTGATTGTATAATAACGATTTGCACCATAGTTAGCAAAGCCAGGAGAATACTGGATTATGTTTCAGCATGCATTTGGTTTTAATGAAACATAAGCACATGACTTCCTAAATAACCATGTGCCTATGAGATTTTAAAGGCATATTTATAGTTACAATGGTAAAATGAAGTTTTGTCACCATCCAAATACATATACCCTATTTTAATCAACCTTTCTCAAAAGCCTAGTAGTTCTTAGACCTCTTTTCATTTGTCATTAGCTGATAAGTCACACTTAAGAGAAAATACTGAGGCAAACCCCTCCTATATAACTTCATGTATGGTGCTTGCTGTGACTTATAACGGGGGAAGTTTGTTACCCAAGAAGAGAACAAGAGAAGAAAAACCCCTGTCTTGCAGAAGACTGAGAAATCAACTAAAAATGCTGTTGCAAAGTTTTCCCCACTCAACATTTCAGATTTTCCTTTCAGTATCACCTTTGGAAAAGGGCTGCTGAGGCAAAATTCAGGAAAATTGAATTGCAAAGTCCCCCGAGCTCCTCTTTGCTTAGGGAGCTTGATTTCTCTGGGATAGGTACTTGCAGCTCCTTGAATTCCCAGCTCATGTGTGGAAGTTAATGTTCAACAGAGATCTCCAGGACTTCATCCTGGCCTGGGTACTGTGGGATACAGTTCCATGCACACACTTCCATATTCCAGCCCCAGGTCACTGCTGTGCTGCATGAATTGTTCTGCTCCTTGCCTGTTTTATACAAGTTTTTCCTGGTTTTAAGCAACCAGTTTGCACCTGTCTTTGTTTTTGTTAGAAGTCAAAGCCATGGAATTTTCCTCTTGCTCTGAACAACATTTTTGGGTTGCCTGTGCTAGCAGGGCTCAAAGTGTTGTTTACTTTCATAGAATCATGGAGTCCTTGAAGGGTTTGGGTTGGAAAGGACCTTAAAGCTCATCTCATTCCAACCCCCTGCCATGGGCAGGGACACCTTCCACTAGACCAGATTGTTCCAAGCCCTATCTTTGGTTGTTTCCAGGGGCACCCATCATCTCTCTGGGCAACCTGTGCCAGTGTTTTGCCACCCTCATTGTAAAAATCTTCTTCCCTATTTCCTAGAGGGCCATTCTCCTTCTGCAAGAAAAGAGGTTCTTCAGCAAAATCTGAGTGCTATGGGAATCCATATCAATTAAATTTAAGTGATTTAACTCTAATAATACATTGACTCTGTTCCAGAGGAGAGAAAGAGTAAAGCCATGGCAGTGAGTGGAGCTTATTCACATGACAAAATGTAATCACAACCTTCCCCACTGCCACACTCTGATTTTATTTGGGAAAAACATCCCTTCTCCCTGACATGAATGTCTTATGGACAAGTGCTTTCACTTGCTAACAACATTCCCACACTGTTCTGTCTGTGTGAAAGACAGGTGAGAGGAATTCACATTTCAGTGGGTCTTGAGAAAAACAAAAGGGTTTAATTTTTTGGTTTATTTATGCTGGTTTTGCAGGTCAGGCGTTTGCCTCTCTGCATCCCACGAAAGAGAAAAGTGAGGGGTGACAAATTAAATTTCTTCTCCATTAGAAATGGGGAAACCTGGAGAATTGCTGGCAAAGGAAAAGATCATTTTAAAGGCAAGGGTAAAAAAAAGAAAAAAAAAAAGAGGGACAAAAAAGGAGCACTTGGCATTTCTTGGTTAATTAGACTTTATGAGGGGAAGAGGGAAATCAGTGTTTATCTTGCTGTTACTTGCTACATAAACTCACCTTGTTGCCTCCCTCTGAGCTGCTCGAGCTGCCCCATTACCGTGCAAATTAAACATAAACCTCAGTAATGTTTTTATCCTTCGAACAATTCTTGGAACAAAAATGCCATTAACTCCGAGTTAAATATAATAAATGAGGTAATGAGGAAGCAAACCACTGAACCAGAATGTCAGAGGTAGGAACTGCAGAAACACCTGGGCTGTGACAGTGTTTAACCTGTTTATTAGCCCAGAATTTCATGAAAAAGAACCTTCCCTGCACTGATCTCCTTTTAAGAAAATTTAGAGCCAGGGGGATCATGCTCTGAAGTGAAGCCCCAGAGGATGTTGCCCTTCAAAGCATCATGTCAGACACGATTCTTGTGGAATCAGCCCGTTCTCCCAACATTTCGGGGCAATAAGGGGAAATATTTGGCATTGCATCACAAACTTGTGCATGTACATGAAGTGGTTTATTTCCTTTAAAAGAAAAGATATATTAGTGAGTGTTTGAACTGTTAACTCTTGAGATTTTAAATATGGATAAACTGGAACTGCATGCAAAGAGATCAGAATTTGTGCCTTAAGGCTGAAGGTAAAGCAGTGGGAATGATGTGGGATGAAATGCCAGGCTAGACGGGGCTTGGAGCAACCTGTTCCAGTGGAAGTGTCCCTGCACATGGCAAGAGCTTTGGGATGAGATGATCTTTAGGGTCCCTTCCAACCCAAACCATTCTGTGTGTCTTTGATACAAGTGAGGACTGAAGGAGAGCTTTGTGTCAGCCCCCCACAGTGGGTGAGGCTGTCCTGGTCCTGTTTAAAAAGTGACAAAGAACAGTTGCATCACCTCAGGTCTTTCCCAACGCTTTCCTCTGCCTTTGACATCATCCACCTGGCTACAAGGATGGGGAGATGGAGACAAAATGTTACATGAACTGCCAGTGAGTGACAAATCCAGGATCAAAGCTGGGTCCCCTCTCCAATTGTCACTGACTTCCAAGTCCCCCTCAACCTATCCTGGTGCCTGTGTTGGGAAGAGGTTTCCAAAAGCCATGAAAGTTGGTGCAGCTCAGTCAGGCTTGGCTGATGGTCAGATTATATAACTGACACATGAAGTGGAAATTCACCCTTGGGGGAATTGCAACACGTTCACTGGCACCTGTAGTGATAAGGGGGATAACCAGCCCCTCTCCAGAGAGTTCATGGTAGTTACTCATTGACTTTGTCACACTTGCACAACCCCACTGGCCCTATAAATATCGGGTGTCTGTCCCAGCCCTTCCTCAAGCCAGCTCCAGGCATCACTGGTCTTCCAGTCGCTCTGCAGGACCTCACAGTCCAGAAGCAAGTGACAGCCATGAAGATCCTCTACCTGCTCTTCGCTGTCTTCCTCCTCCTCTTCCAGGCTACTTCAGGTGAGAAGCAAAAATCCTATATAGACCAAAAGGGTTTGTCAGCAGAAGAGTGTTTGTTGTAAGGCTAGGGAGAGGCGAAAAAAAAATACAGCAACACAGGCTTTATCTAGAAAACAGAAGAAGTGGTTTATTGTAGGAATAGGCACATTTTTATAGACTGGTTCGCTGAACCAAAGATAGAATGACCTCACTGGTCCAAGGAAGGCAACACCTCTTGCAAACATGCTTTTACCAAAACATCACGTTCCTCAGGCGCTCCTCCTGTCCACAACACCAGGTGCTAAACTTTGTTATTAATCCTTTCCCTTCTATTTTCCTTTGAGCAGCTTGGGAAAACTCAAACTGCTGTTTCCCCTGGGTCTCACCATCATCCACAAGTGTTCACAGAGGGGGGAAAAGCCACCCTCAGCTGAAAGGCAGAACCTGATGCCACAGGGATGGCACCAGGAGCATCAGGATGCCACTCTTGCTAAGAAGGACAACACACGATTTGCTGGGCGTTCACCTCTCATCATTTCAGGCAGAAAGCTGAGGTTTGTAACTCCTGCCACTCCCCACAGGTTCTGCAGACCCTCTTTTTGCTGACACCGTCGAGTGCCGGACCCAGGGGAAATTCTGCCGTGCCGGGGCGTGCCCACCCACCTTCGCTGTCACCGGGACGTGCCACGGGGGGCTGCTCAACTGCTGCTCCAAGTGAGTGACAAAACACCCAGGGGCCTCACAGGGTCCCCTGCTTTACTGAATAACCCCACTGTTTCTTTGAATAACCAGCAAAACTTGCAGGGCAACTCTTGGTCAAACTTTCCAAGAATTCAGTTTTTTTTTCACCTTGCTTTGAATTTTTATGGGAAAAGAAAGGAAGTTTTTTTTCAATAAATTATTAGGAAAATGCTTCTCAGTGTTTAGGCACATCAGGGGAAATGTTTTATTGTCCCTCTTTCTTTATTTTAAAATTTACCTTGAAAATGTACATTTAAAGGGGGAAGAGTGTTCACAAACTCTGCTTCTCAGCTCTCCCTATCTCTCCTTCCTCCCATCACTGCCCAGCTCTTAGAAAGGTGAGGAGGAGTGAATTTGTCAGTGAGTGGAGCCTTGGGAGTACATTTCACTTTTGACCTTGGAAACCACTTTCTAACGATGTCTGGAGTTTCCCTGACAGCCAGATTTTGGGTTTTTTTCTTTCCTTAAGGTTTTGAACATGCTTTTGAGGAATGCTCTTCAGCTTAAAATAAAACATATTATCCTTAGCTACTTAATTCTTAGAATAACTTTGTTCTATTAATGGCCATGAGATGATCCCTGCCAGCTGCAGTGACAGTCACACCCCCCAAATTCAGTGCCAGATTAGGAGAGGTTCCTGTACCTTTGATGCAGAGGACTGGTGTGATGATATAATTCATCCCAGTCATGATGTGACTGGACAGACCTTGGCTCAAAACAAAGGGAGAGCTCAGATACATCATGTCTGAATTTTCCAGAACTCATTCTATGATTCCATTATTTATAGAATTTCCAGGTTTTAAAGGTTCCCAGAAATTGAATAAATATGATGAGATGGTTCTAGAAAAAAGTTTTATACATTTATTCAGCAAATGGGAATCCTCGGTGGTTTTAGGAAACCCAAATAATTCCAATAATAGAAGAGGTTTGTTGCTAGGAGAATAAAATGCTAAGGAATAAGATGCTAAGTATGCATTTGGGAATTCAGGAAAGTAAATGGAACAGAAGGAATCTGATATTAGATGATTTTCCAAAGGAGTGATGTGATCCCTCAGTTTCTGTGCCCACTCATCCTCCTTGGGAAGCAATTTTCACTGACAGCAAATGGACTGGTAGGAGCAGATGGAACACCTCCAACATCAGATTTCTGTCAGAACATCTGCTAGACCTGACCAAAAGAAAACTGAGCCTGGGAAAGGAACAAGACCTCTCGAGTTTGGTTTCAGGTGTAACTTTCCTACAGAACACTCTCCTTGGAAGAATGTACCTGATACTGATGGATGTCAGTGTTCAAGATTCAAGTTCTTATATTGGCTGTTTGATTTTCAGCTGAGCTGACCAATACAAGAATAGAAGTTAAAACCAGCAGGGTATTCTGAAGTACAATATAAATATTTTTTTCCAGCTCAGGTTGCTTAAAAACAAACATTTGAATTTAGACATGAAGAGCTTGATTCAGCAGGATACATTGAGATGTTTTATGGCATGTGAGGTGTCTTGGAGTGTTTAAATCATATCAATATATCTGGCTGTGTTAGCTCTAAGGGAAAACACTAATTTTCAAAAAAAATTATGTCTGGAGGCCAAGCAGATACTCCAGACCACTTCAGATGGCACTAGACTTGTGTGTTCAGTAATTGCATCAAATCCCTAATCTTTATCTTGGTGTAAACTGAATAGAAAATGTCATTACAAGTGGTCATTTAACTCATTTACCAGTGGCCACAGTTCTTATACACAGGTTATCTGCAGACCTGGACACCCAACACACACAGAGATACAGGTTTTTAAGCCTGCAGGCTGAACCCAGCCTGTAGGTTAATTTTGAAAGGTAATTAAACGGTATCGAGGCTTTTAGAGAATGAGTTGAGGTGGCAGCACAATAACAAAACCCTTTGTATCCTTGCAGGGTTTTGGCGGAGTAAGAAGAAAAGGCTTTCCTGGATCAGAGCCCTTGTACCAGCAGCATTTCCACTGCCTTGAGGAGCTGCTTTTCATGGATTCCTCCTCTATCTAAAGCCTCCTGCAAATGAGCATTAAAAGAAGCTTCCAGAGGGCATGTCCTGTTAGCACACCGCTTCTGGAGAGCTGGGTTTTTCCTCACTGAAGTCACTCCCTTTTTGCTTCTAATGCTTAAGCCACTTTGGCTCCTTGGCCACCTATTCCAGCCTACCTCACAGGGGTGTTTGGAGGTTCATGCAGCTCTTGGAGGATGTGAAGCAATATCTATATTATTATTTTATTCACACGTGAAAATAAAGGTCTTCTTAAACCAAAAGCCGTGATCTTTGTTGTTACTCACAGGAA
Organism: Sturnus vulgaris; assembly: GCF_052056855.1. Classification (NCBI taxonomy): domain Eukaryota; kingdom Metazoa; phylum Chordata; class Aves; order Passeriformes; family Sturnidae; genus Sturnus; species Sturnus vulgaris. The sequence continues at coordinate 111,799,001 of NC_142245.1, read as the reverse complement.
TTTCCTCTCTGGTTTGGACTCAAGGCTCAGAGTGGTGCAGTATTGTTTAAACAAGTGAGTCTGTGCAGTCTCACAAACCCTCAGGGGATTTGGGAAAGGGAATTTGAGAAAGGGAAAGGAAAAGAGCAACCAGTTTTAGTGATGGTAATAAAGTATTTAGGATGACAGGAAAGAAAGCTGAGTGGGAAGAACTGTACAGGCAACTCTTGACAGAGAATAATTGTATGACCATATGGTAGCCAATAAACACCTGCAGTATTTCAAATGTCATATAAAGTATAAAATAATATAAAGTAATATATAATATATAATATATAATATATAATATATAATATATAATACATAATACATAATACATAATACATAATACATAATACATAATACATAATACATAATACATAATAAATAATTAATATAGACTATAGACTATAGAATATAGAATATAGAATATAGAATATAGAATATAGAATACACAATATACAACATATAATATGTATGCATTAAAAAATATACACACACACATTTGAATTTATTAGCACAGTGATGGGGTCTGAACTATCCCTCCACAGAGATAAGATTTTGGGTGATGCATAGACTGGGTTTTAAAACATCAGACTTGTTCTCAACAAGAGTCACAAAATTCAATATTTAAAGATAAAGAGCACAATGGAACAAGGACATCTCACTGCCCCTAACCTGGTCATGTCCAGCTTACAAAACAGACATTGATGATCTGTTCTACATCCCTCAAGTTCTTTCTGTGTGCTGATTTTAGCTGGGATGGATTTAATTTACCCCCCAATATGAGTGGTGGTTTGGATTTGTGCTGGGAACAGTGCTGATAATTCTGGGATGTTTTTGTTATGGCTGAGCAGGACTCAGTCAAAGCCTTTTCTGCTCCTCACCCCATCAAGGAGAGGGTGGGGGGTGACAAGGGAGGGGACAGAGCCAGGACAGCTGGCCCCAGGTGGCTCAAGGGATATTCCAGACCATGTGGGGTCACGCTCAGCAATAAAACTTGCAGGAAGAACAAGGAAGGAAGGGACATTTGGAATGATGGAGTTTTTCTTCCCAAGTCACTGTTACATGTGGTGGATTCCTGCTCTCCTGGGTTTGGCTGGACACCTGCCTGCCCATGGGAAGTGGTGAATAAATTCCTGCTTTGCTTGCACAGCTTTTGTTTTAGCTATTTATGTCTCTATCTCAACCCACGAGTTTTTTCACTTGCACTCTTCTGATTTTCTCCCCATTCCACCAGGGCAGAAGTGAGCAAGGGCTGCCTGAAGCTGAATTTTCAGCTTGGATTAAACCACAACATTCTGAAGAAAATCTCTGATATTAAATCTGGGTAAATTCAGAACAGACTGAGCCTCAGATTTCCCTGCTGGCCCAATGAAACACATCTCTGGTGTATAAATCACAGAGGTGTTATTCCCAACGGGATTGTCTCCATTTCTGTCTCTGGATGCTGGACCTTATGTCCATCAAGGTCTGGCATTTCAGCCCAGGAGCCACCCTTAGTCCAGGATCTTTCTTCAATTGTGCCCAATTTCTATGGATCCCCTTGAGTGTCCATCTCACCTCTGCACTCCCCATGAGCCTGAGTGGAGCCTGGTCCTCATGTGAGGCAACTCCCACAGCTCTGCTCTGTGGGAGATCTGCAGGGATCTACAGGGATCTGCTTCTCCCATCCCAGTTCCCTGCCCTGTTTCTCTCCTGCAGTGACCACTGAGAGTTCTTCCCAAGAATTTCCTCATTCCATGTCTATTGAGAACTTGTCTCCTAGGACACCATTGGTGTTTTCCCTTGGACGGCTGGCAGTGCAGCAGCTGGAACCAAACTCTTTGATAGTGTTCAAGCTATGGGAGAAAAGAATTGTTTTGATTGGTATTCCCTTCCAAAGCTGATGCAGGACCTCAGAAAAAACTCATCATCCTTGATGACCTGAAGAACAGATCAGTTTTCAAAATGATGATGGGAACAAGGCTTTCCAAAAGTTTGCTATCAGTGACTTATCCCCCTCCCTGCTCTGCTCCATGGCCAGAACAGACTGGAGATGGTCCCATGATTGCCTTGGACAGGCACTTCAGTCATTAAGACTGGAGTTTCCCCACTGAAAATCAGTTTTATGCATGAGCAGCTTTTATTGAGTGCTCTGTCAAGGAGAAAGAACATCATGTACCCTCTGCCCACTGCAAACATTTGTCCCTCTCTCAGTCACCTGCTCCATACCCTTGACTTTGGGACAGGGGAATTCAACATCACTTCTCCCTTCTGCCTGTTTATTTACTGCTAGAAAATAGGAGATTGTCACTAAATTAATTCTCCCCTTCTAATCAGGCAGATTAGCTGCTCATCATTTGTAGTTAAGAGCAGGGAAACTCCTTCAGAGCCAAAGATATTTGCACTGGTTTTCCCACAGTCCCGAATACAGACCACAGATGGTGATTTCCCAAGGTGTAAAGGCAAATTTCCCAAGTTCCCTGAAGGATCAGCAAGCCAAACAGATGAATTTGCTCTTTCTGGGCGACAAAATGATTTTCCTTCAAAAGGACAGGTCTGATGCAAAATCCACCACTCACTGCTTGGCTTCCAGGTCAAATATTAACTCTAACAGACACCTCAAGATCAGAAGCTTCCTGTCAGTCTCCGCCTCAGTGTTTTCTCTGTTCTGGAGACTGTTTGGAGCATCTTTTCCTGGTCCTCAAGAAGAAGGAAGAAGTAGAGTGCCCTGCTCCAAGCTCCCTTTCCCTGGTGCCAAGCAGTCTCCAAGGGGGCTGTTATCAGCCCAGGTACACTTTTGTTTCCATGGAGGGAGCCTGCACCTGGCACAAGCATTGCTGCCACTCTCCAGCTGGGGAGGGAGTTGAGGAGGCTGGAGCCATTCCCCCTTCCCTTTCCCTCTCCCTGATGTTGTTTGGTTCCAAAGAGCATTGAACCATCAGTGACATCATGGCCCAATCCCAGCAGGGTTTGCTCAGCAGCCTCACTCCCCAAATTAAACATCCCTGCCCCTGGGACAGGCAGGAGGGGGCTTATGCAAGGACTAGAAAAGCACTTTCCCCTTTTCTATTAAATCCTATTATTTTTACAAGTAAGCTTCACCCTTGATGGTTTCCTTACAGCTGGCTCTTTTAAGATCATGAACTGCACTTTTTTTCCTTCTTTTTGTCTTTCCAGAAGTGAAGCTGAGGGTGCAGGTGGATGGGTTGCCTGTCTGAAGCCTTGGGCAGGTGCTCAGAGACGTTTGGGTTGTGGGGTTGTGTCCATGTTCCTAATCAAAAATCAGGAATGAGGGAGATGGTCAATGTTCCCTATGCCTCCCTTAAATAAAATTCCAGGCACATATAGACACAGAGTAATTTAATATAAATGGCTGACTCCTTGTAACTTTTATATCCAGGAGGGGAATGGAGGAGAGGTGACAGCAGCAGCCCATTTTATATCCTGTGCCTCTGGCTCAATAATGTGTGGGAAAATACAGGAGCTTTCCCTAAACCATCACTGCTCACCCCAGCTCTCACAGCTCCTGGCAGAGGTCTGAAGGTCCATTTCCTCACCATGTTCCTCAAGGATGTGGGCTCAATGAAGTAGGGTGGGAATTCATTTTCTTTGCCACCTGTATCCTCTTGCCCCTCCTCAACCTCCTCATCCATCCACAAGAAGTGTTTTGCTTGTTTCTAGTCCTGATATACTGAATTAATGATTTTTTAATTAAAAGACTGAAGCCCTTTCATGCCCTACACCCAACTTGCAGCAGCTGGTTCACCAAGCACAGACCTTTCTGCCCTCTGTGTGCAGTCAGAGCTCACCCCTGCTCTTGCTCTCCATCATTTCAGTTTGCTGCTCTCACTGAAGCAGTAAATAATTAATCACCCTCATGACTTTGTTTCACTGACGATTTTTGGTTTGTCCTGCTTGCCTGAAAGAAATATTCACTTGAAGTTCCCATATGTCTCAGGAGTGACATTCTTGGTGACAAGTACAAGGGTTAAGAGACCTTTACAGAGTTCTGGTGACACTGCCTCTGGTCCATTTGAGATGTTACTGGACCTTCACATGAAAAAAAAAAAAAATTTATTTTCAGATACAGAAATAACTTACAAGGTGATGAGAGAGGTGGAGACACAACAGAAGTGGATTTGATATGTTGAATCTTTGTGAAATCAGAGAGATATGAGTCTCTTCATAACCAAATTTGGCAAGGTGATTGACAGCAAGGGAAAATGTCATTAAATCAAGATCATTTGGGCAAGAATGAGTAATTTTAGACACTCCATGCTTATTAGATTTGGGAAGAAGGTTCAGACTATGATATCATTGTTTTCAGGACAGATCTCAGGGGTTCCTGGAGGGAATTAGGATCAGTCTCCTGTGACAGCGTGGCACAACACACAGCAGTGTCCCTTCCAGTCCTGTCTGTTTAATGCCTTCTGCAATACAAATCCATGGCTAAAGTCACAAATAAAAGGTACACAGAGTGACTGAGCTATGAACCATTCAAAAACTCTTGGGGTACTGGTGCAACCCCCATGTCTGCCAGTTTCATAGCCAGGAGGGGGAATATCCTTGACCCTTTCAGCCCTGCAGCTCCAACCCAAGCAAGGACTAAATCTCTGATCCTTTCCTGCATTCATCACAGAATGGTTTGGGTTGGAAAGAACTTTAAAGATCATCCCATTCCAATCCCCTGCCTGGGTAGGAATATTTCCCATCTCAAGTTGCACCAACCCCTGCCTAACCTGTCCTTGGACACTTCCAGGGATGGGGCAGCCACAGCTTCTCTGGACAATCTGTTCCATTGTCTCACCACCCTGACAGTGAAGAAGTTTTTCCAAATATCTCATTTAAACCTGCTCTCTTTCAGCTTGAAGCCGTTGCCCCTTGCTCTGTCACTCCATGCTCTTGTCTCCAAGGAGGAGTTCCCTTCTTTGCTCACCCCGCCTGGTGGCTGAGGGGGAGGAAAAGCTGTCACAAGACCAAGAGCCACAGGGCACCATCAGTTCCGCATGGTTTACACCCCTGTGGATCCCAGGAACCCACCTCCCTCCTGCTCCAATCCCGTGCCCTCCCTGGGTGCAGCCCCCCAGCTGGCCGGGGGTGGTTTGGCTGCTCGGGTCAGCCTGTGAGACGTGGTCATGGCTCGGGTCGGGCATCTCCTAACGGGAGAGGTTGCAACATCTCCCTACATCACCAATCTCCATGGGAACAGGGCAATGAACTCTCTGTTCTCCAGGCAGCCACTCCTCCACCCACTTTGTTGTGTCCCAGAGCCTTTATATGCAGGGGCACCGCCTGTGCTCGGTCTCGGACAGCTTCTGTTCACACTGGTGTTGTCTCCATCCCTGACAAAGTTACCTCGCTGCCAGCTGCCAGTCATGAGAATCCTGTTCTTCCTCGTCGCTGTTCTCTTCTTCCTCTTCCAGGCTGCTCCAGGTAAGGCTGGGAAGAGATGGAGGCTGAAAGGGTGAAGATGCAGAGAAGTTCATTAGATCCCAGTGCTGAGGGTCAGATTACCTCTCTGCTCCTGCAATCCATGACTTTCCTAATAGAATTCCCCTTCCCTGGTCATAGTCCTAATTTTCAAGCTATTGATTCAAGGTTCTTGATAGTCATACTGATGGTTTCTTCCTAGCATATGATGACAAGATAGGAAAAAAAGGATGGCCCTGTATTCACCTTGGTGCCAGAAAAAGATTTTGGAGCAGCTCATCTTGAGTGCCTTCATGTGACATGTACAGAACACCAGGGGATCAGGCATAGCCAGTGCTGGTTCATGAAAGGCTGATCTTGCTTGACCAACTTGGTCTCCTCTATGACAAGGTGTCCCATTTAGTGGGTTAGGTATCTAGCTGGATTTTGGTAAATCCTTGGCACCATTTCCCACAGAGTCTTCCTGGAGAAACTGGCTGCTCCTGGCTTGGATGGGTGCACTGTTCACTGGGTTAAAAACTGTCAGGATGGCCAGGCCCAGAGAGGTCTGGGCAATGGAGTTAAGTCAGCTGAGGCTCAGTACTGGGGCTGGTCCAGTTCGATATCTTCATGAATGATCCAGATGAGAGGATTGAGGGTAAACTCACCAGATTTGCAGATTGCACCAAGTTAGGTGGGAGTGTTGATCAGCTGGAGGGCAGGAAGGCTCTGCAGAGGGATCTGGACAATCTGGATCCATGGGATGAAACAAATTGTGTGAGGTTCAACAAGCCAAGTGCTGTTCACAACAACCCCTGCAGCTCCAGGATAGGGCAGATTGGCTGGAAAACTGGAAAAGGCCCTGCAGGTGCTGGTGACAGTGGCTGGACATGAGCCAGGTGTGCCCAGGTGAGCAAGAGGCCAAAGGCACCTGGGCTTTCCCAGCTCTGGGGTGGCAGCAGGGCCAGGGCAGTGCCTGTCCCCTGTGCTGGCTCTGCTGGGACACCTCCAGTGCTGGGGACAGCTCTGGGATCCTCCTGACAAGACAAAATATTGAGGGGCTGGAGCGTGTCCAGGGAAGGGAACAGAGCTGGGGAAGGGGCTGGAGCACCAGGAGAGGCTGAGGGAGCTGGGAAAGGGGCTCAGCCTGGAGAAAAGGAGGCTCAGGGGGGACCTTGTGGCTCTGCACAACTCCCTGACAGGAGGGGACAGCCAGGGGGGTCGGGCTCTGCTCCCAGGGAACAGGGACAGGAAGAGAGAAAATGACATCAAGTTGTAGCTGGAGAGATTTATATTGTGTATTAGGAAACATTTTGTCACCAGGAGTGTTCTCCAGCCCTGGCACAGCTGCCCAGGGCAGTGTTGGAGTCCCCATCCCTGGAGGGGTTTCAAAGCTGTGTGTATGTGGCACTTGGGACATGTGTCAGTGGTAGCCTTGGCAGTGCTGGGGAATGGTTGGACTCAATGGTGATGGAGGATCCAAGGACCCTTTTCCAACCTGAACAATTTCCTGAGGATTTTATTGAGGCAATTCTTCTTATTCGAGAATAATACTGAAGATGTAACCTGACAACATGAGAGGTTTCTCTTCTCACATTCTCACCCACATGTCCTGACTGTGTGTTCTAGATTAGGAGGCCTCATCTGTTTTTGGGAAAAATGTTATCCTGACTGTGAGTTTTTATCTGAATTCTGTATTAAGTGTATTAAGTGAATTTGGATCCCATGTGTCATTCCAGGCTATTTGAGTGTCTTTGAAGCAGCTGAAGTTGTCTCAATTTGATTTGAAGTAGTCTCAAATTTGTACTAGCTTTCTTATGAGACATCAAATATCTACTCAAAGAAAAAATGTAGAATCATTGAGACAAAATCTGTACTACATATTTTGGGATTGCTTCCTTTGTCTTTTCCTACTTCATGCACCACAAAATCTATTATTTATATCAAAAAACCCTGTGACCCCTGAGATGGCTGCAGGACTGGTACTATTCCAGTAGAATATCTGGGGAAAAGGCCATGAGTTATTTTCTATCTCTTCATAAAGATTATATGTATTAAACACTATAGGGATTTTTAATTTAAGAGATAAGGGAATGGTAGCTTTAAAATCAGCTGAGAGACCTAACAAACATGTAATCCTTGAATAATATGTGATTAAGAGAAAGAACTCAAGAACCACCGGGACAAAGGGGATGAAATGTGGGAGACCTGATTTAGAACAAAGCTGTGATGACGTTCAAATTAGGGATGGAAACCAACTTGATGGCAAAACCTTGACACAGCGCCAGGTAAATCTCATGCCTCAAGTCTCCAGTCCTCTGCCAGGACAAACAAACATGAGTTTTCCCAATTTTTTTGCAGCTTACAGCCAGGAAACCTCTGACACCCTCGCATGCCGGCAGAGCCGGGGCTCCTGCTCCTTCGTGCCCTGCTCTGCTCCTCTGGTTGACATCGGGACCTGCCGTGGTGGGAAGCTAAGATGCTGCAAATGGTAAGAGGAATTTTTTTTCCCCTCCTTTCTGCATCAGAGCCCCTTCTCCAGCCTCCCCCTACAACCTCCAAAAAGTCCCTGCTAATTTCTAGGGTTTGTGTGGGGTGGAAACAAGGCAGAGCATTTGTGGTGTTGAAATATTCCAGAGAAAAAGAGAGACTGTTTACAAGACTGACAGGACAAGGGGCAATGGCTTCAATCTGACAGAGGGTAGATCTGGATTGGATGTCAGGATGAAATTTGTCCCTGTGAGTGTGGGGAGGCTCTGGCACAGGTTGCCCAGAGAAGCTGTGACTGCCCCAACCCTGGAAATGCTCAAGGCCAGGTTGGATGGGGTGTGGAGCAACCTGAGGTAGTGGAAGGTATTCCTGGTATTTTGGAGCATCAGCACCTACAAATGAGTAGCTGTGGTATGTGCTGAAAGGTGACAGCTCCATCCTATATTTTGTTATAGGTGAATATCCCATCCTATATTTTATCTGGGTTGTCTTATGGCCAGAAACACAGGTCCAGCTCACAGGAGTCTCCAGCTGTCCTTACCCTCATGTATTCCCTGATGTCTCCAGCAGTCTGAGGTGTCAAGGTATAATTTATTTGTTTGGTGGATGTGCTAAGCACCTGACTTTTCTCTGCAGGACCCCTAGCTCCTAAATCTGACACCTCACTGACCACTCAGACAAGAGCTCTGGACATCTGAGACATCTCCCATCTTTTGACATCGATGGATCCTGTCCTCAGTGCCTTGAGGAGCCTTTCCCATTGGGGTGGAGGCTCTCAGGAGCACAAGAACATCTGGGGAGGACTTCTTGTCCAATAAAGATATTTGCAGTTTCAATTCTAATAAAAGCAAGTTCTTGTGAAACTGTGTTGCTGATATTTGCTCATGTATGTCAGGGCGGCTTTTGTTATTTTTATTATCTATAAAAATCAGCTTGTAAATGAATTTTATTTAACTGCATTAAGTCCATGTGTCATCACGTCTTGTTAAATTACCGTCTTGCAGTTGTGTGGCAACATTTATATTAATAATTGGAAAAGCATTAGAGCCCATTCCAGCTGCCATTCCAGCCCAGAGCTGGGATTCAGGAGAAAGGCTCAGTCCTCTGCTCCTTTCCAGGGCTGCATCTGCCGGCCCAACCTGAAATATTTGGAATACAGAGAAACTCCAGAGTGGCAGAAAGGCTTGAAACTGCATGAGCCCATTCACAAGATTCTGCTCCTGCTGTCTTTATTTAGTGTAGACCAGTATCATGTCCATAGAATTTAATCTCTCTGGATCTTAAGCTGGCCAAACTGTTTTTCCCTGCACTCCTCTGTCTGGAGGCAATGGGCTGTGTGTCCATCAGCCTGGATTCCCATCACCAAGGCTCATCCCCTCCTTCCCTTCCCCATCCCTAACATTCCCAATGCAAAGGCCACAAGGATTTGGGACAAGGGAGGACTCAAAGTGTCCGTGCTCTCCATGCCAGGAGCTGCTGGATGGCTTTAGGGCTTCCATGGGTGCTCAGCCTGATCAGTTTGTGCCAGCTCTGCACTGGGCTGATCACACTGGGTTTGGAGAGTCACAGAATCCTGCAATGGTTTGGGTGGGAAAGGACCTTTAAGTTCATCCCATTCCACCCCAGCCATGGGCAGGGACACCTTCCACTGTCCCAGGTTGCTCCAAGTCCTGTCCAGACTGGCCTTGAAGTTATTCTTGATCAAATTAATAATGATTAGGACAAGGACAAATTCCTGTCACCACATGGACTTGTTTTCCTCACCTTTTCTTAAATAAATTTACCACAAAGCACATCTCACACTGATTCCAGGTGAGACCCCCAACAAAACCACACAGCAAAAGAATTCCTCACAAGGATAAGGAGGTTATATCTCACAGGGATAAGGATGAAGCACAGATCTTCCAGAGCAAGTTTATTAAAATTAATTGAGATGTATGGACTATGAAATATAAACACCTTAGCTGAGCATTCTGGCATTACTCACATTATTGATGACTCCAAAAGGAAAATAAAATAATAACAATAACAGAATAGCTGTTCTGAGGGACAAAGGAAGAACTTTGCATCCTCTCACAGGCACAGGCTCCTGCATGCTGGTGATCTCACTGGGACAGATGTTGGTTGACACAATAAAATTTCAGCAGAAAAACATTTTTAAAATGAAAAAGATTGGTCTTCCCTGGGTGGATAAAGAATTGCTTTAGAGTTTCTTCAGGTCATTAAGGTTGTTTGTGGAGGAGTTTGTTCTTTTTCTGTTGTTCACGTTGTGGCATATACCTGTATGTGTCAAATGCATATTGCCCAGAATTCCAGGTTTTCCAATGGGATGATGCATCCCTTAAAGTGTCAGAAGCTCTGGTTAGCCCATCTGAGATGTCAGTGGTCACTAATCATACTGCAAAAAAAAAGGGAAGAAACGTTCAGATTTTGTACTTACAACCAGGAAAGGAATGAAATAAAATGCACAGAAGGGATTGAATGAGCACCAAGGGCTGATAGTCCTGAATCCAACTCTTCAGGATATTCAAAATCCTGCTGCTGTTGAATTTTAATAATAAATAGCTTTTCTATTTTAATTAATAATAAATTGATCACACTCTGTGCCTGAAGCTTCCTACTCCTCATGGAATTTCTGGTATGGAAAAGAGTTTCTGCTGCTCATGGCTTTTTTTATCATCTTTTGCTAGTAATATTGAACAAAGTTTAAGTAAGAGCCTCCAAAATTAAAGTTGTGGACAGCATTTTAGAGGGAAAAAGAGAAACAGAAAAAGAAATGTTAGAATCAATGGAGGCAGAGTGTAAATATTATGGGATATTTGTTGCTGCAGTTTCATATTGGAATAAAGATATTGAGTGAACTTTAGGATTCCAGCAAGGAATTTGAGGGGGAAAAGAATAAATTAATCACATAATTAAGGAATTCTTTTCATTTGAAGGGACCTAAAAGACCACCTGGTTCCAAATCCCTACCATGGGCAGGGACACCTTTCACTAGACCAAATATTTTGATTTTGTCTAGAAGAGGAAGTTTATGGAACTAGAAAAAAAAAATCTGGGAGAACAGCATGACTTCCAGTCTGTTCTTCTGACTATGGAACCAGGCAGCCTTTACAAGGTGGAACATGCAGGTTTCCTGTGAGTCTGACCCAAAAATCCCAGGTCTCAGGACAGTGTGCACATCAAGAGATGTTTCCTTTGAAGCCAATACCCTTCACCATGAGCAGCTTGAAGCAGCTAATGGGAACAGCAGCAAAAAGAGTTCATTTCTGGCTAATTAACCCTCTCTGCCAAAGAGGTTTCACTGTGATCCTTCCCACGAGGCACTTGAGCTGCACCATTAATGGTACAGAGGGAAGCAGTGAGGAAATCCTCAGGAAATCCTATATCTGAGTGCTGGAGGAATTTTCCATCTGAAAGGCAGACTAGATGTGCAAAAAATGAGTCATAAATGAGCAACAAACCCCAAGAAATCCCTGGAAATGTTCCAGGCTAGGTTGGACAGGGCTTGGAGCAACTGGATCTTGGATAATGGGGGTGGAACAGGTGACCTTGAAAAGCCCCTTCCAATCCAAGCCCTTCCAATTTTCCATCTAAAGGGCAGACTGGATGTACAAAAATGAGTCATAAATGAGTAATAAACCCCAAGAAATCCCTGGAAATGTTCAAGGCCAGGTTGGACAGGGCTTAGAGTAACTGGATCTTGTTGAAGGTGTCAATGATAATGGGGGTGGAATAGGTGACCTTGAAAGGCTCCTTCCAACCCAAGCCCTTCTGTGGGTGTGTGATCCATCACATCCTGGACTCACCACGGTCCTACAGCAGGGAATTCCCTGCTGGCAGTGTCCAAAGGGTCTCGTGTGGGGTGGGGGGCAGTGTTCCCTGGAACAGACCCCCCCAGCCTGTCTGCACTGCACCTCAGTGCTGGGGGCACGCAGGAAACCTGGCAGAATTAAAAAAAACAACAATGCAGAGTCGTGATTTGCCTTCCCAAAGAAGACCAAGAACAATCCAGGTTATAGCATGGCAGCAATATTGAAGTTTACCTGCAGGCTGGCCACTTCCACACCATTAAATTCCCTTATTTTCCAAATTGGGAGGGTTCAGTGCATCCAATGGACCCATTTGGTGTCTGGTCACTACTAAAAATGTGTCCAGCACACTGGCAGCACTTTGGGCCATAGGCAAAAGGGACTAAACCCCTTTTTATTTCATTTCTAATTCTATATTTCTATTTCTACATTGCTACATTTCTATTTTTACTTCTTCTTATTCCTATTCCTATTCCTATTCCTATTCCTATTCCTATTCCTATTCCTATTCCTATTCCTATTCCTATTCCTATTCCTATTCCTATTCCTATTCCTATTCCTATTCCTATTCCTATTCCTATTCCTATTCCTATTCATTTCCATTCCCATTCCCATTCTTATTCCTATTCTTATTCCTATTCTTCTTAGTTCTGTTTTTATTTCTATTCCTATGTTTTCCATACTCAAAATTTTCCCTCTGCATTTTCTTAGAGTTTGTTTAACTCTTACCTGAAGTGCCCTGGAGCATTAAGAAGAGAACTGCAAAGAAAAAGGAAAAGATCTTCATATCCAAATTCAGTTCCACCAAATACAACAGATGCTAAGAAAAAAACAAAAAGGAGTCATGTATTTAACCTGCATTTGTCATCACCCAGCACAAACACTATTAATGACAAATTAGCTGCATTTTTTAAAGAAAATTGGCATTTATGGAATAGATAAATGTTCTAGAATAAATCTATAGAAATAACAGCTTTTAAGGAAGGATAAATTTGAAAGCATACTGCATAAGATTGATAAAGTGTATTTATGACTATAAATACTGTTATCAATTTTTTAATTTGAGCAACTCTGCTGAGGCTGGCTGGGATGGAGTTAACTTTATTCATGGCTGCCCATGCAATGCAGTGCTTCATGTTCAAAGCAAGTTACTTAATGACTGAAATATCCATTTTATTCCATTAATAACTGAAACCTTTCCAATTTCTTTGAATATAAAGCTTTAACTATTCAAATAATAGTAATTTTTTAGCTTACAAGCCAGTAATTACTCCTTGAAATATCTTTAGAGAAGATCTAAGGAGCCATCTATCCATCCTGGAAGCCCTAAATTGTCTCTCCCCCATCATTTCTCGCTGCAGATTCCAGCTACATTTGGAAAATAATACCAATTAATTTAATAATTAAGAATCACCATCACTGAGTATAATAATCAGCCAAATGCATTACTGAAATACCAAGCACTGCTCATTTCAGATATTCATGGGGATTAATTTAAGCTGCAATATTCTACATCTTGGATGATTAATTTCTTTTTAGAGGAGCAACAAATTTTATCAAAAATGATGGGTTTTTGTCCTCTTTGGTTGAAATCAGTGTGAAAACTGCACCTTTAGCTCACCCAAGAGGATCTGAGGAGAGGGGCCCAGGGGATTCCAGCCCAGGGGATCTTCACAGAGTTCTGTCTCACCCCAGAACAACTGTTTTTATACACAGACCAACTGGCCAAGGACATGGACCTGTCACAGCAATTCCCGGCAGCTGGAATGTCACTTCCCAGCAGCTGCTGGGAGACAGTGACCGCTCGTGAACTCCCTCCCCTTTCCCTGGAACATGAGCTGGCTCTTCCCAAAAATACCTCACATGCCTGGGACACACAGCTTGGGATCCAGGGGGGACCTAAACCCTGCAGGGCTGTCTCTGGAGCCTGGAGATGCATCCACAGCCCTGGAACAGCTGGATTAGGGAAGATCAGATTTTGCAATGACTCTCCTGTGTTCATAGAATTCCAGAATGGTTTGGGTTGGAAGGGACCTTAAAGATCATCCAGTCCCACCCCCTGCCATGGGCAGGGACACCTTCCACTATCCCAGGTTGCTCCAAGCCCCATCCAACCTGGCCTTGGACACTTCCAGGGATCCAGGGGCAGCCACAGCTTCTCTGGGCACCCTGTGCCAGGGGCTCACCACCCTCATAGGGAAGATTCCAATATCCCATCCATCCCTGCCCTCTGGCAGTGGGAAGCCATTCCCTGTGTCCTGTCCCTCCATCCCTTGTCCCCAGTCCCTCTCCAGCTCTCCTGAAGCCCCTTTAGGCTCTGGAAGAAGCTCTGAGCTCTCCCTGGATCCTTCTCTTCCCCAGGTGAACACCCCCAGCTCTCCCAACAGCCCTTGGAGCATCTCTGTGATCTCCTCTGGACTCTCTCCATGTCCTCCTTATGTCGGGGACCCCAGGGACAATGTCACAAGAGCAGATTTCCCTCCCTTGACCTGCTGGTCACTCTTTCACACTCATGGATTTTCCACATCTGTGTTCTGCTTGTCCCACAGAAAATAATTATGTTTGAGTAATTAATTCCAGGGAAGCACCCACTTCCACACAACCTTTCTGATTCCAGATGGCCAAAGGAAACAACTTACACAAAAATATTTTGGTCAAATATGTGCCCTCATAGGATCTGGATTACAGAAACTGATGGCAGCACTGGTTTAACCCGAACCCTGAGAGCACCTGTGAGCCCAGATATTGTGTTTTCATTGTCATACCACCAAGAGACCAAGGAAAAAAAACCAAATTCCTGTACTCCAAAGAGCATTCACCTACACAGGTCTCTCCCAGAAGATGGCAATGAAGAGCTAATGCTGAAATTCCCCTCCAGCAACCTTCTTCAGTGAAGAGTACAGAAATTATTCTGACAGCAGGGTTTTATGGATTTTTTCCATTAATTATACTGATGTCTTTTGATTCCCAGTGCTGCCATGTGAGTGAATGATGTTTTCTGACAGGGCAGAGCCTCCCCCTGCTCTGCTGTGGATTCCTCTGATGGACAAGAAACCAGTCAGTGCTCCCAAAATCATATTGAAAGACTCGAGGAAATGGAATGAAGCTCAGCGGGGGGAGGTTTAGGTCGGATATCAGGAAAAGTTCTTCACCCAGAGGGTGGTTGAGTACTGAACAGGCTCCCCAGAAAAAGACAGCTACTTAAAATCCCATTCCTGCATAATTTAATTGGACTAATGTGCATATTTGCTTTATAATATGGAAGAGCATTTGTTTCTATTATTTGGATTTTGATTTTGTTCTTTAAAAAACCTCACCAAGTGGTGAAATGTAAAGAAGTAGAAATAGACACTGTGAATGTTAACTGTATAAATAAGTTTTTAGAGGCACAGAGCCCTAAACTGAGATTTTGGACTAACCTTCTGAAAAGGAGGTTAAAATAGGATAAAATTATTCTTTCTTGCTGTTTTTCCACTTTGTGCATGTGCCACCTGCCCAAAGTGGAACAAAACATATCCAAGCTCAAATATCAGGGTTTGGATAAGATCTTTAACTAATTAATTTTATCTGTTCTTATGATTGATGGTAAACTTCCTTTAAATATCTTAAATACTATAATTTAACTCTTATTTTAATTCCAACATACTGTTAATGACTCAAAACATTGTTTTGGCTACTCATGTTTACAAAACTGATACATTTCACCTGTGTCTTGGCAGTTAAACACATGCAATTAAAGAATGAATATTGCAAATCAATTAATATTGCATCCTGAAAGCATTTTGATCACTAAATGTGTTAATCAGTTCCCCTTTCCTGGGGTACTGCAAAGGATATTGTGTGGATCCCCAAAATTATATTCCCCAAGCATAAATATATATTTGCTTGCCTGTGCATATAATCTATAAATAATCCAAGAGAAACAAAGGCTGAATTTACTCAAATGATTTATATTTTATCTTTGCTGAGGAATATGCAAATAGAGAAGAATAATCCAGACCTTCTAACCTGTAATTTACTCAGGAATAGTCAGGATATTAATTTCAGTAATTGTTTATTTAAACATAGAGAAATTCTATAATTATATTTCTTACTCTCCTGTTTCTCTATTTCCCTCCTAGCAAATCCACACTAATGTAGATATATTTATATATTAAATATTGTTAAAACGAATATGTGGAAGGACTCTTCTAAATCCCAGTTGATTTTTGATCTCTCAGCACACCACAGACTTTGTTCCCAGTGAACACCCAGGTCTCAGTTCCTTTGCCCACACTTAGCCAAGTTCTGCCTGAGATGTCCCTGTGTCCCATCCCTCCTCCCTGGCTTGCTCTGCTCTCTGCTGACCCTTTTCCACCAGTCCCAGGAGATCTCAGCCAGCCCTAAATCACCCTAGGAAGGCCACTGAGTTAAACCCTGTGTGTCCATGTGTCACCTCAGCTTACCTGTGACAATGGGATGTCCCCAGACACTTGGAGCAATGAGGATCCTTCACCTTCTCTCTGCCATCCTCTTCCTCCAGCGTCCTCCGTGCAAATGACAGGAAGGATGACAGACCTTTGGTACAATTGCCCAATATTTGTCCTCACAGCACCTCCACACTTGGCAAAAACTGGCATGAAATCCATGGGGGAACAGCCCTGCTGTCCATCCACTGACCTTGGACAACCCTGTGGAAAACTGCCCAGACCTGCCCTGGCCAAACCCTGCCTGGAAATCCCATCTGCTGCTGGGTATTTTGAGCAGAGAGGTGGAGTGAGCTGCCCCTGATCCCTTTGGGAATTGCACCTCTCCCACAACAAAGAATCCCCCAGTTCAGGGAAGGAACAAGCAAACTGGGTTTGCCAGCTGCTTCCAAAACTCTGGAAACGTGAGGATAAAAATGCTGCTTGGAGAGCCAGAGAGCAGAAATTGAGCTTTACATCTCTAAAGCATCAGTAATATTTATCTGTGTTTCCCTGACTGCATTGTAAAGCTGTAATTTATCCCATATAGACTTGGCCCATCTGGGAGCAAACCCTAGATTTTGCTAACCTGAAAGTGGACATTTGAACTTGTTTTTCATTCAGGATACTTGAGCAGCTGTAAAGCTGATGTACCTCGAGGAAGATATTCCCAGCACTGAGATTTTTTAAAATCCACATAGATTTCCACAGCCCACTCCTGTCCTCTTCCTTAGGCGATTTTGAGATCCCTCCTAGACATCAAGGCTTCTGGTTTCACTGGCTCCTTGGCCCAGAAGATCTGTAAAGCACCACAGCAGTCACCAGGGGAAGCTGGTGCCATTACCAGTGATTATTTTCAGAGAAGGAGAGGAAATTTTTCCCTGTCAGGGTGGTGAAGCCCTGGCACAGGTTACCTAGAGAGGCTGTGGCTGCCCCTGGATCCCTGGAGGTGTTCAAGGCTGGGATGGACAGGGCTCTGAGCAACCTCGGGCAGTGGAAGGCGTCCCTGCCATGGCAGGAGGTTGGAAGTAGATGGTCTTTAATGTCCATTCCAACTCAAATCATTCTGTATATCTTTGATTTTCTAAAATCAAAACCATCTTTTAGGGGGAAGAAGAACGGGGAAAGGCAGATAATTTACCTTTTTTGTCTGTTTTCTTCTGGGATTCTGGTTTGATAGAAAAATATTCCTTGGCTTGGCATTTTCACTGTATACATATGTCAGAGATTCAGGTTTCATCCAGGTGTGAGGTGTAACCATGATGTTAGCAGGACTTTGGTGATATCACGTTCACAGAAGGAAAACCTGATAACCAAGGAGCTCTTTAAGGTCCCTTCCAGCCCAAACCATTCTGGGATTCTACAATCCTGAGGAGCCCTCAGGATCAGAAGGAGCACTCACTGCATGTTCCAGGTATTTTACATCACCCTGTGGTCTAACGTGCATTACACAAACTTGGATGGTCTGAGATGGGTTGCACAAAGACCAGGGGCTCTGTGGTCAAAGCAGTCTCAAAGAGGGCCTTCCTTTCTCATTGGATAAAACAAAATACAGTCTGGAAAAGGCTTTTTTAAAAATTTTCATTGGCCAATGGCTGCACTGGCTCATCCCCAACCCTTTATAGGCGTGTTTGGGTCTGGTGCATGCACAGGAGAACAGAAGCAGCAGTGATCCTCCACCTTTTTCTCAGGTAACTCTGCCTGGTTCTGGAGAGCCACCCTCACCTCTCCATCTTTACAAACCTCTTTTCCTTGCATCAATCTCAAGTTTCTGCTTTGAATAACCCCTTCCCTCTCTTTACTCCAGCAAGTGTCTCCTGTGTGTACATGTTCTGTAGAACCATGGGTTGGCTCCTTGCAGGGCTTCCAGAAGGATGCTGGGTTTGCTGATATCCAACAGGAACAGAGACCTGAGAACCTTCCCTTGAGACATCAGGGGCAGAATTATCTGTTTGACTGCAGAAACAGACACCCAGCCAGCACAGCAGCTGAGCTTTGCATTTTGAACCACATATCTCGCCTGAATGCAGTAGCATGTTGAACGAGTTGCTACTTTAATTAATACCGAAAAGATAGATGTCTTTTTTTAGACTTTCCTAAGGATTAAGATTCTCTGAACTCTTTGTGTACTTCAATATGTGGAAGGGGGATAATTTGTGAGTCTGTGCTGGTACCAGAGTAACCCACCTGGTGCTGAAGAGATCTGGGATATCTTTTTTTCACAGCAGTAAAAACAAAAGAAGAAAAAAAGGAAAACCATCACCAAAACACCATAGAATCTCAGAATGACTTAGGTGTTGAGCTAATGCGGGAATTTCTAGTCTGAATTTGTGCTTAAAGTGGAACTAATTAGGTCAGGATGTTTAGAGATGCACTCCTTGAAATTGCTAGTATCAAAGGATGAGGTTTTCACTCTGTTTTTTGTCCAAATCCACTGGACAAAGATTTTATCTGTGGTGTCTCCAGGCACATTTTTTAAACAGTTCCTCATCTCCTAGTCAGGGGGAATCCTCTGTCCAGTGTTGTTCAACCTTGTGCTCTCTGCTCAGTGCAGGTGAAGAATTCTCATCCCAGCTGTGGCCATGAGGATCCTTCACATGCTCCTGGTTGTCCTCTCCCTGCTGCTCCAAGGGGCTGCAGGTAAGGAGTGAGGGGAGGGAAGAAGGAGACTGCATTAACTTTTGACCTCTTTCATGGTAAATGACTCTCCTCTTTGTGCAGGACAAGCGTTTCCTAGGCTAGATAATTCTTGTTTGACCCAAAACGGACGCTGCTTCCCAGGGATTTGTCGCCGCCCGTATTACTGGATTGGAACGTGCAGAAATGGATTTTCTTGCTGCAGAAAGTGAGTAGAAATGCAGGGATCTCTGTGGGAATGGCTCATATCCTCATTATTTTTCCCCAGAGGCAGAGCTCCTGCCACCTGTCTCACTTCTCTGGTGCCAAACCTGCTGGCACAGAGGGGGAATTCACATCCCATGGCAGCCTCTGCTCTGCTGTCATAAGGAGAATATCTCTGCAGAAAACCTACAGGTGGGTAGCCTGAGACTCTCTCGTCTTCATGCAGGGGGTGGAGTAGCTGAAGAGTCCCTGGATTAACCTTGAAAATCCTTCCTGCTTCTCCTGAATGGCTGCTGGGAATCACCCTGATCCCATCACTGCTAGCGGCACCAGTTCCTGCTGCAATGAAAAGCTGTCACAACCTTCCCTTGCAGTGAAAGCAAACATCACAAAACGACCCAGGCAACACTGTGGAAACTATTTCTTTCCTCTCCTTTAATAAAATCAGTTATGGTGGCACTCATGTGGTTGAACCTCGGGTGATTCTTTGTAGGGAAGGAGGGAAACATATTCCCTGTGAGAGTGGGGAGGCCCTGGCACAGGGTGCCCAGAGAAGCTGTGGCTGCCCCTGGATCCCTGGAAGTGTCCAAGGCCAGGCTGGATGGGGCTTGGAGCAATCTGGGATAGTGGAAGGTGTCCTTGATCTTGGTAAGGGGGGGGCGGGTTGAGATGATTTTTAAGGTCTCTTCCAACCCAGACCATTCTGCAATTCTACAAATAAGGAGCCCTCAGTACCAAAAGGAGCAGGAAATTTTGCTTCTGAGTGGACCTTATGCAAAGGAAAACTGGGAACATTTCGAATCACATCAGCAACACAAAACAGGAAAAAAATGTAAAAAAAAACCAGAAAGAGAGTAAAAAAATATATTCCCAGGAGTTACGGATGTTCAACATAGTGATTTGGTTTTCATCTCTTCAAAAACAGTTGCTGAACAGTCACACAAAAGTGCCCAGTGGAATATGTTACCAGACTCAGATGGTTTGGACTCCTAATGACTTTCTGGGTGGGTTTGGAGAGGTGACAACATATTTTAAAAAACCTTCTGAAGAGCCAATTGTGGCTCTGTGAGAGGCAGAGTTGCCACTTGTGTTTTTCTGCAGAATGAGTGTTCATGGCTCTTATTGCAAAACACCTCCCCCTGCAATGTTTCTGGGTTTCTTCCATCCCTACTGTTACTTCTATGTTTTATTTCTAACAATTTTATTGCAAGTGCATATTAAAAGTCCATAGAACAGTCTCTCTCCATTACCCATAAAGGAAAAGAAATGAAAATAGTTTGTACTTTGATATTTCCTTTCAGGACATCTGAAATTTGGTGAGATTACTCATGCCATTTTTCTCTAGAAATTTTGATTCAGTTTACAGAAGTTCTTTGAATTTAAGAAACTTTGGGGTACCTGGCCTGTGCCAAGGAGCTTTGATCACACACATCACATCACTGCCAGTCACACTGTGGTTCTCAAAAGAGAAAAGGGACTCTGCCCATGTACCCCAGTATCTTTAATTAGCTGTCAGGTCAAAAGATAGAGCCAGAATTGTTCATGCAGATGTTAATCTCATCATTTGCTCAAGATAACTGCATCATCATTAAAGTACTGAGCTTGATTAAATACATTTTGTGTACAGTTTGAAGCACTTTAACACCACTGAAAGACATCCCTAATATCTCCTTTTTTATTTTCAAGAGAAAACTTCAAGGAGCAGAGTTTGAGGTTCTCCTTTTTGGTCCTAATTGCCTCATCTTCTGTGCTAGATACAAACTCCTTAAATGGAGATAAGATCCTGGTAAAATTAATCAAATATCTTGATTTTAAGAAGGTGAAAGACATATCTTCTCCAGACACTTTGCAGCCTCCTATGAGGACATTTCCCTCTGGAGTATATCCCACCTGCATCAGGCACAGCAGGTCCTCAGCACTGAATTATTACACAAAATGTTGACCCTGGCATAATAATTGAAAGTGTCTGATTGTCTCTTGCTCAGAAGAACAGGAGCTGCAGGTGGGGATGGAAAAATTGCCCAACCTAAGAGCCACAACCCAAAATCTTCCTGAGTTCTGCCAAAGGGGCTCCACCCCTCCTCTGCTTCTCCCTTCCCCTTGTCCAGGCAGAAGTTTTTTGATGGACTGGATGGGATTGTGACTATGTGAAATTTATATTAAACAGGGCCAAGGATGCTCAGTGTTAAAGCCCTTGACAGTACTCGCACATAGGATCATACAGACAACAAAAATTTATGATGCACCTTTTTCCTTGAGGAATTGGGTTGGGTAAGAGTAACAGTTGGCAAGTTAACCACAAACGCTTGGCAAGAGGTGAGGCAACTGTAACTTTTGCAATTTTATTCCCTCCATTTTTCAGTTTTATGGCCAGACTTTGGCAGAGACACCAGAAATTCAATTACCATTTTTTCCTACTGCAGAAACAGTTCACATACAAAATTATCTAGAGAATAAAAAGCTGTGTCAGGGTATGTTTGTAAGGGAAATGGTTTGTAGTCATGTTTTCATGTGCATAGAGATAATTTCTGTACTTGGACAGGGCTCTGAGCTAGTTCTGGGCTGACCTGATCTAGTTGAAGATGACCCTGCTCATTGCAGAGGGCTTGGACTTATTCAGCTTTCAAAAGTCCCTTCCAATTCAGACTATTCTATGGTTCTACTTAAGAACTTAATATAAAAGTAATTAAAAAGTTACATGACTACGAAACAAAGTGCCAGTCAGCAATGAAAGTATTTCAGTTTAATTTTGGTACTAAAGGTTCTGTAAAACATGGTGTCATTTGCAGAGGTCTTGGTCAATTAGAAACACCAATCATTCAAATTAACTAATGTATCATTACCTATTACAACACACTTCACATATCATGTTAAAATACTGTATGAACAATATTTGTTTGTTGAGTGAAGGGAAGTTTAAAGTAAAATATGACCAGAAAAATATTAAATATCTTAGAGTCATAGAAACATAGCATAGTTTGGATTCTAAGGGACCTTAAAGACTGTTTCATTACAACTTCCCCAGCATAGACAGAGACACCTTCCACTATCTCAGGTTGCTGCAGGCTCCATGCAGCCTGGTTTTGAACACTTCCAGGGATAGGGGAGCCACAGCTTCTCTGGGAAACCTGTGCCAGGGTCTCATAGACCTCACAGGGAAGAATTGCTTCTTAACATCTAATGCAAACCTGCCTTTTGTCAGTTTAAAACCCTTTCCCCTTGTCTTGTCACTGTCTGCCCATATAAAAAGTCCCTCTCTCTCCTTTTCATAATCCCCCTTTAGATACTAAGATGGAGTTTAAGGTCTCCCCAGAGTCTTCTCCTTTCCAGGCTGGACACCCCCAGCTCTCTCCAGCTCTTTACAGGAGATGCTCCATCCATGCAGGAATTGGGTCCTATTTCCAATGGCAGAAGAAGCAGAGGTCAACAGCTGGCAGGCTGAGAGAAGACAAGCCAAAACTGAGTGTTCATCTAAGGCATAATGTGGTTTTGGAATGATCAACTGAAGGCCCTGTGGAAGACAGAAGCACCAAAAAAATCAACCAGAGTCCTGGAAAAAAACTCAAGCAGGAGTTTTGGGGCCTGAGGGTCTAAAGACATCTTCTGGCACTGGATTTGCCTAAATTTACATATTTCCCATCAGCTGGAAGGGTGTGCAGGGACATAACCATGATGTATTCACTTCATTTTGGTACATTTTGTTTCACTCAGTCATCTTCAGTGGACACTGGCCAGGAAGGGAATGACATTTATTTTTAGTTCCATATATCCATTCTATGTTCTGCATTTATGGAACAGAAAATCAAATGGGATTGCAGGGAACACAGAGATGCTTTGTATTGCAAGGTTTTAAGTTGCTCCTAAGCAGAGACAGTTCAACCTCCATCCCAAGATGCTTGACACATACCACGGTGGGTTAACGTTTCTTACACAAACTGGAGTGTCACAAGAGGTATTGCACAAAAAACATGGGATTTTCCAGGAAAAAGCTTAAACAGGTTAGGAGAGAAACCATATTTTATCATTGGGAAATGAAAAGAAGCTGGTTTCTGGTTGGATTAGATGCCACCAGAAAAAAAAAAAAAGAGCAATTTCTGGATTGGTTCAATGAATGGCTGAGAAGAAAACGTACTTGTCAGCCTCTTTTGGGACTCACCTTATAAAGGAGTATCCCAGTCCCAGAGCCAAAATCTTCAGGAGGGAAGGGACCACCAGCAAGTCTTGCTTGGCTTCAGGGTTCACTTGATACCTGGTAATGTCTCAATTCTTTTCTTTCAATGTCAGCTTTTGTGTTTTCCTCAAAAATCCAACTCCAAAACAAGCTCCCAAACCTCTGTGCTATTAACTTTAATTTGTATGTAACTAAAAAAGGTAAACCTAAGATTTCAGAATATTGGACCTGTTGAATAATTAATTTGAATATATGCTAATACCTAGAATGCTTTAATAAAAATTCTCTGCTTCTTAAATCCTAGGAAAAAAAAAAATGTTTGATTGGTTCAGGTTACTTTAGAGAGGTCTAGAGAGAAATTGGTGACTTCTCAGTGGAAATCTACATGTCTATATCTGTATATTTCCATTAAATATATAGCCTTGGAATATAAACATATTATAAATAGTTATATAATATTTTCATAATGCATAATAGGTATAAAATGATATAATATTTATATATTTTAAGATATACTTTTTATTTTTTATATACTATATATTTTATTTGTGTCTCTATGCTAAAACCCTTATTTCATTTTCAGAATTGTTCACTTTGTCTCCTTATTTCTCCTGATATTTTCAATTCTATAGAAACTTGTGTAAACTTCTAATACTAACTTTGAAACAGCTGTGGGTCACCCTCTATCAATTCTGTTTCCAACAATAGGACATTTCAGCACAATCTCATTTCCATTCCTTTCTTGAGAGACCATCATTTGTGACAGAACATTCCTAATGCCAGGATAAGAAACTGCCACTTCTTTATCCATAAGCACCTTTCTAGGCTATCTTATCCTATAAAGATAATGCTAATATTAGTTTAAACTCTTGCAATGAAGGTATCATGTTTGCTTTTAAAATTTTCTTTTCAAATAAGAGTTGATTTGATTGTACTTTTCCATTCTAGAACCTCTGCCTGTAGATCAAGACTGGAGATGTTGATAAACTGATAAATTTAAACATCAATAAATTTAAACATTACAAAATGAACTTTTTTTTTCCCCCTGAAGTCTGTAATTTTTACAGCATTATCGCCTAGTTTTGCTTTATGTTGTTTATTTACTACACAAAACCATTTAGCTAAAAATAAAGTTATGGAAGTATTCAAGACCAGACTGGATGGGACTTTGAACAACCTGGTCCAGTGAAGGTGTCTCAGCCTCGGGGGTTGGAACAAGATGAGCTTCAAGGTTCCTTCCAATCCAAACCATTCTGGGATGCCATGATTCTGTTCTGGCTAAGGACTATTTGCAAAATGGAAAAGAAACCTGAGCAACCAAACTATTAAAGTAACTTAATGATCACATGCTCTGAAAACATTTTGCCCCACACAGTAGTCAGGATTTCCTATGGGTTTTATTGATTATTTTTGAAAGCTTGAAGATAAAATGAATATAAATGTGATTTTTATGAGCACAGTGTTTGTGTAGTTCAGGAGACTGCAGATCCCAGGAACTGTCTCTCTTACATCTTTCTTGGTCCTTTTCCCAACAGTGCCACAGCAAAGCCTCAGCCATGAAGATCCTTTACCTTCTCTTTTCTGTCCTTTTCTTGGTGCTCCAGGCTTCTCCAGGTAAGGTGGGAAAGAGATGCTAGAGAGGGATTTTTGTTGCACCTGAAGAAAAATTCCCAGCACGTTTTAACCACTTCTGTTTCAAATTGCTAGAAGCCGGTCGGGAATTAATCAAGGGGGAGGAAATATTCTGTTCTTGTTGCAGGTTTGTCTTTGCCCCGGAGGGAAATGCTTTTCTGTAGAGGAGGGAGCTGCCACTTTGGAGGGTGCCCTTTCCACCTGGTCAAAGTTGGAAGCTGCTTTGGGTTCCGCTCCTGCTGCAAACAGTGAGTTTGGGGTTCACCAAGGCTCATCTGCAGGATGAGCAGAGAAATAGGAAATATCCTGCCTGTCTCCTAAACCCTGAGGTGTTCCTGATTATTTAAATTAGGTATAAGGGGGGGAAAAAAAAGCTATGATGCCATGAGGACAGTCAAGTGTTCTGTGTTGACTCAAGTGTTGCATGTTTCAAAGAAGCATTTGGACATATCTCAGGCACCTCAGGGTGAGGTTTTTGTTGTAAAATTTGTTGGAAAATTAAACTATCATATGAAAAACAGCCTTCTATTTTCACTCAGTAACAAATCCACTCACTCCAGAATCTAGAGATATCAATTTAATTCCCTGCTTTTCCTGAAACAATAGAGAAACAGTCTCCTACTCGCAGGTATGATTGCATAGAGTTGTCCCCACATGACTAAAAATGACATGAACTATTTTGGGAAGAATTTGTGTCCAGGGGGACAAAAAGCATAGGCTGAGAGTGAGTAGGGAGGGAATATAAGCAGAAAGAAAATCTGAATATTCTTTTTTCCTTTGTGCAGGCCATGGAACGTAAGAAATGTTGATGAGCCATTCATTGAAGACCAATGAAAATTTCTTCTAAGCCTACAAATTTGCTTGGAATCTCCTTACTCCTAAACCCACTGGATCCTGCTGCAAAGCCTCACACTCCTTTCATTGCCAATGCAAAAGGCTTTATGAAATAGAGTAAATCCAAATATGTTCTGCATTGCTTCCCCTCATTCTAAATAAATTGTTGTTGCTTAACATTAGTCACTGAAACATGCACTGAAACTTGGGTCATGATTCTGCCTGGGGTTTGACACACAAACCTCAGAGGGCAACAATTTATGGTGCAAACTGCTCCTTAATTCGAGGTTTTCTGAGCCATACAGCTCTGCAGGTCTACACAGACCTTAACCCACAGTGCTAAGAGAAAGGCTGGCTAAAAAAACTCAGCTCACCTTTGTGGGAATGTGTTCAGGTGCCAAAATCCCTTATTTCTTACTGTGTTTAAATATTTTCTTGGGAAAACAGGAATGGTTAAAACCCCTCATTGCCCACCTGGAGACCCTGAGCCCACTGTGACCCTCCTTGCCACAGACCCTGCTGGGAGCTGTGCTGCTCCACACCCCATCCCACCTCATCATCCCACAGGGAGGGACGCTCTTGTCCCCATGAGCACTTGGGATGATCCCATGGGGACATCCCAAGGAGACCTTCGTTGACCTTGGAGGAAAACAGATCTCCCAGGGGAGCTGTGCAGGTGCCCCTCAAGGTGACATCACAAAGGAGTCCATGAACCAGATGGGTAACTCCGGTGGCCCTGCAGGGTGGGACCTGGGGGTCTCATCCTCTCCACTCACCTGGACACAACTTGAAGTTATAACGACTTCCCTCTGCAAAGGCTGACCTCACCCTGGCTGGAAAATGCCTCCATGATCATGGTCCCTGAATGTGTGTTCACAACAAGTGGCTCTGGTTCTAATGATAAAGATTTCTCTGTCCAAGGATGCCACCCTGGCCAATTTCAAATTTCCAGCTGGGTATGAAACACTTGGCAGAGATGCCAGGCTATTGATTATTGGCATTTGCTTCCATCCTGTTTCACTGGGTAATTTCATCCACCTCTCACTTCCTATGAAGATGCCCCTATCCTGCAACTGCCTTTCTCCAAAACACAGGACATCATTAATGAAATATTTCAGATTTGCCTCAGGGCAATGGCTTGGCAGCAAAACTCTGCCCAGTGATGGAGTTACGGAGCAGAAGGCTCAAAAGAGTTTTTAATTTTCTGCCTTTCTCAAAAAGCAGACTCATACACACCAAGACATAACCCACATAGATTCAGTTACTGGGGAGTGTCCAGCCAGGAGAAGAGAAGGGGTTGGAGAGACCTCAGAGACCCATGCAGTGACTCAAGGAGATCCAAAAGAGCTGGAGAGGGATTTTTGGGCCAGGGCCTGGAGTGACAGGACAAGGGAGAATGCCTTCAAACTGAGAGAGGACAGGGTTACACTGGATATTAGGAAGAAATTCTTGGCTCTGAGGGTGGTGAAGCCTGGCACAGGTTAACCACAGCAGCTGGGACTACTCTATCACAGGAAGTGTTCAAGGCTAAACTACACATGGCTTGGAGCAACCTGGAATAGTGAAAGGAGACCTGACCCATGGCAGGAGGTAGATTGGGATGACCTTCCCAGTGGCTTCCAACCCAAACCAGCCCAGGATGAATCTCTAAAAGAAGGATTCTGCTTCCCCAGGGCTGCACTGGTGCCTGTGGCTGCACCCACCAGTTCCTGTGCCCATCCCAAGGATTTCCCAGCTGGCCCCACAGCCCGTTGCCGCTGTGCCACGGGTGTCACAAGAGCTGTTGCATGGGGACAACGGTGACATTGATTGCCACAGCCCCAGGAGGCCCCTCAGCCTCTGCCCCTGCAGCAGGGAGGGACCAGGGGCAGCCCCAGCACCCCCACACACACGGGGCACTCCCAGCTTAGCCCAGGGCTCTGGTGTCAGCAGCAGGAAGGGTCTGTCCCACCCCCTGGGAACAGGACAAAACCAGCGTGTGTGGGGCACAGGGACACTCCCCGAGCTGGGCTCTTCACACAAGTGATTCCAGGTTGGTTTGCTACAGACCATTGCTGCCTTGCTGGGCTCTGAACCAGCACCTTTCTCACGTGAGTCACTGGGGAGTCACTTGCAGCCCAACAAGACACTTCCTTGGCCTCTTGCTCCTTCCTGGGTCAGTGCTGCACAGGGATGGGGAATGGGCTTGCTGGGAATCCTGGCAATAATCTGGAGTTGAGGATGGATGCTTGCAAGTTGAGCTGGGAAAACTTTCCTGACTTCAGGGGATTTTGCAGGGTATTTGGGTAACCAGCTTTGGGATGGCTTGGGAGATGGAGGGCATTGGATAAGATTTCATTTAGCTTGGCATGTCCAGGCACAAAGGTCCCCCTGAATCCTTGACCCTGCTTTGTTTCTTGCTGTGTCCCCTGTGCAGCCCCGAGAAGACCCAGGACAGGCACCAGCCATGCGCATCCTCTACCTGCTCTTCCCCTTGCTCCTGCTGCTGGTGCACAGAGCTGCAGGTGAGAGGGACACAGGGGAGATGGCTGAGGGTGAACCCCCATCACTGGGGTTTGCAGCTGCTGGTAAGTGACCACAATTCTCAGGTGGTTCTAACATTTGGCAGGGATTTGCTGTGAGGAATGTCTGGGCAGCAGAGGATCCAGCTCAGCAACTCCAGTAGCTCATGCTGGCCTTTCCCTCTGTCTTTCCCCACATGCACACGTTGCTGTAGAAAAAACGAACTGTGACTGGAGAATTTAAGGTGTTGGGTTTGGTGTTGAGTTCCCATACAGGACTGGGACTCAGAGCCAGCAGCAATTCCTCTGGAACCAGACACATTTTTGACAGTTATTCCACATCACTTTGACCTCTTTCCTTTTTGTGCAGGATCCTCCTTGCGTCCAAAAACTAAGGAGCAATGTGAGCGAGAAAAGGGATATTGCAGACGTCTGAAGTGCTCTTTCCCTTATGTCATCGCAGGAAGATGTTCCAGGTTTCACTATTGCTGCAAAAGGTAAGTTTTGGGATTACAAAAGCTGCTGTCATGGCAGAAGGAGTAGCTAAAGGCTGAGTAGCTAAAGGCTCAGCGTCCTTCAGGCTCCAAGGCAGAGCTGAGGGGAGGGAAGGGAAGGTGTTTGGAGCTGCCCTGGGAGTGGGGCTGCAGCAGCCCCAGGTCAGCCAGGGGCACCCCAGTCTCCTGCAGTCCCCAGGGCCTCATTCAGGCTCTGCAGAGGATTCATCCAGGCCACCAAAGAGAGAAACTTCCCTGTTCTTGGGCAACACTCAGGACATGATCCAAGTGTTGCTGCACCTGCACACACCTGGAGCCAGGGCTGCCAACACTGACCTGAGCACTGCACCTCTGCAGGCAGGGAAAGATAAAACAGATGATGGTCTTGTTTCCTTTCTTTCTGCAGAATGTTGTATTGACACCCTGAAATTCCTGTGAAGAAGATGGCATTGGCTTCTGTCTGCTGGCCCCATGTCCTGCTGTCCCCTGCCCTCCGTGCCTGTGCCGTGCCCAGCTGGGCTGACAGCAGCAGTGGCAGCTGCTCCTGCTGGGTGCTGCTGGGCTGGAGCCCTGTGCTGCCAGCCCCGCTGTCTTTGGGGCAGGGGCTGCTTTTCCCGGCTTCAATAAAGACGAGCACTTTGGCATTGCAGGGCTGGGCCGTGTGTGTGTGTCCTGCTGCTGCAGGGCTGCTGTGCCTGCTGCCTCTGGGGCTGGCACTGCCTTGGTGGCAGCAGAAGGCGCTGGGGATGGTGCTGGGGCTGAGCAGTGGCTGTGTCCCTGCGGATGCTCCTGCCTGGCCGTGCTTTGGGGACGCTGAGCCTGGCACTGCCTGCTGGGCTGGGCTGCCTGGGCTGCCTGTGCTGCAGCTGCCCTCTGGATGCTCCCTCTGGGGCAAAGGGAACACTGTCCTGTTGATTATAGGTCCAGATAGATTCTTTTCTCAGAAACCTACTCTCATGTCAGAAAGACATGGACTAGGAACTCTGGACTCTGAGGCAAAACCTCATCCCTAAACTAGCCACAGCTTTGTTACATGGTCCCAGCTCCTCTGCCAGCTGCAAAACCTGCAGCAGGAGCCAGAATTTGTGGAATAGTATTGAGGAATTTCAGGGAGCATGGCAGTCACACAGAACTCACATGTGATTCATGAGCTTGATAGGGACAAAATTAATACCGGAAACAAAATGTTTGCTTTGTCTTATTTCATCTGCATTATGTCTGTATGGAATCCTCAGTATCCACAGCACACCTTCACTGGAGCTTCACTTAAACCCTCAATTTTTTCATACATTCAGTTCGTTATTATCTTTCCTTGCAGCATCAGGAAGAGGAGAGCTCTGAGGCCAGGCTGGAGTCAGGGTAGCCCAAAAGTTCCTGTTCCCGTTCCTCCCCTTGCACCAGAGAAAAGGAGGCTTCAGTTTCCTCTTCTGACACCTCTGAGAAGGATTCCCAGCCCAGGGTCTTGTGGCATCCTTGTCACGATCCACCAACACAGGGCAAGAGGTCGTGATGGTTCGTTTGATCTCAGAGGTGCAAACAGGCAAACAATAGCGGGGACAAATCAGTTTATTCACAGCAATGCATTTTTATTGAATGCTAAGAACTCAGTTGAGATAGAGGGGAGAGATATAGGAAACAGAGTATAGATAGAGAAAAAGAGAGGAATGAGGAAATAGCTACCAACAGATGAGACAGATGTCCTCATGGGCCAGCCAATGGACAGGTCTTCATCCTTGGGGAGGTCTCAAAGGTCTTCTCCAGTGGGTTACTCTTTTATAGTTTTTTTCTAAAGGGAGTGGCTTCTGGCCAAGAAGTGGGGAGATTTATGGACCATTGTGAGGTGCTCCAAGAAACAAGTGCAGACATGCAGTACATGCAGGCTTCAGCTGGTGCCATGACAGCACAGTCCAGTGAGCACACCTGCAAGGAGTCACTTGGCAAGCACCCACCTCAGTCAGGCCAGGAAACCATTGACCAGAGTCAGCCTGGGTGGGGGTCCTGGGGGTCTTCTTGCGATGGTCGTGAGGCAAAAAAAATGAGGAAAACTTCAGACTGACCCTTACACCACCCCATGACTCACAATCGTTGTCAAGAGAGCTCCTCTGTAGAGTTGTTGTGAAGTCTTCAGGACTCATCCAAGTTGGTCGCATATCCCGGAAAACAGAGACAGAGTCAGACAGAATAGAAAAATAGGAAAAAAAATAAGGGAGAGGAAAAGGAAAAGGAAAAGGAAAAGAAAAAGGAAAAGGAAAAGGAAAAGGAAAAGGAAAAGGAAAAGGAAAAGGAAAAGGAAAAGGAAAAGGAAAAGGAAAAGGAAAAGGAAAAGGAAAAGGAAAAGGAAAAGGAAAAGGAAAAGGAAAAGGAAAAGGAAAGGAAAAGGAAAAAGAAAAGGAAATGGAAAGGAAAAGGAAAAGGGTAAGGAAAAGGAAAAAGGAAAAGGAAAAGGAAAAGGAAAAGGGAAAAGGAAAAGGAAAAGGAAAAGGAAAAGGAAAAGGAAAAGGAAAATGGAAAGGGAAGGGAAAAGGAAAAGGAAAAGGAAAAAGGAAAAAGGAAAAGGAAAAGGAAAAGGAAAAGGAAAAAGAAAAGGAAAAGGAAAAGGAAAAAGGAAAAGGAAAAAGGAAAAGGAAAAAGGAAAAGGAAATGGAAATAGAAAAGGAAAAGGAAATGGAAATGGAAAAGGAAAAGGGTAAGGAAAAGGAAAAGGAAAAGGAAAAGGAAAAGGAAAAGGAAAAAGGAAAAGGAAAAAGGAAAAGGAAAAAGGAAAAGGAAAAGGAAAAGGAAAAGGAAAAGGAAAAGGAAAAGGAAAAGGAAAAGGGAAAAGGAGGGTGAGAGATACAACAAAACAAAACCAATACTCAATTCTCAATTAAAATATACATTCAATTTTGATTACAAATAAACAAACAATTTTTTTTTCAGTTTTTTTATTAAAACACACATACAAAAAAGTAAATTTTTCATTTTTAATTACAAAAAGAATAAATTATTTTAATTCCAAAAAATACCTCATAATTAAAAATAAGCAATTTCAGTCAATATCACTGTTTATGTTATTTTTAAATACCTGTGTAGTTTGTCTTGTGCCAATAACCTTAGGGATGTCAACAGTTACCAATCTGGGTACATCCACTACAGATGCCAATTGTGCTAACCATTTTATCAGTCTCCAATTCATGATTTATAGGATTGCTGATAAAACAAAACCAATTAAAACCAAAATCAAGAGAACAATAATGGGATGACACATTTTGTTCAGGACACCTGTAGCAGTAGGTGACCATCCAAAGACAATATCCCACCACCTTTGTTAGACATCTTTCTTTACTCACAATGTATTTCTTTCACATTGTTATTAACAGTTCCTAAGGCTTTTTGTCCATTTTTCTTGATCCTCTCCAAAATTTCAATTAGATCTTGGTGGAGCAACAATTGCTTCACCAAAGAGAGGTTCAATCCAATGGGAGTGGGCAATAGATGGTGGATCAATGTGTGATTTGACTGCAAAAGGTGGTAAGAAGAAACTGGAGCTACACAGGAAAAGTCATATCCTGAAATCCTGGTAAAGTTACAAACACAAAGATTTGAATGATTTTTAGTATTCCACTACTAAATTTTCCATGAACACACTATCATAAGCAGTTCTAAAGCATGCACATCCATTGCCTATATACACCAGTATTGTTTTAGGAATCTTGTTTGGATGAATTTCAAAACTACAAACATTCTGTTCTGTGTCCAAGCAGATATTTTGAGCTCTAATTGCATTATTTTCACAGATAAACCCTTGTTGTTCCTGGACAATGCAAGTTTCCAAATTAACAGTTTGCCATTTCTCACCAATTTGACGGGCCCATTCCCTATGCTCAAAAGGATAGAGAATAGCTCTGTCTGGGTTCAACCCTAATGCAATGATGGGGAATATTGAATGCACTGAAGCATTGTGTATTGTCAGTACAAAGGCTGTGTTTGTGCTGGATCATAGGTAAAATTCCACTAAGTTCCACCAGGACTGGAATTCTCTTTCAAAATCGGTGGCACTGTTCCAGACTATTTTCTGAATTTCAGTGGGAAAAGTGCCTTCCTCACCTTCTCTTATGATTGAGGCAGCAACTGACTGCATCCACAACTGGGCCTGGATACAGCTGAGAGCCAGAGAGATGTTATTTTGTGTAGCCCCAAGTGCAGCAATTATCAATTTGTGGTCATCTACATTTATCTTTTCCCAGTTTGGCAATATCTTTGATAACAACCACTGTTGGGTTCCCAAAGCTGTTAAGGATGATTGCAGGGGCTGTTGTAACTTGTTTAAATCTCCAGCTGTGGTAGCCAATTTATTACTTAGTCCTTCTGAATCGATGCTATTCAAAATTCCCAATCCTGTTCCCACAACACCCATTACGTCTCTTGTCATTTGTTTCTTAGAAGGATTCCGTTTTTGCAACCAACTTAAGTTGTCCACCCCTCAAAGGAAGTTTGCAAAAAAGGTGAACAAGCTGGCTGAACTTCTGAGACATTATTTTGAATTGACAATTTGATTTGTTTAAGAGACCATGCTGGGTTAAACAACATTTGTTGTGGGCCAGTTTTTCTGATTACATATGGTCCAATTACAAAAATTCTGGGACTCAGCATAACCGGTGGTTGGGTGATAGGTGTTACAACATAAATATCAAATTCTCCCCAGTATTTTGTATTGTTTTTACCACTCAGATGAGTTTTGGCCATGGTGTTGTGGTAGGATAGAGAGAAGTATCAAAAAGGCTATCATGGTTTATCCAGTCTTCATGACCCTGGGTGTTCTTCTGTGAAAAGGAAACACAACAGAGTCTGCCACCAAGAGGCAGGAGATCAAAATGATGGAACAATCCAACGGGTACTAATCCAATGTTCCTTCCCCAAAGCATTGGTGGCTACCCATGCATATTTATTTAGAGGGGTTTTTAGCACTAGTGGTACTTCCCTGACAATAGGGAGGGTTACTAAAACAGGTTGCCCAGGGTAATGGGCTGGATTTTTAGGATCGTCTGGTCCCCGTAGTGCAGGAATGATGCTTGGGGCTTTTGGACAAAAAGCAGTTATTTTGGGACACCCGTTTACCCCCCATCTATTGTTTATACCTTTTACAGCTTGCCATAATCGGAGATCCCAACTTCCCTCATGTGGTTTAAGGAGTCACTTTAGGAGACCATTGGTTCTTTCTACCATTCCATTAGCTTGGGAGTAATAGGGGGTGTGGAAAGTCCATTGTATTCCTTCCTCCTTTGCCCAATCCTGTACTAGTTTAGCAGTAAAGTGAGACCCATTGTCAGATTGAATTTCCTGTGGTTTTGGCAAAGTTCCAAACCATCCTTGCAATGCCTTAACAGTATTATTTCCTGTAGCTCTATTAAAAGCTTCAGCTTGAACTAACCCCAATATATTATCTCCACTTCCACCAGCACGAAATGTTTGCCACCTGTCTTCTTGAAAGGACTGATGTAATCTACCTGTCACACATCCCATAAGCCTTTACCTTTCCTTAAGTGCAAAGGGTCATCTTCCAAAGGATGCTTTTCTAGTCGTCTGTAGCATTGTTCACAAGCTGATATGCATGTTTTACACATTTCCCTATTGACAGGCCAACCACGAGCAAGGGCTTCTTTGTATAAATCTTTTGCACCTGTATGTTGTCTTTTTATATGCAGCCATTCTAACAGGTGCTCCCAGTCCTCTGTAATTTGTTCCTTTTTCAGGGGACTTAGTCTTGCTAACTCATCAGCAGCATTGTTTCATTCACCAGCTGGATTTCCATCTGTCTGGTGAGAAGCCACCCACTCTATGGCAAAATTCCTTTGACTTGCTATATTTAGAATTTCTTGCCACCTTTCCTTTTGCCATACTGGAATTCTGTTAACTTCCCAATCATTTTGCTGCCAGAAAGGAAGCCACTCTGTACATCCTTTAAACACAGCATAGGAGTCAGTGTAAATACAAACAAGAGAGGTATTCTGTGTCTCACGCTGGAAAACACTCCAAACAGCAATCAGCTCACCAACCTGAGCACTGCCTTCTCCCTCAGTAATAATTCATTCACCAGATGAAGTATGGAGAGCTACTGCCCTGTATTTTCACACCTTTTCCTCTTATTTGGCAGAAACATCAGTGAAACAAGAATTTGCTGATTGTTCAGGAGAGAAAGGAGAGGCTGCTTTAATTACCAAGGCAGGTTTGTCATGGCTGCTATCCAAGCTTCCAGTTTCTTGTATTGCCAGATTTTTTGCAGCTCCTTCTGTTACTGAGAAGATGTTACAGTAATGTTCTATCTGGGCATACCACTTCCTAACCGAGGATTCTTGGGCCACCCTGTCAGGGGGAGGGGTCCCATTAGTAACTGCCTTAATAACTTTAAAAGGACCTCTCAATACAATTGGTTGTTGAGGTGTAATTTTCTCCACTTCTATGAGAGCTAAGCTAACCACAAGCAGTCCCTTCTCCCAGGTAGTGTATCATTTTCAGCATCTTTAAAAACAAATAAATAAAAAAATTGGGAATAGAAACCAACAGGCCTTGTAGGGCCTTCTAGTCCCCACTGCCATGTGTGCACTGACAACCCCGAGGTGGCAAATCTCCATTCTACCTGGACAGGATCTGTGGGATGGATAGGGCCCAGAGCTTGATGTGCAGTTGCTTCAAAAATCAGCAAATGCAGTGCTTCCTCCTGAGAAGGAGTCCAATCCCATTTTAGCCCTTTCCTCAGCAAGTCATAAAGAGGTCTAGCAATTATTGAAAAATCTGGAATGTGTTGTTTCCAGAACACTAATAGTCCCAGAGCCTGTTGGAGCTCTTTCCTAGATTCAGGCATTTTAATTTGATCTAAAGAGGTTAGAGTGTCAGGTGGAATACATGTCATCACCTCCTTTCCACCAAATTCCCCAGAACTTCACCTCCTGAGAAGGTTTTTGAATTTTCTCTGGGGGAATTTGTAAATCAAGGTTTTCCAAATGGGAAATTATTTTTTGTTGAATATCCCCAACTAATTCTGTTTCATCCCTTCCCACCAGGATATCATCAATATATTGGTAGACAGCTACATTGTCAGGTTTGGATATCTTTTCTAATTCTTATGCTAAAGCATGGTGGGCCAGCGTGGAGGGGTGTTTATACCCTTGGGAAAGCCTAGTGAAAGTAAATTGCTGTTCTTCCCATGTGAAGGCAAAAGGGTCCATGTCCTCTGTCTGTATGGGTATCACAAAGAACATGTCTTTAACATCTATAGTTGCCATAATTGAATGAGCTTTTTCCTGAAATGAAGTTACCAATTCAGTTAAATTCTCCTCTCCAGGTGGTAAGATTTTTATCAGGGCTATATCCATAGCTTTTGTGGTTCCTAAGGCATTGAGAACAAAATATTGTCCAGAGTCAGCCCGGGTGGGGGTCCTCAGGGTCTTGCTATGGTTGTGAGGCAAAAATGAGGAAAACTTTAGACTGACTCTTACAATCCAGCCTTGTGTAATGACCTTGTGGTGGTGTGGTTTGCTGGACACATCCAGGGACACAGGGACACATCCAGGGACACACACACAGAGACCCTGCTCACTGCAAACCAGCACCAACCTGCTGCTCTGGCACAGAGTGCAGCCTTTTCTCAGTGACTTCAAGAAACCCTCCCAGCAA
Organism: Sturnus vulgaris; assembly: GCF_052056855.1. Classification (NCBI taxonomy): domain Eukaryota; kingdom Metazoa; phylum Chordata; class Aves; order Passeriformes; family Sturnidae; genus Sturnus; species Sturnus vulgaris. The sequence continues at coordinate 111,762,716 of NC_142245.1, read as the reverse complement.
AGCCCACCATCAGTAATGTGTGCAGGTGCTGCCTCTGCATCTCCTGAACATGCAGAATCCAGCTCCCACATTTTTTATGATTGTCACCTTGTCTCTGTGACTTCACATCTCAGGGTTGTGAAGCAGCAAAGGGTGAGACTCCAGATTCCACTGCCAAATCCCCAGCAGCTCAGCTCATTTTGGGGGGTCCAGATTGCTCTGCCAAACACCTGGAGAAGAAGCTCCTAAACTGGGCACATGGCACAGACCCTCCTGCCTGGCAAGGACTGTCACTTCTCCCAAGGGCAATGCAGGCATCAAACTCACAGGATTCCCAAGTGATGGCTGCATCCAGCTTGTATGTATTCACCTTGGCTGGCCTTAGAAGGAGATGCAGGTTTGTTGTGTCACCAGGTTTACAGAACTTACCTGTCTGCTGCTGTTCCTCTCACTTTATCAGAAGAGCCATGAGAGAGAAACATGTTCATCTCCCTGACATGTCAGGTGCACAGACATCTGGTCTAATAACATGCTCTTGAAGCTTCCAATGTTGTTTTCCATATTCTGTGGATATTTTCATATCCCACACCAGTGGATCGTTCAATCAGAGTAGGGAAAACAAAGGATAGGAGAAAAGGAAGTATGTTAACACCGGCAGATTGTCAATCAGATGTGAGGAAGGAATCCTTGCCTGTGAGGGTGGAGAGGCCCTGGCACAGGTTTCCCAGAGAAGCTGTGGCTGCCCCTGGATCTCTGGAAGTGTCCAAGGCCAGGTTGGATGGGGCTTGGAGCAACCTGGGTTACAGGAAAATGTCCCTGACCAAGGCAAGGGGTGGAAAGAGATGCTGTTTCCAGTCCCTTCCAACCCAAGTTATTGCTGAGTTGATCCTGTGAGCTTATGCAAGAAGGATTCTGCTTCCCCAGGGCTGCACTGGTGCCTGTCGCTGCACCCACCAGTTCCTGTGCCCATCCCAAGGATTTCCCAGCTGGCCCCACAGCCCCACAGCCGCTGTGCCACGGGTGTCACAAGAGCTGTTGCATGGGGACAACGGTGACATTGATTGCCACAGCCCCAGGAGGCCCCTCAGCCTCTGCCCCTGCAGCAGGGAGGGACCAGGGGCAGCCCCAGCACCCCCACACACACGGGGCACTCCCGGCTTGGCCCAGGGCTCTTGTGCCAGCAGCAATGGGGGCCTGTCCCACCCACCAGCACTGCTATAAATCCAGCCTGTTTGGGGCAGAGCAGCATTCCCTGGCCCCAAGGGCATCTGCACACAGCCATTCCTCTTGGGTTTCTTGCTGCCTGAACACCCAGACCTTCTCCAGGGAGGTGAGTGTGGCGTCTCTTTCCAGGATCCTGCCCAATCAGGGTCTCAGCTCAAAGCACAGCAGAGCAGCATCTCCCAAAGCACAAATGGCTGCAAGGACCTAGGGGTAAAATTTGGCCATCAGAGATTTTTCCGGGAAAGAGAATAAAGCCCTTAATGTGGCTTTAAGAGGCCGAACATGTGGAGGGTGAAACCGAGTTTTCCTAAGTGCAGGAGAGTCTGGAATGGAGCCTTGATGCTGCAGGAAGGACCCAGGATCTTCTTTGCTGGGACTATTGGGGATTTTCATTAGGAAAGTAAGGAGATTCTTTTCCCACAGCTGTACAGAGACTTCCCACCATTTCAGGCTTTCAGAAATTCCACACATTGAATTCTGTTCCCATTTCTGGACACCAAGACACTTCCCTGTCCTCTGGCTGCTCCCTGGGTTGGTGCTGGGGAATGTCCTTGCTGGGAATCCTGGGAATGCTCTGGAGTTGGGAATGGGCACTGCCAAGCTCAGCAGGGAGGATTTTCCTGATCCCGTGGAAGCAGAGTTTGTAGGGCAGGGTGTTTGGGGCGTGTGTTTGACACATGAAGCTCAAAGGATTGAAAGAGCTCCTGTTGTGTGACTTTCAAAGCAATTCGACCTGTGCCATCTCCCACATTTCACTGGCCATATATTTTCAGCCAATTGAAAACAATAGACCCCAGGTCTGCTGCCCCTTCTCTGGGGAAGATATATGGAAATCCTTCAAGGAAATTAATTGAAAAGGTCACTTGAGGTAATTTGTTTCCAAAACACAGAGACATGAAACACTCACAAAGTTTGGAGACTAGAACAAAACTAAGAATTATTTTATAGAGAAAGGGAGAGGAAACATCATCTGCTCTGTATGGAGCACCCCTTTGCATTTTGGTGAAGCACAGAGCTCAGGCTCCTGCCCCACCTGTGCTCCAGCCTTTCCCCATTGCCTTGATGTCCCTCTGCAGCCCTGTGAAGACCTGGGAGAAGAAGCAGCCATGAAGATCCTGTTCCTGCTCTTCCCCCTGATCCTGCTGTTGGTCCAGGGGGCTACAGGTGAGAGGGAAAGAGGGGAAATGTGGGATAATGTGGCTGGGAATTCAATGTCCCTGGAAGTGACCATGTCTGTGGGAGTGACAAGAAGTTAACAGGAGATTGAGGTCAAAGGGGTTTCTCAAATGAGTTTCCAATTTGACAACGATTTGGGTTGGAGAAATCACACGGAGGTAGAATCCTGTCTTGATCTGTAGGTCATCAAGGGGTTTGGTTTCAGGCTCCAAGGCTGCACCCAGCTGTTCCTGTTTGGGACACTCTGGGTGTTCTCTTGCCTTTCAGAGTCATGGCAGAGAGCTCCAGGGGTGTTTGGATGTGTGGGTTTCCTGGGGCTCAAAGCTGTCCCTTTCTTATCCATCAGCTGAGTGTGTCAGTATTATTCTGTAATTGTTTTGTGTGTGTTTTTGTCCACGGAAACAGGAAATTGGACTAAATGCAGTCGGAAAGGGGGAGTCTGCCTCAAATATAAATACTGCCCCGCCCCCCAAAAATATCTTGGAAAATGTACGAGAAACAGTGCATGCTGCACAGGGTAAGTACCGGATCCCTGCCTAAAGAAACAGTCTCCTATATTTTCCCCAGAGGGATCTGTTACAAATTTTTTTCTAGGTAATACCTGAAACAAATCTCTCCTGCTATTATAATTAGTCTAAGAGGGCCAAAACTGATGGGAAAAACTCTTCTGGGTTTTGGAGCTGCCCTGAGTGAGAGTGCAGGAACTCCAGATCAGGCAGGGCATTGCCACTCACCAAAGCCACCAAAGAGGGAAACATTCCCTGTCCTGGGGCAGCACCCAGGACATGATCCAGGTGTTGCTGCACCTGCACACACCTGGAGCCAGGGCTGCCAGCACTGACATAGCCCAGGTCCAACCTGCCTGACCTGAGGACTGCACCTCACCTCCCCTGAGCCTGAGGCTGCTGCACCACACCTGGGCATTGCAGGGCAGGGGGACACAGTGGCAGGGAATGTTACACCAGGAGATGATTGTTTCTTTTCCTCCTGCAGCATCTGGATTTGAGACCCTGAAACTAAAAAGCAGGACATGGCCCTCATTTCTGTCTGCTGGCCCCATGTCCTGCTGTCCCCTGCCCTCCGTGCCTGTGCCGTGCCCAGCTGGGCTGACAGCAGCAGTGGCAGCTGCTCCTGCTGGGTGCTGCTGGGCTGGAGCCCTGTGCTGCCAGCCCCGCTGTCTTTGGGGCAGGGGCTGCTTTTCCCGGCTTCAATAAAGGCTTGAATAAAGAAGATTCAGAATGTCCTGGCCTCTCTGCAGACCTCGGGGATCTGGGGGGATAATGCCGTGCTCTGTCAATGGCAGAGGCCTCTCCCTGTGTGCAAAGCAAATCTCAGGCATTTGATTCCCCAGTGGTTCAATACCTGTGTGTGTCCATGTACTCGTGTGTATGGCAGCAACTGGGGACCCTGCCTGGTTCACTGAGGACTTTCCCTCTTGAGAACCATACCCATAAAATTATTGCTGTTGGAAAAGTCCTTTAAGAATATCGAGTCCAACCATCAACCCAGGACTACCAAGCCCAACACTAACCCATGTCAACAAGAGCCACATCCACTGAGCTTTTAAATTCCTTCCAGGAATGGGAAATCTACCACGGCCCTGGGTAGCATGTCCCAAACCATAGTTATCATTTCTGCAAAGAAATTATTCCAAATACCCAGTGTAATCTAGCCCTCGTGTTACTTGACACTGTTTCATCTGGTCCTGTCAATTGTTACCTGGCAGAAGAGACTGATCCCAAAACTGTTTGCACTGCTATTGCTTTCCAGGACTGGAGGATTTGGTAAGGATGTTCAGTCATCCGTGCCTACCATGGGTATTCCTTCATCTGTGTTCACCTGTCCTGGCACTGACTCTGGGGCTGTTGCCTCAAGCTCCCTTTAGCTCTGCAGTGCAGTGCTGTTCCCCCAGCCCAGGGGCTCCTTGGCCCAGAATATCTGGAGTGATGGAGGTGAGGACAATGAGCTCAGAGGTTACCAGGGGCACAAAGAGAGGAGGTAAAGGGCAAGAGGGACAAAGAAAGAATCACTTTTTTCTCAAAAGTGCAGGAAATTTTATATTTCCATCTTATTTCCAAACTCCCCAAAAGAGCTGTTGAAATGAAATGAGAGGCAAACCTTTCCTCTCACCGTACAAAGCTGAGCACGATTGCAATATTCAGTCTGACCTTCCACATCCCACTCTGAGAATAGAACTGATAAAATGAGAGATCACAAGGAGGAAAACTGTTACCTGATTTCTACTTTTCCCAATATCAACCCACCTCCCTTGTCCATCCTATTCCTCTCCTGCCCAGCCCGTTGCCGCTGTGCCACGGGTGTCACAAGAGCTGTTGCATGGGGACAACGGTGACATTGATTGCAACAGCCCCAGGAGGCCCCTCAGCCTCTGCCCCTGCAGCAGGGAGGGACCAGGGGCAGCCCCAGCACCCCCCCACACACGGGGCACTCCCGGCTTGGCCCAGGGCTCTTGTGCCAGCAGCAATGGGGGCCTGTCCCACCCACCAGCACTGCTATAAATCCAGCCTGTTTGGGGCAGAGCAGCATTCCCTGATCCCAGGGGCATCTGCACACAGCCATTCCTCTTGGGTTTCCTGCTGCCTGAACACCCAGACCTTCTCCAGGGAGGTGAGTGTGGCGTCTCTTTCCAGGATCCTGCCCAATCAGGGTCTCAGCTCAAAGCACAGCAGAGCAGCATCTCCCAAAGCACAAATGGCTGCAAGGACCTAGGGGTAAAATTTGGCCATCAGAGATTGTTTTGGGAAAGAGAATAAAGCTCTACATATGAGTTTAAGAGGCCAGAACATGTGGAGGGTGAAAATGAGTTTTCCTAAGTGCAGGAGATTCTGGAATGGAGCCTTGATGCTGCAGGAAGGACCCAGGATCTTCTTTGCCTTGACTAATGGGGCTTTCCATTAGGAAAGAAAGGAGATTTTTTTCCCATAGCGGTACAGAGTTTTCCCATCATTTCAGGCTTTCAGTAATTCCACACATTGATTTCTGTTCCTATTTCTGGACACCAAGACACTTCCCTGTCCTCTGGCTGCTCCCTGGGTTGGTGCTGGGGAATGTCCTCGCTGGGAATCCTGGGAATGCTCTGGAGTTGGGAATGGGCACTGCCAAGCTCAGCTGGGAGGATTTTCCTGATCCCGTGGAAGCAGAGTTTGTAGGGCAGGGTGTTTGGGGCGTGTGTTTGACACATGAAGCCCAAAGGATTGAAAGAGCTCCTGTTGTGTGACTTTCAAAGCAATTCGACCTGTGCCATCTCCCACATTTCACTGGCCATATATTTTCAGTGGATTGAAAACAATAGACCCCAGGTCTGCTGCCCCTTCTCTGGGGAAGATATATGGAAATCCTTCAAGGAAATTAATTCAAAAGGTCACTTGAGGTAATTTGTTTCCAAAAGACAGAGACATGAAAGGCTCACAAAATTTGGAGAGTGGCACAAAACCAAGAATTGTTTTTAAAGAGAAAGGGAGAGGAAACATCATCTGCTCTGTATGGAGCACCCCTTTGCATTTTGGTGAAGCACAGAGCTCAGGCTCCTGCCCCACCTGGACTCCAGCCTTTCCCCATTGCCTTGATGTCCCTCTGCAGCCCTGTGAATACCTGGGAGAAGCACCAGCCATGAAGATCCTGTTCCTGCTCTTCCCCCTGATCCTGCTGTTGGTCCAGGGTGCTGCAGGTGAGGGGGGAAGATGGGAAATGTGGGATAATGTGGCTGGGAATTCAATGTCCCTGGAAGTGACCCTGTCTGTGGGAGTGACAAGAAGGTAAGAGGGGATTGAGGTCAAAGGGGTTTCTCAAATGAGTTTCCAACTTGACAACATGGAGACAGAATCCTGTCTTGATCTGTAGGTCATCAAGGGGTTTGGTTTCAGGCTCCAAGGCTGCACCCAGCTGTTCCTGTTTGGGACACTCTGGGTGTTCTCTTGCCCTTCAGAGTCATGGCAGAGAGCTCCAGGGGTGTTTGGATGTGTGGGTTTCCTGGGGCTCAATGTTCTCCCTTTCTTATCCATCAGCTGAACGTGTCAGTATTATTGCTGCAATTATTTTGTGTGCGTTTTTGTCCATGGAAACAGGATCTGCATCTGACTGCAGGCACAAACGGGGAGCCTGTATATTTGGATTATACTGCCGCCCACCCAGTAAATATATTGGAAGATGTTCAGCAGTCAGTGTGTGTTGCAAAAGGTAAGGACCAGATCTCTGCCTAAAGAAACAGTTACCTACATCTTCCCCAGAGGATTCTGTTACAATTTTCTTTCTAGCCAGCAGCTGAAACAAATCTCTCCTGCTATTATAATTAGTCTAAGACGGCCAAAACTGATGGGAAAAACTCTTCTGGGTTTTGGAGCTGCCCTGAGTGAGAGTGCAGGAACTCCAGATCAGGCAGGGCATTGCCACTCACCAAAACCACCAAAGAGAGAAATATTCCCTGTCCTGGGGCAGCACCCAGGACATGATCCAGGTGTTGCTGCACCTGCACACACCTGGAGCCAGGGCTGCCAGCACTGACATAGCCCAGGTCCAACCTGCCTGACCTGAGGACTGCACCTCACCTCCCCTGAGCCTGAGGCTGCTGCACCACACCTGGGCATTGCAGGGCAGGGGGACACAGTGGCAGGGAATGTTACACCAGGTAATGATGTGCTTGTTTCTTTTCCTCCTGCAGCATCTGGGGATGAAACCCTGAAATTCCCGAGAAGAAGATGCCATTGGCTTCTGTCTGCTGGCCCCATGTCCTGCTGTCCCCTGCCCTCCGTGCCTGTGCCGTGCCCAGCTGGGCTGACAGCAGCAGTGGCAGCTGCTCCTGCTGGGTGCTGCTGGGCTGGAGCCCTGTGCTGCCAGCCCCGCTGTCTTTGGGGCAGGGGCTGCTTTTCCCGGCTTCAATAAAGACGAGCACTTTGGCATTGCAGGGCTGGGCCGTGTGTGTGTGTCCTGCTGCTGCAGGGCTGCTGTGCCTGCTGCCTCTGGGGCTGGCACTGCCTTGGTGGCAGCAGAAGGCCCTGGGGATGGTGCTGGGGCTGAGCAGTGGCCGTGTCCCTGCGGATGCTCCTGCCTGGCCGTGCTTTGGGGACGCTGAGCCTGGCACTGCCTGCTGGGCTGGGCTGCCTGGGCTGCCTGTGCTGCAGCTGCCCTGTGGATGCTCCCTCTGGGGCTGCTGGGATCCCTGTGCTGCTCCTGCCATTCCCACATGTCCCTTGTCCCTGACAGCCACAGCCTCGTGTGCAGAGCTGTGCTGGGGGCTGTGTCCCTTCAGTGGTCATGGCCATGGTGGCCCACAGGAGCTGTCCCTGTTGCTCCTCTTTGTCCTGTTCCAGAGCTACAGCCCTCCCTGCTGTGGCTGTGCTGCTCCACACTCCATTCCAACATGCAGGAGGAGGATGAGGTCATGCAGCTCCTGGTTCACATGACCTGTGAAATGGATTCAAATTTAGCATGGCCAGTGTAGTGGGTTCAGAGCTGGCCAAATGCCATAGTACCCACTAGAATTATTTATTCATTTCCTGCTGTGTGATATGGATTAGGAGGGCAAAGCAGGCTCAAACTTTTAAGAGGTATGAAGAAAACTTTATTTACAGAATTAAAAATAATAATAGGAAATCCAAATAAATCTTCAGAACACTTCTCCTCCCCCCATACCCTCTTTTCTTTCCTACTGACAACGTAAAGAGAGAAAACCTGGGACTTTCAGTCAGTTTACCACCTCTAGAATAGTCTGTTTTTCAGTTATCTTAGGGAGAGGAATCTCTCTTGCCAGGCTATGGAGACTTCTCGACAAGAAACAATTCTCTCATGGTTTCAGTGTCACAGCAAATCAATCACCCAAGAAAGGAAAATCTGTTCACAGTATGAAAGTCCCTCTCATGTCTTGCCGCTTTCCCACAGCTGCTTTCACAAGCCATGTCAACTTATTGGGGTGCTGTTCTAAGGGTGAACTGTTCTAGCATAAAAACAAAAGTTCTCTTCATCCATCTCTGGGAACAGAGGCTTTCTTCTTCTGTTCCTGGGGCAAGGTTTCTCATCTCTCTCATCTCTCTCTCTTCAAGTTTCTCATTGGAACACAGCTACTGCAACATCTGCTTATTTCAACACTGATGCTTCTGCTCACAGCTATGGTTAGAATGTTACATCCCCCCAACACATTCTCAGTGCCCCATGTTCTTTTCTCTACACGTCTTCATCCTTTCCTTTTCCTGATTCAGGAGAGAATTGGTGTTCATAGGTTCATTTATTCTCAAGCTTTATCAATTGAAACAGTTTTTATCGAGTTCTGCAGCATTGAAAGGTTGATCTCGTCCAGGCTCCACAATCGAGGAATTGATGTGTCTCTCACTGCTGAGCACATGGTCCCCACTGGCACTGTGTGAGTTGTGCTGGCTGCTCCCTGTGCCTTTCCTTCATGGCAGGTGCCAGGAAAAGAAACAAAACTGCTGCTGTCACTGCTTTTGTCCATCTGTGCACAGCATGGCTGGATAAAAGTGGCTAAGCAAACAAAGTCCATTGCGAGTCATGCCGAGATAGCCACGGCCATGCAGTCCCAGCTATTGGCATTTATCTTCATTTTTTTGCCAGGGTTGGGATTAAATGTTTGAGACGGTATTTCTCATTTGGAGTTAGATGTTTATTAATTCTTATGTGTATTACATTTTTACAGACTGAGCTTTACAGCACCTCAAGCTAATAAGCTAAAAAATGGAGATGTATCTTTTTCTTTAAAAGGCCTTTTAAGGGCCAACTGTCCAATTAAGAAAGCTACCTAAATTATTTTTACTTTTAACTTAATAACTAACTCCCTGTGGCCTGCAATGTGGACTTCTCTATCTAATTAGACAAGATTAACTAGACCCATGAAGAAGAAGGTGAAGAAGAAGGCCTAAGCCTTTATCCTAGAACTTCCATCTTGCTCTCTATATATTACTATTTCCTAAGACCTTAAATTCTAAGTTTTCCACCATGTGATATTACACACTTTTATTCAAACTACACACCTACAATCCCAGTTGTATCATTTAATTTTGGAAGGCTTCTCCACAGCCTCAGGTCAAAAGCAGTGTTTTCTTGGGGGTTAGTGCTTGTCAGTACAAAAAGTCTAAAATTCTCAGTTTCCAGAATTCCAACACTGGCCACGTGGCCACTCCTGGACAAGGCTGGCAGTGACCACTCCTGGCCCTGGCCGCTCCTGGCCTTGGGGCCACTCCCGATGCTGGTCCCAGAGTAAAACAAAATTCTTTTGCGAGTGTCTTGGTTTGAAAGACAGGTGTCTGCTAAGAAAGGCAGGAGCCTCACTTGAAATGGAAAATGGAAACCTCCTCTCTCCAAACCACTATAATTTTGAAATTAAAGGGCTCTCAGGCAAAGATATGGGAATAGGAATAACAGTTCTTTACTAGGAAAAAATTAAAATAGAACTACAGTATTACAATTAACAAACTCAAAACACTGACAGAGTCAGAATCCAATCTGACACTCCATCAGTCAGTCAGGGTGTTGGTGCAGTCCCATTAAATGGTGACTGCATCCTCCTGCAGTGACAGATGTGGTTCAGTTGAAGCAGTGCTCCTGTAGAAGGAGCACTCCTCCAAAGGTCCAGTGATGATGTGGAAAGGTCCAGTTTTTCCTCTGGAATCCAGTGGAAAAAGGCTGCCTTGGTGTTCCAAATCTCAGATTTTATCTAGGTAGGAAATGCTTGGCTCCTCCCCCTGGCTGGAGCATCTCCCAATGGGATGATGGAATTTTATGTCATACAGTGGGACTCAATGGCCCATTAACAGAAGATATCTCCTGGAGGAAGGATGGGTTGTGGGAAAGATAAAGAACACTGCCCCACGTGGTTTCAACAGATGGTGATACAGTAGATAGACTTTTGGTCACATCCTGTATTGCAACCTAAGACAGCGAGCCATGCTGAGACAGCCACGGCCGCTCAGCGCTGGCCCGGCCTCGGGGCTGCCCTCAGTGCTGGCCACAGGACCTCTCCTAGTCCTTGGCTGTGTGGTTGCTCATGGCATTGGGATAGTCCCAGTGGCATGGCCTGGTAATGGCAGAAATGTCAGCTGAGCCACACCGAGCTGCAGGCCAAGCTGACCTGGCTGCTCCCTTTCAAGTTACCTGTTCAAAGGGCAGATGTGGCTGTATGTTAGGGGATTAACCCTTTGAGTGGGGTAATAAAACACACAGCTACATGGTCATCCCTCATGATAGGAAAGAGACAACTTTATTCTAACACACCTTGCTTAAATATACTCAGGACACTAACTCAAGGTCCAGAGAAAGTAACACCACTTTCCCAGGCTTTCCTCACGTATCCAGCAGGTGTTTATCTTTGTTTTCAATTCTTCTCTTATGTTTACATTAGAGAAAAGCACCTAACTTTGGGAAAGAACCCTAGCAGAGCCTGAGAAAGTTGGACTGGAAAAACCCTCACAAGAGGTTTTTCTGGGCCTAATGGCCACAGGCGGAAGCTGAGAGAGTTCTTGGCTCATTTCTAAATGTGCTTTTCCACAGGGGCGTGTCCAATTCTTTTAAGTGGTTTAACCGGGTGTCAATCTTCAAATCTAGTCCGCTGATTGGTTCTTCAGAGCTAGCCAGCTGATTGGCTGCAGCAGGTCCCCACAGAACCGCTCCCCAACTGAAAACCAGACTCTGTTAAGCCGTGACAGCCAGGAAATGTCTGAAATTTTACACACAGGTAATAAATGTGTTGGCTGTTCTCTTCCCATCTCAGGCAGTCTGGGGTGTCAACGCTGCTCCATCAAAAGCGGGGGCATCTCCCTGTGTGTAAAGCAAACTTTAGGCATTAGGATTTGAGTGGTTCCATACCTGTGTGTTTCCATGTACACATGCCCATGGGAGCAACTTGTGACTCTGCCTGCTGCAGTGAAGACTTTCCTTCCCAAGAGTCATAGAGATTTATTGATGTTTGGAAAGCCCTCTGAGATCTTTAGGTGCCACCGTTCCCCCAGCACGGCCAAGACAGTACTAATCCATGTCCACAAGTGCACATCTGTTAAATCCTACCAGGAATGCTTACTCCTTCACTGCCCTGGGCAGCCTAATCCAATGTTTGACCGCCCTTTCTTCCAAGAAATTGTTCCTAATATCCCATGTGAACCTTCCATAGTACTACTTGAGGCCATTTCTTCTGGTGGTCTCAACTGTGACTTTAGAGACGTGACTAATCCACAAATCCACTAATCCACAAAAGGCTTCCACTGCCATTACTTTCCAGAAAGGCATATTTTGGTGGGGGACATTCAGATCATCCCTACCTGCCATGGCCCTTCCTACCCCTGTGCTCACCTGTCCTGGCACTGACCCAGCAACTGTCACCACAAGCTCCCTTCATCCCTGCAGCACAGATTTGTTCTCCCACCCCATCCCATCCCATCCCATCCCATCCCATCCCATCCCATCCCATCCCATCCCATCCCATCCCATCCCATCCCATCCCATCCCATCCCATCCCATCCCATCCCATCCCATCCCATCCCATCCCATCCCATCCCTCTCCTGCCCAGCCCGTTGCCGCTGTGCCACGGGTGTCACAAGAGCTGTTGCATGGGGACAACGGTGACATTGATTGCCACAGCCCCAGGAGGCCCCTCAGCCTCTGCCCCTGCAGCAGGGAGGGACCAGGGGCAGCCCCAGCACCCCCACACACACGGGGCACTCCTGGCTTGGCCCAGGGCTCTTGTGCCAGCAGCAATGGGGGCCTGTCCCACCCACCAGCACTGCTATAAATCCAGCCTGTTTGGGGCAGAGCAGCATTCCCTGATCCCAGGGGCATCTGCACACAGCCATTCCTCTTGGGTTTCTTGCTACCTGAACACCAAAGCCTTAGTCAGGGTGGTGAGTGTGGGGTCTTTGTCTGGAATCCTGCCTGCAAAGGGTGTCAGCTGAAAGCCCAACACCACAGAGTCTCTGAAAAGACAAAGTGTTGGAAGTATCCAAGTGTAAAATTTGGCCATCAGAAATGGCTGGGAAAGAGAATCAAACCTTCATGTGAGTCTAAGACTCACAAACAAGTGGAAGGTGGACCTGAGGTTTCCTAAGAGCAGGAGACTCTGGAAAGGTGCCTTGATGCTGCAGGAGGGAGATGAGATCTTCTTTGCTGGAGAATGGGGGCTGTCCCTAGGAAAGGAAGGAGATTCTTTTCCCTCAGCAGTACAGAGATCTCCCATTATTTTAGGCTTTCAGTAATTCTAATTCCAAAAGCAATTTTATCTTCCCCTCCTAAATTTCACAGGTCATTTATTTGGTTTGAACTGGCAATTGCTGGCCTCAGGTCTGTGGTCTGTGCTCTGCGGGGAAGTCTTTGGAAGAGCTTTCAGGAAGGTCATGGGAATTAAACCTCTTTCATTATCGATTTCTTATAGACCAAGATATAGTGGAATACCCCAAGTATTGAAGGGTGAAACAGGAGTAGGAATTGTCTTGAAGAGAAAGACAGAGGAAACATCATCTGCTGTGTGTGGAAGCAGCCCATTAGCATTTTGGTGAAGCACAGAGCCCAGGCTCCTGCCCCACCTGGGCTCCTGCATGTCCCCATTGCCTTGGTGTCCCTCTGCAGCCCTGTGAAGACCTGGGAGAAGCAGCAGCCATGAAGATCCTGTTCCTGCTCTTCCCTCTGATCCTGCTGTTGGTCCAGGGTGCTGCAGGTGAGAGGAGAAGAAGGGAAATGAGGGATAATGTGAGCCTGCACCAGTGGTAATTCAATGTCCCTGGAAGTGACCGTGTTTGTGGGACTGATGAGAAGGAAATGGAGTATCGAGGTCAAAGCTGTTTCTTGAGTGAGTTTCCAACTGCACACTGATTTGGGGTGGAGAGACCCATGGGAAAAAAACCTGGCTTGTTCTGTGGATTGAGAAGGGGTTTGGTTTCAGGCTCCAAGCCTGCACCCAGCTCTTTGTGTTTAGGAGTCTCATGCCCTGCAGAGGAATGGCAGAGAGCCCTAGGGGTGTTTGGATGGGAGGGTTTCCTGGAGCACAAAGGTAACGCTTCTTATCCAGTGGTTCATCCCCTGAGTGTCCCAAAACCTCATCACTCCAAGGGATGATCCCTGCAAGGGCTGCACAAGGACTTTCCCTCAGAGCTCACACAACTCATGGCACAGCCGGGACAGGGGTGTGGGGTATGAGGAGTCCCCTGCCTGCCAGCAGGATTACAAGCACACCCTTCTCTGCTAGATTATTGCTGTAATTATTCTGTGTTTGTCTTTCCTCTTAGAAATAGAGAGTTCACTTCAATGCAGACAGAGAAGAGGAATCTGTTCTTATGTAAGATGTCAACCCCCTCTAAGAACTATTGGAAACTGTACCTCATTAAGCGTGTGCTGTAAAAGGTAAGATCTGGATTTCCTGACTGAGGAAAGAGTTTACTCCTTTTTCATCAGAAGGAAATGCTACAAATTTCTTTCTTGACAACTCGTGATAAATACTCTCCTACATTTATGCTTTCAGAGAGATACTCAAGGAGGAAGGGAAAAGTTCTTAAGGGGTTTGGAGCTTCATTGAGTGGGTTGAAGGATGCAAAAGAGAACGAGAGCTTCCCCACTCACCAAAGCCAGCAGAGAGAAATATTCCCTGTCCTTGGGCAGCACCCAGGACATGAGCCAGGCGTTGCTGCACCTGCACACACCTGGAGCCAGGGCTGCCAGCACTGACATAGCCCAGGTCCAACCTGCCTGACCTGAGGACTGCACCTCACCTCCCCTGAGCCTGAGGCTGCTGCACCACACCTGGGCAGTGCAGGGCAGGGAATGTTACACCAGGAGATGATGTGTTTGTTTCTTTTCTTCTTACAGTCTCTGGGGTTGAGACCCTGAAATTCCTGTGAAGAACATCGCATTGGCTTCTGTCTGCTGGCCCCATGTCCTGCTGTCCCCTGCCCTCCGTGCCTGTGCCGTGCCCAGCTGGGCTGACAGCAGCAGTGGCAGCTGCTCCTGCTGGGTGCTGCTGGGCTGGAGCCCTGTGCTGCCAGCCCCGCTGTCTTTGGGGCAGGGGCTGCTTTTCCCGGATTCAATAAAGGCTTGAATAAAGAAGATGCAGAATGTCCTGGCCTCTCTGCAGACCTCGGGGATCTGGGGGGATAATGCCGTGCTCTGTCAATGGCAGAGGCCTCTCCCTGTGTGCAAAGCAAATCTCAGGCATTTGATTCCCCAGTGGTTCAATACCTGTGTGTGTCCATGTACTCGTGTGTATGGCAGCAACTGGGGACCCTGCCTAGTTCACTGAGGACTTTCCCTCTTGGCAAACATACCCATAAAATGATTGCTGTTGGAAAAGTCCTTTAAGAATATCAAATCAAACCATCAATCCTGGACTGCCAAGCCCAACACTAACCCATGTCAACAAGAGCCACATCCACTGAGCTTTTAAATTCCTTCCAGAAATGGGGATTCCACCACTGGGTAGCATGTCCCAAACCATAGTTATCATTTCTGCAAAGAAATTATTCCAAATACCCAGTGTAATCCAGCCCTCGTGCTACTTGACACTGTTTCATCTGGTCCTGTCAATTGTTACCTGGCAGAAGAGACTGATCCCAAAACTGTTTGCTCTGCTATTGCTTTCCAGGACTGGAGGATTTGGTAAGGATGTTCAGTCATCCGTGCCTACCATGGCTATTCCTTCATCTGTGTTCACCTGTCCTGGCACTGACTCTGGGGCTGTTGCCTCAAGCTCCCTTTAGCTCTGCAGTGCAGTGCTGTTCCCCCAGCCCAGGGGCTCCTTGGCCCAGAATATCTGGAGTGATGGAGGTGAGGACAATGAGCTCAGAGGTTACCAGGGGCACAAAGAGGGGAGGTAAAGGGCAAGAGGGACAAAGAAAGAATCACTTTTTTCTCGAGAGTGAAGGAAATATTATTTTTCCATTTTATTTCCAAACTACCCAAAAGAGCTGTTGAAATGAAATGAGTGGCAAACCTTTCCTCTCACCATACAAAGATCAGCTCGATTGGAATATTGATCTTCCATATCCCACTCTGAGAATAGAACTGATAAAATGAGTGATCACAAGGAAGGAAACCATTTCCTCATTTCTACTTTTCCCAACATCAACCCACTTCCCTTGTCCATCCTATCCCTCTCCTGCCCAGCCCGTTGCCACTGTGCCACGGGTGTCACAAGAGCTGTTGCATGGGGACAACGGTGACATTGATTGCAACAGCCCCAGGAGGCCCCTCAGCCTCTGCCCCTGCAGCAGGGAGGGACCAGGGGCAGCCCCAGCACCCCCACACACACGGGGCACTCCCGGCTTGGCCCAGGGCTCTTGTGCCAGCAGCAATGGGGGCCTGTCCCACCCACCAGCACTGCTATAAATCCAGCCTGTTTGGGGCAGAGCAGCATTCCCTGGCCCCAAGGGCATCTGCACACAGCCATTCCTCTTGGGTTTCTTGCTGCCTGAATACCCAGACCTTCTCCAGGGAGGTGAGTGTGGCGTCTCTTTCCAGGATCCTGCCCAATCAGGGTCTCAGCTCAAAGCACAGCAGAGCAGCATCTCCCAAAGCACAAATGGCTGCAAGGACCTAGGGGTAAAATTTGGCCATCAGAGATTGTTTTGGGAAAGAGAATAAAGCTCTACATGTGGCTTTAAGAGGTCAGAATATGTGGCAGGTAAAACTGAGGTTTCCTATATGCAGGAGAGTTTGGATTAGTGCCTCGATACTGCAGGAGGGACCCAGGATCTTCTTTGCTGGGACTATGGGAGTTTATGTATGAAAGAAAGGAGATTCTATTCCTAGAGCTGTACAGAAATTTACTACCATTTCAGGCTTTCGTAATTCTAGACATTGATTTGTGTTCCTATTTCTGGGCACCAAGATAGTCCCCTGTCCTCTGGCTGCTCCCTGGGTTGGTGCTGGGGAATGTCCTTGCTGGGAATCCTGGGAATGCTCTGGAGTTGGGAATGGGCACTGCCAAGCTGAGTTGGGAGGATTTTCCTGAGTCCAGGGAAGCAGAGTTTGTAGGGCAGGGTGTTTGGGGCGTGTGTTTGACACATGAAGCCCAAAGGAATGAAAGAGCTTTTGCTCTGTAACTTTCAATAGCAATTCGACCTGTGCCATCTTCCACATTTCACTGGCCACCTATTTTCAGTGGATTGGAAAAAATTGGCCCCAGGTCTGCTGCCCCTTCTCTGGGGAAGATCTTTGGAAATCCTTCAAGGAAATTAATTCAAAAGGTCACTTGAGGTAATTTGTTTCCAAAAGACAGAGACATGAAAGGCTCACAAAATTTGGAGAGTGGTACAAAACCAAGAATTGTTTTTAAAGAGAAAGATAGAGGAAACATCATCTGCTCAGTATGCAAGCAGCCTTTTCAATTTGGTGAAGCACAGAGCCCAGGCTCCTGCCCCACCTGTGCTTCTGCATGTCCCCATTTCCTTGATGTCCCTCTGCAGCCCTGTGAAGACTTGGGAGAAGAAGCAGCCATGAAGATCCTGTTCCTGCTCTTCCCTCTGATCCTGCTGCTGGTCCAGGGTGCTGCAGGTGAGGGGGAAAATGGGGAATGGGGGAAAGTGTGAGCCTGCACGAATGGGAATTCAATGTCCCTGGATGGGACCGTATTTGTGGGAGTGACAAGAAGTTAACAGGAGATTGAGGTTAAAGGGGTTTCTCAAATGAGTTTCCAACTTGACAACGATTTGGGTTGGAGAAATCACACGGAGGCAGAATCCTGTCTTGATCTGTAGGTCATCAAGGGGTTTGGTTTCAGGCTCCAAGGCTGCACCCAGCTGTTTGTGGTTGGGAGTCTCTGGGTGTTCTCTTGCCCTGCAGAAGGATGGCAGAGAGCTCCAGGGGTGTTTGGATGGGAGGGTTTCCTGGGGCTCAAAGCTGTCCCTTTCTTATGCATCAGCTGAGTGTGTCAGTATTATTGCTGCAATGTTTTTCTGCATGTTTTTGTCCTTGGAAACAGGAAATTGGAATGCATGCAAGCGCAGAGGGGGAGTCTGCCTTCAAGGGACATTTTGCCGCGCCCCCAGAAAATATCTTGGAAGATGTTCATCAACATCTGCATGCTGCAAAATGTAAGGACCAGACCCCTGCCTAAAAAAACAGCTTCTTACACATTCCCCAGAGGGGTCTGTTACAAATTTCGCTCTAGGTAATACCTGAAAAGGATCACTCCTGCTATTATAATTAGTCTAAGAGGGCCAAAACTGATGGGAAAAACCCGTCTGGGTTTTGGAGCTGCCCTGAGTGGGGCTGCATGAATTCCATAGCAGCCAGAGCTTTGCCACTCACCAAAGCCACCAAAGAGGGAAACATTCCCTGTCCTGGAGCAGCACCCTGGACATGATCCAGGTGTTGCTGCACCTGCACACACCTGGAGCCAGGGCTGCCAGCACTGACATAGCCCAGGTCCAACCTGCCTGACCTGAGGACTGCACCTCACCTCCCCTGAGCCTGAGGCTGCTGCACCACACCTGGGCATTGCAGGGCAGGGGGACACAGTGGCAGGGAATGTTACACCAGGTAATGATGTGCTTGTTTCTTTTCTTCCTGCAGTCTCTGGGGCTGAAACCCTGAAATTCCTGTGAAGAACATCGCATTGGCTTCTGTCTGCTGGCCCCATGTCCTGCTGTCCCCTGCCCTCCGTGCCTGTGCCGTGCCCAGCTGGGCTGACAGCAGCAGTGGCAGCTGCTCCTGCTGGGTGCTGCTGGGCTGGAGCCCTGTGCTGCCAGCCCCGCTGTCTTTGGGGCAGGGGCTGCTTTTCCCGGCTTCAATAAAGACGAGCACTTTGGCATTGCAGGGCTGGGCCGTGTGTGTGTGTCCTGCTGCTGCAGGGCTGCTGTGCCTGCTGCCTCTGGGGCTGGCACTGCCTTGGTGGCAGCAGAAGGCCCTGGGGATGGTGCTGGGGCTGAGCAGTGGCTGTGTCCCTGCGGATGCTCCTGCCTGGCCGTGCTTTGGGAACGCTGAGCCTGGCACTGCCTGCTGGGCTGGGCTGCCTGTGCTGCAGCTGCCCTGTGGATGCTCCCTCTGGGGCAACAGCAACGTTGTCCTGGGGGATATAGGTCCAGATATATTGTTATGTCAGGACCCTGATCCCACTTCAGAAAGACATGGACTAGGAACTCTGGACATTGAGGCAAAACCTCATCCCTAAAATACTCACAGTTTTGTTACATAATCCCAGCTCCAGTCCCAGCTCCAAACCTGCAGCAGGAACCTTTCCTTAAAGGATGTGGTGAGGGGGAGGTCATGGATGACACCATAGACATACAGAGAACTCACATATGATTCATGTGCTTCACAGGTATAAAAAAAATACCTGAACCAAAAGGTTTGCTTTGCCTTCTTTCACCTGTATGGAATACTCAGTATCCACAGCACAGCTTCACTGGAGCTTCACATAAATCTACCATTTTTCCATACATTCAATTCATTATTACCATTCCTGCCTCTCCTTGCAGCATCAGAAGGGAGAGAGCACTGACAACAGCCTGGAGTCAGGGTAGCCCAAAAGTTCCTGTTCCTGTATCTCCCCCTGCACCAGAGAAAAGGAGGCTTCAGTTTCCTCTTCTGACACCTCTGAGAAGGATTCCCAGCCCAGGGTCTTGTGTGATCCAGCCTTGTGTAATGACCTTCTGGTGCTGTGGTTTGCTGGACACATTCAGGGACACAGGGACACATCCAGGGACACACACACAGAGACCCTGCTCACTGCAAACCAGCACCAACCTGCTGCTCTGGCACAGAGTGCAGCCTTTTCTCAGTGACTTCAAGAAACCCTCCCAGCAAAGCCCACCATCAGTAATGTGTGCAGGTGGTGCTTCTGCATCTCCAGAACATGCAGAATCCAGCTCCCACATTTTTTATGATTGTCACCTTGTCTCTGTGACTTCACATCTCAGGGTTGTGAAGCAGAGAAGGGTGAGACTCCAGATTCCACTGCCAAATGCCCAGCAGCTCAGCTAATTTTGGGGGGTCCAGATTGCTCTGCCAAACACCTGGAGAAGAAGCTCCTAAATTGGGGTCGTGCCTGGCAAGGACTGCCACTTCTCCCAGGGGCATGGCTGGCATCAAACACAGGATTCCCAAGTGATGGCTGCATCCAGCTTGTATGTATTCACCTTGTCTGGCCTTAGAAGGAGATGCAGGTTTGTTGTGTCACCAGGTTTACAGAATTTACATCTATGCTGGTGTTGCTCTCACGTTGTCAGAAGAGCCATGAGAGAGAAACGTGTTTATCACCTGAAATGTCAGGTAAACAGACATATAATAAGATATTCTTGGTGTGTCTAAAATGGCTTTCCATATTCTGTTAATTTGTGTACATCTCATGCCAGTTGGTTGTTCAATCAGAGAAGAGACATAGGAAAAGGAGAGGAGAAGAGGGAATTGTTTCACACAGACAGGGGCAGGTTTAGATGGGACATTGGGATGAAATTCTTCCTGTGTGGGTGATGAGACCCTGGCACAGGTTGCCCAGAGAAGCTGTGGCTGCCCCTGGATCCCTGGAAATGTCCAAGGGCAGGTTGGATGGGGCTTGGAGCAACTTCGGACAGTGGAAAGTGTCCCTGCCTATGGCACAGGGTGGAAAGAGATGATCTTTCAGTTTCCTTACAACCCAAATTATTCCAGAGGTGATCCTGTGAGCTTATGCAAGAAGGATTCTGCTTCCCCAGGGCTGCACTGGTGCCTGTGGCTGCACCCACCAGTTCCTCTGCCCATCCCAAGGATTTCCCAGCTGGCCCCACAGCCCGTTGCCGCTGTGCCACGGGTGTCACAAGAGCTGTTGCATGGGGACAACGGTGACATTGATTGCAACAGCCCCAGGAGGCCCCTCAGCCTCTGCCCCTGCAGCAGGGAGGGACCAGGGGCAGCCCCAGCACCCCCCCACACACGGGGCACTCCCGGCTTGGCCCAGGGCTCTTGTGCCAGCAGCAATGGGGGCCTGTCCCACCCACCAGCACTGCTATAAATCCAGCCTGTTTGGGGAACAGCAGCATTCCCTGATCCCGGGGCATCTGCACACAGCCATTCCTCTTGGGTTTCCTGCTGCCTGAACACCCAGACCTTCTCCAGGGAGGTGAGTGTGGCATCTCTTTCCAGGATCCTGCCCAATCAGGGTCTCAGCTCAAAGCACAGCAGAGCAGCATCTCCCAAAGCACAAATGGCTGCAAGGACCTAGGGGTAAAATTTGGCCATCAGAGATTTTTCTGGGAAAGAGAATAAAGCCCCTCATGTGAGTTTAAGAGGCCAGAACATGTGGAAGGTGAAACTGAGGTTTCCCTAAGTGCAGGAGACTCTGGAATGTTGCCTTGATGCTGCATTAGGGACCCAGGTTCTTCTTTGCTGGGGCAATGTGTATTTTGATTTGGGAAGTAAGGAGATTCTATTCCTAGAGCTGTACAGAAATTTCCCTTCATTTCAGGCTTTCTGTGGCTGCAAAGTTTGATTGCTGTTCCCATTTCTGGGCACCAAGACACTTCCCTGTCCTCTGGCTGCTCCCTGGGTTGGTGCTGGGGAATGTCCTTGCTGGGAATCCTGGGAATGCTCTGGAGTTGAGGATGGGCACTTCCAAGCTCAGTTGGGAGGATTTTCCTCAGCCCTTGGAAGCAGAGTTGGTCAGGGTGTTTGGGGTATGTGGTTGATTGATGAAACCTGAAAGAATGAAAGAGTACTAGTTCCCTAACTTTCAATGATGAATTATTTCTCTGCTTTTCCCAAATTTCCCTCCACGGAGCTTTTAGTTGAGGTGACAGCAGTTGGCCATAGGTCTGCAGTCTGTTTTTAGGGGAATGTCTATGGAAGACCATAACAGACAACAGAAAATACTTTAAAAGCATCTGCTTGTATCATTTCTTTCCAAGAGAGAGGCACCCTAAAATGGGTTGGCAGGGTGGCATAAGCCACCGAATTCAATTTAGAGAAAAGAAGGGGAAATATCATCAGCTGTGTTTGGAAGCATTTGCATTTAGGTGAAGCACAGAGCCCAGGCTCCTGCCCCACCTGTGCTCCAGCCTGTCCCCATTGCCTTGGTGTCCCTCTGCAGCCCTGTGAAGACCTGGGAGAAGCACCAGCCATGAAGATCCTGTTCCTGCTCTTCCCCCTGATCCTGCTGTTGGTCCAGGGGGCTACAGGTGAGAGGGAAAGAGGGGAAATGGGGGGAAGTGTGAGCACCCAGCAGTGGGAATTCAGTGTCCCTGGAAGTGACTGTGTTTATGGGAATGATGAGAAGGTAACAGGGGATTGAGGTCAAAGGGATTTTGTCAAGTGAGGTTCCAACTCAACCAGGATTTACAGTGTTGAAATCCCATGGAGACAGAATCCTGGCTCTATCTGTAGGTCATCAAGGGGTTTGGTTTCAGGCTCCAAGGCTGCACCCAGCTGTTCCTATTTGGGACTGTCTAGGTGGTCTCTTGCCCTACACAGGGATGGCAGAGAGCTCCAAGTGTTTTTGGATGAGAGAGTTTCCTGGGGCTCAAAGTTGTCCTTTACTTATCCATCACCTGAGAGCATTGATATTATTATTGTAATTGTTTTCTGTGTGTTCTTGTCCATGGAAACAGGGAGTTCATCTGCCTGCAGGCGCAGAGGGGGATTCTGCACCTTTGGGGGTTGTCGCTACCCCACAACACCGATTGGAAGGTGCTCAGCATTGAAATCATGCTGTAAAAGGTAAGGACCATATCCCTGCCTGAAGGAAGAGTTTCACCTCTTTCCCAGAGGGACCTGTTACAAATTTCTTTCTAGCCAGCACCAGAAAAAATCTCTCCTGCTTGTATAATTAGTCTAAGAGGGCCAAAAGAGAAAGAAAAAAACTCTTCTATGTTTTCCAGTTGCACTGAGTGGGGCTGCAGGAACTCCAGAGCAGCCAAGGCCACTGCGATTACCAAAGCCACTATAGAGGGAAACATTTCCTGTCCTGTGGCAGCACCCAGGACATGATCCAGGTGTTGCTGCACCTGCACACACCTGGAGCCAGGGCTGCCAGCACTGACATAGCCCAGGTCCAACCTGCCTGACCTGAGGACTGCACCTCACCTCCCCTGAGCCTGAGGCTGCTGCACCACACCTGGGCATTGCAGGGCAGGGGGACACAGTGGCAGGGAATGTTACACCAGGTAATGATGTGCTTGTTTCTTTTCCTCCTGCAGCATCTGGGGATGAAACCCTGAAATTCCTGTGAAGAACATCGCATTGGCTTCTGTCTGCTGGCCCCATGTCCTGCTGTCCCCTGCCCTCCGTGCCTGTGCCGTGCCCAGCTGGGCTGACAGCAGCAGTGGCAGCTGCTCCTGCTGGGTGCTGCTGGGCTGGAGCCCTGTGCTGCCAGCCCCGCTGTCTTTGGGGCAGGGGCTGCTTTTCCCGGCTTCAATAAAGACGAGCACTTTGGCATTGCAGGGCTGGGCCGTGTGTGTGTGTCCTGATGCTGCAGGGCTGCTGTGCCTGCTGCCTCTGGGGCTGGCACTGCCTTGGTGGCAGCAGAAGGCGCTGGGGATGGTGCTGGGGCTGAGCAGTGGCCGTGTCCCTGCGGATGCTCCTGCCTGGCCGTGCTTTGGGGACGCTGAGCCTGGCACTGCCTGCTGGGCTGGGCTGCCTGGGCTGCCTGTGCTGCAGCTGCCCTCTGGATGCTCCCTCTGGGGCAGGTGAGATACCTGGTCCTACTGGTCATGGGGGTCCCTTGTCCCCAGCAGCCACGGCTTCATGTGCATGCCTGTGCTGGGGGCTGTCTCTGCTGTGCAGGGCCATGCTGCCCACCCCATCCATCCCAGATGTCCTGGAGTTCCCACCACATTGTGGGCTGGAATCTTCATCTGCCTCATCTGCCCTGGGGCTGAGCTGTGCTGTGCAGTCTCTACTCAGTTCCCTCCCTTTTTCCAGGCCCACAGCACCAACTTCTCTATCAGCCCACAGCCTCTGTCCTTTCCATATCCATTCTGTAGGAGCCTGATCCTGCAGACAGCCCCCAGGAGACTTTAACGTGCCTTCAAGGGAGACAGGTCTCCCAGACTGGCTGTAAAGCTCCTCCAGGAGCTGATTTCTCCAAAGGGTGTCTGCTCCTCTCTGCCAAGTCAGACACACTGGTGCTATCACATTCTTCACTTCCAATGGCCAGGGATCTCAACATTCCTGTGAGGCCTTCAGAGTCAATTCCCGAGTGCTGGGGCTGCCCCTGGTCCCTCCCTGCTGCAGGGGCAGAGGCTGAGGGGCCTCCTGGGGCTGTGGCAATCAATGTCACCGTTGTCCCCATGCAACAGCTCTTGTGACACCCGTGGCACAGCGGCAACGGGCTGTGGGGCCAGCTGGGAAATCCTTGGGATGGGCACAGGAACTGGTGGGTGCAGACACCAGCCCCAGCCCAGTTCTGGTGACAGTTCTTGCTGTGCAGGACGGGTCTGTGCCGTGTGCCCAAGTCAGCAGCTCCCTCTTCAGCTTTTTGGCAGAGCAGTCTGGTTGTCCCCAAACTGCTGAGCCTGAGTTTCCTGGGATTTGGCTGTGGAATCTGATGTATCAATATTTTTCCCTGCACAACTCTGAGATCTGAAGTAACAGTGAGAAGGAGACAATTAAGAAAAATATGGGAAAGGGGTTCTGCATGCTCAACAGAAACAGAGGGCCCAACATCCCAGATTACTGATGATTTACTGGGAAGGTTTTCTGAAGAGAAGTGGAAAAGGCTCCACTCTGTACCAGAGCAGCAGGTTGGTGCTGGTTTGCAGTGAGCAGGGTCTGTGTGTGTGTCCCTGGATGTGTCCAGCAAACCACAGCACCACAAGGTCATTACACAAGGCAGGATGACACGAGACCTTGGGTTAGGAATCCTTCTCAGAGGTGCTTAAAAGAGGAAACCAAAACCTCCTTTTCTCCGGTGCATGGGGAAATAGGGAAAGGAACTTTTGGGCTGGACATTTTGAGTCCTCAAGTGCTTCCAACCTGACCCATGTGCTCTCCTCTTGTTTATGTTCCAAGGAGCAGCAGGTACAACAGTAATGAATTAAATGAATAAAAAAATAGAGGTTTTAAGAGATGTTATAGTGAGACTGTGCTGTGGAAATTGAATTTTCCTTTAAACAGAATTAAGATGAAAGAAGACTAAAGCCAAACCTTTCGGTACAGGTATTTTTTTTGCCTCTACTGAGATCATGAGTCACATCTGTGTTCTCCTGGTGGCTGTGCTACTCAGAGATTCCTCACTGCCCCATAACTTTAAGGAATGGCTCCTGCTGCAGGTTCCACAGCTGGGACTGGAGCTAGGACCTTGTAACTAAGCTCTGGTTATTTTAGGGATGAAGTTTTGCCCCTGTCACCATGGCTCCTATCCCATGTCTTTCTGAGTCCACAGCACTGTGCACAGCAGCCCTGGTGGAGAGGAGGAGGAGAAGGGAGGAAGGGAAATCCTGCTTCACCCTCAGAGTCCTGCCTTGTGCAGGGATGGAGGCATCAGACGGGTTAGGGAGCCCCTGCTGAAGGCTGCAGAGAGGACGTCCTGAGTGTGTCTCAATCAAGCACCATAAACATCACCCAACTTCCACCAGAAAACTCCTCCTGGATGTTGGAGACAAGGGACAATTGGCAGCCCAGGGATACGGGGACAACCCTGGGCTGGGTCTGCTGCCCTGCCCAGCCCAGAGCTGCTGCTGGGGCTGCAGGGACACTCCAACAACTCCAAGAGCTCTACAGAGCCCAGGTGGCCTCAGCACAGAGCGAGGCCATGCCTGGGCTCTGGCCAGTCTCAGGTGTGCCCAGAAAACAACCAGACTGAGAAGGGATTCCCAGGGTGTGCACAAAGAACACACAAACACAGATGTGCAGCTTGAGATACCCAGTCAGAGTCATGTCCTGCTTCATTAGGGCATATGGGAAATCCCTGGAGAGAACCCAGTGAGTACTAATTCCACCTAGCAGCAGGACAGAGAATCCCTTGAGCCCATCCTCATTTGTGCTGAGCATCCCCCATAAGAAAGGACCTTCACCTACCTCAAAGGGAATGACAGGAGAGTAGGAGGTTGAGTAAAGAAAGAAGTCTGGGCATGTAAAAAGCAGGACATGGTTTCTGCTTCTCAGGAGGGAGCATCCACAGGGCAGCTGCAGCACAGGCAGCCCAGGCAGCCCAGCCCAGCAGGCAGTGCCAGGCTCAGCGTCCCCAAAGCACGGCCAGGCAGGAGCATCCGCAGGGACACGGCCACTGCTCAGCCCCAGCACCATCCCCAGCGCCTTCTGCTGCCACCAAGGCAGTGCCAGCCCCAGAGGCAGCAGGCACAGCAGCCCTGCAGCATCAGGACACACACACACGGCCCAGCCCTGCAATGCCAAAGTGCTCGTCTTTATTGAAGCCGGGAAAAGCAGCCCCTGCCCCAAAGACAGCGGGGCTGGCAGCACAGGGCTCCAGCCCAGCAGCACCCAGCAGGAGCAGCTGCCACTGCTGCTGTCAGCCCAGCTGGGCACGGCACAGGCACGGAGGGCAGGGGACAGCAGGACATGGGGCCAGCAGACAGAAGCCAATGGCATCTTCTTCTCGGGAATTTCAGGGTTTCAGCCCCAGATGCTGCAGGAAGAAAAGAAACAAAACCATCACCTGCTGTAACTTTTCTTGCCCCCCTTTCTCCCTCTTCCCCTGCAATGAAAACAAGCACATAGAAATTACACTCAACCTACAGGGGTCAACTCCAGCTGTTACAGGTATCAGGAGGAGGATCCTGTGCCTCACACTATTCCAGGGACAGCCTTCTCATTTGGACACCAGAGCTGAGCTCTCTGCATTGACAGTGAGCAATGTGGGGCTAAAGGAGCATAAGGTTGAATTGTTTGACCTGGGTCTACTTCAGCCCTGTTTTGGGCAGCTGCAAACCCAAAAAGACTTTTTCTTTCTTTCCCGGGCTTTTGCCTCTAAGCATGAAAACATGAAGGTGTGAAGTAGGAACTGGCTTGAAAGCCAGTAATAATTGTATCCATGACTAGGAGCAAATCATTTCCAGAACTTACGGTTTGCAGCAGTGACTCAGTGTTGAACAAACTCCCGCATATTTATAGGGGAAGCGACAGCCCCCTAGGACACAGATTCCTCCTCGTCGGATGCACTTGTCATGTTTTCCTCCTGCCATGGAAAATCATGCACAGGGAAAGTGTTAAAGCAGTAGTCTGGGAGAAGAGTGTGTGACTGCACTTTTCCCTCTTCCCCTCTTACCTGCAGCACCCTGGACCAGCAGGAGGAACAAGGGGAAGAGCAGGAACAGGATCCTCATGGCTTGACACTTCTCCCAGGACTTCACAGGGTTGCAGAGTGGACACACCAAAAGCTCTGGATTACAGCACACAGTAATTTTAAAAATTGCAAAAGGGACTATTACAAGTGTCCTGTTCCAAAAATGGATCTCGTACCTTTAGGATTTCTTGGGAACAGATGGGGAAGTGTTGGCCTATTGGGCAATTCCCATCATCTTATTCTCTATTAATTCTCTTAAGGAACATGTGGGACAAGTCATGCCTGACTCTAGCACTTGTAGCCAAATTGGAATTCAAAGACTTGTGGAAAACAAGCAGAATATTTACCCTTGGAAGCTGTGCATGCCCCTGGAGATGCCCAACACTTGGTGAAGGAGGTTCCTGCCTATCCCTATGGTCAATAGAACCATAGAATGCTTTGGGACAAAGGGACCCCTTACATTAATTAGCTACTTTAATTCCTACCCCCTTTAAAATGAGCAGGTTCAGCTGCATCGCAGGATCATAGTTTGGATGTGGACAAAAAGTCCTTCCATGTTAATAGAAGCTGGAAAGAATGGAAAATCTCTGTACTGCTGCTGGAATAGCATCTCCCTACTTTATCCAGCACAGTCTCCAAGTACCCCAGAACAAGAAGCCTCAGGGACCTCCCTCCAGCCTTCAGACACATTTCCAGTCCCAGATGAAGGCAGGAAACCCAGGTTTACTTCCAGCATCTTCTGGGCTCTGATAATCACTGACATATAGAGAAAAATAGTGCTCTTTCTTAAAAAGCTCAAATGGCCTCCAATGTCCACACGAACACTTCCAACACTTTATAAATAAAAAAGTGCCAGGAGCTGAAGAAAGAGGCGTAATGGGCAGCTGTCCTCAAGAGATCCCACAGCCACCTACCTGACGAGGATCTGGGTGTTCAGGCTGTAACAGATGTGTGCAGATGCCCTTGGGGCCAGGGAATGCTGCTCTGCCCCAAACAGGCTGGATTTATAGCAGTGCTGGTGGGTGGGACAGGCCCCCATTGCTGCTGGCACAAGAGCCCTGGGCCAAACCGGGAGTGCCCCGTGTGTGTGGGGGTGCTGGGGCTGCCCCTGGTCCCTCCCTGCTGCAGGGGCAGAGGCTGAGGGGCCTCCTGGGGCTGTTGCAATCAATGTCACCGTTGTCCCCATGCAACAGCTCTTGTGACACCCACGGCACAGCGGCAATGGGCTGGGCAGGAGAGGGATGGGATGGGATGGGATGGGATGGGATGGGATGGGATGGGATGGGATGGGATGGGATGGGATGGGATGGGATGGGATGGGATGGGATGGGATGGGATGGGATGGGATGGGATGGGAGAACAGGTCTGTGCTGCAGAGGGAGCTTGTGGTGACAGCCCCAGGGTCAGAGCCAGGACAGGTGAGAACCCATTGAGCAAAGGGTGAACTCACAGCAGGCAGGAATGATCTGAATATCCCACACCAAACTCTGCAGCTCTGGAAAGCAATGGCAGCAGAAACTTTTTAGGGGTTGATTCCTTCTCCTAAGGTAACAATTGACAGAACCAGAGCATATAGCATCAAATAGTACCAGGGAAGGTTTAGACTGGATATTAGGAACAGTTTCTTGGAAAAAAAGGTGGTGAAACATTGGAACAGGGTGCCCAGGGCAGTGCTGCAGTGAACATTCCTGGCAGGATTTAAAAGCTGTGTAGATGTGGCACTTGGGGACATGGGTTAATGCTGGGCTTGGAAGTGCTGGAGGAATGGTTGGACTTCATGATCTTAGAAGGTTTTCCCAACAATAATGATTTCCTGATTCCCTGATTCTTGAGAGGGAAAAGCTTTACTGAATCTGGCAGGGTCGCCATTTGCTCCCACACACACCTGTACATGAACATACACAGGTATTGAACCACTCAAAATACAAGGCCTCAGGTTTGCTTTGCACACAGGGATAGGCCTCTGCCTTTGCTGGAGCAGAGAGTTGTGACCCCCAGAATGCCTGAGACAGGCAGAAAGCAGAAGTTCCCTATGTTTGTTCCTTATGGGGAAACAAATCTGGACGTTTGTATGGAGGGGCTTGACAACTGGCCTGTAAGCCAAACTGAGTTAGTAGAAGAAACAGCACTTGATGAATTCCGAGTGTGTCCATAGTGTTATAAATAAGAAACAAAAGTATCGATATTCAGCAAAATTGAGATTGTTTTATTTGATATAGATGGAACAAGCAGTGCTGGGGACAGCGAGGGGTCTCCGCCCACTCCACACCCCATCAAACCTTGCTTTGCAGTCTCTTCTTATACCGTGGCTTCTCAATGCAATCAATTATTTTTGGTTTTTTGCTGTCATAATTTTGCCACGTAAGCAGTGGTAGACGCATAAAGATCTTTATCCAAATTCACGAAGTCTGTTGGCGATAGTCAGTCACAGATAACCATCATCTTTGTAGATAACCACCAGTGAAATCTGGAAATCTGGTCCTTGAGAAAGGCAGCATTGATCAAACAAAGGCAGCAAAGAATATTGGGAAGTCTGATTTTCCAAGCAGGTAGTAGACCACTAGAAGAGGATGACACATGACATGACATGACATGACATGACATGACATGACATGACATGACATGACATGACATTTGGAATTGCAGAGAAAAAGTTGCCGTTGAAAGTTACGGAACTAAGGGGGAGATACTCCCTCAGACTTCATGTACACACCCAAAACACCCTGACCAATTCCCTCTGCTCCCATGGGATCACAAAAGTCCTCCCAACTCAGATTGGCAGTGCCTATCCCTAGCTCCAGAACACTCCCAGGATTCCCAGCAAGGACATTCCCCAGCCACACACTCGCTGATCCTGCCATGGGCAGCACCAACGCAGGGAGAAGCCAAAGGGCAGGGAACTGTTTTGGTGCCCAGAAATGGGAAGCAACCTTTGGAATTACTGAAAGCCTGAAATGATCGGAAATTTCTGTACTACTGTGGGAAGAGAATTTCCATAATTTGCCAAGTAAAATGCCCATTCCCTTAGCAAACAAGATCTCACATCCCTCCTGCAACATCAAGGCACCAAACCAGTCTTTCCTGTACTTAGGAAACCAAAATATCATTTTCAACATGTTCTGGACTCTTAGACACAATTGAAGGTTTGATTCTCTTTCCCAGCTCTCTCTGACAGCCAAAGCTTACACCTCGAGTCTTCCAGACATTTGTGCTTTCAAAGACTCAGATCAGGTGGGTTTTGATCTGAGTCCCTTTGCAGGCAGGATTCCAGACAGATACACGACACTCACCTCCCTGGAGAAGGTCTGGGTGTTCAGGCAGCAGGAAACCCAAGAGGAATGGCTGTGTGCAGATGCTCTTGGGGCCAGGGAATGCTGCTCTGCCCCAAACAGGCTGGATTTATAGCAGTGCTGGTGGGTGGGACAGGCCCCCATTGCTGCTGGCACAAGAGCCCTGGGCCAAGCCGGGAGTGCCCCGTGTGTGTGGGGGTGCTGGGGCTGCCCCTGGTCCCTCCCTGCTGCAGGGGCAGAGGCTGAGGGGCCTCCTGGGGCTGTGACAATCAATGTCACCGTTGTCCCCATGCAACAACTCTTGTGACACCCGTGGCACAGCGGCAACGGGCTGTGGGGCCAGCTGGGAAATCCTTGGGATGGGCACAGGAACTGGTGGGTGCAGACACCATGGACATGTGGGAATGGCAGGAGCAGCACAGGGATCCCTTTGCCCCAGAGGGAGCATCCACAGGGCAGCTGCAGCACAGGCAGCCCAGGCAGCCCAGCCCAGCAGGCAGTGCCAGGCTCAGCGTCCCCAAAGCACGGCCAGGCAGGAGCATCCGCAGGGACACAGCCACTGCTCAGCCCCAGCACCATCCCCAGCGCCTTCTGCTGCCACCAAGGCAGTGCCAGCCCCAGAGGCAGCAGGCACAGCAGCCCTGCAGCAGCAGGACACACACACACGGCCCAGCCCTGCAATGCCAAAGTGCTCGTCTTTATTGAAGCCGGGAAAAGCAGCCCCTGCCCCAAAGACAGCGGGGCTGGCAGCACAGGGCTCCAGCCCAGCAGCACCCAGCAGGAGCAGCTGCCACTGCTGCTGTCAGCCCAGCTGGGCACGGCACAGGCACGGAGGGCAGGGGACAGCAGGACATGGGGCCAGCAGACAGAAGCCAATGCGATGTTCTTCACAGGAATTTCAGGGTTTCAGCCCCAGAGACTGTAAGAAGAAAAGAAACAAGCACATCATTACCTGGTGTAACATTCCCTGCCACTGTGTCCCCCTGCCCTGCAATGCCCAGGTGTGGTGCAGCAGCCTCAGTCTCAGGGGAGGTGAGATGCAGTCCTCAGGTCAGGCAGGTTGGACCTGGGCTATGTCAGTGCTGGCAGCCCTGGCTCCAGGTGTGTGCAGGTGCAGCAACACCTGGATCATGTCCTGGGTGCTGCCCAAAAACAGGGAATGTTTCTCTCTTTGGTGGCCTGGATGAATCCTCTGCAGAGCCTGAATGAGGCCCTGGGGACTGCAGGAGACTGGGGTGTCCCTGGCTGACCTGGGGCTGCTGCAGCCCCACTCCCAGCACCTTCCCTTCCCTCAGGTCTGCCTTGGAGCCTGAAGGATGTTGCTCCTTTAGATACTCCGGGTCCCTTAAATATCTTCTGCCATGACAGCAGCTTATGTAATTCCAAAACTCACTTTTTGCAGCAAAAGAAGAACCTGGAACATTTTCCTTTGATGACAAAGGGGAAACGGCACTTCACAAATCCACAGTATCCATTTTCCTTCTGACATTGTTCCCTATTTGTTGGTTCCAAGAAGGATCCTGCCCAGTGAAAGAGGTCAAAGTGAGTGTGGCATCAATGTAAAGAATGGATCTGGTTCCAGAGGAATTGCTGCTGGCTCTGAGTCCCAGTCCTGTATGGGAACTCAGCACCAAACCCAACACCTTAAATTCTCCAGTCACAGTTCGTTTTTTCTACAGCAACGTGTGCATGTGGGGAAAGACAGAGGGAAAGGCCAGCATGAGCTACTGGAGCTGCTGAGCTGGATCCTCTGCTGCCCAGACATTCCTCACATCATATCCCTGCCAAATGTTAGAACCACCTGAGAATTGTGGTCACTTACCAGCAGCTGCAAGCCCCAGTGATGGGGGTTCACCCTCAGCCATCTCCCCTGTGTCCCTCTCACCTGCAGCTCTGTGCACCAGCAGCAGGAGCAAGGGGAAGAGCAGGTAGAGGATGCGCATGGCTGGTGCCTGTCCTGGGTCTTCTCGGGGCTGCACAGGGGACACAGCAAGAAACAAAGCAGGGTCAAGGATTCAGGGGGACCTTTGTGCCTGGACATGCCAAGCTAAATGAAATCTTATCCAATGCCCTCCATCTCCCAAGCCATCCCAAAGCTGGTTACCCAAATACCCTGCAAAATCCCCTGAAGTCAGGAAAGTTTTCCCAGCTCAACTTGCAAGCATCCATCCTCAACTCCAGATTATTGCCAGGATTCCCAGCAAGCCCATTCCCCATCCCTGTGCAGCACTGACCCAGGAAGGAGCAAGAGGCCAAGGAAGTGTCTTGTTGGGCTGCAAGTGACTCCCCAGTGACTCACGTGAGAAAGGTGCTGGTTCAGAGCCCAGCAAGGCAGCAATGGTCTGTAGCAAACCAACCTGGAATCACTTGTGTGAAGAGCCCAGCTCGGGGAGTGTCCCTGTGCCCCACACACGCTGGTTTTGTCCTGTTCCCAGGGGGTGGGACAGACCCTTTCTGCTGCTGGCACAAGAGCCCTGGGCCAAGCCGGGAGTGCCCCGTGTGTGTGGGGGTGCTGGGGCTGCCCCTGGTCCCTCCCTGCTGCAGGGGCAGAGGCTGAGGGGCCTCCTGGGGCTGTGGCAATCAATGTCACCGTTGTCCCCATGCAACAGCTCTTGTGACACCCGTGGCACAGCGGCAACGGGCTGTGGGGCCAGCTGGGAAATCCTTGGGATGGGCACAGGAACTGGTGGGTGCAGCCACAGGCACCAGTGCAGCCCTGGGGAAGCAGAATCCTTCTTGCATAGGCTCACAGGGTCACAACTGTGATAACTTGGGTTTGGAAGGGATTGGAAAGATCATCTCTTTCCACCCCTTGCCATGGGCAGGGACACTTTCCACTAACCCAGGCTGCTCCAATCTTCATCAAACCTGGCCTTGAACAGTTCCAGAGACCAAGGTGCAGCAACAGCTTCTCTGGGAGTCCTGTGCTAGGGCCTCTCTACCCTAACAGATGAGGATTCCTTCCTCACATCTGATTTAAACTCTGTCAATGTGAAAATATTTCCTTCTCTCCTATCCTTTGTCTTCCCTAATCTCATTGTAAAACCCGCTGGTGTGGGACGTGCAAATAGCCACAGAGTATGGAAAACAACTTTGGAAACTTCAAGAACATCTTATTAGACGAGATGTCTGTGACTCTAACATATCAGGGGATAAACACGTTTCTCTCTCATGGCTCTTCTGACAACGTGAGAGCAACACCAGCAGACAGGTAAGTTCTGTAAACCTGGTGACACAACAAACCTGCATCTCCTTCTAAGGCCAGACAAGGTGAATACATACAAGCTGGATGCAGCCATCACTTGGGAATCCTGTGAGTTTGATGCCTGCATTGCCCTTGGGAGAAGTGACAGTCCTTGCCAGGCAGGAGGGTCTGTGCCATGGGCCCAATTTAGGAGCTTCTTCTCCAGGTCATTGGCAGAGCAATCTGGACCCCCCCAAACTGGTGGGCTTTGCTGGGAGGGTTTCTTGAAGGCACTGAGAAAAGGCTGCACTCTGTGCCAGAGCAGCAGGTTGGTGCTGGTTTGCAATGAGCAGGGTCTCTGTGTGTGGGTCCCTGTGTTATGAATGATGTTCTATTTTTCCATTTTATCAAGCAACAAGATTAAATGTAATAGTAAATTTTCAATAGTAACAAAATGAATAAAATCAAAGTATTGGAGATGACAAAGTATTGGAGATGAATATAATCACAGTGCATATTTTTAAAAAGATACAAAATTTGGCAGTAAGTAACTTAGTGTAATTGAGGTTCGTATAAAGCATAAGCAAAACCGACCGGGGAGGGGCCCCCCCCGACCGGGGGTAAGGGGAGTGGCTCCCATTCCTCACGTACCAAAGCATCCAGGCTAACAATCCCACTTATATACTGTAGGCTACAGAAGTTTCTAGAAAGCTCCTCCTAGTTTCTATTCCTAAAATCTATGTCACTGTGCTCTGCTAATGGGTTAGGGGGTCTCTCATCCTTTTGAGGGTCGTATTTCCTATGAAGGCTCATTGTCTTCCTCAGTGACCGAGGTGTGTCCTGCAGGTAGCACAGGTGCACTGTGTGACTGAGCAGATGTTTTCCATTACAAGACTTTAATTGAGTCCCATGCTTGGAATCGTCCCATTTTGGCCCATTTCAAGGTCAAAACTTTCTATTTCTAGATGCTGCTTGTCAGATCTTCATCCTTCTACTATTCTTGTTTGACTTTCTTCCAACCTCCTTCTTGGACTCCCAACATCTGGAAAATGTCCTTTGCCCTGTCTCACCCATCTTCCCCCTCACTCTGTTAACAATTATCTTCTATTGATTTAAATACAATTTTGTTAATATAGTTACAATTTAATTAGCACGAATCACATTTGTCACACCTTCATGTGTCCCTGTGTCCCTGGATGTGTCCAGCAAACCACAGCACCACAAGGTCATTACACAAGGCTGGATCACACAAGACCCTGGGCTGGGAGTCCTTCTCAGAGGTGTCAGAAGAGGAAACTGAAGCCTCCTTTTCCCTGGTGCATGGGGAAAAACAGGAACAGGAACTTTTGGGCTACCCTGACTCCAGGCTGTTGTCAGTGTTCTCTCCCTCCTGATGCTGCAAGGAGCATCAGGAAATATAATAATGAATTGAATATATGGAAAAATTGAGGATTTAAGCGAAGCTCCAGTGAAGTTGTGCTGTGGATACTGAGTATTCCATACAGACATAATGCAGATGAAAGAAGGCAAAGCAAACCTTTTGGTTCTTCGTATCTATTTGATCCCTCTCAATCTCATGAATCACATGTGAGTTCTCTCTATGTCTATGGTGTCCTTCATGACATCCCCCACACGTCTCTTTAACAAATGGCTCCTTCTGCAGGATTTGCAGCCGAGCCTGGAGCTGGGACCTCGTAACAAAGCTCTGGTTATTATAGGGATGAGGTTTTACCACTATGTCCAGAGTTCCTAGGCCATCATGTCTTTCTGACATGGGAGTAGGGTTCTGAGAAAAGAATCTATCTGGACCTATAATCACCAGGACAATGTTCCTTTTGCCCCAGAGGGAGCATCCACAGGGCAGCTGCAGCACAGGCAGCCCAGGCAGCCCAGCCCAGCAGGCAGTGCCAGGCTCAGCGTCCCCAAAGCACGGCCAGGCAGGAGCATCCGCAGGGACACAGCCACTGCTCAGCCCCAGCACCATCCCCAGGGCCTTCTGCTGCCACCAAGGCAGTGCCAGCCCCAGAGGCAGCAGGCACAGCAGCCCTGCAGCAGCAGGACACACACACACGGCCCAGCCCTGCAATGCCAAAGTGCTCGTCTTTATTGAAGCCGGGAAAAGCAACCCCTGCCCCAAAGGCAGCGGGGCTGGCAGCACAGGGCTCCAGCCCAGCAGCACCCAGCAGGAGCAGCTGCCACTGCTGCTGTCAGCCCAGCTGGGCACGGCACAGGCACGGAGGGCAGGGGACAGCAGGACATGGGGCCAGCAGACAGAAGCCAATGGGATCTTCTTCTC
Source organism: Sturnus vulgaris (assembly GCF_052056855.1). Lineage (NCBI taxonomy): Eukaryota > Metazoa > Chordata > Aves > Passeriformes > Sturnidae > Sturnus > Sturnus vulgaris. Next base: position 111,727,412 of record NC_142245.1, on the reverse strand, counting down.
GGGAATTTCAGGGTTTCATCCCCAGATGCTGCAGGAGGAAAAGAAACAAGCACATCATTACCTGGTGTAACATTCCCTGCCACTGTGTCCCCCTGCCCTGCAATGCCCAGGTGTGGTGCAGCAGCCTCAGGCTCAGGGGAGGTGAGGTGCAGTCCTCAGGTCAGGCAGGTTGGACCTGGGCTATGTCAGTGCTGGCAGCCCTGGCTCCAGGTGTGTGCAGGTGCAGCAACACCTGGATCATGTCCTGGGTGCTGCCCCAGGACAGGAAATGTTTCTCTGTTTGGTGGCCTGGGAGAGTGGGGAGGCCCTGGATGTCCTGGGGCTGCTGCAGCTCCACTCAGGGCATTTCCATATACCTCAAGGACTTTTTCCTTCCTTTTTGTGCAGTTTTCCAAAGGTATAATGCAGTAGACTTTTTATCAGGGGTTGTGAAGAAAGAAGTTTTTAACAGATGATTCTGAGGAAAAAGAAGGAAACTCTTTCCCCAGTCAGGATTCCAGATCTTACCCTCTGCAGCAGACAGTTTGTCCTGTACATCTTCCAATTTGCCTTGCAGGGAGGACACATCTCCCAAAATAGCAGTATCCTCTTCGGCGCTTGCATTCAAGTTCACTTCCTATTACCACAGGGAAACACACACATGGGGACAAGACAACAATCCGGGAGACCATCGTTGTTATAGATAACCTGATGCTCCCCAGGCATTTCAGGCCAAGAGAAGTTCCAACCTCCTCACAATCACATCTCCAATTGCAATGTGTCTCACCTGGAAGGTCCCTGTGCCCCTACACTGGGGCACACCAGAGCAGAGAGTGGAAAGGACCAGTGTGAGGTTGAGGAAGAACTGTGCTGGCTCTCAGCTGCATTCCCACCTCTGCTGGGACCAGCACAGCTGGCAGGCAGGGATTCCTCGCATTCCTTTTCCCTGTCCTGGCTGTGCCATGATTTGTGTGACCTCTGAGGGAAAGTCCTTGTGCAGCCCTTGCAGGGATCATCCCTTGGAGTGATGTGGTTTTGGGACACTCAGGGGATGAACCACTGGACAAGAAGGGACACCTTTGTGCTCCAGGAAACCCTCCCATCCAAACACCCCTGGAGCTCTCTGCCATCCCTCTGTAGAGCAAGAGAACACCCAGAGAGTCCCACACAGGGACAGCTGGGTGCAGCCTTGGAGCCTGAAACCAAACCCCTTCTCAATGCTCAGAACAAGCCAGGATTCTGTCTCCATGGGCTCTCTCCATCCCAAATTGTTGTCCAGTGGGAAACTCACCTGAGGAACCCTCAATCCTCTGTTACCTTCTTGTCACTCCCACAAACACGGTCACTTCCAGGGACATTGAATTACCCCTGGTAGGGAGTCACTCTTTCCCCCATTTCCTCTCTTTGCCTCTCACCTGCAGCACCCTGGACCAACAGCAGGATCAGGGGGAAGAGCAGGAACAGGATCTTCATGGCTGCTGCCTCTCCTGGATCTTCACAGGGCTGCAGAGGGACACCAAGGCAATGGGGACATGCAGGAGCCCAGGTGGGGCAGGAGCCTGTGTTGCAGTGCTCTGTGGCTCAGCAAAGTGCACATGGGCTGCCTCCAGCCATGTCTGATCACATTTCCTTTACCTTTCTCTAAAAACAATTCTTAAGTCTGTGCCAGCCTTCAAACCTTGGGAGTATTCCACCATCTCAGTCTCCGGGATATCAGTAATCTACACTGATTGAATTGCCTTCCTCATAGGTCTTCTAAAACCTTTACCCAGAGCACAGACTGCAGATCTGGGGCTCCACTATTGCGGATGACAGCAAAATAAATGGCCAATGAAATTTGGGAAATGCAGAGATAAAATGGCCATTGAAAATTATGGAACCACAGGGCTGTTCCTCCTTTGGGTTTCATGTATCAAACACGGACCCCAAACACCCTGACCAATCTCCTCTGCTTCCATGGGATCACAAAAGTCCTCCCAGCTGAGATTGGCAGTACCTATCTCCAGCTCCAGAGTATTCTCAGGATTCCCAGCAGGGACATCCCTCAGCCCCAGACTTGCCCCTGCCCTGGGCAGCACCGACCCAGGGAGCAGCCAGAGGGCAGAGAAGTGTCTTGGTGCCTAGAAATGGAAGAAAAATCCACCTTTGCAGGTACTGAAAGCCTGAAATGATGGGAAATCTCCGTGCTGGTTTGGGAAAAATGTCTCCATATTTTGCTAAGGAAAGTCCCCATTCTCCCAACAATGATCTCATCTCCCTCTTGCAGCAAAGGCACCAAACCAGTCTCTCCTGCCCTTAGGAAATCAAAATTTCACTTTTCCCATGTTCTGGACTCTTAGACTTCTATTAAGACTTTTATTCTCTTTTCCAGGCATTTCTGATAGCCAAATTTTAAACCTGGATAATTCCAGCCATTTGTGTTTTAGGAAATTCTGCTGTCCTGAGCTTTGAGCTGACACCCTGAGTGGGCAGGATTCCAGAGAGGCACCCCACACTCACCTCCCTGGAGAAGGTCTGGGTGTTCAGGCAGCAAGAAACCCAAGAGGAATGGCTGTGTGCAGATGCCCCTGGGATCAGGGAATGCTGCTCTGCCCTAAACAGGCTGGATTTATAGCAGTGCTGGTGGGTGGGACAGGCCCCCATTGCTGCTGGCACAAGAGCCCTGGGCCAAGCCGGGAGTGCCCCGTGTGTGTGGGGGTGCTGGGGCTGCCCCTGGTCCCTCCCTGCTGCAGGGGCAGAGGCTGAGGGGCCTCCTGGGGCTGTGGCAATCAATGTCACCGTTGTCCCCATGCAACAGCTCTTGTGACACCCGTGGCACAGTGGCAACGGGCTGGGCAGGAGAGGGATGGGATGGACAAGTCAGAATGATTCATGCTGGGAAGAATAGAAATGAGGAAATGGTGTCCTTCTTTGTGTCCTCTCATTTTATTGATGTTATAAATACTCAGATTGGGATGTGGAAGATCAGATTGAACACTGCAAATATGCTTAGCTTTATACAGTGAGAGGAAAGTTTTACCTCTCATTTCACCTCAAGGTGTGTCTGCATGTTTTGTAAAGAAGAGGGACAAAATAAAATTTCAGGGTTAGCACAGGGGAAGGAAAGACCATAGCAGGCAGGGTTGATATGAACATCCCTCACCAAACTCTCTAGCTCTAGAAAGCAATGGCAACAGAAAAATTTTGGTGTTGGTCTCTTCTCACAGGTAACCATTGACAGAACCAGAGGAAATGGCCACAAGCAGCAGCAGGGAAGGATTAGATTGGGTATTAGGAGCAGTTTCTTTGTTGAATCAGTAATCACTGTTGGGACAGGCTGCCCAGGGCAGTGGTGGAATTGCCAGCTCTGGAGGTATTTAAGAGCCATGTAGATGTGGTACTTGTGCAGGAACAGGACAAGGAGGAGCACCAGGGACAGCTCCTGTGGGCCACCATGGCCATGCCCACTGAAGGGACACAGCCCCCAGCACAGCTCTGCACACAAGGCTGTGGCTGTCAGGGACAAGGGACATGTGGGAATGGCAGGAGCAGCACAGGGATCCCAGCAGCCCCAGAGGGAGCATCCAGAGGGCAGCTGCAGCACAGGCAGCCCAGGCAGCCCAGCCCAGCAGGCAGTGCCAGGCTCAGCGTCCCCAAAGCACGGCCAGGCAGGAGCATCCGCAGGGACACGGCCACTGCTCAGCCCCAGCACCATCCCCAGGGCCTTCTGCTGCCACCAAGGCAGTGCCAGCCCCAGAGGCAGCAGGCACAGCAGCCCTGCAGCAGCAGGACACACACACACGGCCCAGCCCTGCAATGCCAAAGTGCTCGTCTTTATTGAAGCCGGGAAAAGCAGCCCCTGCCCCAAAGACAGCGGGGCTGGCAGCACAGGGCTCCAGCCCAGCAGCACCCAGCAGGAGCAGCTGCCACTGCTGCTGTCAGCCCAGCTGGGCACGGCACAGGCACGGAGGGCAGGGGACAGCAGGACATGGGGCCAGCAGACAGAAGCCAATGGGATCTTCTTCACAGGAATTTCAGGGTTTCATCCCCAGATTCTGCAGGAGGAAAAGAAACAAGCACATCATTACCTGGTGTATCATTCCCTGCCACTGTGTCCCCCTGCCCTGCAATGCCCAGGTGTGGTGCAGCAGCCTCAGGCTCAGGGGAGGTGAGGTGCAGTCCTCAGGTCAGGCAGGTTGGACCTGGGCTATGTCAGTGCTGGCAGCCCTGGCTCCAGGTGTGTGCAGGTGCAGGAACACCTGGATCATGTCCTGGGTGCTGTCCCAGGACAGGGAATGTTTCACTCTTTGTTGGCCTGGGAGAGTGGGGAGGCCCTGGATGTCCTGGGGCTGCTGCAGCTCCACTCAGGGCATTTCCATATTACTCAAGGACTTTTTCCTTCCTTTTTGTGCAGTTTTCCAAAGGTATAATGCAGTAGACTTTTTATCAGGGGTTGTGAAGAAAGAAGTTTTTAACAGATGATTCTGAGGAAAAAGAAGGAAACTCTTTCCCCAGTCAGGATTCCAGATCTTACCCTCTGCAGCAGACAGTTTGTCCTGTACATCTTCCAATTTGCCTTGCAGGGAGGACACATCTCCCAAAATAGCAGTATCCTCTTCGGCGCTTGCATTCAAGTTCACTTCCTATTACCACAGGGAAACACACACGTGGGGACAAGACAACAATCCGGGAGACCATCGTTGTTATAGATAACCTGATGCTCCCCAGGCATTTCAGGCCAAGAGAAGTTCCAACCTCCTCACAATCACATCTCCAATTGCAATGTGTCTCACCTGGAAGGTCCCTGTGCCCCTACACTGGGGCACACCAGAGCAGAGAGTGGAAAGGACCAGTGTGAGGTTGAGGAAGAACTGTGCTGGCTCTCAGCTGCATTCCCACCTCTGCTGGGACCAGCACAGCTGGCAGGCAGGGATTCCTTGCATTCCTTGTCCCTGTCCTGGCTGTGCCATGAGTTGTGTGACCTCTGAGGGAAAGTCCTTGTGCAGCCCTTGCAGGGATCATCCCTTGGAGTGATGATGTTTTGGGACACTCAGGGGATGAACCACTGGACAAGAAGGGACACCTTTGTGCTCCAGGAAACCCTCCCATCCAAACACCCCTGGAGCTCTCTGCCATCCCTCTGTAGAGCAAGAGAACACCCAGAGAGTCCCACACAGGGACAGCTGGGTGCAGCCTTGGAGCCTGAAACCAAACCCCTTCTCAATGCTCAGAACAAGCCAGGATTCTGTCTCCATGGGCTCTCTTCATCCCAAATTGCTGTCCAGTGGGAAACTCACCTGAGGAACCCTCAATCCTCTGTTACCTTCTTGTCACTCCCACAAACACGGTCACTTCCAGGGACATTGAATTACCCCTGGTAGGGAGTCACTCTTTCCCCCATTTCCTCTCTTTGCCTCTCACCTGCAGCACCCTGGACCAACAGCAGGATCAGGGGGAAGAGCAGGAACAGGATCTTCATGGCTGCTGCCTCTCCTGGATCTTCACAGGGCTGCAGAGGGACACCAAGGCAATGGGGACATGCAGGAGCCCAGGTGGGGCAGGAGCCTGTGTTGCAGTGCTCTGTGGCTCAGCAAAGTGCACATGGGCTGCCTCCAGCCATGTCTGATCACATTTCCTTTACCTTTCTCTAAAAACAATTCTTAAGTCTGTGCCAGCCTTCAAACCTTGGGAGTATTCCACCGTCTCAGTCTCCGGGATATCAGTAATCTACACTGATTGAATTGCCTTCCTCATAGGTCTTCTAAAACCTTTACCCAGAGCACAGACTGCAGATCTGGGGCTCCACTATTGCGGATGACAGCAAAATAAATGGCCAATGAAATTTGGGAAATGCAGAGATAAAATGGCCATTGAAAATTATGGAACCACAGGGCTGTTCCTCCTTTGGGTTTCATGTATCAAACACGGACCCCAAACACCCTGACCAATCTCCTCTGCTTCCATGGGATCACAAAAGTCCTCCCAGCTGAGATTGGCAGTACCTATCTCCAGCTCCAGAGTATTCTCAGGATTCCCAGCAGGGACATCCCTCAGCCCCAGACTTGCCCCTGCCCTGGGCAGCACCGACCCAGGGAGCAGCCAGAGGGCAGAGAAGTGTCTTGGTGCCTAGAAATGGAAGAAAAATCCACCTTTGCAGGTACTGAAAGCCTGAAATGATGGGAAATCTCCGTGCTGGTTTGGGAAAAATGTCTCCATATTTTGCTAAGGAAAGTCCCCATTCTCCCAACAATGATCTCATCTCCCTCTTGCAGCAAAGGCACCAAACCAGTCTCTCCTGCCCTTAGGAAATCAAAATTTCACTTTTCCCATGTTCTGGACTCTTAGACTTCTATTAAGACTTTTATTCTCTTTTCCAGGCATTTCTGATAGCCAAATTTTAAACCTGGATAATTCCAGCCATTTGTGTTTTAGGAAATTCTGCTGTCCTGAGCTTTGAGCTGACACCCTGAGTGGGCAGGATTCCAGAGAGGCACCCCACACTCACCTCCCTGGAGAAGGTCTGGGTGTTCAGGCAGCAAGAAACCCAAGAGGAATGGCTGTGTGCAGATGCCCCTGGGATCAGGGAATGCTGCTCTGCCCTAAACAGGCTGGATTTATAGCAGTGCTGGTGGGTGGGACAGGCCCCCATTGCTGCTGGCACAAGAGCCCTGGGCCAAGCCGGGAGTGCCCCGTGTGTGTGGGGGTGCTGGGGTTGCCCCTGGTCCCTCCCTGCTGCAGGGGCAGAGGCTGAGGGGCCTCCTGGGGCTGTGGCAATCAATGTCACCGTTGTCCCCATGCAACAGCTCTTGTGACACCCGTGGCACAGTGGCAACGGGCTGGGCAGGAGAGGGATGGGATGGACAAGTCAGAATGATTCATGCTGGGAAGAATAGAAATGAGGAAATGGTGTCCTTCTTTGTGTCCTCTCATTTTATTGATGTTATAAATACTCAGATTGGGATGTGGAAGATCAGATTGAACACTGCAAATATGCTTAGCTTTATACAGTGAGAGGAAAGTTTTACCTCTCATTTCACCTCAAGGTGTGTCTGCATGTTTTGTAAAGAAGAGGGACAAAATAAAATTTCAGGGTTAGCACAGGGGAAGGAAAGACCATAGCAGGCAGGGTTGATATGAACATCCCTCACCAAACTCTCTAGCTCTAGAAAGCAATGGCAACAGAAAAATTTTGGTGTTGGTCTCTTCTCACAGGTAACCATTGACAGAACCAGAGGAAATGGCCACAAGCAGCAGCAGGGAAGGATTAGATTGGGTATTAGGAGCAGTTTCTTTGTTGAATCAGTAATCACTGTTGGGACAGGCTGCCCAGGGCAGTGGTGGAATTGCCAGCTCTGGAGGTATTTAAGAGCCATGTAGATGTGGTACTTGTGCAGGAACAGGACAAGGAGGAGCACCAGGGACAGCTCCTGTGGGCCACCATGGCCATGCCCACTGAAGGGACACAGCCCCCAGCACAGCTCTGCACACAAGGCTGTGGCTGTCAGGGACAAGGGACATGTGGGAATGGCAGGAGCAGCACAGGGATCCCACCTGCCCCAGAGGGAGCATCCAGAGGGCAGCTGCAGCACAGGCAGCCCAGGCAGCCCAGCCCAGCAGGCAGTGCCAGGCTCAGCGTCCCCAAAGCACGGCCAGGCAGGAGCATCCGCAGGGACACAGCCACTGCTCAGCCCCAGCACCATCCCCAGCGCCTTCTGCTGCCACCAAGGCAGTGCCAGCCCCAGAGGCAGCAGGCACAGCAGCCCTGCAGCAGCAGGACACACACACACGGCCCAGCCCTGCAATGCCAAAGTGCTCGTCTTTATTGAAGCCGGGAAAAGCAGCCCCTGCCCCAAAGACAGCGGGGCTGGCAGCACAGGGCTCCAGCCGAGCAGCACCCAGCAGGAGCAGCTGCCACTGCTGCTGTCAGCCCAGCTGGGCACGGCACAGGCACGGAGGGCAGGGGACAGCAGGACATGGGGCCAGCAGACAGAAGCCAATGGGATCTTCTTCTCGGGAATTTCAGTGTTTCATCCCCAGATGCTGCAGGAGGAAAAGAAACAAGCACATCATTACCTGGTGTAACATTCCCTGCCACTGTGTCCCCCTGCCCTGCAATGCCCAGGTGTGGTGCAGCAGCCTCAGGCTCAGGGGAGGTGAAGTGCAGTCCTCAGGTCAGGCAGGTTGGACCTGGGCTATGTCAGTGCTGGCAGCCCTGGCTCCAGGTGTGTGCAGGTGCAGCAACACCTGGATCATGTCCTGGGTGCTGCCCCAGGACAGGGAATGTTTCCCTCTTTGCAGCTTTGGTGATTCCTCTGCAGAGCCTGAATGAGGCCCTGGGGACTGCAGGAGACTGGGGTGTCCCTGGCTGACCTGGGGCTGCTGCAGCCCCACTCTCAGAGCAGCTCTGTAACCCACAAGGCTTTACCCTCCCTTCTTGGGCATCTCTCCCACAAGGAATAGATAGGAGATCATGTAGCAGACATTCACGGGAAATAAATTTGCTGCATATTTCCTTGTGAGTAAAAGAAGTAACTCTGTCATCAGGCGGGATTCCAGACCTTATCTCTTGCAGCACACACTGTACAGGGGGCATCTTCCAATGGGTCTCGCAGGGAAGTCACACCTCCCGTAAACGCAGTATCCCCCTCTCTGCCTGCATCCAGCTGCATTTTGGGTTTCCATGGAGAAAGAAACATACAGAACAATTAAAGCAATCATCTCTGAGAGCAGTGTGTGGTTGCAAAAGGCTGATGGTGTTACTGCATTTCTGGCCAGATGCAGATGGATTTGTTTCCAACATCCCTACACCAATGATCACACACGGGGCAAAAGAACATTCAGAGACAGCCAAAGAGTGTCCAGCAGCTGGGTGCAGGGTGGAAGCTTGAAACCAAACCCCTTACTGAGCCACCAAAGAAGCCAGTATTCTATGTCCATAGGCTCTTTCGACCCCAGATCTTCGTACTATAGAACTATCATTGGAGAAACACCTTTCTCCTCAATCCCCCCTTACCTTTGCATCACTCCACTAAAGTGGTCACTTCCTAGGACATGGAAAACTCCAGTCATGGAGGATCACACGTCTCCCCATCTCCCCACTTTCCCTCTCACCTGCAGCACCCTGGACCAACAGCAGCATTAGGGGGAAGAGCAGGAACAGGATCTTCATGGCTGGTGCTTCTCCCAGGTCTTCACAGGGCTGCAGAGGGACACCAAGGCAATGGGGACAGGCTGGAGCCCAGGTGGGGCAGGAGCCTGGGCTCTGTGCTTCACCAAACTGCAAAGGGCTGCTTCCAACCACAGCTTTCTCTACCTTCCTCTTAAAAATAATTCTGTGGTTTGTGCCACCCTGCCAACCTCAGGAGCATTTCATGATGTTTCAGTGTCTGGGAAATCCATAATCTCATCTGATCCTTTTCCAGGAGACCTCACAGTCACCTACCTGATGAAGGTCTGGGTGTTCAGGTAACAACAAACCCAATAGGAATCACTGTTTCCAGTGGCCCTTGGATCCAAGGAGCACTTTTTTGCCCAAAACACTCTGATTTTATATTCTTGCAAGCCATGAGGACATTCACTGATTTTTGCTGACACATCTCCTCTTGGCCAATCAGAAAGCCACTCATCCATGTGGGGATGCTGGTACTTCTCCTTATCCCTCTCTAATGCAATGGCAGAGGCTGAGGTGCCTCCTGGGGCTGTTGAAATCAACGACACCATTGTCCTCAAGCAACAGCTCTTGTGACACCCACGGCACAGAGGCACCTCAGCTGTGGTGCCATGGCATGAACTGCCTGGGATGGACAAAACAGGCTGGTGGGTGCAGGCAGAGGTAGGAGCCAGTCCCAACCAATCTCTGCTATGAGGGTAGTGAAGCCCTGGCACAGGTTGCCCAAAGATTGCTTCCCCAAACCATTCTGAGATTCTTTGATAAAATATGTGTCTCTTCCTGTCCTGTCAGTTTGCTTAGGGAGCTGGTGCTTGACAGTGGTTAGCTTTTTTCTTCTGCCTTCACTCAGAGTCAGGATTGAATGCTCGAGAGATGCATTTCTTGCTCAGACTTGGTTGTTTATTAAATCTTATCTGAAGAACAGAGAGTTCTTCAGCACTTCTAGCTACCAAGCCAAAAGTGAAAAAATTGAGGTGTATCTAGCTAGTTGCAAGGTCTTTTAAAGCCTAACTATCCAATTAAAAGCTAACATCTATTTTATTTATACTTTCAACCCAATAACCAAACTCCTGTGACCCGCACTGTGGGATTTTCTATCCTACTAAAAACTGCTACCTGAAATCATGAAGTAGAAGGAACAAGAAGGAAGAAAGAGGCAATACCCAAGAATGTCCATCTTGTCCCATACCTATTACTATACTCTAAAACTCCAAATTCAAAACCCTTCACCATGTGAAATTATACACTTCTATTCAAACTACACACCAGTGATTCTAATCAATCACTCAAATTTGGAAGCCTTCTCCAAGGCCTTAAGTCAAAACCAGTGCTCCTTTGGGGGTTGGTGTCAGAAAGCACAGAAAGTTTAAAACTGCTGTGTGACCCACAGAAACATTAAAAAAGTTTTTGGTTTCCTTCTCTTTTAACATCACGAGAATAGCTTCACCCTTGCCGAAGTGACTTATATTCCACCTGCCAGGAAGTGGTAAGCCTAGGGATGCCTTTCTGATGTCGACTGAAATAGTCAGTATAGTAGTCAATATAATAGTCAGTATAATAGTCAAATAGCATTGCAAAGAGGAAATGAAATCAGAGGAGACCGCACATCACCTCATTCTGTCTGAATCCACTGCTTCTGAAACTGCCCTGCTTGGTACCCACAAATGTGATTCAACAGCAGCAGAAGGCTGTATAAAAATGTGCAATCTATGGGAGATTAGTAAAGGAAGGTGAACAGGGCTTTATCAGGCCTTAGAAGTGTGGACTTGATCAGGAGAGTTTTTGGATTTATAGGATTTCTGTGGTGTTTCAGAAATATAAAGATCAAGTTGGGTCATGGAGGAAAGATCATGAGAGAGAAAGAAGCAGTGTATCCATGGCTGCTTTCTGGCTGCACCCTACATGCATCTTATTACCTGTCCTATATTCCTAGTAAACTTTATTTGTAACTCTTTTTTGTACTGTCTGTCTGTGATGTGTCTCCAGGGTGCTGATCCATTGCTCAGAGAGACCAAAACTCTTGGAGCTGGGTCCTGGAGAGGAGAATGGGACTTGAGGTTGATATATGAGGGACACAGGGTCTGGTGTCATCTCTCAGACAGATTCATGGAGTCATGGAATGGTTTGGGTTGGAAGAATTCATCTCATTCCAACCCCTGCCATGGGCAGGGACACCTTCCACTATCCCAGGATGCTCCAAGCCCCATCCAACCTGGCCTTGATGCATGATGGGGACATCCCTTGAGCATCACTCTGTACAAGTAGGATTGGGTGTCCATTGCTGGGTCCTTGGAATATCCTCACTCTTGGAGGTTTGGGACCAGACTCAGGACCAGCCCAGGGCCAGCACAGCCAGGGATTTCTGCTCAAGGTGTGGAAAGGACTTTAATCCCCACTGCAGGGAGGCCATGGCTGGAGCCTGGCTGGGAAGCTGCTCTGACTTGGGGATCTTGTGCTTGGCCCCATCAGAGATGCAGCTTGGCCTTGCTGATCCAGACCCAGGCTTGGACCCACAGCTGGCACCCTGATCTGACCTTCCCTGTAGCCACAGCAGTGCCCAATACTCCAGGAGAGGCTGCTCCCACCCCTGGCTGCCCTGCTCCATGGAGGGGAGCAGTGGGTGTCCCCTGTCCCAGCATCCCCGTGGTCATTGCCCCATGGCAGTGCAGGGGCCAACCCCCTTGGCACCCCCCTGAGCTGAGCATCCTGGATCTGCCACACCAATCATCCACGATTATCCACCTGGGCTCCTAACTGAGCCCCCCAGGCCTTGGAACCCCCCCAGCCCTGACCCCCAACTCAATCCCAAGCTCCTGAGAAGCCCCATGGCACGGACATCAGTCCCTATTCCCTCTGGATACCCCACAACACCCACCAGTGCCCCACACCCAGGCCCCACAGCTGGGGATGGACCCAAGGACACCAAGGCAGTGTCTGTCCCATGGAACAGCCCCACAAGGACCCCCGACCCAGCCTGGGAGCCAGGGCAAAACCAGCAGGTCCCCACTGAAATTAGGGTGGTCCTAGCAACCCAACCCCTCTATCCCTGTGTGAGAGGTGCTGGGGTCCCCTTGCTGAGCCAAAAGGTTGGACCTGGGGTCCCTGTGAGTGTCACATGTGTCCCCCCTCCCACCATGGATAGAGATGCTGGTGAGGCTGAGGCCAGCACAGAGAGAGGATGGATGGTGGGACAGTGTTCAGGAATGCACCCCATCCTCTCTGCCCTTCCCTACACGCAGAGGAAAGAGACACACAGCCAGGATACACATCTTGGCAGTGGGAATGATCACCACCTTGTATTGGGGACACTGGGGAATGGGATTCCCATGGGATCCAGCTCTGCTGGCCCTGGCAGTGCTCGGTGCCTCCAGGCAGCATCATCCCCACCACCGGGCTGGTGTGCTCGGGGATGCAGGAGCCCATCAGGGATACCACCGCCTGTGGGAGGAAAGCAGTGAGGGTCAGCAGTGTCCCTGCACCCTTGGGCTGCACATTCCCCGTTTTTTCCCCCCAACAGGCAGCCCTTGGACTCACATCCGACAGCAGAATTCCTGCTCGGAGCAGAGGCCGATGCGGGCGATCCCCGGCGGGCAGGAGCGCTGGGAGCAGAATCCCCCGCGGCGCTCGCAGTCCTGGGCTGATGCTCCAACCGGGGACAGCCCTGCAGGGCACCGAGAGAGGAGAATTTGAGCCGAGATGCTGAGCACAGCCCCTGCTCCCTGCGCGGCCAGCGTTAGCCCAGCCCTGCTTGTCCCCTGCCACAGGTGCTGAGCGGGTGCCTGCAGCCGAAATCCGAGTGAGTTTATGACACTTGGATGGGGGACAGTCACTACACCCCTAAGCAGGGAGAGGTCTCCATCATGCCTGCTGCCTCCTTCCTGGAATAAGGGAAAACTCCAATGGTAGAAGAAGGATTTCCCTTCCTCCCTGCTCCTCCTCCTCCTCGCCAGCAGTGCTGCTGACTCAGAAATGCAAGGGTCAGGAGGCATGGAAAGGGGTCAAATCCCAGTTTTGGAAGGATGAGAGCTTTAATACAATGCCCCAGCTGTGCTGGAGTCTTTCTTTAAAGGTGTGGGGTGAGAGGGACCCCGGCTGGGATGGCACAGCCTCCAGAAGAACTCCCAGGTCACTCATCAGCACAGGTGACAAATCCTCCCTAAAAAAACACTGACAAAGGACAAACCCTCCACGTTTCTTACCTGTCACTGCCTGGAGCATCAGGAGGAGCAGAGCACAGAGGACAGGCAGGACCCGCATGCCTGGGAGTCGCCAGCGGAGTCGCAGCTCTGGGGAGAAGAGAAAGGAGGCAGAGGTGAATGGGAGGGTCCCCTCCTGCAGGTGGTGTAGCACCTACGGGGACAGGACTGAGGAGAGGGGATGTGACCAGTCACAGGTGGGAGGATGCACTCAGCAGCCTGGAGCTTCCCGGCACCAGCAGCAGCAGTTTGGTCTCTCCACGTGGCACAATATCCCCTGGGATGGCTGAGTCCTCAAAATATCCAGCCCCAAAGCTCCTTTTTCTCTTTCTTCCCCTGACAGAGAAAAACAAGCAGAGCTCTCCTCGTCTGACACCTGAGAAATATTCCCAGGCCTCCAGCCCAGGATCTTGTGTCACCCCGCCTTGCGTAAGGGCTGCTCGGTGCTGTGGTTTGCTGGACACCTCTGGGGACGCACACACAGCATCCCTGCTCGTTAGGCCTTGGCAAACAATCAGCTTTCTCCACACAAAGCAGCTCTGTCCTCCTCCCCCCAGCGGGAAGCACGCTCTCTATGCTTCACTTGAAAATAACTGCAAAGACGCCACTTGGGATGACATCCTCGTCCAGCTGGCAATCCCAACGAGGACAAGCTTTAATCGTGCCTTTGTCTGGTGGAGTTTGCTGTGTGTAACCCTTTGCTGTTTGATGGAGCACCTACATAAACATTTCCAGCCCTGCTGCAGTCACGGGTATGTGTGTGGGGGTGGATGTTAAAAACACAATTTGTTTTTGTGATACTGGGTGTGTATTTACTGAGCACTCACATGAACCATGGAATCACACAATGATTTTGGTTTGGAAGGGACAAGGAGGTTCCAACCAGCTGCCATGGGCATGGACACTCAGTAGGTGCTCCAAGCCCCATCCAGCCTGTCTTTGAACACTTCCAGGGATGGGACAGCCACAGCTCCTCTGGGCAATACATGAATATGCCTTTGATCCAAACAGCTCACCATATTTTATTGTTTTTTCACTCCCCAGGGAGGGACATTGTACGAACTATTTGCAGATCTGTACCCAGGGGGATCACTACTATTCTACCATGGCAGTCAGAGCACTCAGGACAGCTTCTTATTTCCTTCACCACTGAAGGAAATTCTGATCCTACAGCTAGAAAAAGGGAAAAGGCCATACCCCATTTTTTTTTTAATATCTGCTGAGCTGTCTTGGCATCAAAATCTCAGGAGGCAAGGGATTGGGAGCAGCTGCATGCAGTAGTCACGTTCCTTACAGGGGTTCATTAAGGTGGCAATTAGCTGCAGGTCTGTGCTGCTGCTCTTTAGCACACACATCAGCTTAATCCCTGGAAGTGTCCAAGGCCAGGGTGGACAGGGCTTGGAGCAATCTGGGATAGTGGGAGGTGTCCCTGCCCATGGCAGTGGAGTTGGATCTATATGATTTTAAGGCCCTTGCAACCTAAATTGTTTTATGATTCTCTCATTCTATGGATTTGAACGTGCAGAGTGCTGGGGAGATGGGATTAGGACAAGAAGCAGGGAGGAGATGTGCAGCATGGATCCTAGGGTGTTTCAGCCTGTTTCACTCTAAAGGGGCTCTTGAAGCCCTTCCCCAGCCAGAAAGGCAAGGACAGCTCCTTGTGGTGGTGAGCTAAAAGCATGATGAGACTGGATTCTGCATGATGCTGGCTACAGCAGGTGAATCTAAAATTACAAGGGCTGAACCCTCCCTGCAAAGCCCTCAGCCCTTGAGCAAAAATCTTGTGCCATTCCAGTTTGTGAAACATTCACCTGCTGTGGATTGTGCAAAAACCTCTTAGGACATCAACTGTAAATTGCTGGTTTGTCTCCACTTGGCAACTTCCTCAGGTTTCCATGCAGGGAGATCCCTGGGATGAGGTCGTTGGCCCAGCTTCCTGCCCTGCACAGGGCTGTGGTTTCAATGGTGCCAGAGGCATCTGCAGAAACATCTGCTTTGAGCAGGCCCAGAGAGTGAGGGAGCTGCACCTGTTCAGT
The DNA here is from genome assembly GCF_052056855.1 of Sturnus vulgaris. Lineage (NCBI taxonomy): Eukaryota > Metazoa > Chordata > Aves > Passeriformes > Sturnidae > Sturnus > Sturnus vulgaris. Next base: position 111,712,053 of record NC_142245.1, on the reverse strand, counting down.
CTGGAGAAGACTGAGAGGGGATCTCAACAATCCCTAGAAATACCTCCAATGGGTGTCAGAGGATGGTGACTGACTCTCTTCAGAGGAGCAATGGCCATAGAATGAAACACAAGGAATTCCACCTCTACTTGAGGACGAAATTCTTTATGTTGAGGATGGCAGAGCACTGGAACAGCTGCCCAGGGAGAGTGTGGAGTTTCCTCTTTGGAGACATTCCAAACACACCTGGACATGTTCCTGTGTCACCTGCTCCAGGTGACCCTGCCCTGGCTGGGGTGTTGGACTGGATGATCTCCAGGGGTACCTTCCAACCCTAAACATTCTGTGATTCTGTGAAGGATGGGCAAATGCTTTGCAATTAATGGGCAGCTCAGGGCTTTGAGTCAGTCCTTTGCACATGGGTTGGCTACTTCCCTTAAAAAGTCAGCCAGTACTGCTCCTCCCTTCACAGAATCCCAGAATGGTTTGGATTGGAAGGAACCTTAAAGATCATCAAATTCCAGCTCCCAGCCACGGGCAGGGACACCTTCCACTGTCCCAGGTTGCTCCAAGCCCCATCCAGCCTGGCCATGGACACTTCCAGGGATCCAGGGGCAGCCACAGCTTCTCTGGACACCAAGGATTCCTTGTCAGCACAAGGATGCTCCTGACAGTGCAGGAGCAGCTGCAGAGACAGGAGCTCTCTGTGCAACCTGCACCTTCTAGGTTTTCTGTGTGGTCCAGGGCAGGACAGGCTGAATCTCTTAGAAATGATCAGAGGCACTGTGGGGTTGGCCTCTCACACGTTTCTATAATTGTCTCAAGCAATGTCACAGGTCTAACTCTGATCTCCTGATTTGCAACTGCAGCCGAGATACATTTTGCAGATTCTCTCCAAATTTATATCAGACAGAAATGTCAAGAGTAAAATCAGATTACCAATTTGTCCTGCTCAGTGTGACTTTAGTTCTCATAAATAATAAAACAATATGCTGTTCCTAGATCTGAAAGCTCTGGGTCAGGAGATGGGAGTCCAGAGTTTTCAGAGCAGAGGTGCTGTGAAGTGTCATACTGGAGAAGATTTTTGTGCTCCCAGTGGAAATGGTGACTGATCTCAATCTTAGTCGAGATAGAGAATTCCCTAGCAGGCATGTGTGGAGAACTTGCCAGCACTCACTCAATCAGCAGCCCAAGAGGGGTAAATAGTTTGGTGAACTACACATTTGTGGCAGGTTTAGATTGATTGCAGAATTCTTGGTTAAAATTCTTAATGAAAATAAAACTTGGAAAATGAATGGGAAATGAATTACTTTTGGAAATGAATGACAACATCACACAGGGCAGCCATGCAAGCTCTCCAGATTTTGCTTTTATTAAAAAGAGAATGACAAATCCTCGGTGGCTGCTACAACAATTCCTTAAATCCAACGAAATCAAAAGCAATCACTCCTGAAGATTCTCCACAATTAGCCACACTACAACCTACACAAAAGAAAGGATATTTCAGGGATTTTCAGAATTACAATTACGAGGAAAATCCTGCTGCTTGGGATTCAAATGATCATTTGGGAAGTCACCTTTGCCCCAGATAAATCTTGAACTTACCACCTACAGCAATTAAACCCAGAACGACACGTCCCCAGGTAATGATTGCCACGAGGGCATTTCCCCCTGTGGCAGAAGGTCCCACGATATCCACACTCCATGTAAGGTCTCCTGGGTCTTGCCAAGCTTCCACCTTAAAAAAGAAAAATATAAACCAACAAATAAGCAAAGTTGGGAGACATGTTATTTCTTGCAGGGATTTGCATTTTGCTTAATCCCTGTGAGCTGACAAGGTTGTGACAGTTCGACCCTTAGAGGAGGAGGTCTGTGGGCACAACGACCAAACAAACACTCTAATTCCTTCTTCTGATGTGTCTCCAAGCCCAGAACTTCCTTAGGAACTCAGATTTTAGGGATGAATATCAGAGACCTGATAGAAAACAGTAAGCAGGCACTTAGCAGCTCTTAAAAGCTTGTAGGTCACAATTCAGGAGGGATGCACCAGCTCATCTGGGAGACACACTTGTGTAAAAAAAAAGAGGGGAAGAGACTTTTGATGTGAACAGTGACAATACAGAAGGGAGTGGCTTTAAACTAAAAGAGGAGAGATGTAAATTAGGAAGAAATTCTTCCCTGTGAGGGTGGGGAGGCCCTGGCACAGGGTGCCCAGAGAAGCTGTGGCTGCCCCTGGATCCCTGGAAGTGTCCAAGGCCAGGCTGGACAGGGCTTGGGATGGTGGAAAGTGTCTCTGCCCATGGTAGGGGGGTAGAATGAGATGATCTTTGAGGTTCCTTCCCACCCAAACCATTCCACAATTCCATGATTCCACAGATTTGGCTGTTTCCTTCCCTGCACATTTCACCCATGCCTCAAACAGGTCCTGCTGTCCAGCAGTCCATAGGGGTGGCTCCCATGCATGGATAAATTCATCAATCCCTGCAGAACAACATTTCCATACCACCAAACCCACCACACCAGGCATTGCCTTCTGAGTCTGGGGCTGAGCAATCTGGAATTTCTCTTCCCTACGTGTCTAAATGGAATTCTCTGCTAAAATAGGATACCCACATTTAAACTGCCTTTTAGGAACGGCCACCAGCCATTCCTGTGCTATTCCCAGAACAGGTTTTATCCATGAAGGTGCTAATTGTCAGGGATCAAAACAACCCCAGGTAGCAGACTAACAATTAGGCAGGAGGTTGCCTGGCCCTGTTTGGTCAATTAATAAAGATGTAGCCTGGCAGCTGAAGTGTTCTGGATGCACCTGACTGAGTGCACATGAACCAATTAATTCCAGTTTCCAGCTCCTCCATGGAACAACACAAAGCCCAGCATATTCAGAGAGAGGGCAGCTTGTTCCAGGAAACAGATAATGGATATTACATATGTACACACATCCCTGGTGTGCTGGATTCCCAGCATGTGAGTAGAGTGATACATGCACACAGAAAATCCCAGAGAGAACTAAAGAAGTGCTTGAAAGAGTGAATATAACTCTCCTGATCTCAAACTGGTGGTCTGTGGCAGCCTGAGCTCTCAGAAACACTTTTCTTCCCAGATACAGATAAATTTCTGGCTTTAATATACCCAGAAGGTCCTACTGAAAACAGCCCAAACATCCACTGTGTGTTAAATAAGGACATAACTCAAACCAAAGGAACTCTTTGCCCAGTGTCCTGCCTCTGAGAACTGGCACAGGCAGAGGCTCAGGTAACAATAACATCAGAAAACCACATAAAATCATAGAATCACAGACTCATTTAGGTTGGAAAATACCTTTAAGATCATCAAGTCTAATTGTTAACCCAGCACTGCCAAGCCCACCACTAATCCATGTCCCCAAGTGCCATATCCTGGATGGCTTTTAAATCCCTCCAGGGATATACTTGACACTTTTCCCACATTTCTGGCATTTCTGCTGCAGTTCATCACAGCCTTTTCCCATCCTTACTTCCTCAGAGGACACTTTTTACCCTGTTCCCACAGAGATCAAAACTCCACCAGTACTTGCTTGTGCACAGAGCACCCTGCAAATGTAACTGTGCCATTTTCAGGGCTGATATTAAAATAAAATCCCCTTTTCTGGACAATAGAGTTGGTTTTGGGTTCCAGACTCCAACAGGCATCATGATTTTATGCCTCTCCACCCAATGTTCCAGCTCCTAAAGCAAAGGATATTTGAAGAATATGGGGCCAGATTCCTTTTTCTTTTTTTTCTGTGTGGTTTAAGAATATTTGATCACGATTTAATTTGTTTGTTGGGTGACTCAGAGGCAAAGTGATTTAAGTACAAGCCTACAGGGTTTAACAGGGAAAACACTGGTGCTGAATGGGAATTTTGGGGTTGCCCCTTTCAAAGTGATGTTTGGAGTATGTGCCTGCTAATTTCATTTCTCGTCTGTAATCTCCAATGAGTTTTGATGATTTATGTGAGGATTCTTTGCAGGAAGCAGTTTGGTCACATCCCAAAGGGGGCAGGAGATCTTTGCAAGACACCAACATCTTCTTTCCAGTCCCTCTCCTTACCTGCAGCTCCATGAAATGCCACCAAGAGGAGAACAAGGAGAAAAGGAAGGATTTTCATGGCAGAGGAATCTTGAATCACTGCAGAGAAAGTAGACCAGGACATTGGTTAGAGCCTTGTCCCTCCATAGTCCCAGAAGTGACACAGAGAAATGTTCTTCAAGACCTGAAACTTACCTAAAAGAGGTTATTACACATATTTGTCATGATCTTGTCTATTGTCCTAAGATTTTCCTGGAGTACACATAGGATCATGGCATAGGAAAAAAACTTCCATGCAAAAAACCTCAATTTTAAATCCCCTTTTAATTAATGCATCAAATGACCAGCAATTTATCCTGGATTTCTTGATAACTTGCAATGCATTGCAATAAATTTGATTTGCCTGTTGGAATTTAAAGCTGTTAATTCAGAAAATAAGACAATTTTTGCTAGATTTATACAAAACAACCCCATGGGTTTTCTCAAGCTTTTCTACTAAAAAAAGAGCAGAGAAAGCAATTTTCTTCACAATTAAAAAACGAGCTTCTCCTTATTCTTGCTTAGAGGCTGTTGTTATTCTTCCCCTCAAGAATTACATTATTTACAGGATAAATTTTTGAGTATTTGCATTCCCTGCAGCCAACAAAAACTCCTCTCCCTTACCAACATTTGTCACCTCTAGAACTGGCTCGTGACAGACTGGAGTCACTGCACAGTTAAGGCTTCAAAACAAAATGCAGATAAACGTGAAAGATATGAAGTCTCCAGGCTGATTAAGAAGGACAAAACCCATTGAGAGAGGCTGAATAATGAGAATATTTTGGTTGTTACCAGGTAGGAGGAGCTCTAGGCTGGAACAGTCCTGAGATCAGTGTCGGGCCCCCGGATGAAGATGAAGGAGCAGAGTTTCAGTGGGTTTGTGCTCTTTCTGCAGGGTGGTGAGGGATGTTGGACCTCCACAGCATTCTGGTGGCCAATGAGGCTTTGGGGAGCTCTGGGGACACCCAACGGATCCTCTTTGCTGCTGTCCTAAGAGGAACCAAGGTCTGGCTTTCAAACCATTGCAGCATCGCCTCGGGAAATGTGTTGAGATGAAAAAAAACACCCTGGGCTCCTCCCTTTGAGCAACCTTTTGGCCACAGCATCTCTCTCAAGGTCTCTGCTTCCATTTGCTTTCAGAGGTTTTATATTTCCTTACAAACATGAACAATATATCATCACAGAAGTAAAATAATCATCAGCTGGAATTATATTAAAATAAAACCCAGCAAACCCATGTTAAATGGGAAGTTAGTTCTTCTTTGGAACATCAGGAAGAGGGTTAACTTAAATTAACTGTCATTAATTCTACATCATTACTGCTGTTGGAAAGGAAAATCTGGACAATTAAGAACATGGAAAAGATCTGCACTATGGAACAGTAGGGATAAAAGTGAGAGAGGAAAATGGAAATCTAAGAATTAAGAATAAAAAAGGGAAAAGTGGTTTGTTTGTTTTTTTTTTTCAAATTTTTGCATCAAAACATTTTCATTACTAGGTTACCTGCATGGCACGTAAGATATTTTATGCCATATCCGTTTATGAAAATTATTACAGCCCGTGCCCAGCAATTTTAGTTTTAAAATTCTCTTTACTCTCTTGCCATGGACAGAAGAGTTCTCTGAGCACAGAATCCTCCCTTCTCACCAAGGATTCCTCCAATGGCTCCCTGCTTTTTATGCATTTACAGACATTTCTATAAATCCGGGTGCCTGTTGCAAAGGGACTTTCACTTCTCTTTTATCCCTCTTTCCTGCTGGAATCCAGCCCCATTCCATGGGAGTTGCCTTCTCCTCTGGCAGCTGCTGGAGCACGGCTGAGCTCATCCCTGCCAGAGCCTCCCTGGGCTCGCCCTTCATGCCCTGCAGGGATTTTTCTTAGATCTCTTTGTTTTCTTTCCCAATCAAAGCAACTCTTTCACTGAGGTTTCCAGCACAGCCTTTTCAGCAGCTTTCAGGCTGCCCTGCAGGCTTCTTGTTTCTCTGGGCTGCTCCTCTGGGTGCTTTTCTTTCCACATTTTGGCTTTTTTTTGAGATTAAATACTCGCATGTTGAAAGCACTTGGTCCCACAACGTGGTTACACATAATTGTGCTGTGGTCACTTTTACAGAGGAGCTCCCACAAAAAGCTTTGGAATTAGGTCCTTTGCACTTAATCCAGGGAGGCAAAATGTTCTTGTGGATTCCAGGACCACAAGAAAAATGTACATTTTACAGAGGAAAAAAAACCTGATGTCTGCATCTCCTGGCGTCGTCCACGATCACCTGTCAGATCTGCTCTGCTGCATCCCTTCAGGCAAGGGAGGCACCTGCAGAAGATGTGCCCTGGTCCCTGAGTCCTTTAGGGCAGGGCTGTAGCTGAAACCCCTCCCTGAGGTGTTTGCAGACAGATGTGCGGCCAAACATCTGGGCTGAAAAGCGCCTCAGCATGTGAGGAACAGCTGGGTCTGTGCGATGTCACCTGTGGGCAGCTCACCTGGAGAACCGAATCCAGATCTGAGAATCCCCAACACAGGAAAGACTTGGAGCTGCTGGAGCGAGTCCAGAGGAGGCCATGGAGATGCTCCAAGGGCTGGAGCCATGGGCAGGGACAGATTCCACCAGGTCAGGTTTTTCCAAGCCCCATCCAGCCTGGCCTTGGACACTTCCAGGGATCCAGGAACAGCCACAGCTTCTCTGGGCACCCTGTGCCAGGGCCTCTCCACCTTCCCAGGGAACAATTCCTTCCCAATATCTCATCCATCCCTGCCCTCTGGCAATGGGAAGCCATTCCCTGTGTCCTGTCCCTCCATCCCTTGTCCCAAGTCCCTCTCCAGCTCTCCTGAAGCCCCTTTAGTCACTGGAAGAGGCTGTGAGGTCTCTCGTCCCAAGTTTTCTTGGAGACATGAGGAATTTTTTTAGCAAAAGAAGCTCCTGGGTGTTGAAATCCAGCAGAGAAAAGTGCAGCCAAACCGGTGGCTGGGAGGCAGCCAGAGCAACTGGGAGCTGGCAGAGAAGCTGGGGAGGGTGGCTAGCTCTGGGAATATCTTCTGGAAGGGCTTCTGGCTTTCTCCTTCTCTGCCTGGCAAAGTTCCGGGGTGATGATGGCACAGGATTTATTCCTGGCTTGGCACACAGGAGGAGGGACTGAGGAAAAAGACAGCTGAGACACCTCAGGGTGGGAGTGATGATGATGGGGGACAGGGGGGATGAGATGATGAGGTTCACATGTCTCCTGTGGGTGACAAGAAGGGTGACATTGTGCCTGCATGGACCCTGGCAGCATCTGCACTGCTGAATTTACCAAAATGGTTCTTCCACATCCCACTCTCACGTCTGGAAGAGGCTTTGATGCCCATTAGAGTCTGAGCTGTGCTTTGTACGCTAAAAATTGGGTTTTCTAGGAATGGACCACGTGGTATTTACTGCTGTGGAGGACAGAGAAGCCAAGGCTGAGCTTCATTTGGCTCCAGAGCCCTAATTACACCTCTGACTTTATTCAAATGCTTTGCTGGATCTGGGCCCAGCAGCCCAACATCATTAATTAATGAAACACGAGTACAGGCAGGGCAGTGGGACAGGAGGAAAAGTGAGTTGTCTTTTACACCCAAAGGGCCCACAAACCCAGTCAGATGGAGTTGAGGCTGCAAAGATGCCAAGTTCCTGGTGCAAAGCAGTGCTGGAGAACTACAGAGAGCCTGGGGATGCTCCCATGAGTAGGGAAAACCAGGCAAGGACATTTCTGAGCAGTTTGGTGGCTCCTGTTACACAGCAGAGCCTGGGCTTTATTGCCAGAGTTGCAAAAAAAACTCAATACAATTTAAAAAAGCAACAATAAATGTATGAAAGTCCCAGGACACAGGTACATCCAACAGCCCAGCTGATGTATAAAATTTTGGGAGCTTTCTGCAGCATATTGCAAAAACCACCAAAACCAGAGGTGATATTTTGACTTAATTAAACCTCCCTTCATGGTTTTTATTGTAGCAACCTGCTGGGAATTCATTTTCTAAAAAGCATCAGGGCTGGAGGCTGCAGGGCTGGAAATTGGGATAAAAAGCAAATGCACACAAGAGGGCCCCTGCAACCTCCGATGCTTGGGATCCCATTTCACAGCGGTTTCATCGCTGTGGTAGGGCGGGAAAACAACGGGATTGATTTATGGCTCTGTGCACACCATGTCCCAGCTGCCACCTAGTGCTCATCCCCGCGACACGGGGACATCGCGGGCATCACTCGGGGTGTGACATTCCACCGGGGTGGGCGTGTCCTAGTTCACAATAATTTGGGGGGCATCTGGGTTGGCGTGTCCCAGTGCACAACAATTGTAGGGACATCAGGGTGGGCTTGTGCCAGTGCACAACAATTTGGGGGACATCGAGGTGGGCGTGTGCCGGTTCTGAAGAATCCAGGGGACATCAGGATGGGCTTGTGCCCAGTGCACAACAATTTTAGGGACATGAGGATGGGCTTGCGCCTCTGCACAAGAACCCGGGGGACATCGGGGTGCGCTTGTGCCGGTGCGCAACAATTTGGGGGATACGGGATGGGCTTGTGGCAGCGCACAGCAGCTCCAGGGGTCTCGGGCTGGTGAAGCCCCGGTCGGTCCCTGTGTCCCCAAGCCCCCGGGGGTGACGCAAGCACCGTGATGTCACACTGCCCGGGGAGGGGACACTGGGGGAGGTGCGCGGTGAAGCCGGGGAGGGGCGGGCGGAGCGAACCGGCCCCGGCGGCTCCTTCTTCCTCCTCCTCCTCCTCCTCCTCCTCCTCCTCCTCCTCCTCCTCCTCCTCCTTCTTCTCCTCCCTCTCCTCCCTTTCCTCCCTCCTCCTCCTCCTCCCTTCGTGCTCCCAGGATGCGCGGGGCCGTCCCCAGGCTCAGCCTGACGCTGCTGGCGGCGGAGAGCGGCGCCCGTGAGTGAACGCGCAGGATGCGCGCAGGATGCGCGGGGGCCTGGGGGGCTGCGCTCCGGCCGAGGGCAAGGGGAAGGCGGATGGGATGCTGGCAGTGACGCCTTTGGGGCCGTTCCGGGGGTCCCGAATCACCTTCATGTACCGGGGAGGAGGAGAGGGGTTCATCCGTGCGCCCCGCGTTTGCGGAGATGCGGTTCTGCGTTCTTGCGGTTCTGCTCCCCGCATCCCGGCGGGTTTAGCCGTCCTCTTGGATTTTTTTTCATATTTGAAAAATTGATATTTATCTCTCCCTCCCACTTATTTATTTATTTGTTAATTTTGGAGCCTGAGCTATTTATCTGAGCCTTCCTGGGGGCCCGGCCCCTCGGTGGCGGTGGCTGTGCCTCAGCTGACAAAGCCAACGGGAGCCGGCAGCTGGAGATAAGCCCAGGACTAGAGCTGCCAACCCTCTGGGCGGGCTGGGAGATGGAGTTCTGGCGGGAATGGCTTTAAACTGACAGAGAGCAGGTTTACATTGGATATTAGGAAGAAATTCTTCCCTGTGGGGGTGGCGAGGCCCCGGCAGAGGATGCCCAGAGAAGCTGTGGCTGCCCCTGGATCCCTTGCAAATGTTCAAGTTTAGGTTGGATGGGGCTTGGAACAATCTGGGATAGTGGAAGGTGTCCCTGCCCATGGAATGAGATGAGCTTTAAGGTCGCTTCCCACACAAACCATTCTGGGATTCTGTGGTTAAGAATGGCACCGCTCAGTCGCTGGGGGGGTGTGGCTGTGTCATCTCTCAGCATCTCCTCTGTAACCTTCTCCAGGGCTCTGTGCCATCATCCATTACTTTGTCCGTGGGCAGCTGGGCTGGTTCGGGCTGACCATCGCCTGCCTGGTACCCGGCTACGCCGCCCAGCTCCTGAGCATCCTCTGGTTCCGAGCAGACGGACACACGCCGGGCTGCTGGCTCCTGGCGCTCCACCTCCTGCAGCTGGGGCTCTGGAAGCGGTGAGAGACACTCCCCGCTCTCCACCCAACCCCCACAACCCGGGTGCAGCCCCAAATTTCCCCAAACCAGGGCGGGCATCCCGTCACGGTGACTCTTGCAGGTACTGGGATGTTCTGCGGGCGGAGGCGGGCGGCGCTGCCGGGGAGGTGCTGGCTCAGCTCGGGGATGTTTGTGTGCTGCGGCTCCTGGAAGCCCTGCTGCAGACCCTGCCTCACCTTCTGCTCCAGGCTTATGTCGTGGTGGCCGTGGAGCCAGCAGGCTTCATCCCTGGTGAGTTCCCAGGAGGATGATTCAGGCTGTAGAGAGGTGATGAGCTTGGGTGAGGGATCTGTGTGTGTGTCCTGCGGGTGGAGGAATGTGCTGCAAAGGGACTGGAAAGCTTCGATATGAAGCATCAGGAATAACTGTGGCTGAAAGATCTGCTGAAAGAATGCAAAGGTGGCTGCTTTGCCCCAAAGGTGAGCTTTCAGGTGTGCAAAGAGGGATGTTGTGGTGTGGAGTCACGGCATGTGCCAGGTCACACTCGATCATTGTCCATCTCTGGTCCGATGGCAGTGACCAGGATGGAGCTGCCCTGGGGCTGCAGAGCTCTGTCCACGGAAACAGCACTCAGAGGGTACCCACAGGGAGATTGTAGGACACATATTGAGAAAGTAAGAAAAATTACAGCCTGAAAAATATTCCCGGCTGGAGTTTTTCAGCTCTGTTCCCAGCTGATAAGCTGGTCCAGCTCAAGGCTAGGGAGAATTTCTCCCAGGGTGATAATTTGGTCAAAATAAAAAGGAATTAATAACAAGATAGAACATCTGTTGTAGTATGTGACCAGGCCCTGGGAATGGGGTGCCTTCTCTCTGAACCAATCACCTTTCCTCTACGCTTAAAATTGTGAGTCATGCTATAAAACCAAGTGTGTTTCTGAATAAACTTTTTCTTTCTATCATGAAAGATAACCATGTAGCTGTGCATCTTATTTCCACTGCACTTAAAGGGTTAAAACCCCTTTCCACGGTTACAGGAGATGCCAAACATGCAGAGACCAGGTTTAGCAGGATTAATTCAAATATTCCAGTTTCATCCCTGGTCACATTCCAGTCAGGTTGGACAGGGCTCTGAGCAACCTGGTCTGGTGGAAGGTATCCCTGCTCATTGCAAGGGGTTGAACTGGATGGCCTTTAAGGTCCCTTCTGTGATTCTTTGATTCACCTATCAGGATCAAGGGGTGTCTGGCTTGTATGGGGGTGCTGTGCTACCAACACCTTAACACAGAGAATTTGTGCCTTTGGGCCTCCATCAGAGCCCTGACTGCCCCTGTCCCCATACAGGTGTCAGTGCAGGGTTGTCCCTGCTGTCCCTGGCCTGGGCTTTGGTCTCCTACAGCCACTTCACCTGCCTGCTGAGGCCTGGACACCTGAGCCCACCGGCTGCCGTCCTCCTGTGCCTGCTGCTCTGGAGGACAGGGATGCTGGGGACCCGGGTCCTGGCCCTGGTGCTCTTTGCCAGGCTCTATTCCTTCTGGGTTTTTGCTGTAGCAGGTAAGAGATGAGATCCTGTTCCCCACACCCCACCCCAATGTCAGCCCTGTGATGCTCCTGCTGCTGGGTCTGTTTGCAGCCTCCCCTGGGAATGGCTTTGCAAAATTCAGTCCCTTCTCCCTGCAGGGGTCCACTGGCTGCTCATGTCCTTCTGGCTGGGGGCCCAGCAGACAGATATTGTGGCTCAGCCATGCCGCTGGAGGCTCTTCAACTGCCTGCTGGGAGCTGTGTACATCTTCTGCTACATCAATGTCAAGCCTGGCCCCTCCAAGAGCAGGGTGGCTGTATTTTATGCAGTGAGTACCTGGAAAGTTTTGTATTCCACTTGGATGCAGCTGCTGGGGACAAGCAACAGCTTCAGACTCTTCATTTTTCATTTCTCACATCATCACTTGTTCAAAATCCAGTGTTTTACTGTATCCTGACAAAGCCACGTGGTCACCAAGGCAGATGTGATTTCTGCACTGGTTTTGATTCCTTAGAGGCAGCCTTATAATGTCAGTGGTCAAAAATAGGTGAAGACCTTGCAGAAAGTTCAGTTTGACAACATCTATATTTTAAGTGATAAATTAGGTGCAAAATATAACAGGAGAAGTGTTCAAGGCCAGGTTGGTGGGGCCTTGGAGCAACCCAGGATAGAGGAAGGTGTCTCTGCCCATGGCAGGGGGTGGAATGAGATGAGCTCTAAGGTCTCATCTGACCCAAACCACTCTGTGATTCTAAAAATCTATGAAAATCTAGAAAATAGGAGTTTTCTGTTATGAGAGGCATATCTAAAACCATCAGAAGGATATAAGTGATGACTCTCTTCCCCCTGCCTTGCAGATAATGCTGATGGAGAACACGCTCCTGCTGCTGTTGGGCACCCAGTTCCTGCAGGCAGAGCTGAGGAGCAGCCTGACTGTGACTGGGGCTGTCATGTCAGGGTCTGTAGTAGGTAAGAACATTGATTTTAGCGTCTGGAATGCACATTTTGAGAGTAGTTTGAGGAAATGAGCATCCAGACTCTTGTCCCAAATCCCTCTCCAGCTCTCCTGGAGCCCCTTTAGGCACTGGAAGGGGCTCTGAGCTCTCTCTGGAGCCTTCTCCACTCCAGGTGAACACCCCCAGCTTTCAGCCTATCTCCAGAGCAGAAGGGATCCAGCCCTTGGAGCATCTTTGTGCCAAGCAGGGTCATATTTTCTCAGTGGGATGGGGACAGAGGGAAGTTGTGCAACTCACCAGACCCTCAGATCAACCATGTTAAAGAAACGGGATAGAAATGGAGCAATTCCTGTGGTCTTGGATGAGTTTAGGGTATAAGTAGGAAGCTGTCTTAAAAACCTGCTGATGTCTCATTTAAAGGCCAGAGGATGGGGATGCTGTGACATGGAAGGTTTTCTGTATCACACATCTCCCTGCTGGGCAACTGTCAGTCTGAAAATTAATCCAGGTTAAATCTGGGGTTGAATGTGCACTTCCTTTGCCAAAAGCTGCTCAAGTACCATTCTTGCATCCCTGTAAATGATGGAAATATGTGCTGCTCATGCACCTGATGCTCAGCAGCGTCTTTTTGCAAAGGACTTGTTGATCTGGAGGTGCAGTAAGGTCTGGCCTCTTCTCCACAGCTGACCAAAATGCTGCTGGGACTCTTCAGTGACACTTTTCTGCTCCTTTCCAGGTGCCACAGCTCTGGTGATTTACTACAGCCTGCTCCATCCCAAGTCCACAGAGATCTGGCAGGGATTCCTGGAGACACTCTGCAGTGCTGCAGCAGCCGGGGATGAGGAGGTGTCTGGAGAGAGCTCCCAAGCTGGGACTGTGGAAGATGAAGAGTCCTTGCCAGGGGAAGGGACCAAGACAGAGCCCAAGAATGAGACCAACTCATCACTGCTGCAGTCCAAAGGGTGTTTGGAGGACAGCTGGACAGAGCATCACCACTGGCTGCTGGTGAAGCTGGCCTTGAAGACGGGAGATCTGTCCGTGATCAACGCAGCTTTTGGAGATGGTGGCCTGGGAGAGGCTTTTCCTGGAGGATGGATGATGGGGAAAGCCCCTGGTGTTGAGCCTGGGGCAGACTTTTCGCTCCCCATGAGGGACATCCATCCCTCTGGACTGGCAGTGGGGAATGGAGAAGGCATCAAACCCAGTGCTGACACTCTGGGAATGGCACAGGAGGATGGAGTAGGGCAGGAGCCTGATTTTCCCCCATCCACATCCCATCCCAATGGCTTCTCCCCGGATTCAACTGAGAGCTCCTCTGTGTATTTCAGTGCAAGTGCAGGAGGCATCGCCTCACCTGGGACAGGGACTGGGACAGGGACAGCCACAAGCATGGCCCTGGTGCAAAGGGACAGCGAAGCTCAGCCTCCCCCAGGCTGCCTGGGAGAAGGAGGAGGAGGAAGAGGAGGGGATTTGTCCCTTGGGATGGCCAGCATCAGCCCAATCCTGGGTGCTTGTGCCCACAAGTATCTGCAGAGAAGCTCTTCCTTTGGCAACACTGGCAGCTGTGGGGTGGCAGGTCCCCCCAGAGAGGGCTCAGAGCCCACAGGGACAGAGGGTGCCCTTGTGGGGTGCCATCACCTTTGGGACACCCACCATTGTGGCCCGCAGGGGACTGTGGTGAGGAGCAAGCTGAGGTCACCGTGCTTCACCTCCACCCCCAAGGCCAGCTCTAAATGCCCCCAGCGAGGACTGGGAGAGCTGGGAGAGGGGACAGACCTGTCTGGGTTACCAGAGTGACCCTATAAATGGCTGCACTGTCACCTTGGGTCAACCTTGGGGTGACTGTCTCATCAACAGGGAGGTGGTGGGACGAAGACTGTCCCCACTGTGCCCCTGCCATGGGGCAGATGTGCTCCTCCATCACTGAGACATCACCTTCCCTCCCAGTACATCTTCTACTGGCAGTTTTGAAGAACTTCAAAAGCCTTAAAAAGCCCTAAAAGTCCAGGGCTGGTTATTTATTGAGCTTATTTATGTCACAGACCTGCCAGGCAGCTGGAGCTTTCTGCCTTTGGTGTATTTGTGACAGTGACTTGAAGTGTGTCCTTTAACCAGTGCCTGCACAAGCTGCTGGCCTGTCCCAGTGTGGAGATCTGGTTGCTGTCTCCAGGGGCTGCAGTGCTGGTCAAAGCAGTTTTCTCAGGACAAATAAGTGCCTAAATCAGAAAAAATGATGGGTTTTACTCTCAGATGTCCTGGGCAGAGTAAGGCTTCGAGTAAGGCTCAGCATTGCTTGATTTTTTTCCCCCCACCAGGTTTATCTTGAGGCCTTTACCAACTCTATTTTTGGGGGTGACATAGGATTATAGATCCTCTTCCTGCTGAAGACCAAAGCCTCAGAACCTGGAATTACAAACAAAAACCATGTCCTGGTGCTTGCCCACAGTCCTGCTTCCTCAAGTGGTCTTTTCTCTCCAACCTCCTCCTTGTCCCCTTCCAGCTGCAGATCACAGGACCCCAGAATTACTTGGGTTGGAAGGGACCTTAAAACTCATCCAGTTCCAACCTCTGCCACATGCAGGGACACCTTCCACTAGACCAGGTTATAATCCACATTTGCCTAGGTGTTTCCACCTAAACTTAGCCTCAGGCCAAATCTTGAACCAGTTTTACTGCTACCATAAAACCCCCAGTGCAGGCAGGGTTTATTTGTGTCAGGAACTAAAACCATTAATACTATGGTCTCAGAAATAGCCAGTGCTTCCCTCCAGGCTGGCTGGGCATGGATTTGTGCCCAGGGCACAGGTTTGTGCTCAGGACATGACTTGACAGGTTAATTGAGGTGTGATCAGCTGGATTCACCACCAAGCTCCTGAGTGCCAGCTGGAGCACATCTGGCTGTGCTCTCCAGCTGTTGTCCTGCTGTGGGCAGGACTCTGGTGCTGCCACAGGGCAGGAAAGGCAGCAGGAAGAGCACAGGCATGTGATGAATTATTAAAAAAAAGCTTCCATGATGCATTCACTGCTCAGGGCTGACCCAGCCAGATGTTTCCTCAGGGCACAGAAAACCCATTTGGTGCTGAGTATGAAGTGAAGCCACATTCCAAGGGGATGAAGGCTCCTTGTGTCCATCTGGACCCCAGCCCCCTGTGCTGTGGCTGTGCTCTGCAGGCAGGAGCAGTTCCAGTGGCTTTTTCGGGGACTTTTTCACTGTGAATCACACAGAAGGCAGCATTTCTGCCAGGCTGTTACAGGAATTTTTATCTAGCTTGGTTTTCTACTTTTGGTAATACATAATTATGCTTGAAAACACCCCAAACCAACCTTTGCTCTGTCTATGTCTCATGTTGGGGGTGAAAATAAGTGTGAAGGGGTCTTTCTTCCCACTCTTGGCTCTTGCAGCCCCAGGATGAGTTGTCTGTCGGGATTTCCAGTGGGAGGGTGAAGAAGGGACCTGGGCAACAGGATCTGAGGCAATGGCGTGAAAATGTGTCAGGGAAGGTCAAGGAGGGGTGTTAGAAAAAGATTCAGCCATCATGAAACTGTCCCACAAGCCAGTCAGAAAAGAAACAGACAATTTCAATAAAGTAAAGAATATTTGAGTGCTCAGAAGTCAGGTGTAAATGTGGACTTTGATTTCTCAGAGCACATCCACAGTGCAGAGGTGCACTGTGAGCTGGTACCTCTGACCTCAGATGAGGGTGTTTGTGTAAGGGCTGTGTTCCCATGGCTTTGCTCCCTGATGATGAGAGCTGGTCACTGGTGAGTCATGCTCCTCTTCACCTTCTCCGTGGGAGCAATATGAAATCAAGTGGGATAATATGGATTGTTTGTCCCTAAAGGCTTCCAGCCTGTGTGAGAACCCTGTTTCACCTGGGGTCCAAGTTGTGCATGCTGGTACAGTCCCAGCACTGAGCCACAGGTCTCAGTAGAAATAACCTGTATTTAATCAGAGAATCCCAGAATAGTTTGTGTTGGAAGGGACCTTAAAGATCATCTCATTTTAATCCCCTGCCATGGGCAGGGACAGCTTCCACCATTCCAGGTCGCTCCAAGCCCCATCTAACCTGGCCTTGGACACTTCCAGGGATCCAGGGGCAGCCACAGCTTCTCTGGGCACCCTGTGCCAGGGCGTCACCACCCTCACAGGGAAGGATTTCTTCCCTATATCCCATATGAACCTATTCTTTAGTGAATTCTAAAGCCCTATTCGAAGTAGGAGGACTCCAGCAGCAAATCACAGCTTCAGACATCCTTCTCCACCCTTCCTGTCTTCTGGGAGCAGAACTGAAGATGCCCCAATGACCTGGTGCACCTTCAGATTTTTCCCAATGCTGCCAGACCGGGGAAATCACGCTGGGGAGGAGTTTCTCCCCAAAACTTCTTCTTCCTTTGCCACCAGAGGGAGATGCTGCTCAAGGTCCAGATACTGTGTGCACCTCCAGTGCCTGTGTTATGGAATCATTGAGGTGGGAAAAGCTCTGAGCTCATCCAGTCCAACCATTCCCTGCCAAGGCCACCACTAGCCCATGTCTCCACGTGCCACATCCACACGAGTTTTGAATCCCTCCAGGAATGGTGACTGGAGAGGAGAGGGAGGTGCAGGACTGATGCTGCTGTGGCATTGCACTGGGAGCCAGTGGGGATGAAATGGAGAGCTCTGGGATACTGGAGGTGGAGTGCACAGCGATTGTCTGCAGGAATGAGACCATGGCTGTAGGCATCTCTTTTTACTTCCCAGGCATCACTGGGCCATCGGGAATGTCTGAAAATCACTGTCAGGGTCTTGCCCTCTTCAGGAGAAGAGTGATTGATCTGTAAATATCCCGTGGTGCCTTCATGTCCAAAGGTGTGTGTGCGAGGGGAGATGCCCCAGATCACACTGGATGCACGATGGGATCCTGGAGTTGGCAGAACCAGCTCCAGCTGTCACCACCATGGTGCTGGGTCCTGATTTTGGTGCTGTATCCTTGGAGCTGTGGCCCGGTGGGTGATCTGGTCACCCCACACTCCGGTCTGTCTTCACATCAACCCATGGGGTGCAGAAATCCCACAAACCCCAGGTCACTGCTCTATGTGGAGCAACATGGAGACCTGGGCCAGTCCAAACCCAGGATGGAAAACTGCAGTTGGCAGAGGGGCAATGGACCAACTGCTCCAGGCAAACTGCTGATGTTATCTTCTAAATGTCCCAGATGCTTGAGGAGACCCGACCAGACCCTCTGCTCCTTCTGCAGCATCTCCCATGAAGCTTTTTTCAGATGAGGAATGGTCCTGAGCTAGACCAGGGTCTGCCCAGATTTTGGGGGTTCTCATCATCAACGTTTGGGCTCCAGCCACCCACAGAAGGGCTGGAGCGAGGGGATATCTCCATCCCACTGCACTTGGACAGATTATCCAGTGCTTTTGCCTGCTCTGGAATAGAGAATTTCTGCTCATTTGACTCCTGTGAACCTTTTCTTTCCCATTTTGTTTCTCTCCATCACTTTAGAGAGGTGGAGGGTCATGCCCCAGCCCAGGAGAGCTCGGTGCCACAGGTGAGAGGAGCTGTCAGGGGCAACCTGGGAGTAGGAACCAAGCATTAATTTTGACAATGCAGGGAGTGACCCAAGGGCTCCCCAGGAGTACTGGCTGTGCCACTCTGGTGATCTGGAAAAAGGAGCAAACAGGCAGGAACAGAGGCTACGTCCCTAAGAAATTAAACAATACCCAGGTGAGCGCCTGGGCTTGGGAACGTGGCTGTCCTGACCACTGGCACCACCCCCTTGGCTTGTTATTTTTAATGGGTCACTCTTGTCCCTTTCTCAAGGTGAAATAAAATAAAGCAGGATGGAGTTGCACCAACAAGGCTTGAGGGCAGGGCAGCAGCCCAATTTCTGAGCACTGTCCATGGATGCCAGGTTTTGGGCTGGGTGAAAAACATTCCCTCCAGCTCCAAAATAATGTAACACCCTCCCAACCTCCCCTCAGACTAGCCAAGAAAGATTTCCCCGG
Organism: Sturnus vulgaris; assembly: GCF_052056855.1. NCBI lineage: Eukaryota > Metazoa > Chordata > Aves > Passeriformes > Sturnidae > Sturnus > Sturnus vulgaris. Next base: position 111,693,655 of record NC_142245.1, on the reverse strand, counting down.
AAAAACCATCTTCTCACTTCCAACAACATTGAAACACAATACTTGGACATTACAGAAAACAGAATTATTTGCCCTGAGGCTGTTGTTATTTGTCTGTTTTTTTCCAAGCTGAAACTTTGGATATTTTTTTCCCCCTTTAATTAAATTTGATTTGCTGCAAATCCCTTTCTGGTGCCTTCAGTGTTCCTGTAAAAAGCAGGGCCCAGGCTGCAGCTCTGTGCCCATGGCTCCAAGGCTAAACAATACCACGGAGGGGGGGAGCAGAGGGTAAGCCCAGCTAATCAGGACTTGCCTAATAGGACCGAGTGCTTAATGAGGACCCAGGGACTGTGCTTCCCTGGCTGGATTTGTCTGGAGGAAAATGCTTTATGCTCTCAACACCAGGTTTGAGACGGCTCGGTTCTCTCAAATGTGCTGGAGCAGTGTTTTCTCCCTCTTGTGAATCCATCCTCACTGGGCACAAGACAGATCTGTCAGGGATCCGTGGGGATCCAGGGATGATGGAGGAGCTGAACAAGACCCTGGAAGCAAAAGGATCCGTGTTTTGCTTGAAGGGATATCTTTCAAATCAAAACACTGTTTATACCTTGATTTTCCTAGGCAACGCCACCAAAGGGCCTTGCCTGCTCACCTCATGTCCTTGGAGTTTCCTGAGGAGCTTTGGGGGGATTTTTAGGGATTGACTTCAATAAATAACAGCAAATGTTCCACTCTTTTGCCCTGGAGACCTGTTCAGATTGTTTCTGTCCCCACTGCTAAACTCCCAGATGGAGCTGGGGTGTGGTTTTGGGAAGAGGGTGGGACAGGGAAGGCATCTTATGCCTGAGGCTCTTCCCTGGTTAATGAGGGAGATTTGGGGTTCAGCACGAGGACTTTGGGATGCAGAGCAAGGTGTCGGGGTGTGCACAGGGGGTGGTGCTGGGACACAGGTGGGTGCAGAGGTGGATGGGAGCCCAGATGTGCATGGTAGGTGAGTGCAGATGTGGGTGCAGAGGTGGGAGGTTGTGTGCACACAGTCAGTGGGTGGCAGATGCAGGTGGGCATCCCCACGGACACAGCAGGGGGGTTCAGGTGTGGGTGGGTGTCCAGATGAGCACAGTACCAGGGCACAGATGTGAGGTGGGTGCCAAAACCAGTGGTTGCCTCCACCCTCTGTGGAGCGCTGGGGTGTGCATGGGGCAAGTGGGAGCCGTGACCAGGGTTGAGTTCTCTGTCTGGTGCTGGGCTGGGTCCTGGGTCCTGGCTCGGTGCTGGGTCCAGGGCTGTGCTGAGCTGGAACAGGGGCTAGATCCAGGTCCGAGGCTCGGCCTTGGTCCAGGGAAGGGTCCGCGTCCGTGTGCATACCTGGTGCCAGGTGTCAGCTCTCGGTCTGGGTCCATATCCGAGCTTTCTGTCCCATGCCGGGTCCAGGTCCTGGCTCTTGGACCGGTGCTGGGGCTGTGCCGGTGCCGGGTTCGTGTCCAGGGCTGGGGTGAGGTCCGGTGCCAGTACTGGGGCTGGGTCCAGGCCCGTGCCTGTACGCAGGTCCGGTCCAGCTCCAGGATGGGGTCGGGGGCTGGGTCCCGGTTTGGGTGCAGGGCCGGCTCAGTGGCCGGTTCCTGGTGCGGGCGGGGCCGGGTCCGGTCCCAGTGCAGGTCTGGGCGGTGCCGGTACCGGTCGGGGTGGGGTCGGGGCGGTGCCAGGTGCGGTGCCAGTCCCGGTGCGGGTCGGAGCGGTGCCGGGGCGGATCGAATCGGGGCAGTGCTGGTCCCGGTGCCGGTCGGGTCGGGTCAGGTCGGGTCGGAGCGGGGCTGGTCCCGGTGCCGGCCGGGTCGGGGCGGAGTCGGTGCCAGTGCCGGTGCTGGTGGCGGTCGGGGCGGTACCGGGTCGGGTCGGGGCGGGGTCGGTCCGGGGCCGAGCGGAGCCGGGCGGGCTCAGGCGGGGAGGGCTCAGGCGGCGGCGCCTGCGCGGGGCCATCGCGGCGCTCCGCGAAGTTCCGCGGGGCCCGGGCAAGTTTGGGCTCGGCTCGGCCCCGGCCATGGCCTTCCGCCGGCGGGCCAAGAGCCACCCGCTCTTCAGCCAAGAGTTCCTCATCCACAACCACGCCGACATCGGCTTCTGCCTGGTGCTCAGCGTCCTCATCGCCCTCATGTTCGAGGTGAGCCCCCCCCCTCCCCCCGTCTGAGCCCCCCGCCGGGACCGGCTGTCCGTGTGTCCCCACCCCGTGGATGAGGTGACCCCCCTTGATCTGCATGGGGTGTCCCCCCTCCTCAGCTCGGTTCTGTCCCCAGCCGGGCCAGGTGCCCTCATCCCGCACGGGGAGGGGGCTGTGGGGTGCGGGACCCCTCGGTCTGGGGCTCGGAGTGCCGCCCCATTCATTCCCCATGGCTCACCCACCACCCGACAGGGTCCCCACATCCCCACGGGACCCCAGCCTGGTGCTGGCTTTGGGGCTGGCATATCCTTCTGTCCTGCTCCAGCTCTGCCGGGGGTCCTTGGCTGGGGAGGGGGAGCACAGAGGCTGTCAGAACCCCTGCCCCAAAATCCCTGCTCAAAACCCATCGCAGCTGCCGGGATGTCCCAAGCACTGAGGGGCACATCAGCCCCACACAGCGATAAGCTAAGCCTTGTCTGATATCCCCAGCTCTTGGAAATAGAAGGATTTTTTTTTTATTTTTTTTTTTTTTTTGCATGTTTTTGGCCTTTTTTACTTTCACAGCAGCCCCTTTCCAGGTGTTTTCTCCGCAGCCGCGCCGTGGGACGAGCACCGGGGCCTTTCCCGGTCCCGGCCATCCCGCGGTGCCGTGGGAAGGCATCCCCGGGATACCCTCACCCTGCCGGGGTGCCCGCAGACCCCCGCTGTCCCAGCACCGGGAATGCCGCTCTCTCTCGCTGCTCCGGCTCCTTCCCTCTCTGCCTGCTTTGCTTTCCCCTTCCCTTCCTTTGGCTCCGGGCATCCCAAGCCGAGGCTCCGGGCCGTGGTCAGCGGCACCGCCGGCCGGGACCCCCCCCCGCCTGCTCCGCTGAACCCTCCCCTTCGGCAGTGCCACGTTTCAAAGCAAATCCGGATGGGAAAGGGGTGGCCGGGGGGCCTGGCGAGGGAGGAAAGGCTCCTTCTGTAGCAAATCGTAGGAGGAGGAAATCCATTTCCTTAATTCCGCCCCGCTGGAACCCCCTGCTTTTCTAACCCCTTCCTTTTTTACTGCGAACTCATTGAATGAACAAATCTCTTGCAGCACTCGGACCCCTTTCAGTGTCATTGTGCATGCATACATATATATATATTTAAGGGTTTCAAAACCAACCCAGGAGGGCCAGCTGTATTCCAAAGCCATATGCAAATGCTGCAGAGTTGGGCTGCAAGTTTCATACTCGTGCTTTAAAAAGAAAATACCACTGAGGCTCCATCTCTATCTCAGGGTTTCTCCCTGCAGATGGTTTTGTTGCATATTGGGAGCCCCGTTCTGGGGATCTGGTACCTGGGCTTGCTGCTGTGGTGCTTTTGGTTGATATGGTGCTCTGAGGGCAGTTTAGAAAAATGATGAACCTCCCCATGGAGGTGGTAGCAAGTAGGGGTTTGTGGTGTTTCTGGGTTTTTTTTTAAATGTCTTTTAGTTAAATCTCCCTCAGATGCTGAATTTGTCCCAGCAGACCTCAGGGAGACAGTGCTTGCCATGCCAGGGTGGTTTCCAGTGCTCCCTGTGCCCAACAGCACCATCCCTGCCTTCTCCTTGGCACAGGGCTTGGGACAGCTCTTGGTCCTTATGAGTGTTTTAATTTGTTTTATTGTTACATCTATTCCTTCTGCTTTCTTTTCCCCTGGAGGAGAAATCAAACTGTGCTCTTGCCCAGCCCTCCAAATCATCCATGCCTGTTTGTGCCACCTCTGTGGTGAGTTTTGGTGGCAGGTCTGATCCCTTGCCATGGTGAGGAGGACCTGTCACCATCCCTTGCCGTCCTTCTCCTCTCATCCCTGCTTCCCACCCTGCAGCTGGGCTTCCACCTTCCCCAATGCCAGTGGCCACAGCCAAGCTCAGGCCCAGCGGAAAAGGCCGAATTCTGCTCACAATAGGCCGTTTCCTGCAGGGAAGGTTTTTTTGGGAAGACACAAATAAGATTTTTAACCTTTTCCCAGGCATCCCTCAGGAGCTGACTGCTTCCTTGCACCAGCACCCTGCTCAGGGTGATGCTGGGGGGCTGCCATGGATCTCCCACTGCCCAAGCACAGCATAAGCTACACCTTGAGCATCTTTTTGGGTGCACAGCCTTTCCACGTGGTTTCACCAAGTTGGTAATTCCTCCGTGGCAGGGAGCAGGTACCAGTCATGATGGGATTTGGTGGCATGAGGCTGCTCCTTGGTGTTTCAGGTGGTTTGATTATTCCAGTGTTGTGTGTGTTTTTGAGGATCATGGCGTTGCTCACCGAGGGAAGCCCCAGGCTTGGAAGGAGTTTCCCCAAAAACAGCTGTCCTGAGCTGGGCACTACAAAGGATTTTTCCTTCCCAGCCAGCGCTAAGCCTTCAGGGTGTAAAAACACACCTGGTTGTGCAGCTGCCTGGTGCCAGAGAGGGATTTTGCCACTTGTGCATGGCTGCTGCAGCCCAGAAAGAAACCTCTCATTTTTTTTTTTGGTGAAAAACTATTTTGAGTGACTCTGTATAGAAACATGAAACAGGTGCTTCCCATCCTCATGCAGAAATTAGTTTGCATATCTTCTTCCACCCCGCTTTGCAGAAAAATGAAGCCAAGGCCAGGCTGGGTTTAACTTGTGTCCCACCAGGGGTGGCTGCTGAGAGCAGTGTCAGGTCGAGTTTGGGGAAAACTTTGTTGACTTTGGAGAAGTTTTTATATTAGATGTGGGCTGCTGTTGTAATCTCTAAGGTGGGGAAGCTGAGACTCAGTCTTATGCATGGGGTGATGAAATAAAGTTATAAACCATTGTTTTAGGAGTGGTTCCGTGTCCTTGCTGGGCTTTCCCCCTGTGCAGATTGTGGGATGTGAGTCACGGGCTCCCAGACTCTGGGTTGTGACACTGTCAGAAGAAGGCAGCTGACGAATGAGCTGCTATTTCCAGGCTTCCTGCTAAATATACTTTCCCCTTCCCGGTCCCCTCTGTAGTACTCTAAAAATTAAGGCCTTCCCACTGTTAATGAGGGAAAACAAAATGTATTCCTGCCTCCCCTGGTCTTTGCCAGATGTGGGAACCGAGGCATGCGGGTGGCATAAGGGTTAAATAGCTGGGGAAGAGTGGAAAAAAGGTTAAAAAACCCAGTATTTAGGTTTACTTTTAAAAAGGGAATAAACAGGAGGGAGGGTGAGGCAGTGGAAATAGTGTCGTGCTGGGGGATGAGTTTTTCTGTGGGGGCAGAGGGGCTGCACTGGCCTTGGGAAGGGCTTTTTGTCAAAGCCAGATGTTTACTTTGAAAGACTTTGGTCCAAAGTTTGGGCTTTAGTTTACATATAGGGCCTGTGTCAATCCATACTGTGGATCAGCAAGTTTGTCTTTCAATAAACTCTGGCTAGGGGGAGGAAAAGAAACTCAAAGTTGTGAGAAAAGCCTTTGGACAGCTTTTTGTCCGTAATTAGTTTGAGTTGTTTTTCAAGCCCTGGAAATATTTTCCCGGCTCTGACTCCCCCAGCCTCCCCCGCCAGAGGTTTGGAGCTGCTTCCTTCCTCCAGAGTGGCTTTAACTCAAGCAGGACCGTGGGGATGGTGGCATGCCTGGGGGCTCCTGGTTGGGGTGAAGACAAATCCCACAGGGATGAGGCTTTGGAGAAGGGAAACGTGTTTCATAGAGTCCTGGAATTGTTCAAATTGGAAGGGACCTTAAAACTCATCTCATTCCAACCTTGTGCCATGGGCAGGGACAATTTCTATCAGACCAGATTGCTCAGAGCCCTGTCCAGCCTGGCCTTGAACACTTCCAGGGATGGGGAGGTCACAACCAATCTGGGCAGGCTGTTCTAGGAGTTCATTGAGTGTCCTGGGGAAGGATGCTCAAAAATCATCCCTCATTCCTGACAGTATTAGTGTTTGAGAGTTGCAGTGGGTACTTTCTGGGAGAGGTGCTAAACTGCCTGGATGTGTGGGCTTAGACACCCTTTTAAATGCCACTTACACATGTGATCAAGTGGAATTGGGATTTTGATGTGGAGCATTTCATGGCAGGGGTAAAAACAGCATCTTCTAGATTGCTGGATGGGGCTCTCAGCACCCTGAAAGGTGTCCTTTCCCATGGCAGGGGGTTGGAACATCATCTTTTAGGTCCCTTGCAACCCAAACCATTCTGGGACTCTAAAAAGGATGGGGAGAGCTTTGCTGCTCTATATTAGGGAGCAAGCTCCAGGCTAGTGGAGGTGTGGATGTTTCCAATCACCACATTGTCAGGGAGTAAATACCTGGTGGTAGGCAGTAAATATATGGGAGTGCTGGGATTGCTTGTCTTTATATATTGCTCTGCTGCAAGGTGGATGTGCTGATTTGATTTCTGGCCATGAGAAACAGCCTCATCCCTGTCCTGGCTGATCCAGACATCTCAGGAAACTCTGGTCTTGGTGGACACGTTGAGTTTTGTCTCTTCACCATCCATCTGCACTTCGAGTTAGTGGCTTTAACCAGCAGAAGGCCACTCACTGCTGAGGATATGGTTCCTTCTTCATGGCTGTACAGAACTCCCAGGACAACTACTTCCCAAATTTATCTGCTTCAGGCACAGAGAATCATAAAATCATTAATGTAGGGGAAGCCCTCTAAGGTCATCGAGTCCAACCATTCCCCCAGCACTGCCAAGGCCACCCCTAACCCATGTCCCCAAGTGCCACATCCCTCATGTAAGGCAGGATGAGGCTGGGATGAGGAACATCTCCCTCTGCATAGGGGTGCCCTTAATGCAGGGCAGGGAATGGATGAGAAATAAATATACAGGGTCCCTGCTCTGTGTATCCCATAGGCACAAATCCCTCTCCCACCCTCTAAAAAGTTGTGCCGGCAGGGATTAGATTGGATAAAATTTCTTTGCTGAAAAGGTAGTCAGGGATTGGAACAGGCTGGAAGTTGTGGAGTCACCCTCCCTGGAATTGTTCAAAAATTGTGTAAATGTGGCACCTGTTTTGGTTTTGTGGTGGGCTTGGCAGTGCTGAGGGAACAGTTGGATTCCATGATCTTCGAGGGCTTTTCCAACCTAAATTATTCTATGATTCCATGAATTCTGCCCCTGCCAGTAGCAGTTTAGTGGCAGCTCTGGCTGTAATCTCTGCCCTGCAGGGCAGAAGTGTGCCCAGCACACTTCCTTTCCCATACCAGCATCTTGTTTCAGAGCCAACCGACAGCGAGTCTTGTGCCTCTGAATAATCCTCACATTGCTCTTCCCACTCCAAACTTCTGCTTTCCCTTCTGCCTGTGAAATGCTCGAGGCAGGCTCTGAAGAGTTTTCCCATCCCTGGTGCTCGTCCCTGTTTCCCAAGCCAAGGAAACCTGGTTTTTGCCTTGCAGATGCCTGCATCTAGGAGGTTACATTTATCTTCGGTTGTTAAAATATTTCACTGAGACTTTAGGAAACAACCTGCTACCCCTCTGTAAGGAAAGGTGGAGGGGTGCTGGGGTGGCTGCAAAGCCGCTGGTGGTTCTCCAGCCCACAGGAAGCAAAGACAGGTGTGGAGATGGGACAAAGCATTGCTTGATGCTGGAGTAGATGGAGGAACCTTCCTACCAGGTGTTTTGGAAAAGAAGATAGGGAGAATCCTTGGAAACTGTGATGAGTCTGAGTTCTGTCCAGGCATTGCTTCCCACCTTGGACATACTCTGGGGTCATTTTCCTGGACTCACAGCTCTGGCCTGTGTCCTCTCTAGCAGGTTAGGAGGCTTCACCTGCAGATGATGTCTTGTTCCCAGCTGTTTACAGCCATGGACGTCAGCCAGGTACTCAGGGAGCTGTAAATCCATCAGTGCCTGCTGCCATTAGCACGTCCATGACACGGCTGCTCATCCCTGCAGCACCACAGCCACCACTGGCTCCATGCCTTTGTTTCATGCCCTGTGCCAGCCTGTGGCAAGGTTTGGGTGTAAACTCCAGGTCCTGGATGAGCTGTACAGCTCTGGGATGAAGCAACTTGGCTTTCCCAGCCAGCAAGGTCTGTAGGAGCCAGAAGTGTCTCCCTCAGCCAGCTTGAGGCCAGGCAATGCACTTTTTCCATTCCCACCCTAAACTCTGCCCATGGTCTCCATCTCCTGCATCTACTCCTTCACAAACAGAGTACAACATGTGGGATTCCTTTTTTTTTTTTTTTTTTAAGTGGAAAAAACAATGAAATCCCTGAATATCACAAAAACACACCATGGAGTTTGCTGTCCCCAGGCTGGGGCTGCCTGCACCGGTTGCTCAATGCTGGTGGTGGCAGGATGGGAATACTTGGCAAAGTCCCCTTGTCTCCCCCAGAAACTGTGGAGCAATTTCCAGATGGGATTTTAATAGCCTGCAGCTCTGAAGCAGTAGCAGCCGTGTCTGTGTGAAATGAAGCTCATCCCCATTGGTGTTTGGTGGGCACAGGACTTTTTGGGAATGGTTGTGTTTTAGGGTGGGTGCTTGTGAAGCGTTGGAGGGTTGGCTGGGAGCCACTGGAAAAGGGAAATTTGGTGACCTGCTGCCAGTGTGGGGTTGGATGGGATGCAGGCATTTTTGGTGTTGGATGTCTGGATTTTGCTGTGGCCCCAGCTAGAGGGTGCTTTGGTCTTGGAGGTGCAGTTTTGGAGTGTCCTGTGGGGTGGATGCTCTGCCCCATCCCCACAAAGCCTCCTGCTTTGCAGCTGGGGAGGATCATTCTTTGAATTAAAAGCAGTTCAGTCAATGGGCACCTCTTTGGTGATCAATGACAAGACCAGAGGGAATGGCTGGAGCTGTATCAGGCAAGGTTCAGGTTGGATATTAGTAAAAGGTTCTTTCCCCAGAGGATGGTTGGGCACCCTGAGCTCCCCAGGGAATGGTCACAGCCCCAAGCCTGACAGAGTTCAAGAAGGGTTTTGACAACATTCAGGCACAGGATGGGGTTCTTGGGGTGTCCTGTGCTGGGACAGGAGTGGGATTTCAGTGATCTTTTTGGCCCCTTCTAACTCAGGATATTCCATTATTTTATTCTATGATTCAACAAATGAAGAGTGAGCAACACAGCCCTGGGTTTTGGATGTCCTGATGTCTAATCCCAGACTTTCTTTTCCGTTTTTGGACATGCATCTGGGATCTTGTGGGTGACCAGTGTGAGGTTCAGCGTTTCTGCAAATGAAGCTGGTGCCAGCACATCTCCCTGGGTGATTTGCCTTTCCCATTTTGATAGGAAAAAAACTGGTGCAGAGGAATGGATTTAATGACTGATTGGCTTCTTTTCCCCTCTGTGTCTTTTGACAGGTCACAGCCAAGACTGCCTTCCTGTTCATCTTACCTCAGTATAATGTTAGTGTGCCTACAGCAGGTGAGAGATCCCTCTGCTCCACAAATCCCAAGGGAAGGTTGAGTCTGCTCTGCCCCAAACCCTCACTTCCAGCTGGCTTGGGCTCACCCTCTACTGGTCAGCTGCTCAGGGTCTTGTCTGGCAGTAAATGCAGTCTGGCAGAGATGTTAAAAACAAGATATTTTGGGAAGAAACAAAGTTTGAGTGGCTCAGACCACTCTGGTCATGTCTGCCAGCCCTCATGCTGCCAGGGTTGGGAAGAAATGCTTTCCAGAGGATTTGGGGGGCTTCCTCTCTCTTTCTGCAATGGCCGGGCCACTCTGTGCTCCCTGCAGAGTGAGGATGCTGCTCCAAGCCTGGTCAGGCAGGATCCAACTGTGTAATTGCCTGCCTGGAGCAGCTTCCTGTCCCCCTGAGGAGCAGAAGGGATTTACCTCTTTGCCAACCAGCAAAGGAGCTGTGCATGTCATCCCTGTCCTGATTTTTGAGGATGGCACCTGGACAGGAGGATATGCAGATGCACGTGGTGCACAGCATCTCTGTGCTGATTCACAGGGACTGAATTACAGGAGGCTCTGAGCTGCTGCAGCTCGGAACCAAACCAGAGGAGGTGTCCCAGCTCCCAACCAGGAGGCTCAGCCCCTGTTCCTGTTTTGGCTGCTGGTTGCTCCTTCCTGGCTCAGAGCCCCTCTGGATCTGGCAGGGATCTGGGCACTGGTGTGGAGACAGCAGGAGGTGGTTTGGGTAAAGGCCTGGGCTCAGGATGAGCCAAAATGCCCGGGGCACAAAGCCTGGCCTGGTGGCAGAAAACTGCAGTTAATTGGGAGTGTTTGAGTAATCATCCAAAGAAAGAGCCGGGTGTTGGGATTAGTGGAGCTACAATGAGGCAGACATGCGGAAGATAAAAGCTCTGCCCTTAAAGGCTTTCGTTATGGCTGAAGGAATCATTCAGCTTCCAGATTAAATTGTGGTCCCTTCTCCCCTGTGGCATAGTCCAGACAACTTCCTCTGCTGGTTTTTAAGGGATTTATTCTTTCCTGATATGAGAAGTCCCAGTGGGCACAGAACCACCTCCCCAGGACCAGGTATTGGGGTATCAATATAGGGCGTGAGCTAGTGGGGAGAGAGATCTTGGTGCAGCAGCTTCTTGGGACGAATCTGAATTTTTTCAAGGCTTTCCCACATCTCCCACAGCTCCTGCCAGAGCTTCTGAGGTGCCCTGAAGAGAGGAGGCAGAGCACATATACATGATATTATTTTCTCTGGCCTTGCAGTTCTGTCTTTTACCTTGCTCTGGGATTACAGGCACCATTTTTACCTCTGGGTCTGCACAGCACAGAGGGTTCCTAAGGACAGGGTGTTTTCATATCCTTGTGCCAGGTATGTTCATAAATACCATTCAAATCTTAGAAATCTGGAATGAAGCTTTGTTTAGGGTAAGCAGGGCTGGTGACAGAGCAGTCTCTTCCCAGCACTGGTATCAGGAGAGGATCAGGGTGAGGGAGAGCAGCAGCCAGGGGTGGGCTGAGCTTCATGTGATACTACTTCCTGCAGTCTTCCCAACTCTGCTTCTTCCCATAAGCTTCAGGGCTGCAAATAGTCACCTAAATGTAGATGTCTGGGGTATTTTGGGTGCTCTTGGGTCTCCTGTTGCTCCAGAAGAGCAGTCTCCCATGAGTCCTATTTCTCATCCACCAGCCCTGTGCTGCTACCTCAGATCTCTGATTAGCAGAAGGCATCTGCATTTAGGCAGCTGAATCCCACTCCAGCAGTTTTCAGGAAGGAGTGGCACATCATAAGGAAGTGTTAAATCATAACTGAGAGGGTGGAAATCCTATCTCAAGCCCTGATGTTCCTAGTGGAGGATCCCTGATCCCATCACCAGCTTCAGCCTCCCCTGTCTTCATCCCTCCAGGTGCTAAATTCCACAGCTGAGCTGTCCCCAGTGGCAGGGGGAAGCTTTTAGTGTCCCCTCCTTTGAGGTGTGCCTGTTAGAGGGGAAGCCACACACCTCTGCCATGAGCTAACCCTGGAGTGAGCCCTTTTCCCTACCACTGGCATTGTCATGATCTCTCTCTGGTGTCCCCATCCAAGCTGCTCCCCACTCAGCCCTTCCCTGGCAATCCTTTGGGCCCCGGGGGTCTGACCCATGCTTTGGTCTCTTTGCAGATGGGGAGCTGGTCCAGTATCACTATGGGCTGAAGGATCTGGTCACCATCCTCTTCTACATCTTCATCGCCATCATCCTGCACGCAGTGGTGCAGGAGTACGCCCTGGACGTGAGCACCATTCCCTGCTTTGTGTCCTCAAAATCCCTCCAGTCCCACGGGGGGGCTGTGCTCCTGCTGCAGTTAAATGCTCTTCTGTGGGTGGTGTGGGGGCTGAGGTGGTGATGAGTGAGCCTTCATCTCTGGAGGCTGCTCGGGATGGGGAACAGAGAGAACTGATGGTGGCTCATGTTTTCTTGTTGTCTCTCCCTCTGCTCCTTCCCAGAAAATCAACAGGCGTCTGCATCTCTCCAAGGTCAAACACAGCAAGTTCAATGAGTCAGGGCAGCTGGTTGCCTTCCACCTCACCTCTGTCATCTGGTGCCTGTACGTCGTGGTGACGGTAAGGCACAGGGCTGGCTGGCATTTGGGTTTCCAGGGGGAACTGTGGGTTCTGGAGCACAAAATCCCACTGGCAGCAGAGTCCCCAGGCAGCTTCTGGGCCAAAACAGACACACTGCAGTCGGTTTAGTTTTCAGCTGTGGTGGATCTTTCCAGCCACTGCGTGAGGGCAGTTTTGGGAGATCCTTCTGTTCTGTACAAGGCACAGGTAAATGGGCTGTGAAATATTTGTGGAGCTGGGCCCCAGAAATCCTGCCTGGCCCCATCATCTCCATCCTCTGCTCCAGGATCTGATGCCTTTCTCCGCTTCTTATTTTCCTCCTTATGTACATTCAGTGCCTTGATGTTCTTGGGTGCCTTTTGCAGGGTCATGGGGCTAATGGGCAGAATTTTGGGATCCCTCTTTGTGGTTCCTTCCTTGGCAAGCTGATGGTGAGGGAATCTTTGAAAACAGGGAAACCATGCTGTTCCTTGGGGATGTGTCAACCCAAAGAATTCAGAGGGAAAAATCATTTTGAGAAGGAAGGGGGAGGGAAGAACAGATGGTGTGGGAGAGATCTGACTATTTTGGCAGTGGGAAATGATGATGCTTTGCTACCTGCAGCCATTGGGGTCCAGCTGTTGTCTCCAGTGGCTCTGGGGGTGGATCCTTGGGGACAGATCCCCTCCCCACTGCTCAGAGTCCTGCCAGCCCTTCTTAGAGAGCTACTTTCCCTTCTAGGCCAGCATTTCTAGAGATCTGCTGGCACTGCCTCTGTCCCATAGGGCTCTGAGGAAGGAAACTTAGGGAAAACAGTTTATGCTGCTGGTTTTAGGTTTCCCTTGGCCAGTGCCAGACCCATCCCTTAGCAGCTCTGGGGCTGGAGCCTCCTGTACAATCCACATTGCTGTGATGTGCTCCCCAAATACCCAACACGCACAGAGCAGGTCACCCTTGTGCTTCCCTGACCCAAAAAAGGGTCTTGGGACAGACAGGGAATGGTGATGGTGACTGGGCAGGACAAATTTCCCATGCCAGCATCTCCTTGCAAAGCCCAGGGCAGCTTATGTGTGGCAGGAGTGAGAAGGGAGTCCCATCCTGTAAGGCAAGAGGTGGAAAATGAAACTGTCCAATTCATATCCAGTTATTTTTGTTGGTGTTTTCTTTTCCTCTCTCTCTTCAGAAGCATTTCTTGTTGCTTAAGTGCTGCTGGGGTTGGAAATGCCAGTGGGGAAGAAGCCTCTGGACCATACACATGGCTCCCTGAGCCATGCTACAGGAATCTCACCCCTGGACCTCCAGAGCATTCCAAACCCCAAAATACCCTCTCCTGAGCTGGGGACGCTCTGTGCAACTGAGCAAGCAGCCTTCAGCCCCCAGACAAGGGGCCTGGTGATATTTTAGAGGGGTGCTAGAGACCCACAGATCCAGAGCTGAGCCTTGGCCCTCACAGGGAACATGTTTTTTCCTTCAGGCTGTGACAAGACTTGAATGTCATCCCCAGTTCCTTGTTTCACTGTACCATCAGCCCACCCTCTCATAACCTGATTTGCTCTGCTGAAGCCTTGCCTCTCTTCTCTTTTTCAGGAAGGATACATTTCAAACCCCCGGAGTCTGTGGGAAAACTACCCACACGTTTATCTGCCGTAAGCACTTGGGAGGGTATTTTGTTCTGGGGCTGGCCACTTCCTTCCTCTCCATGGTTTTGCCTGCTGGGAGTGGGGAGCTGACAGCACAGCACCCTTCATGCACCCTGCAGCAAGGATGCTGCAGTGAGACCATGGGGAATGGGGATATCTTATTTGTGAGCCTGGGGAGGGTGTTCCAGAGGGTTTCATCAAGAATACTCATCCTACATGTTTCCTGCATCACCTTGGGAAAGCTTCTTTGCTGTTCATTTTTCACAGCAGAAATGTAGTGGGGGATGATCCTTCCTTCTTGTTTTTTTTTACAAAAATGAGATTTGCTGAGAGCACAGAGACCACAGCACAAACATCTGGATAAAGTTCATGTTTGGCTCTCTGCTCAACAAATAATTTCAGCCCTGAAATTATTTCTCCTAAATCTCATGGCCCCAAAACAGTGGAGGGATGCCCAATGCTGCCCTGGCACTCAGGTTCTCAGGGTCCTGCCGTGGACCTGCTTATGTGGCTCCTCCCTGTATTTCAGGTACCAGGTGAAGTTTTTCTACCTGTGCCAGCTGGCGTACTGGCTGCACGCCCTGCCTGAGCTCTACTTCCAAAAAGTCCGCAAGGTGAGAGCCAGGTGGAGGTTTTGGGAGAGAGGGAGCTCTGTGAGAGGGTGGGTGGAGAGGGCTGAGAGGTTCATTTGGCTTTTCTGTCTCTGCCAGGAGGAGATCCCCCGGCAGCTGCGCTGCATCACGCTTTACCTGCTGCACATCACCGGCGCCTACCTGCTCAAGTGAGTCACCTGCCTCAGCATCTCAGCATTCCCTCCCTCACCAGGGAGAGGGCTGGGCAGCTTCTTTTACCGTGGGAGTCACCTGGGAGTCCTCAGTGGGGTGAAAGGCTTAGAAAGAATAAATGGGACTGTTTCAATAGAGAGTAGTTTTTTACCTAGGCAGGTATATAGGACAAGGGGGATGGTTTTAAACTAAAAGAGGAGAGGTTTGGATATTGGGAAGAAATTTTTGCCTGTTAGGGTGGTGAGGCACTTGGCACAGGTTGTTCAGGGGGTTTCCCATCCTTGGAAGTGTCCAAGGCCAGGTTGGATGGGCATTAGAGCTACCTGGGACAGTGGAAGATATCCAGGGCTGGGGGTTGGAATGAGATGATGAGATTTAAGGTCCCTTCCCACCCAAACCATTCTCTGATAAAAAGCAGAGCAGCCTTGCCAGCCATAATGTTTTGTGTTGGATATATCTCAGCTGCTGTTTTGGACTGTGTTGATGTTTTGTAGACGGGGATTTCCCCTGTTGCAGTCCTACCCCCACTGCTGCACAGAGGTCTGGCTTTGGGCTGGCACTGCAGCTCATGGACAGCAGGGCTGAGGCTGTAGCTGGGTTTGAAGGATGAAGACTTGGCAGCTCAGTGATCCTTTTTTCTTCCTCTTCCCTGCCAGCTTAACCCGCTTGGGGCTGATCCTGTTGCTGTTGCAGTACTTGGCTGAGTTCTTCTTCCACATGGCACGGCTGGTTTACTTCACGGACGAGAACAATGAGAAGCTGTAAGCAGGGGAGCTGCCTGTGCCTCCCATCCTCCTTTGGAGCCCAGGAGAGCCTGGGTCCTGCTCTCACCCCCTGGGTCAGCCCTGGGGCTGCTCCTGCCCACACTTCTGCTTGCCCTCCTGCAGGTTTAATGTCTGGGCTGTCGTGTTCGTGGTCACCAGGCTCTTCACCCTCACCTTGTACATCCTGGTCATCGGCTTCGGGCTGCCACGAGTGGAGAGCCAGGCCCTGGACCCTGAGAGAGGGAACTTCTTCAGCTTCCTCTTCAACAATATCCTCTTCAGGTAGGAATGTCTCCTGTGTCTTCCTTGGTTGTGTTATCCCAGCGTGGGTTTTGCTGAGTTTGGAAATCATGGAATCCCAGAGTGGTTTGGATTAGAAGGGACCTTAAAGATCATCTCGTTCCAACCCCTGCCGTAGACATGGATGCCATCACTAGACCAGGTTGCTCCAAGCTGTATCCAAATGGGATCCAGACAGTGGGCATCTGATCCTGATTCCATTTAGAGAAGGTCTTAATGAGCTGAAGGGGGTGTGAAGGAAGCAAGGAGGGATTTCAAGGCTACACAGAGCCAAAACGGAGAGGAAACGTCAGGAAATAAAGTGTTAATCAAGTGAAGTTATAAAGTGCAAGCCTATCTTGGAGAATTGCTTGCTCCCTGTTGTACCTGTAAGTGCATTTACAAGGAAAAGGCATTTTCCCTTCTTCTTTGCCATGTTTTGCTGCCTGTTGATGTGGAATGGGTTCCTCATGCCTTGCAGTCTGACAAGTCTGGGAGCCTTTCTCACCCTTGCAGCAGTTGTGGGTTCAGTTCAGAATTTGCTAGGCATGGTCATTCCCAAGCTTCTTGAAGCAAGGACTGCTGGCACACCTGAGGATTTGAGGGTCTTTCTTGGCTCCCTTCCACCTTTTAGATCATCCGGGGACATCATACCTTGACTGTGTCACGTTGTGTTTTGGGCAGTGCTGGTTGAGATGATCCTCTTTATCCATTCCTGCCCTAAAATTGAAAGAACCAGTGAATCAAAACCTGAGGGCTTTATGGTGTGGAGGAAAGGAAGATGCCTGCTCTGGGCTCAGGGGTGGCAGAAAGCAGAGATGGTGGCTGGAGGGATGGCATCTGCCACGCGGGGGGACCTCGGCCACCGTGCCCGGTGTGGGGGGAAGGCCAGGCTGGGGGTGGCCTCGCTGCTGTGTTCTCAGGCTGCCTCTTCTCCGCCCCTGGCAGAATGAGTGTGCTGCTGTTGGTGTGCCTCTTCCAGGCCTCGGTGATGTGGCGCTTCATCCACTTCCAGCTGCGGCGCTGGAGGGAATACTGGCACGAGCAGAGCAGTCGGAAGCGAGCCGCCGCCGCCGCCGGCACCAAGCAGCAAACCAAGCTGCTCAAGAGGGACTCGGGTGAGTGCTGCAAGGGTGCCACTGTGGAGGTGTCAGTCCTGGGCTTCAGCATCCCCCCAGCAGGCTGCTGCTTGTGTGCAGGGTGTCCCCGGTAGTGTTCTGATGTCATGGTGGTTTCCCATGTCAATGAGTCCTGAGAGGATAAAGGGTTTGGCTTGTGCAAGGGATAAATTTCTTTCTCCATAGAATCACAGAATGGTTTAGGTTGGAAAAGACCTCTGAGATCATGGAGTCCAATCTTTGACCAATCACCATGGTGTCAACCAGATCAGAGTGCTGAATTCTTTGGACACCTCCAGGGGTGGTGACTCCAAACCTCCCTGAGCAGCCTATTCCAACGTTTATTTACCCTTTCTGTGAGCAAATTCCTTCTAATGTCCAACCTTAACCTCCCCTGTGGCAGCTTGAGGCCGTTTCATCTTGTCCTGTCCCTTGTTCACTGGGAGCAGAGCCCCACCCGGCTGCACCCTCCTGTCAGGGAGTTGTGGCAAGTGAGAAGGTCCCTCCTGAGCCTCCTTTTCTCCAGGTTAAACACTCCCAGTTCCCTCAGATTACCCTGTAGACCCCTCACCAGCTCCGTGTTCCTTTGTTGCCATCCCAGGTTACCATGAAAACGGAGTGGTGAAAGCAGAGAACGGAACCTCACCTCGCACCAAGAAGCTCAAGTCTCCCTAGAAGCCAAGAGTTGTCTCCTGGGGAGGAGGGCGAGATACCAGGACTGAGCAGCTCCTCCTGCTCCTCACGAGTGGCGTCGTGAAAGGCTCGGGATCATCTTCCCAAGGTGTCTCTCGCTCACCTCCCTTCCTTTCTTGCTCTCATGAACCGTTTGCAATAAAACCAAAAAGGCCCCTTTCCCCTTCTCCCATCCCCCTCACAGGAACATTCTCCATCCCTCCTGGTTTTGCCTTCCTCTGTTTGATCAGAAACCAGCGTGCAATTTTTTTTTTCTCTTTTCTATTTTAGCGTTCGGTTATTTTGGTTAATGGTTGCAAATGTATCATAGATGGTTCCAAACAATCCTTTTTTCTCCTACAGCATGTTCCTCCCCTCTCTTCATGGTGCTTCCCTGAGCCCCTGGGACAGGGCCACGACAGCTTGAAGGCACCAAATGTGTGTTGTGGGATCAGATTCCTGGGGGAATGTGCTGAGGCTGTGAGATCTGAGGCTCAGGGGTGCTCTCAGGTGAGATGGGGGCACATCTGGCTAGCTCTCAGCAGGATGGTGATGCTGCAAAGAGACACCAGGGTCTGATGGAGGAAGCTCAGCCCTGTCTTGTCTCCTGGTGGATCTCTGGTTAAATGGGGTTTTCTGAACCCTGCTTTTGAGAATTTTTGAGAGCTGGGCAGCAGAGAAGGGAGGGGACTTTGTCTTCATGTGGAAAGTCCAGCTCCCACCCTTTGCTTTCCCCAGCTGGTTTTCTCTTGGCTGCCTCATGGTTGTTCTGGGACTCCCAGCCCCAAGAGCTGGGCCCAGGGCTCTGTAGCTTTCAGTGTTTTCTTATGGGGCAGCAGCATCCTCAGTTCCACAGGAATCCTTAAGTCCTGCTCTGCTCTGAGCACTGGCCTGGCTCCTGTCAGCCCAGCTTGTCTGTGCCTCGTGGACCTGGTGTTTTTGTTGCTCATGACCACATCCAGGTGGTTCCTACAAAGGGTTTTTGCCATCAGTGGGACTGTGCCCCTCGTGCTGTCACCTCAGCCTTCCTTGTCCCTACTGTACCAGTCCAGCCGTGCCATCAGCAGCCACCAGCCTCACTCTTTCTTTCCAAAGGATACAGTGCTTGTATCCACCCAAGGTGCTATCAAATCCAGGGTTTCTTCCAAAAATCCTAGCCCCTTCATCCCTTTCTGAGCTGTGAATGAGATGACAGAGAAGGAAGGGGAAGGAGGTCGAGGCTGCAAGGAGCAGCTTGCATTTTAGGAAAAGCCTGGCTTGTGACACGTAGCTGTTGGCAGATGGAGTTGTCTCAAATCTACCTCAGAGGCCATCTGTTGCTGCAGACCACTTTCCTCTCCTGCTCCTGCCCGCTGCCACCTCCATGTGCTGGCAAGAGGTTTTGTGGAAAGCCAGATCCCACCAGCTTGATCCCTCTGCTGGGGAGCAGCATCTGCTTGGGCTTTCGTGGGTGAGTGCCATCTCGCTGGGCTTCTTTTTGGGGTGCCACGCCAGGCTGGGTTTGGCAGGTGAGCAGTAGTGGCCCCTCTGTCCCCACACTGTGCTCTGGGGCGGTTCCTGAGCTGGGCTTTGCTGTTGGTGCCCCTTGTGCAGCGAAGTCAGCTGTAGCTTTAGTTCTGCTTCACCACGGCAGGAACAGGGGACTCGTGGTGTCCCCTTGGCTGGGTGAGGAGAGGGACACAGAGCTGGGGTGCTCTCCATGTGCAGTTCAGGACTGATCCTTGGCGTGCCCCTGGCTCAGCCCTCGGAGGCAGCTGAGCTCTGGCTCTGAGTGCAATTCCAGCCTGAGACTGGTGCTGTTGTCCTTCTCGCCAGTCGTGTTTTGTGAGGAATGGGTGACAGTTGATTTTCTGCCCCTCTTTGAGTTGAGTTGGGTTTTTTTCCCATTTATCTGGGTGTCTTTTGTCCCTCCCCCTCTCCTTGCTGAGGAGGCACTGGAAGGAGAAAATGTGCAGGGACATGAGGACAGTTGGTCAAATTCCACTTGTTCCTCAATCCCCACATTTGAGTGTCCAGGGAGGGATACTGGCAGGAGAGGGCTTTCCCTGTTTTCAGGGGAGCTGGGGAAGGAGGCTGGAGCAGAGCCCTGGGTGGTACCTTGCCATTGCTCCTTGTAGCCTGTGCTGAGAGGATAAAACACTTTTTAGCTCAGAGGCAGTGACAGGACCCGTGGTGCAGCATGACTGGAGGGGAAAGAGCTTTATGTTGGGGAGGACATGGAAAGGGTCTAGTGTGAGAGGTTTTTTCTTTCTCCTGCCTTTTCCCATCCACTGCCAGTGCCCTCCAGGAGCAACTGCTGGCTGGCACTTCCCCAGACCCTTGGCCAGGCCTCACAGCAGCCGAGCTGCTGACTCTGTTAGCAGGTTACACATGGAGCCCCCCAAGAACATGGCTGCTGAATGATTCCTCCTCCTGCTTGCTTGGCTTCAGGCAACTTTTCCACTTGCACAATCCTATCTCTTCCATAGCTGGTGATGCTTTGTATCCCAAGTGCCTTATGTTGTAGCCTCTCTGCACTATAGCAGTAGCTGAACACCCTCCTTTGTTACTACATATGTACAACATATGCTACATTTATGTGTGTTTTGTTTTCTTTTTGGTAGAGCTACCAGGAAAAGGGACATTTGTTTTTGAAGCGTTTCCATTTGTTCTTTTTACGATTTTGGTTTTCTAAACCTATAGATGATGGGACTTTTTTGTTGTTGGTTTTTTTTTTTTTGTTTTTAGCCCTCCCCTATATTTAGTCCTCAGAAATCCCCATCCTTTTGTTAGACCCAAACCTGGCAGGTTGTTTTGGTTTTTTTTGAGCTGAGCCTTTGTTATGAGGCAATATCCACTGTCATCCTGGAGGTTTGCAATCCCCTCCATCAGACGGGCTGCCATGGGCTGCTCCTATCTCTGTGTTGTAGTGCAAGCACAATCCCTGGGCTGCAAGCCCGCAGTAACTGCTCCTGTGTCCATGTCATTTCTCAGCAGATCCAGCCTTCCTTTCAGCCCAAAGAGCTTTTTCTTGGAGCATTTTCACTGCAAGCCCTTCGTGGTCAGTCTGTCCTTGGCTGCTCTGCCTATGAAATGCCACGAGCTCACTTCCCTTTAGTGGAAGCCCTTCTCCTGCCCCATCTTGTCAAGCCCTGTGTCATCTGCAGAAAACATCATTGAATTGTTGGGTGAGGTTGGAAAATGCCTTCAAACTCGTCAAAGTCCAACCTTTAATCCAACACCAAGATCCACCCCCAAACAAGAGCTCTTGTCCACCACAGTGCAGAAAGTGATGGAGATTATTCAAGACTTCCAGTGGGACATGATTCCTGGCACCCTTCCTGTGGACTTTAGGCTGCTTTAGTAGTCTGTGTCCATTATCCAACCTAAGGAGGTCAGGAATTGAGTAGGCTGTGGGTTTTGGGGTGTAGTGTTTTCCTGTCCTAGCCTAGAAGAGCTGTGAAATACCAGCACTAGTTCTCTCTTCTTGTCTTAGTTGGAGAATGGGCTTGGGAAGAGAAAGGGGTAGAGGAAGAACAGATGTAGCATTTCACATACAGTTTTTGAGTGACTCTTACATTATGGGGCATTACAGTCACGTTTTCTCTTGTTGTTGTTGTTTAGGATTCTTTCTTCTTACTCATCATGTTTGGGTTAGTAGTAGCCAAGTTCCACTTCCCCTGTAGGTCCCCTTACCCTCAACTCAGTGTTTTAAAAAGTATTTTTGGTAGGCTTCCTGGTTGAGGGAAGAGTGGCCACTCTGGGATATCTCTTCCTTGCCTCCAAGTGACTCTGGAAGCTTGGAGCCACCCTGCCTTTGCTGCAGTGCCTGGGAGTTTACAGAAGCCTCAGGCTCTTGCCTTTGGTAGATGGACCCCAGATTGTGTCAACAGTGGATGGAGATGGTGGGGTTTGACTTACAGCCTTCCAGGAAACTTCATGGGGGATGAAAGGTTGGTTTAATGAGTTTTATGCCCAGCAGTGAACTATGTTCTTGGAGCTGTGTGTGGCATTTTCCTGGGAAGAATGGCTGTTGGAAGAGCCAGGCAGAGGTGTGCAGTTTTTCCTCAAAAATGTTGAACTTGGCTGATCAAACTTCAGCAAAGGAACTCGAGGACAATTTCTGTTCTTCCATATTTATGCTTTAGTGCAAATTTCCTGATTTTGGAGGGGGTGGGGGGAATTAACAGTCTCTGGTATTTTATCCTGTTTGTTTCATTCTTCCTGTCACTTCAGTTTTTGTACGGATTTTGTTTGTTGTTGTTCGTTGTTCAATGACTTTTGTGATAAACTCAGCAGAAGTATTTTTCTGAAATAAATAAATAAAAGGCATAGATTCTTCCAGTGCTGTTTCCACTGTTGCTTTATTTTTATTGCTAAGCTGTGCATGTGGCAGGGACACTTTCCTCTATCCCAGGTTGCTCCAAGCCCCATCCAACCTGGCCTTGGACACTTCCAGGGATCCAGGGGCAGCCACAGCTTCTCTGGGCACCCTGTGCCAGGGCCTCCCCACCCTCACAGAGAAGAATTTTTTCCTTAACATTCAATCTAAATCTATTCTCTTTCAGTTTAAAGCCATTCCCCCTCATCCTGTCACCCCAAGCTCTTGCAGCTGGGATTCTTCTTGCCACATTTCCCGTGTCCACAGCATAGGCAGCTGCTCCCGAGTTCATTATTTGTGGCTGCTTTCATCAGAGGGAGTGGAGGATAAGGGTATTTGTAGGAGATGATTTATCTGATGTGGTTAGGCAGATATTTTTGGTGAGCTATATTGTATATTTTGTGCAGCTGGCCTCAGGCACACGACATCACTTGGCTGAGGGTTACGTTATGGTTTTGTGGCCTATGCAGAAAATATTTTCTGACTTTCTACAGCTCAGCTAATTTCATCTGTAAGTTTTTGGTCCCTTGAAATCCGAGGTGGACCAGAGATCCCTGGAATGATCCTTGGTCAGGGTGAGCAGCAGAACAAAACAGGCCCAGAAGGGAAGAGCAGTGACCTTTCCAAACAAGGGGAGACAGGAGGGAGCTGTCGCATGGAGACTCTCAGCTGTCTGAGGGGAAGTGGGAATCCACGGCACAAAAGCTGATTTTAAGCAGCATTTTGTTCCAAAGAGCTTTGTTCTCTGTGTGTGTGCCAGCTGCCTTTTCTGTGTGCTCCATGGCAACACCTGGCAGGTGTCACTTGGGGTGAGAAGGCTCCTGCCACGTTACCTTCACGGGGAGATGAGTAACAGAGCACGAGTGTCATAACTATTGCTATGCCAACTGCCCCTGTTCCCTTTCCCTTGGAGACCTGTGGTGAGGTGACAGGTGGATGAGGTGGGTTTAGATGGCATCTCAGTCCTAAAAACATTCTCCCAACTTCTTGTTAGAAATTACAGAGCTGCTGTCAGCAGATTTGTGTTACCCTGTTACCTCCAGATAACTAAACTCCCCACCATCACCCTATTTTGAGTAGATCTAGAATCACAATTTGTGGGTTTCCTCCCCCCACCCTTATTTTAATTCTTAGCTATTCCAGTCATTCCATTCAAAATAGACTTTTAAATACTTTTATAGCAACTGCAATTTTATTGCAATTTTAATAACAAACTGGCAGTCTTCACTACTTGAAGGTGAAAAGCCCATCTGAGTGGTTTTCACTCCAGGCTCCAGAGAGCTTTAGCTCTCTAAAGTACTGCACTAAAAGGTTGAGAAACAATAGAAGAACCTGACTTTGGTGCTCAGAATTATTTTTTTGTCTCCTGTAAGTTTCATTTCAACATCCAGCAGTTGTGAGTTTGAGTTTGGGCGTGGCTAAAAGGGCAGGGAGAAGTTAGGAAGAATAAAAGTTAACATGAGGTTGGAATCAGCTGGGTCTGCAAAAGGTGGAGGGAGAGAATGAAGCAAGGGTGAAAACCAGAACATCCTTTTTGAAGTACAATATCTTCAAGTCAGTTGAGAATTCAATTGCTGGTCCTGTCCTTCGGCTTCTGGGAAGAGATCACTAGGGAAGGCTAGAAGGAACTCACGGTAATTTACCTTGTCTTCATCACAGGAACAGTAATCAATCAGCTGTGGGGACAAAAAACACAGGAAACACCATCAGGAGTTGGAAAAAACTGCAAAATTTGGGTTGTTTTTAGGGGAAAGTGTCCAGAGTTCCCCTTGTGTGACAGAGCAGGTGTTATTCCCCCATGTGGATATCCCCATCCTGGTAGTCCTGAATCACAGGTAAACTTGGAATCCGGGAAGCATTAAGGACTGAAAAGACCTACAAGATCATCGAGTCCAACCTTTAGATCATCAAGTCCAACCATTTAAGGATTGAACTCGATGATGTAAAGGTTGGACTTGATGATTTAAATGTTCAAGTCTAACCTTGAATGCCATGCTATAGATGACACTAATCTATGCAAGGAGAAGAGTTCAAGTGTTTGAGTTTAATTCTGATTTCCTTCTGGGCCTCACCAGAGTGGCACAAAAATACAAAGCATGGCCACAGACTGGGATGGGCCACGGGAAATCTTGCAGAAATCCCTACCAAAAGTGGGGTGGGGGCAGTATATGTGAGCAGCCACTGTTCCCTGGTGTCACTTTGGTGTGTGCACATAGCATAAAGGGGAGACACAGATAATTGAGCTTGGTGACAGCCCCGCTAATGAGCCAGTTCTGGTGTCTGTGCCTGACCCTGCATTGTGTTACAGAGCCACAGCCTTTGTGTGCTTCAGGGGAAGAAAGAAGGCTTTTGTTTCTTTAATTGCATAACTAATCTCCTTCTGACACCCAGAGAGATGGAAAAGGTCTCATATCACAATTCCTTGAAAGGATTCTTCTTCCCCTTGTCGCCTGGAGACAGATTCTCTGTCTGGGGTTTGCTTCTGTGACTGACAGCTGTGCTCCTCTGCAGGCAGTGAACTCTCTGCCATATGTTTAATTTATAGCCCTGCCACTCTTCCCAGGGCTCTGGGAACACTGGGATTAAGATTTCAGGAGAGGAGATGGATGTTTCTAGTGCACAGGTCCTAGACTGTGGCTCACACGTGGGAGTTTAGCTTCCATTTGTTACAGGTTCTCCACATAATTTTAGGAGTGTTACTTCTCTCCCACTCTCAGAGTGGAGCAGGGATTGTCACCACGCTGTAAATTCCTTGGGGCAGAGTGAGCTCTGATGAGATCTGGTACAGCAAAGCCCTGGGTGCTTGTCGTGGCCTTTATTCATCCCACATTCAGAGGCACAAATCCCCTGCCCATGCACCTTGCTAACCATGGCTGTGATGCTCACAGCTGCCTGCTTTAGAAAAGTTTTTATTTTAGAGGGGGAAATAACTCCCTCTGGTTTCTAGATTTCTCTAAAGTCTGAGTGTCCCTTTACTGGCCTTAATTCACTGCCTATCACATGATGCTGAGGAAACATCCTTGTCAGTCATATTCCTGAAAGGATCCTCCTCCATCCTCACTGCAGGATTTTTTCCCCTCAGTTTCTCTCACATTTTCTGCTCTGCAGACTGTGATGTCCATGTGCTTTTTGTTGCTCATAGTGCCCAACAAGTGTTAACAAGGGCATTATGATTCTAAAATAATAATAAATAATAATGTTAATGTTAATGTTAATGTTACTAATAAGAATATTTTTTAGAGGGGAAAATACTTAGTCCTTAGACCTTAAGTTCAGTTGCTGTTAAATCTAGAATGTCTCTAAGCTTTCCTAAGGCACATTCCTTGGACACTTCAGTGTCACCTCTACTCAATCCCAGCTGTGCTTAAGCCATCACAGACACTCCAAGGACCCTATGCCTGATTTTTGTCATGATTCCTGATCTCTATATGATACACAACCTCTTCTACTCATCCAAGACGTGAACCAGCAGAAACTTTCACACATTACAGTGCAGCCAAACATTGGGGGGCAACCTGGATAACATTTTTTCCTTCTTTGGAGGACAGCAATTATTATCTCCTCTAAGACACAGGCTCAGTCCAATAGCTCAGAAGTTTTTCTAAACTGGGACTCTCTTGCCCTTTTTTTGAGTTTGTTCCCCTTTGGAAGGCTAGAGCAGCTGGTTAAAGCTGGTTTTTAGAAGAGATCTTTTGGAAGAGCCATAGGAGGGGAACTCCACATGCACAGCACCCCTTCCCTCTGACCTTTTTAAGAAGAATGGTGCTGGTTGGCACGTGGAACCTGTCACAAACATTTAAAAATCTTGCTTTATCCAGGAAGCCAGAGCCCTCCTTGTCAAAATGATGAAATGCTTCATGAAACTGCCTGGTGTTGAAGGGCTCCTGGAGCTTCAGTTCTTTCTGAACCTCCACAATTAAATCATCCAGGTCCTTCTTGGGGATGCCACTGCAGAAAAAAAGAATAACAGGATTTCATGCAAAAACTTATTTTGGCAGTCTTGCTGTGACACTTGAGTGAAAAAGGAGCATTTCCCTGTGTGCTCCACAGTGTCAGAAACTGTGGAAAACTTGAGTTTCGACCAGAGCCACAATATAACTGCCTCTAAACCATGTTCTGAGGTAACAAGGCTGTTACTGGGTCACACAAACTGGGTCCAGACAGCTAAAAGGAGGATGTGGTCTAGGCTCTGATGGGCTGATAAGCAAAGAAGGAATAAATGCCCTAGAAAAGGGCACCACCACCACCGGCTGAGCCTGCAACCACCAAGCAGCTCAAGTTGGCAGCATCTGTTACAGTGAACTGAGGCTTTTTGGGAAAAGATGTGTCCCCCATCCCTGGAAGTGTTTAATATCAGGTTGGACAGGGCTTGGAGCATCCTGGGATAGTGGAAGGTGTCCCTGCCCATGACAGGAGTTAGACTGAGCTTATCTTTAAGGTCCTTCCAACCCAAGCCATTTTGTGATTCTATGATTTTGGCTGGAAGTCCAAACACTTCTTGAACTCAGGCTTGGTGCTGTGACCACTTCTCTGTCTCTGCTGCTGAGTCAGAGCCGTCCCAGGAGGTTTTGGGGGCCAGCAGCAGCCACAACATTTTACTGTACAGACTTCACACCCTCTGAATGTGCCCAAACAGCCTCTTGGAGCAGAAGCACCAGCAGAGCAGGAGGCTGGAGCCCAGAGAGGCTGCAGAAAATGCCCTTAGATGTCAACCTTAGTCTTATTCAGCCTCACCACCCCATTCTTTGTAGCCTACCTGCTGGTAGTCTCCACTACCACCTTCCGTGGGAGGAAATGATCCCTTATGGATTGCACTGTTGCTGCAGGGAAACTCTCTGCATTTCTCTCCAAATAATTAAGCACATATTCATCAGCGTCAGTGATAACAAACCTGTGGCCAAACACTGGGGAAGAAGCAATAAAGAATTCATGTTACCTGTGTTTTAGCATGGGTTAAAGTAGTTTCTTCATCCAGGAGGGAGCAGGATTCCTCTCCTGTGCCTGGGCTCAGCTTTGAGCCAGCTCTGCTACTTGTTTCACTTCTTGAAGTAAGAATAATTTCACTGATTGAAAGGTTCAAACACTGACAGTAACAAAGATGTAACAATGTAGACCAGCTGCTAATCTGGAAACTCAAATGTGACCAGAAGAAGCAGCAGATCTTTCAAGTGAAGGAAGTGATTATATATGCACTGTCCATGCAATAAATGACACATCAGAGCAGAGTATTATAAATCCAGGCTGGGTTTTACCTTCAACTGTAGAACCGATGGTGAAGTCAGAGGGCTCATAGTATATGGGATTCTCTGGAGTCGACCCTGGCTTGGTAACTTTGGTCCTTTTTAAGTATTTGCCTCCAAGAATGCCAGAGTTTTTGACTGGAGGCTCATAGATGCTGATAGTGTCATCAGAGAGGAAATAAGAGAGGATGAAACGACGATTTTTGTCCTCAGGCACTGGTGATTCCTAGAGCAAGGGTAGCAGGTTTGGAACAGAGCATTTGAACCAGCTTTCCCTTGCCTGGGGTGTTAGGAGTATCTAGCAACCCACTCATAAGCACCCAGAGCTTTTTTTGTAGCTGACTAAACAAAGCACTTGATGTGCTGACATAGCGTAACAAAGCACTAGACAGCACTTAGGATCTGAATTTCAAAGGTTACTTGCTTTACTCAAGCCACTGAAGCAGAATTTGGGCTGAAGTTACCAAGTATATTCAGTGTTTCCACAGCCTGAGTAATCCGAGAGAAAGGAATATCCTATATGGGATGATTCATCCCAGAGAGGCTGTAAAATTCATATTTAAATTACATTTTTCATTATGCTGAGTGCCTGAGAGAGGCTGGTGCTGCTTCAGCCCTTAGTCACAGGAAGTCACTCCCCTGACACACCAGAGGGTTTACTTGCTGAGTTTAAAGCTGAGTGGATCTTAACTCCTCAGCTGTGACCTTTAGGGAACTCCTGCACAATAGGAAAAAGAAACCAGCCCTTATCCACCCGGAGTGTTTGGAGAGGGCAGGCACAAGGCAGCACAGGAAATGCCATCGCTGCTGCTGGATGAGCCAGAGGCTCCTTGCATAAACCAGCTGTAAAGCTGGCACAAAGGCCAGGGCCTGCGTGCTGCTGTGGGTGGAAAACACCATTCTCATGGATTTTCCAGTTTCTACAGGCACTTGGCTGCTCTGCTAGGACAGCTCCTTGCTGCATGCAGGACTAGCCTGGAGAAGGACAGGGGCTGGAGGCAGCAGCAGAGACATCAAGCTCTGGCTGGTGGCAGTGGTGGCAGGCAGGCAGAGGCACAGTGCCCAGGGCAGGCTGCTTCAGCTGGGGCCATCTGTCATGTAGCAGTGGCAGAGGGAGTTTTTCCATAAATGGCTGTGGGTTTGTAGCAGGTCTGATTTGTACTTTCTGGCCTTTTTTTTTTTTTTTTTCTTCTAGTTTTGGGAGCTGCCAGTTGTCACAGCAAGCACACAATAACCCCATTGCATCCCCCTAGGGATACTCGTGCTGGCTCAGGGAGCTCTCTTTTCCCACTGGCACAAAGGAGAGTTTGCCAACAGCCTTGTCTGCTCCTCCCATCCTCCTGGCACTATTCCACCAAGAAAAACACTCACCAGGGCCACCTGGTACCGCAGGACCTTGAGATTATTCTCCAGCATCTTAATGATATCTTTCCGTGGAGGCTTTGGAAACAGACTAAGGCAGTTCTGGAGAGAGTCTTCAGGGATGCCAAAACCATTATAGGGAGGAATTACCTGCATCCAGAGGAGATATCAACCATAAACAGCTGCAACTAAGAACAAGACAAAGTTTACGAGACTTAGCAAAGCCCATCAGATTTGGAAGGAAATATTCTGACACCAGGTAGCAAGAGCTCAGTAGAGATGGATGATACCAGCCTGGCCACGTGTTGTATTTAATGAAAATATAAGGGGATTAGGCAAATCTGAAACTCAGAAAGACAGGTAATTTCTCTGAATTAAGAGTTATGGCTATATTAAAGAACCATAGAATGGTTTGGGTTGAAAAGGACCTTAAAAACATCCAGTTCCAATTAAACCTTCCCATGCACAGGAACTCAGCTATCAAATGGTTACACTGGTGACCTAATCCCCATCATGCCTGTGGTCTAAGCCACAACTCCAAATCATTTCTAGGCTCAGTTTGGGAGGTAACAAGGCCTATGACCATCCCCAGTAGGCAGTTTGGATTTGGAAACACTGTTTTGGAGAGTAAGGGAAAGTTCAGTAGTATAAGTGCAGCCAGGCTTTCATTTTTATATTGATTATGACCCTTCTTGCCTTGTCTTTTTCATGTTACTTGATTTTTTTTCTTCAAGCTGAACTTGTTTTCTACAGGTTTTTATTAAGCTGAACCTCTACTATAAGAGCTTACACCAACTGCTTCCTTTCCTCCCTCCTTTTGAGAAATTGTTTGCAGTACCTGTGGAACTTTTTCAAGTGGTTTCTTATTTACATCCACTGGCTGGAAGTCTGTGATGCCATATTTTTCACGATAGAAGTCCTGGGTGAACTTGTCACAATCATAGATTAAGAAGGTGCGTCCAAGGAGGGTGACAGTTTTGCCTATACCAAAATCTTTGGGTGAGTACCACTCTTGTACCTCGTGGTCAGTGATCTCCAGCACACAGCTTGGGAAGTTCTCTAAGGACAAAGGAGCAGAAGGAAAAAATAAATTAATCAGGGAGATGTTAACATTTCCTAGTGAAAAGGTTTATAAAGGTAAGGTGTATAAATAGCTACAGCGAGATGCTGTGCTGTCCTGCCACTGTTCCCAAAAAGATAAAGAATTTAGCAACCATTTGAAGAACTTTTTTTGACCATGAAATAATGACACCTTAGCACAGATGGATGTGCCAATCTTACTGTTCTTGTCCACAAAGATTTTGGGCAAGCGCTGGCGTCTCATCAGTACCGGGAATGGATCTCTCCCATCATTTCTCTTGTGGACTTCTCGAACCTCCACTGTGTCATCTGCCAAGAAGTAATGGATGATGCAGGGATGGTGATCACCAAAGGCACAGTTGGTGTCATCCCATATGGCATAGAAGCGAAGCACCTGGAGTGGAGGAAAACAAGCAGACAAACATGGATCAGAATCATCTTTTGGTGCTGCAGAAATCAAAACTCATCACATTGAGATGCTCGAGAGTTCCCCAAGGTTCAGCTCCTGAAGAGGCAGGAGAGACACAGGGAGAATTCAGTCAGAGCAAGGGGCATTGTCTGAAATTCTGTCTGAAATTGTCTGCTCTGGCACCTGGCATCAATATTTTGGGGGAGGAGAGAAGTGGATGCAATAAGACCATTCCTAATAGAACTGCATCTGGCTGCTAAATTCCAGAGGCAGGTGGCTTATCTCATCCCAACAGAAAGCAAGAGACTAATGGATGATATTGAGCACAGGCTCTGCAATCCAAAGAGAAGCTGTTTACAAGGCACAAAGCCCAGAAAAAAAACATAAAAGGTTTTGTTTCTCACTAAAGCCAAGAAAGGAGCAAATCTGGAATCTTTTCAGCAGACTGAGACAATTTAGAATGAGTGAGGTTGCAGATACAAGACCTGGGTTTCAACAGCACAAATTCACTGTAATCACAGAATCTTTTAGGTTGGAAGATCATTGCATCCAACCTCTGACTGACTTCCACCTTGTCACCCAGCCCAGAGCACTGAGTGCCTTGTCCAGTCATTCCTTGGACATCTCCAGAGATGGGGACTCCAAACATCCCTGGGCAGCCTGTTGCAATGTCTAATCACCCTTCCTGTGAAGAAATTCTTCATAATTCAACCTAAACCTCCCCTTGACAACTTAAGGTCATTTCCAGTCCTGTCTCTGCTTGCCTGGAAGATACTGACCCCCACCTGACTGTCCCTTCCTGTCAGGGAGTTGTGCAGAGCCAGAAGGTCCCCCCTGAGCCTCCTTTTCTCCAGGCTGAGCTCCCTCAGCTGCTCCTGGTGCTCCAGCCCCTTCCCTGGACACACTCCAGACCCTCAATATCTTTCCTAAAGTGAAGGGCCCAGACCAGGACATAGGACTGGAGCCATCACCAGTGTGATGTGGGTAACTATGCAATAATTTGGGTAATCCCCAGCTCTCTCACCTTTGTGTCATAGGTCAGAAACTGCCTGAAGGGGTCAGGACTAGCAGGCACGATGGGTTTTTGGAAAGGCATCCGACGCTGTTCTGTGTAAGGATCTGAAACCAGTTCCTCTGGAGGGTTCACTACAATTCCTTGGCTCTCCAGGAACACCTAGGAAGGTCATCTGAGGTGTTAGTGCTGCCAGGAGTTCTGAAGGTAAGAGGTGACTAGAGGTTACAGGGGGGCTGGGATGAGTGAGGTCAGAATTCTGCAAGTTCACTTCTCACAGAGAATTCTACAGCAACAGCAAAATAAAACAGATGACAAATATATTTGTTTAAGCTGCTTCTTTTCTTTGCTTACACTTTAATTGATCAGAGCAGTCCTGTCCTGAACATCCTAACTCAGATTTCACTTGAGCACAGTCTTCCCTGGCCTTAGGGCTTTAAATGGAAGATAACTGTCAGTTGGTCTCTTTCATGTAAATGAAAAAGATGAAATTGCTGTATAAACACAGATGTAGTCAGCCTGAATTTGCAAGAACTTAGGGCTGTGTCAGACAGTTAGAAGAAACTAGTGTTACCCACATCAATACCCTACAGACACAAGGATATATGTCAATGGCAGCTTCATTCCATCTTTCAGGAGTAGTTTTCCAAAGTGTGCAATCTGCTTGTTTATAAAGAGATTTTTTGCTTACCTTGGACCATGAACAAAATCCAGGGTGTTACTCTTGGACTTGCACCAGTCACCAAAAACAACATCTGAAATCAAAGGACTTGTTCCCCTTTTGGCTTTGGGAAAAGGTCCATGAAAACATTCAGCCCAGGAAGTACCTATGCAAACATCTCCCACAGGAATATCAGATCCCCCTGGAGACTCACAAGGCAGGTTCACACTTTCAGACTCACTATTTTCTGGTCTGGAAGATGTCAATAAATGATAAATACACTATTGGCCTTGAGATGTAGACCCACCTAGCTCATTCCATGTTCTCCATCAATATTAACATGAGGATCTGTTCTTTCTTTGATGTGGACTGACTTGAACAGTCACCTAGATGCAGCAGAGCTGGCCCCACAGCCACATTTATACCAATATATTATACATGCTTGGGAACATTCCTGGGCACTGAGGCCAACTGACAAGGAAGATCCTGGACCTAAACTCTCCCAGCCTCCAGGACAGGTTGACTGAATGTAACTCATCTATTGGGAGTGGCCTCTGGAGCAGTCTAACTTCTGGCCTGGAAGAATAGTAGCTGACCCGGGCTGAGATTTTACTGGGCACAATCTATCAGATACCAGCGTACTGGTAATTCTTATTTCTTGGTATTGGATCGTTATTATCTCATTTACTGGCACAGAAATAGCCAGAAATAGAAAAGCAGGCAATGAGTAAGCTTTCTTAGAAAGGTCAATTCATACCATGATTCTCAACCCATGGATCATGGTTTGGCTGTGGATGTGGATGCAGAGTTACTGCTTGTATTCCTTTCCACTGTTCCTAACAGAGGAATATTAAATCAGAAAAGAGTCAGGATCACTAATTTCCCTCTCATGTATGCACAACTTTTCATCTGGACTCCAAGCTGTTAAACTGCCCAGATATGAACTTAGCATTTGTATTGTAAAGAGAAGTCCTCAGGACAAATTATGGACTCCTATCAGTCCTGGGGCAAAAATACTGAGAAGTTGACTTGCCCTCAGGCAGATGTCACACCCTAAACTCCCCTTCAGCTTGAAGAAAGAAATCTACACGAAAAGCAAAATGAAAGACTGCGAGCACCCATATCACAAAAAAGCTACAGCTGCAAACTGCTGGACTCTAACAGGTAATTAAAATTTAAAGACCCCTGCAATTGCCAGGAGTCTTTCTGTGCTGTGCCCACAACACACCTTGGTGAAGCAGTCGCAGTTGACCAGGCGGTATGTCCGGCCGTAGATGGTGAGGTCGATGCCCAGGTTCAGATCCTTCCAGTGGTAATAATCCCCCTGCTCATTCTTGGGCACCCGGTGGCGTTTCATGAGTTTGCCTTGAAGCAGACCCGAGTTCTTCACCTTAGGCTCGATGATGCACATGCTGTCATCTTCCAGGTAGTAGTAGAGCCCCACTTGGCGGATCCGGTAATTCTCCTCTGGAGACATAGCAACTTCCTCCATGAAGTAGGCATCAAACTTCAAAACCTGCCCAAGGGACAACACAGCAAAGGGAGAGAGAAAGAAACAATTTGAAGACTGTAATTAGTCTATCATGGTATATAATTTATTTATAATTTGCTTTGGTGGTGTAAAATTACTGGATTAGATTCTAAAAATCTTCAAAGACAACTGTGGCCTAATCTGTGAGTGACAGCAGAGGCAGCAGGAGGGCTTTTATCAATATGTGCCTTTTACAAATTTGGTGTGCCTGAGACAAGTGTAAAAATACAGCCTTTTCCCTACTTTTTGATCACCTGCTGTTTCACCTACTGCCAGGTGCTTGGCTGCTGACAGTACTCTACATTACTGACACACATGGCTATTTATTTACAGGACTGATTTAGGGAAGTTATCCACAGATTTTAGTAAACTGTTCAACCCCATCTGAGGATCTTAAAATCTGAAAGGGGTCATCATTTTAAGGCCAGGCTGGAGGGGCTCTGAACAACCTGGTCTAGTGGAAGGTGTCCCTAGCCATGGCAAGGAGGCTGGAAGACGATCTTGAAGGTCCCTTTCCATGATCTGAAGTCACATCTATTCAGCACTGACAGAAAAAAATGATTTGTGCTGGGGAAACAAGGAAACTAATCAGCCAGTCCCTCTGCTTGGCAGAAGTAGGAGGAATATTCCCTCCAAGGTAATTCAATGCCCCTAAGAAGATGCAGGTGGCCAATCAGGCCTTGCATGCCCAGCCTAGATCAGCCCAGAGACCTGGATAATTAAGAGATTATATAGCTAGCAAGTTCTTATTAGTCAGCAAAGTGCCCCACAAGGGACTGTGACATCTCCAGCAGCACTGGGGCCCCTGCTGCTCCTGTGGCTTGAAGGAAGGGGCATAGAAGGACCTGACAGATTAAACAGCAACATCTACATTACTCTGAAGGAACAGCCTCAGCAATTAACAGAGCACATCTGTTCCCCAGGCTGTGTCACAGCCAGGCTGAGGGCTGGCTGCCTGCAGACTGCTCTGGCAGGGCTGGCAGCGTGGGGAGCCTGCACGTGCTGAGCTCCAGAGCCCTGCAGCTCCCACTGCAGCAGCTGCTCCATCCACGCTGTGGGCTGCAGCTTGGCCCATTGGCACACTGAAAACCAAGGGTCAGCTCAGGACTGCTCTGAGCAGACACAGAGCCACCACCCACTCTGATATGATCACCAAGATGGGAACATGGGAAGCACTAATGGAGCAGTTCAGGTTGTGACACGCTGTGGGGACCAATGCAAGCATGCATAGGTAGACCACGGTCAAACAGGCTGCCAGGGTTCCCTCTGCAGACTGACTTTTCCAGTTAAAGCTCAATTACAACCTCAATATAGTTTTGGAAACACAAAACTCCAGGCTGTGGTTTACAGAGCAATGCTTATAAACTGGAGCTTTCCAGAGCTAATAAAACCTCTTTTCCAACATCTGCTGGAAATGCTCGAGTGTAACTTGCAGGGAATGTCTTACACCCTTTACGTGTTATAATCCTCCTCCCGAGCAAAGAAAGCCTCTTTCAGCCTGGGATTCAGCTGTCTCTGACTAAGGGCTCTGGCATCTGAAAACTGCTGTATGCAGTCCCGTGAACTCTGGAGCTGACTGTTTATGTCTCCGAATTTGGCCAGCGATATTCCTGGGATCAGCTTCTTTTTACCTTTTTGTCATAAGCCACGAATGCTGGAGTGAAGGGGGAAGGTGCAGACCTCTTGACTTGCCCATAGGTCAGTGTGGTTCCCTTGGTGCATAAATCGTCTAATTCATCTTGAGAGAGCTGATTTGCAAAGAGTGTCCCACCAACCCCCTCTCTTGGCAGCCGGGAAAAGGCATATCCATTTTTGAAGTCCAGTGTCTGGTTCCGATGAAAAGATGTTTTCTGTTGGAAGGAAACCCAGCTATCAAAATACTGCATGAATTTAGCAGATACAGCTACTGGAAAGACAAAAAAAAAACCCAGTAAGAGAGTGCAATATCAAGAATGTCTCCTCCCACACACATCCCCAACATTTTATTATAAACTACTGCAGTAGTTATTTAAAATCAGATTTTGTATTTATATCAGGGAAGTGGAAAGAACAGTGAGTGGTGGGTGTACAAAGCACGAGAGTGAAATCAGATCCTTGCACTGCCACAGACTCCGGAAGAACTTAAATCACTGAATTTCCTGACTGACACCATACTCAGTGCCTAGAACAGTGTGTCAGCACTTTATCTGCCCTGGTATTTATCTCACCAGCTCTTTGTTCCCTACCCTATTTGTCAGCAGTACAGAGCACCATGGGACTTCAGTTACTGCCTTATGGTGCTCCCTTCACTGTTGTGCACCCTCTGTGTATTCCATTGTTATTTATTTTCTTAACCCTCTCCCGGGCATGATACAGGATTTTCTTTGCTTGGTTAAATCAAAGCATATCATGATCATAGAACTGCAATTATGAAATGTACAAAGGCACATTAGTTGTTTTATCACGTCTCCACACATTCATGGACTCATAGAAGAATTTTGGTTGGAAGGGACATTCAAGGTTATCCAGTTCCACCCCCTGCCTTGGACAGGGACACCTTCCACTATCCCAGGTTGCTCCAAGCCCCATCCAGCCCAGCCTTGGACACTTGCAGGGATGAAGCAGCCATGGCTGCTCTGGGAAACCTGTGCCAGGCCTCACCACCCTTTTGTAAAAGACTTCTTCCTCATATCTAATCTCAATTAAGCCTCTTTGAGTTTAAAACCATCATCCCTTGTCCTACTGCTACAAGCCCTGCTAAAAAGTCTGTCCCATCTTTCATGAAACCCCTTTAGGCTCTGGAAGGGGCTCTGAGCTTTCCCTGGATCCTTCTCTTCTCCAGGTGAACACCCCCAGCTCTCCCAGCCTGGCTCCAGAGCAGAGGGGCTCCAGCTCTTGGAGCATCTCTGTAGCCTCCTCTGGATTTTCTCCAGCAGCTCCATGATGCTCCTTATGCTCCTTATGCTCCTTATGCTGAGGACACCAGAACTGGAGGCAGCTCTGCAGGTGGGGTCTCACCTGAGTGGGGCAGAGGGGCAGAACTGCCCCCTCCCCTGCTGCCCACACTGGGGGATCAGCCCAGCACATAGTGGGGGTTTCTGGGTCCCAGCCTCTCTAATCCATCAGCAGCCCCAAATCCTTCTCCCAGGGCTGCATTCAATCAGGGCTGTGCACAGGACCTGATCCCTGTCAGCCACCACGGAAGAGCAGGGTCAGGTCTGAGTGACATCCAACTACTGCACTTGCTGCACACTCCACCACACGTGGCACCTCACCTGCACTCCCAGAGCCTGCCTGCTCCCACTGGGATTTCAACACTTAAAGCTCCAGAAAAAGCAGGGGAAATTATGAGTCCCTGATAATAAAACCTCTTGACTTTTGCCAAGTAAAACGGAGTTGTAAGCATTTCTCGTGCTGAGAGAACAAGCGCCAGCTCCTTTTCCAGCCCCAAGCTTGCAGTCAGTCCAACCTCAGGCATGCAAACTGCTTCTTCTCCACCCCCTCACTCACCCCTCATGGTTAAGCCTCTAATCTTATTTATACCTTCAAGGCCCCACTTGAATTCCACATAATTCCCTGTTTTTTCTTTAAACTGCTACTATAGATCTTGCAATGGAGAGAGCAGTAAGGAAAACAGGTGAAAAGATTTGTCTGAAGACATTTTTGCAGAACATCTTATAAAGCTCCACAGAACTGCCACTTCCTTCAGTTGAATAAATACCAAGGGAAAGCTGTGGGAAAAATATTCAAGGAAAACCAGGAAGTTTGTCTCTAATTTGAGCAATATCAATGTTTGCTAGAAGTGTACAGGCTTTAAAGAGCCCACAGTTGCCTAAAGAAAGCACCTCGTTGTTCATAAGGCTCCTGAGTGTACAAGCTCTCCCAAAGTGGGCCTGGATGCCAGATAACATCTCCCAGGATCAGGTGACTAATACAAATTTAAAAGGGAAAGCCCAGAATGTAAACTTCTAATCTCAGCTGCTGCCAGTGTTTATTTGAAGAAATTCCACTGAATTAAGTCCTTCTTTTTGCCAAGTCTGTAACACTTCACACAAACACTGTTCCCTCTCCCAGTGTCTGATTCCCTGTCCCATGAGCACTAAGCAGTAACAACATTTTATTTGAAAACAGAGGTTTCCTTCAGAACTTCTCAGCATTCACTTGGAAACCAAGTATTGTAATTCCAGTTTTATGGACTGGAAAACTGCAGATTTTCAAGATGTTACAAATTATTTCAAGGAAATTTTATTATCTGATAATAATAATTCTGATACAGCCTTTATTATCGAATGATTATTTGTTATGAGTAATTTACTCTATTTACTATTGGAAAACTCAGTTGTCACTGATTTTAGACCATTGGTTGGATGGGCTTGGACCAATCTGGTCTGTGGAAGGTGTCCCTGCCCATGACAAGATGATCTTTAAGGTCCCTTCCAACCCAAACCATTCCATGATTCTGTGACGAGTAATTTTCATATACAAAGGTAAATACAGCCAGGAATATTTTCTGCTAAAGATGCTCTCCAAGGAGTAAATCCCTCATGTGCCCAAATCAGGCATGAAACAACCCATTATTTGGCTTTTTGTGTGACTTTTTTAGTGTATCAGAGAAACAAATGGAAGCATCAGTTCTCTGTGGCACCACTTCCTCAGGAGGACGTTGGGAGGATTTGGGGTTATCAGGTCCTTAGGGCCTGGACAATTGGATGGGGAAAAGGAGAGGTTGCTTCCTCATTCAGGTATCAGGTGCAGAGGATGAGGATGAGACTGCTTCTTCCAGGGAACCTGGGAGCAGCTGAGAGTGTGTCACTTCCTGAGGATGATTCTTGAAGCTGTGATGGCACCAGTTCTGTGGTGAGATACCAGTTCTCTCATCAGGTTATCAGGTTCCAGACCTGGACTGTCAAGGATTCAGTTCTCCAGGCAACACCAGGAGAGCAGTTTTGGAAGTATCAGAGCTTTGGAGGAAGGAGTATCAAGAAGGTGTTGATTGCCAGTGAGACTGGTGACTTCAAGGTGTATCTATAAAATAGATAAATTATGCCCAGGAAATAATTATATTGGGATGATTTGGGGGATTAACTCCCAGTGGAGGAATGCTCAAGGTTTGATCAATATTGGTTCTCCTGGGTATATCCAGTTGAGAAGGTGTCAGGTGAATTTAAGGAACTTGGTTCAGGACAGTATCAGTTCAGAAGACTTTGCTTTGGGAAAACTCAGATGGTTCAGAGAAACAGCAGTTTTCCTGAGGGAATCAGGTTTCAGGACTGTAAAGCAAGTTTGGGGATTTCCCTTGGGATATCTCATGAACTGTGGGGGATGGATTCAGGTGAACTGAATATCCAAAGGGGGGAGTTTGCAGACAGTAGCTCGGAAGTCATGGAGAAAGCTTCTGGAATTTTAAATGAGGCTCACAAATGAGGGGTAGGAGGGGTATGTGTGTCTCTCTCCAAAGCTATCAGGACAAATTCAGGGTTATAAAATGGGTACATGATGCAATGGATTCCTTGGGGAGAAGATTAAAAGTACCAAGTCCTGTTGAAGGTTAGTTCAGGGACACTTGGTCCCTTGGGAACAGATTGCAATGCTCAATAACATTGGAAGAATTATGGGAGTACCAGGTCAGGTCTGCTGTGGGTGGGATCAGGAGATACCAGGTGGGTACAGAGCATCCAGATCCCCCAGAAGTGAGCCCAGCAGGTATTTGGTGGCTTTGAGGAACACCAGGTCCCTGGGGGAGAGTTAAGTGGGTATTAAATCTGCTGGGGAGCATCAAATGAGTTTACAGAGCACCAAGTTCTTTGGGGGTCACGTCCAGGGTCTGGTGAGTTTGAGGTTCCCAGGACATGGGTTCAAAGGACACAAAATTGTCTCAGGGATATTTGGAGAATGCAGGAGGTACCAGACATCTTGGGGGAATTACAGGGTGATCTGAGGGAGCAGCAGGTTCCCTTGGTGTGGGTTCAGGGGGTAACATGTTCCCTGAAGAAAGTGTGTCCCACTCTGCTCTTGTGAAACCCCACCTGCAGTGCTGCATTCATGTTGGGAGCCCAAAACACAAGAAAAGCAGGGATAAGTTGGAACAAGTCCAGAGGAAACCATGCTCTGGAACCAGGCTGGGAGAGCTGGGGGAAGCTGGCCTTCACCTTGGAGAAGTCTACAGGGACACCTTGGAGCTCTTTCTGGAGACTAAAGGGGCTCCAGGACAGCTGGAGAGGGACTGGGGACAAGGGATGGAGGGACAGGACAAGGGGCAATAGCTTCCAACTGCCAGAGGGCAGGGATAGATGGGATATCGGGAAGGAATTGTTCCCTGTGAGGGTGGTGAGACCCTGGCACAGGGTGCCCAGAGAAGCTGTGGATGCTCCTGGATCCGTGGAAGTGTCCAAGGCCAGGTTGGATGGGGCTTGGATCCACCTGGGATAGTGGAAGATGTCCCTGCCCATGGCAGGAGGTGGAATGACATGGTATTTAAGGTCATGCAACCCAAACCATTTAAGGTCTTCCAACCCAAACCATTCCACAATTCTATGACTATTGTCGAGTTTAGGGGTCCCCAGTCTCCCGTGGATTCAGAGGAAGGTCTGAGGGACTACCAGATTCCCAGAGAGTGTCTTCAGAGGATACCAGGTACCACCTGAAGTGTGTGCGGGAAGGTGCAGAAGCCCCTTCCGAAGTCGCCTCTCACGGGGCACCCGCCAGGCCAGCCCACTTTGATCCGGGAACCTCCCTTGGGAAGGGGCTACAGCGAGGGTACAGTGGGCGGGCGCGCTCACCGTGGGGTCCTTGATGGCGCAGCCGGGGAGGAAGGGCAGCTCCGGCCCGGGCCCGATCGAGGGCCCTGTCCCTGTCCCTGTCCGCATCCCCGGCCCCGGCCCCGGCTCCGGCCCCGAGCTCATGGCGGCGGCAGCGGCGGCGCTCCGGGCCCGGCCCGACAGACGCGTCTCCACGGCAACCGCCCGCACGCTCAGTGCGCATGCGCAGGGCTCTTCGCGCCTCTCTTCCCGCGCCTGCGCAGTGAGCGCCGCGGGGGCGCGCGGTCGCCATGGCAACGGGGAGCGCTCTGAGGGGCCGGACCGCCCCTCCCACCCCTATGAGGGGAGTGCGGCCCCCGCAGCGTGGAAAAAAACACGTGGAAAGGGTTAATTCTGTTTTATTAAGGATTTTTCTCCTCACAGCCCCTCATAGTCCGCTCGGATCCCACTCACAGCCTTTCATATCCCCCTCAGAGCTCCCTCATATCTTCCTCGTAGCCCCTCATAACCCCCTCACGTTAAAATATCTTGGCCTCCCAAATGGGTGGTGGTGGCGGCATCTGGACTGCTTCTTTTTGGGGAGTTTTCCCTGCCTTGTGCAGTGCCCAGAGTGAAGAGCAGCTGTGAAGGGATAAATCCATACCTGGAGTGACTGAAATATTTTAACAGAAGTGGTTGTGCTGGTTTTTGATGTATATATACATGTATAAAAATGCTTATAGTTGTGAAATAGTGTATTCTTCATATGTAGCATTGATATAATTCCTCTCTTTCAAGCATGATTTTTTATCTCTGGAGTAAGGGGCAAAAGGAAGCATTGGGGATACCATCAAGGAAAAGGTGGTTGTGCAAAAGTTGCTCCCAAATGCAAGAGAGAAAACAGAGCTAAGTCCAGCACCATGGAAAACAGAATTTGTTGCCTACAGAAGTTGTGGATTCCCCACAAAAAGTGGATTCCTCATCCCTGGAAGCATTCAGGGCCAGGTTGGACAGGATTTGGGAGAAACCTGGTCTGGTGGAAGGTGTCCTAGCCCATGGCAAGGGGGTTGGAATGAGACGATCCTGAACATCCTTCCAACCCAAACCTTCCACGATTCCATGAAAAATAAGGGTTTTTTTGTGCACCTTTGCTTTGTTCTCTTTATCACCAGTACAACCAGCCAAGCCAGGCTGTGATTCAAGGGCAGGAGGCAGATCCGAGAGTTTTGTAAGCAGAAGTTAAGCAGGGAGAATTGCAGCCAGACTGTCTGTCTGAGCACGGTGTGGGAGAGAGAAGAAAGGCAGACGGTGGGAGATAAAGAATGAGGCTGATGAGCTTAGAAAGGAAAATAATGGACTGAAGGCCAAGCAGGGCTGGAAGAGCTGAATGTAGAAGACAGCAAAGCTGCTGGTGTGAGGGCTGACTTAGACCCAGGTGCAGGACCCTGATCAAGCCCTCGCTCTGATTTTTCAAGCTGCAATACCCAGGCAGCATTTAACAGGGAAAGGGACCTGTCTCAGAGAAGGAAACTCAAAAGATCATCCTCAAGGAGAGTGACTACAAATTTGTGACAAGGCTGTGTGGCAGAGTGCCTGTAAAAATGGCAGGCTAGGCATGTTCAGCCTGGAGAAAAGAAGGCTCTGGAAAGTCCTTTCCATTGCCTAAAGGGGCTCCAGAAGAGCCAAAAAGGGATTATTTACAAGGGTATGAAGTGCCAGGAGAAGAGGCAGTGGTTTTAGACTGCCAGAGGGCAGGGTTAGATGGGATATGGGGAAGGAATTCATCCCTGTGAGGGTGGGGAGGCCCTGGCAAAGGTTGCCCAGAAAAGCTGTGGCTGTGCAATCCCTGGAAGTGTCCAAGACCAAGATGAGCAACCTGGTTTAATGGAAGGTGTCCCTGCTCATGGTAGGAGTTTGGATTGAGATTGTCTTTAATGTCCCTTCCAGGCCAAACCATTCTGGAATTCCACAGAAGGAAGAAGAAGAAAAGCCACAGCAGAAGCTGGTGCTTAGGAATAGTGACTGTAAAGCAGCAGAGAGGAGAAATGAGGAATAAGGAATTAAAGTGAAGATGTGGATTAAGCTTCAGCCTTGACAACTTCTGTGCAGACAAGTCTGACTTGCCACGGTTAAGATGAGCCTTTTTAGCTTCCCACGTCCCTGCTATCTGGTCATGAAAGGGAAAAAGACTTCTTTATCGGGCTCTGCTTTCGTGGCACTGGAGGACACAGATGGAGACAACTCGCCCTCTGGTGGGTAAAAACACAACCTGCAGAAGCCTTGGTCTGCGTGCTATTTTAAGAAACAATGATTATTGGTTATGGGAAGGAAAAATAGAAGATATTCTAGAGGTTTTAAGTTCTGAAATTCAGGAAAATTGATGAATTATGTATGTGATCAGACACAACCTTCCCAGATAAGGCTGATGAGTTGAGGACCTGGAGCGATATGACAGAAAGGGATCAGAAAATCAACAAAACA
The DNA here is from genome assembly GCF_052056855.1 of Sturnus vulgaris. NCBI lineage: Eukaryota > Metazoa > Chordata > Aves > Passeriformes > Sturnidae > Sturnus > Sturnus vulgaris. The sequence continues at coordinate 111,651,537 of NC_142245.1, read as the reverse complement.
CCATGATGGAGAAATCCCTAAAACTGGGATCCCTAAATCTTGGAAGTCAGTGTGCTGGGGTGTCTCTCTGGAGTGTGTTTAGACAACATCAGCAGTGTGGGGACTGGGCATGACGAGTCAGAGACCTGGGTGCATCTGCAGGGCTGTGATCACGAAGGTGTGGTGGGATGGCTCCTACGACCTGAGTGTTGCAAAGGAGGGATACAGACAAGTCAAAAAGGTGAGGAGAAGGAGCTGCCCTTTAGTGAGAAAACAGCTGGAGTGGCTGGAATTCTGCGTGGATGATTAGCCAACAGAGAGCTTACGGGGGAAGGCTCAAGGGATAACCAGTTTGGATGATGCTGTACTGGGCAGTTGCCTCTTTGCATGCCCTGCTCCTCATGGGGGACTTCAGCCACCCTGATACCTGCTGGAAGGACAAGGAAAGAGGGATGGAGCACCTCTCCAAAGAGGAAATGCCAAGACAATTGGGATTGTTCATCCTGGAGAAGAGAAGGCTTCGGGATAACTAATTCCAGTCTTCCAGTACCTGAAGGGAACCTACAGGAAAGATGGAGGGGGGACTATTTACAAAAACATGTAGTGACAGGACAAAGAGGAATGGCTTCAAAGTGAAGCGGGAGAGTAGATTTATATTGGATATTAGGAAGAAATTATTTAGTGTGGGGTTGGTGAGGCCCTGGCACTGGTTGTCCAGAGAAGCTTGTGAAAGCCTTTGTGGAAACATTCAAAGTCAAGTTGGATGGAGCCCTGAGAAACCTGGGATAGTGGAAGGTGTCCCTGGCCATGGCAGGGGGTTGGAATGAGATGATCTCTAAGATCTCTTCTTCCAACACAAACCCTTCTGATTCTGTGATTCACAGTCCAGGAGGTTTCTGGAATGCCGTGCTGGTAACTCCCTCCTCTGAGTGATGGAGGAGCCGACAAGGAGGTGCTTTGCTGGACATCAGACTCACCAGCCATGGTTTGCTGGGAATGTGGGAGTCAAAGGCAGAGTTGGCTGGTGGAGTTCAGCATCCTGAAGGAAGGGAGGAGGGTAAACATCAAACATTAGACTTCAGACTTTGGTCTCTTCAAAGGCCTCTATCCCCTTGGTAGAGTGCCCAGGAGAAGGAGGCCTGGGAAAAGTCATCGCCAAGCTCAAGAAGAGTCCATTCTGATGAGCAGGAAGCTGGGCAAAAATGCCAGCAGGGTTACATGGATTAACAGGGAGCTCCTGGAAAAACTCAAACACAGAAGCAGCAGAGAGAAGGTGAAAACAAGGACACAGAGAAAAAAGAATACAGAGACATTATAATATTATTACAGAGTGTGTGGGGATGAGGAAAGGCAAAGTCCAACTGGCATATGTTTGGGAATGCCAAAGATGAGCAGAAGAGTTTCTGTAGGGTGACAAAAGGGAGAATAGGGAAAATATTGTGGGCCCATTGCTCAGTAAGATGTGGCAGCTGGCTACAGAGAACATGGAAGAGCTTTCTTCACCTCAGTCTTTACCAGCCTTCAGAAATCCCTGGTCCCCTGAGACCAGGGGGAAGGGCTGCAGCAAGGAATATGTACCGTGGTGGAAGAGGATCGGGTCAGGGAGTATTTAAAGGATTTTATAGGTGTATATAAATCCGTGAAGGGAGGGTGCAAAGTGGACAGGGCGAGGCTCTGTGCCAAGTCCCAGGGCCCGGACCAGAGGCCACAGGCACACACTGGAACACAGGAGGTTCCTCTGAGCATCAGGAAAAGCTTTTTTACTGTGAGGGTTGCTGAGCACTGGCACAGGTTGCCCAGAGAGGTGATGGAGTCGCCATCCTTGGAGATATTCAAAATCCATCTGGACATGGAACTGGGTAACCAGCTCTGGGTGGACCTGCTTGAGCTGAGGGTTGGAGCAAGTGGCCCCAGAGATATTTTCCAAACTCAACCCTTCTGTGATTGTGGATGATGAACTAAAATTAATCAGTGTCAAGGCATCTGTTCTGCACTTACCCTGTGGAATGGGAATGAAATCCAGTAGGTATCATGAAACCTTGAAAGTGCTTTGAGATTGCACAGATAAAACCACATCTTATTGTTCATTATTGTAATTATTATCACTCTAATATATCCTCTCTGTAATTATTATCCCCTTTTCTTTCTAATGACTCATAACCTTCTGTAGTTGTGCATTTGGGAATTTCACACCACACCAATTGTTTTGCTTTCACAGATTTTTTTTTCCACTTAAGTTTTGAAATAAAGATCAGTACAGTACAAAGCTTAAAATGTTGTCAATGTTTTCAACAATACAAGCAGATGGGAGTTGGGAAGGGGATGGTTAATAAGGAACACACATATCCTTCCCTGTTTCCCAAAGGAAAAAAATACAAACTCTTTTGTACTTCTGTTTAGTAACAAACAGTGCTTAAAAATAATCTTGTCAGTAAAAGATGTAAATTGCAAGGCACATGAGGAACCCGTCCTTGCCTCGTTACACAAATTAGGCATAAATACAAATTGAAGGCACCTGTCTCCATCCTCCCCTCCTGCTCTGTACAGTGAGCAAATCCTGTCAGTGGGAATTGGCTGTGAAGAGCAACCATAGACCAGCAGACAGCAAAGAGGCTGCTCTTGTTCCTCAGGTTCCTTCAGGATTAATCCCCAAAAGGAATAGCACAAGGCACATTGGGATGAATTCTCAGAAGCTGTCCTGGTTTGCAAGATCTGAAGGAATACTACCTCAGGAGCAGAGATTCCTGAGGGAGAGGATTGTGACCTCGGTCCCTTTGGGATCTCAGGTGTGCTCAGCCTTTGGTGGTCAGCTCTTCACCAAGCCTGGCCACACTGGTCCATCCTTCCCAGGCATGCCTCCTTAAGAGCACCAGGATGGAGGAGACCTGCTCCAAGCAGTGAGCCCAAGGAGAAGGTCCTGGGGGGCTCAGATAAGCTGAGCATTTATTACAGCAGCACTTTGGCTTTTTCCAGATCCAGCTCTGGTGTCCTCTGGATCACTGGCAAAGCTTCCACAGCCACTTCCCAGCTGAGATCCAGCAGACTGCAGCATGTGGAGTCTGCCCAGGAAGGCAGCAAGGTGCATAAGGCACAAGGATGAAGTCTGGGGATAAAGGAAAGAAAGAAGCTGGTTGGAGGAAAAGGAGGAGGATGGAGACAGGGATGAAGGAAGCTCCAGTGTTGGTGAGCCCCTTGTGACACAAGGGCGCATCCTCACAGCAGCACAGATCTGCATTGCAGATCCCAGCTCACTCCACCCATCATCGTAACCAGGAGGTCGGCTCCAGGTGGGAGTGCAGGGCCAGGCAGAGATGGGAGCGGCTTCACCTGAGGGGAAACGTGGGAGAGTGCAAAAACACCTCCACTGTCACACCACTGCTCCAGAGAACTGTCACTTCTGCTGTCACTTCTGCTCAGCCAGGGAGGAGAAATGTAATTGAAAGATGTGATGGAAGAGCCATGTGGGCTCCTCTCCCTGAACAAGATGGAATTACCGTACTCACTCTCCTTCGACAAGGGCAGGGCATGTCATCTGTTTGCAAACCCTCAGAGAAGGGGACACATGGGTGATCCCTTCCTTTGGTACCAGTGTAACTCCAGGTAGCAGCAGAGCAGGTTTGCTATTATCAGCCATGCCCAATCCTTCTCCATTTTATCCCAGAAATGAGCTCTGGACCAGCCTGATTTACTTCTGTTTCCGCACAGGAATCCACTGATACCATCCAGCCAGTTCCACACCCAGTGCCCTGTTCTGCCTCACCTACCACAAAACCAAGGCAAATTAGGCTGTGAGAAAAAGCTGCTCCCACTGGAAGCCTTTTCTCAAACTGGGAGGAGACCCATACACAAAGCCAGAGGCCATGGAGGGAGCAGTGCAGATGAGTGAGTTGAGCAGCCAGCTGCCATGCAAGGAGGAACTGCTGCTGGCCTCCACACCAGCCCTTCCCTGCCAGCAGCTGCATTGTCCAAGTGAGCTGGCTCAGAGCTAAAACCAGCTGAAAATTACTGACATTTTTTCAGTAGGATTGGTTTCCCACTGGTCCCTCTCCCAGCACTGGCTTGCTCTGTGGTGAGATGAGCTGTGCATGGGAAGAGGTTCAATGAGGTGCAAGTGGGACCACCCCTGCTTGGCATCTCCCCTGAGGCAGATTTTCTGCTAGGTCAGCATGGCTGTACCATCAAAAACACTCTACGAAATTAAGTAATTAATTTCTAAGCTGAGGCCAGGACTGATGAGAAAGGGTGGACTTGATGACCTCCTGAAGGCTTTCCTATGATTTCTTCTCCTATGCGCCAAACTTATTTCCCTCTCCCTTTGTATTTAATTTTCTATATGGCCATGAGTTCCAAACTTACCTACTAAACACAGGACCAGCAAAGTACCTATTTACAGGTCCGTTTTCCACCACCTATTAACAAATCTGTTATCTGGTCCACCTTGCTCCTCCAGCAGGACAGCACTGTTTCCTTCAGGTTAATCTTAACCCAACTAGGAGGCTCTGCAGATATAAAATCGTAAAACAAAGCCTTTCTGGATAACAAATCCCATGCATACACATGGAACATGAACACACACACACCTCAAGAGCTAAAACACAGATGAAGTGCAGAAATTAGTGCTTGTCCTCACCAACCATATCCCCAGTCCTACACTCTGCCTGCTCAGAACCAGCAATCACAATTCATTTGCCTGCCCTTGGGTTCAGTGAGACAAATCCGTGGCTGGGATAGATCCCATGGATTCCTTGGTTTCAGCAAGGATTTAAACCTCCTTGGTGGCTCCACGTTCAATATTCCCCCAAGGCAAGCACAGAATAGATTCTTCTAGTAGGGGACATGGTAATCCAGTCTTTGTTGCCTTGGATAGGAGTGACCCATGGACATTAAGTGACCCTGACCACTATCTTTGCTACTCCACACAGGAATCACCAAGTCCCAAGGACAAACCCATCCTGAGGTTGTACAGGACCCTAATGTTGTCACTCTGCTCCTGCCTTTTGCTGTTCCACCTTCATCTAATACTGTTAAAAACATGCCAGAGTCACAACCCTGCTGGTCATAGAACAGCAACCCTGCAGCTTCAAGGTCAGTTTTTCCCAATGCTCACCAAGGACACAAAGCACCATTAAGAGGGGAATAAAGACTCCTTCACATCCTTTTGGTCGTGACCACAGTAGTGCTGTTGGAGGAGCAGAGCCTTTCCTGTTTCAAACAGATCACATCCAAGTTATTCCACATTTCATGGACATTGCTAGAGGTTGGTCAGACTCCCTAGATGACACAGATGCAGTTTGGCCCAGAGGACCCCAGGTCGAGCCTGGATCTCCAAAGATGTTTTCCCAAAGCCATCTAAGTGACCTGGCATTGACACACTTGACAAGGAGAGTGCAGAGAGAACCTGGCTGGAACAGTGAAAGGATTCTAGCAGCCACGGTGCCACACATGCCCTCATACCCAAACCCTAGAAACACAGACTTCCCAAAACCTTCCTACTGCCTTTGATAGGAACAGTTCTCACACAGATATGGCAAAACCCAGAGAGGTCATCACATCCAGCTGTGGCCCTCACAGTGTTGTGAGCCCTGGCACACCCTTCTGCAGCCCCACAGCCTCCAGGCTGCCCTCCCTGACCTTCAGCAAGGTCTCACCCACAGCTCTATCAGAATGAACAAGAACCTCTGCCTATTTCAGCATCCTTGGTTCAGTGACTTGTTCTGCCTTAAAACACTCCATGTCCTCTCCCTGGATGGCAAAAGGCAATCCTTGCTGTGAAAATGCATCCAGCATGAAGTGTCCAGCCCTCCATCTGAATCCAGGGTCCTGGTTAGTCACGGCATGTTAGGCAAGTAAGACAGTCATGTCTCTAGTATGTTATGCCCTTTCTCTTGACTTTCTCTGGTGATGTCATGCCTGTCACGTCCGTGACTCTCAGGAGTCCTTTTTAGCCAGGCTGGCCTTGATCCTACGTCGCAGGATGTAAGCTGTGATGGCACTACAAGCCACCAAACCAAAAAATGAGATGCAGGAGAGATAAACAGTGAAAGGCCCGTGTCTCTTCAGGAAAATCTCCTGCCTGTTCTTGTAATCCAAAAGAATGGCCTCCAGCTGTGACAGGGTGCAGATGGCCAGGAAGGTGTGGAAGATCTGGTGGGCGTGGCCAACAATATCACAGGAGCCAGGAAAATACTTCTCAGGGACAGGGCAGGAAAAGAAATAAGCACTGATAAGGAAAAACAGTATCTGGTAAGTGTGGTACCAAGCAGCATCTTCCTCACAGCCCCCCAGATGACACACAACCACCCGGTGAGCCACGGGACTGATATCCAGGATGAAAGCCAGCCCTGCTGGGATCACCTGGCACATCTTCCTCATGATGGGGTAAGGCCGTCGGTACCGGTATTTGGCGTAGCAGCAGCCGGCACAGGACAGCCAGCCACAGAAAGCTGCTGCTGGCAGGAAGAAAAGCCAGAACTTGTCGTACCAGGCTTGGTCAGAGCTGTAGTAGAAATGAGCCAGGGCACTGCCATACTGGTAGATGCTGACTCCAACATAGTCCACGAAGTAGAAAGTGTAGTGATACAGCTCCGACTTGGACTGCAGCAGGTGGGCCAAGAGGCTGCAGGTCAGGTAGGTGACAGAGGAGAGGACAAAGATGAGCAACGGCAAGGACCACGCATCCACAGGCAACTGCTCGGCCTCCACAAACGTCTTGAACCTCAGCAGCACGGCCAGCGCCGCCAGGAGATGAGTCCACACGTTGACCACCTCGTTGTGCTTCTGGAAGAGGCTGAGGAAGTAGTAGCGCCAGTGCTGGCCCGTGGGGCGGTAGCCGCTGTGGATGTAGGGCTCGCGGAAGAGCTGCGGCACCTCGCACTCCTTCACCGTGCACGGCATCTTGGGCAAGCCGTCCTCCAGCAGCCGGGGCAGCCGGCTGAGGTGCTGCCCGCTGAGGGACAGCGTGCTGAGCCGCTCCAGGATGGCTGTCATCCTTCAGCCCCGCACCAGGGAACGTCGTCTTCCTGCCCTGTGCGGAGGGGAGAAAGAGGAAATGTTAATGGTGGTGCACCGGGGAGAAGAGCATGCTGCTATTCACAGTGGGATTAACCACAGCACCATCGAGATGCTGGCCCTTAGGGCACCTTCCAGTGCCTAAAGAGGCTCCAAGAGAGCTGGAGAGGGATTTGGGACAAAGGATGGAGGGACAGGACAAGGGACAGTGGCTTCCCACTGCCAGAGGGCAGGGATAGATAGGATATTTGAAGGAATTGTTCCCTGTGAGGGTGGAGAGGCCCTGGCACAGGGTGCCCAGAGAAGCTGTGGGTGCTCCTGAATCCCTGAAAGTGTCCAAGGCCAGGCTGGACGGGGCTTGGAGCAACCTGGAATAGTGGAGGATGGCCCTGCCCATGGGTCAAGATGATCTTTCAGGTCCCTTCTAACCCAAACCATTCCATGATTCTATGAATATTGTCAAGTTGAGGAGTACCAGATCTCCTGGGAAGTTAGAGTAGGGTCTGAGGGAGTACCAGATTCCCAGGGGTATGTGTTCCCTGACCTAAATTGAGCACAGAGGAAGATGGCAGAGCCAGGTCAGCCTGCATCAGATGGGCACAGCAATGTCACAAGCCTGCCCTTCCTCCCCACTTCCTCAGGCACTCAGCTTGGAGCATGTTCAGGAGCCAGGAGCTGCCAACACGGGGCTGCAGGAAGCAGTTAGTTGGCAAGAAAGCATCTGATGATTTATGAAGGTGATTTTTCACCCCTTATCCCAGAACAAAATGCTCAGGGATGAAACTGGGATGTAAATGACTCATCTAAGGGATAACCAGCCTGGCCACACAGGAGTTAAGAGTGTCCCAACCAAGTCATGGAGGTTGCAAGGAAACTCAAGCTTCCCTGTCACACAACTTGCCCATGTAGTGAGAATGGCAGAGGGACAAGTGGAGAAATCCACAGTGCCAAACCTGCAGCTCTCATCCCTCCACAAGTAAGAAGCATCAGGACTGAGAAGGACTGAGGAAATTAGAGGCTTCACATCCAAGCTGGCTGCAGTTTGGGTACAGCATCAGAGCTTTGGGAGCATCTATGGAGCCAATGCTGAGGGACTGCCAGAGAAGCCCCTGGATGCTCAGAGCAGCCAAACCCAGTGCTGGGCACTCCTGTGCCTGCTCTGCTCCTTGGTAACCTCCAGACTTGCTAAGCTCTAGCTGGCAAGATTCAGATTCAGGGCACAGCAGGATCCTAATGTGTGGAGAACAACTCCTGGCGTTAAATTAATTCCCTATACCTCCTGTTTCTCAATAACCTCTCTTCCCTGCTGGTGTTTGTGTCATACAAAACAGAAGAGAATTCATCACAAATGCCCATGTTAAACTAAAATTGGTGCTGATGGGGCCCCGCCAGACTGTGCAGGGCTTTGGTTACTCCTGTGAAACCAACACACACAGGTCTGCATGAGCAGAATCTGTCCCTAAAGCTTATATGCACACAAATGGAGCTGCAGGGGATGGAGATAGCAAAAAAAAAAAAAAGAGAACACGAATAAGTATTTTGCCTGAGTGTGGAAAACAGCCGATTTTTCTTCTGTTAATGAGATACCAGCTGGGTTAAGAGGTGAGACACCAATAGTTTGTGTGGGCATCTGGTCTAGTGAAGGTATCCCTGCCCGTGGCACAGGGCTGGAACTAAAAGAGCTTTAAGATCCCTTCCAACCCAAACCAGTCTGTGATTCTGTGATGGGTGGCCCCTGCTAGGCTGTGATACAGAGGACAGAACAGTGTTAAACACCATGAGAGAGTTTTCTGGAAGCAGGGAGGTGGGACCTGGCAGTCCCAGGGTGAGGCAGCACAAAGGGCAAAGTCAGAGCAGACTCTCAACCAGGTGGCAAGTCTCACTTCCTGTAGAAAGCTAAAGCATCTGATAAGAGACAAAATATTTTCATGTTGCCTCTGTTTTCTAGCAGAGGGGAGTTGACATAATTAGGTTTCATTTTCCAGAATATTCTTTCTGCCCTACACTGCCTACGCTTTCTCCCTTAGCACCTCTCAAGGCTGGAGTTTTTATCCTTGTTTGCCACAGGGCACTTTGTCTGCTGTGTTTGATGGAGCTTCCTTAGCCACAGAAGGCAAAATGGTTCCTGCAAATGCTGCTTTAATTTCATAGATGTGTAATGCTGAAGAAGAGAGCACACTTGCTGAGGAGTTAATGTTGTGAACACTCACAAAGATTTTGTTTCTCTCTTAAGGGTCTGCAGGGTCTGCAGGGTCCTGATCTATGATGAGACATGCAGTTTACTCAGCAGGTTGTGTATCCCTGTGGAGTTACATGCCAAACTTTAGGGAGGTGAGCCAAATTTTGACTTTGGGGCACTTGTATGAAGGCACAGTGTGAACAGGAGGCAACACTCACTCTGCCCTGTACAGCCTGGCTATTGTGGCTGCTTGTAGCTAATGGAGTTCATTCATAAATCATGGAATTGTGGAGCGGTTTGGGATGGAAGGGATGTTAAAAATCATCTCATTCCAACCTCCTGCAATGGGCAGGGACGCCTTCCACTATGCCAGGTTGCTCCAAGCCCCATCCAACCTTGGACACTTCCAGGGATGGAGCAACCACAGCTTCTCTGGGCAAACTGTGCCACCACCCTCACAGGGAAGAATTTTTTCCTGCCCATGGCAGAGGAGTTGGAACAAATTTATCTTTCCAGCCCAGACCATTCTGGGATTCTATGACTCAATGATCATGATGGTGAGGCAGAAGAAGAAAGGATACGCTAAAGTTCCTTACATCTTGGAGAACACAGTAATGCCAGAGTGAAGCCCAGCACAAGGGAATTGAAAACCAAGAGAGCAGAGACCTGCAGAGAGCAGAGTCAGTGCTCATCTCCTGCAGAGAAACCTGCTGAAAACTGCATGTAAAGAGCAAAGGCAACACATGGGAGGGTGGCAGTTGAGCCTGGGAATAGGAATTCATGGGAATGCAGTCCATGGCCTGCCTGCTTTGCATGCTGACAAGGCTGTGAGAGAGACAGGCAGCTTCTGTCCCAGGCACAGCCTGGCTCCGGCTTGCACCGCTCGTGCTCATGCCAGGATTTTGCCACAGTCTCTCATCCCCAGAGCTCAGTGCACACAGCGAGCATCACCTCAGAGAGCCTGGGCACTGCACATCTCCCTGACTGCACAGATTATTCCAGGCAGGCTTTCAGAGCTGGAAAATGCCAGTTTTAAAGAGGCTGCGAGGGACAGAGATTGTCAAAATAATAGTCCGAAATCACAAGAAACACATCTGATACTGGGCTGAACAGCACTGAATCAGGAACTCGGTAGCCTGCTTATTTCAAACCTTGTGATATGAGTGAGTAAGAACAATTTGGCAGTTTCCAGTGATCATGTGATGGCACAAAGTGACGAGCAATTAACGTTAGAAAAGAGAGAGAAAGAGAAAAGAAAAACAACAAAAATACACCGACCCAGAAACCCAAGGTCAGCACTGGCTGTTTCACTTTCACAGAGCCCCTATTCTTTTCCCTTCACGGAGGCGTAGGAGCAGCTGAAAGCCACATTCATCTGCGGGGTGTCTCGTTGAGATTCCATCCTCACCCCCATCTCCGGGGGATTCAGTTATTTTGGCTGCTCCCAATTAACAGCAACCAAGTATCGTTCAGGGAGAGAGCTGCAAGGAGAGAAGGAGGGCGTGGATGATGGCCAGGCTGGATCATTACATCCACAATAAAAACTCCCAGCACAGGAGGTGAACGATCCTGTTCCAATTTTTCTCTCCCTTTTGAAGAGGGTAATTGGAAACCCGAGCTTTTTCCCAGCTCTTTTGCTTTTTGGTCACAGTCTGATGGAAGGGTTTGAATGAGAAAATTTCCTACAGTGTACAGTCGATTTTCCCACCGGTCTGGCCCCCGAGTTCACTGTCTGGGACTGAGGCTGGATCAATGTGATAGATTTGCTTGCAGACTGGTATTCAGGCATCAGAGGTTTACAAAGGCTCCCAAAAAGGCAGTTCCTGGTAAACAAAGCAGGGAGGACCGAGGGTACTCAGCTTTGGGGAAGTCTTTAATAAATGCATGGCATTTAAAACAGTAAAAAAAAAAAAAAGAAGTGGTTGTGGACAGCATGAAAATAACGGCAGTGGCCAGAAGCCTGGTTTGGAGAGCTGCAGGTGATTAATGCCCCAATTCCTCTCTTCTGGCAGTTGAGCAAAAGTCCCTGGGGGGACTCCAGGTCATTTTGAAACTTGGGATTTTATTGTTTATTTATTATTTATTAACTCCTTCCTACATGTGGTTAACTTTGGTGTCACAGCTTCTACTGCACCAGGATGGCAGGGAGCAGTTCAGCTCTGGAAGAGGCTGCTCCAAGGCTGCCCCCAGCTCAGATGCACTGGATAAGCCCCATCCCAAACCCTGTCTGCTGAAGGCTGGTCCTCCCTGAGCACCAACATCTCCTCCTGTAATTAAACCATTCTGAAAGGCTGGAGAAAACTTTGAAAAACCATCCTGGGAGCACAGTGCCAGCCATTCCATTCTGCCCTGTGTTTTGGAAATGCCCTTGCAGAACTGAGAAAATAAGAGACCATGGACTGGCTCAAGCAGCAGCTCCTGTGCAGTCTTGGTATTACTCGCTTCCTTCTCCTGCCACAGATTTAGGTTCCAACATTCCTCTACAGTGCAGCAGGAACACCCAGAGCTCAGATCCCTTCTACAAGGAGTTACTGGGATTTACATGGGATTTACAACTGGCACAGGTTGCCCAAAGAAGCTGTGGCTGCCCCTGAATCCCTGGAAGAGTCCAAGGCCAGGATGGACAGGGCTTGGAGCAGCCTCGGTAGGGGAAAGTGTCCCTGCCCATGGCAGGGGGGTTGAACTGGATAAGCTTTAATGACCCTCCCAACCCAAACCACTCTGTGATTCCATGATTTGAGGGCTTGTGCCAGGGACCAGCCCTGTCAGGGCAGGTAGCAGGGTATGAAGGACTTATCTACACTCCAATATCAAAGAAGTGGAAATCCCCAAAAACAGAGGGGAGCCAGGTGCTTGAGGCTTCTGTAAACTGGGCTTACACTTTCCCATCTATGAAATCGAGATATCAGTCCTCATCTCCCTGATGGAAACGAGATATCATGCTCTTAATGTACTGGGCAGTGCTAGGACTACTTAGCAGTGCATTGCACAGAAGATTTTATTTCCCTCGAGGCACTTAAGTGCCCCATTAGATTTACATCAGCTCAATTCCTGTTACTCCTCCAACAGGGATCTGCACAGGTTGGGATGCTCTGGAAGGTAAAAGCTGATGCCATGTGATTTACTGAAGGGCATGACTTAAACCAACCTGATCTGTTAAGAAAAAAGGTCAAAATAACCTCGTGGAAAATTTCAAATAAAAGAAGACGGCTCAAATTCTCCCCTTCTCTATACACACATACACAGAGCATGCAGCCCAAGCAGGGTTTGTCCAAGCTTGTACTCCTCAGGAAACGAGCGTCCCGTGATGCCGGGAGACGAGCCATGAAAGCCAGTGGGAGGTGGCAGGATCCCTCATGGAAGCCATGGCAGTGTCAGCTCCCCTGCAATTCCTGGCCTGGAAGAGAGCTGGGCCAGCAGCCAGCCCAGCCGTGCTGAGCAGCAAGTGCCTCTTGACATGGGCTCAGCGTTGCCTGAGCTTTGGGATGGGGCCAGGGGATGAGAGCAGTGGAGCCAGCGCAGGGAACGCTGTGCTCGGAGGGCACAGAGCAAAACAAAGCTGCTGGCAAATGCCACGTCCCTGCAACAAAGCATCCCAACGAGGGGGGCACCCCCGAGGCCCTGTGGTGTTTGAGGGAGCAAAGCAGGGGAATGGAACCCCAAAGTTAGGAAACCAAAGGTTGGATGAGGCTGGGGGTTTTATTGTGAGAGTCCAAGCACCATGTGCAAGGTGGGGGTAGATTTTCACAACATCAGGTTCTCAGAGATCAGCTGGGCTGGCTTGGCCACTCCTGTGCTACTGCACCCCTCAAATGGGTGGCCACACACAAACTGTCAGCCAGGAACAACTCCAGGACTGTGCTATCTCCCAAACCATGTTAGAGAATGGCACAGTTCTGGTTTGCTGTGATAGCACAGCTGCAGTTTCCTCATGCCTAGCCCGGGTTAGATCTTGGTGATGCTGCTGATAACACAGCCAATAATCCCTGAGAAAAAAAAAAAAAAAAAGGAAACCGACCTGCAGCACCAGTTAATATTCACTAATTCTGCTCACAGACCGTGGCTGAGAATTCTCTCCTCTAGCAAATCAACTCCCTCTGTATGACAATTTGCTCAAGGGCGAGGTAATATTCTGCAGCTTTTCTTCCTGATCTGACTAATCCTTTTCTGCTTGTGCTTTCCTGATCCACTCACCACTTTCTGTTTTCACATACAACCAACACATCACCTGATGCTTTGGGGCCGGATTCCACGTGTGTTTGAAACCCCTGGATGAGTACACCAGGAATCAAACCAGACCAGGACACAGTCCCAAACTATAACCCTCAGGTTGCTGAAGGGTCGGCACACTCCTGGGCGTGGTTTTGGTCCTGCCACTCCCACCAGTCCCTGCCTGCTGTATTCAGCCATGCAGGGATAACTGATGGACTGGGACTGACCATTTCCAGAAACTGGAATTGTGCCAGCAAAGTGCCTGGGGGTTTTCCCCCTGCACTGACTGAATAAAGAAGCCTGGATTTGTCACATCGGCATCCCACTTAGGAAATTTCCTAAATTTCTTTCAGCACTAATCTTCCTTCAGTGCAGATTCAGAACTGGGAACTCCTGCTAGCACAGAGAGACCTCGACAAGCCATCCAGTCCCTCCGTACTCAGATCCATCTGCCTGCGGGCAGAGCGACCAAACCACACTGGCCACTCTCTGTGGGTTCAAATCACCCCCAAAAGAACCTCTGGGCTGAGGCTGCTCAGCTTTGCTATCATCCACAAAAGCCTCTTGCACAAAAACTTTTTTTTTTTAAGGCTGCGGATTTTAGAGCTTTGGTCACTCGAAAAAAATGTATATAAATCATGCAGAGCCCTGCGGCTGCTGCGGGCAGAGAGGAGGCACTGCCAGGGAGACACTGCAGCCCTGTGCCAACCCTGTGGAGCTGTGAGCTCTCCTCTCCTCTGCACTAAAAATCTTTGTCCCCATCCAGGACTTCGTCCCATTTAATCCCATGGCCCCTCCCAGCCAGGTTCTAGGTTTGCAGTGACAGAAGTGATTCCTTTCCTGGGGGCTACAAAGCTCCAAGGAAGAACCAGATGGCAGATTCCCTCCACAAAAGGGATGCAGGCTGTGCTGCATTCACTTGCTTAGAACCCTACCCAATCCCAAGGATTTGGTGGGGCTTGGAGGGTGGGAAGGAGCTGAGAGCAAGCTTCCCCTTACAACCTGGAAGTGTCCAAGGCCAGGTTAGAAGGGGATTGGAGCAACCTGGTCTAGTAGAAGGTGTCCCTGTCCATGGCAGGGAGTTGGAACTGGATTACCTTTAATGTCCCTTCCAACCCAAACCATTCCATGATCCCCTGAAGGATGGAGCTTATAAGGTATGGCACCTGTACAGCCACAGCCTCCAGCAGCCTCCCTGGGTATTTCTTCTTCTGGAATTTACTAATGATTAACTGTTTACACAATTAAAGGGCCACTGCTCTGACCCCACGAGCAAGGGTTACCCCATAAACTGGCAGATAAAAAATTAAGCTGGTGCTTGACTCAAAACATGCAAGTAGCTGCAAGCTCACGCACGTGACCCAGTGGTGGCACCTCCCTTGTCCCCAGCCTCGCTGGCATGGCCATCCCTCCCTGCATCCACAGGGACACAGCCCTCTGCTCAGCCACAGGCTGCGGCTGCAGCTTCAGCGTAAACAAATAAAAGCAATTAATGCCCAGGAAACAGAAAATCCAGCAGGGTGCAGGACTGTTAACCCACACCTTCCCCTGCTCTGCGTGGAAGGAAGTGTGCAACTGTGTGGTTTGGCTTGATGAGCCCTGAGTGGGCTTCTAGGAATTGCTTGCAGCACGTATCACTACAGCATCCCAAGGCAAGAGCACAGTCTGCTGCTAGAATTCAGAATTCATGGCTGCCTGTCCCCTCCCTGCCCTGGCAAAGGGCAAAAACAGACTTCAGACCCACTGGATTAATCCTTTTTCTTGATCTTTCTGTAACTTCGCTTTTTTTCAACGACTGCTGCCAGGGCAGCATTACACTCCTCCTCATCCTAATCCACAGCAAGCCATCCTAGAATCCTAAAATGTTTTGGGTTGGAAAGGACCTTCAAGATCATCTCGTTCCAACCCTCCTGTCATGAGCAGGGACACCTTCCACCTGACCAGGTTGCTCCAAGCCTCATCTCACCCAAAAATCCTCCAGCTAGCAATACGTAAATCATTTCCCAGCCCTGAAGCCACAATCCCACAGCATCCCACAACAACTGCACCTCTCCATCCCAGTAAAAACCTGTGTGCCCCAGTCAAAACCACCTAGGCACAGCTACTGCGATGCTCCATACCCAACCCTGCTCATGCCAGTGAGGAACTGGTTTGACACTAAACAAACAACTGTTAGATGTTTACCCAAACTTATATATCTATATTTTTGTGTCCAAGAAAAACAGAACACTTTAAGACTGTCCACAATATAATACCCCAGAAAAAAAAAAAAAAAAAGTGAGATGCTTGTGGTGTTTTCAGGAAAAAATCCAAATGGGATATAGGGGAGACATGACCCCGAAGTGCCCCGGAGAAGATCAGCAGGGAACAACCCTCCGGTGACCCTTTGGGGACGCGCCCCAGCTCGTGTCTTTTCAAGGAGCGGGCGGCAGCTCCAAGGCAAACACCGGGAGCTGCTTCTTTTCTCAGCTCACGGCTGAACTATGCATCTCCTTCCCCTGGCCTCCAGAGCTCCCCGGGTGTCAAAGTCATTCAAGGAACATCCGCCCACAGCCATTTCAAACAAACACGGAGGAAAACCACTGCCCAACTCTCTCCTTCAGGAAGCCCTTGAGATACCGGTAACGGGGGAATTTAAGGCAAAACACGCGTTTCCCTGATCATCCCTCCCTTCCTTAAACTCTTCCCCAGCACCCACCTGACCACTGGACCAACCTCGGCTTGATGACCCACAATTGTGCGTGGCACAGAGGGAAAGATCCCGCATCCTCCCGCATCCCAGGGGTGCTGCAAGCACCAGGCACCGCACACCGAGCACCCCCCGCACCCATCCCGGCATCCCGGAAGGATGCTCCCGGCTCGGCGGAGATGCAGGAGCGGCCGTACCCGCACCGGGAGCTGGCTGGGGACCCTGGGCGGGATGTCCCGAGTGGAGAGGAGAGGGACCGCGGGGATGGCATCGCCCGTAGTGCCCGCCCGCAGTGCCCGCTCTCAGTGCCCGCTCTCAGCGCCTGCTCTCCATCTCCCGCACTCACATTCACCTCCCGCACTCAATGCGCGCTCTCCCGTGCCGCACTCACCGCTCTCGGTGTCCCCCGGGTGTCCCCTGGGTGTCCCCTCGCTGTCCCCTCTCCCTGCCCTGTCCCGCTGCCGCCGCCGATCCCGGCGTCTCCGGGAGCCCCCGCGGCCGCCCCGCGCATGCGCGCCCCGCCCCGCCCCGGGGTGGCCCCGCGGGCCGAGCCCAGCCCAGCCCAGCCCGGCCTGACCCAACCCAACCCAGCCTAACCCAACCCAGCCCAGCCCAGCCCGGCCTAACACAACCCAACCCAGCCTAACCCAACCCAGCCTAACCCAACCCAGCCTAATCCAACCCAGCCCAGCCCGGCCTGACCCAACCCAACCCAGCCTAACCCAACCCAGCCCAGCCCAGCCCAGCCCAGCCCAGCCCAGCCCGGCCTAACACAACACAGCCTAACCCAGCCCAGCCCAGCCCGGGCCCGACAAAGCGCGGCTCAAACCTGCGGCACCACCCAGATCCCGTCGCCCCCGCGGTGGGTGCAGGGGAGAGCCCAGTGATAGATCTGGGAGAGGGGTGTAAAGTCACAGTCACAGAATCGTTCAAGTTAGGAGAGACCTCCAAGGTCACCGAGTCCAACCTGTGACAGGTCTGCAGACCAGAGCACTGAGTGCCACGTCCTGTTGTTCCTTGGACACCTCCAGGGATGGGCGCTCCAAACCTCCCTGGCAGCCCCTTCCAATGCCTGGCCATCCTTTCCATGGAGAAATTCTTCCTCATGTCCATCCTGAACCTTCCCTGGTATAACCTCAGGCTATTCTCTCTCATCTTGTCCCTGTTCCCTGGGAGCAGAGCCTGACCCCCCTGGCTGTCCCCTCCTGTCAGGGAGTTGTGCAGAGCCACAAGGTCCCCCCTGAGCCTTCTTTTCTCCAGGCTGAGCCCTCCACCTCTCAGCCATTCCTTACAGGATTTACAAGTCACTGCAAGGTGGTTGGGGAAGGGAAGGCACCTCTGGAGGTCACCTGGTTCAGCCCCAAAGATCACTCTCAAAGATGGAGATTCTACATTTAAAGTAAAAATCACAGGACCAGGAGCTATGGGCCCCCAGTGAAGCATAGGAGATTCCTCTGAATACCAGGAAATGCTTTTTTACTGTGAGGATGGCCAACAACTGGCACAGGTTGCCCAGCAAAAGATACCTCCATCCTTTGAGATATTTAAAATCCATCTGGACATGAACCTGGGCAACCTGCTCTGTGTGGCCCTAAATGAGCAAGAAGGCTGGACCACATGACTTTCATGGGGTGAGACACCCTGAAAATCAGCACCCTGATTTCAGTGCTGTGGACACGCAAGTGTGGAGGAGCAGATGATTTTCCACAAGATTTCCAGGCTAAGGCAGTATGGCCTCGAGCCAACTGCAGGCACCAAAATGTTTGGGCTCCAGAAACAGGCATTTGCACCCCAATGGCTTTTCAGGAGCAGCCTCTGGGCTCCTGAGCTATGCCTGGGAAATATCTGGGAGAGGCTGATGCATCCTGTGCCAAAGCCACAGTGGTGGGTTCAGCTGTAGAGTCACCGTGACCCCAGGAGCAGGTTAATTTATGAATACAGAGTTTGCCCTCTCCAGCCTCTGCCTCAGCTGGTTCATGCGGGTTTTGCTGCTCCAGCTTGTCAGAACTGCTGTTTTTTGATGGGTTTACGAGGAAAACAGAAAGACTGCTTGTTCTGCAGGGAGAGGATCCACAGAGAGGCAGCCCAGGAATGCGACTTTGTGGCTCTGATAAGATCTCTGCAGCCTGGGTGAAGGTTCAGCACATCCCAGCACAAATCTCACAGCGTGTGGGTGAGGCAGTGCCCCCAAAGTGAGGAGGGAAAACATCCAGGGTGAAGAAGGTGGGAAGGAACCTCAATTTTTCCCTGTCATACTACTCAGGGATGTAGATGAGATAGAGCTGGCAGCTACCAACCCCTTCAGTGGCATCTTGCATTCTTTTTCTATCCCTCTAAGACATCTCCTGAAAGACCCATAATACTGCACCATCATGCTCCTCCATTCCTTGAACTGGGAGGGGATTCTGCCCCTCTCCTTCATCCCAGCTGCAGAGCTACCTCCAGATCTGGGACCCTCAACATCAGAGGGATGTGGGGCTGCTGGAGAGAGTCCAGAGGAGGCCACAGAGCTGCTCCAAGGGCTGGAGCCCCTCTGCTCTGGAGCATGGGAGAGCTGGGAGTGTTCACCTGGAGAAGAGAAGGCTCCAGGGAGAGCTCAGAGCCCCTTCCAGAGCCTAAAGGGGCTCCAGGAGAGCTGGAGAGGGACTGGGGACAAGGAATGGAGGGACAGGACAAGGGGAAATAGGCAGTAGAGGGGATAGGAGGTGGAACATAAATTACAAGCCATGCAGATGGGGATGGTGGGGGGTGACACCCGTGCTGTAACATGAACATTGCAATGCTGCCGGGCCACCTGCACTTATTTTACTCCAATGAAACGTTTTTGCCTCATTTAACTTCAAGGCATGCCCCAGGGCAGCCCTGGGAAGGGCAAAGGGCAGCTCTGTGTGGGATAACTTCTCTGCTGGGTGGGTGCTAACAGCCTGTTTTGCACCCCAAGCCTGGTGGATGCTGCACAGTGATATTTCTGATCAAAAATCTCTTTGATCACTGGCTCTCAGGTGAGTGGTACCAAGCCACAATCTGTAGTTCATCTCAAATTTCCCCTGCTGTGCTGCAGTCCCTGTAACACCCTACTATTGACATTTTACATCCTGAAATGAATCACCCAGCTCCCTCCAAGTCAAAAGCCAGGTGTGGTTATGTTTGCTCAGATTAGTCCCAGAGTTAAGACTGGATTGTACCAGGCTGGGCTCTCCCTACCCTCTACAATAATCTGATAGGATTCAAACATGCTTTGTGCCCTCATACATGTCCTGAATGCCTTAATTCCCCACCCAACTGTGCATCATAGAATGGTTTGGGTTGGAAGGGACCTGCAAAAGGTTGTCTTGTTATTTTTAGGTGCTTAGAGTTACTGCTCAAAAAAAAAGGATCTTCTTTTGTGGGTCAGGATCTCTCTCACCAGGAAGTATCCACACACACACTGAGGAGCAACGTAGCAGCTTTGCACCAAAGACAACTGAGGTATTCCAGGCACCAAATGTAATCTAGAAAGTTGGATGAGTTACCTTTTCCCTGTATTATCCTGTAATAAAGAATATTGACTTGCTATTATTGTAGTTGGGTAAAAGAATTTTTTTTTGCCCTGTCTGTGCCCATATGGAACTCCTTCCCACTGGGCAAGAATTGATGCTCATCATGCATTTAGCTAGTTTTAAATCCAAGTTTTAAATTAAAATTCTGCAGATGCAGAATTAGAACACATTAGAACACTAAGGCTTTCTTTACTAATAATTAAGAAAAAAAAATCCATATAAACCCGGGGTTACCAAGTTCAGTCTCTGCAGGAAAGAAGCACTCGATACAGTTAATTTCGGCACCATCAGCTGTTCCCCACGTGCTGCACAAGGATTGTGTAGCAATTTGGGGTCGGGACTTTTCCTGCTTCCTCGTGGTTTGCCCGCAGCAGTGACAGCCTCTTGTGACAGCCTGATGGGGGTTACTAATGTGCCTTACATGGAGTGCTGCAGCTTCCCTTCAGGGCTGGGAATGGGTCCAGAGCAGCAGGGGAGAAGGGTTTGGGGGTGCTGGTGGGTGAGAGCTGGACATGACCCATCCTTAAAACCCCCTAAGTCCTGGGGCAGCAGGGGAGGGGGGATTCTGTCCCTCTGCCCTGCTCAGGTGAGACCCCACCTGCAGAGCTGCTTCCAGCTCTGGGGCCAACAGCAGAAGGACGTGGAGCTGCTGGAGAGAGTCCAGAGGAGGCCATGGAGATGCTCCAAGGGCTGGAGCCCCTCTGCTCTGGAGCCAGGCTGGGAGAGCTGGGGGTGCTCACCTGGAGAAGAGAAGGATCCAGGGAGAGCTCAGAGCCCCTTGCAGAGCCTAAAGGGGCTCCAGGAGAGCTGGAGAGGGACTGGGGACAAGGGATGGAGGGACAGGACAAGGGGAAATGGGTGAAAAAATGCATGGTTAGATCAGATATTTGGAATAAATTCTTCATAATAAGGGTGATGTACACTTCCCTGGAAATGTCCAAGGCCAGGCTGGATATGGCTTGGAGCAGCCTGGGGTAGTGGAAGGTGTCCCTGCTCATGGCAGGGTGTGGAACTGGGTGTTCTTTTAAGTCCATTCCAGCCCCAACCATTCCGTGATTCTGTGATTCTAAAGCTGGAATCACTTGCTGAAGCGACCAGTGGATCCTGCCCCAGGGCTGACAGCAGCTCCCAGAGATTCTGAGGAAGAGGCAAAGATGTTCTGCATACAGATGGGTGATTTCCAGGCTTGAGGGTGGAGAAAATGAGAGAATAGGAAAAAAAAAAAAAAAAGAGAACCAGCTGTCACTGCCTTTAGTAACAGTCAAAAGTCATGAGAGCAGATGAGGAGACCAAAATAGCAACACCAAACCTCAGCTGTGTGTCCGGGCCCTTTGGACTTCTCTACAAATGTGGTTGGGTTACCCAGTTCTGGAGCTTTGTTGTTAATTCAGCCAGTCCTCTGGTTTCATTTGGAATTCAATTTTCCCTATGCCTGCAGGCATGGCCTGTGTGGGTTTGTTTTGGTTTTCTATTAATTGCTGTATTTTCCTCCTGCACAGCAGGACGACAGGATGAATCCCTGCAGGATCTGGAGTCACATCAGGAGCTGGGCCACAACAAGATTTTATGTTCTCACCACTGTGCTAGGGCTGTGCTAGAGGCATCTGGGAGGAAAAACAAATCCATATGCTCTGGGCTCCTACTCTGGGAAGAAAGAAGGTGGTTACCCCCCATGCAAACACACAGAGCTTTAACTCCTTACCCACCTTCCTGTGCTCTCCTGGTGAGATACTCATGCATTTCAATAAAGAAATTCCATTTATGCACGCTGATAGTAGTTTTCCATGTTTTTATTCTCCACAACTAGGAAAAAAACCCAGAAGCTAGAACCATTTAAAGATTTACCAGAGTGCATGGGAATAGCAAATCCTTCAACCATGTCAGAAATGCCTGAGCTGGGTGAAGATGGGATGGGGTGATATTCTCCAGCCTATGTTAGGGAAAAGGTCAGGAGAGAGGATTAAGAAGGGCTCCTTCAGCATTAAATTATTTGTGATGAAAGTCAGGACAACACTCTGCTTGTGAGAGTGAATTCACCCCCTAGTTAGGGTTCAGCTCCTGCAACTGCAGCTTCAGGACAGCCCAGTAAATATAAATCCTTTTAATCCCTTGGAAAACGTAAAATTTACCCTGATAAAAACATCTCATAGGTGGTCTCACTTCCCCACATAATTTTAATTCTAAAAACTGACTTTTCTCCATTCCAGACATGGTATTCAATGTTGTTATCCTTCTATTTTATTACAAATAGATTTGAAACTTTCACTCCAATGTATTGCTTGATAATCAGGTGACACTCCATTGAATTTGGGGTACTCTCCCCTGTTTTTGGAGCTATGAGTGAGCCACAAGCCTCTCCCCTGCCCTTCATGGGTGAGGCAAGGCTACACAGCAGCCAGGAAAGGGAATAGATGGCAACTTGATAACTAAACTGTGGCTTGAAAATTGACATTTAGTTGAACTAAGAGGAAAAAAAACCAACAAAAAACAACAAAAATGACAGCAACAATAACAAAACCTCGTAATATCCCAGAGTCTTAGAAGGATAACAGGGTACTCTTAAACCTCAGAAACCAGGTACAGCTGGATGCTGACACACAGAGGTGTGAGGAGGGGATGACAAAATCCACGCTGAGCGCTGTTGAAGTGCTCTGGCCGTGGAAATTGCTCCCACATCCACCCTTGATCCTTCTGTTTCTCTGCAAGCCCTGCAGACCTGGTCCTCTGTGTGTGCTAAGTGCTTAATTCCTGTTTTTTTCCAGTGGATAGGAAGTGCTAAACTGTCCCTGTGAGCTTGTGCTGCCTTTTCACCCCGTAACCTCCAGACTGTGGCAGGGAGGTGAACCCAGGGAGACCTTGGGCACAATCCCGGGCAGTCCCAAAAGGCAGGGAAGGCTCCTGCCTTTCTTCCCAGCCTTCTCCACCTCTCTCCATCCCTCCTCGGCCTGCCCTGCTCCGATGAATTATTCAGGCACGCCGCAGTTGCTATAGGGCGCTGTCATGAATAACAACAGCGCTATTTTTATCCCGAACTCCTGTTACCTTGCGGCCAGGAGCTCCTGGCAGGAGGAAAACCGCGGCCATCCACAACATCTCCGTGGGCTGGGATTCGTTTTGGCCACCCAAAGGTGGGTGAGATTTTGTGCAATCCGCTTAGATGTGCCTGAATCCCACCCTGGTACCCGCTCTGTGTTGTACTCACAGAGTGCTTTGCACCCATATTTTAATTTTTCCACCCATATTTTATCTGCAGCGGAGCACATGGACTGTCTATTATTTGATTTAATATTCTGCCTGCTGCAGAGGCAGGAAAAGCATCTCAGAGGTGAAATCTTGCATCGAGTTCCGGCAATTTATATGAGACAACTTATATTTCCTTTGGGGACTTACACAGATTCCTCCAGTCAGTTTAGATCCTCAGCTGATGATGTGCCCACTTAAACAAACAAACAAAACCTAAAAATATAAATATAAATATAAATATAAACATAAATATAAATATAAATATAAATATAAATATAAATATAGGTATACATATACAATAAATCTAAATATAAAAGAAATAATAGAAATAGAAATAGAAATAGAAATAGAAATAGAAATAGAAATAGAAATAGAAATAGAAATAGAAATAGAAATAGAAATAGAAATAGAAATAGAAATAGAAATAGAAATAGAAATAGAAATAGAAATAGAAATAGAAGTGCCAGAGCCGCACCAAAGGTTTTCTCTGTTCATTTTTTGTGCTTTCTCCACTCACAAAAACAAGAAATGTCCATCAAATCAGAGGGAAGGGGCGGATTTGAGGAGCAGCTGGAGGGAAATGGGTCCTGCTGAGTGTGCAGAAGCAGGGAGGGTATTCCAGCTGCAGGGAACATCTCTGGAGCTAGCAGGGCAACCTGGAAGATTAAAGAAAAAAAAAAACAAAACAAAACAACGAAACAACAACAACAAGAAAAATGGAAAGGAAAAAGAAAAGAAAGGAAAAGGAAAAAAAAAAAAGGAAAAAGGAAGAAAACAGCAACAGAGTATAAGATAATTTATTTCTACCAACCTGCCCAACTGAATACGCCATCATAGTATTCCAGAGGAGGGCTAAAAGGCCTAAAAAGGAAACTCCAAACTTTCACTTTGACACAGAGTAATGTGAAAAAAATCTCTCAGGAGCAGGACAAATATCCAGGACTTGGGCTGCACTTACCCCAAGCAGGCCACAGAGCTACCAGGCATTTCCAGTGAGTGATCTGATCCAGGCACGCAAACTGAAAATGGGAAACGGGGCAAAGGTTGTTTCCTGCTCCTCTTCCGAAACAGGAATCGCAGCTGCTCCCTCTGGAGACATCAGGCAGCGGGAATTCTGTGCCTCAGCCTTTGCACAGCCCAGCAGACCCCGGCGTGAATATTTATTCCCAGGATTGCTCTGGAAAAACTGCTGTGTCAGCTACAATATCCAGGGGACACGGCCAAGTTTGTGTGCCCGGTATGCCTTGCTGGTCAAAATAGTTTTGTCGTGCTTTTTATTCTTCTTCTATTTTTGAACAGAGTTTAGATAAAGATTTTTAAGGGATACTGCGATGGGTTTTTTTTAAGGGGGAGCAGCAGGTTTCCCTGTAGGCAGTGGCACCTTTTGATTCCTGCCTACAACAGCATATTAGGAGACTTAAAGGAAGCTTGGAAAAAAGAGGGAAAGGGAGTTTTTAAACAAGTAGATATTGATAGGACAAAGGGGACTGGTTTTTAACTTGCCAGAGGGCAAAGTTAGGTGGAATATTGGGGAAAAAAGTCCTTCCCTGTGAGGATGGGGAGGCCCTGGCACAGGGTGCCCGGAGAAGCTGTGGCTGTCCCTGGATCCCTGGGAGTGTCCAAGGCCAGGTTGGATGGGGCTTGGAGCAACCTGGGACAGTGGAAGGTGTCCTTGCCCATGGCAGGGGGGTGGAATGAGATGATGTTTAAGGTCCTTTATAACCCAAACCGTCCTGTGATTCTAAGACACGTCCAAAAACACCTTTTCCATTCCGAATACCACGGGATCTGTCGATTTTGTGTGTTCACCCCCAAACTGCTGGAGTCACACCGGGGCTACGTTGCAGGAAAAAGCAACGCCCATTCATCCTATACGGGGTGAAAACACCCGGAAACGGGGCTCCCCGAAATACAATATAAAAAATAAACCTCTAAATTAGCTTTTAATTAGTTTTTGTTGTTTTTTTTTCTTGATTTGGGAACTTATCTGGATGGTTGTGTTGTTTTCGTGTTTGCTTTTTAAATTTTTTTTCCCCCCTAAAGCGGCATTTTCAACCCCCCCCCGGTGACCTCCAAGAGCCGGAGCCGGGATCAAATCCGATCCCCCGTACCCCTGGCCTCGCCCCCTGCACCACCCTCGCAATTTGATAGGCGGAGTTTCTTGTCTATCAATATATCGCCGTCCCATTGGCTGGCATTAGGCGCTAACGACCAATCAGCAGCGGCGGGGGGCGGGTCTGAGGCGGGTTTCCCGCGCTGTGGCGGGAAGGGAGCCGCGTTTGGCGCGAAACGGGCGCGCGGCGGGGGCGGAGCGCGGGGTCTGAGCGGATCGCGGAGTCTGAGCGGGTCTCGGGGCCTGATCGCGGGGCCAGCCCAGCTCCCCCCGGCTCTCCTCTGCTCTCACCGCCTTCCCCGGCAGCAGCAGGAGCGGCAGCAGCGGCGGAGGGAGCCGTCCCAGAGTGGCCGGCACAATGGCGGCGCCGGCGGGCGTGCTGGAGGATGCCGAGCTGCGAGAGGCGCAGCGCGATTACCTCGATTTCCTGGACGATGAGGTGAGACGAGCTGGGAGGCGCGGGTGCTGCGTCCCCCTCCATGCTCCCCGGGCTTGGGGAACACCTGATCCGTGTCCCCATGTCCCCTTCCCCCGTATCCTCGGGGATTGGGGAGCATCTCATCCCTGTGCGCCCCCACCCCATTTCTACTCCCGGAGTTCAGGAACATCTGATCTCTGTGCCTGTCCGTCCCCCCCGTCCATGTCCCTGGGAGTTGGGAACCACCTGATCCTCCCCGCCGTGTACCCCAGGGGGTTGGGAGACCCTGGTTCCTATATCCCCTCATTCCTGCCAGGGGTTAGGGAGCAGCTGGTCCCTGTATTGCCCCTTCCTGCTTAGCCGGTGGGATACAAGGGATCCAGCTCTGCAGGAATGGGCTCCTGGGGATTTATTCACAGGCGGACATGCAAAGTGAGTTGCTTCTTGAGTGTCTTTCCCCCACTCCCACTTGCAGGAAGACCAAGGGATTTACCAGAGCAAGGTCCGGGACATGATCAGTGACAACCAGAATCGGCTCATCGTCAACATCAACGACCTGCGGCGCAAGAACGAGAAGAGAGCCAGCAGGTGGGTGTGGGGCACTGGGGACACTTGGGGCACTGGGCCTGAGAGGGGTTTCAAAGATGCAGCCCAGGTTCTGCAGGTCATTTGGGACAAGAAAGCACCAGACCTTGTCCTCTGGTGAAATCCAGGGCCTCCCCATCCTCACAGGGGAAAATTCCTTCCCAATATCCCATCAATCCCTGCCCTCTGTCAGCATGAAGCCATTCCCCCTTGTTCTCTCTCTCCATGTCCTTGTCCCAAGTCCCTCTCCAGCTGTCTTGGAGCCCCTATAAGCACTGGAAGGGGCTCTGAGGTCTTCTTCAGGCTGAGCAACTCCACCTCTCTCAGCCTTTTTGGGGATGCTCAGGGATATTTTGGACCAGCCTTGCCAATCTGGCCAGGCTCACATGAGACTTTCTAGATATGCTTGGAATTTTTCTTCTCCTGGCTGTTGATGCCAGTGCACCTCACACAGAGCTGTGTTGGATTTAGTTTTTTCACCTCCCAATTCTGGTAAACTTTTGGAGCAAGTGGGGATGTGGGACAAGTGTTGAGGAGTAAGGGATTGACCCATGTGCTTTGTCACCTCCCTGTGCTGCAGGCTCCTGAACAATGCCTTCGAGGAGCTGATTGCCTTCCAGCGTGCCCTGAAGGATTTCGTTGCCTCCGTCGATGCCACCTACGCCAAGCAGTACGAGGACTTCTACATCGGGCTGGAGGGCAGCTTTGGCTCCAAGCACGTGTCCCCACGGACACTGACAGCCTGTTTCCTCAGCTCCATCGTCTGTGTGGAGGGCATCGTGACAAAATGTGAGACTGGAGCACACCCAGGGGCTGTGGAGGGGCCAGGGATTTGCTGTGGAGGAGCTGGAGCCCTCCAGGAGCTGGAGAGAGACTTGGGACAAGGGTCTGGAGGGACAGGACAAGAGGGAATGGCTTCACACTGACAGAGGGTAGGATTAGATGGGATTTTGGGAAGAAATTGTTCCTTGTGAGGGTGGGGAGGCCCTGGCACAGGGTGCCCAGAGAAGCTGTGGCTGCCCCTGGATCCCTGGAAGTGTCCAAGGCCAGGCTGGACAGGGCTTGGAGCAACCTGGGATAGTGGGAGGTGTCTCTGCCCATGGCAGGAGGGTGGAACTGGCTGATCTTTAATATTCCTTCTGACCCAAACCATTTTGTGATTCTGTATCCTAGAAACTTGGGCTAGGGAGGATGGCTGAAGGTTTTGAGTGTTGGGATGAGCTTTTTTTAAAATGAGCAAATCCTATCCATGTTTGACAGTGAGTTGTGACTAAAGTAATTTTAATGTTGGAGACCCTTTTGGGGGCTGTCAGCTGACAGAGGGGTGGGACATCCCAGCCCCTAACTCCTCTCTTTTCCAACCCCAGGCTCTCTGGTGCGTCCAAAAGTCGTCCGGAGTGTCCATTATTGCCCAGCTACCAAGAAAACGATTGAGCGCCGATACACAGACATGACCTCCCTGGATGCTTTCCCATCCAGCTCCATCTACCCTACAAAGGTGAGGTGAAGCAGCAGCAGGTTCCTCTAGGGAGAATGTGCCAGCTTCAGTATGGAGACCTGGCCTCCAGTCCTGCTAAACAACCCTTTCCAGCCTTGTGCAGGTTGGGTGATGCAGTCTGTGTTCCCCTTGCTCCCCTGAAAAATGATGGTCACCTTTTAATTTGTGTTCCTGCTTTAGGATGAAGAGAACAACCCCCTGGAGACAGAGTTTGGCCTCTCGGTCTACAAGGACCACCAGACCATCACCATCCAGGAGATGCCTGAGAAGGCCCCGGCAGGGCAGCTGCCCCGCTCGGTGGATGTGGTTCTGGATGATGACCTGGTGGACAGGGTGAAGCCTGGGGACCGTGTCCAGGTGGTGGGGACATACCGCTGCCTGCCAGGGAAGAAAGGGGGCTACACTTCGGGCACTTTCAGGTGGGTCTTCCTTGGCCTTCAGCCCTCACCCTGTTTGGCTGGGTCTCTGGAAGGTGAGGTCTGGCCATCAGAGAGTTGGGTCAAACAGGGGCTTAAAGCACTTGGTTTGCACCTTGGTCCTGTTTACCAGATGTGCTGAGTTGGAAAGGACCTGCAGGGATCATGGATCCAGCTCCTGGCCCTGCACAGACACCCCAACAATCCCACCCTGTGCATCCCTGAGAGCATTGCCCAAATTCTCCTGGAGCTCTGGCAGCCTTGGGGCCGTGCCCATTCCCTGGGGAGCCTGTTCAGTGCTCCACCACCCATTGGGGAAAGAACCTTTTCCCTGATATCCAACCCAAACCTCCCTTGTCCCAGCTCCAGCTGTTCCCTTGGGTCCTGTCACTGGACACCAGAGAGAGATTGGTGCCACTAATCCACTTCCCCTCGTGAGGAAGCTGTAGACTGGTGAGGTCCCCCCTCACATGTGCAGCTGTGACTTCCAGCTGTGCCCAGAAGGGTTTGGATGCTTTTTAAAGCTGCTCCATTGATGGTCCAGCACAGTCAGATTGAGGGTGCTATAGCTGTCAAAGCTTCCCACCCACTTCCAGGGCTTCCTAGAGCAAGTGATGACCCTGTGGAAGCTCCTGCTGTGTCTTTGTGGGGTTTGCAGAGCTGACCACAGCTGTGTCTCTTCTCCAGGACCATCCTCATTGCCTGCCACGTGAAGCAGATGAGCAAAGATGTTCGGCCTCTCTACTCGGCTTCAGACGTGGCCAAGATCAAGAGATTCAGCAAGAGCCGCTCCAAGGTATCCAAATCTTGTGTCCAGGCGTGAAGTTTCAGCTTGGCATGTGGCTAAGGAGGTTCTTGTTGGGTTACAAGTAACTCATCAACCCTCTTAGCAGGTTGTTGGATTTTCTAACTCATTTTCTTTTAATTTTCTACTTCGACTGTGATCAGGCCTTGTTGTTTTTCTTGCTGCTTCTGTACTGCTTTCAGAGCATCTTCCTGCTGGCAGCTCTGCTATGTCTTGACCCTACCAGCAGGTTTCCAGGGAATTTTCTCTGCAGGAGGAACACCTCTTTTCTCATCCCAGACGGAGATAATGGTGTTCTGCTGCAGTCTCTCATGCTCAGAGCTTTCCTTTGTAGCACAGAGAGGAGCAAGCCTTGCTCTCACTGCTTCCAGTGCTTGTTTGGGTGACAGTGACAAGATAGTCCTGGACTTCAGATCAGTCCCACTGTGAAGGAAAACTCTGGCCAACAGTCTTTTCCTTTCCAAATAATTTTCACCCATGTGTCTCTGTAATAGGAGTAAGCTGAAATTTGGGCTGAAATGAAAACTTCTGAAGTATTGCTTGTTGTTGCTTGCTCCAGCCCATGTGACAGGCCACGCTCTGCCTCTTCTGCCTTAGGATATCTTTGACCAGCTGGCCAGATCCCTGGCCCCCAGCATCCATGGGCATGAGTACATCAAGAAGGCCATTCTCTGCATGCTGCTGGGAGGGGTGGAGAAGATCCTGGAGAATGGGAGCCGCATCCGAGGAGACATCAACATCTTGCTGATAGGTGTGGGAGGGCTGGGCAGAGGCACCCTTGGTTGGTGGTGTTGGGGGGGAGGTGAACGATTCTGGATTTAGTTTTGTGGAGTAACTGAGGTTAGAAAGGATATCTGGAGGTTCCTGGTCCAGGGATATGTGCCAGGCTGAGCAGGTGTCAGTGGTAGATCAGGTTGCTTTGGGACTTGTCCAGTTGGGTTTGAACATATCCAGGGATGGAGATGTGTCCAGATGTGGAGTCATCAGTACAAGAAAGATGTGGACCTGTTAGAGTGAGTGCAGAGGAAACCTTGGATAGGAGTGTAAGGACTGCACCCCCCCTGCTCTGGAGCCAGGCTGGGAGAGCTGGAGTTGTTCAACCTGGAGAAGTCTCCAGGGACACCTTGGAGCTCTTTCCAGAGGCTAAAGGGGCACCAGGAGAGCTGGAGAGGGACTTGGGACAAGGGATGGAGGGACAGGACACAGGGAATGGCTTCCTGCTGCCAGAGGGCAGGAATGGATGGGATATTGGGAAGAAGTTCTTCCCTGTGAGGGTGGGGAGTCCCTGGGTTGCCCAGAGAAGCTGTGGCTGCTTCTGGATCCCTGGAAATGTCCAAGGCCAGATGGGATGGGGCTTGAAGCAACCTGGGATAATGGAAGGTCTCCTGTCCCATGGGAGGGAGTTGGAATGAGGTGACCTTTAGTGTCCTTTCCAACCATGATTCTAGGGGATCCCATGATCTCTGTGAGCCATTATCCCAGTGTTTGCCCATGGCCAAGGAGATTTTTTTTGTTCCTGCTGTCCCATTGGGGTTTCCTATATTCTGAATTGTCCCCATTGCCTCTTATCCCATCCCCATCACCTCAATCCTTATCTCCATCTTCTCTATTTCCTCCCATGGGATTATTGATGATAGTGGGAAGATCACCTGCTTACCTTATTTTATGAAGTCTGAACAAAACCCTTCTGTCCCTTTTCCCCTCCACCTTCCACTGCTCTTAACACCCCCAAAGCAGACACGGGGTGATGGTGCAGTTGGTATGCAAGGTATGAGTTATTCCTAAACATGCCATTAATTCTCCATCCCAGGAGACCCTTCTGTGGCCAAATCCCAGCTGCTGAGGTACGTGCTGAGCACGGCACCCCGGGCCATCCCCACCACGGGCAGGGGCTCCTCCGGCGTCGGCCTCACTGCTGCTGTCACCACGGACCAGGAGACAGGTGAGGAACATTGGGGTGATGATTTTAACTCCTGGGAGGGTCTCTGACATCCAAGGCTGCTGCTCTCGATGATCTGAGAGGTCTTTTCCAACCTTAGTGATTTTATGGTGTTCATTCTGCAGTGACACTTGCAGGACTTGCTCCAGCCTTTGTGGTAATGATCGTTCAGGATCATGGGGTCCTGTGTTTTGGGGTATTTTCTCCACCTCTCTTAGGTGGTGGTTTTCTTTACTCCTCTTCCACTTGGTGCCACATCTGAGGGCTATCAGCATCCTTCCTCATGGGAAGGTTATTCCTAACCCTGATCCTTTCCCTAAGCATCCTCTCTGCTGTAGAATTGAGATGGGGAGCAACGCAGAAGGATGCGGCTGCTCCTTGGGGTTCACCCTCATCCCCGGGGTGATGGCTATGGCAGGGCAGCAGATGTGCAGGGCCAGGGGGTGGTGCTGACCCAGTTTTCCCCCCATGCCACCCCAGGGGAGCGGCGCCTGGAAGCAGGAGCCATGGTGTTGGCCGACCGGGGCGTGGTGTGCATCGACGAGTTCGACAAGATGTCCGACA
Organism: Sturnus vulgaris; assembly: GCF_052056855.1. Lineage (NCBI taxonomy): Eukaryota > Metazoa > Chordata > Aves > Passeriformes > Sturnidae > Sturnus > Sturnus vulgaris. Next base: position 111,620,350 of record NC_142245.1, on the reverse strand, counting down.
TCGACCGCACGGCCATCCACGAGGTGATGGAGCAGGGAAGGGTCACCATCGCCAAGGCTGGCATCCAGGCCCGCCTCAACTCCCGCTGCAGCGTCCTGGCAGCTGCCAACCCCGTCTACGGCCGGGTGAGTGCTGCTCTTAGCCCTCCCCAGAGGAGGGAGGATGCTGGGAGGAAGCAGCTGGTGAATTCCAAAAGATCCCCCAAACCAGTGATTTGGATGCGTGGCACAGCAAAGACCTTGTTGATTTGGTGTCTGTTGTGGTCGTGGCTTTACTGGAGGAGAGAGGAGCTCCTGGGGTTTTGTCCTGGTTTAGGGCAAATCTGGGAGGTAACCTCTGAACTGGGTCCCTCTAGGACACAGATTCAAGCAGTCCTTCCTCCAGCTGGTTTAGGGAAATATTTCCTCGGAGATAAGTGGGGAAAAAAACTGTTTATTTAACAGGCAAAGCACTTCCCAGCACAAAACTGAACAATACTAAGCAGCAAAACCTCTCTTCCTTCACTCTGTTTTGCTTCTGCCTGGGTGTTGGGGCAGCCTAGTGGACCCTCATGCTGGTGATGAGCCTCAGTCTTGGTGTCTGATCAGGGACTGCAAAAAATACTCTTTTTTTTTTTTTTGGAAAGAAAAGCCTTGCAGGATGGAGAAGAGTGGCTGTACTGCTGCAGCAGGCGGGGTTTGGTGTGGTGTCCAGCTGCCAGTACATCCATCCATCCATCCATCCATCCATCCATCCATCCATCCATCCATCCATCCATCCATCCATCCATCCATCCATCCACATCCATCCATCCTTTCAGGCCTTGCTCAAGGAGGTCCCCCACACCTCCCTGGCAGCCAGGACTGACCTGTGAGGGTCTCCTGTAACTCCTCACTCTCTCCTTCCCCTCCAGTATGACCAGTACAAGACTCCCATGGAGAACATCGGCCTGCAGGACTCCCTGCTCTCCCGTTTTGACCTGCTCTTCATCGTTCTGGACCAGATGGATCCCGAGCAGGACAGGGAGATCTCAGACCACGTCCTGAGGATGCACCGCTACCGCAACCCCAACGAGCAGGATGGGGATGGTGAGTCCGTCCCTCCTCAGCCAGGTGCCACCCCTTGGTGGCAGCTCTTGGGGACTGTTTCTGGGGTCTATTAGCAGTTACTTCAGAGGGTAATCTGTGTTATCTGCGACATTCTCCCATCCAGCCATGCCCCTGGGCAGTGCTGTGGAGATGCTGGCTACAGATGACCCTGACTTTGTGCAGGAGGAGGAGCAGGAGCTGCAGGTCTATGAGAAGCACGATGATCTCCTGCACGGGCCCAACCGCCGCAAGTGAGTCCGTCCTTCATCCCCTGGAGCTCCCTGAGGGTGTCCAGCCCTGTGGGTCCATGGGTGTCTTGGGGTGCCTTCATGATGCTTGTATCCCCAGTCATCTGTTCTGTTGGTGTTGAATATTGAGTTCTGCAGCTTTAAGGCTAATTCCAAGAGTAAAAGGGGGAGAAAAGAGGTGCAGAGTTTGTTATCAGAGACTGCACTTGCTGATCCATGGGTAGGATGCTAAGGGAGCCTTGCTTGGTCTCTTGTACCAGGCAGGTGGGAAACATCTGGAACTGAATTCCCTCGGCACCTGGATACCCCTGAAGGGGTGTAAATGGATGGGAAGCCCATCCCCACTGCGGGTAACGTGTGTGTACGTGCATTCCCGCAGGGAGAAGGTCGTCAGCATGGAGTTCATGAGGAAGTACATCCACGTAGCCAAGATGATCAAGCCTGTGCTGACCGAGGAGTCGGCGAGCTACATCGCTGAGGAGTATTCCCGCCTGCGCAGCCAGAGCCAGACCAACTCGGATGTGGCCAGGGTGAGCCCTGGAGCAGCTCCCTCTTGGGCCAGGAGGAGGGAAACTGAGGCACAGGCCTCTCTTCTTATGGGTGTTTTGCACCTTGGATGTGACACCTCTCGGTGAGGGTCACACGGACACCTCTGTCTGTCCCCCCCAGACCTCTCCCATCACAGCCCGGACCCTGGAGACCCTGATCCGCCTCTCCACAGCCCACGCCAAGGCCAGGATGAACAAGACTGTGGATCTGCAGGATGCTGAGGCAGCTCTGGAGCTGGTGCAGTTCGCCTACTTCAAAAAGGTGGGAAGAAGGTGTCTCTCTGTTCCCAGGGGATCCTGAGATTGTCATTGGAAAGGTTGGACTTGGTGCAAGCTGAGCACCCTGGGCTGCTGGTGTGAACTTTCCTGCACACAGTGTGGGATCTGGCCACCACTTTGGGATTTTGGGTGCTTGGGGTTAGCCCCTAAAAGCAGCTTGAGTGAAAATGAGGTCTGAGTCCATGCTGCCTTTGCCACACAGGTGCTGGAGAAGGAGAAAAAGCGCAGGAAGCCGGTGGAGGATGACTCAGAGACTGAGAAAGAGGAAGATCAGGAGTCACAGGACAAGGAGGAGCGCAGGACAAGGAGGTAGGAGGCATAGAAAGGCAGTGGGAGAGACATGGGGCAAAGGGAAACAGCCTCTTCTGAGGTTGCCACAGGCCTTGGGGAAATACTCCAGGTTTTGCTCAGCCAGGTGGTTTGTCCCACTCCATTTGTAGTAGAGGGACATCATCCTTTCATGGATAAGGAACTGGCTGGATAGCACTGGCACGGGGTGCCCAGAGAAGCTGTGGCTGCCCCTGGATCCCTGGAAGTGTCCAAGGCCAGGTTGGATGGGGCTTGGAGCAACCTGGGATGATGGATGGTGTCTCTGCCCATGGCAGAAAGTGGGACAAGATGATCTTTAAAGGTCTTTTCCAACCCAAACCCTTGTGTGATCTCCTCTTCCCCCTCCCAGAAGGAAGAAGGCACGCACAGAAGGCGAGGAAGGCTCCTACGACCCCTACGACTTCAGTGATGCTGAGGAGGAGATGCCACAGGGTGAGTGCCTGGGTTTGGTGACACCTGGCTCTTTGAGGGGACTGCTGAGTCTGCAGAGCCTGGGGAGCAGCAATGCTGCTGTTACCTGTGGTCCCTGGCATGGTACAGTGCCATTCAGAGCCACAACTCCATATGGGACAAGGTTAGATGGGATGTTTGGAAGGAATTTTTGGCTGTAAGGGTGGGGAGGCCCTGGCACAGATTCCCAAAGAAGCTGTGGCTGCCTCTGGATCACTGGAAATGTCTAAGGCCAGGCTGGACAGGGCTTTGGAACAACCTGGGATAGTGGAAGGTGTCCCTGCCCATGGTAGGGGGTGGAACTGGATGATTCTTAGGGTCCCTTCTCACCCAAACCATTTTGTGATTCTATTTCTGATTAATTTTTTTGCATCCATCTCCAAACTGCAGCATAAATAACAGTATTGGGAGGCAGTTTGGCATCACCCCCCCATCCTGAGCCCAGTACTTTTGTTCTCTGGGTACTTGGTCACCAGGCACAGGGTGAAGGTAACTCTCCTTTCTGCTTCAGTTCAGGCACACCCTCCAAAAACGCCCGAGGCCTCAGAGGCTGGCGAAGGGAAGAAGCTGGATTTGGCTGAGCCAAGGTGAGTGGGGGCTGTCCCTGTGTGTCCACCTCCCTCCCTCTGTGGCTCCAGGCTCTTGTCCCATGCTGGAGATACATCCGTGATGCCCCCAGCTCCGATTTTTGGCTTTCCTACTGCATGCTGCTGCTGGAATGGGGAAGGGCTGAGACATCCTGGGCTGGGAACAAGTGGAAGGATTTGTGTGTATTCTCCAAGGGTGATTCCCTCTCCCCTGACCAGGTTGAAAGCATTCAAGGCTGCTCTCCTGGAGGTGTTCAAGGCTTCCCATGCCCAGTCTGTGGGCCTGAAGAACGTGATGGAATCCATCAACCGTGACAACCCCGAGCCCTTCTCGGCGGCCGAGGTGAAGGTGGCCCTGGCCCACATGCAGGATGACAACCAGGTCATGGTGTCTGATGACATTATCTTCTTAATCTGAGCCTCTGCGTGGAGGAGCCTGAGTTTTTCACGGACTCTCAGCCTGGAGACTGTGTTTGAATGCTTCATGCGGCTGAGCTGGATTTTGGGGAGCTCACGTCTCTGCACTTCCTCGCTGTGCATTTCTGCCACTAAAGAAAAGAGCCAGGAGCTCTGGAAGTTCTTGCTGTCTTCAGGGTGGAGTATTTGGGAAGAATTTGGTTTCTGCAAGGAGACAAGAGGAAAAACCTAGAAGCAAATTGTCAGTGTTTTTAATGTATTGTTTTTAGCTTTGGTATTAAAGAGTTCCAGCTTTTAAATAAAAAAAATCTGGGTTTAGGAATCCAACATGCAGTAGTGGTGATGGGAAGCTCCACTGTCAGCAGAGCTTTGATTTCCCCCTTTCTTTTTCCATTTTGCCCCTATTACATTCCCTGTGAGACAAGCAGATCTAGGCTAAGGCACCTAAAGCCTGTCCTGTTGGTTCTGCCTTTCCCACCCATTTTGTGGAGGGTGATTCCTGGCAATGGAGGGCCAGGTGTAGTCTGACCTGTTCCACTGCCCATGGGTCGGCTTGAATTTCCAGATTTCATACCCTTGGTGGGGGTTTTGTCCCCAGGGAAGGAACCTGGAAGGTGTCAGAGCTGCTCAGGGAATGTGTCCCTGGCACAGATGGATTCCATCTCCTCCTGCCTTTAGCCTGGGATCATGTCCTGGGGATGGCAAACTTTCAAGAAAAGCTGGACACACAATCAGACCAGTTCTGGCTGCTTGTGGTCCAGAGCTGCTGAAGGTTTGGGTTTTTTCTTTAATTTCTTTCATCCTGATAAGTTTGAGCTTTGGAGAAACCCCTGAACAAGTTTGCTGTTGGCACTGCCCATCTCCAGTCATTTGCACAGCTCCTGCTCCCTTATTTCTGGGTCCCACAAATCTTTATTTGGGTTATAAAAATGTCTATACTGCTCACCCCAAGACTGGCTGTTTAGGGGGATGTAGAATTCCCAGTTGTGGGGATACAGCTGCAGTTACACGGGTGAGATTTGTGCTGCTGTGAAAGGACTTCAGCTGCCTGGTGAGCTCCAAAAGCCAGATTTTGGAGCTCCTCTCATCCAACACAGCCATGTGGGCAGGGTTGGAGGGCATTTCGCAGGTTTGCAGCCTCCTGAAGATCTCTGGGTGGGTGTGTTGTGCTTGTACAGAGCAATCTTGGACCTTCAGGCAGGGTCTGGCTCAAAACTGCAGACTGGTGAAAGTTAAACACAGATTCTCTTCTCTGGATATGGGATGAGAGAGCTGGGATTGTTCAGCCTGCAGAAGGCTCTGGAGAGACCTCAGAGCCCCTTCCAGTGCTTAAAGGGACTCCAAGAGAGTTGGAGAGGGACTGGGGACAAGGGCCTGGAGGGACAGGACACAGGGAATGGCTTCCCAGTGCCAGAGGGCAGGGATGGATTGGAACTGGGAAGGAATTGTTCCCTGGGAGGGTGGGATTCTTTCCTGAATCCCTGGAAGTGTCCAAGGCCAGGCTGAACGGGGCTGGGAGCAACCTGGGATAGTAGAAGGTGTCCCCGCCCATTCCATAATTCCATTATTTTATTTTTTCCCCTGCCCTTACAGCTGGAGAACCGCTAATGCTGAATTTCCCGTGAGAGGACACCAGGAGGAGCTCCAGGGTAGAGAAATTGTTCATTTCCTATCCTGTAGCCCGGGGCCGTAGGCTGTGGGTGACCACACCTCGGTACATCCTTCGAAATTGGGAGAGGGATCTTTGCTGACAAGGGAAAAACTGCCAAAGGTGGCTGGAGAGGCAGGAACAAGCTGCTGAAAGTACGAGCCATGTCCTGTGCTGCAGTTGAAATTTTATTTGACCCTGTCAGCTGGAGATTTTGGAGGCTGCAGTTTCAGCCTTTTGCTGCTGCAGGCTGTGGAAGGTCCTCTGAGCACCTGGGATAGTGGAAGGTGTCCTTGCCCATGGCAGGGGCTGAGACTGGATGGTCTTCAAGGTTCTTTCCAACCCAAACTACTCTGTGATTCTGTCATCCATTAAAACCCGAACCTAAGTGTGTAACATATCCTGCAGTGCAAACAGTGCTGTTTCAATATAGGAACTCAACAGTAGAAGAGTTCTTGTGTGGAATGAAAATACTCTTTTATCTCCAAGTCCCCATCCCTGCTCCAAGACCTTGATGTGTGAGAGGGAAAAGCTTTTTGAAATAACTTTATATTCCTATATATAAGGAAAAAAAATCTCTATGAGGGTGGGGAGGCCCTGGCACAGACTGCTCAGAGAAGCTGTGGCTGCCCCTGGATCCCTGGAACTGTGTGATCTTTAATCTCCCTTCCCACCAGAGCCATTCTGTGATTCTATGAATTAAAGTATTTTCCCTCCCTTGTGATGATTCATATTTGGTGGCCTCTTTTTGATTAAAATTTTTCAGTGAACTTCAACTCAAGCCAGGTTCAGTTGTAGGAAATTGTGGGTCAAAGAGGGAATCCCTGCTGAAGTTACAAGCTGCTGAAGACACAAGAAGTGAGTGGAAAGTGGGTTCATAACCCAGAATTTGGCGTGATGACATCATTGCTTCATCACACATAACCATTTCCACTCAGCCCCTGTTCCTGCACAATCCAACCCATTTTCATGGCACTGCCCTTCCCTTTCACGGTGAGCACTCAATGGGGAAAAAAAGGAGGTCAGTTCTGGGCTTAAAAAAGTGGATTTCTGGTAATTCTACTCTCTCTTGCTCTTCCACACGTTGTGTCGTATCTCAGTGATGCGCTGGTGAATATCTGGGGCAGTCAGAACAGGAACGTGTGTCACAGCACTGGTGTTGCCCCAGGTGTATTTGGTAACCTGAAATGTGGCAAATGTACATGAGGAGAGGTGCTGGGCTCCGAGCTGTGGGTTGGAGCAGACCACAAAGTCATGACAACATCCTGCAGTGATGTAAAGCATCAGTCACTGGAGATTTCTGCTGCTGTGATTCAAGAGGGGTGACAGAGCAGGGACCGTTATTCCCTTCTCCTTGGAAAGTTCTATGAATTTGTAAGAGGTTTCTGATTGTTTGTGGGACTGAAAATGCCATGAATCTGTTGATTTCCTGGATGACTGAAGATGAATTTGTGTGAAGAGTCCTACACTTCAGTTCTTTGCTTCCAGCTTGGCTGAGTAGCTTTGGGAAAGATTTCTCTCAAGGCTTTCCTCCTCAAATAAGCTCCATAAAGCTGTTGTGTGGGCTTTTTTTCCTGCCCTAAAGATAGGTTTTACTCCCAAAGAGACCTGCTGGTGTTCCAAGGAAACACCATATGCACTTGTCTCTCCAGTTGCTGGCTGCTCCTTTCTGGATCACAGCATGCAGAATCCTGTTTTCTATTTTCATTCCTCCCTCTCCCATTAATTATTGAGGATTGTGTGATTGAGAAGGATGAAATCTTCCATGAACACAAAGGGAAGGACCCGGTGGAGGAATTCAAAGGAAGCTTCTGACCCAGCCCTTTCATGGCTATTCAAGGATGATGGTCAAGCCAAGTCCCACCATATCCCATGTCAGTGCCACCAGACAAGTCAGGAGAGGCTTTCCTCACACCAGGGAGGGCCATGGGACTTATTAGGGTGTTTTGGGATTGTGCAAGACTTATGGGATGCAAAGTGTGCACAGGAAAGGATAAAAGTGGATCAGTAAGAAACTATGTGTGTGAGAGTTCTAAAGATATCAAGATGGATTAGTTCCAGATTATTCCATGAGTCTGGGCTCCTCCTGGTGCTCCAGCCCCTTCCCCAGCTCCATTTGCCACCGTGTAGCCCATCCAGGAGAAATGCTGCACCCAGTTTAGAGGCCCAGAGAAGGGACAGGGGAGCAGTATTCCAACAGCACAGCTCAGGCATGGACTGGGAGTCAAAGCTGAGCCAAAATGGGACTCCTGGTGGTGGTGGCCATGGCCAGTGAAGATGGCCAGGGCCCTAACAGGGCATGTATGAGTTTTCAGAATTCTCCACAATGTGTCACCACAGTAGGGAAGGCATGCCAGCTCCTGGTGCCATGATATCCCCCAGAAGGAATTCCCCACTTTTCTTATTCTTATTCTTATTCTTATTCTTATTCTTATTCTTATTCTTATTCTTATTCTTATTCTTATTCTTATTCTTATTCTTCCCCTGCCCAGTCTCTGCAAGACACAGGGATCCCTAAGACAAGGTGGGTGTGGATTGTGCAGTTCAAGAGAGGTTAAATGGTGAAGTTTCATGTCTTGCCCTCATCTTGAAAACCCTGTTGGGTGCCTGACTTTGCAGCTCACTGATCTCTGCTGTTTGGTTGGTTTGAGGCATGTGGAAGTTCATCCACACGTGTTTGTGGTGAAAAACACTATTATTAGAAAGAGGGGGCGGGAAGGAGTAAAAAAAAATACCACCTGCCTGAACAGTTTGGGGTTTTTTTTTGTTTTTTTTTTTTTTCTTATCTCTCGATCTGTCTGAATAAATGGTATTGGCTGATTTGGGATGCTGGTAGTAGTATGTGCCCATCCCTTTTTTGGAGGTAGTGGGAGGAAGTGGTCTTAAAAATCGCAAATCAGCTTCTTACCTCGGGTCAGGTAAACCAACTGTGCAATGGAAAGAGTGGCACTGTCTCATTTTGGCTATAAAATGAAGAGCACACTTTGGGACACAAGCAGGGTTGAAAGGGTCTCAGAAAAGGAGAATTCTCTTGTCCTGTCACCCTAAAACCCACCCAAAGCAGCAGGGAGGTTACCATGGCTTTCACCAGCTCTCTTGGGGTAAGTACTTACATTACAATAAAGGATAAGATAGATTTGTTGCAAGAGAGAAAGCAGAGTGCAGGTCCCCTGATTTGGGCAGAAAACCCTTTTAGTCTTGCTGGGAGATGAATGGGATGCTGGCTATGTCTGATGCAGCTGCTTGGTGAGTGAGTGACAAGGGTATGGTGGACTACCCATTATTTATTTATCTCTTAGTCATCAAAGTCCTTTTTTGCAGACAACGTGTTATCAAAATTGCTGAAATTTCACTGTGGATACTTAGGCATTTGAATTTCAACCTGGGTAGCATTTGCAACACTGTCAGCTCCTGTGATTTTCTTAAAAGCCCTGCATTTATTTCATCTTCTTTTTAGGATCTGGACTTAATGATCCTTGTGGTTTCCTTTCAGTTTAGGATATTCTGTGTTTCTATTATTTACTAAAAGTCTGCCTACTGGAAATGGCCCAAGAATCCCAGATTTTCTTGGGTAAAGGGGTATTTCCAGCAGATGGGTGGCCAGTTGTTGCTGTCCTGAGAAAGCTTTGGCTGTGCAAGATTTTAAGCTTAGGCATAGGGTCAGCTGAGTCCTTATCCCAATTTTTAGATGAAAAAAATTTTAGATGATGCTGTGTGACTGCAGAGTAGGATCTTCATAGCTTGTTGGACAGATACTCTTGTTGGTGCAGAATCAACTATGAACCAGAATTTAAATCAGAGTTTAGCATCAGTTATGATGAGTTTTATTAACATCAATTTGCTATTTGCTCATCTTGGCCCATTTCACACAAATATTAGTACGAAGATGATCCAGTGATGGTCCAGCCTAACCAAGACTTGGCTCTTTGTGCTCTCTTTCCTGACTGGGCAGAACTAACGACACCTTTCTCTCTCTCCCAGTTCAGATCACTGTTTTTGGTGCTGGTTTTAGCCCTCACTGTGAGGAGCTCACCCCACAGAAAGGCTGGTGCCTCTGCAAGGCTGAGGGAAGGTTGCCTGAACCAAAAGGATCCCAAATTCCCCACGACAGTGGAAGTTGACATTCGGATCAGCAACTCAAATCGTGCCTTTGGGGTGGTCCATGACATCAGGAACCGGTCCCTTGCTCCCTGGGATTACAGGTAACAGTTCAGTTTTATCTAAATGGTGAGGGCTGTGTCACACAGATGGTTTTTGTGGTGACTGTGGTTCATCCTCAGCATGTGCCCAGAGTCCCATGAATATTGCAAACACTTCCTGACACACCCTGACCTTCAGATGTTGGGTGGGATTTCTTCAGGAGCTGTTTGCAGCGTGAGGGGATAGCACTGGAATGGTTTCTAATCATCTTGTCAGTCTTTATTAATCACAGAATCATTTAGGGTGGAAAAGCTCTCTGAGGTCTTTGAGTCCAGCTGTTCCCCCAGCACTGCCAAGGCCACCACTGACCCATGTCCCCAAGTGCCACATCCACGTGGCTTTTAAAGCCCTCCAGGGATGGGGACTCGACCACCTCCCTGGGCATCTGTGCCAGGCCTTAACAACCTTTTCAGGGAATAAATTTTTCTTAATATCCAATCTAAACATCCCCTGGAGCAACTTGAGGCTGTTTCCTCGAGGAAGAAGAGCCTGATCCCCCCCTGGCTGTCCCCTCCTGTCAGGGAGTTGTGCAGAGCCACACGGTCCCCCCTGAGCCTCCTTTTCTCCAGGCTGAGCCCCTTTCCCAGCTCCCTCAGCCTCTCCTGGTGCTCCAGCCCCTTCCCCAGCTCCTCTGAGCAGCTTCCTAACCCCTCTGCCCCAAGCCTGTAGTGCTGCATGGGGTTGAAATAATGATGAAATGAATTACTGCTCTAGGAAAAGAATTATGTGAATTCATTGACGTTTCAAATTTTCCTAACAGAAACAAACATCCAAATGCCGAAATTAAAACCAAACAAAAAATTAATAGGCCAGTTGTGAGTTCTGGGTTATTTAACCCAGCTCCATTCATTAGCTCATAAAGAATGATACAGCAATATTACCGATCAATGGAATCAATGCTGATTCTATCACTGTGAAAACGTTCAGGATAAGGAAATCCTTTGTGTGAATGCACAGGTAAATAGGATGTTGAGCACATAAACAAGAAGATCCTGCCAAACCACGACATCCAAGCGCCTAAATCAGTTTTGTGTCCCCATCCCCAGGCTGGACGAGGATCCCACACGTTTCCCTCGGGTGATTGCCGATGCCCAGTGCCGCCTGTCGGGCTGTGTGAGCCCCCTGGGGCAGGAGGACCACAGCCTCAACTCGGTGCCCATCCAGCAGGAGATCCTGGTGCTGCGGCGGGAGCAGCGCGGCTGCGTCCCCTCCTACCGCCTGGAGAAGAGGCTCATCACCGTGGGCTGCACCTGTGTCACCCCTGTCATCCAGCACCAGTCCTAGCAGCACCCTAGAGGGCAGGCAGCACCGGGGAGAGGAAGTGTTTCCCATAAAAATTCCCTCTGGTGAAATCCCACAGCCGCCCGCCTCGCATCCCAGGAATTCGACGCATCGTCGCCCTTCCAAATCTGAGCAAATCATCCCCTGAAAGTCAAGGTTCTTGCTGTTGTTCGTTTATGGATTTTAGGGTGGGGAACATTGGTAGCTGGTGATGGAGGGGAGGAAGAGTTTTGTTTGTGGCCCCAAGCAGTGCTTTGTAAATTTTATTTTTCATTGTGGTTTACATTAGTTTGGTGAATCAAATTAATTAGAGTTTCCAAAGTTGTCCTTGGCAGTAAATTGCCCTAATTTAGTACACACCCACCAGCACTGCCACAAAAAATTCCTCATCCTGCACCTTCTCCCTCCCTCCTTCATCCCTATCCCATTTCCCTTCTCTGGTCATCCCTGCTCACTGGGATGTTACTGGTGTTAGTCAGGCATTGGTGCCACCAGGCCTGGTTGTCACCACAGCCTGGGTTTATGTCACTGCTGCAATTGATTTATTGCAAAACATTTTGGGAGGTAATTGATTCCACTTATTGAGTGCTAAAATGATAAAGAATCAACAGATATCTATATTTTTATTTATGTCTTCTATTTATGGCTGTATTTATGGCTCTGTGTGTACTCAGAGTATAAAAATATTGATAAATTTAATCTGTATTTATTCAGTAACTTATATGCCAAATAAAAATCATATTTTATTTTTAAAAATGTTTTTTCATGGTGATTCAGAATGACAACAGACACAGAGAATGGGTTTGTGCTGCAGTAGCATTGGGAGATTTTGGCACAGATCAGGCATTTTCCTGTGCAGTGAGATGAGTAAGAAGCAGCAGAAAACTTGCAGCCTAAAAAGATTAAAAGATGCAAAGAAGAGGCTGGAAGGAGTGAAGGGAGGTTCTGCAGGCAGTGGTGGCCATGGAATGAGGTTTTTTAGACCTCTGGGATGGTCTCTAGGGATGGTGGGAAAAGAGACAGGAGATGTCACATTCCAGGGCTGCAGCCAGAATTTAGGATGGCTCATTGGAGCTGGGAAAGGTCCATCCTGTCCTCTTCCAGGCAAGCTTTCATCCCTATAAACAACATTCTCCTGTCCCAGCTGAATGATTGACTGAGCTGGATTGCAGGGAGAGGTCAGATGGCTTCATCTCACTGCTCCTCAGCCAGGTAATTCACAGTGCTGGGATCAAAGTGGTGGGTGAGGATCCCTCACATCAAGGATCCAGGAATTGTACCTGCAGGACGTGGTTTCCTGCTGAGCTGAGTCTCCTGCCTTCGGAAATGAGGAATTGCCCTTTCCCTCCCTGAGCTGCACAAGGAGCACAGCCTGGCACTGCTCCTGTTCAGGAGTTGGGCTGGATGATCCTTGTGTGTCCCTGAGGATATTCCATGACCCTGTATCTACTGAGTAATTTTATCAAATTGCTGCAATATTGCTTTATTTGTTATTGCTCCTCTTTCATCCAGAGCTGAGCCAGGCTCTCAGATCTCTGACTTTTGTTTCTGCTGCAGGAGGTTTTAAGCTTGTATTTCCTTTTTCATTCAAATCAGGACAAACCCATGCAAGCATTCTAGTATTTAAATTTGACTGCACAGAAACCACTGTAAATCAGATCCACCTCGTGCAGATGGGTTTCCCCCCTAGGGTGGGCCAGGCGAGTTGTTGGGTCTAAATGACTCGAGGGCAGGTTTGATGGAGCTTTGGGCCACCTGGGATAGTGGAAGGTGTCCCTGCCCATGGCAGGGGGTGGAATTGGATGGTGTTTGAGTTCCCTTCCAACCCAAAGCATTCTGTGATTCTGTGATTCTGTGATTCTGTGATTCTGTGATTCTGCGATTCTGTGATTCTGTGATTCTGTGATTCTGCGATTCTGTGATTCTGTGATTCTGTGATTCTGTGATTCTGTGATTCTGTGATTCTGTGATGTCTCCTCTGGTGCTGCTTGTTGAGTTGGGTGTGTTCTGTGCCCCGTGGGTCACTGGGAGCCACCTCATCAGTCCGTGGGTCCCCTTCCCATCCAGTTACGAGCATCTGCACCCTCTGTGGCAGCAGCTGTTTCGTTATGACCGCTGATCTCTTCATGTGGTGCAGAGCCAGCTCCGGGAGGCGTCTCCTGTCCTCCCCCTGCAGAAACCACTGACCAGGAAATCGCAACCCTCTTCTTACTCCTGACCTACTTCTCTCCACAACACCTGCCGAGCGGGGCTGCTCTCACTTGTTTTGCAGGGAGAAAATCACCCTACATCTCTCATCTCGGTCATAATTACTTTGACACTGGGCTCGTGGCATCATCCTGTGCTGATGCTCCTAAACACCCACCAGCTAAGAGTGGTCCTAACTGGATGGATAATGAAGTAGCTAATTAAGAAAATACATAGATGGCTAATTAAGGAAGTCTCACCCATGGGTCATGAAGTTGTGCAGGCAAAGCTCTCAACTGCAAACCACACACCACTCAGGGAGGCATTGCTTGTACATGGGGTTTATTTCCTCCTAATGGCATCATTCTTAGAGTGCAGCAGCTTGTGAATACAAGCCTGGTTGTTTTTTGGGTGCTGGTTTTTGCTGACAGCAATCTATTATTTGGGGGTTGGAACTAGATGCCCTTTAAGGTACCTTCCAACATAAACCACCCTGTGATTCTCTGAATCAGGGAACACAGCAAACAAATTTATGCTTCTTATAAACACCACAGTCATATCAGCACTGAGAGAAGTGCAATTCACAGGCTTTGCTAAAGGCTTTGCTTGCTTTGTTCCCTTTGCAGCAGTGAACCCAGTCACTGGGTGCTCAGCTGGGTATCTCTGGCTCTGAAATAGGGCTTGGAGCAGCCTCCAGGGACTGGGTTGTTTTAGCAGGAGGAGGAGACACAGCTGGAGGTGTAGCAGCAGTGTCACAGCATCTTCTTGTAATCTGCTGGGCTAAACAGTCTCCAGTCACAGGTTGGTATCTGAGCCTCGTGGCCTTTCCTATTCCTTTTCTCTTCTGATTTCCTCTCCCTAACCTTCGACATTTGTTTTTTTTGCTCACTGCTCCACTTGGCTGTGTGTTCTGGCAGCTGATCCTGGTGTGGCAGCTCCATGGGATGCTGGATAGAGCACAGTGCAGAGCCCCCTGCATCACCATGGGCTGGGGGCACAGCAGTGACACCAGCACAGCTGGATGCCTCCTCCCAGACCTGTGCTGTGACCTGTGAACCTGCTGACCAGAAAGTGTCTCAGGCCTCTTTGGACCCCTGACCACAGGCAGGTGCTCCTTCAAAGGCCACAGCAGCCTATTCCACAAAAATCATTGCTTTGGAAAATGTTACAAAATTAAATATGTGAAGAATGCGAAAGATGCAAGCCAAAAGGTTGAAAAATCCCAAGGGATTTTAACCAGAGGGTTAATGGCTGGAAACCAACATGGTTTATTGGGAGTTTGACATTACAGGAAAAATTTTAAGGTGATGAGCAATATTCTGATCAGTCCAGAAATTCTCTGGAAAAGCAATTTTCTGGTCAGTCTTGTGGGGATCTGTGGGTTGGTGCCAACATGGTGGATATAGATGATAGGATGAATTTTTGTATCAGCTGCAGGTCCTGGAGATGGCCCAAGAGACCAGGCCAGAAATCTGCTCCTGTGTCACCATCACCTCCAATTCAGGAGACTTTCCTTGGCCTTCCCTGTGAGGGTGGGGAGGCAGTGGCAGAGGGCAGAGAGAAGCTGTGAGTGTTCCATCCCTGGAAGTGTCCAAGGCCAGGCTGGACAGGGCTTGGAGCAACCTGGGACAGAGGAAGGTGTCCCTGCCCATGGCAGAGGGGTGGAACTGGATGATCTTTACTGTCTTTTCCAACCCAAACCATTCCATAATCCCACAATCTCCTTTTGTCTCCACCTCCTTCTCCCTTTTCCTTCATTGATATTATTTTTAACCTTGTGCTCAAGAATAACGAGTGGGCTGATTCTGCACTTTCTACAGCACTATTGCAAGGCAGTGACAAAAAAAAAAAATCCCAAACCTGCTTAAAATGTCTGTGATTGTGTGGTACCACTCAGCAGAGCCAGAGCTGTTGGTGGGGATGGGGAATGTGTTGGTGCTGGGCTGCCAGGAGCTGAGAAGATGCCAGCCAGGCTCAGCACCAGATACAAACTGCAATTTCTGCCCTTGCTGCTCACAAAGAGGAGTTCCAGGAGCTGGACTTTGGTGGTCTTTGTGGGTGCCTTCCAACTCAGGATATTCTAGGACTAAAAACATTTTTCATATTTTCTAATTATTCCCCATGCTTCCATAGATAGGGGCACCAGGTTCAGGTGCTCAGGTCTTCAGAGAAATCCCTTCTTACTTTTGGTTTAACTGTTTATTTATTCTTCCTTCAGAAAAGCGGCTCAACTTTTTAATCTTTTTCTATAACTTCAACAAAATATTAAAAAAATGTTTGATGCTCTTTGGGGCTCATAGACTGACAAAATATTGTTTTCTGGGCACATCTTTCTGTAGGTGAGTAAAATCTGTATAAACCATCATCATGTTTCTGTTTTATCTGCATTCTTAGTAAGCACAATATATTTGTATAATGGTTGAGGTTCCCAGTTCTGGTAAATGAATAGAGATGGTTTATCTCTAACTTACCCCATAATTTTTCAGGGTGGCTTTTTATTTCAGACTTCTGAAACTTGTGTTCTTGGCCTCGTTACAGCTGAATCTGCAGCATCTTTTATAAACATCTGTTTTCTATCCAGATTGCTTTGATAAGTGGCAATGATTAGCATGATTATCTGCAAAAATCCAGCCTCAAACTTCCCTTTCTGGTGGGTTTTACTTACAGGTTGCCAAGACACTGCTGCTCAGATTTTGCAAACTAACATGAAACTGAGATGGGGAGCAGTGCTGGACTGGAAACTTTTATTTTGGAGAGGGTTTTGCAGCAATTCCACCCCCCTCCCTCCAATGACAATCATTTAAGAGCATCAGATTAGCAGAAATTCACACTGAAACTCTTGAAAACAAGGAGGAACAATCTTTACCTGTTGAACCTCAAACTGATAAGAGCTGTGCATGGGTGGAAGAGGAGCTCTACTCTCTTAGGTCTCTCACTGTGATCATTTTTGACTGTAGAAGAATAAGGACACTGCTGAGGTCACCCTGTCAGGATGTATTGGTTTGGGATTACTCTGCACCTTTCCAACTGAACACAGCAAGGATGGAAATCAGTGAAGGAAAATCCCTTGGCTCGTGGTGCCAGGAGTTAGGAGAGAACTTGCAGTAGGAAAGAAAATAGTCCTCTGGCCCTATAAATCCAGCTTATTAATTAACCTATTAATTGCTTCTGCAGGAGCATGCAGAACACCCAAGCAGCCTGTAGGTGTGAGCATAGAGCTGTCCAAACAAACAAAAAGTGGTTCTGTCCTAAGGCTCAGATTTAGCTGGGTTGGTAAATGGTTTAACAAAAATCATGCTGGTGAAAGGGAGGATGGTGTATCTTCACTAAGGCCAGGCTGGACGGGGCTTGGAGCAACCTGGGGTAGTGGAAAGTGTCCCTGCCCATGGTGGGGGGGTGGAACTAAATGACATTTAGGGTTCTCCCAACGCAAACCATTCCATGATGATGATGCTGATCTGTGAAGTCTGTCAGCACAAAGCTGTTGGCTTTTCAGTGCTCCAGCTTTGTCATCTCTTTCTGATCTGGTTCTGAGTTTTTCCGCCTCAGCATTTTCCACTCCCCACTGCACATCTGCCAACTCCAGCTAGTGGCACATGACTTCCAGGGAAGAAAGGGTTGGACTTTCTGTGGTTTAAACTGTTAGAACTTACTTGGGCTAATTGCAGACAATTTGACAAAACTCCTTCTAGGAGTGGTAAACGTTAAGAAATAATCTAAATGCCAAGGAAGTCAGTTCTGTTTCAATCTTCCTGGACTGATATTTACATAAATATTTGAAAATCTTGAAGGATGAGTATTCCTTGATGGTTTTTGGTTTAGGTTTGTTTTTTGGGGGGAGGGTGCTTTTTGAAGTCAGCTCATGGTTAATACTTGTGGGACAGTCAGCTGGGTTAAACTTTAGGACCTGCAGGAGACCTTAAGGAAGAATAACTGGAGATAAGGTCAGAAACTAGCTAAGGTAGGATCATACACACTCCTAGATTCCTGTGTTTAGGCAAAGTTATATCAATGTTTGAGGGTAGCTGAAGGTGTGGACAGGAGTTCATTGCTGTGATTGCAGGTACTGCAGTCAGCCTGAGTGAATCATTGTTTCCTCGGTCCAGTCTTTGTCTGCCAGGTCAGGGAATGGTGTAGCTGTGCTGTGGGTTTAACAGGCTGCCCCACCTACAGGAGGTTAAGGGAGGGTTGGGGCTCACTGGAACAGCTGGAGGGAATAATCCCCAGTAGCAAAATTTGGGATGATTACAGCTGGATCTGGAGACGATGCTTTCACCTGAGAGGACCTTCCCTCTCCTTAGAGACTCTCAGCCCTGAGCTCTCTGTCTCTGTGAGTTCTGTATTTGCTGTTGCCTTTGCCAGTGCCTCAGCAGCAAACAAAACATTCACACCTTCACCAGCCAGCCTTGCCCTCTGAAACATGGACCATGTTCACTGGAGCACTTTTAACCCAAGTGTGCTTTAAATAAACCCACCTGCTGTGCCACCCACGCAAGCCCCATCCAACCACAGCTGTGGTGCTGTGTCAGGGTGCTCCACATTTAACTGCTGAAAACTCACTGGAAGGATATGAACACGGAGAAAATCACGATTGCAGTCAGCCAGGTGAGGTTAATTGCTTCAGTCACCCACCTGACTGTCGTGAGCATCCCCAGTGTACCCAGGTGATGTTTGCTCCATGGAAAATGGGCTGAAATGGGTTGGGTCGAGATGCACAGTTGGATACTGGAGTGAAGTGAAAGCTCGACAGTGGAAATGCCCTCACTGTTTTAGGGGAGGGAGTTTCTTTTCCTCCCAAAGAAGTATTCAAAATGTTGTGTTAAACCCATCTTTGTAAATCCTTTTCCAACTGGATAATTAGGTGGATAACTGGGTAATTACTCAGCAGAATTCTTATTTTTTTGCTTGTCTGTCTTTAGTGCAAATCTCTTTGATGCCACTTTATAAATAATTTTCCTCCAGGTATCTTAGCTTTTCTATTGGTAAAATGGTGTTTTCCCTATTTTTTTTTTTCTGTGAGCTTTGCATTCTACTGCTGCAGAGGTAGATGTTATCAAGAGAATTTGAGGCTTTAGCATAATGAAAATCTTTTATGCTCATGATTGAGTGATTTCTTGTTGAGTGATTTCTTGCCTTATCAGGAACACTTCTTTAGAAAGAAAGGAGAATACCAAAGAATTTTTCATTTTTCATTACTTTTTTTATTACACAAAGATAAAAAACCATTACCTTAATACTTAAAAATAATATATATATTAGGATAATACATTATTACCATCTTTTCCGCCAGCATAAATAGATTTACATAAATAGACATTTCAAAGTGTAAACTAAGGATGGGTAAAATTCCCATTACTTTTCAGCCCAGCACATGATGGTGTCTGGATTCTGGATTTGTGGAGTTCAGGATTTTGGGGGAAAAGATTATTTTTTTAACCGAGACGCCTAATTTTCAATATATTCTGATGTATCCTAGGCACATTTTATGGCTTGATTCAGATTTTTGGAGAGGCTGGATCAGGCTCCTTCCATGCTAAGAAATTCTCTTGCGCCTCCATCTCCCTTCAGGCTTGGTGCTGCACCAAGGGGGTGACACAGGTGCAGCCCACGGTGATAATTTTCTTCTCCAGCCTGTAGGATTGCTGGCAGCCCCTGTGCTCCCTGCGCAGCACCAGGATCTCCTGCTGGATGGGGACGGAGTTGAGGCCGTGGTCCAGGTGTCCCTCCGGGGTCAGGCACAGCGTGTGGCGGCACTCGGCGTCCGCGATCAGCCGCGGGAAACGATCGTGGTCCTCATCCATCCTGGGGGTGGGCAGGACAGGGAAGGGTTGAACACAAAAGAAGGGTAGTCTGGGTGTCTGTGGATGTCTGGATGTCTCCCCTGCTCGGGAACCTGTGCATCCTGGGGTCTATTGCCTAAGGAGGGACAGCGGATTCTCCAAAAACGCAGGGTTTTCCGAAATAAAATGTAAGTACCAAAAAAACCCCTAAATACTGGATATTTTTAAAGGTATGGCTTCCTTTGCAAAGGACTTGCTTCAAGCAGGCACTGACTTTGAAAGGCTGATCAGAAATGATTTGAGCTTTCCAACATTTCACGTGTTGGGGAGGAACTGAAGGTTTCGGGGTCTGTTAGTTGGAGTGACACGTTGGAAAGCTCAGATCATTCCTGATCAGTCTTTCAAAGTCAATACCTGCTTGAAGCAAGTCCTTTTCAGAGACAGGATAGTCTGGATGTCTATGGGGTCTGGATGTCTATGGGCTCCCTGCTCAGGAACCTGTGCATCCTGGGGTCTATTGTCTATGAAGGGATAGGAGATTCTCCAAAATCGCAGTTTTTTCCAAAATGTAATCAACTAAATACTGGATATTTTTAAATGTATGGCTGCATGTAGCTGCCTTTGAAAAGGACTTGCTTCAAGCAGGCGCTGACTTTGAAAGACTGATCAGGAATGATTTGAGCTTTCCAACTAACAGACCCCAAAACCTTCAGTTCCTCCCCAGCACGTGAAACATTGGTGTTAAACCACTGTTGAATTTGGTGCAATATTAACCCTCTGAGGTATTTTTTAATGATGTTTTACATAAAGAATGCTTTAGAAGATAAAGCTTACCCCATATACAAATTAATTAATTAAATTTTAAAAGTCGTTTGCTTTGCCTTCTGTATATTTCCTAGGCCATGTGGGTTTTATTTATGCTGCTCTCTGTACTGGTTCTCTTTCAAAGAGGACTACAGGGATGTGGATACCCTCATATTTCCAAAATCTCTCAACTTTGGATCACTGAACACAGAGATGAAAGCATTTTTCTTGGCCAGGGCATCCAGAGATTTTCCAGGCCACAGGGACAGGGACCATACCTGTAATCCCACGGAGACAGAGAGCGGCTGCTGACATTCAGACTGCCTTTGGTGTCCTGGTTTGTGCTGCTGATGCTGAGGTTGACTCTCACAGTTTGGGGGAATTTCGAGTCTTTTTGGGTCAGGCATCCAGCAGATGCTTGCTTGACGAGATTCCCTGGCTTGAGGCCAGGCTTGATCACCTTCCCATGGGCAGGACTGCTGGCTGACAGCACGGCCAGCAGCACGAGGAGCAGGGGTCTGAGCTGGAGAGAATTGGTACATTTAGGGCACAAGACAGGTGTGACATTCATCCACAGTCAGCCTAACTGGTGGTTAAAGCCCCTACTGCAGGTTGGAGTAATTATGGAAAAATGTGCCGTACGTCACATCCACTTTTGTTCTCATTAACTGATTCTCACTGTGCTGGTGGTTGTGTATGCACCCAGTTGTAATCTGGTTGTAATGTTAAATTATAGAAAATAATATAATACAGAAGATAGCAGAAAGGGTATAACAAAAAGAAAGACACTCTAAGGTTGAGTTTTCAATGTATTTCTTGCCTCAGAGAATGCTGTGGGAGCCCATGTCAATAATGTACAGTCTCATTGCTGCCCCATGAGCATTCTCACATTTTAGTTTTTTTTAAATTTTTACTTATTTAAAAAGCATTTTAAATGTAGGTGCAGATCTCTATTCCATCTATTAGAAATTAAATACATCTCTGTCAAACTGGGGGAAAATAAATTCAGAATTCAAGTTCTTACCAGAGAAACGCAAAAAGGTGTAGACATCTTCCTTCCTTCTCTTACTGCTGCTGATGCTTGTGGTGGGCTCTGCTGAGCTGAAGATGTCTGGGCACATCTGCTGCTGGACCTTTTATAAGAGTTTCTGGGCTGTGCTAAATAATTTGGAGTAGGTGTTTTTTCCCCCAAACTTACTGTGGTTTCTGACCATAACCTAGTATGTGTATAGGTTCCATTAACACAGGTGAATCAGGATATATCTTAGATCTGTAGATGATGTCATTCCTTCAGCCATGTCACTCAAATAGTGACAAAGCCACAAATGTTGCAACTTTGTGGGTGCAAAGTATTCAGTTTTAAATTGGGATGCCGTTGTATCAAACCCAAATGTCGCTGGCACAGATTTGGGTCTGATCACTCCTTGGTTGGTCTGATGTCTTTTCACCTCAAACTGGGCAGATGTTGAACAGCTGGCCACCATCCGATTGCTCTCATATTCTTCCCATGGGCTGTAATTTGTCTTGATGTCTGAGGAGCAATGTCCCTGCTCAAGCTCAATTCTTCTCTGAACTGGGCTACATTTATTCACAGTTAAAGCTCAAGTGTGATATCTCAGTGTTGATCAGAATGCTTGGTGATATTAGTGAGTTCCCAAAAGTCAATCACTCTCTACATAAGAAAAAAATGAGGGAACTTTGTTTCGAGCTTGCCACCTTTTCATCTTGCTTTCATTTTCCTTCTCCCGTGCTTTGAGGTGGTGTTTTGTGTCCCTAAGGAAAGGAGCTTGGGAAATGTGATGGATGTAGTCAAACTTCCAGTTCCTAAGTTAGGGAGAGGACAGAGGGGTTCCAGAGACACTTTGTGAAGACTGAGAGATGCAAAATGACACAAGACACAGGTTGCAGAGAAGCTGTGGCTGCCTTTGGATTCTTGGAAGTGTCCAAGGCCAGGTTGGACAGGGCTGGGAGCAACCTGGGATAGTGGAAGTTGTGCCTGCTTGTGGCAGAGGGTGGAACTGGATTATATTCAAAGTCCCTTCCAACCCAAACCATTCCATGATTCTTGGATTCTATAACATCAAGTCTATTCTCTGGTATTTCTTTTTTTAGGAAATACTCCCCATCCTTTTGCTCTGACAGTGGGTTACGGGTAGATGTGCCCCATAAAATGACACTCAGTGTAACAGCCTGGAGCTGCTGAGCAGAACTTTTCCCAGGTCTATTTTTAGTGTCTTGTTTGTTTTTTTTTTTAATAAAAATGATGCAGAGAAGGTACAGATTTTTTATATTTGTTTAATATTTATCCCTCAGTCCAAATTTTACTCACCTTGCACCATCCAAAGGAAGATGCAAATAAGGGTAGAATTTAGTTTGCGGGTTCTGGGATACCCGTGACCTACATCCACTTGTTTGAAAGATGCTGATGTTTCAGAAATTAAACATATATTTCAGTTTCCCTCTTCAAGTTAGAGGTGTACAGGTTAAAGGAAACAGTCTGCTCAGAAGGGTTTTTCTCTAACACCATTTACTGAAATATCCTTTCAAAGTAGGTCAGGTAAATTTAAATTGCCAAGTTTAGAAGCAAAATACGTTTTCAAAAGCCGACGAGGCAGCGGAAGGTCAGGTTCAACCAGCCCGACCCTAAACTGTCTACCTTAAATGCGTCAGTGGTTTGGGTTACCTAGGCAGTTGAAAGGTGAATAGTTTAGCATTTGAACACGGCTGATGCACCAAAACATTACAGTGGTAAAAAAAAAAAAAAAGAAAATAAAATTTCCATGGTTTATATCAAGGCACGAACGCATTTCTTAGTAGCTGTCATAGGTGAGATGTGACGGTCTGAGGAGAAAATGCGCCTCTTGAAAATTCTGATTTCAAGATTTTTTCCAAGTTCCAAATAATTGTTTTGTAATTCTTAATGCTCTGAAGCGGAAAAAAATAATATATATATTTTCCCCATGAAATTAGAAGTTACCCCATAGGATTTGTCTTATTCTGACACGTAGCTTTCTCTTAGCTAGAGATCTGGAAACTGGGACACTAAGAAAGGCTTACTGAAACAAACAACAAAAAATGAAAGATTATCAAAAGCCTTTTGAAATGAAACCTACCCCTGCTCTTGGCTGTGGTGAAACCTTTCTTGAGAGTAAGTTGCTATTTAAGTTTTACCTGGCTGAGATTCTTCAGGCACCCAAATCTGAGTGTGTTGGCATTAAATATGAACTTGATGTAAGTTAAAAGAGAACTTTACACATTTTTTTAATTGCCATCAGTTAAGTTTATGATACTTCTGTAAAATAAGATTGTTTTTTATTTACAAGTAGGAACACATTTACTTCCCACCCCCCTCTTCTTCTGGAGAGAATGTATTTTCTTCCTTTTGAGTATTATGCATATTATATACGTATACATATTATAAATCCCTATAAATACAGCATCACTCTCTCTTCTACACACAAGTATTGCATGACCCACTCTGCACTGTGGAGGTAATTTTTAGGGTTAGACTAAGCCTGAGTTCAGTGGTGATCTGTGAGAAATGCAGAATTCGATGGAGCAAGGCTCTGAGCAGTCTGATTAAACACTGATGTTTAATTTTAGTTTAATTTAATTAAATCGTGCTGTGAGCGGATGGTTGGGTCAGACACATTCAGAGATCTCTTCAAACCGGTTAAATCCAGAGAAGAGCCAGGAAAATGCTCTGGAGCCAGCCTGGGAGAGCTGGGGGTGCTCAGCCCCGTGCTGGGTCTTGCTGAACTGGAGTTAATTTCCCACAGCAGCTCTCCCAGTGCTGGGCTTTGCATTGGGAGCTGGAAAGGTGTTGGGAACACCCCAGAGTTTTGGCTGTTGCTGCTGGGCAGGGCTGGCTCAGCATCAGCTCTGTCCCTCCATTTCCCTTATCCAGGGGCTGGGAGTGGCCAAGATCCTGGGGGAGCACAACCAGGACAGCAGCCCCAAATGATCCAAAGGGATATCCCATACTACAGGCTGTCAGCTCAGATAAAAGCTAAGAAAAGGAGGGAGGGGGTGCATTTGTTATTTACAGTGTTTGTCCTCCAGAGCAACTGCTCTGTGTGCTGGAGCCCTGCTTCCCAGGAAGTGGCCAGACATCACTCGCTGATGGGAAGTAGAGAATAAATTTATCTTTTTTTCTCTTTGCTTTATTCTTTTGCAAAAGTGCACACACTTTTGCTTTTGCTGTTGTAAACTGCCTTATCTCAACCCAGAAGTTGTTTCCCATCTTATTTTCTCTCTTCTGTCCAGCTGGGAAGGAGGAGTGATAGAGTGGCTGGGAGATCACTTGGTGTCCAGTCAAGATCCTTCCACCACAATCCTGGAGAAGAGAAGGCTCTGGAGAGACCTCAAAGCCCCTTCCAGTGCCTAAAGGGGCTCCAGGAGAGCTGGAGAGGGACTGGGGACAAGGGATGGAGGGACAGGACACAGGGAATGGCTTCCCACTGCCAGAGGGCAGGGATGGATGGGATATTGGGAAGGAATTGTTCCCTGGGAGGGTGGTGAGACCCTGGCACAGGGTGCCCAGAGAAGCTGTGGCTGCCCCTGGATCCCTGGAAGTGTCCAAGGCCAGGTTGGATGGGGCTTGGGGCAGCCTGGGATAGTGGAAGGTGTCCCTGCCCATGGCAGGGGCTGGAACTGGATGGTCTCTAAAGGTCCCTTCCATCCAAAACCATTCAATAATTCTATGAAGTCACTGCACCAATCTCTCACCCCTTGATTTTTGCACAGCAGACACAGCAGAAGAGCTGAATTAATGTTTTTCCTCTATTAACCACTTGTATTTTTCCTCCCCAGCCACTGCAGTAGAAATTATCATTTCTTTCCTCATGCCTAAATTTTCCAAGCACATTTAACAGAGATCACAGTCACACCTCAACCGTGGCTGCTGCCAGTGGCTGAAATGTCCTTTGCATAATAAATATCTGATTGATACTCAGTAGCTGGGAAGTCAATTTTAACAAAAATAGCTGCAAAGTGACATTTTAGGAAAGGGACATTCGTGGAACATTGATTGGTCAGTGCTATTTGCCCAAAATCCAGCCCTTACTTTGTGTTCCACCACCCACCACTCTCAAACCAAACTGAATTCAGAAAACTTTTTTCTCACCAGTATATCCCTGTACCCCAGAGCTTAAACTCAGAATTGCCAGGCAGGTCTGATAGGGCAGCCTGCAGAAATAAACTCAATTCTATTGTAGCCATTTTCCTGCTCCCAGGTAAAATGTGAAAATTCATTGTGGAATCAAAAAATCACAGAATCATAGAATAGTTTGGGTGGAAAAGAACCTTTAAATGTCATCTAGTCCAACACCCTGCAATGAACAGCATCTTCCACTACATCAGCATGTTCACAGCCCCATCCAACCTGATCTTGAATGTTTCCAGAACCATTTCTTTTTAAGAAGGGAAGTTCCTATTTTTCTATTTTTTTTTCTTGCAGAGAAATCACTCCTGGCCACAACCTCTTGTGTGTAAGAAGGTGTCAGAATCCAAAAGTTTTACAGAATGAGTGACTCAGAGGGGTTTTGGTGAGAGTTGTAAAAGCACCTGTAGGGTGCTAATTTCCAAGCTCTTTCACCTCACTGCAGTTCAATTCAACTTGTTTTATTTTTCAAATTAAAAAAAAAAAAAAAGGAAATTCACCACTTTTCCAATCATATGCAAATTCTGACCACAGTGCAATGAAGTTTCCACAACTATCCCAGGGAGGGATTTCAGAGAATAAGCACTGCTGAAGGTTTCCTCCTCAGAAAGTGGAGGGGGTGAAAAAACCCCCATATCCTATTTTAACTTGAAAGATTCCTCTTACCCAGACCTGATCCTTCTGTGCTGATGCCATGGACACAGGGGCAAAGTGAATAGGTGCCAGGCAGAATGGACCATCCCTAATCCTTTTTCTTCTGGCTGAATGGGCTGTGCTGAGCCCAGCTGGGCTAGAAAAGGAATTGTGGTCCTTTGTTTCAACCAATGTGCAATTCTGAATGATTGTGGCCTTTGAGTTCTTAGGGTAGGCTTGTAAAAAAGAGAGAGCAACTTTTTACGTGGGCAGATAGTGATGGGACAGGGATAAATGACTTTAAACTGGCAGAGAACAGGTTTAGATGGGATATGAGGAAGAAATTCTTCCCTGTGAGGATGGTGAGACCCTGGCACAGGGTGCCCAGAGAAGCTGTGGCTGCCCCTGGATCCCTGGAAGTGTCCAAGGCCAGGTTGGATGGGGCTTGGAGCAGCCTGGAACAGTGGAAGTTGTTCCTGCCCATGGCTGGAGGTGGAACGAGATGATTTTTAAAGGTCTTTTCCAGCTCAAACCAGTCTGTGACTCTGTGCTTAGTGGGAACAAGACAAATGGGGTCAGAGCAATGAGCTTTTGGAGGACAGAAAAGTTATGGCTGATGAAAGGTTGATATTCTGATTGCTCTTCCCATTACCTGTGAAAGCCACCCTGTGCTGAGCAGTGAGAAGATTGTATAAATACAATATACAGGACAACTACAAGCAAACTGTTTTCCTTTTAATCAGTTAAGGAATTGCTAAAGGTTCTTCCGTTATAATAGCTGAATGTGGTCTCTCTTTTTTTACATTTCCCTTTTTTTTTTTTTTTTTTTACTGTGAAGACTGAAATGCTAAAATGAAATGTGCCTACACTTCCACCACAGGGAAATCCTCTTGCTGCTTCCTACACCTACAGCTCCCAAAGCCTGTAAAAACCTTGATGCCATCCCTTCAGAGACACCCCCACTGCCCTCACCTCTGATGCCCAGGTGGTTCCCTTGGCACAGCAGCACCGAGGGAGGTGCCAGATACCACAGGGCTTCTGTGGTGCACATCTGGTGGCTGATTAACAGTTTGTATGAGAAACACAGAGGGCAAAGTACCCAAATGTCTCATCATCCCAGCCTGGAGTTGGTTTGCAAAGGATTCAAGCAGGGTTTTGCCATATAAAGTTGCATCAGGCAAAGTCAATCAGGTGATGGGGTTAATGTAAATCAGAATGTTAATCAGGGTGATTGCTTGCCTGCCCTATTTTCTTTTTTTTTGTTTGCAGCAAAGGGAAGATTCTGCATGTTTGTTCCTGCAGGGGAGAATAAATGAGGTTTTAAACTGGATTAAATGGTCTCATACCCTGAGAGAGCCTGGGTACAGCTGGTGGAAGAGCAGATAAATGGTGGTGGGTCTTGGTCCTCTCAGGAAATAATTATGAAGAGACAGAGGAGAACAGTGCTGCTCTTAGGCTGCTCAGTAATCACCAAAGATCTTCCTTGATAATGATGCCCAAAGTATTTTGTGTGCTTACTGTCTGCTTTTGAAAGACTGAAATAGTGAAGTGGATTGCATCAAGTTTACAGAAGTCTTCCATTTTGAATTTTTTCAATGTAAACATGCAGGCATATATATTTATTTCATATGAGGAAAACTGGCTTCTGGGATGAATGCAGTGCTTCCTGAAAACTGACAGCTGTGGCAATTAATGCCCAATAAAATTGCACTTTATTTCACACCCATAAATACTCTGCAGAATGTTCTGAAGGTGGATTTGATTTGCAACTTTGTTTTTATTTACTGTGAGCAGGGGTTTTTCTCAATGCAGAATTGCTGAAGGACGTTTCCAAAGTGGTTTGGACTTTAGGTCTCAAGTAGACAGAAATTGGATCTGTATTTGTACTTTTTGAAGACAGAAGAACTTGATATTTTCTAAGAATTATTTCTTCCTTGAATTTAGTAATTTTTGATCCTGGTTATCTCATAATCAATGCAAGACTGTTTTTTTCAATTAATCAGTGTAAAAAATCATGTTAGTAGACGTGAGGGGAAATGAGAGAAGGTGATAGACAATCACTGAGTGTGGCACATGAAAATGCTGCTGTCTACACTCCCCTTCATTCCTGCTGTGCCAGGACTAAATCCTATGGATGCTCTTGTCTTACAGAGCTTGGCAGAGGAAGGAGTGAGATTGTCCTGCTGTGCTCATTCCATGGCAGAGAAAGCTGAACCATGGTAATTTCAATATTCTGTGCTATTTCTTGCTTTCCAAAACATTCTTGGTGGATGAAAATGGTTCATAAATTGACCAGAAAAAAAAAAGATTTTTGTTCTTTTTGTGATAATTGAACAGGGAAAGAAACTGGAATTTTGGTCCTTATTGATGCAAGGTGGTTCATGCAGATTGCCATGCAGATTATGGTTATTTGTAGCTCCTTTTTGCATTGAATAAGTAAGAAAGACACTTGGACACAGAGTTTTCAAGATTATGATTTTTTTTTTAATAATTTAATCACAGATTACTTGGACTGGCAGTGCTCAGCAAAAAGTGGGGTGTGGATGCACACATGTGATAGGGAAGGGAAATAAAGATGGTTGTGGCTCTGCAGATCCACATTGACTTAGAAATCTGATGAACATTTCAGAGACAAAAGCTTTGTATGTGATATTTTGATCCTCTGGTAATCATGGAATGGTTTGGGTTGGAAGGGACCTTAAAACTCACCTTGTTCCAACCCTCCTGCTGTGGGCAGGGACACCTTCCTCTCTCCCAGGTTACTACAAGCCCCATCCAACCTGGCCTGGAACACTTCCAGGGATGAAGGAAATGCTGCAGTAGCCCTGCTTGCAGTGATGAAACCCAAAATCCTATCCCCAACCTTCCCAGGTGCACCTGTGGAGACGTTGGGAGCCGTGGCAGATCCATCCAGGAGGAAGGGCAGCTGGGGCTGAGCTGGGGCAGAGGGAGGCAAACCTTGCTGGATTGGTGTTTTCCACACTGCTCTAGCTGGTTGAAGGGGACCAAACCTCCGAGGAAGACGGGCTTGGTTCCGTTTGACCAGCCAGAGCAGAGCATAGCTCCGGACCACAGCGCTCCCGGCCTGGGGAAAGAGAGTTTGTAAGGACAGAGCAGGAGGCAATCCTTGCCAATGGATTACTGCTGGACTGATGACTGAGGAGGGGAAACAGCCCTGGCTGCCCAATGAGGATGGGGGTTATAAAAGTGTGGGCTAGCTGGCCATAAGTTGGAGTTTGGGATGGGGTCCTGCTGGGGATTGGGATGGGGTTTGGGATGGGATGTGCTGGGGTTTGGGATGGGGCCCTGCTGGGGTTTGGGATGGGGCCCTGCTGGGGATTGGGATGGGGCCCTGCTGGGGATTGGGATGGGGCCCTGCTGGGGTTTGGGATGGGGTGTGCTGGGGTTTGGGATGGGGTGTGCTGGGGTTTGGGATGGAGTCCTGCTGGGGTTCGGGATGGGGTGTGCTGGGGGTTGGGATGGGGTGTGCTGGGGTTTGGGATGGAGCCCTGCTGGGGTTTGGGATGGGGTGTGCTGGGGATTGGGATGGGGTTTGGGATGGGGTCCTGCTGGGGATTGGGATGGGGTGTGCTGGGGTTTGGAATGGGGTCCTGCTGGGGATTGGGATGCTGACTGTGCTGTGAGGAGATGAGGGACATGCAGTCATGCAAGGGACAGACAAGGTATGCAGACACTGTGTGAGGGACAGACAGGGTTAGGCAGCTGGGACAGGGACAGCTCATGCAGCAGGAAGAAGGAAACTTGCAGAGAGGAGAGAAGGAGTCAGTGCTGTGTGGAGCTGCCTGTGAGAAAAGGAATCAGAGTTGCCTGAGAGAAGTCCACTGAAAGAATGCAGGAGAAGTTTTTAATAAAAGACTGGTGTTGGTGCCAGTCGTGTCCATCTCGACATAATTACTACACTGACCTGCAATGGGAATGGGACATGTGGGACAGGGACATGGGGACTGGTCTCTGCTCAGAGGGAAAGGAGGAGGGTACATCTCTTATGGCACCATCTTAGGAGACCTCACCATTCTCCATAGAATTATGGCATGGTTTGTGCTGGGAGGGACCTTAAAGATGATCTTGTTCCATCTCCCCTGCATGGGGGCACCTTCATACAGCTCCTTCCTTCCTCCTTCTTCCTCTTTTCCTATTTTCCCTCCCTTTCCTTTTCTTCTTCTTTTTTTTTTTTTTTTAATTATTTTTTAAATAGTGAAAAAAGGAAAAGTGGGAGGGAGGAAAGATCCCTCCTTTGTCCATTGAAGGGAAGTCACCTGCCAGTTGTCAGTCATCACTTTTCACAGCCACCCTGAGCCCTCCAGCTGTACCTGGAGCCTCTGCAAAGGAGACAGCTGCCAGAGACCATGAGCAGCAGGGCGTGGGGCAGCTTCCAAACAGGACAAAAGCAACATTTTTCCAACCCTGTGCATTGGCCCCTTTCCATGTGCATGTGGGTTATTTGGGACTTAAGAGCTGTTGAATCATTAGGGTCAGGAAAGGCCTCTAAGATCATCTAGTCTAAGTGACTTGATAAATTTTTCTCTAAAAAACATTTTGATTAGGAGGGGGTTTTCCCTCTTCTTGTTCTTTTTTTTTTTTTTTTTTAAATTCCCTTTTGTCTTCTCACTGCTCAGTGTTGGGAGGAATATTAATTTGAGTAACCTCTGTACTCCTGTGTTTGCTTCATACTTTGTTGATTTGGGTGTTCGTTAGCAAGGGAAGCATCAGCAACTTAAACTTGCTATTTTCCTATGGAAACCTCCACCTTACTGCCAAAGAAACACCTCCTACAAGCTTCCAGTTACAAAATTCACTTCACACTCTGCCCCATCAGCACTAGAATGTTGCAAACTTGACAGAATTTATGAAGAATTAGAGTTTTTTTACCTTCTGTCACGCTCTGGGTGTGGGTACACAACCATAGGAAGGAGGGAAGAACAGAGTTAAAACAGTGGCCTTGACCCCCCAGACAGGCTATAAGTTTTCCCAAACCTTAGCCCTGTGTCTAGGTTATTTCTTCTCCTGTGTCCTTGAAGTGTGTGTGTGCCTGTAATTCAATCCTGGCCTGTGCTGTGCAGGGAGAGTCACTGCTGAGCCCAGGCTCTGGCAGAACAGGCTGGGAACAGCTGCAGAAAGAAAATAAGGGATGGGATTCCACTGCAGGGTTAAACCCCAAATTTATGCAGTCAGCCAAGGCTAGGGACAGGCTCAGCTGGCCAGCCAAAGGTTTGGCTTCATTTGCCAACACGTGAGCATCTGGCAGCACCCAAGGAGCCACAGGTTGTGTGGGACAGCCACGTGTGATGTGCAGGTGTGGCACAGCACAGAGCTGAAGAAAGCCACTGGAAGCCATTCTTAGGCTGTCTCCAAGGGCACTGGGGACATCCTTTTTTGGCAACTAAATAAAGTGCACAGTGCCACAGGCTGCAGCAGGTTTTCATCACCATAGAGATGAAGAGACACCAGGTTGGGTTTGAGACATGGACAATGGGGTGATCAGCAAAGTCAGGGAGGGAATTCACACCCGTGCCAACACTCACACCCCTGCCTGCTCATTCCATTGAGTGCCTTTCTGTCTTAGTGTTCATGGTTAGAACCATGGAATGGTTTGGGTTAGAGGGGACATTAAGGACCATTCAGTTCCAACTCCCTGCCATGGGCAGGGACACCTTCCACTATCCCAGGTTGCTCCAAGCCCCATCCAGCCTGGCCTTGGACACTTTCAGGGATCCAGGGGCAACCACAGCTTCTCTGGGCACCCTGTGCCAGGGCCTCCCCACCCTCAAAGCCAAGAATTCCTTCCCAATATCCCATCCAGCCCTGCCCTCTGGCAGTGGAAGCCATTCCCTGTGTCCTGTCCCTCCATCCCTTGTCCCCAGTCCCTCTCCAGCTCTCCTGGAGCCCCTTTAGGCTCTGCAAGGGGCTCTGAGCTCTCCCTGGATCCTTCTTTTCTCCAGGTGAACACCCCCAGCTCTCCCAGCCTGGCTCCAGAGCAGAGGGGCTCCAGCCCTTGGAGCATCTCCCTGGCCTCCTCTGGACTCTCTCCAGCAGCTCCATGTCCCTCTGATGTTGAGGGTCCCAGATCTGGAGGCAGCTCTGCAGGTGGGGTCTCACCTGAGCAGGGCAGAGGGAGAGAATCCCCCCTTCTTCCTTAAATGCAGCTCAGAAGGAGGAAATAAAGATAATTTTCCTCTGCTCAATTTCTCTTCTGAATTATCATAACCCAGGAGTTGGTTCTGAGCAAAAGGACAGGATGAAATAATGGCTTGACAAGCGCTTTCCTGAATTACATCTCAGAGACCACAAGGCCTGGGTCAGATGCAGCAGCCCTGGCTTTGATTCAGACTGAAATTTTGCAAAGCATCTTGGTGGCTGAGGAACATAAATGTCATTGGTTTCAGAGTCTATATTGGTACATTTTATGGCGCTGAGGTGCAGGCACAGGAACTCAGTGGTTTCTGCTGTGTTTAGCACAGTTGCTGGCACAGTTTTGACCTGTGTCAACTGGGACTGACCCTAACAGTTCCTAAGCTCAGCTTTGCTATTAGAACTGGTCAAGGGCTACTCCCACTCAGGAGTTTGAAGATAATTAAGTTGTGAACATTAATCACTGAAACATACATATGGTTTTTAAGCTTCTAAGTAGATCAGGTTTGTTAAGGGTATTTTGGCGTGGAATTCCTAAAATTTCCCATGGGAAGTGAAGGTCTGTAAACCTTTCAGACCTTGGCCTTAATGATAAGAACAGTTGCTTAAAAAAAACTTCCTAAATTCTTTCTTAAAATAAATCAAGACTGACTGAAAATTGCCTTGAGTTTTGAATATTTGGCCTATAGTGGAAGAAAGTAATGTATGAGAAATGGTGTGAAGTCTTCCTCTCTATGTAATAGGATCTTGAGGATATCCTGGAGACATCCAGGATATCTCCAGGCTGTCCTAGAAGGGTTAAAGGCACCTGGTCCACTGAGCTTGCTGCTAGACAATGATATCAGAGCAAAGTATTAAACAGTGCTCAGAGGAGGAAGGGACATTTGTTACATGGCAGGACTGTCGTCAGTTATGATAATACGGATTTAGGAAAAAAAAAAATCCAACTGTTTTTGATAAGGCTGTGTGCCTGCTTAGCTCCACAGTGCCATATTAATCAGGAGGTGACTTCCTGCAGCCTGCCCTGTTACTGTGGTGAGGCAGTGCAATGAATTAACCTTCAGCAGTCCACTACAGCAATTCCTGTGTCTGTAGCATTCCCCTTAATCCCATTAAAGAGGATCTTGTTATGAATGACTGGGAGTAAAGAGGAGAATTTTGTGACATCTGGATCATATTCAGTTTTGCTCCTCACAAGTCAATCCTACCCAGTGCTTTTTAATTCTTCCTCGGTGTCACTTAATCCAAAGTGTTTTTCACCAGCTGAGAATGGATGGCAACATGAAACAGGGTAGATTTAGATTAGATATTGGGAAGAAACTCTTTGCTGTGAGAGGGGGGATGCCCTGGCACAGGGTGCCCAGAGAAGCTGTGGCTGTCCCTGGATCCCTGGAAGTGTCCAAGGCCAGGTTGGACAAGGCTTGGAGCAACCTGGGATAGAGGAAGGTGTTGGAAATAGATGAGCTTTAAGGTCCCCAAATCATTCCATGATTCTATGAATTACTGATGCTCTCTGGGATGTAGTGATTTTCAGAAAGGCCTTGAAAAGCACTTTCAGTATGATGTGAATATTAGTTGGATTAGGTAAAACCCACAGTCTACTTACTGCATGCTTTTTCCAGTGAAAGATGTGCAGAATGTATCTTAGTTACCAAATCTGCATGGATTCAGGAATTTGCAACCTTTTTAGAGGTTCAGATCCCTATGTGCCCTCTGTGGGTGCTGAGGGCACTGTAGAGTGAATATCACCTGCCTGGCTCTTTTTGACAAAGCCAAATTCAAATAAAATGCAGCTACAGGAAATCTTTGGACTCCTGGCAGTCGCTGGGAGCAGAGGACACGGGTGATGTCTCCCTGAAACCACACACTTCCTTACATTCCATAGCAGCCTAATCCATATGGGGATATAAAGAAGCATGTCATCTCATAAGAGAAGTCTGGGTTGTGCCTCCTGGCCACGGGACAGCTCTCCATCCTCCACCCCTGAAGGGGTAATGCTGCTCCTCAGATGTGTTTCAGAGTCTGCTTCCTCCTTGGAAAAGCAGTGGCAGCACAACCTTTGTAATCTCCCTGGTGCCCTGGACCATTTTGAGGTGTTTTGCAGGGATATTTTCAGGTGGTTCTGATTTTTCCAGTGCCCATGTGTCAACAAACATTCCTCTGTGTGCCTCTGCTGAAGGCTGGAATCTCATGGAAGTGCATGTTGGAGAAGGTCCTGGACTTGTTTTGACAGCCCTGAAAACCTCAAAAAATAAAGTTTTAGACCAGGCTGCTCAGCACCATGTCCAGTTGAGCTTGAATCCCCCCAAGGATGGAGTTCCCTCAGTTTTTTGGGGTCTGCCTCCTGGAGTTTGACCAAGCTGATGGTGGAAAACCTGTTTGGTGATATCTAAGTGGAATTTCCTCTGTTCCAACTTGTGTGGTGCCCTGGTGCACCTTTGGGAGGAGCCTGTCACGGAGGGCAGGACATGTGGGTGAATTTCTGCATTTAATGATGGAAATGATCATCAGAAATGAAAAGCAAAGTATCCTGGTGTCCCCTTCTATACTAATCCTCGATTTGGGGTTGTTGCACATGGCCAGGTTTAGGAAACAATTGTATAGAATCAATTTGTTCATGGAGCAGATTCACAAAGATGATTTCTTTCTAAGTGGAAGCTTCCCTGAGGATGGAAGAGGGGAGGGAATACCCAAATTTCTTATACACAACCAGTCCACACAAGTATATAGGACAGGAAAAGAAAATCAGCCTTTCTCTCAGGTTTTCTCTTCCTAAAGAGCCAAAAAACCAAGGCATTATTTTAGGTGATGAGAAGCACTAAAATTAGGATGGGAATTGCCCAAGCTTTGAAGGAAATAGAAATCCTCTTTGAAGGCAGGCCCTAGTGAGGATTTGCTGGCCCAGCACAGACTCCAGAGCACAGAGCAGCCCTGAGCACACTGCTCAGAGGCTCCAGCTCTCCCTGCAGCATGGTTCCCCCTCCCCAGCTTTGCTGTCACCTTCCAGGCATTTTATTGTGCTGGAGAAGTTGGGTCAGAGTCTCTGTCCATGCCTGCAGGGCTCTCCACCCTCCCCTGTGGCAGAGGTGTTCCTCTGCATGATGCTACTTCAGGAAATATCAGTTTTGCCATGTCCCCTCATGTCTGACATTGCTGATTTTTCACATCTCACACACAACCACCTCGGTTTCTCTGCCTCTATAATTTCTGCCTGTCAGCTGTTCAGACCTGTGTCAGTGCTTGATGTAATGATGTCTGCAAAAGGGTTTAAGGTGGAAATCTATCCCATGCCACCGCTGGTCCTAATGCTCAGCTAGGGCAATGGATTTATGGACTGAAGTGTGTACAAATGG
The DNA here is from genome assembly GCF_052056855.1 of Sturnus vulgaris. Lineage (NCBI taxonomy): Eukaryota > Metazoa > Chordata > Aves > Passeriformes > Sturnidae > Sturnus > Sturnus vulgaris. The sequence goes on along the minus strand of NC_142245.1, from coordinate 111,585,227 downwards.
CTCAAATTTGTTTTCACTTAAAAACTTCATAATTCTGATACTGTACATGCTGCTCTAAATAATTTCGCTTGTACAAAAATCCCTGTTGACTGCAGTGAAGGGATGAATGATTTTTGGGGGAAGTTGTTTGTCTTAAAGCCAGAGGAAGACTTTTCTTTGTGATTTCTAGAGAAATTCATGACAGGGAAATTTCACATAGTCATTATTTCAATAACCTCAGTACCTGATCAAACAAATGAATGCAAATTTTACAGGAAGAGATGAGTCATGCAGTGACACAGGGAATCATATTGTTTAAAAGTTCCCAGATAATGGATTCAGAGTGATTAATGAGGAAACAGACTTAGTTACTGGGAAGATCCTAAATCCCAACCATGTAGGTAGGTAAATATTTCTTATTCATGCATGCTTTTCTGTCCAACTTGTGGACTGGGATTTTATGCTGGTATAAATTTTTTTGCTGGGAATTTTTTGATGATGTTAAAATCTAATTGGAGGAAGATTTGTATTAAATAATTGACTGGAATCAACCGGGGCTGTTGCAATAAAGACTCACTAAGTTGGATTTCCAGGCCACACTGTTCAAATATTTATAAAACCAAAACCAGGAAGAACGAAGAAATGTGGATTAGGAAATTATAGCTAAATAGTTAGAAATTAAAAAGCTGACTGGGACAGACACTTGAGTACAAAACATTGGCAGGAATGGCCATAAAAGCCAGGAAGGAAAAGAAGAAAGTCAAAAGGATATAAACACATAAATTTACAGCCAGCATCTCTCTTTTTGCCCACCCTGGAATATTATATTCCTTGTGAGCAGCAGATATGCAAACTAAGAGCCAACAGCCCTTTGGAGCCACTTGGAGTAACCCAATCATCTGAGGCAGATCCAGAGCCACATCTGTCCCTGCCTGGCACGAGGAAGAGAAGGAGGAAAGAATGGGGCAGCTGTCCTCCCATCCTCCCAGACTGGGAGGGTTTGTCACTGGGGTGAGATGGGACGTGATACTCCCCAAATGGGCTTGCTGATACCCCTGGCATTTGGGCAGTCACTCGTCTGGGCTCTCTGTCAAGTCTCTTTTTCCACCCTGGACTGCAGGATGAATGCTTTCCTGGGAGCAGTTGTTGCTGGAAGGAGAGAGGCTGCTCAGCCTTTGGTTTTCCTGTCTGCACCCACATGCTCAGAGAAGTAAATGGATGTGACAGCAGTGCAAAGAAGGGAAGGTATAAATAGGAGTGATCCCATTGATTTAAAGTTAATTCCTAATGTTCTGACCTTCTCCAAAGGAAATGTTTGAACTCAGACCATTGCATGTTTGGAATTAACCACCTCATTGTCCCCTAGTCTGCACCAAAAGACATCTCACATGAGGCAAAAACTCATGTAGAGATTTTCTTGTCTCTTTTGCAACTTTTCTGTGGGCAGGTCAGTCAGGTTAAGATTTTAGCCTTGTGAGCCAAATTAGTTATCTCAGGGGAGATTTTTGAAGCAGAGTTTCGTCTTAACCCTGTCTTAATCACACCCTCCAGGAAGCTTAAATCTCAAGAAATCAAGTTTGCATCTGTCTGCAAAATATTGTCTTTATCAAACCAGAGACTATATTTAGGCCCTTGGGTTTGGAGAAGTTTCAAGAGCCTTTTTTTTTTTTTAACTCTAGTGAGGTTTCATAAGAGTGTTGCAAAGTTTATTGAGTTTACTCCATAAATGGTGGTGATGAACTCTCTGCCTCAGTGGGAATAAGGCCTTAGTGAGCACCTCTGAAACATCACCCAGTCCCAGGGTGCTGACATTTAATTCCTTAAAAAAGGGAGGCATGAAGGAGAAAATAAGTGAGTTGCTCAAAGCTGTTTAGAAAGGCTGTGCCAGAATCACCAGCAGTCCTTGTAAGGTGCCTGTCCATCCTGCTCATCTCCCTGTTAGACCTTCTAATATTTTTATTTCACCATGCAAAGATATTCATATTATAGCTCTCTAAGTTATATTTTCTGTTTTATCTGGTGATTTTAAACCAGGAGTTTGTCCAGAGGGGGCTGCCTCTCTCTGTTGACTCCAGAAGGAGCCAGGGCTCCAATGTTCATCATTTAAATTCCTCACTGAAGAGTCTGAGGGTAACGGGGGGGTGGATTTGGACCTATCTGTAGGTCTGTACTCCTAGTTTTCCTTCCAATAATGGTTCTGGAGCTTAAATAAATCAAAAATCGTGTGGGTATGGCGTAGTTCAACAGCTGGACATGGTGACAGAGAGGCACTAGTGGGAGTCACCACTTATTTCAAAGTGAGAATTAAAATCAGAAAATCACTTCCCCTGGAAGGTGTTCACCACCTGGGCACCCTTTGCTGCCAAAGGAGGCTCGTTGGGAGCAATCTGAGATTGCAGAGCTTCCCAGGGTTGAAATCATCCCCCCCACCCTACAGCCCCTCCTCAGCAGTCCCTGTACCCCTGGGTCCCTGAAGGGTTAACTTGTGAGAGCAGGAACCTGCCCAACAGGGCTCCAAGCACCTGCCCAGCTGCCCTGGAGATCAAAACCCTGGGTTTGAAGATGTTCCTGAAGGTCAAACACATCCCTGGGGTTGGTCTGTCCACAGCCAAGAGCCTGAACACACCCACTTTGAGAGGATGCTCCAATAGCACAGATTATTATTATCACACCCACAGGTTATTACATCCAGGCACAGTGGTGTGATCCCTGGGAATTTGCTGATGAGTCTGGGGCCTGGTTTGAACCATAAGGACACCACCTTTCCCTTTTCCATCCATGGCATCTTTTGCCCTGCCCAGAGCTCCTTAGGATGCTTTCCACAGCCCTGGATGTGAGGCACTGCCTGTTGCCTGTGCATTCCAGGCTTGGCCATAAACTCACTCACAGGAGCCATTACATCAGAAAATAAAAAGAAAATTGCAGACATTACCTTCAGCAAAGGAGCAGTTGGTCCCTTCATCCTCCTCTCCTGGGTCCTTTGTGGCTTTGAGGTGTGATCTGGGCTGGCATCTCCAGCGAGGGGTGAGGTTCATCCTTCCCAAGGTTTCCCCGAGGAATCAGGAGCTGGGATGGTCAGAAATGCTCTCCAGCAAGCAGCCTATGCATGGGGCTGCCCAAAAGTCTCTTGAAGCAGCTGGTGCTACAGACCTCTGTGTGTGTGTGAGTGTGTTTGGGCATTTGGGCATTTCCCCCTCTCCCACTCTCCTCTACACCAATGCCTCATTTTTTTTCCCCCTTTTCCCTAATAATAACCATATTAAACTCCCCTCCTTTCCCTCACTCTTTTACCACCTGGCCTCATTTACCCCCACATCACCTCAGCATCCTCTCTAAAGGTTTTCCACCAACATTCCTGTCTCATGCTGCTCAGGGCAGGGCAGTCTCTAGACACGCTGGCCTGGGGCTGGTTCTTCACTCGCCCGGGGCTGGTTCTTCACTCGCCCCGGGGTCGTTCTTCACTCGCCCCGGGGTCGTTCTTCACTCGCCCGGGGCTGGTTCTTCACTCGCCCGGGGCTGGTTCTTCACTCGCCCGGGGCTGGTTCTTCACTCGCCCGGGGCTGGTTCTTCACTCGCCCAGGGCTGGTTCTTCACTCGCCCCGGGGTCGTTCTTCACTCGCCCGGGGCTGGTTCTTCACTCGCCCTCTGCATCCCGAGGATGCTGCTGCCATCCCCGCCGGTCCCTGCCCTGCCCGCCTGTCCCCGTCCCTTTTGTATCGCCCACCCCCGGGGCCAGCCCACCCCATGGCCCTGTGGCCACACCTGCCCGTGTCCTTTAGAGCCCGTGGCCCTTGCCGGTCCCTGCTGTCCATCTCCATCACCCGCTGACAGCGGCGGGGTGAGTGACACCGCTTCAGCTGTCCCGTGCCGGGACCGGCGCATTCCGCCGTTTTATCCCTTTTTTTCCGATGCTGTAACTCAGCCCTGCCAGGAAAAAAAAAAAAAAGAAATTCTCCCACCAAAGATTTTTATTATTTCCAGAATAAAGCCACTTACTGCCAGTACAGAAGTTTTATCTTTTAATGGCCAGAGGGCTGCAGGAGGAAGAGGAAGAGGAGGAGGAGGAGGGAGCTGGATTTGGAGCTGGTCCAAAATCCTGATGGGCTCTTTGCTCAGAGGAGCTGGGCTTTGGCAAGTGCTGGGGTCAGACAACAGGGGCTGAATCCAACCAGTTGTGGATGAACCCCAATCAGTGCAGCCAGGAACCTCCTAACCCTGATGTTGTTAAAAGTGTGCCTTTTCACCTCTTCTCCATCAGGAATTTTAAAAAAAAATAGTGTCTTTGGGAGACTAGAAATGAATCCATTGCTGCTGGTAAAAGTTTGCAGAGAATTTTTGACTGGCAAATAATATTAATCACAGAATCACAGAGTCCTAGAATAGCCTGGGTTAGAATGGACCTTAAAGATCATCTTGTTCCACCCATGGGCAGGGACACCTTCCACTAAACCAGGATATCCAAACCCCATCCAACCTGGCCTTGAACACTTGTCCTTTTTTTTTTCCTTATGCTAGAATTTGAAAACATTTTCAGCTTTCTCAGAGTTAAAGAATGAAATTGCAAGCAAACCTGTCATTCTGCTCCTTACCAGACTCCTATGAGACACAAACCAAAATGCCCTCTAAAATTATCTACTATTTCCCCTTCATTTTCTGTCAAAAATCTCGATGCTTAGTTTGATCTTGCTTCTTAGGGGAAAAATACTTTAGAAACATCTCAGCATTTTTTTGGAAGGGAAATATTTCTGTGTTAAAGTCAGAGTGACCATACAACCCTGCAATCAATTCCAGAAATTTGAATGTTCACCTAAAAAGAATTTTTAGGATGGGGACAAAAGGCAGGGAGCAGGATCTGTGGTGAAAGATGGGCTGTAACAGGATTATTTGAGAGAGCAATGACCAAAAGTAAATGAAACAGGCCCAGGCAATGCTGCTGGGTGCAGGAACATCCTTAGCATGGTTTTGGCTGAGATTATTTTTCTCTCTGAACCTTTTCTAAACACAGTTCGGGATTTTGCATAGGATAAGACACATCCCAACAAGCAGCTGCCTGCAGCAATCCTGTTTTGGAGGTTGAAAGGCTTCAATAAGACCAGTGTGGGCCATTTGGCTTCACAGCCAGCTGTGCCAGTCATATTGAATTTACAATTTCAGAGGCAGGGGAAAGTGTGATTAAAAAAAAACAACAAAAAAAACCTTGCTGTGTCATAAACTTCTTATAAGATCTTGGGCACATCATCCTGTGCCTCAGTTTCCCAACCATAAACAAGATTTTGAGAGTGTTGCCCTGTCCCAAGGTGGGATGAGGACCTACGAGACCCTCTGGGGCACTCAGATATCCCATTAATTCTTGGCTGTGAGTGTGATGAGCTCCTGGCACAGTTTGCCCAGGGAAGCTGTGGCTGCCCCTGGATCCCTGGAAGTGTCCCAGGCAAACTGAGGCTGACAGAGGGGTCTGGTGTCACTGGAATGTGCTGGTGCTTGCAGGCAGTGCCAGGTTTCACAAGGATGTGGGGATGGCAGCTGGGAACAAACTGGGCACGTGGAAGCTGTAAAAAATGGACCTTTTCTATTTGGAGCTACTGGTGCACCTTGTAAGGCTACTGAGAGCAGCAGTGTGGCTCAGGGACCTCACATGATCCCATGTAGTCATGAGATGAACTCTGCATTTCCTACGAGGTATCACCCCATTCCTTAAGGAAAGAAAGGAGGTTATCCCTCTAAAACCATAACCTTGGCCCATGGGACACATTCGTGAACTGAAAATTTCAGTGCAGAATAGATAGTATTTTATTTTATTTTATTTTATTTTATTTTATTTTATTTTATTTTATGTGCTGAATTACTATTTTCTTTTAATCCCAGTTAATAACCTGTAGGGCATAAACTGCACAAACTACATTTGCTTCATTTTTAGTTTATTTTTATTCATTATTTTCCATTTCACTGGGATGTAGATAAACCCAGCCCTGTACATAGCTCCATGCTGATTGTCATCCATAAAATTATGGATATGCTGGATAACTATAAACTCATCATAGGAAGAGATTTCTGTACTCTCTCTATTTCTATATTCTCTAGGTATTTTGTTGCCCAGAGAAGCTGTGGCTGCCCCTGGATCCCTGGAAGTGTCCAAGGCCAGGTTGGATGGGGCTTGGAGCAGCCTGGGATAGTGGAAGGTGTCCCTGCCCATGGCAGGGAGTGGAATGAGTCGAGTTTTGTCACCATTGGTATAAAGTCCCTGCTAGAGTGAGGTAGAGAGGAATTACATTCAAACGCTTGAGTTTCATCTTTTCCAGATTGCTCAGTTCAAGTTAAGATATTGATTTTTGTTTCTATACATTCCCCAGAGGGACAAGAAGAGGATGGAGGGGAACAGATCATCAGCCCCCGTGGCTGTGCCTTCATTCCCAATGCCTGGGTGACAGTGGCCAGGAACAAGGCAAGTGGTGGTGCCTCACACCTGCTTGCATATTTGTGGGGGTGGAGAAGAGCAGATGTCCAGAGCTGCCAATTCTGGGAGTCCTGCAGGAATGTGGGGCTGTGACAGCTGATTGAGCTGGAGGGGGTTTGGATGGGGGTGGGAGGGGGTTTAGGTGCCTGCTCATGGCCTGGCAGAGCTGGTGATGGCAAAGGGAGGTGGAAAGTTGGTGTAGACTCTGGAGTGAAAAGTTGTTTGAACCTGGAATATTTATGTTCTGGATGTGGAAATTCATTGCTCTTCCCTTGGGAGACACCCAGTCTTGGAGTCTGTGCTGGATTTTGTGTGTATTTTGTGGGTTGGGTGATGGGAAGGTTTTCAACCTCTTCAGCCTTGGACTGATACAGAGAAAGCCAACAGCTCTCATCAGCCCAATCCCTTGGAGTTTCAGTCCCTTGCACCATAACTGGGGGACAGCAAGAGTGGGAGGACACAATGATCTCAAAAAAAAGAATGAGAATTAGCCTGGTTTGCACCCAGTATTTAACAAATCTTGTAAAAAAGTCTCCTGAACCTTTACATCCTCTGAAATAGCGCCTGTTGAGTTTATTTATAAATTGGATTTATTTATTTATTTATTACCTTTGCAAATTCATTGTCTGGGGATCCAACATGTCCTTGATCTCGTTTTACTCCTGCTGTTATCATTTCTGGTAGATAAGAAGTGATTTTCCCAGAGCCCCCTGTAAGCACAGAACAGGGCTGGCAAGTGAACCTCTGTTCCAGGTTGTTCCATCTTTTAAGGACATCCAGTCTCAGTTATGGAGTTCCACTTTCTGCAAACTGTGAAGAGGGGAGATATTTTTCTGAGGCCATCCAGTAGTAAAGGTGGGTCAGGTAAGATCCTGGGAAGGCAGTGGGCTTTGCTTCTCTGCTTTTCTTACCTGATGAGGGTTAGGAGCACCAAGGGGGCTGCTCTGATGCATTTGTTTTATTGTGGCTATTAGCCTGAGGCAGAAAGCCACTGTCCCACGGATCCCCTGAGCTGGACAGCTTGTGGCTATCCTGATTTATTGTTGTTAGAATAGGAACAGTGCCTTCCTGCCTTCTCCTCTGTACAGGGGTGTATTTCCATGGCAGGGGATTGGAAGTAGATGAACTTTAAGGTCACTTCCAACTTCAACCATTCTACGATTCTTTGACAGTTCCATCTGCCTTCAAGGCAGGAGAAAAGATGCTGAAGAAGGATTGTTGATTTCTGACATGTATTTAGACAGCATAAAAAAAGGGATGCCTCAGGGTAGAGTTTCAATTTCATCCCACTGGTGTGTTCACAATTAAGCAGCTTAAGGAGGATCTCCTCAAGGTCCAGTTCCATGTCAGGCTTTTGGAAAACAGCCTGCAGACACATTGGCTGCATCACCCAGTGCAGATTTGTCTTTCTGAAGTCAGGATGTGAAACTTATTGTCCCTGGCTGCCAGAGGATGGAAAAATCCTTCCTGCAGTTTCCAGGTAACTTCAAGGCTTCATCTGGCCCTGATGAGAAGAGTTTCTTCACCATTTTCCTCTCCTCCCTCCCATCCTTGCAGCTACAAAACTCAAGCAGCCAGAGTCCCTCAGGATGCCCTTGGAATCATGGCAGAGCTGAGCAGACCCTGAACCCAAAATCCCACCCTGCAGTCCCTCAGGGCAGGCAATACCAAATTAACACTTTGTGCTGAGAGCTCCTGAGCTCTAACTGAGCTGGATTTATGAGCAGGGGGTTCAAATGGGGGCAGTGCCAAACTTGGTGTGACTTAAATAACTCGAGTCCCCATTGCCAGGTCGGTGATTTGGAGCCCTTGCAGATGCCCTTTGCTGTCCCTCCAGCCAGGAGCTGGAGGCATCGTCCCTTGTCCCCAGCTGTTGCCCTTGAGGTTTACACAGCTGCCATGGGGAGTGGATTTGGGGGCTGGGAGGTGCAGCCTCCCCAGTGCCTCAGACCCACAGCAGGGTCAGAGGTGGCCACGTTTGGGCTCAAAGAGCAACAGGTGGGCACAGGGCTGGCATTTGGAACACTGGCACTTTTATTTTTAATGGCCCTCCCCCCTGCACACACGGTGCTGGAAATGACTATGAAATGCATCTGGCTGGACTGAACAGGCCTCCTGCCCTGAAATAAGGGAATCATCCTGGGTTTGGGGGTTGAATATTCATTCATTTTAATGCATGCAAACTCATTGAATTAAAGCATTCATTTAGACTTAAAATGTATTGAGCAGGCTCTGATCAAGGCTTCCTTCCTTATCCTACCTATGGGCTCTTTTTCTCTCTACTTCTGTTCTCTTCATTGCTGGGTCTGTGCAGCAGCAGGCACAAGGACATCTCAATTAGAGCTGTGAGAATAACCAATTATTCAGATCACTGGCAGTAGTGAAAAGCTGGGGTGAAAAAATCTTGCTGTTGTTCAACCCAAGTTTTTTTAAGACTCGATGGGAAGTGACTTCTTGCTGGATTCAGACAATGAAGGTAAGCAGAAAAAGGGAGGGAAGTGTGAAAGAAGTTGTTTTGAGTGAGAAAACAAGTTAAGACTCACAGCACTATTAATAAACAGAAGATGTGCTGGGCAATGATCAACCTATCAGGTGCTCCCAACAGCCCTGAAACATCACTGACACCTCCACTGAGGAGAAAAGTCAAGCAAAGTCTTCAGCTATCTCAGACTTGCACTGCCTGTGGCAAGGGGTTTGGAACTTTGATCTTTCAGGTCCCTTCCAACCCAAACCATTCTGTGATTCTCTGACTGCTTTCTCCCGGAGTGACAGGTTTGATGTTCATCCCTCTGACTTCCATGAGTTTGTGGTTTTTACTCCTGGGAGGAGAATATCCCTGGGATAGGACTCACTGGCAGTACCTAAATGTGAGTTCACCTTGGCAGGGTCCACCTGGGAGTCTGCTGTGTGTGACACCAGACTGACAAGGTTTGGACAGAGAGGGGCCATTAATGCTCTGCTGGAGCCCTCTGTGTGCTGGCAGGCTGTGGAGCTCCACACCAGGCCAATGAGACCAAATTCTACCCCAGGGATGGAAAAAGATCACATAACCCATGTCTGGCTTTACACATCTCCCTGCACAGCTGGGATCATTGTAAGTTGGTCTTTTTGACTTTTTTCTTTCCCTTTTTTTTTTTTTTTTTTTTAACATTTCTGTTGTTCATAACGTGTCTTACATAGAAGCCAATTGGTTTAAAAAAAAAAAGTGTAATTTGAGTCCAGCTCAGAGGAACACAGTGGCAAGCCATCCCCTCTGCTGGAGGTGAAGCAAAGCCCAGGAGCAGCCTGCTGCAGGCTCTTTGCTTTCATGTGACTAATACACACAAATCCCCCATCCCCAGGGGCTGGGGGATCACTGACAGCGGGGACAGGCTGTGAGAAAGGGGTGAGGGGAGCCAGACTGTGCTCTCCTTTCATTCACCAGGGTCAGCTGTCCCACCTGTTCCTCCTGCTTAGACATGGGGAGCAGGGATGGATGGAGGGGATGGGGCAGTGGCAGCATTCACAGTGAAAACTCATGGAAGGGAAGGAATTCTGTTATTAAATAAGAAAGTAGGCATTTGCTACAGGGACAGAAGCAGAGAGGCTGCAGGACACGGCAGGGCTGGCATTTGCCTGAATCCCTTCTCTGAGAACTGGGGAGCAGGCCAAGAACAAGTTTCCTAATGAAAGACTAATGATGGATGAAGCTCAGTAGGTGCTGGGTTGCAGTTTGATTCCGAAACCCAATCCTCCACCAGCTGTTTGTTTAAGCAAATGCCGAGGTTCACTCTGCAGCAGCGCCTGCCCAGACTTCCCCAGAGATTTCTGCTGTCCAAATGACACCTCCTGAGTTTGTCTTTCACCTATGGGTCCAACCTGTGTGAGTTTGCTTTGGGGATGTTATTACCTAAATTTTTTTTGCAAAAAATTTGCAGGTTTGCAAAATGTGCAGCAGGTCTCTTTTTTTCCACAGACACGAGGGATTGTGTCTCTCTGCCCCTATTTAAACTGAAAACTGTTTTAGGGTTGGAAACTCTCTGGTACTGAGTGGCTCCAGAGCACACAGCACAACAGAACTGTGACTTTTTTTGGGTGCTGTTTGTGTGACAAAAGGCCCTGTAACACAGAGGCTGGAGGAGTGATGGTCCATCACACCAAAGGGAAGTGTGGATGTCTGTGAGCAACCCAGCAGAAGAAAATGTCTGGGAAGAACCTCAACACCAGGGTATTCTTCACAGTGCAGAAGCAGCTAGTGCTTTATTTCAAGTTTGTTTTTTTTTTTTTTTCTTTGTGTCTGTGTTTTCAACTTAGGAGGGTTTCTGTACCTGGCAGGTGCTGGGATTGTTTAGCCTGGAGAAAAGGTGGCTCAGGGGGACATTATTGCTCTCTACCCCTGAAAGAAGGGTGCAGCCAGTTTGGGTTTGGTCTTTTCTCCAGGATATCAAGTGATAGGACAAGGAGAAATCATCTTAAGTGGTGCCAGGTTGGATATCAGGGAAAATTTCTTCACTGCAAGAGTGGCTGAGCATTGGAACAGGCTGCCCAGGGAAGTGGTGGAGTTTCCATCCCTGGAAGTGTTCAAAAAAATGAGTAGATGTGGCATTTTGTGACATGGCTGAGTGGGCAGGGGAATATTTGATCAAAGGTTGGACTTGATGAGCTTGGATGTCTTTTCCATTCTTAATGATTCTATGATGGATCTGGGAACCAGCCTTGACCTTGGTTTTCCCTGGCAATTACAAGTGCTCTGCAGACCCCAAGGGAGCAGGGGAGCATCCTCTCTGTGGCTGGGAGAAGACCAAAGCTGAAGCAGACAAATCCCCTGCAAGATGCTGGTTTCTCCTTGCCCACTTGGCTTGTGTTTCCCCAGGCTCCAGCCCTGGGCAGGGCAGAGGGCTGGGGGGGACCTCACATCCCCTCTGGGGAGATCTGAGCACAAACACACCCAACCTTGAAACCAAAGAAGCCTCAAACCTGTCATTAAAGCAGCTGCACTGGCAATAAATTTAGTATTTAAAGAAGTTCAGTGTGTGTTTAAAATGGAGCAAAAGTAGCTATGGGAACGAGCTTGCAGAGTTTTGTCCTGCTGAAAAGTGACCCTGTAAAGATGTGGAAGGCTCCTGGAAGCACCATCATTTTTTTTCTCAAAGGAAAAAGTTGAATCTCTTAAAAATCAGGTAGAAAAATGGGCCAGGCAAGTCAGGTAGTTCATTTACAGGCTGCAAAGTAGAAGTAGTGGTAATAAAAGGTTTTAAAATCTCAAAAAAAAAAAAAAAAAAAAGTTAGTAATGTGAATGTTAAGATTTCCAAGGAAGAAAATGCTTTTCTTTTCCTTTGGAAAGGAACAGTAAAAAAGGGAGAAGAAGCCTGAATATTCTTCCTGCAGGAGACACTGTCAATTCCCCATCCCTGGAAGTGTCCAAGGCCAGGCTGGATGGGGCTTGGAGCAACCTGGGAAAGTGGAAGGTGTCCCTGCCCATGGCAGGGGTTGGGTCTGGGTTATCTTTAGGATTCCTTTCAACCCAAATCATTCTGTGATTATAGGATTCTTCGCCTGCCAAGAGCTCTTTCTTCTCCTGATCTAGGAATGATCATGAACAAGCTGCATTGGCTTTCTCATACTCAGATCCCTGCTTAGCATCACTGCCCTGCCTCAGCTCACCTTCCCATGGACAGTAGCCTCACCCAGCTGGATTCTGAGGGCCAGCAGGAGGAAGACTGGAATTCAAAGGGAAATTTGATCAGGGAAGGTTTTTCAAATCCCTTGGGTTCCCTTGGAAATCCCAGCTCAGCACCCTGCCTGCTGGTGTCTAACAAGCCTCTCAAGAAAAAAAAGACATCAAACCCCAGGATTTATCATTAATCAGCCCAGCTTCTTAACACCTTCTCTGTGACCTTGGTTGCTAGGAAGTTGGTGTCAATACAGGAAAAGTGAAGTATTAATAGAAAGAAAGAGCAGCTGTAAGAACTCAGCATGGAGCAGCATGGCCAGTGGAAGTCTTCCAGGCTACTGGTAACCCAGCCTTCCAGGAGAGGGATAATGATTTCACACTGAAAGATGGTAGATTTAAATTAGATTCTAGGAGGGAATTGTGCCCTGGGAGGGTGGGGAGGCCCTGGCACAGGGTGCCCAGAGAAGCTGTGGCTGCTGGAAGTGTCCAAGGCCAGGCTGGAAGGGGTTTGGAGCAACCTGGGATAGTGGAAGGTGTCCCTGCCCATGGCAGGGGGTGGAACAAGATGAGCTTTAAGGTCCCATCCAAACTGACCCATTCTGTGATCCTATGACAATGCCAAGCTGGAAAGCAGAGACCTCTCCCTGTGTCTGGAAAGCAGGAATCACAGCCCTGTGTCTGGACACAGTCACTAAATCCAAGCAATTTCAAGCTGTTTTTCTTTACTGTGTGTCCAGCACGGCACACCCTGCACTGGAGGGGAAGCTGCTTATCCAAAGATAAATCCAAGAGAAGCACGATGCTGCTGGCCACTCAGTGACATCAGTCCCCTAGACACCTGATCCGGGGAGTGACACCCCTGCCCAGCACAGGGGGCTGGAATAAATGAGCTTTTTGGTCCCTTGCTGGGACCTCCCTCAGGTCAAAAGCAGTGCTTTCCAGGGGGTCAATGCCAGAAAGCACAGAAAGCTCAAAACCCCCAGATTTCTGAGATTTAACACCTTCCAAACAAAACCATTCTGTGATTTTATGATTCTATCATTTCGTGCTTCCATTAGTCTGGCTTTCCCCTGGGATGCATTTTGCTCTCTTTGCAGGGGTTGGTGCAGGGATTGTGAGCACAGGCAGCATTCCCACATCATTTCCTCATGCCAAAGCCTGACTTTGGCAAGCAGGAGGCAGGGATGGCTGCTGCTCTTGACGTGGAGTGGCAGATTCTGGGAGAGAGGAGGAGATTGCAGTGGTTGCAGACAAAATTGTTAAAGTTCTCCTTATCCCACATTATCCTCCCCTCAGCTGTTCTGCTGGGAGGTGCCATGTGCTGTCCAACAACTGCACATATCCACATTCCTCTCACGAGGTGGCTGCTGTGAGAGCAAGAGGGGGAGCATGAGGGGACCCCTCATGGGGCTCCTGCCAGGCTCTTCCATCCCAGAAATGCTCCAAGTCCTGGGAAAACAGAGTCCTTCCATGCTGCTGCCTCTGGAAAAGGTCTCAGAGGCAGTGCCATCCCTGTCTGAAATATTCTGTCTGAAATATTACACACCAATGGTTTGGCAATGAAGCTGTTTAGCCCAAATCATGCTCTGGTGAGTGCAAGAGCTGGAAACAGATCCCACATCTCCTTTTCCTGTGCTGCCTGCTTGAACCTGGGCTTTTCCTCAAGCTCAGGGGGTTAACACAGAACACTCCTGGACCTGTGTCAGGCAGAGCAGTGGCAGCCTGGGCACCTGTGGGCTGTGTTTCAAGTGTCAGACAGGTCTTTGATGGCTCCATGCTTCCATCTAGTGACTAAAAGCCACTGCTCGCCCTCCTGCTTGGCTCTGCCTCCTTTCTGCTTGCACTGCAGGAGTTTTTCTCAGATTGCTGATGCTGAGCCTGTCTGTAGGGCTATTTCCATTTATTCACTCAAAATCTAAACCCCTAAAGGACTAACTCCAAATGAACAAAACTAGGGGTGAAGCTTTTGAGCAGAACTGTTCTTTGGCAGGAAAGAAGTGGCTTGCACATGGATACAAACATGCACTTGCTCATAAAAATGTGCTGATTTCCTCTTTAGTGGGTAACATCCCTAAAAATGGGCACCAGCCTGTGGTGACAGAGTATTTACATGTCCTACAGCAAGGCTCCTTTGTGGCTTGGCCATTCGTCCCCTGATCTGAATTCTAGGCCTGGGTTTCTGGTTATTCAGGACAATGTTTTTCATAGAATTGTGGAATCACAGAATGATTTGCGATGGAAGGAACCTTAAAGCTCCTCCAGTTCCAGCCTCCTGCCATGGGCAGGGACATCTTCCACTATCCCAGGTTGCTCCAAGCCCTGTCCAGCCTGGCCTTGGACACTTCCAGGGATCCAGGGGCAGCCACAGCTTCTCTGGGCACCCTGTGCCAGGGTATTCACCACCCTCACAGGGAAATCTTCTTCCTAATATCCCATCTAACCCTGTCCTCTAGCAGTTTAAAACCCTTCCCCCTTGTCCTGTCCCTCCAGGCCCTTGTAAATTTTTTCCCTTCATCTTTTTATAGGCTCCCTGCAGGCACTGGATGGGTGCAATTAGATCACCCCAAAACCTTCTGTTTTTGAAGCTGAACAATCCCAATTATCTCAGCCTTTTCTTTCAGGAGAGTTGCTCTATCCCTCCAACCATCTTGGTGCCCTTATCTGGACTTGTCCTTTCCTCCTTTCTTTTCATGTTTCAGTTCCTTCATGGGGAGGGCTCCCTATGCATCATTTCACTTAATATGTGACTTTCTGCAAAGAATAAACTCCTCATCCCAGCCAAACCCTTCTGATCTGCAAACTTTGGCCATTTGGTTGAGTTTTGCTTGGATAAAACATTTCCTTAGGATTGGGTCACAATGTGCTATGGATACTAATGCATTTTACTGACTATGACCTGGAGAGTTTGAGTGACAGAGTGTGTTGGGAGCAGCACTGAGGGCAGCAATAATCCATATTGGCCCTGATCAGCCTCATCTGGGACCACCCTCCCCACCTGGCTGTGCTTCAGGAGCCTGATTTAACCTCATCCGTGGCCCTGTATTCCCTCCCTGAGCTGTGTTGCAGAAATGCTGCTCTGTAATCCCCCTTCTGGCCCTGCCTTTTAGCTGGATCATGGGATGGTGTTGTGGCTGAGCATCCTGCCCTATCTCCTCTTGTTTCTCAGGAGGTTTCCTGAAGGGATCTGGTCCCTCCCTTTATTTAGGGCTGTGAGTGGACCCTGTTACCAGCATCTATTTTTGCCTTCTGTGTTCAAGTTGTCATCCTTGAGCAGCCTCTTCTTTAGCAACACTTTTATGTTTGAAAATTTCCTCAAGTTTACTCTTCCTTCTGACCACATTTCCAGTGTAATTCTGCCAATAAGTAAACTGAGTGTAGATCACTGCTGGGGTTAACTCACACGGGGTTCCTGTAATCATTGGCTCCATGTGGCTGAGACTCTGGGGCTTGGCCTAAGAATAAACCAAGCACAACTGGTTCCACTGCTGGGCAGAGCTCCAGAGCTCCCCTGAGGGTTGATTGCCCGTGACTTTGTGCCACTGAGCCTCTGAATTGAGGAGGAACCTGGGCAAGCCTGCTCCAGCTCCCTTTGGGGCTGAGGAAAGAGCACGAGCACATTCTGCTGCTGTTTGGTGTGTGGTAACTCATTAAACCTCAGTTATGCTCTGGGGTCTGGGAACTTCCTGCAAATTTCAGTGGAAACTTCCATGAAGGTTTCCATGCCAGGGCAGGGGCTCAGCAACCCCATTGAGGGACTCCATCAAAATCCATCAGAGGAGGGCAGAGGTGGGAGAAGAAATGATGTTCAGTGTGTGAGGGAGGCTGGATTGCATCTTCCCAGCAGCCAAGGCTCTCCAGGACATGGATGGTAACACTGTGAAAGTCCACTGCCCTCCTTTCCACAGGGAAAAAGACCTGCAGGGTTAAAGCTACTTGAGAAGTGATAAGGGATCTGAACACCCTTTGGGCAGAATTCCCAGAAGATGCTCTTGGGAATACCATGGAAAAATTGAATTTATAGTATGTAAGGGAACCTTTAAGTCCACTTGCTGTGAAAGCCAGTCCCAGATTGAATACCAGCATATAAAAACCAGTTTTTCTACCATGTTGTAGGAGGGCAAAAAATAAGATAAAATGGATTAATTGTCTTCCTATTAGAGAACTTAACCATGTACCAATGGAAGAACAATCCCAGGTTATTTTTGTTTTGCTTATTAAAGTCTTGGAACAAAACAGTTAATAGCAGCAAGTAGCTTAGGTTAATAATTAAGCACCCTCAATGGATGGCTCTGAGCTGTCTGTGACGGGATTTGAGCCTTTTGGGAAGCTTGTCTGGTGGGTTTCAGCACTGGGCAGAGTGACTGACACAACCCCAGCCTGAAACCTGTGGCAGAGCTGGTGCCAAAGGGATGGAGCTCTTGTGCTGGTATTGGAGTCCCTGCAGAGGAGGGGAGGAAGAACAAATTGAATAAGGTAAGTAAAGCCAGAAAAAGTCCTAAAAATAATAATAAAATTCAATCCCAGTGATATTGTCTGCACCTGCTTTGAAATGCAGCATTCACTTGCACCAGGGTGCTGGACTCTGCCCCGTGCACTTTGCAGTGTGCTAAAATGTGCAAGAAATAGAAATTGGTTACAGCAGGTCTTGTGGTACCATAAGCAGTAGAAACCAGGTTGGATGGGGCTTGGGGCAGCCTGGTTGGATGGAATCTGTGCCCATGGCAGGGGGTTGGAACTGGGTGATCTTTAGGGTCTCTTCCAACCAAAACCATTTTGTGATTTAAAAATATGGCTAAATTAATTCACCTGTACTTTTCCCATGCCGAGAGTGAAGGCAGGAGAAGTTGACAGTCTATCTTTAAATGTTAGAACATTTCCTGACATGGGCTTTATAAAGGAAATGTGTGATATCTCTGGTTATGACAGCAAGTAAGACCTGCTCTGCAAATACTCAAATGTTTATATTCTTAAATTAATAGAAGGGTTCACAGCTATTGCTCCCACAGATTTGCAGTGAGAAGAAAGAAAACAGATTTTTTTTTTTTTTTTTAAGTAACAGGGAAGGTCCTGGAGCCAGACTCATGTGAATTCCTCATCTAGTGTTCAAGATGAACCTCTGGAGAACATTTCTGCTGAGTGCTGGGCTGCTATTCTTGGCAGGTGGGTGATGGAGAGGTGTTGTCTACAACCACACCTGTAAAATCCAGTGGGGATTGGATACAGAATGCCTGTGAGACATGGACAAGAACCTCTAAAAGGTGTTGAAAACTATGGGATATTGATTGTGGCACACTGCACATTGTCCACCCTTATTATTGGTTTTCCATGGCATTATTTCCACAGCCATAGAAGAAATTTCTGGATTAATTTTTAATTCTCTGTGTTCTACCTGGATTCATATCATGCCTATTGTTTTTGTTCACTAGATGATAAATATGTCACTCTTTGTATGTTGATATTAAGTGCAAAAGTGTCCAATATTTGGCTTTGGTGATCAATACTGATGTTTGATCAGATTGCATTTAATACAGTTAAGAAGTTGGAAATCTCCTAAAATGTTAATCAGGAAAGTGGATATCACCATAAAATGTCTTCTGGAAAATTCTGGTCAGTGGCTGCATTAAAAGGAAGACAAATGCTGGTTCATCTCTCAGCTTCAGAGAAGGAGGGTACCCAAAGGGAATCCTAAATTATCTAAGGAACTTGGTGCCTTTATGGAAGGCATGGCATAGTAGGTTCTAAAGGTTACAGGTGACTTAATATCCTGAAGCAGGAGCTCTTTTCCAGGCCTGTAGATCTTTCCTAAGGACTTCAGAAGGAAATGGCTGGACAGGCTGTCTTGGAGCCAGGAAAGGATATCTTTTGCAGGCAGCCTTAATTTTGGTAGGGTGCACAGAAGTCAGCAAACACATTTCTTTGAGAGATGAAGGAATAAACATGAGGTTTATCATCTTTAATTCTTGAGGATGACAGGAGGCTCAGGCTGTAGCTTGGTTCACCAAGCCCTAAAGGCATCAACACCTCCCCGAGGGGAACTGTAAATGGGAGAGAGAGGTGGGAGAAAAGGATGGGGAACATGATTAATTTGGAGGCCTGAGAAGGAGAAATGGGATGAAGGGTGGGATCACAGGAAGGCAGCTCTCAGATCCCTGTGTCTCATCCTGAATAAGGTATTTTAGATATTTGCATTTCCCTTCAGCCTGATGGAGCTGGTTTGCTTTTGCAGGGACAGCCTCAGGATCATTTGTCAAGCCCCACGAGGGCAGCATTGCTGGAGGAACCTGGATTAGCATCACTCTGGATGGTGAGCTTTAAATTCTTGTGAAGTATGTGTTGAAATAGAATTATAGAAAGGTTGGATTGAAAGGGATCTTTAAAATCATCTTATTCCACCCCCTTCCATGGGCAGGGACACCTTCCATTATCCCAGGTTGCTCCAAGCCCTGTCTAACCTAGTCTTGGACACTTCCAGGGATGTAAAAATAACAGATAACCAGCTCCCTTCTGAAGTTTGTGGCTGGAGTGACAAACCCTACCCAACAGAACCACAGGCTATGACACTCATGAAATCAGCTTGAAATAATCACTTTATAAGCTATTGGTGAAGTTTTACTTCTAAGCAACAGAAGTCAAAATGTTTATTTTTGCAGGTGTAAGGCTAGAAATTTCTTCCTTTCCTCCTGCCCTTTCATTGAAGAAAAGCTAAAAATCTACCCCCTTCATATGTCCTGTGATGACAGAGCATTTTAAAACTCTCACGATAAGCATGAGGTCTGAGAAAAAAATTTCAGAAAATCATATGTCCTGTCCACTTTGGCCCCAAACCGACTGTACAAAGCTAGGTGTGATTTTCCACAGTGGTGAATATTTGTTCATTGGGAAGAGAGTTGGTTTCTGAACCAGCTGTGCATGATCCTTGGCTGGCACAGGCTGCCCAGTGCAGTGACAGAGTCACCAGGGGGATTTCAAAGATGTGTGGAAGTGCACTTGGGGACATGGTTTTTACCCTTCCAATTCTCTCCCCCATTCTCCCTGGGGAAAAAGTGAGTGAGTGGCTGAATTGACAGCTGGGGTTAAACCACCACAACATGAAATGACACAAACATGGTTTAAAAACAAGAAAAACAATCAAAAGCTCTAAGTATTTTTCCTAGAGAAGCTGGGTTGTACTTCTAAAAATGTTTCTTGTGTGCCTGGGAGTGATCCTGTGCTCACAGAGCTCTTCTGATTGACTTTCCTGCTTAGGCTCAACATCCCACCAGGTAGAACCTGTCTCTCCAGCCAGTGCATCCCAGCTGGAGGTGTCCCTGGTGAATCCAGACCTGCCCAGGCTGCCATGTGATGTCTCCCCTCTGTATTTGGAGTTTCCCACTATAAGGTGCAGAACAAGGTATGATCCATAGTCACACTGTGGCTGAGACCTTGCCCTTTGTCAAACAGGATCCTCATTTCCCTTCAGTGCCTGCACAGGCAGTTGGGGAGTTGAAAGAATTCCTACAGCTGCTACTGTGGCCTCACTGAGCACTTCCTAAGCTGGGTTCATTTATTCTTGTTTCAACTTCACAAAGCACAAGGCTACCTTGAGCCATGAGAGTCACAGAGAGGCTTCTTGGGCAGTCCAGACTCAGACCTTCAAAGGTTTGGAGACATCTAGCTCTCAGATGCAAAGCTCCTAAGAAAATCTTGGAGGAGACTCCACCAGCTTTTGGTGTCCTTGACCTGCCCAAGGTGATAGAGAGAGGTCATGAATAGAACAGGAAATAAATATGGTTCCACTACCAGCTGGGCAGTTTAAGCAGCCTGTTTTCTATCCTGTCATAACTTTAACACAAGTTGTTCAACTGGAAGACTGGGGTGTCTGAAGAGGGACCTAATGGGTCCATATTTTGCTGCTGTGATTTGGCTGGGAGTTAATTCTGCTGGGTGCTGTGCTGGGAAACTGTGGGAATCAAGGATGCAGCATTAATTTATGGACCAGGATCAAGATGCCCTGCAGATCCACGCAGCCCTGGGTCATTTTATTACTAATAATAACAATTATTATAATAACAACAATAAAAATAATCATAATTATATATTTTATGATATATATTATATAATATATATAATATATTATATATATTATAATAATAATTATTATTTAATAACAATTATTTTCCGTGCATTCCCAACGAGAATGTTTGTGTTTTGCATTAACAATAATTTGGGTAGAGTTCCAGTGCAGTCCTGTCACCCTCTGCTCTTAACTATGATTTCTTGCTGTGCTTCCTAATTTCTTTTAAATTATTATTTTAAAGTTTGGCTTCACAAGTGTGAAGTTTGGGCTGACAGTGTAAAGCTCCTTTGCTCTATGGAAGTCTCAGTGGACTTTCTGTGAATGGAGACTCTGTAAAGGACTTGGCATTTCCTAAACACAATTTGTATAAAAATAATATAATATCACAATTTTTCTTCCACCTAGGTCTTCACCCCAGGAGGGTTTGTACTATGTGGAGGTGATCTTTAAAGGACAAGTGATTAACAACCTGACTGGGGTGGAGAAAGAGAATTATTCTTTCAAGGTAATTACCAGGCAAGTGCAGAAGTGAGGATAAAGAATTAAAGGTATTGAAGGAAGTGAAGCTTCAACAGTATGTCACAGGAAATGCATTGAAATGGATGGAATCACAGAATGGTTTGGATTGGAAGGGACCTCTAAGACCATTCAATTCCAACCCTAAGCTAAAGAAAGACAGGGAGAGCCTTTTTGCAAAAGCATGTTAGAGACAGAACTGGGGGAACGGCATCAAACTGAAAGAGAGAAGGTTTAGATTGGATGTTAAAAAAAACACTCTTTAATGTGAGGCCCTGGCACAGGGTGCCCAGAGAAGCTGTGGCTGTCCCTGGATCCCTGGAAGTGTCCAAGGCCAGGCTGGATGGGGTTTGGAGTAACCTGGGACAGTGGAAAATGTCTCTGCCCATGGCAGGGGATTGGAATGAGAAGGTCTTTAAGGTGCCTTCCAACCCAAACAATTCTGGGATTCTGTGATCTCTTGCAGAACAGACCCCTTAGCCATGACTGTGTGCTTTGGGATGAGGCCTGGTGTGTTTGAAAGTCACATCCCACCTCTGTGCTAACTTTGAGCAAAAACCCAGCATTTTCAGTAAATTGCACATTAAAGCTGAAGAGCCATTGGGTGGTTCAGCTAGCTTAGAGAGTTGATGAAAAATCACCAGGGGATGCTGTTAATGAGGCACATTCCAAGCTAAATAAACCACAGTGTGTCACTTTGTGTTGGGGCTGGGCCCTGGGAGCTACGTGGATTAAAATTAATTTTGCTTCCACATTAGATTGGAAAAGCTGCTGCAGGCAGTGACAAGTCTGAGCAGCTCACAAGACTCATATCAGCCAGTGGCCCCAGTTCCATGCTGCTTTTGGCTTCTTTCTCCACATCTTCCCCAGCCTGGGGTATGGTGTGGTGTTGCCTTTTCTCCCCAGAAGTGGCCAATGCTGGAGAAAATTTGTGGCTGCTCATTCATTATTAACATGACCAGGAGCAGGAGGGAGGGCAAAGGCCGAGCTCTGGAAGGGAATCAAGGAAAGCTTAGGAAAAATACCTTGACATATGCAATGGTATCTTTGAATTAATGCAACAAATAAATTTTTAATGATATTTACTGGGCTGTGAGCAGCATCTGTAAACACCAGCGAGGACGTGAGGGAGCTCATAAAGGAGGTGGGGAGGATGAGCATGTCCAAAAAGGGTGGGGAAGGGTCAGGAGCACAAATCTGATGAGGAGCAGCTCAGGGAGCTGGGGGGGCTCAGCCTGGAGGAAAGGAGGCTCAGGGGGGACCTCCTCACTCTGCACAGTTCCCTGACAGGAGGATGCAGCCTCTTCTCCCAAGTTACAAGATACAGGACAAGAAAATTGCCTCAAGTTGCAGCAGGGGAGGTTTATATTGGATATTAGGGAAAATATCTTTCCCCAAGATTCCCCAAATTGTCCAACGCCAGGGAAGTGGTGGAGCCACCAGCTCTGGAGGGATGGAAAACCTCTGCAGATGTGACATTTGGGGATATGTTTTACTGGATTTAGCAGTGCTGGATTAATGGGTGGACTTGATGATTTTCAAGGTTTTTCCTCAGAGGTGAAGGTGGTCCTTTCCCCAAAAAATCTCTCTTGTATTGCTGTACAATGGCCCAAGACAAATTCTTTGCTCCACTGCTTTAATGCACCCAACAAACTTGCCAAAGAGTGGCTGAAGTATTTCACAGCTATGATGATGAAATTGTTCTAAGGGATGTACTATTGGGAAGAAAAATGGTGTCACCATTCAAGATAAAACACAGGTTTTAACTTCAGCTAAAGCATGACTTAGAAATGTGATAATGTATTAAACTGTGACTTCTGACATTGGATCAAGGCAGGGTGGGCAATTTGGGCACAAAAGAAGATGTAAAATAGCACCAATCCAGACTCTGAATGGAGAGGGGGTAAGAAGGGAATAATTGTCCCTGCTCCTTTCTCAGAGCAGGACTCTGCTTCAAAGAGCAGACGTGGAGTGTGAGTCTCTGAAATGCAGCTGTTGGCTGGGCTGAGCAATGAACCATCAGGTGGGCTTGGGCTGCTGCAGGAATAGCTGACATTTCACTGCACATTTCTCTTTGCAGTTCTCAGCTGAGCAGACACCTGTGGTTTACCAAATTAACCCATCATCTGGCACCCCAGGTATGGGACCTTTCTTTAATCTGTAATGCCACACAGACCTTTGGCTTATTGGGGTTTTAGATGAGACTTTAAAGTTACATGAGAAGTCATTCACTGATTTTGGTCTGAAAAATTAACTTTATCCCCTTTAAATATCTATTATTTCTATATTTCGAGGTTTCTTTAGAGAAAATTGTAGGTTTCATCCTCAAAGTCAAGATTAATCAAAAGATTTTGGTCTCTCGAGAGTTCAGACAGTCACATGGATGATTACATCACCCAGATGTGCCTCAATCTAAGTCAATCCCTAATTTCCAGCTGTTTTCAGGTGTAGCTCAGCTCTAGATTCTCGTGCCTTGCTTGAGGGTGCCAGTATGGAGGTTTCTGTGTGACAGCTGGGTGGATGTTTCACCTCCCAGTGTCAGTGAAGAGCAGGAGAATAATCTGGCCACAGATCTTTAGATCTTCACCCTGTCTGATGCACAAATGATGTAATTTTGGCTGTCTCATGAAGTTCTACAGTGGAATTGGATTGGAATTGGGTTGGGTTAACTAAATTGGGATTTAGTTAACAAAAGAGTTGAGGATAATTTTCAGCTCTGTGCAAATACAGCTCTGAAAAAAAATTGGAATGAATTTGGGGTTTTTTTTTTCGTGGGATACAAAGATGTGTTTTGAGAAAAGTGAATTAAGTGCAAAGTCATCTTGAGCTGTGGTGAAAGCTGAGAGTACATTCAGTGCAGGAACCTCTGAAAAATCTATAAAGACCACGAGTTCCTTTTGTTCAGCTCAGAAAATCTGAAAATAAGTTCTCTGCTTTTAAAAGACTCTCTTCAATTTCCATTTCCTCTTAAACAGGAAATTTAATACAGATTCATGGGAAGACAATTGCTGGGAGATATGAGACCCTGGACTTCAACGTGGATTATATTGATGGGTAATTATGAACACTCAGCTATCTGCTGCAGTCCCTGTAAATTGGCATTTCTTCCATCAGCCTCCTCGACAGCAATAAATTGCAACCAGTTGGCCCAGAATTGCCATTTACTTCCTTTGTGGTTTATTGCAGCTCATGAGTTGGGCTCCAGCAAACTTTGTTAATCTAATTGCAACTGGTCCATTAAGCTGGTTGGTTTGTTTACTGGCAGCACAGTCAATCACAGCTCAGTGTGAATTGTACTGTAATTGCAGCTGGCTGCTGTAGATTTTATTTTGGCTAGCAAATTAAAATTTAACTAATTAAAATAATGTCAGAGTTGAGAAGTTAAATAAATTTTCCCCCTTCCATTTGCATTTTTTTTTAGAAAAAAAAACTATTAGTTTGAAGCAGATGCTCTGGTGAGCCAGAAGACTAAAGAGGAGTATTTTGAGACAAAAAGCTTTGTTGCTCACTGCTTTAAGCATTCTGTAGTTGTTTTCTTGTTCTCAGAGGTTTGACTTTTTTTTAATGCTGCTTCTCTGGTAACACAACAGAGAAAAGCAGCTAGGTTTAAAAAAACCCCTTATTTTAGAACAGCAGCCCCTTTAAACAGAGTGAATACAAAATGAGCACCAACACTGTCCTGCTGTGTGTCATATGTACTTCCATATGTAGGGATATATTATCAAATGTTAATTTATGATTTCTGTGCCAATGGCACTGAAGAACTAAGCCCAGGTAGGTATTTTAAAGATAAACTATTAATCCACAGCTACTCTGCTGACAGTTTAAGGATCATTTCAGGAGCCAGAAAAAGCTTGTATGCTTGGTAGTTAAAATTTTTAATTGAAGCAGCAGATATTTAACAATGAGATGCTTTTTAATGACTTCTCAAACTGATTGGAAATGTCCCCTGCTAAGTGATTAAACTCCTTGCTGGTGTGAAGGAAAGTCCAGTGCAGATTCCTGCCATGCCATCCCTACACTGTGCACATTAGCATCCTTTGTTTGGTGTCAATTATTGTTTCACCTGCCTTTGCTGGAGCCCTGGAACCTTTGATCAGAGGGGAAAAAAAGCTGCTCTGAGTGCAGGCTGGACATGCCTGCAGTGCTCTGCTGCCAGATTATTCATTTACAGCTCAACCTCACCAAAAGGAAATGGCCTCAAAATCCCAGCATACCAGACAGGTCCCCTTTGTAGCTTCACATGAATAATTTGCCCATTTTTGGTGTGTTAGGAAATAGGTACCAGGTGGTGACTGGGACTTGACCAGAGCAGTCTGTCACTCAGTCACGCTCATTCAGGGCTTGAAACAAAACAAAGGGAATGGTTTTTATACTTTCAAGTGTGTTCTGCACGTTTTTCCATGCTTTGTATGGGATGCACTGGTCCAATCATGCTGAACAAACATTTGGCAGCACTGATTTTTTTTTTTTTAGCCTTCCTTAAAAGGAAAGGTTCTCAGTATCAGCCACCTGTATTAATAAAAGCAAGTTCTTTTAGGAAAACCTCATAAAACGGCACTCTGAAACATGGGGCATAGAGAACTGCACTCTGAGGGATGGGTCATCACAAAGTGTTTGCATTACAGGTTTTAATTACCTATTTTTTTTTTAATTGCCCGGTAATTCTCAAGGAATCATTGCCAGCCTTTGCTTATTCTGCTAATTACTCTGAATTTATTCCTCCCACCTTCTTCCTCCTCTCCAGTGGAATATTGAAGAACAGATATTTAATTTTTTTATTAGGAATTTGGGTGATTTCTGCTGGAAGATGTTTGTAGTGTTTTTCTTCAATGAAACAAAGAAATGTCTGAGCTGCATCTTGATTGTACTTGCTGTAGTTGATGCTGGTTGGGAAGGTGTGGGTGGGTATTGCCATCCTGGAGTTCAGCCTTGCCCTCAGGGAGGAGGGCTTGGATCATTCAGAGCTGGCATCAGGTGTCTCCAGGAGGGCCCTGCTGCACTCTCACAGTTCCCAGAATATTTGGGGAATGCACTTTGCAGGTGCAGAGATGGGAAATTAGGGCTTGTCCCATTTTCCAGAAGGTTAATAAATGTTAGATCCAAGTGGGGGGAAATTCCTGTCCCTTGGGAAAATATTGTCTGCTGATTTTAACAGGATCAGGTTTTCATCTGCATCACATCTTCTCTTTCCTGTTTGTTTTTTTTGGCCAGGCCAGCTGTTCTTACATCAGAAGGAGATGGATGGACCAGTCTCTGCTCCTTTGTTGACAGGAGAGCTGGAAGCATGTTAGTTCTTGTTTAATTTGGGTTTGTGTTAGTGCAGGGGTTCAGCATGGCTTGTGCACAAAAAAAAAAAGAAAAAAAAATGTGGCTTTTGGAGAAACTCTTCTGCTTTGGCTTAAAATGGAGAGAGACCCTGGGGAGTTATGGTCTGTGATGGGGTGGGTGAGGGTTGCTGGCTTTGTCCAGCTTCGACCACTTACATGTAAATGTGAGTTAATGATGGGAATCGTGTCATTCCATGACTCCAGAGGGATGATGGAATGCCAGGATATCTGTTTTAATTGCTACCTGATCATTCTCACAGTTTAGGAACCTGCAGAGGAGCAAGTAGAGGGGAAACGTTTTTGTCCTTCTATTCACCCTCCCCTTGTGCCTGCATTTCTCTCTGTCCCTGCTCAGTTTTTTATTTCAAGGTGGGGGCGGTTCTGAAGGCTGCCAATAGAATCAGCTTCTAGAAATAGGTGTAAAGGAGCCGAGCTGGAGCACTGCTGCTGGGAGACATCCCCCTAAGCTGCTGAACCCTTGATCATTAGTGGGAAGATGAGTTGTTCCTCTCCCATCTCACCTGCCTCACTCTCATGTTTCTAAAGACAGCAAACCATGAAAATCTTGGGTGTATAAGCCCACATCTTCTATTGCTTAGTTGATTCTACTATATTTTGTTTTTTGCTCCCAGGACTCAGTGAAGTCCTTTGTCTCTCCACAGTTACCCTATAGAGGCAAAGGATGGACTGGGGACTCTGCAGTGCCAGCTGGAAGGGAACCACATAGGTTGGTGAAAAGGGACAAAACCCATGGGTTTCTGTCATTCCTGCAGCTGCAGGGGATGGAGGGAGGAGGGTGTCTGTCATGAGCTTCTGTTCTCTCTGCAAAGCTGGAACGGGGCTCAGGGCTGAGTCCATAAAAGCAGATTTAGATCAAGGCTTGCCAGCCTCCAGCACAGCCCCTGCTGTGGTTTGTGTCCTCTGCACAGCCTGGGAGAACATGAAATGAAGCCATGACATGATCTGGGCATTGTTGACAGCCAACAGTGTGATTTGGAGACCTTGCTCATTTTCCTGTGTTAATCCTCCTTGTCTGTGATGGACCTTCCCTTTAGCACTTTTTTAGAGGAATAAATCAGGTGTTCCCTTCTATTCACAGTCTCCAGTAGCAGGAGGGGTCCCTTTCATTTTTCCTCACTTCCAAGCACTCTGAAGAACTTTCTAATTTCTTGTGGATGCTTTGAGCTCCAGCCTTCCTGTTTGGGAAAGATATTGTGGGTTAAATATGTGAAATAGACTTTCCTTACTATTGTAAGGAAAGTGTAAGGAAAGGAGAATGAGGCCTAGGGAACCAGGACAAGATTTGGTAAGATTTACTCCTTATTTCTGCCTTCAAGCATTGTCACTTTTCTGTCCCACAGGGTCCCACAACATCAGCTTCTCAGTGTTTAACAAAGGAAAGTGAGTAAAAGAATTAATTTCTCTCTTCTTCTCTGGTTTTGCATGGGGATACAGCTGCATTTGATGAGTGAACGATGTTTTTCCTGAATCATGCATTTCATTGCTTAGAAATAAGGTTTTGTTATCTTGAGAAGATAGTTGTTAGATAGGGAAAGAAAAGGGGGAATTTTTCTCCCAGTGTTTTCACATTGGTGTTTTATACTTTACCTTCATTGCTCAAAACATAAGATATCTTATCTTGGACAAGGGGGAATGGGTGAAGGAGGATGGATTCAGACTGGATATTGGGGAGAAATCCTTCCCTGTGAGGGTGGGCAGGCCCTGGCACAGGGTGCCCAGAGAAATCGTGGCTGTCCCTGGATCCCTGGAATTGTTCAAGGTCAGGTTGGATGGGGCTTGGAGCAACCTAGAATAGTGGAAGGTGTCCCTGCCCATGGCACGGGGTGGAACTGGAAATTTTTTAACATCCCTTCCCACCCAAACCATTCTGTGATCTATTAAATCTAGATGAATTAAATCCTTTCACCTTGTTTTAACTAGTCATACAAATGGGAAAGAATTTAACCATAAAAGGAGGTGAAAACAGGTTCTGACTGTGTCAAAACACGCTTTACAATGTGTTAGTACTCCTAATAAAATGTTTCAGCCATTTAATGGGGTCTCATGAATCAGTGCCTCAATGTGCTGGTGAAAGGAGTTGTTGGAGCTTGCAGGAAATGTCCCACTGTTCCTCTGCAGAGTGAGTTTTCAGCCCTGCCAAATGAAGGTCTGCTTTGATTTACGTGGCCCAGGATGTCTCAGGCGTTTTCTCTCTTGCAGGTCAGCAGTGCACAAAGGTGCTTGGCTCATCAGTGCCAAACAGGAACTTTTCCTGTACCAAACTTACCCAGGTATTCACTGATCTGCCTCACTGCCTCACTGTCTTCAGTCAGTCCCAGCGTGATCTAAGAAAAGACCTCTCACTGTTGCTTTTCCCAGGAATGTAATTGTGTTTTTTCCTAATTTTGGTGTTCCACTCCCCTGGTATGGGGTCGACTAAGCAAAAAGCTGTAGATGGGAAATTCCGAGACAACGAGATTTATGTGTGCTGTTCCTTGTCCTGTCACATCAGATTTAGAGTGGAGCTGCTGCTCATAGAGAAACTTTCCCCCCTTTAATCACTCTGTATTTGGTGAAGCTGAAATTTTGAAAGAGCAGACCTCAGGATGAGAACTCCCACGCTGGCTACAGGGAGGAGGTGATGTTCAGCTACTCCAAGAATTGAGTTCTGGATAAGTGGTGAATGGCAGGGTGCTGCACCATTACTTTAAAAATTATTTAAGGTACATTTAAAATAACCTGCATGTGACATTTCAAGGTGTATTGTAGACAACTCTTTGTTAAGAAGGGTAATTTTATGTATTTATTTACAATTTAAAGCAGAGTAAAACAAAATAACCATGCATGAAGTTGGCTGTGGGCAGAGCATGAGCAGAAAGATGTGCTAGATCTGTCCAGCAGACAGTACTGTGCTAGTCATGAGTCAATACTGTAAAATTAGTGTTTAAATACCAGCTGAATTAACAAAAAAGATGCAGGTAAATCCCTCATATCTTTCTTAAGAGTATTTTGTTTGTTTGCTTGTTTGTTTGCTTTTCCAGAGCTATACAAGTAGAACTGGGTAGTTAAATGAGTGCAAAGTGGGTAATTGTCATCCAAAAAAAAAATAGTTTTCCTGTAGAATGGCCCAACTGTAACAGATAAAATCCTGAAAGGTTCTCATGGTTGTGATATGGACACTCAGATGTTCAGCTCCCTCCATTTGTCCCTGAAGTCTGGGGGATGATTGGAAGGAATGGTAACATTTAAACCTAAGGACTAAATTGAGACATGGGTCAGAGAAGGTTAGCAGGATTAAAAGAATTTTAATTCTGCTGTTTTTTCTCCCAGAGCTCCTCAGTAGCACAGAATGGAGCAGTTTGCAATCTGAGCATGACAGATGCAGCCACTGCCAAGTAACATCCCGAGCATGCAGTGTTCCCCCTGCCATGTGGCCAAATTATCCCTGCTGCTCACTCCCGGTGTCATCCCAGAGGCTGCCAAAAAAAGGGAGGAGTGAGAAGCTGGTTCCATTGACAGGAGCCTGCTCTGGCACTGCAGGCTTTCCCAGAAATGGGGCTGGATTAACCTCTGCTCAGAGCCCTCTTTTCCTTCCCCTGCAGAGATATTCTCCGTATTTCCAGCTGCAGGGAGCCTGGCAGGGGGCACTGATCTCACTGTCACTGGGGATTTCTTTGAGGAGCCAGTGCAGGTCACTGCTGCAGGTAAGAGCAGAAACATGGGAATTTGATTTTTTTTTTAAATACAGTTTGGCCCTGACTGCAAAACCCAAGAGATGTTCAGGGATACCAGTGTGGGAACTGTGAGACTCACCTCCAGGAATATCCAGTTATTCTGATTGTGGGCATTACCTGTTCTGTTTGCTGGTAGCAGCAGCCCAGGCTTGTGGCAGAATGTTGATCCCTTTTGGGAACAAGGTGGATGGGAGGGGATTCTGCCTCTCTGCTCTGGTGAGATCCCACCCAGAGCACCACATCCAGGGTCCTCAGCTCAGGAAAATCATGGACCTGTTGGAATGAATCCAGAGGAGGGACACAAAAATGGTCAGAGGGATAGAACACTACTACAAGGAACGGCTGAGAGAGATGGGGCTGTTCAGACTGGAGAAAATAAGGCTCCAAGGAGACCTTGGAGCACTTTCCAGTACCTAAAGGAGCTCCAACAGAGCAACCTGGTCTAGGGGAAGGTGACCTTGTCCATAGAAAGGTGCTTGGAGCTACATGTTTGTGAGGTCCCTGCCTACCCAAAACCCCTGAAGCCTGGGAGTTCTGAGCTTTCTGTGCTTTCTGGCACTGACTCCCTGGAGAACACTGCTTTTGATTTGAGACCTTGGAGAAGGCTTCCAAATTTGAGTGATGGAGTTAAAATCACAGGTGTGTAGTTGAATAGAATTGTGTGATTTCACATGGTGAAGGGCCTTGAATTTGGGGTTTTAGAATATAGTAATAGGTATGGGACAAGATAGAAGTTTTGGGCATTGGCTCTTCTTCCTTCTTGTTCCTTCTTGTTCTTGGTTTTAGGTAGCAGCTTTTGGTTAGATAAAAGTACTGCACTGTGGGTCACAAGCGTTCAGTCATTAAGTCAAAAGTATAAATAATATAGATGTTAGCTTTTAATTGGACAGTTAGGCCTTAAAAGACCTTGTAGCAAGTGGGATACACTTCCATTTTTTTAGCTTGTTAGTTAGAAGTAGTGTAGAAATCTCTGCACTATAGATAAGAATTAATAAACAACTAAGTCTGAACACAAAACTTCATCTCTCGTGCTTCAATCCTGACTCTGACTGAAGACAGAAGAAAAAAAAGGCAACCACTAATGCCATTCCATGACTCTGAGATGTGTTTTTGCTGCAGCTCAGCTGTGTTTCCAAGTCTCCCACAGCACATTTGTCTCCTCTCCCTGCTGCAGGTGCTCCCTGTAAAGTCAAGCACGTCTCTCCCCGGGAAATCAGATGCACCACTGAGCCTGTTGGCCAGGGCAGGACACTTGGTGCCCCCCAGCCAGGTGAGGTGTTCCTGAAACTCCAAATAACGAAAACACACACAGACATGCAGGCCTTCCAAAACACTGTCTGCTTCAACATCAAGTCAGGTTTTTTTGTGGTGTTAGGGAAGGGGGCTGCAAATAATCCAAGGGCTGGAGCACCTCTGCTATGAGCAAAGACTGATGAGAGAGTGGGGTTATCCAGCCTGGAGAAGAGAAGGCTCAGAGAGATCTGAGAGCCCCTTCCAGTGCCTAAAGGGGGCTTTCAGAAACATGAGGATACATTTTTATTAGGAACTTTCATTAGTAATAAGACAGGGGGTGATGGTTTTAAATTAAAAGGGGGTCTATTTAAATTATTTCTAAGGAAAGTTTTTGTTTTTTTACAATGAGGGGGTGAGGCCATGGCACAGTTTGCCCAGAAAGGTGCTGGATGCTCCATCCCTGGAAACATTCAAGGCCAGTTTGGGTGCAGCTCTGAGCAGCCTGCTCTGGTTGGAGATGCCCCTGCTCGTGGAGGGAGGTTGGACAGGATAAACTTGTAAGGGTTCCTTCCAAACCATTCTGTGATTCTGTAGCCAGCAAAACCCAGGTGGAGAGCTCAGCCCACAGACAGGACATGGTGGAAGGAATGTCAGGCTGGTGTGCATGGCTGTGGAAAATGAGGGGAAAAGGGCATGGATGATATTTAGAGGAAGGATGGCTGAACTGGAGCCACTGCAGAGACTTCTGGGGACACTCCTTGAGTGGAGCATTGCAGTAGGAGACTTTAGTGCATAAAATGAGGCTGAACTTCAACTGTGGGTCATCCCAGTGCCTTTTCCTGCATTAGCAGACATGTGAGCAGGTTGGATATTCTGTTCTTCTCTCTGCAGAGTTTTGTTATTTCTGGTGGAGGATTTCAAGGTAAAACAAATTCCCCATGGCGAGATCTGTGTTCTGCCTTAGACTGCAAAATACCCCACAAACAGAACCAATTTATTATTAAAATTTTCTCTCTGGCCTGCCTCCTACAGCACTGATTCCAGCATGTGCTCTGGGATTTCTGCTGGCTGCTGCTGAGAATACTTTTGTTTTAACTTTCTAGGAAACAGAGGGCTTCTCTTTGAAGTCTGGGATGATGCCTCTGATCTGTCAGAAGCAGGTCCTGGATACAGATGGCAGTTTGTACCTAATGCCAGCTCCCCAGTAAGGTTTCTGTCTGGGGCAAAGAAGTCCTTCAGGTACTCAGTGATATTAAAAAGAGACGAAGCCATGGCAATCACCTTTAGCAGTGTAAGGTGTAGCAAAAACACCTGACAGCTCTTTATAGCAGAGCCTCACTGCACAGCTCCTCTAAATCAAAGCAAACCCTTTGCTCAGAGGTCCTTTTGAAGCTTAAAATATGCAGTGAAGTGCTTTTATTTTTTCCTCCTTTTGCCTCCCCTCAGTATTTCTGCTCTACCTGGCCTAGATATGCAGAAATACCACCAAGAAAAACTGCTCTGGAAGTAGAAGGAGCTCCAGTTTGAGGTTATTTTGGATGTGGAGGGGCAGATTTTCAGCTGATGTTGGCAGCAAAGGTGGAGTTAATACAAATAAATAAATAAATAAATTCCTGAATTGTGTTGGTTCCCATTGCCTGTTCAGATATGACCTTGAAAAACTGTGCAGAGTGCATGGATTCTTACAATTTTCTATCACTTCTCTGTTATTTGATTCTGAGTGTGGTTTTGGCTTTGTCCTGCATGTTCAGGGTTAAGACTTTGAGAAGAAATGCACTGAAGTGGCCACCAACAAAATCGCACTTAGTTTCATGGAGCTGTTTTTTCTTTCCTTTTTGAAACTTTTGTAAAGCATAATTGACATTTAATGCGAAATTGGGTCATTTTGAGGTTACTTGAGCTTAAAAATAACAAGGTTTGTTTTGTTAAAGTGGTTTAAAGATGTTTTCTTGTTACTCATTATACATGTGAAGGTGGGGTGTGGGGATGGTTTGTTGTTTTGGGGTTTTTTTGCTGTAATACTTGTGTATATTAAGAATGTTTTATTTTTGCTCAGCTCCAGACTCCGTGGATTTTTTGTGGCTCCTCAGACCAACAATTACACCTTCTGGATTCAGGCAGATGGTCAGGCATCTCTCTACTTAAGTTTGTCCCAAGATCCAAAAGAGAAGGTATTATTCTTGGTAGAGAAAAATGAGATTAAATGAAAAATGAGGATTAAAAGGATTTTAATTAAGGTGATAACAAATAGGAAAGTCCCCGGAGTGGATTGGTTTATTGTCTCTTATGAGTCTATTGCAGAGTCAAATATGTGTGATTATTTTTGATATTTCACATTGGCCTTGTCCATTATATAGTTCATAAAAAAACCACTCTTGCAACCTGAGTAATTGATTTTCTTTTCCAGAAGATTTTTTTTTGTTAGTTCAGCACATTTCTGTCTAAACTGAAGCCATCCATGAAAAGTTATTTGGGGAACTGTTATTAGTGCTAGAGTAAGCCATAGGAATTATCTTCTTTATGGTATTGAACCTTAAACCAAAGTTCTTTGAGATTGTGGCTTTTTCTTGTATAATAGGAAGGGATTTGTGAGCCATCAACCCATGGCTACCAGTTATAAACACAAATATGTTGTTTGATTTTTTTTTTTATTTTTGGAGCTGTAGCATTGGACTAAATGTTATTTGGGTCTGGAGAGATGTCACTTGCTGGCTTAATGGCTTCAAACTGAAAGAGAGTTGGTTTAAATCAGATATTAGAAAGGAATTGTTCCCTGTGAGGGTGCCCAGAGAAGCTGGGGCTGCCCCTGGATCCCTGGAAGTGTCCAAGGCCAGGTTGGATGGGGCTTGGAGCAACCTGGGACAGTGGAAGGTGTCCCTGCCCATGGCAGGAGGTGGAATGAAATGGTTTTTGATGTCTATTCCAGCCCAAACCTTTCTGTGATTTGGCTGCTCTGCACACAGGTGAGAATTGCTTCTCTCCCTGCTGGCAATTCAGAGTGGGCTGAGAACTGGGTGAAGAACTGGAGTAAACTTTGGCAGCCAAAATCCCAGAAATTCGAGCTAACTGCTGGTTCCAGGTACTACCTGGAAGCAGTGCATCATGCAAGGACACCCAGCAAAGGGATGAGAGTTGGAGTGCAGATACACAACACCTGGCTGGACCCCCGTGTGGTGAGCAGCTACTACAGAGAGAGGCACGAAATTCGGGCTCGTGCCTTGCATCTTCCACAAGTGCAGGTCAGTGCTGCCTGCAACTGCCTTCCTGGTGCTAGATGTGAAAAAAAAATGTGTGTTTCCACCTAGTTTTCAACCTCCTGAGACAGCTGATGAGAAGAGCACCGGGAGCTGAAGTTGTCTGTGGTTTTTACACGCATTGGTGGGTGTGTGGAAACACTCAGCAATGAGGGAAGTTTTCTCCTAATGGTAAACTCCTGCAGGGCAGGAGCTTTAAGGACCATTTGCAGCTGCACAGGTCATGTATCCCTTGTTCTCCTGTTAATGTAAGAATCTTGTTCTGTAGGACAAGGGCAGTTTCAGAGTAGCTGAAATGTCTCTTGGAAGGGATCCCTGCTTCACAGGGATTTTGCCTTTAAAAAAAAGGCAAAATGCTGGCTGTAAAATCCTCCTCAATAGAAGATCCCAGGTTTAAAGTGTGTGTCTCATGCAGTTTGCATTTGTTTTCATTTCTTGATTCACTTCTCTTTTTTTTTTTTTTTTTTTTTTTTTTTTCTTTTTTTTTTTACCAGATGTTGACTGTGTCTGGTACAGG
The DNA here is from genome assembly GCF_052056855.1 of Sturnus vulgaris. Lineage (NCBI taxonomy): Eukaryota > Metazoa > Chordata > Aves > Passeriformes > Sturnidae > Sturnus > Sturnus vulgaris. The sequence continues at coordinate 111,550,500 of NC_142245.1, read as the reverse complement.
TTTTTTCAGTATTTCCTGGAACAACACGCTGAGAATGATCCCCACAAATGCTACAGCTCACCAGGTAGGTGCCATTAAACAGACACAGGTTTCTCTGCTGCCATGGAATTGGTGGAGCTCTGGTGCTTGGTAAAAGTTAAGATTTAGCCCAGAAGCTGAGATAAAGTTTATGTGATGTAGAGCTGATTTTTTAAATTATTTTTTTTAACTGAGAAGGTCTTACAATGGGATTTTTCTTTCTTGACCGTTGACACCCAAGTGTACTCTAAGCTTATCACAACATCCAGATATCTTGGACTTTTATTGATCCAGATCCTTGGACTTCTTCTCTAAGGCCAGATGTGTGTTGTATGTCTCTGGCTTCAACAGCCCATAGTCTCTGGATGTGGCAATTCAATGTGACATTAAAGTGACCCTGAGTGATGGCTCCATGACAGTCATTAGACTGAGGATGTCTCACACCCCTGAAAGCTGTCAGACATTAAAGGTCGAGATTAATTTTGTCATATTATTATTTAACATTTTTATTCTTTTACTATTTGGCTACCTGCTTGTCCAGAGGTGCTGTGCCACTGATAACTGAAGTGATGATGTGTGTATTGAAGTCTCTGCTGGAATGGTTGTAGCTGACTGATTTTCACTTTCTTAATTTATTTGAAAGGTGCAGGCAGCAATAGAAGAACTCCTTTCAGTGGGATGTGAAACTGAGCCAACTTCTGCCAAAATCCTTCTTCACTGCGGTTTTGAGAAAGAAGGTAGGGAACTTCTGTGGCAAATAAGCAATATTTATTGTAATAATTGATCTGATTTAATGACATAAATGTTCTTTAAACTTTTACTGGTCGTAGATTTACACTTTTAATGAGTATAAGTACATATTCACATCTATCATCCATTTGTTGTGTGCATGCATTAAGAACAACGTGATCAATATAATAATCACAGTGATAGAATATCCAGAGCTGGAAGGGACCCACAAGGATCATCAAACCCAACTGCTGGGTTTGTACAGGACAACCTCAGGAATCTGTGCCTGAGAATGTTGTACAAACACTTCTTGAACTCTGGCAGGAGAATTCTTAGAGTAGGATTGTTTGACAATTTCTGGATACCCACTTGTTGTGTTTTCACAAATCTTGACTGTACTGATGTCTTCTGAATCACTTTCAAACCTCTTATTTCCTCCTTTTTAATTTTTTTTTTTTATTATTTTTTTATATCTGTCAGATATGAAGAACATCATCACCACAGGACACATTGTCAGTGGGACAGAGCCTTTCTGTGGGAGATTCAGTGTCCACAGACCAAGCCAACTGGTGAAAACTTCCCCATCAACACTACCAAGATATGACCTTACTAAATACACACATGTGAGTGGCTGCCCTTAATGCCCTTAATAATCTTGCACTGGGCACTGAATTCTCAGAGCCTAATAAGCACCATAAAGTCATCTAGTAAACTTACAATTCCCCCAAACCTACCAAGCATCTTTAATTGGTTTGAGAGTGGCTTTGGATCTCTGAGCTGTAGATATTGTTTAACACACCTGGCTGTTAGTTGTTCTTTGGGATACAACCCTTAGTGTGGGAAAGGAAAAAGTGAGATGGTGTTGGAGAAAGGTGGAAGGGACAAGGATGACCATTTCTTGGCAAAAGGAAAAATCCTTTATTGTTTGGTGGTCCATTATTGCTCACTTTTCTGCTCATCTTCTCCTACTTTTGACAGGAATAAACCCAAAACTTCAGGGAAGCCCCAGGGGTCAGTTTGATGCCACGCTGTGGCACACCTGGGTGCCAAAACTGTCTTTTACAGCTCTTATTCCCTCTCTTGGAGCCCCTTCAGGCACTGGAAGAGGCTTTAAAAGCTCCCCAGAGTCTTTTCTTCTCCAGGCCAAACAACCCAGTGTTAAAGCAGAACTGAAATAGAATATCTTCCTTTATCTTCCGTGTACATTATATATAAATTACCTGTGTTTTGATTTGTGAAAATCTTTCCCCCACTTTTGCAGGTGTGTTTTGCACATAAAGGCCGTATGAGCAACATCCTTCATCTCTCAGTGTCCTACACCAATGTGTCTTTACTTTCAGTGAGGAGAAACCTCACCTGCCAATGGGACTTCAATGGAAATGACTCTGAGAGGTATCCAGACAATTAGAGCTAGCAGAGATCACATTTTGCATAGTAAGAAGGTGCAGTAGGAAAACTGAGGGAAGTTCTTATTTATGTAGGAACAATTTGTCAGTTGGAGTAATCTGACAAAAGGCAGATTACTACAGTAATGCCTACAGAAGCATTGCTGGAACGTGTTTCCATGCTTTTTAGAGGATCTAATGAGTAAATTTCCCTATTTCTTGCTATGTGCACTATCTCACCTAAGAGGCACACAGGTATACTTGAAGATTTTTGAGAACATAAATTCCCCAGTTTCTTTCCCAGTCGATTTTGTGCAGTAAGAGAGAGAATTGCTTTCTTTTTTTACTCTACCCTTTGAAAGCTTTGAAAATTGGTGTAGCCTTTGATTTTCTTTATTCACTTAAAATTCCATGAGTAGAAAACATTTGGTAGGAGACATAAAGCTTAGAGCAGGCAGACTTAAAAAAATCAGGGGTGTCTGAAGACCTTGAGGGTTCTGGATTGATCCCCATTGAGGTCACTGATGCTGTTGTGGTATTTTGAAAAAAAAAAAAAATAAAAATTCAGGTGTAGTCATTCCCATATCCCACTCGAGTGATTCAGAGGGGAAAACATAAGCAGAGATCTAAATCCTCATTTCTCACTCTGGGGAACCCAACAAGGACATGAGCATGTGACTTGTGCTAAATACCAATAGTAACAAAAACAGGTCCTCATATTACCTGAAATCTTCACAATCACCTCAAATTTGTTTATTGCCCCAACCTCGGTGTCTTCCAGCTGGACATTTACCTGCACCAACCTCTGGAAGAGGTGTGTGAATCTCTCTGTGCTTCTCCAGGACCTCCCAGCCAATTCCCCAGTATTTGTGCATCAGATAGACTTGCAGAGCCCTGTGCTGCAAAAAGAAACACCTGGATCATTTTATCTTGATGAGCTCATCATTGCTGACAGAGCTGTGATTGGTAAAGGCATCTCTTTTGGCTTTTTTTCCCTCTGGATATGCTGTAAAATCTATAGCAATAAACCTGGATGAAACTTTTTCAAAGGGAAATTTCACAACAGGCACAAAAAATCTTTTTTTTTTTTTTTTTGGTGACAGCAGTCGAGAAGGAATTGCCAAAATATCAATATTCTTGGTTTATTTGAAAATGTGGCTCTACAAATAGAATGGACTGTGGTGAAATCACCATTCCTAGAAAGGTTCAAAAACGTGTAGATGTGGCACTTGGGGACAGTGCTTAGGTTGGGGACACTTGGGTTAGGGGTGGACTGGGCAGTGCTGCAGAACAGTTGGACTCTGAACTTAAAGGCCTTTTCCAATCTTAATGATCCTATGAAATATAACTTAAAAAACCCCAAGCAGGTGTTTCCAGGTATGAAATGACAATACCCTGGGCATGGTCCCCTTGCTCTAATGGAAGTTTGGGTTTTTTCTTTCAGTTTCTCAGAGAGACCCCAAGCCCCCCAGGCCAGGGGGGAGGATGATTGAAGCAGTGTCTGTGGTGGGCTCTGCTCCCACCTACAACGTGTCCTGGAGGGTTTCTGGCTGTGGTGCCAGTCTGCCCCTCCTCTCTCCAAGGTATGGACAGTGAGCAGCTCATCTCAATACCGTGTAACACCTCCTACAGCTCCCCCAGGGCATCTGGAGCTGGCTGTCAGCTGGGTTCCCCTGCTGGAAACAAGAGGTGCTTGAGGAGTTTGAGATAATTTGGGGTGTCAGATATCCGTGAGTCACCAAGGTGTGATGTGGGATTGGAAGGAAACCCAAGCCCATCTGGAGCAGTGGGTGAAGATCATCCAGAGGTGTCTCCAGAACACTGTTAATGACACCAATTCCCACGTTATTGGAAGTCTGCCTCGGGTGTCCTTGTTTGCTGAGGTGAGGTTTCTGTTCCTCCCAACAATGAGGAATTGGAGCCATGGGCTATAACTAGATCAGAGACTGCAGCATGAGAGGTTTGTAGTGGCAGAAAATAAGTCGTGTAAAAGTTGGGTTTTATCCAGCTGAGTCAAGTGTTGTATCTTAACATAAAGCACCAAGGATAAGGGCAGGAGTGAGAATACAGGGGGATGTTTGTGGTGGTTGAGATGCATAACCAGAGGTGTAAATAATAGGAAGAGGGACATTTTTTACTCCAGTGTGGAGCCTGAAGACTGACATTGGAATGCTGCAAATAATACTGATGGCTGTATTTTTCCAATAAATTTGGAAAAAAAAATGGGAAAAAATGCCATCAACATCATTATGGAGCTGAGGAAAATGCCTAGGAGAGGAAGATTTAAGAAGTTCCACCTGTTTAGCTAATAAAAACAAGGATTAAGAGGTGATTTGATCACAGTACCTCTCACCAGGATAAAAAATGGTGCTTAGCACAGGTGGGCTTTTCCATCTCACAGAGAAAAGCAGGAATCAGCACAAGCTTTAAACATGGGTGGGCTGAGCACTCTCTTTGGACATCTTAAAAAAACCCAAACCTGTGGGTTTTTTTTCGCTGAACACGGGATGTGATTTAACCAATACAACTCCTACTCCTGTCAGAACAGGAATATTGGCTAAAATCTCGTTACCAGCTGTACAAAGGGCTCCTTTTGGTTTTGTTTAGTGGAAATTTGCTCTGCAGAAGCCACTTGTTATCCGGGCATTTAACACACGGTGGCATCGTTGTACCGCAGAGAGGCTCCTTTTCCTTTGAAACACGAGAATTTTAGTGGCGAAGGAGAAAAGCATTTTAACTTTTAGAAGTTGGACTTTGGGTGAACTTGAATTACTCCAATAGTGATGTGGTGTCTAGGGCATGGTTTAATGATGGACCTGGTAATGCTGGGTTAACACTGGGGGTCTTTTCCAATCGAAATGATTGTACAAGATGAAATCTCACTGTAATTCGGGGGATTTCAGATTTTTGTGGGCTCAAGGAGATCACAGTGAAATATTTTTGCTTTGCTGTTGCAGGTGCTGTCCAGGCTGCACTGGGCTGGTTCTTTAGAAATACCAGTATTGTGGTAGCACTCCCTGGTGCTTGATGGTGTATAAATTATTCCTTCTACCATAAATTAAAAAAGGCCATTTTCCATACTTCTCTGGTGTGTGCACTGCCTGCATAATTCACAGAATCACTGGGTTGGAAGAGACCTTCAAGACCATCAAGTCCAACCCAGCCCAACACCTCAACTAAACCATGGCACTGAGTGCCACATCCAGGCTTTTTTTGAACACATCCAGGGATGGTGACTCCACCACCCCCCTGGGCAGACAATTCCAGTGCTTCATCACCCTTTCCTTAAAAAACCTTTTCCTAACATCCACCCTATATTTCCATTGGCACAGCTTAAGACTCTGTCCTCTGGTTCTGTCAGTGCTGCCTGGAGAAAGAAACCAACCCCACCTGAGTACAGCCACCTTTCAGAGTGTTGTAGAGAGTGATGAGAAGTTAGAAGTTGGGAATATCCAGAGTTTTTTTAGGTCTGGGCATCTTTAAATGCTTCCCTCAGCTGTTGGCTCACCTGGGGGTGTCAGGAGTGTGGGTCTCCAGTGCTGATGCCTTCCTGTGACCCCCTGTCTGTCCCACAGAGGTGCAGTGCTCGGGGAGGGCTCTCAGGAATATGGACACCTGTATGTTTCCACGGAGGATGTGAGAGTCAGCCTCACCATCCAGAGCCTGCAGAAGTCATCCCCACCTCTTGGAGGAACCTTCCACATCCACTTGGCCAACACAGTGATACCAGGTAAGGGAAGATGCAGGTCAGGGTCTGGATTTCCTGAGCAGGAAGCCAAGGGAAGAATTAATGGCCAGAGAAGTTTTGGCTGCCCCATCCCTGGGTGTTCTGAAGGCCAGGTTGGTTGTTATTAAATAGTGTGGATGATCTTCAGATTAGACATAAGGATGAAATTTTTTATGATGAGGTTGGGGAAACTGGCAGAGGGTGCCCAGAGAGGTGGTGGATGCCCCATCCCTGGAAACACTTGAGGTCAGGCTGGATTGGGGCTTTGAGCAACCTGGTCTAGGGTTCATTGCTGGGATTAGATGACCTTTAAATGTCCTTTCCAGCCCAAATCCTCCTATTATTCTATATTCTATTCCATTCCATTCCATTCCATTCCATTCCATTCCATTCTATATTCTATTCTATATTCTATTCTATTCTGTGATTTTTTGGTGTTTAAGGTACAATAAATTTCACTCTTTTGGCAGGGGTTTGAACCATGACAGCCTTGCAGTAACAATGAAACCCCTTCCTTTCCAAGGAGCAGGCAGATGTGCTCTTCTGGAAATGGAGATATCCACTGCTCCCTAATGTCTTTTGCAGATGTTTCAGTGCACATCTCAGCCCACCAGCTCCGCAGGCTTTTGCAGGACAATGTGGATAATTTCACAGCTCCCTTCTTCAACACCAGCGACTTCATTGTGACCAGAGACTCCAGCTCGTGCTATGAAAGTGTCTGGACACTGACTTGGAAAAAAACAGCTGGGGACTTGCCCAATGTTATCAGTGTACAGTAATTTCTTTTACTAACTTTGTTCCCCATTTGATGTCTTTGGTCTTGGCTGATTCATTCTCACAATGTTTTTATGAAGACACTGTGGAAATTTAGGCAATCTTCCTATTTGGAACAGAACTTTAAGCAAATTCCAGATTAAATGATAAAAAAACCCAAAAACCAAGCAGTTGTAGGAGAAGAAATTATATCAAGTCTGTGATTCAAAATCAGGAGACTTGAGTGTGATTTCTGCACAGCAAAGGGGCTGGTATATTGAAATGAAATCTTAATTATTTATATCTACTTTAATGTTTCAGTATAGTAACATTACAGATTTGTGGCATCATTTATTTGCCAAGAAAATATTTTTTCTGAGAACTGTTTTGTCTGGTTTCATATCTGGTTCTCATAAGTCTCAGGTGAAGGTTCACTTTGCAGCCTCCCATCCCAAGACTTGTCATGTTAGTTTTGCTTCAAGCAGAAGGCTCTTTTTGAGTAAGGACTCAGACTGAGATGCTTCCTACCTCAAAAGGAAACATTATTTCTTTGGATATTCATCTCCTAAAAGTGTGACGTTATTTTCAACAAATTCCAGTGCTCAAGATGTTGGCTTGGAGGGTGAAAAATGTTTGAGCTGCATCTTCAGCTCTTGCACAGGCCCTTGTTTCACATTAAGTCATGTCTTTGAGAAGATCTTTCCATGCCTAAATCCAAATTATATTATTGGGTATTAGAAGTTTATTTACAAACCCGACTCCTGAATTTCTTTGCCTGCATGGTGAAGGTGGGAACAGAGGTATTGTGAAACCTTGAGTAATGAAGATTTAGAGGTGGGGATATGATTCATGGAAGAAGTGCGAGAAGTTTCCAGGAGTTATTTGCCTGTAAAGATTCTGTTTTAATTTAAAACCACAGGAGAGAAAAGGATGAGAAACTTAAATTGCTTGATCTTTGCCAGGTCTCTGCTGAAAACCTCACTGGCCTGAAGCCAAGTGTTTCTACTCGTGTGGTTTATGACGGGGGTGTGCTTATTGGACCAATATTTGGGGACATGCTTGCCACCCCCCATAACCAAACACAGGTGAGTTGATCTGCTCTCACACTTTTCACTGATTCAGCAGGGTTGTGTAGCTCCAGGATCCTCACAGGTATTTGGGTACCTTGTTCTGCCAAAAAATCCTTTCAGGAATCCGATGTTCTGTGCCATAAATTTCTCATATTCTGGGTGAGCAGGACTTCCCTTCAAGAGCTGTTGCAGATAGGGAGAATGGTGCTCATGGATGATGGAAGGTGATTTTTTTTTTTTTTGATCCAGTGACCAAGGGATAAATATCTCTGAACTCCCACCCTTGGGGAGTCCTGTGGTGCTGGACACTAAACTGGGAATTACACAATTCACCTGCAGGACTCTGTTACACTGATGGGCAAAATAAATGAGTTGGTGGCTGGGATATTCATCTTTGAGTTAGGCAAGTCCTGAGCTTCTCTGGATCTCAATTTCCCAGGAGGGAAGAGAGAGACAGGAGAGCTGCAGGCTGAAGGAGGAATCGTTGCAGTCTGCTGGATGGACAAATGTGTTTCCAGCTCTGCTCTCAGATGTTGCAGGATGGTGGCAATTGCTGACTTTATTTCCAGCAGGCTCACAGGCACTGTGGCCATAACAGGGTGATGCTGGATGTGCTTCAAGCCCAGCTGTGCAACATCTGGGGCCAAGCCATCCTGCCTTTTTCATGAGCGTGGTTCCTAGCCATGAGAATTGCTCTTCTTCCAGTGACTCAGCCACCTTTCACATCTTTTCCATCTGTGTTGCACAAACCCTCAAATGACCCAAGTGAAACAAGACCAGCACCAGCAAACAGATTTTCTGGTCATTCTTGAAGTTTTATTCTGGCAGTGTAAAAGTGTCCCTCTAATTATTGTGTCTCTGTCCAAGCAGACTACTTTGCAACTCTGTGCTCCTTGCATTTCTGTGGGACAGATCCTTTGCTTTTTGCTGCATTGGTGTACTCTCCTGGCACACCTTTAACACCTGGAGAGAGATAAAGAGGGGCTCTTTTATGCCTTACCCTTTGCCAGTTGACCCTTCAAAAGTATCAAGATTTCAAGAGGGATATTTCTTGATATCTCTTTTAGATAATCAAGGTCACAGCCCAGTTTTTTTTCTTCAGCATGAACAACAAGGGGCAAAAAATGAAATTGAAGGCTGCATGTTGAGAAGACACAATGTGGGTTCCATTTTAATTAGTTTTCCAGGGCACTTTAAACATAATAAATTTATTCCTAAGGCAAAGTGGGAAGAACTGAGGGAAGGCAAGAACAGTCTTCAATGGGTGACTGGAAGAACAGGAATTTGAGGAGGTGTGGGTTCCAGGAGGGTGGGCGATAGGCTGGAGATATAGCATCCAAAACTGTGCTCTGCTGTGCCTTGGATGAGCCCTAGCAATTTGCTATTTAAATTTGCAATGAAATTTGCAGGGAGACTGCAGCAGGGTGAAGAGCTCTCAGTGCCCTGTTCTGGCACTGAGTGCTCTCAGTAGCTCAGGGCTGGTACCAGCATCTAGCAGTCATTTGTGGCTCTAGAAAACACCTCTGTTCCCTTTCCAGCTTTAAAATAACCCTCTGGTTTGTCCCCAGGTGGTGGTGATGGTGAATGATGTCCTTGCAAACTGTTCTGGCTCGTGTTCTTTCCAGTTCAGCCAGGAATTGACACCCATAGTCAGAGATGTGGAATATTTATCAGGTAATGGGGCCTGCTGTCTGAACACAGTGGCAAAAATTCTGTGAGGAAGACCTGCCAGGTGCTGGTGATTTCATGTATATGTGTAGCCTTCTGTACATTTTTGATTTTAGGGAAACTGCACTTTTATGGGTCACTTCTGATCAGCTCCAGTTCCAGACATGCTGAGTGTCCAAGTTTGTCCTGAGAAGGGCAGTGGGGCTGGGAAGGGTCTGAAGAGGAGCAAATGGGGAGGCTCATGCTGGGTCAGGGTGACCTTCTCACTCTCCACAGCTCCCTGGTAGGAGGGTGCAGCCAGGTGGGACTTGTCTCTTCTTCCAGGGGTGATGAAATAGGATGAGAGGAAATGGCTTTAACGTGCAGCAGGAGAGGTTTAGAATAGATATTAGGAAGAATTTCCTCGTTGAATGGGTTGTCAGGCTCTGGAACAGGCTGCTCAGGGCAGTGGTGGAGTCACTGTCCCTGGAAAGGTTCAGAAGGCTTGTGGATGTGGCATTTGGAGACATGGTTTAGTGGTGAACACAGAGGTGATCTCAGAGGTCTTTTCCAGCCTTTATTACTCTGTGAGTCTGTGGTAGAGGCATAAATGGGAGAGAAACAATGGCAGGTTCAATGCCTAAAGCAAAAAGCAGCTCTTGGCTCAAGTTATTTTAAATAAAAATTTAAGGAAAAATGTAACAGCTGGGCAGGGACAGACAGGAATTGCTGTTATGTGGAACAATGAGATGCACCAGTGGTGTAGTTTTTAGCATGTCTTTTTGAAGCTGATAAAAACTTTTAACTATTGGCTGAAATTAAATCCTGGGCATTGCCTCGCCAAAATCCACGAGTCACCTCGGCCATTATATTCCTGCAGGTGAAGGGTCCCAGGCCACAGTGGTTCTCAGAGGAGCTGGCTTTGGTGAGGAGCAGCCAGCCCTGCAGGTGGAGGTGAGCAGCAGGAGCTGCCATGTCACAGGTGTGAGTCACTCCCAGGTGGTTTGCCAGGTGCCCAGGCTGCTGGCCGGGGTCCACCTGGTGACACTGCTGGTGACACCCCATGGCTTCGCCCTCAATGGCACCACAGGACCAGGGATCTTCCTCACAGTCCAGCCAACCCTGGCAGCTGTTGAACCTCCTTCAGCTTCAGAGATTGGTAGGTGTGAACCTTCCAAGGGAGCTGCTTCCTGCTTCTTCCTTGTCACAGCATCTTTTGGTTCTTCTGTACTTTCACTACCAAGGTTTTCACCTGATGAAGAAGAAATTTTATGGCTGGGCACACCACATGTGCCCCAAAGGACATTCAAAAGTGACCTAAAGACTGACTGAATCTCTTTGGCTCTTTCTGCAGGCAACCAGTTTCCCAAGCAGTTTTGTTTGGGAATTACATTTTCAAATGCACATATATTCATTTCATCAAATCATTAGCATTTCATACTCATCCTCCCATATCTGGGTAGCTTTGTAGTATTTGAATTAATCTGGCCTGGTTGGAGTGGATATTAGGGAAAATTTCTTCCCTGGAATGGTTGCCAATCACTGGAGCAGGTTGCTCAGGGCACGGGTGGAGTCACCATCTCTAGAGGAATTTGAAAGATGTGTAAATCTGGCACTTGAGGACTTGGAGTAGTGGTGGGCATGGCAGTGCTGGGTAACTGGCTGGGATTATTGATCTTAGAGGGTATATTCAAACTAAATGATCCTATGATTCTATAACTGTGAAATGGCTGACCTCGGGTTAATCCCAGCCCCATTGAAGCAAATTCATGTTCTGAGGAGTAAAATGGAAAACTCACCTGTATTTAGCTTACAAAGGTAAGAAACTCAGAGAAGCTAAATTGAATCTCCTTCCATTCCCATTATACCTCCTCTCCTTGAAATAGAAGAGCTGGAAAGAATTTTTTTTTGGGGGGGGAGGAAAGAGTCTCCTCAACTCAGTGAGAAATGTGGCAAACACTGCTGATACACCTGGGCTGTGCAGTGAAGGACAGTCTCAGATTATCCTTTGTTTTCAAGCAGCAGAATGCAGGAATGCAGGAAAGGAATGCAGCAGAAACAGCATGAACCTGGTCTACTCTGACAGTAAAGTGACCCAGTCATTTTCCTGTAAATCTCCTAATTTTATTTTTGAGATCATGGTGACAATCCCCACTGAGAGCAGTACTGGCCTCGGTGCAGCTCAGACATCTGGAGCTCTGGCTGTGCCCTGCTTGGCCACTTTGGAGCACCCAGAGAAAAGGAATGATGGCCTGTAAATCTCTCCATGGATGAGCATGGGATGGACTTGGAATAACACGGGGTTCCTAAGCTAAAAGCAATGGCCACCTTCTGTGCTTTTGGCTTTGGGTTTTTTTTGTTTGAATTCTCTGATTTTTTTTTGGGGGGGAGGGGGATTGTTTGTAATTTTTTCTGCTGTTGATTTTTTTTCCCATGTGAAGAAAACTATTCTAACACTTTTACTAACATTTTTTTTCCCTGTGAGAGAGTCATGGAACACTAAGTTTAAGAATCACTTTTAATTCATAGAAGAGCCAAACATCTCCAAACAACTCTAAAAACAATCTAAGAATGGCAAATTTTAGTGCTTGGGCCTTGCTTCTCCTTTCCTTTACTGGCAAATCCACTCCTCCCAATTACAGTGATCTGTCACTCATTAAAAAGAAAGAAGTATAATGCTATCTTACATTACATGTGCCTGAAACGCTTATAATTGGAAAGAATTATAGCTTCCATCTGTGTTTTTAATTTCTCCCATTTCAAATACCTCTCTTCAATCTCATTGCAAAGTGCACACAGGCAATATTTCACTGCATATAGATATAATGCAGATATCAAAACTTAATAGCATCAGTCTTTACACAACACTCGTGGATTCTGATTTCTAAATCTGAAGCTCCTTATCCAACAACTCTTTCATTAGCAAGTGGCTTCAGTTTTCACTTCTTGCTCTTTTTAACTCTGCAAATTTAATGTTACAGGATGGGAAGGCAATAAATCACCTTGTGCTTTGCTGCTTCAGCATCCTCTTGTCAAAATATCCCTGGTCTCAGTGGTGCCATGCTGGGAGATCCCCATGACCTAACTCCAGAAGCATGGAATGCCTTTCTAAAGATACTCCCATGTCCCTGTGAATAGCAGGAGCTTGCTGTTAATGTATCTGATTGCTCTTGTTGGCCTGGATTTGCTGCCAGCACAGGAAATCAAAACTAAATTTCTATAATTCTCTGGTGGTTTAAAGAATTAGCAGGAATAGGTAATTTTAGGAAAGGATACAAGGGAATTTATAATTAATATGTAATTACTTTATGCAGAGGATTGCTTACATCACACGTGAAAAGAGGGATAAAAACTGAGTGGGTTTACAATACAGGCATGCTAATAAATACAAATAAACACTGCATTAATTAGTGCCTGTCTGAGCAGTCTGTTCAGCCATAATCCTATAACTGTAGAGCAGAGAACTAAAGAAAAAGCTCTAAGTTTCAAGCAACGTTTGCTTTTTTTTTTTTACTTTTTCTCCGAATCGCATCAAAGCACAAACTCCAGCTTAGAATTGCCATTAATGCCCACTCCTGCTCTCTTTCCTGTTTCTCTTTGAAATATCCCTGAGCCTTCTAATCACTTGGAAAAGCAAAGGGGCACCTCGGATGCTGAAGAAAGACCAAGCCCGAGTCTGACTTGTGTTGGGCATGATCCCAGGTGGGGCTGCAGAGGCTCAGCCTGGCACGAAGGAGAGCTGAGCTCTCTCCACGGAACCAATCCCTCCGTGACTTCCCTCACAACTCCAGGTCTCGAGCCCTGCCAAGTCCCCTTTCTACCCCAAATTTCCTAGACACATGCTACAGGCTTTTCTGACAGCAGGGAGCTTGGCAGCTGTTTGAACTCTGAGAGCACCTGCTGCGTTAAGCTCATTTTCCATTCTTAGTGCTTCTTCCTCCCTTCCTTATTTCATTCTCAGGCCGGGGATCTGTCTGAGGGGGAGATCACAGGCCAGGGCTTGCTGGTTTAAATAAGTATGTCATTAAAAAATAAACCGAGAAACAAACCCAGTCATCTTGTGTCGTGGAGGAGAATTCAAATAATTCAGATTCAAATAATTCAAATAAGGCAAGAAGGATGTCTGGTGCAAGAGAGGGAGCCAGGCAAAGCAAGATGGAACAAATCATCATCAGCTCAGCTAAAAGACTCTACCGCCTTTTGTAGTCATCTATAACAATTCTTTGCATATTAAAATATCCTACATACTGAATATCATGGAATAATTGTTTGTTTTAGGAGGACTTAGAGTGACTCTCATGGGGACCAATCTGGAAGGGGTAAATGATGTGCTGTTTGGATCCCAGCCTTGCCCAATTTTGGAGGAGGACAGAAATTCAACAAGAATTCAATGTAAAGTTCCTTCTCAGGTAAGAACCACACTTTGGGGAGCAGTCAGAAGCCAATGTGCCTTCCTATGTTTTCCTGGCCTGAGCTACACTAGGGGAAGGGCAAAGAGTGGCCCCTCAGCCAAGTCTTGGCTGTGGGCCAGTTTATTATGGACTCTACAGATTAGACCAGCTTAATTAAAAATAGATTAATAGGAGATTTATGAAAACCAGTGAAAAAAGCCAGCTCCTTAATTTAGTAAGAATTAAAAAATTAAAAACTGCATAGTTAGTCTGGGATTTTATTTACTAGTTTAATGTACTTGTATGGATATAGCAAATCTAAATCTGCATAGTTTTGGATTGTTTTAAGGTTTCTAAATCCCCATAGATGCTCTTTAAAGTCAACATAGCTGTGAAATGTGAAACATTTGAGTCTGGTGTATGTGAAAGTTTCATCAGTGCCATGTGCCTGACTTACATATGGGAGATGCAGGAATATAGGAAATATATATTTTTTTAAAATTAGTTCATTCTTATCTCTGACATTTTCCTTCTGTCTCCTCCTAGGGAACAGAGGATGCTGCTGTTGATGTGACATTGATTTCTGGGTACCAGTCAACAAGAGTAACCAACTTGTTCCAATATGATCCTTCCTTAAACCCTGCACTTGTATCCCTGAGCAGGAACAGAAGTGGCATAGCAGGTGAAAATGCAGATGTATATTGGGCATCTTCTGGAGAAGGGTTGTTAGTGCTGATGGTGGTGGGGCAGAGGGAATTTATATCTATAAAGTTTCACCTGACACTTTTTGTTTGTTTTCTTTTAAATTTTAGTTCCCATATTTCCTGGTCAGTCCTGGTTGTTTTTTTATTGGTTTTCCACTAGCATACCTGAGGTAATGAATTGCTTGCCCTAGGCTGGTATGGATGATGTCCACAGGATGTCATGTTCAGTATAGCCCTGCTTTTGTGTCAGGTTTCTCTAACTCTGCTCTGAAATGATCCCATGCATTCATGGAACCAGTGGAATATCATGAAACTGTGTCAGGAAAGGTTTAGGCTGGGTATGAGGAAATGGTTTTTCAGCCAGAAGGTATTTGGGCACTGAACAAGCTCCCCAGGGAATGGTCACAGCCCAAGGCTGCCAGAACTCAACTAATGTTTGTACAGCTCCCAGGTACAGGATGGTATTCTCAAGACTGTGCAGGATCAGGAGTTGAACTTTGATCATCCTTGTGGGCCCCTTCCAATTCAGGATATTCCATGATTCTGTATTTTTTAGTAACATGACAGGAGAAACGAGCTCTGGAGAGATCCTTCCCCAGATCCCCAGGGAATGACCATAAAGAACATCACGTGAATTTTGGGTAACTGAAAGCAGGGGATAGGCAACATTTCTTTCACCTAGTTCCCATTTCCAAGCCAAGCTGTTCCTGCCTTTTTGACCTTGTGATGTGTTACTTTAGAATATGAGCATAGACCTCACAGAATCCATGGGGCTGAAGTCCTAATTAGATCTCATGGAGTGTTTGGCATTCCTATCTTTTGAAAGTTTCTACTTGGGGTGGGTTGTTTGGTTCTTTTTTTCCACATTTCCTTCATTTTTCCTCCCAGGATTTTGGCTGTGTGTAGGGAATAGAAAGTATAAATGGTGAATAATGTCCATTTATAAACAAGTCTTTAAGAAAGTTTAGCACATTTCTGCATGGCCAAAACCAGTTACTTGGTATCTGAGACAGTGAAGAAGGAAAATGGGGGGAAGACAGAAATATTCCTGTTCTCTTATCTATCCCACTCCCATTCCTCCAAGAATATAAAAATGTGACTTTTTTCTCTATTTTTACAACCTCTCCAGTGAACACCTTAAAGCTACCCACAGCTCCCAGGTTTGGTTGGGCTTGCTGGGGATGTACAGGGTTAGGTGCCTGCCAGTGCCAAAATTCCTTGTACACTCCCAGCATTTCTATTCATTTTTCCCCAAATGCCCTTGCCATTTTCTATTACTCCAGAATGCATAAATAAGAGAAAACGTCCTTTATCATCTGAATATTATTCAGATACCACAGCACCAGGGGAGGTTTTTGTAGCCGCGGGCAGCTCAGGTGCAAGGAATTCCTTAATGTTACAGTGTCTCTGTGGTGGGGCTGAGTTCAATCTCCTATTCAGAACCTCCACAGCTTCGTCTTTTAATATAATTTTCCTTCTATATAATAAAAAGAATAAATAAATTACACCGATGCCTTCCAGGCATCTGGGATTAAGCTGACAATTGACCAAGAGTCCAAAGAGTTCATGTTATTAACATATTCAACTTCTCAGGCTTTCAAACTTTATTTGAGTCTTTGTGAATGCAGAATTGAAAAGCTCCAAGACCTGCTTAGAGGAGCAGGTAGTTGAGGGAAGCTTTGCAGAGGCTCACCTGCTTCTTAGGAGCCTCTTCCTCCCTCCTTCATCCTTTCAGGGGAGACAGGAGGATGAGGTTCACCTCCTGAACACATCCCTGTGCTCAGTGTTTGGATGTTTTGCATGGTCATTGACGATAAATAGATGGTTCTGTGGTGGGATTTGCCACAGCTCTTTTGTGTCTTACAATAGGAAGAATCATGGCATAAAGTCTCTTTTCACTGATCACAGATAGAGCTATCAGTGAAAATGCTTTTATTTGGACTGATGGATACCACCTAATGTTTTTTAAGCTATTTTAGAAGAAATTTAGTTTATGAAAATCCCTGTCCCTTGGCTTTGTCCTTTCCTTTTACTGCACTGTGCACAAATAAAGGAAAGTATGCTCTGCCATCTGAACACAGTTTGACACACAGCAGCTTAAATAGGAGAGAGAGTCATATTACTGAAAATAAGGTGCTTTGGAGCAGAGCTGGTTTTCCCTGGAACTGAGCTAATTTTCTTCATATTGAGTCGTGTGGGGCTGTATTTTGGGTTCATGATGAAAATGGTGTGGATAAAACAGGGATGTTTTGTTTTTGCTGAGAAGGGCTTACACAGAGCCAGGGACTTTTCTGTTCCTCACCTCACCAGTGAATGGGCTGGGGGTGGACAAGGATTTGGGAGGGGACACAGCTGATCCCAACAGACCCCTGGGATTATCCAGACCATGCTGCTGATGTTCAGTTTATAAAGCTAAGGGAGGAAGAGGGAGACAGGGTGATGTTTTTTCTTCCCCAGTCACCATTCCATGTGCTGGAGCCCTGCTGGGATGGCTGAGCACTCACCTGCCCATGGGAAGAGGAGAATGAAGTTCTTGTTTTGCTTTGCACATATAAATTTTGCTTTACTCATTAAACTGTTTTTATCCCCAGCCACAAGTTTTCTCCCTTTATGTTTCCAATTCTCTCTCCCATCCCACTGCATGGGAGGGAGTGAGCAGCTGTGTGGGGCTGAGATGCCATCTGATGTTAAACCATGACAAGCACATATGGCTTCAGGTACTCAAGGAAATTTTGGCTTTACTGTGGAAGGCTCCTATTACTATTGCATGGCTTCACAGTTCTGAAAAACAGGCTCTAAATTGTTTATCAGGGATTAAAAAAAAAAAAAAAAAACCCAGAACCCCTCAGCTCCAGAGCTTTTAAAAAAAACCTAGATTTTTTTATCAGGTTCAGATATTTATAGGACAGACATTTATGGTAATGGGGATGTGAATCCTATCCTGAGTGTTGCTGAGAGTGGCTACTGGTGGTCATAACCAAGTTCACTGTGCTGGTGTCTCAAGACAACCCTGATAGCTGGTGACCTTATGCAGGAGAGATTGAGCAGGATACAGAACCACTGCAGTCTTCAACATTTTGGGTTTGGGCTGATGGGCATGGCTGGACCTGTTCTGGCATGATGGGACTCTGCTCTTCCTCAGGCAATGGTCATGTGTTCTGAAATAACCATTGCCTGAAACACTGAAAAATTCCCTTCCTTTCTCTGCAGGAGGTGAGGAGCTTCACATTGGAATATCCCAGTTTGCCAGCTACCAGGGCTCAGATGTCAAGGTCCAAATTGGGGACTCGTGGCCACAGATCCAGGCACAGACAGAGCGTGGGGTTAATGTGACACTTCCAGCCCTGCCTGCAGGGTGGTACAATATTTCTGTCCTCATCAATGGCATTGCTGTGGCTTCAAACAGGTGTGTATTTTCCTTAGAAGCTTCATTCTCCATCCTATTTGGTGTTTTAGGGTTAATCTGAAAAGGAAGGTTTGAGTTTTTTCACAAATTCCATACTTAACGGTGAATTCTGCAGTGTGGCATGAAATTATGAATAATTATCAAGGCATTTATTTATCCGTGGAGCCCAAGTCAGAAAACTGCTAATGCTAGTCAATTAACTTCCCTTGGATCAGTAGGAGGCAGGAGAGAAACATTTTAGGAAAAAACAGTTGATTTGATGAAAAATGCATATTCAGGCAATCAAAGGTATTTGCAGATTCAGGTCAAATGCAGATAAATCCTGCTGTAGGAAAACAGCAGAAGAAAAGAAACATTTTTCATCAGAAAAACAAAAGCTAGTTTGAACAGTACAAAAATGCTTTGTTTGGAGAATTTTTAAATGATGCTATTTCCATCTCCTAAGGTGACACTTCAAGTTCATGCCTAGACAAATGTAATATAAATGAATTAAAATGTGGGGGAAAGCTGACCTGAAATTGGGATACAGGAACGTATTCACAAGCAACACAGTTTTGTTCCTTAGCCATGGCAGCTGCCAGGAGTGACCCTGAAATGATGGTGCTGGGGAGAAATGAGGTGTTTTTATTGCTCACAAACCAACTTAAGCTGCTTGTAATGTTAAAGAACCTCAGAAGGAGAAAAATTGTGGTTGGTGGGATGGCACACAGGGATTCATCCCACCTGGTACTGGAGTGTGTTGGCAGCACTATCACTTCACCTCCAGGGATAGATTGGAAGGAGATGGGTCATCCCAGGAGAGGACTCTGATCTCTGGTGGGCTGGATTGCAGGATTGGGAAGATCCCTTCTCTAGCATGTCTTTTTAGGGAAGGGGATGTTTTTGAAAGCAGGATGATGAAGAGAAATAGATGTAGATGGGACAGAAATAGAGCTATAACTTTATCTGGGTGGGCTTCAGGAGCTCATGTCTGGGTTTCCTCTTGTTCAGTTTACTCCAATCTCTGGTGGGAGGGTGTGAGGAGAGAGGGCAGCTGTGCTGCCTTTTCAATGTCCTTCTATTGGGCATAGCTACAGTGGGATCTGCTTGCCAAAAATTCCTTATTCTTGTTTCCTTTGACAGGCAGTTCAGTTGAACTAGATTTAGCCCACAAGTTGCCAATTGATAAGAGAGTGTTTGTGAGAGATGTAGCCCAAATGTGTCCCTGTCCAGAGATGGAGGGGGGTTGGAATGAAATGATTTTTAAGATCACTTCCGACCCAATCCATTCTGTGATTCTAAACCACATGGAATAATTTGGGGCATTGGGTGGTCTTGTCACTGTGACATCAAACAAAGGGGATGTGCCAGGTGGGTGCTTGGCTTTCTGGGAGCTGCAAGAAAGAAAAACACTGCAACAGGAAGGAAAAATAAAAGAATACCCCTACCTGCCCCAATTCCTTTCTGTGTTGGTTGTGTTTTGCAGGGTTGAGCCATTAATCCAGTACCTCTCTGAGATCTTCAGCATCGAGCCCTGTTGTGGCTCTGTTCTGGGTAAGCAGCATTGGTGCATCTACAACCACTTATGGAGCTTAAAGGGATCAAGGGCACATTTTTCCTGCAGGAATGGAAAGTGCATCCCATTTCACATCCGTTCAAATGAGGGGGTTTTGAATCCGTGACCCTTTATTATGCAGGCATCAACTGGCAGACAGCAGAAATGTGGGATTTTAGGGAGCATCCCTCCATCTGGTTGGCTGGCTCAGGGCTCCCTGTGCTTTGAATTTGATTTCCCCAGGTGTTTGCTCATGTATCCTTGCATGTTCCCTTTGGGAAAACAAAGCACGCCCACACCTGGCTCATCTGTGCTGCTTCTTTCACTCATTTTGCCCCCATCTTTCAAGGTTTTCCATGTGAAAGTTAGGTGGAATGCCGAGTGCAATTGTGGTTTGAAGGAAACAATAATTTCAAGTGATCCCAAAAGGGATGTTCGCTTTTGTTATGTTGAAAAGGCAAAATAAAAAAGCCCTCTTTCAATGTTAATTTTAATCAAAAGGGAAATATTTATTAATCTTGTTCTAAGCTTTTAGACATTGGAAATAATTTAAGTGCGTTTCTGAGCAGAACATCGCTGAATTAAAAAGAAAAGTTTGACTTTAAATCTTAAAAAGCAGATTTGGGGTGGTTGATTTATTTTGTCATTTGGCTGGTGGTGGAGGAGAGTTGAATCCCTGTAGTGAATTTTACATGAGCCCTTAGAAATGCTTTTATAGAAGACAGAGAAATTCTTGTGCTACAACCTCAGGTCCTCCACAGATTGCTCTCCCAGGCTCACAACACATTTAAAGACACAAAAATTCAGAGGCTTTGTGGTACGTGATTAGTTCAATAGTTTGTGAAGTGCTCAAGCCTTGAAAGATGAGAGAGTGGATAGAGCTTGGAGAGCAAATCCTATCAGTTTTGAAGATTAAGCCATACTACAAAAAATAATAAAAGTTTTACCCTTCTTTTTATATTTCAGGGTAAATTGAAAACTAAATAAGGACTGATTAACTCTTTGGTTGTGGTTTTATGAATGGCTTAAGCTGAATTAAAATCTCTTTGCTGCAAAAAACACCAGTCCCTCCCCCCTTACCTGCAATATTTTGTTGTCTCTAACACTTGTGTGTGCATCTGGGTTAATGATTTGGGCTCACTTAAAAAGAAACCTCATCATAAACCAACTTACTTTTTCAGCTTGGTCATGGGAAAAGGAAGAGGATGGGCTTGATGGATAAAGAGGTTGAAGCAAGGGAGGATACTGGGAGTACCAGTACTACAAACAAAAGGAACATGGACAGAGCCTTTGGGTGGGCTCTTCCCTGTCAGGGTGGGGAGGCCCTGGCACAGGGTGCCCAGAGAAGCTGTGGCTGCCCCTGGATCCCTGGAAGTGTTCAGGATGGGGTTTGGAGCAACCTGGGATAGTGGAAGGTGTCCCTGGCCATGGCAGGGGGTGGAAGGAGATGGTCTTTAAGGACCCTTACAACTCAACCCATTTGGTGATTCTATGAAATCTGACACTGTCTGAGTTTGAAAATATTCACAATCGCATTCTTCTTCCCTGTGGGCATCAGGAACAAATTATCTCCCCACCCACCTGTATGGACAGTCCCATTCCATGAAGAGTTCAGTCTCTCTTTACTCTCAGGGCTCTTTCACAGCAGTTTTCTACATTTCTGTGGTGGCTTTCTACAGTCATTTTCTGCCACAAAGGTCCCTGGCTACTTGTTACTTTAGCCTCTTGTCCGTGTAGGATTATCCTGATATATGGCAGCTATTGTCTCCAGCTGTCTTGTAAAAAAATGGATTTTATTTCTTCTTTCCTTCCACCTGTTATGCTTATCAGCTTTATCATAAAAGGTTTGTGTTGGAAGGGACCTTAAAGAACATGATTTGAGATGGTTCAGAGATAGTAATGAATTCCTCTTCTGCATATAATACCCTTCTTGTTTTGTTTTGCTCCTAGGTGGAACACTGCTCACAATCTCTGGGGTGGGCTTTAGCCAAAATCCTGCCCTGGTTTCTGTGTCAATGGACAATCAAACCTGTACAGTTACTCACCTGGAAGAAGAGACAGTTTGGTGCCTGACCCCACCAGCTGTTAATTTGTCTAATGAAGATCCATGTGACATCTCTGTCAGAGTAAATGTAGCCATCAGCAGTGGGTCACTTCAACAAGCTCTCTTTGCAAATAGGAGCAGCACCTTTCACTACCAAAGAGCTTTGACTCCCCTCGTTACTGCTGTTGAAACAGAAATCACAGCTGGCAGCCTGCTCTTGAGCATCCAGGGAATAAACATCACTGGATCTATGGCTAAGCTTGGACACAGTGAATGTCAGCTTGAGTTTCAACGGGACAACCAGTCTGCAATGTCTTACCAGTGCTCTTTGCCACTGGACAGCCTGGAACCTGGGACTTTTCCCATCCAGGTCATCCAGAGGCAGCTGGGCTATGCTCAAGTGACAGTGAGGCAGCAGACCCTCACAATAACCCCACGGATAACCTCCATATTCCCATCACAAGGATCCATCTGTGGTGGGATGTTGCTCACTATATCTGGTACTGCTTTGAAATCCAGGAGGAGTTTGGTAGAGGTCAGCCTGGAGAGCAATTATTCCTGTGAGATCCAGAAGTCTGACAGTGACTCCATCAGTTGTGTTGTCCTTCCAGGGGCCCAGCCTTTGCAATCTCAGTGGCTGGCTGAGGCTCCTCGGGCTCTCAATGTCACAGTGGTTGTCAATGGGGTCAGCAGTGTGTGCCTTGGGGACTGCACACTCCACCTTCATGAGCACTGGACCCCCCTGGTCCATCTGGTGACCTGGAAGACCAATGGCACCTTCACCTACGTGACAATCAAGGGACAGAGGTTGGCGTGGCAGGGTGACAGCCCCGTGGTGCACGTGGATGACAGCACTGCCTGCAAGGTGACCTTCTGGAACGAGACCATCATCAAGTGCCAGACAGCCTGCCTGGCCCCGGGGGAGCACCACATTTCCATATCCAGCAGCAAAAGTGGCCGTGCTTGTTTCAGGGGGACGTCCAGCCTTCTCACCATCCTGCCCTGGGTGTACCAGTTTTACCCACGGAATTTCAGCACCCATGGGGGAGGCGTGCTCAGCTTAGCAGGGCTGGCTCTGAAGGGGAAGAGGATGACTTCAGTGCTCATAGACCATGGCCCCTGCCTCGTTCTCAGCATCACCTGTGTGCTCATCCAGTGCACGGTGCCTCCAGGGAAAGGCATGGGGGCTCTGAGTCTCAAAGTAGATGGACACTCCTATTACCTTGGAACAATAAGTTACAGTGAGGAATTTACCCCAGCTTTCCTTTCACTTGTTTCCACTGGTCTCTTTTTAAATTTGACAGTATCCCAGGTCACAGAGATGGACTTTATCCATGTGTTTATTGGAGATTTTCCTTGCAGCAACATCACCATCACTGGCTCCATGCTGCAGTGCACAGCTCCTCTGCTCCCTGTGGGCGAGTACCCTGTGCTGGGCCTGGATATTCCCAGGGGATGGGCTTCCTCCAGCCTGATGTTCACTTCCAACCTGACAGTGACAGCTGCACATCACAACTGGAGTAAGTCATGGAGGGTTGCTGCAGTTCCTCCACTGGGTTTTGTGTGAGGCACTGCAGTGATGGGGGCTTTCTGTCATGAAAGCAAAAACTATGAATTTTTTTTAAAAAAAATTTTTGTTGACAGCTGGCTGCCAGGCTCTGTTTTAAATCTCATTTTCTGTTCTTTCCTAAGGTGGCTTGAAAGGAGGACAAGTTTACCTGCATGGAACTGGATTTTCCCCAGGGAAGACTTTGGTCACAGTCTGTGGCACCAGGTGTGAACTCCTGGGCAACATGACAGTGACTGAGCTGAGCTGCCTTGCCCCACGTCTACCAGGTCAGTTAAAACTCAGAAACTGTCATTATGTTAAAAATATCCCCTAAAATCTTGACCCAAAATGGGGAGTCCTAGTGTATCTCATCCCAGGAAAACAAGGAACAGCTCTGGAGAGAGGAGAGGGATTAACACAGCACTGAAAAAGTTTGGACCTGATGATCTTGGAGGTCTTTTCCAACCATAATGATTCCATGAATCTATGACTTCTGTGTTTTGAGCTCAGTCTGAGGACAGATGGTGTCAGGGTGAGTTTTTGTGCCAGTGGCAATGGATGTTGGACTAGATCCAGCGTGTTCCTGTGGCCACACTTGCACATCAACATTTCCTCACAGCAGTTATTCCTTGGGAAAGCTATCCCACATAAAACATGCATATGGACTGCAGGGTTGGTACCCAAGCATCTCTTAGCCATCATGACCATCTTAATGAATTAAGCTCCCTTAAATCACTTTTCTTCTGAGGAAACAGTCTCAAGTTTCACTAGGGAAGTTTCAGTTTAGATATTAGAAAATTTTTTTCACATAAAGCATTTTCAAGCTTTGGAAGACGGTGGCCAAGGAAGTGATGGAGTCATCATTCCTGAAAGAATTAAAAAATGTGTGGAAGTGGCACTTGAGGGCATGGTTTAGTGGTGAACATAGTGTTGGTGAGATGATGGTTGGACACAATGATCTTAAAGGTCTTTTCCAACTTTAACAATTCTTTTATTCTGTGGCCACACACATTTTGTGTTTTGGTTACATGGTGGGATGGCCTCAGTGGGGTAAAGGTGTAGAAGGAAAAGGCTGAATGACTGGAAGTGTGAACAAATGACAGACCATGGGAAGCTGGAGATGGAGATTTGACTTCCTGGAGATGAGGGTGGGATCATCCATCATGACCAGAGCATCTTCCTTAACTGGAGAGAGACATAATGATCTCCATGTCTCTCAAAGAAATAACCCTGCCTGAATTTTGGAGCTAACTCTTCAAAATGAGCATGTCCTGGGACAGGATATGTTTCCTCCTTTTCCTACTGAAGGCTCAGAATTAGGCTTCTCAGATCTGCAAAAAAAAAAGGCAGAATTTAAGACTTTTAAATCTCACCTCTGAGCCATGTACCATTCCCCAAATTCTAAACATGGAGTATTCACCTTGGTGCTTAACTCCTTGGTGGAGCCCCCATCCCTGGAGGTGTCCAAGGAATGACTGGATGTGGCACTCAGTGCTCTGAGCTGGGTGACAAAATGAGGATCGGTCAAATCTTGGACTCTGCAGTCTTGGAGATCTTTTCCAACATAAATAGTGGTGTGATTCAGGGATTCCAACACTTGGAAGGTTAACATTCCAACCCCTCCATGGCTCTGAAGTTGGAGAACATCTGGAGGTCTGCAGGAATATTTGCTGTTCTGAGGCTGTCCAGACATCCAGTATCCAGGGATCCATGACCTCTTATTCTTTCTGGATGTGAAAGAGAGGTGGCAAGTTAGAGTGTCCATCAGGGTAAATTTACAGGGGTTTGTTCAAAGGTGTGTGGTCCATCCTGCAAAACAGAAGTTGAATCAATTACTTGCCAAGAAATCACCCCAGTGTGAAATTTAACATTATTTTGAGCAAGGGTTGGGGCAAGAGGCATCCAGGTGTTCTCTTCAGCCTCACTTATTCCCAAATTCTAAATTTACTCCTGTCATTTTGAACGGTTCCTTTCATAGAATCCCAGAAAGATTTTTGATCCTTAAAGGTCCTCTAGTTCCAACCCCAGTGCCATGAGGAATACTAAGAAAAATGGAAGGGAGAAAGAAAAAGGGCTTTAAAACCCAACCACAAGCACTCAAAAAGAGACACCAAGAGGGCATAAAGAGCTCGGTTTTCTTTGTTTTAAACAAGGCTCAAGCATAGTCCACAAAACTGCTTGTTATTTTAAATAGAAAAAAACACGGTGCTGGAGTTCTGGAAAGAAAACAAAGCACAAAACGGGGCACCCTGGTTATTGCAGGGAGAATAGCACACTCAAATTTAATTATATTGATCCAAATTTTGGTCAGAACTCGCTGAGTGTTGGTGGCAGAGGGAGCCTGAGGAAAACAATCTTAGAGGCAGGACCACGATGCTTGCTCCTGTCACTAGATGTCAGCAGGTGAATGCTGATTTCTGCTTGTGTGTCTGGAGAGGAAATGCCAAAGAAGCCTTGCCTCACCATCACTCCTGCCCCGGGTTTTGCAGCCTTGCCAGTTTCACCAGTCGAGTTGCAAAATATTCGTTAATTAAATATTTACAAACAACTTTTTTTTTCCTTAAAAAAAATAAATTAAAAAGTCTTTTTGCAGGCTGCTCAAATCTGTGTTTGTCAGGCCCTTTGTGCTCCCTAAGACAGTTGTATTTAGCTTGTGCACATCTACATTTGCCCATTTGGCATGGGCAAATCTGTATACAGAGCAAGATCCTTCCAGAGACTCTTCCACCTAATGCTAAATATTTAAGGTTTTTTTTTTAATATTTAAGGTTTTAACCCTGCCCCCTCACCACGTTTAGGGTGGTGTAAGTACAGTAACTCCAGTCTCACCTCATAGTTTACATTTACATGGGGAATTTTGCCACTTGGTGCTGGCACATCCAGTGCTCAGATCTTTATTTCATCGCCTCATCCACATGGGAGAGGTGGCAAAGAGACTCCAGGGATTCAGGACTGTGAATTCAGGACTGGGAAGGGGAGGTCTGTGCTGCCCCAGAGCCCCTTAGTGTTGTGTCCAAGCTGGATTTTTGTCTGAGTTCCCAGCTCCACTCGCCGAACTGGCTGACAGTGAAGAGTTTAAGCTGCATTTCTTCTGTTACTGAGGGCTGTGAAGCAGAACCCCCTCTCCTCTGGCACTGTGGGATGCCAGGTGGCAGTGGCTGCCCCGGGTCTCAGTGCTGGGTCATGCTGTGTCTGGCTTGTTTGAGATTAGAGATGTCCACGTGGGAATCCCCAGCCGGTCCATGCAGCTCTCTCATGTGATGCAATCCATAGGAATAGGTAGGAAATGTGACTTCTTTGCTTCTTGCCCTTTGAGCAGGAAGTTTTCCAAGAGATGAGGAATTGCCAGGCTCAGCAGGATCCATCCATAAGCCTTCCCCATGGGGATTTCCTTAGGAACTGGTGTTGAGTGGGGTCGCAGCGAGGTTTTGGTTTGATCACCAAGAATGATCAAGAGCTGGGCAAGTAACTGAGAGATTCTCAACCCAGAGCACAAGGAATGGGAATGAAGGACTAGACTCTTTTTATGAAAAGTGTTGTCTTTTGCAAGATGCAGAAAAATCAATTCAGAACAGAAGCAAAATTTGATTTTTAGCCTTAAAGCTTAAAAAAAATTAACAAAATTAAATAAAATTAACAAAATGCCACTGCCTTCAAGGAAAAACAAAACCAAAAGAAAAATGCCCAAACTAAGCATGAGTCTTTAGAGGTAAAGATATAACTGGCTTGATCACCATGCCTGGAAGGGTTCAAAAGCCATGTAGATGTGGCACCTGGGGACATGATTTAGCAGCGGGTTTGGCAGTGCTGGGGGAGTGGTTGGGTTCAGTCTTAGAGGGCTTTTCCAAACAAAATTATGCTGTGATCCTCCAAGCTGTCCTCTTCTCTGGTTCTTGCTTTGTTGCTCATGCCATTGCACGAGTGAAAATGCAATTGTAGATTCTGTTCAGCTCAGGTTAAATTTACAGAATATGTGGTTAAAGTTTGTGGGACTGAGTTGTGCTCCTGTGAAAGATTAGAAAACTGGCAAGAAGCTTGAGACAGGTGAGAAAATAACTGATTATTCCTCTAAGGTGATATTAGGGTAAATACCATATATAGTTTTGCCAGTAAGCCAGTTCCTGAGATTTTATCTCAGGGAAGGTAAGGAAGGCACCTTTAAAAGGAGATGAACTGATAAGAGGATGCATCAGGGTAAAAGCTCAGCCTGATTTTCCTGGTTGCATCAGCATTCTTGGAATAACAAGTCTGACTTTAGGGTTTTGATGTAACAATTTTTGGGATCTTTGTTAGAGGGTGCTGGACCTGCCATTAGCCAGACTCCACTGGTAAAAGTGGATGTTCAGGGAGGAGGATTTAGATTAGAAGTTAGAAATGAGACTGGTTTGAAAGGATGAGATATGTGGTTGGGTGGAGCTCTTTGGATGGGGCAAGAGGCGAGACAAGAATGAGTTCTGGCTCTAACAAGGAGATGCACTGAGCCAAGGCAATGGGGATTAGAGCCAGGGAAATTTGGGGATTTTTATGAGCAGATGCAGAAGATATGAAGAGGGTCTGTTGTGGTGTTATGGCAATTGGGACCTCAGTAGAAATCAGGGCCACAGTAAACAGAAACCTGTTTTTTTGTGGAGACCAAACCAAAGGATCCAAATAGTCCTTTCTACCTTTCAAATCCAGAAATGAAATTGAGAGGAAATAAAGCTTATGAATTACATGGCAGGAATGTTCTGACAGTGAGATCTATCAGGCAAAGGAATAGATGCTTGAAAGCCACCTCTTGGGACTTCTGAAACCTATCTGTGTGGAATGAATGTCTCACAGGGAGAAATCCTTCACAGGAGGAGGTTGGACTCAATGACCTTGACAGGTCTCCTTCTCCTCTCCCTTTTATAAACTTTTTTTTTTTTAAAATTCTTTGTCTTCCCTGCTAAGCACATGCTGCTGCTCCACTTTGTCCATTTTGTCCATTTTGTGAGAGGTGCATGACCAGGGATGTGAGTTTTGGCACTGGGACTCCTTGGGCAGCCCTTCAATCAATCCCCAGCTGCCCTTGGAGCCTCCTGTAGGTTTGAGCCTCATCACATGTCCAGCAGTTGTTATTAAACAGTGACCCAGAACAAAGCCCCTGTGCTGAGCATCCCAGGATCCTGGATTAAGCCAGAGTATCCCTCAAAGCCAGGGCTGGGGGTAGTCAGTCCCTAAGCCATTACCACCACACTGAGATTTGGCTGCCACAGTGTCTGATCTCAAAGGAGAAGCTGTAATGAGCTGAGTGCATTCATCCCAGCAATGGGATTGCAGGTTTGATCTTTATAGGGAGTATAAAGCCTAAAGCAGCTTCACTCTGGGGTTTGAACACTAAGCAATTAAGCAGGGAGAAGAATTGTGTCCCAGAACAGGCAGAATATCCTTTTAGGACATGCCAAAAGTGTGTTGAAATCTTTAGTTGATTTTTTTTTTGCCACTATTGTGGTAGAAGATAATGGCACCAAAATACCAAAGGGTATTTGTGTTTCATGGTCAGAGGAATGAGGAGGAAAAGGCCAAGACTTCTTCCTAAATGAATAAAGATATTAAAACCTCTGATAGGAGGGAAATAGGAGGAACTTGGAGAGCCCCAAGAAAGGAATGGGGAAAGGACATCACCTCTAAAAGTGATATCTCCATCCAATGGACAGGAGATTTGGGGTGGGGAGGTGAGATTTTTCCCTTCTTCCACCTGTGAGAGAGAAAGCAATTCTAAATTTGATTCTGGGCTGTACAGATTAACTAGGCTTTGCTTGGATTTTGCTTTCTCTGATCCCTGCAATCTTTTGTAGCCATATTCAAAAACTTAGGTTTTGTAAATTAATAGTTTTGTTTTGCCTGGTTAGAGTTAAAAAATATTTCAGCCGTTGGTAGGATACAAGGCCTCCTGTTCCTACAGGAATGAGAACTTGGGGATGAGGGAGCAGAGCAGAAACACCCAATTTCCATATTTTGGGGTTGTTTAAGAAGTGCCAGACTGTTTTTGTGCTGAGCTCTCAGGGCTGTGTGGGAAACACCTTCTGGTGACCTACATGAGCCAGGCAAGTTCTTTGACAGCAGCAAAATGTTGAGGAAAACAGTCCAACATTCATCCCAAAATAGAGTTCGAGTGGTTTTCACATAGGAAAGCTCTGCCATGCTCTTTTCAAGAACACAAAAGAAAACCAAAGTCTTCCTGTAATGAATTGATTCTGCTGGAGGTTATTACAAATGGAAGATCTTTGCAGCATTTAGTCCTGTTGGATGCTATTTATCTGTCAAAACACAGATATTTAGTGCTGCTTAAGATGCCACTAGAACATCAGGAAAGACATAAGGCTTTTGTTGTAGTTATAGAATACCTGAAGTAGCTCTAGACAGAATTTTTGGACAATAAAAGCCAAATCTATCATCTATCTATCATTTTTTTAGGCTTCTCTGCCTATTATTTGTCTTAGATGTAGGTCTTCAAGGCAGGGATTGTATTTGGCTCTGTTTGGATGCCAAGCAAGAAAATTGCTGCTGGATTTTGGGAAGGAAAGGGATTAAGCATATTGCAAAATCTGTGAGCATGTAGGTAACTTTATTTTCTCATTCTAAATCCAGAGAAGAAAAATAGAGAAGAATTGTAAACTCTCTGAAATTCAGAGCAGATGAACTGGTATGTTTTATTATTTCAAAAATACCTGAAACATTAAAAAGTTATAAACTCTTTAGAAACAGCCCATATGAAATAATAAGTTTTAGCAAAATGTGCTAAATATTGCAATATAGGAAATAGAACACTTCCATATTTTTATAATTTCAACTTCTATTTCTATAATGCTTAGGAGACAAGACATTTATTGACAATGACACTTCCCCAGCAAACAAGGTACCTTTTGAACAAATTGGTACTTACAAAAGCAAATAGGGAAAAGCCCTTTCTTGATAAATTCCCGTTGATTGGATTTCTGATGCTTAAGGAATAGTCTTGGATGCTACAGTGCAGTCTGTTATACTGTCCACAGACCTTTTCAGGAGTTCATTACAACTATTTGGTTAGTTCAGGATTAATGAATATTCTCCAAAAGTCAGGGCTTTGAGAGAAACAGATTTAATGCCTGTCATGGTTTAATGCCAAACTCCTTTCTAAAATTGTTAAACTCAAATATTTCATCTCAATCTGAACTTCAATGACAGTTCATAACACCTTTTTTTTTTTTTTTTTAGCATTTTTTGTCTGGGTTTAGAATAAGAAAATCTAATTTTTGCCCACAGAATCACACTGAATCACTTAGGTTGGAAAAAACCTCCAAGATCATCGAGTCCAAACTGTGCCTGATCCCCACCTTGTCACCCAGACCAGAACACTGAGTGCCATGTCCAGGCCCTCCCTGAACACCTCCAGGGCTGGTCACTCCACCATCTCCAAGGGCATTGCATTCCAGTGCTGAACAACTCTTTCCAGGAAAAAAAAATTCCAGATGTTCACACCACTTGTTCTTTAAATAAACCTCAAAACATCTGCTCCCATTACAATTTTTACCTCATCCATGGAAGCAAATTTGGACCCCATCTCAAGTCATACTCAGCTATAAATCAAGGTGGGAGATCCCAGTTCCCACCAGTTCCCCAGGAGCCCTCCAAGCTGGTCAAAGTTTCCTCAAAAACTCTTTCTGGGTTTCAAACTCATATGTTAAGTTGTCTCATCTCCTTGGTAAAAGTTTTGTGCCATATTCCTGAACTGTAAACCATGTTCTGCCTCTCTCAGAGGAAACGTCCATGCTTGTATTTAATCCCTCATGTGATCTCCTTCTGGACAGAGCAGTTTGATCCCAAAGAGCATCCTGATGCTCAGGGCATAAAGGAGGTTACATTTTGCTCACAAAAAGCAAATGGGGCTGAAGGAGCTGCGTGGAGACCTAATTACCCTGAAAAGGATGCACCTAAAGAGAGGCTGAGTGCACATCAGGAGCCCAAGGCTCATGGAATGGTTTGAGTTGGAAAGTCTTGGAACACTGAAGCCTGGGAATTTTAAACTTTCTGTGCTTTCTGACAGTGACCATCAAAAGAACACTGCTTTTGACTTGAGGCCTTGGAGAAAGCTTCCAAATTTGAGTGATAAAGTTAGAACCACTGATGTATAGTTTAAATAAAAGTGTGTAATTTCACATGGTGAAGGGTTTTGAATTTGGGGTTTTAGAATACAGTAATAGGTATGGGACAAGATGGAAGTTCTTGAGTGTTGTCTCTTTCTTCTTGTTCCTCCTTCATAATTTCGGGTAGCAGTTTTTAGTTGGATAAAAAGTACTGCAGTGCGAGTCACAGGTGTTTAGTCATTGGGTCAAAAGTATAAATAATATAAATGTTAGCTTTTAATTAGACAGTTTGCCTTTAAAAGACCTTGTAACTATCTAGATCAACCAATATTTTCTCACTTTTAGCTTCTTAGCTAAATGTGCTACAGAACTCTCTGTACTATAGATAATAATTAATAAACAACTACGTCCAAGCAAGAAAATCCATCTCTCATGCATTCAATCCTAACTCTAAATGAAAGGAAAAAAAAAACAAAAAAGCCACTAATATGTAAGACCACTAATAGGAAAGGACCTTAAAATTCATTTAGTTCCATGGGCAGGGACACCTCCTGCCATGGCAGCTCTCAGTAGTGAAAATATGCTCAGTGTCAGTGGTTTTGGGTTATTTTTTTCCTCTCCTGTCTTGCAGCCTCTTTGGCCATTCTCTGTGGTGTGACACATTCTTCTGCCGACTGCCAGGAGGACAGAGCCACCTTCATTGAATGTGACATGAGAGTCACGGTGGGCACCTCCCAGCAGAGAGGATCTGTGTCCTATTTCTATGTCTGTGGGGACACCCTGCCCCAGGGGCACTTTGCTGGACTCCTGGCCAGGTTAGTGCCGTGTCTCTCCATCAGCCCTCCGGGTCCATCCACAAATAACATCCCCCCCGCTGGTTTCCCACCTTTTGCAGGTTTGTTCCAGTTGATGGACTGGAGGAACAAATTCTTAATTCTCACATTGATGCCAATGGAGCAGTTTAGCCTGGAGACCACTAGAGAGCTCTGCTGGGTTGTGGAATTCATTCCCTATTCATATCCCTGCCTATCAAAGCATCTTCTGTCCCCCCTCCTTCCCTCCTGCCTTTTTAAAGTGTTTGAGAGACATCAGAAAATCCATCTCGTAAACAGCCTGCTTTGTTCCTTCTTAGGTTTTAATATTTATCTTCTGATCCAAAGCAACATCTGGTGGATGCCAATGGGAAAAAAAAAATTAGGCATTATGAAAAGCAGAAGTCTTTTTTTTCTGTTGTTTTTCCTTCCTTTTTTTTTTCTCCCCTTCTTTTTTTCCCCCACTCTGCCTTTCTCTAAGCACTTTCATGAGTAAAAAATCACACAGTAAATCCAGCAGGGTATGCAAGGGTGCTTATGCTTTGCAAATCCAAGGCCAAGCTGTCCAGGAGTTAACTTGGAATTGTTGTCTTTGATGGGGCAGAGAGGATTTATTCCTGCAGAGCATTTACTTCTAGGGGAAGGTGGGATGTCTGAGTTAAGGAATACACAGGAGAAGGATTGGATTTGGAAGGAAACTCAAAGGTTGTCTTGTTCCAATCCCATGGCCAGGGACACCTTCCACTATCCCAGGTTGCTCCAAGTCCCATCCAACCTGTCCTAGGACACTTCCAGGGTTGGTGCAGCCACCTGGACAAAGTTTTTCAGGGGTTTAAATAAATATTTTCTTTATATAGCCTGTACCACAGCCCCTCCTTTATCAGCTCATAATGGCAAAAACATATTCCTTAAAAGAGTTGTAAGTTTTGCCATTAACAACACTTGTACCAAGGTACATTCCTGAATTCCATTTAATAATTCACTTAATTTCTTGCATTTCCTTTAAACACTGCAAGTTGTTAACAGTGTTCCAGAATGGGCTTGCAGGAGGACAGAAAGGAACTGGCTTTTCTTACAAGCAAAGTTTATTTAATTTTTGCAAAAAACAACAACAACAAAAAAAAACAACCAGTGAAAACAACTCAAAGGTCCTTGTATTGACTCGAATGTCTGGGAAATTGTCTCCATGTCCTGCATCCAGCTGACCACCACCCCCTTCTGTCTTTAAAATTTTGATTATTTGAAAGACACAGTTTTTTCTTGGAGCTTTGAAAAGTACTCTGCAGTCTTAAAAGATAGCCCAGTCCACTGAATTATTGTACAGGACAAGATTAATTCTCAAAGTGTTGCTATCAAAAGAAAGCACAGTTCCCCAAGGCTGGCTTTTGATTATTGATACAGCAGAGGGAAAAGTTTATTTAAATATAAAAATAAAATTTTGGTGTGTTAAAAGGGTTCAGCAACTTGCAAAGGTGGGGTTTTTTTATTTTTTCTTTTTTAGTATGCTTATGGTTTCTAATGTGGCTGATTCCTTTACCACTTTAACCCTGAAAAAGGGCAACAAAACAAACAGCCCCAATGCAGGTCAGAGCAGGGCTTTGTTTGCAGAGTGAGCTGCTGCATCCAGCAGGGAAGTTTGAAATCTTCAGGGTCATCAAACCACTCTGATCATTACCCTCCTGACAAAGCTCTGAGCCCAGTTGAGTCAATTTTGGGAGAGCTTTGAGCAAGGGAGGTTCTTCTCCCCCTCTACTCCACTCTTATGAGACCCCACCTGGAACAGTGTCCAGCTTTGGGGTGCCCAGCTCAGGAAGGACGTGGAACTGTTGGAGTGAGTGCAGAGGAAGCAGGATGATGATCAGAGGGATGGAGCAGCTCTGCTGTGAGGAAAGGCTGGGAAAATTTGGATTGTTCAGCCTGGAGAAGAGGGAGGGCTTAGAACACCTTTTGATGCCTAAAGGGACTCCATGAAATTTGGAGAGAGACTTGGGACAAGGGCCTGGAGTGACAGGGGAATGACTTCAAACTGACAGAAGGTAGATTTTTGTGAGTTATTAGGAAGGAATTCTTCCCTGTGAGGGTGGGGAGGCCCTGGCACAGGGTGCCCAGAGAAGCTGTGGCTGCTTCTGGATCCCTGGAAGTGTCCAAGGCCAGGTTGGATGGGGCTTGGAGCAACCTGGGAGAGTGGAAGGTGTCCCTGCCCATGGCAGGGGGTGGCACTGGATGGTCTCTAAGGTCCTTCCAGTCCAAACCATTCTGGGATTCTAATCCCACAGACTCTTTACCAAAATCCTGTAATATGGGATTTTCAGGAAAAAAATCCTGGTCCTGCCTCTCTGATCCTGTGTTTTGTTGAGTAAATCACATTGTGAACTCTGTCCTTTCTGAGCTATTCAGAAAATGTGTAATTTGTGTACTTTCTGGGCTGTGTTGGTGTTGTTGTAACTCCTCTCCTTCCTCCAACTTGCCTGTGTGAATCTGATGGTGGGGTGGGGAGGAGAGGAAGAAGCAGCAATGGCCAATAGTCACAGAATCAATTAGGTCGGGAAAGACCTCTGGGATCATCAAGTCCAGCCATTAACCCTGCACCACCACTTTGCTCACCACTAAACCATACATTAAATCCTGTAGCTCCCCACAATGAAACACCACCAAAATCAGCCACTGTCAGCAGCAAAACCAAGGGAAAAAAGATTTCTCTCCCACCATGTTTTCTATTACTTCTTCCCCCTCTGCAAGGGGAGGCTTTAGAGCAAATGTCTGCTGGTATAACTGGCACATATATCGAATCTGCTTAGTCTGGGCTGTTAAGTAAGTTTAATTAATTTACTAAGTTAATGTTCCAATGTTAGCAACAAAGCATCATTGCAATCAGCTGGGTAGCAGGAATTGGAACCCCTAAATGAGCTCATTTTTTCACAGTTGGAATTAGGGACCAGTTAGCCAGTTGTGTGGTTTTTCCAATTTCTCCCCTTGCCCTAGGGGAGTTGCAAGTTATTCATTCCCCATTGCTAAGTGTGAGTAAGATGGGGAGGGGGGAGACACAAACAAACCCTACTCCTTGTAGGAGTCCATCTTTGCTCCCAACACTGCTGATTCCCTCCCTGTTGTCTGCACTTATCTGCCTGCCTTGGTCCTAGAATGGCATTCCTTCCTGTTTGTGATGGTTTGGGGAAGGAGAAAAGCATCACTGAGAGATATTTACTGCATGTATTTTCATCCCGAGTGTGTGCAGATAAAGGGGGGAAAAACAAATAAACAATAAAAGAATGGAAACAAAATTACCGAAATTTGCAAAGTTTGACAAATGGTGGCCAGGAGTTGCCACAAGCTAATGGCTTGCAATGATTAATAAGAGTAAAAATAATTGCATTTCATTAAGATTGATGACACCCCATTTAACCTCCCTTCTCGTTTCAGCCCTAAAGTGGAAAGAGATGAAGTTCTCATCTATAATAGCTCCTGTAACATTACCATGGAAACTGAGGCAGAGATGGAGTGTGAGGGAGCTAATCAGCCAATTACTGCCAAGATTACTGAGATATGGAAAAACTGGGGCCAGAACACTCAGGTATAATCAAATCTTTTTTACAGACTGATTCAAACAGCTTAAAATTAAATTTGTAATATTGTGTACATTTAAAGGGGGGCAAGAAAAAAAAAACAATTTAGGCTGAGCAGCAGCAATATATAATATTAAATGCTTTCCAACTTTGAATAGCAGTTCTAATGTAGCACAGCTGAATTAATGGTTAACTATGGCTAATCATGTATTTTATGAGACATAAATGAGCTTTACCTTATTTTCTGAGTAATGTATATTTTTTAACACTCTCTCCTTTTTTTTTTTTAATATAAATTCAATTTTGTTCTAAAAATGTTCTTTTCTGTTGAGCAGAAATCTTAGCCATGAGGTACAGTTTCAGCTCTCTGGCAGAGACTTAAAATTCAGTTCAGCCCTGGTTATATTTGATTTTTGCTGCTTTTCAGTAGGTGAAGGAAAATGGGGCAGTCTTCCCAGTGCTGTCTGTGGGTATAGCAAGAAAAGAAGACATATGCCAAGAGTTCATGACAAAAATGCTATAATTCTGAACCAGCATACATTTTAATACTTGATACATAAAAAAGTCATTGCTAACCTGAAATGTCCTGTTAGAGTACTCACAGTTTTGCAGAGAGGGTGTTTAGCCACTTGTAATAAGAAATTTAGAGGGGTTGGATATTTGTTGAACACAAATCATCCCTTTTTCACTATCCTTTCCTAAAGGAGCAAATCCTGAGGTGTGGTGGAGACCTACTGAATACAGGGACATGTGAGTGGGAATAGTTACACACCTTAGGATAAAAGCTATTTTTAATCTATTAAATAAAATGTCCACGCGGTCTTTTAGCATAGTTTAGGAAAATTAAGTTCATTCACTCAGAATCAATGTTAAAGCTACCACAGTAATTTTTAACTCTATCTGCAAAGAGATATCTTGTGTTAAAGGACTTTAAATTTACTTTGCCACCCCAAAAAAGTAGCTGCAGTGTCCTGGCAGAGTAATTGTGGTGCATTTCTAGTGTTGAATTATATATTTAGTTTTATAAATCTGACCTTTCTATATTTAGGAGTATCTCAATACTTGCAAATCCACCTTACGTGAATATTACTATTGCAGTGGAGTATCCTAAATTAGAATTCCTTGCTTCTGTTAAGCCTGTCCTTGTTGTATGAAGGAATGTCAGATGTAGAATGTTACCTATAAAGGTTCATTTGCTCATCAGCTTTGCTAGTTATGGCACCAAAACCACGCCCAGCTAAGGAGAAAAACTGCACTCAAAAATCGCTGGTTGGTGACTGCAGGAGTGAAGTGCCCAGGCAAGTATGAGATTAAATGATAACTCATCTTTACATCCCTATTATTCCTTCCCAAATGGGAAAGGGCATCTCTAGAGCCCCAGAGGCTGGGCTGCAGCTTGGAGGGACATTCCCCACTGCTGCCTGTGATCCGGGCAGCTCAGCTGAGCCACAGCTCCTGCAGCCTCGCTAATGGCAGGATGACATTTCTGAGTGACAGCCTGTCCTTCCACTCAGGTGGGGGAAGAAGAGGAAGAAGCTGCGAGGTTTGGCCCTGTGGGAGTTTTTCTGCTCGGAGTAGGGGAAACCAAGGAGGTCCTGAGTGTCCTGAATGAACAAATTCATTCAGAGCAGGATGAAAACAGCAGCACTTTAGATCTGGGATTTGCTGCTGCTTAATGAACCCAGTGGGCATTCAGAATCATTTTATCCCTCTTCCCAAAACTGGCTTGGGTGAGCAGAGGTGGATGGGTGGGGAGTTCAGATAAATGGCTTCAATTTTGGTCCCTTTCTGGCTGACAGCATCCCGTTAAGATTTACGACCTGGTGCAGCGCATGCATGCTTCAGTGTGGAGGTTTAAATCATGTCGTGTGAACTGGCCTTACCTTTCCAGTGGAAAAAATGGTCCCCAGGTTCAGCACTAAGCAGTGAAATGCATTAATAGCACCACGTGCCTTAGGATAATGGTGCTATTAGCAGGCAGCACAACTCTGTGTACAAGTAATGGGGCTGCATCTCTTTATAATAACATCTGGCACTTCTCTTGCATGCTCATGTAAGGATCTCAAAGCATTCCATAAAGAAGGGGCATGATCCTGTTCCCAGCACAGCTGCACTACTCAGTGGTTTGTTTTCTGCTTCCTCTGCTGCCAGCTGAAGGATGCCTGGGCAGGCTGAGAACTCAGCTCAGCTGGGTGCTGTGGGAGGGCTGGCTCAGAGGTGATTTGATGATGATGGTGGAGCAAGATTAGCTCTGGGATGGTGTTGGAAGTGAAAACATAGAAAGGCTGACAGAGGCTTGTGGCATGGAATGAATGCGCACTGGCAAGAAGAGAGAACAGCTTTGGTTGAGAGCAGGAAAAAAAAAAGTAAAGTGTTGGTGCTGTGAACTTGAGCCTGAGAGGTACAAATGGTGACATCACCAAATCTGCCACAGTTCAAGCAGCATTTGGACAACATTCTTAGGCACAGATTGGGTTTCTTAAGGTTGTTCTCTGCAGAGACAGGAGTTATGATATTCCCATTATTCTATGGCACAGTTGTTAGGGTATTTTTTCATCAGTTATTTAAACAACTGCATTTTCTGGTAGGTGCTGCAAAATCCATTGCTCAATTTTTGTCCTTTTAACTCTGATCTCTGAGCTGTTACTTGCATGAATCATAGAATCCTAGGTGTTGGAAAAGACCTCCAGGACCATCTTATAGTCAGGGATGGGCTCAGATCTGAGTCCAGAGGACTCCCAGAATTTCATGCAGTTTCAAGGTGCTACCTGGAGATCTGTGATTTTCATGGCAGACTTCATGAAATTTCAGTTCAACTTGGATTTTTCCTGGGGTCTGGTCTGTATCCCACCAACCCCCTCAAGAGAATATTTTTTATGATTTTCATTAGAAACTGATGTAAGCTCTTGCCTCACTTTGTGTTTGAAGTATTTTGCCCTGTATGACTTAATTAGGTCACAAGAAGTAAGCAGCAGGCCTCTGCCCCACTGTTGCATTCAGCATCATTAGTGTTTGTAACTTGCTCTGTTATTATCTAAGAAGAGTTGCACAATTATTTTTATTTCAGTATATAATGCAATTTAGCCTACTGAAAAGAGAGGGAGGGGAAAAAAAACCCCAGCACTGATTGTATATCCCACAGGACTTAATTAGTTCACAGCTTCAAGAATGCACTGGATAATGGGAAGACATGAATTAAATAATAAAAGGGAAAAGAAAAGTTCTAATGCTCACTCAGTACCTGTCCACTTCCACCTTGGCTGCATAATGAGACGTCAGCTCTGGTGACACTGATGAGATTTGCAAAACACCCTGAAAACACGAGGAGAGGATGCTCTTGGGAGGGTTTGACCAGGCTCGGGTGGCTCTGAACCCATTATGCTTAGTGAGCCTTCCCATTATTATTCCAGATCGCTGGACCAGACCTAATCATGATGCAAACATGCTGCTGGAGCAGCTCTTCCCTGCTCCACTCCCCCTCCTCTGCCTGCCCACATGGCTGATGGAATATTTGGCAGGGGGCCGATGCCACGTACCAAGTCAGCCGTGGGGAAGCTGAACTGGTATCCCAGTGAATTCCCTGCAACTCAGCCCTCAAGGGGTCCCTGTTGAGGGATAGGAGGTTGATAAAAAATAACCTGCCAGATAAAAATGCCATCCTGGGTTATGGCTCTGCTGGGTGTGCTGCACTGCCTTGAGTTTGTTTTTGAACTTTTGTTTTTTTGTTTTTAAGGGAAGGTCTTGGGGTTTAAGGGGTGGCTTAGAGTATTGAGGATCTCTGAATTCTTAGCTTGGTGACTGATACAGAGGTAACTGCTGTATTCACTTCTCATGAAAGAAAAAAATATATAAACCCCCCATAAAGGCTATGTCTGAGATATCTACAGTCACCTCAAAAATCCTTTCTGTTTAACTTCCACTTAATATAATCAGGACTAGATCTTTGAATCCCTTGGGTTCCTCTGCAGATCTTAGAATCATTCCTTTCCTTCTTTTTCAGCCTTTTTTCCCCTACTTGACATCTCTCTGGATGCCAAAGCATTTGGAGGTGAGGGAAGCAATGAAATGGTTTCAAGCAGTGGAGATGTTTGGTGATTTACAAAGGTGGCAAAGCCTGGGCAGCTTTCAGGGAGCATGGGAGGGTCTCTGGAAGCCCAGGGCACTCTGGGCACAAAGGGCTGTTACTTTATCACTCACAGCAGGACTGATGCAAGGTCATAGATCGGTTTGGGTTGGAAAGGACCTGAAAAATCATCTCGTTCCAGCCCCCTGCCATGGGCAGGGACAACTCCTGAGCATGTTCTCCATCTCTGGGGGTTACAAGTGATGGGAAGTGACTCTTCTCTTTTACTCTCATTTTAGAGCTGCCCTCATCATGTGTGGATGTTTGATGGGTGCATTTTTGAGGGTGAAGGGCTCGTACTTGGCAGTCCATGAGGGAAACCACAACAGCAGAGAATATTTGGGCAGGGTAGGGATCATAGAGTCACAGAATGGTTCAGACTGGAAAGAATATTTAAAAGATCATCCAGTCCCAATCCCCCTGCCATGGGCAGGGACACCTTCCAATATCCCAGGCTGCTCCAAGCCCCATCCAGCCTGGTCTTGGACACTTCCAGGGATGGGGAAGGAACAGAGCATATTCCAGTTTTAGATGGAGTTTGTTTGGAGGGGGTTAATAAAGCAGCTGCCCTCTTCTCCATTTGAAGAAGAATGATGATACAATAAGATATTTAATTCCTGTGTATCCATTTAGAGAGTGCAAACCCAGAACCCTTTATCTGGCCATGGGGGATCACAACTTGCTGAGGTTTGGGAATATTTGGATTTATTAGCAAGTATCCTGATAGAACCTGACTTTATGCTGGGCTGTGAGTAGAGTTCCTGGGTCCTTTGGCAGTGCAACCAGCCAAAAATAGCTATGTCACACAGGATGGGACATCAGGAGCAGAACTAGATGAAACTCTGCTACAATATTTTGTGTGTATTTTCATAAATATGGACTTTTAACAGCCCAGCAAGCCCACCCTTGCATCTCCAAATTCCCTGTTTTCTTAACTTTATATCTTGGTCACAGTGTTATTTTCAGAAGGAGGTGGGGAGTGCAATAAAACCCACCAGACCCTCACAGAAAAGAAGTGGAACAGTCCATAAAAAAAAAATATCCCCTAATAAAAATAAAGCCACAAAACCAGTCTTGGGGTGTGGAGGCTGCTGGAGCAGAGAGGTACCATCTGCAAGGTTGTTAAGATGTAGAGAACCAAGATGGGCTCCCCAGTAACCACAGGCAATGTGAAGAGATAAATGGTTGACCCGAGCCCGTGTCAGGCAAGGATTGATGCCACTATCAGCCCCGGTGCCTTTGCAATGATTTTTTAAAAAATCTCTGATAGAGTGTGTTATCTAGTTACTGGCACGAGGGCAATGGCCTGGAGGCAGCAGGGAGGAGGGGACGAGGAAGAAGGAAAGGAGGAGAGAGAAAAGAAAAAAAAAAAAGGTCA
Organism: Sturnus vulgaris; assembly: GCF_052056855.1. NCBI lineage: Eukaryota > Metazoa > Chordata > Aves > Passeriformes > Sturnidae > Sturnus > Sturnus vulgaris. Next base: position 111,509,580 of record NC_142245.1, on the reverse strand, counting down.
TTCCAGGAGGACAATTTCTGTTGGACTAAATGAGAAAATAAGGGTCTTGCTCTGGAAGGGGAAGGTAAATAAATAAATAAGAGGAAAACAGGGCTGCTAGGTTTGTGAAGAAAGGATAAGCAAAATTACTTCTTTTTTCTGTTTTTATATTTCTTTTTTTCTTTTTAATTCTTTCTTCTTTTTTCTTTTCATTTTTTTTTCCTTTTAATGGGTTTGGCTTTGGGCTGCAATGGGAAATTTAGGAGATGTGCTTGTGGTGTGGTTTTATTTTCCTTTAACTTTTTGCTTCCCAATTTGAGGTTTAACTGTTTCCTGTCTTATAAGTGACTTTCCAGGGAACACTCTTCTCCCCACCACTCATCCAGCTGCACTGAGCAGTGCTTTGGAAGCTATGCCCAGGATTCCTAGGATGCAGTGCCATGATCCTCAGGATGAGATGCCAGTCCCTGTAATCCAGAGCACCTCAAAGCTTTTCCATATGCATTTATACAAACCCTGTGAAATAAGAACTGAACATGGCATAGTTTAATGAGAACTTTTTTTTTCCTTCTTCCCCCTCCATTCATGCCTGCTCCCAACCCTTAAAAGAAACAGATTTGGAGTGAAATGTGCCATTTTGGAAGTGGTCCTCCAGGCAACAGAAAGCAAATCTTTCCCTTCTTGTACAAAAGGAAGGCTCCAATAAGGGTCGGGAGGGTGTGGGGAAGCTCCCTGAGTGACTGTGGGCTTGTGTTCTCTCCACTTGCTCCCAGGTGCTTGCACAGAGTGCTGCTGCCACTCTTCTGTTTAATTATGACAGAAACTCTAATTGACTCCTTCAGCAATCCACCATTTTGGAGGGGGAAGGATTGTCTGTGTTTGAAACCACAGCTTTAATTCTCCCCCTGTGGGATGTGGTCTCACAGGATGGTTTGGGTTGGAAGGGTCCTTAAAAGATGCAGATCCTTCCACCAGACTGGGTCTCTCAAAGCCTGGCTTTGCCTCCTTGGGGAAGGGGAGTGGGAATGTTGGGCTGTGCTGGGTGAAATTGGAGGAAGCCTTGTGCCTTCTCCAGCTTCCGAACTTGAATTTGATGGGAAAACTTGGAGACACATTTAGGCCAGGCTTGTTCTACATTGGAGCATGGCTTAACACAGCTGGTGGTCTTGTCCTTGGTGTGGTGTGACGTGGGATAAGGATGTTCCTTTCAGCCCCTCGTGTCACTAACAGAGGACCATGTCACCCTCTACTTGTCCTCTCCCCAGTCCCAAACAGAGCAGCACTGTGGGCTGGATGCTCCACAGGGTGTTTTCTGTGTTCCAGAGGCACTGGCTGACCTACAACACCTTCCCAAATATTTTCTGGCTCAGCACCCAGCAAGAACTGGGCATGTGGTGACCCTCTACTGAAATCTGGGATAGTCTTGCCCAGAGTGGGATCATTGAAGGGATTCTTGATGTAATTGGGCCATGGATGTAGCTCTAAAGTTCTGAGTCTGGTGCATGGCCTGTCCTTTTGCCATGAGGGCAAGATCAGGTGTCCCACCCATCCATAAGAAGTGAGAAGAAGCCTTGGGTAAAGTGGGAGGGAAATCAATTATGTTTAATTTATTTGAAAAGAAAAAAAAATCAATCCTGAGGATAACAAAAGCCTGAAAATTTGGTCTTGTAGCAAACCACTGGTAGTGATGGAGAGACAATCATCTTGTATCATGATTTTTTCTGTGCACAGAGTTTAGAGTGAGGAATAGAGAAAGGACAAATAGTACTGTTTAGGAGTTTTTTTTAAAGTTTGATGTTTTTTACATCAAATTGGTTTTGTTACTGTTGGTACTATCACGACATTTGACATAGACTAAAACGTGAACTACGTGTACAGCTAGAGGAAAAAACAAATTTAAAGCAGGGAGATTTCAGTACAGAGAGTGTTTATTAATAAATTACAAAAACAATTGCTGTAGCAGGAGGGAGAACTAGAGCTCTTTTCCACATTGAATGTACTCGGGGCTTCCCACTGTCTCTAAGGAAAGGGTTAATTTGATGTGGCTGCCAGTAAAAGCAAGCTGTTTTCGTGATGAGCCTGTAATAGCCGGGTGATAGACTGGCTTAACAACTGCTGCTAAATGCTGGGTACCATCCCCTGATTGGCAGCTCCCTAAGTGGAAACCCCTCGTGTCCAATCTGTCCTCGTGAATTGCTGCAGAGCAAAGGACTTCATTAAGGCATCGTAAGGGGACCTCGTAAAAAATCAGCAAATAATTACGCTGGGGAGGAGAGGAGGGGACTGAGAGCTCTGTGGTCCCCGTGAAGAAAAGCAGATGTGCCAGGGCAGGGAAGCTCAGGTGAAGTGGGTGCTATAAACACTTACCTCTGAATGCTGGGTCTTCTCAATAAAGCTCAGTTTAGCCCTGTCTATGACTTTAACAAAATATTCCTGGTCAGCTCCCTGGGTGGTGGAGGGCTGGGAGCTGTTAGCTCATGTTCAGTTAAATTTCAAATGTCAGAGCTCGTTAGTGGTGATTTTAGCCAAAGACAGTTTGTGAGGAGCTGGGCAAATTTGAACTTCCTCAAATAAAATTGAGGAAAGAGATTGCTGTTTTGCTTATTGATTTATTTTCCTGCTTTCACACATCTTCTCTGGGTCTGGGATTGTGATCAAGGGTCAGGCTCAGCTTCACCCACTTAGGGGTTACAGTGCTCCCTCTTTCACACACACTTTCCTTCTATTCTCTAATTCACCTTTATTTACAGTTTTTCCTCCTGCCTTCACCTGTGTTTGATGAGTAGAAGATGCAATTTTTGCTTTCAGTGTTGGGGGGGAGCTTTTCCCTGAGCTCATCAGTAAACCCAGGAGGGCAGGCACAGGAAGGCAGCACAGAACATTCTGTGGTAGGTTTAGGTAAGATATTTGGGAGAAATCCTTCCCTGCGAGGGTGGGGAGACTCTGGTACAGGTTCCTAGAGAAGTTTTGGCTACCCCATCCCTGGAAGTGTTCAACATCAGATTGAACGGGGCTGGGAGCACCCTGGGATAGTGGAAGGTGTCCCTGGCTCTGGCAGAGAGTTAGATCTAAATGGTCTTTAAGGTCCTTTCTCACCCAAACCAGTCTGTGATTGCATGATTCTCTGAAATGAATTGGTTCAGAAGAAGTTGGCCAGTCAGTGTTGTTCTGCAGTGACTTTTTGGGAGTCCTATAGTGGTGAGTCAGGGGATGAGCCACTGAGTTAAAAATGTGGCTGCAAAGCTGAGATGGCTCAGTGTTGCAGAAATTGGGCTTTTTCCATGCTGAAAGGACTGCAGGTCCTGGTCACTGGCATGGCCCCAAGCCAATGCTCAATTTGAAGTCTGGAGGATGGAGTTTCTGGATTGTCATGTACAGGATTTGCATACAGGTATCATGGGTAACAATTCTTGGTGAGTTTCTCCGGGTGGTGATAGCTGGTGTTTCCACTTTTACCCACATCCTCTTTGGTGTGTGTGCACCAGGATGGTACCCAACTCTCTCCAAAACGAAATTCACCCTTGGAATATTACTCAGCACACATCTGCATTCTTTGGCACTTGAATGAATTCAGATACTGGGGTAAGAATGTGCCAGCAGGGATCTTTGGGTAGAAGGACCCTGGGTTTTGTATCCTGTCAAATGATTAACAGGCAGACAAGTGTGTGTGTGGGAGGGCAGGGACTGAAGGCCATGGAGTGATTATTGCAGGGGATCTGCATTCCCAACAAAGATGAGCTGTTACAGCCCTGGTACAGACAGAGGGATGTCTTTACAGCTCAAACAGCAGCAGTTTGTGCTTTCAACTTAAAGGCTTCTCAGTTCAGAGGGCAGTGTGTTGGTGGAGATGTTCTCTCTCACGATAGGCTCCCATCTTGTCTGATTTGAATGAAGTTTGGGCTAAAATCTCCTGAAATAACAAGAGCAGTTACTGTCCCATGACGTGTGTGGTGCTTTCTTCAGTGGAGGCGTTCTCATTCAGGGCAAGTGGTTCAAAGTACACTAAATTAACTTCAGCTGCCTTCTGGCTTCTGTTGTGGGGCTGTCTGCACTCCTGAAATCGTCTGCTGTGTGCCACTGTGAGCTCAAACTACAGAAAAATATTAAAATTAAATAGATGGAAGCGCTGTTCCATTGAGAATCAGTTCTAATTTTAGCTACATAAAATAAGTGTATTAAAGTGCACATATCTGCTGCAGACATGTTCTCATTTCGAAGGCGTCTTGTGTTGGCAATGTTCTCCCCTCTTTGAGCAGCTCCTTGCAGAGTAGGGTGGGAGGCTTTATCTGGATTTATCACAGTTAAAGAGACACCCCTGACCGCAGGAAAATGGCATGGGTGTTCCCAGTGTTCTAAATGCCACTCATTGCTCAGATTCCCATTAGGAGCTGGCGAATTCAGCCTGGAATGACAGGGCAAAGGTGGCCTTTGCTGGGGTGTGACATCTTCCTTGCCCCCATCACCCAGTGATACCCTGTTGCTTCTGTGACCTTTTCTGCACGAGTCCCATCTTCACCTTTTTACCTTTGTGGTGGATAAGTGTTTTTGATGATGACAATAAAGATACCACAGAGCACTCTTACTCTTGGTTGCCCCATCTGGGCTGCGCGTTTGATCCGAAGGGCCGGCGTTCCAGTCAGATTGCACTATCAGATGGAGCTGGCTCTATTTCCTGCATTATTCTTCCTGGCTGTACCCCATTATGCAATTATGTTTGCATTTAAACCTGAGCACTTACCTGTAATGATGCTGTGGTTCAGTACACGATACATTAGAGCAGCAGATAATGCACACAGATAGGCTGAGGGCAGCATGTTGTTGATGTGCTAAAGCTAAACAGGACACCGAGTTCGAGAGCGGGCTCTGAAAGCTCGCAGCTTGGGAGGAGCTGCTCCAAAAGCTCTCATTACTGAAATAGCAGCTGTGCAGGGTGAGATTCTCTACCTGAGGGGCAGGTGCAGGGTTGTCTCCACTGCAGAAGTCACACATCAGCACTGATGGTCACTGCCCACTTCTCCAGGAGCAGGACAGTCTTGGTGGCTGTTGGGAGTCCCAAATCCTGCATCCCTATAGCAAAATGTGAGAAGAAATGATTCTTTCAAGACTTAAAGGAGGCTTAGAGGAAGGCTGGAGAGGGATTTTTCACAAAGGTGTGGACTAATAGGACAAGGGGTAATTACCTTAAGCTAAAAGTATTTTTAGATTAGATAATGTGAATAATTTTTTTGGCCCTGGCACAGATTCCCCAGAGTATTTGTTGCTGCCCAATCCCTGGACGTGTCCAAGGCCTGGTTGGATGGGGCTTGGAGCAACCTGGGATAGTGGAAGGTGTCCCTGCCCATGGCAGGGGTGGAACAGGATGAGCTTAAAGGATCCTTCCAACCCAAACCATTCCCATTCTGTGATGCATCTTAGAGAAGTGTGTGCCTCTGCTGCTGGCCAAGCCTTTTGCACCTCATTACACCTGCAGTTATCCCTGTGATGCAGTGATAATTATGAATGCTCTGCTCTGCCTCAGAGTCTACCCTGGATAGATGGTTGTGCCCAGTAATAATCAATGGCCCTGATGCTTTGGCTGAGGAGATGTGGATGCAATTAAGGCAGAGTCAATGTGTGTCCTTGGATTGTGTGGTTTTGCTGTCTGGTTGCTGTATTTTATGCATAGCACAGACCAAGCTGTAGCCTAAACACAGTTTGCCCTCTTCCAAGCACTTTTCAATCTTTGCCTGATAAATCACTGCAAACCTCCTTCAAGCCATGTTTGCTTGGTGATGGTTTGTGTACCAACTCACCTGTATTCCCTATGCTTCAAAATCAGAGGCTGGATCCCACACTGGTGCTCTGACCTTCACAGTGGGCTTGGGACTCTTGTAAGGGGCTCTAAAACACCAGGAATTCCACCTGAAATTGAGGAAGAACTTCTTTACACTGAGGGTGTCAGAGCACAGGAATAGCTGCTCAGGGAGAGTGTGGAGTTCCCTTCCAAACCCACCTGGAGGTGATCCTGTGTCACCTGCTCTGGGTGACCCTGCCTTGGCAGGGGATGATCTCCAGAAGTCCCTTCTATCCCAGACATCTCTGTGATTCTGTATATCTTCCTTCTTGATCCAAAATAACATCATCAGATCTCTCTGTCACTGTTGAGGTGGAGGAGCCTCACTCCTCCCACCCCATTTACTGTAGCACCCATTTAGAAATCCTGCTTGCTGACACATAAGGACATAATTTGGTTACTTTTCCTGCAGGTGGTCGGCAAATTGTTGAGCTAATCTTTGCATTGCAATATTTGCTCTCAGATTAGTAAGTGTAACTCAAGATCATTTAATTGGGAGACAATATTTGCACAGTGCAAAGGCTGACACCGTCACCAGGCTTGGTTATCCTGCTTGTGTAAACAACTTGATGCTGTAATTTTCTCATTACCATTAAATTGCTGTTTTTAATTTGTCTCAGAAGCCCCTGTACTTTGAGAAATGGCTGGTTGAGAGAGATGTGTAAATTATGTGTGCCCTGTAACAGTGCTCTGGAAAGGAAAACCCAATCCTCTTGTAGCTAAACTGGAAAGTTGCAATGATTTCCTCAATGTATTTACACTCACAGAATTTTCAGCAAGTTGAGCTTAAAACTCTGCACTAGGATAGTTTCCACTATAATAAATAATCTGTCTCTGAATATCATGCTGTAAATGAACATAGGGAAGATTCTTGTGAATTAACAAGGAGTTACCAGGCAGAAAATACACATTCAGTGAAAAAAGGCTCTCCATGTGCTCCAAGACAGTTCCTTTGCTTCTTGGGATGTTTTCTTTAATATTTGAAATTGAGAATTCTGATTTTAGGCTCATCCTTCCACCATGACCCTGAGAGACCCAAGAACAACACTGTCCTCATGTGAGTGTGGTGAAGGGACAGGGACCTTCCCAGAGGTCTCATGGTTTGTTTAATTATGGAGTGGATTAATAGTGTTCCTATTCCTCCATTATCTGGTGTTTTACGTGGAATTTGGATGAATTTTGTTGCCTGTGTGTATGAAGATGGCTCATCTATACCTGGGCTATGCCCTCCTGACAACAGTGGTGTCTTCTCAGTACCCTCCCTATAAAAGCACCATTAGATTTAACTAATCCTCTGTGTCCTTAATTAAATACTTCTGGAGCAAGGAGCCTTACCTTCTGTGCTTCAAAATTGCAGTGATTACTCTCCTGCTGAATAAACCTTTTGTTGTTGTTGTTGTTGTTTCTTAAGTGGCTTTGCTGGTTTTGCTTGGAATTATTATTTTTTTTTAAACAGAAATTAAGCTGTTTCTCATGCCATTGTCCAGTTGCAAACTGGCTTGAGACTGACTTGTGCCATGGCCTCTGACCTCCAAAACTGCCCACTCATTTTTTTCCTGAACTAATCAGCTCGGTGAACTATTTACAGTTGGCTTTTGGGTCTTCTCACTGCTTCTGTGGCTGCCCCTGTCTGAGTAATTAATGATGCTGTGGCTTGTTTATGGTCTTGAGTTACTAATGCTCTTGGCTGCAAATGCATTTTTACCTCTGGGACAAGCCAGTTTCCTGGTTCTAGTCCCACCTCACCAGCCCAGGTCAATTTTTTGTGTGTAAACAGATTTATCCTCTAATAGTTTGGGAGAGACTAGAGTCATTCATCAGTCCCATAGAGAACATGCCCAGCCAGATTCTTCCCTTCTTGTGCCTGTGCAACTCAGCAGAAGTCAGAAATATTTGTGCTGGACAGATGAAATTAAAAAAAATAAGAAAAAGGGGGAAATAATCCTTTCTTTTTAACACAGGGTACAAACAGTCTCAGTTAAAAATAAAGATATTGGATAGTGCATCACATATCCAGTCATGAATCCTTGCTGTTTTAATACTTCTGGGAGTAATGAAAGAGGGACCTGGTGGGATAATCCCACTTACATTTTACAGCTGGAGTAGTGGGTAAAGAGAAGTTACACAGCAGCAGATGATGCAGACAGGTGATAAAAATATCACCTTGTGGCCTTGGAAATGGTTTATTGGGTTATGTTCCAGGCTTGTTATGTCAAGAATGCTAAATCATAACAGAAAACTGAGCTTGGTCTCTGGAAACCTGTTCCAGTCTTTCCATGCAGGTATTTTCAGAAGCATTCTGTTCATTTCCATCCTTGATTTATTCATAGCTACAGTTCCTTCCAGTCTTCTTGGGGATAATGTTGTCTTTTGGCATAAATGATTAATTTTTTCACAGTGTATAGTTCTCTAGAAATCATTCCTTCTCCTGCTTTTTTTGTTTGTTTTGTTTTGTTTGTTTATTTGCTTTCTTTTGTTTTTGTTCTGGGGGCTGTTATTTATTTATTTGTTTTTTGAATGTGTCTAAGGCTACTTCCTTAGTGATTTGTGACTTGAGCACAACAATTTCTGCCATTTTTGGAAACATTTATTTCAGAAATCAGAAGAAGATGCTGCCATTGTCTCTCTACCTTTGTTGCCAGTTTGGTTACCAGTGTCTGCTCAGGTTACCCATGGATGGGATATTTGGAGTGTCCTGAGCAGAGCCAGGATTTGGACTCAGTGATCCTTGTGGGACCCTTCCAACTCTGGATATTCCATGATTCTATAAAATAGAAGTGAAAAATATGAATGTGGTGGTTTCATTGTGAGGGTGGAAGTAGATTTTCCATTTTAAACTTTTCCAGGGGTTCTCCTTTCTCTCTTACTTTCTTCTCCCTCACATCCAGTTTGGAAATGCCTCAATCAATGGCAAATTTGGAACACTGTAGTGATGTGCACACGAATAAAAGTCCTTTATGTTGTTGCTGAGCACACTGTAGGAACCATTAGACTCCTTTGGAACTCTAATTTCCTAAAAAACTCAGTACAGGATGCTTAAATATTTGAAGGCAGCTTCTCTGGAATTGCTAGATGGTCAAGAGAAACCCTACAAATAATGGTCATTCTTCTGACTTATCTCTATCTTTTTTGTTTGTTTGTTTTTATTTTTATGTATGTGTGTTCCCATTGTGCTGGTTTGCTGCTCTTTCCTGGTTGGTGTTTGCACCTGTAATAAGCATTAGGTGGTACCCTCTGTCCTGAGATTTCCTGGAGAAGCCTTGGGAAACTCAGCCTTAAAAATAGAATAATTTACATTGGAAAAGATCTCCAATATCATCAGGTCCAACCATTCCCCCAGCACTGCCAGGTCCACCACTAAGCCATATCCCCAATTGCCACATCCATGTGTTTTTGGAACACTTCCAGGGATGATGATCCCACCACTTCCCTGATCAATCTGTTCCTTGGCCATCTTCAGTCTGGCCATTCACTGATTTCACAGCACGGACACTTAAATTCTACTAATTTCTTCTTGGAAGTAAAAATCCATATATTTGTCTACAAAATGAGGCATTGTGCTTTGCTCTTAGTAGAGAATTTTTTGTAAATTTTTTTTTTTTAGCTTTATTCTTGTTTTTGCACAGTATAAGATATTTTCTGTTCTCTTTGGGGTGGCCCCATTCCATCTTTCCCACAAAGCTGTCTATACGCCTTCAATCTCTCAGTGAGCAAAATTCTTATACACTGCAGGGAATGAAAAGACAATTGCAAAAGTCCTCTGGTTTTGGTTTATATAGAAAAAGCACTTTCTTTTACACTGAGTGGTGAAGTGCAGGCAGGAGGCTGCTCTTAAAGAACGGCATGAATGAGAATCCTGTCATTGTCTTGGGGATGCTGTTATACAGAGGAAGACCTCCCCGAGCCAATTGAAATTCCACAGCTTTGCAGTTGTGGTGAGTACTTTTCAGTTAATTTGGCAAAGGGTTAGAGGTGTGACAAGCAGGAGTGACAGGGAACAATGCCAAGAGACAGGTTCAGCTTCTTCGGGCACTGGGCAGCATTTTGCTTGTTAATTCTACTGACTGTAGCAAATAACTTGCATTTGCATCCCTTTCAAGTATGTGTAGGAGGGAGGAGCCTGCACCAATTTGTCTGGTTTAATTATAGATGTTCTACCCACCTTCCTAATTGCTCCTTCATTAAGAAGTAGCTTGTTTCTTTTTTTTTTTTCCCTAGGAGCTAAAGATAATCAACTTTTGTTTGTTTCTGTAAATATTTTTTTTCTGCCCTTGAGGAGATAATTATTTCTATTGTTGCATGAAGATGGTGGCCAATACAGGAGGAATAATTAGAGCAGATGGCTGAAAATACTTCCCTTGTAAAAGACATCTAGTATAATAAAATACCTCCCCTCCTCTTTTGTCTCCTTCAAATACGTTTTTCCTTCCTTCAGGTGGATGGGAGTTGGGTGAGGGGGTGTAAATCTTTTCCTGATGTATTAAACTGAGGAGCTGTTAAGAGTTCACAGCCTGGAAAGTGAGCTCCCTGTATCCATCACTGAAATTAAAGTGTTTTCAGATGTGGTGTGGAGTCCTGGGCGTGTGGCGTGGGGAAATCTGTGCTGCACTCCATCACTTGGAGTGTTAACCTTGTCTCTCGTGGTGGCTGAGGACAGGAACACTTGCTCCCCATCCTCGCTGCCTAACTGGCAATCTGTCAGCACCAAGGAAAGGCTGCTCTCCTGCTGTCAATCTCTGCTGCGTGGGCAGCATTCCAAACCTTTGTCCATCCATGGATGGGCTCAGTGGGACAGGGGAAACTTCCTCCTGTTAAAGATGGCAGGAATCACACCGTGCTCCCTGTCCTGTCAGCTGGGTCTGGGGGAAAGGATGAAGCTGTCTGCTGGGGGTGGAGGTGGTGGGAAAACCTTCCAGCTTTCAGGATTCTCCCTCTGGCCCTGTCACAGGTAACCCTCACCTGGAACCCACAGCCTGGAGTCATGGAATGGTTTGGGTTGGGAGTGACATTGAAAGAAAATATTCTTTTAAAACCCCTGCCATGGGCAGGGACATCTTCCACTATCCCAGGTTGCTCCAAGCCCCATCCAACCTGGCCTTGGACACTTCCAGGGATCCAGGGCAGCCACAGCTTCTCTAGGAAACTTGTGCCAGGGCCTCAGTAAAGAATTTTTCCTTGAAATCGAGGGCAGAAGGGTGAATAGTGAGCACAGCAGGACATGGGGTCTCTGTTTAACTACATCACTCCTCCTTGGTTTTGTTTTAAAAATTGTTTTCTGATGAGAGGATGAAAGCTCTTATCTTTGTGCCTGTAATTGTTGTTGTAGTCCTTTTTTTGGGACTGCACTCTGAACAAACCCCACTTAGCTAAAAAAAATTGTTAAGTTATTCAAAAGTGTGATCAAATGATCTATTCTGTGTCTAAACAGGAGTTACTCAACCCTTTAAAGCCCAAAACTTGCATTTTGGTGTCCTTCCCATTTGTGAATTTTTACCAGCCTGGGAGGGAATGCAAGTTTTTCACTGTTATTTATTCAGTTGTTGCAGTCACTGTTCCTGTTTCTGAGCCCTGGTAGTCACAGGCTCAAGCTGACAAACTGATCCTGAGAGATTGTGTCCCCAAAGGCTGACAGAAAGGCAACCCCAGCCTGGCTGACAACAGCAGCAGCTAAAAAACCTAAAGTGGAAAGAAATCTGCCTGGAAAATGAAAAAAAGAAGGTGCAGTAGGCAGGAAAGGGGGTAAGGTGCTGAATTGCAAAGAGATTGTGTGTCTTTTATTGTATGCTACAAAAATGTTATTTTTCTTTTTGTGCTGGTTAAACCACTACACAAATTTGATGTTTCCACATGGTTGAACTGAAACCACAACACTTTTACATAATTCTTTTTTTTTTTTTTGGAAGATATGATTGGGAAGAAATTGATACTCCCCCAAATTAACCTGTGTTGTAACAAGCTATGGGCCTGGTATCCTAAGCTGGAAGGGACCCACAAGGATAATTGAGCACAACTCCTGGCTCTCACAGTGCACCCCAAAAATCCCATCATGTTTCTGAGAGCTTTGTCCAAATGCTTCTGAGCTCCATCTGGCTTGGGGCTCTGGTCTGGAGAGCCTGTTCCAGTGCCCAAATTCCCTCTGGGTAAAAGAACCTTGCCCTAGGAAATAAAATCTGCTGTGGGCATGACACATTCCAAATGGATGTCAGAGCTGGAAAGCACTTGCAGGACTCTGTTCATTGAATTTTCAGGTCAGATCCCTTCCCAGCTCCTTCTGCTCTTTGGTGCCCCAGGAGCAAAAACTGGGTTTTCTTAGGGATTCCCAGTGCTGGTGATTTCCCACCCACAGGAGGTTTCTGCCCATATTTTGCAGGTTTGGCATCCTACTGGGTTAATGCCATCTGCTGTGCTGGATTCCAAATGTGAAATGTTGCCAGAGTGGGTTTTCTATTGGATGTGTGATGTGAGGGCACATCCTGCAACAGTTTGGGGGACGATTTTATGTGTTCAGTTCAGGTTATAATTGTTTATTTAACTCATTACATTGTATAAAATATACAACCAGAAGAGACTCATGCCCCTTATTTATCTATTGATTGTCACAAACCTTGCAGGATTACAGCATCTTTGTTGTCTTGCTTCTCCTGTTGAAATTGGCCACGTTCAAGTGTGAGCTGTGACAGTGACACAGATGGCTGCAGAGATGTTATGGTCTCTGAAACAATCTCTGTTTCCCCCAAATCATCTTTCCAGCTCTGGTACACACTGAAGCCAGAGCATGGAGCTGCCACCTCACTGCAGCAGCTGCCTCCAGCCAGCCTCAGCTTCACAGCTCAGGGTTTGTTTCATGCCAGCTCCTCTTTCTCCCAACCTGACTTTGCAGCTCTCTGCCATTTTTCCTGAAGCTGGAAAAAACACAGGAGGAAAAAATGCCCTGCACCAGTGGTGGACACACAGCTTTCCTTGGCTCTGCAGGTTCCTCCTGGTTTGTTCAACAGCCACACGTGGGGTGGGAACTCAGGCACAGCCCTGGCACCTGCAGCTGCTGCTGCTCTTCAGGCTTACTGAGAAGTATTTTAATTAAACACCAGAGATCAAATACAGGGTGCCAGGCAGGGGAAAAAAATAGAAAGAGTTTTCCTTGTCTGAAAAAGAACTAGTGGGAGGGATGTTGTGACTCTGTCACCCAGCCTGCTTAATGAGAGATGTGTAATTAGTTTGTGTATTAGTTCATGTTATTTTACCATGGGCTACTTAAACTGAACTGGATATAAACACCACCACCCTTCAGCAAAACAACTTAAGGATTCTGTTGCAGCTGGAGATTGTGCTGTGCTTTTCTCTCAGAAATCAGGGAGGATAATCATATGGGATTCACAAAGTTGAGGAAAACTGTACTGGTGGTTCAGGGCAGGTGTCCATTTCACTGAACTTGCATTAGACCACACCTTCTTCTCTCTTTCATCTTAGGGAAGGGTGCACGACTGCAAGAGAAGAGTCACCAAACAAAACTGTTTGATGTCTTTCCTCAATCCCTACAGAGCTGCCTTCACTCTAACCCCCCTCTGCATTCCTCTGTGCTGTGGTAATTTAAAATATGTTCCTTGAGCAAACCCCCTTTTCTCCTCCTAAAACAAGTTCTTTGGATTTATACTCTCTGTGGTAGTGCATGGACAGTATGAGTGATTATAAACAGCTCTTGGTCTTGTGTTATTAGCTGATGTTCATCTGTTTAATTTCATTTATAAAGAAGAAAAAATGTAGATCTGAAATCATTTGAAAGACACACAAGTGGTGCATGTGCGATTGGACTAAGCCAGGCATTTTCTCACTAAAACTTTTTGATATGGACTGGTAGAAAAATAGAAGATTTTGTGACTTCGATTAACTCATTTTCTCCCTCTATGAGGGTGGGGAGGCCCTGGCACAGGGTGCCCAGAGAAGCTGTGGCTGCCCCTGGATCCCTGGAAGTGTCCAAGGCCAGGCTGGATGGGGCTTGGAGCAGCCTGGGATAGTGGAAGGTGTCCCTGCCCATGGCAGGGGGTGGAACTGAATGAGTTTTAAGGTCCCATCCAACCCAAACCATTCTGTGATTCTACTGTCATGTACAAACACTGAGATTTCTGTGCCAGATGGTGTTGGTAGAACTGAACAGATATTGAATCCTCTAAGAGGTGACAGCAGAAACCAATCAAGCTCAAACACTGACTTTAGGTAGAGAGAAACTTAAGTGAAGAACTAGAGTGTTTCTAGTTAGAAATCCCTAGCTTCCATCTTAAAAAAAAAAAAAAAAAAAAAAAAAAAAAAAAAAAGAGTTAAATTCAGAAGAGGAATTTATTCTTCTTAACTCTTGCAGGGCTTCTATGAACAGCTCACTAAGTGCTAGCAAGTGGTGCTAGCAGGAAGGTCTGGTACATTCCTTACAGTCTTACTTGCCCATTAGAGTTGGAATATTCTAAGTGATTTCAGAGGGTCAGAGTGATGTCAGAGTGACTTAGAGGCATTCAGCAAATCTCAGCCAAATGTTCCTGTGGATCCCACCATTTCAGAGCTGCCTCATCCAGGGCTGTGCTGGTGGCATTGGCAGGATTGCCTGACAGGAATTGATGGAATTTGCAATTTTATGCTACAGTTAGCTTGATAAGCAGTGCACACACCTTTCTGTGAATTGTCCTCTCCTCTGAGATAAAAACAAGTTTAATTAGATGTTTTTCAGTGGATTTGTTGTATATATTATACAATCTGCTTCATAGTATTGTCAATGAAGAGTAATTCACAGCCTCTCTGGAAAGATAATGGGTAAAGGCATCTATCCTTTCAGCTGCAAATTTGTCCTAAATCTCTGAACTATATAAATATATGTTTGTAATCAATGAAAATTTAACTTGTACTACTACACATAGCAACTATGCAATAATTTTACTTCAGTAATGATGAAGTGGTTCACTCCCTCTGACACCAGAGTTTTAGCTCCCAAGAATTTTTCACTGCCTGTGTGTTAAGGCAGTCCCAGGCTTCATTCACTGAACTGAACCAAGTTAATTCCCTTTGTAGAGAAATCACAGAATGGATTGTACAAAATCCCAGGGTGGATATCAACCAGTTGTATCATTTAGCCTGGGAACCATCACTCATTCCCTAGTGGAAATAATTGGAATTGTAGAATGACAGAGTGGTTTGGGTTGGGAAGACCTTAAAGCTCATCTGAAGGTCCATGGGCAGGGACATCTTCCACTGGACCAGGTTGCTCAGGGACAGCACTTTGGAAAATACTCTCTGAAACATCAGGCACATAAACCTAAACCTGAAAACAGCACAGTAAAAGAGAATAACAATCATAACACTCCCATTATTGATTCACCTCAACTGCAGCTCGCAAATAAAAGCTTTAATGCACTCGATGTGCTCCATTTGAAAATGGAGTAACTCGGTTTTGCTTTTGTCTTGAGGTTATTCTTTCCACTGCTGTTTTGGATTAGCACAGCCCAGTGAGGACCACAAATATTTCCATGTCTGGTTTCTGCCCCTCCACCACCTCAGATGAGTTGAGGATGTTCTTGCTGGTTCACATATGAGACCAAATAGTATGTTTTGTATGTCTATGTCCACACTTGTGCTTACATGTTCAGGCAAAAATATTCACACTTTCTTCAAGAAATTCACCATCAGGGCCCTAAACAACCTGGTCTAGTGGGAGGTGTCACTGCCCATGGCAGGGGGACTGGAAGGAAATGACCTTTCAGGGCTTTCCAACCCAAACAATTCTGCAAGTCTATAAAACCTTCGCTGCAAAGTGCATGCTCGAAGTCTAGAGATGAGGAGGAACCTTTAAACTCAGGAATCATTTTACCATTGCATGCCATGAGTCAGTCTATTAGCAGTTTTCAAGTTATTCAGTGCTTTATTTGGAACTGCTGTGCTCACCCTCAAAGCAGAGGCAATAATAACACCGGATAAGCTGAGAAAACTAAAAGGTATTTGAGAGGAGGAATGTCTGTCTAAATGAGGATGAGCGGCAGGAGAGCCTTTGGGAAAAAAAAAGCCAAAAAAAACCCCTCTAAAGCAAAATACTGCCCATCCAGCAGGATGTTTTAATTCTAAGCTCTTCAGGCCATTTTTATGACATTGCCAGGAAACAACAGTGCAGTTCTGCTTCTCAGGAGGCAGAGAGAGACACACACCAGGAAACCTGGGGTTGGTCTGCAGCCAGACCTGCAGCAAATCCCTCATTCCCCAGAGCAGAACGGGACAAGGGGCAACCCCCAAATTGTGTCAGGCATTCCTGAAGGCCAAGAACCTCTCCAGTGCCAATATCCATCTATTCCTTTGCCTTACCTCCGGAAGTCATCTTACCCAGATCACAGCAGAGGAGATGCCAATGCCACGCTGGGCGCAGCTTTGGCAATCTCCTCCACTTTTCTCTGAGCCAACCGGCTTCTTGAAAGGTGGGAAAAGGGGCGAGCTTTGAACTTCTCTGGATCTCTCTCTCTGTTTGCAGAGTGCCCTGCAGTTCTGTGGCCGGTGGGACGAGGACTGGAGCTGGCCAGCTGGCCACCAGCCGCGAGATGGCGATAACGTCACGATAGAAGGCGGCCGGACCCTGCTGCTGGGGACCACCACGAGCATCCTCCGCCTGCTGCATCTCAAAGGTCTGCAGCAGGGGGGGTTCCGTGCTCTTCCTCCTCCAGGGATGGGGTTTTCCATGGCCCCGATCTCTCCTTCCATTCCCCAGCCCCAGCATGGGAGGGGACACCAGGTTGTGCAGGCTGAGCCAAGGGGGCAGTGATGGGGGACAGGGCAAGAATTTAAATGTTCTGTGTGCAGAAGGAATTGTTTATGCTGTTTGAGGCATAGTGATAATATAAACAAAAAGGCCTTTCCCCCCCACTTTTTTTTTTCTTTCCCCAATCTACCATAATTGCTGCTGTCCTGAGCAGTGTTCAGTGATAAAGTCACTGCTGATAACAAAAATCTATTTCTTTCTGTTTGCTGTCTTTGAGGCAGGTGTGTCACAAACACCTTTACAAAATTATGGACATTATAGAATTGCAGGTCACACCTATCAAATGCAAGAAATAATCCAAAATCCTAGAGCACAGCTGGTGGGCAGTAAGTAAATAACTGAGCACAGTTATGATGGGAAATCCTGGATTTGCTGGGTTTATGTACCCGTACATAGACCCAGAATAAATGTGAGGTAGGCAGATCTCTGTGGGTGTCAAAGTAAGAATTTAAAGGATTTGCAATTCCATGCCAGAAATATTCTCCCCTGGAAGTTAGATCCTGGTTGTGGAAATTGCTGTACACATGCCTGGTATTAAGGGAATGAGTTGTGCTGGTGAAATTGCTTGCTCAAAGTTAAGCCTCTGCTGAAATAGAGCTCAAAAAATGAAAGCAGGAGGTTTTATATGTTTAAAGACCAGGATCGTTGCTGGTAAAATTGCTTTTATACTAAAATGATATTAAAGGTTTTTCACTGAGATGATGGTGAAACTCATGCATTTGACAATTATATTTTATCTTAAATTTGAATGATAATTCAATAAAGAAGAAGGTTTTCAAGTTTATCCATATCATGAGAACATTTCCAAAGCTGATTAAAATTGCTCAGTCTAGGCTCAGAGGTTTTCAATTGCTACATCAGAAATCATTCCCATTTAAAAACAAAATTAAAAATCAACTGAGATTTTGAGATTAAAAAAAGGCGAAGCACTTTGGCACAATTCTTTTCCCCAGTGAAAATTCTAAATCTATGATTCAAGACTCTTCTTAACGTCATTGTGATTATGCCATGCTTTAGAGGAGACAGGTCAGAACACCAGATTTCTTTTGGCTGCAAATCTGGATGAAGATTTTGAGGCTTAGTCACTGACTTTGTGAAGAACTGGGGCAAAATATTGGAGCAGAAACCCTCTGAACTTTGGACCTATTCAAAGGCTCATTTGATCTATGAGTCAGCCCTCATGAAGCTACCAGAGCTCTGATTGAATTTAATGAAGTCTGGAGTAGGATCTTTATGACTTTGGCTCATCTGACATTCAAATCATTCCTCCTCTTTATCGTGTTTTCCAAGAAGCCTGGTTTATAATGTCAATTCAGTTAGAAAAGCAGCATTAGAATATTCTGGATGTAATTATATTCTCCAATGTTATGTACCAAACAGAGGAACCAAACATTTTCGAAACAATAACCTGCATGGGAATTGTTTATCTGAGTTTTGTGAAGTTGCCTGTTGCATCTGCTCCCACTTGCACGGGTCCTCTGTCTGTGTAGCCAGGGTTAGATTTGGAATCAAGACATGCTGAGGTCTACTCTGAAATGAGGCTGAGATTTATCTTTCCTCACCTTCCCTTTTTTTAAGCTGTCCAGCTCAGGGGAGTTGTTTAGGCTCCTGTATTGATAGAAACACACATCACCAAAGACCTGTTCATCTTAGGAATAACAGACACCCACCTCAGTCTGAATCACAGGTGATCCCTCAGAGCAGCAACTCCCAACTCTGTGAGCACATCAAATAATCAACCACTTTCCCCAGGTGCCAGATGGGCATGGCAGTAAACCCCGAACCCCTAAGGTAGGTGTAAATATGTGCTTTGATTGAAACATCCCATTGCTATTCTACCTGGAGAGATTTTCTTAGCTGGAGCTGGAGAATGGGATTAAATTGTAGCTCTGCTCCCTTTGGCTTTCATGACTCAGCATCAGGCTGGCTGTGCACTCTTAAGCTGAAAATACAAGGGTTTGTGGATGGAAAAATGCTGTAATGCTACGGAATCCACTGCTGCTACACTGCCCATTTTCTGGTGCTGTATCCAACACATGTTTACAGGCCCATTTCTCGAAATTCCCCTTTTTTTAAGACACCATGGGGATTTTGAATACTGCCCCTGTGTTGTCTCCTTTTGATGATTTCAACATTGCAGGAATTATTTAAAGACCATAAGAACAAGGACATCAACTTCACGTGCAGCCTTAAACTGACCCTTCTTCGCTGCATTAACATATAACCCCAAACATATCGTGGTTCTGGAAATGACCAGACTGTCTGGGCAGAAGATCTGGAGGTCAAAACAATATAAAAATAGGATTAGGCAGCTGGGTTCTGCTCAGTGCCATGAGAGCTCAGCAGCTTCTCCCTCCTCCTCAACAAATAGAGCATGGACACGTGAATATTGAGAGTGGAAAGTTTAATAGTCAGGCTGTGAAATGGCTCAGACAGGACTGATTGGGGAAGAGATACAAGATAGACAGACTGTAGATAATTCTGTATGTTCAGCAGATTGCAGTTATTTTTATAATCCCAGCATTACAAGTATGGAAATATTTATGATAACCCAGGACAGATGGAAATTTCCTTTGCACAGGGGTTACACTGGAGGAACTTTGTGTTCAATGGGTTGATACCTCAGACATGTGTTGTTGCCTTTGTCTGAAATTATGGTGGTCTAGGGAGGTCTGGAGCCAAAAAAGAAAAAAAAAAAACAACAACAACAACAAAAAAACCCCAACAAACCTGTCTGGTCTTTCAGGAGTTCCTTGGAGATGAATTTTGGGGTGACACTCCCAGTAGTCCCCAGGGGAATTGAAGATCCCCACCTGGCCAGTTGCTCTTGCAAAGGCAGTTTTGTGGTAGCCACTCTTGCAGGCATAAGGGAGAAAATGGCTTTGATCCTTGTACTGGAAAAGACTCATTTTCACTTAAAGAATAATTTAGGTTGGAAAAGACCTCCAAGATCATGGAGTCCAAGCTTTGACCAAATATCACCATGTCAACTAGACCAGAGCACTGAGTGCCATATGCAGTGTTTATTTGATTCTTTGATTCTGTGAATATTTTGAATTTCTTGTAATCCATGCTTTGATCAGACTTTGGCCAGAATGGATCTTATGAGTAAATCCAGGAGTAGGGAAAACACAGATATTGATTTTGCTTGTCTTTTCCTCCTCTTTGATGCTATTAGCAACAACCATCAAATATTCACTGATACACCAACTTCTATAGCTATCAAATAAACTGCTTCAGTCACTGCTGATAAAGATTGGATTTTAATTCACTGAAAGAAGGAAAAAGCATTTCCCTCTGTTTTCTTCTCTGTGGCATCAACCAGTCCTTAAACTCATTTTTAAATCCCTTGTCAGTAGGCACAGTTGGAACCTGTTCTTATCATGGTGTTTTCTGTGCCATTTTGATCAATCCATGTGGGATATAGATTGTGATACCTTTTTTTTTTTTTTTTTCAGGCAGTTTCCAGTTCATATTTTCTTTTTTTAATCAGGCAGAGACATTACAATTAAAATACCGTAAAAGCGATTCTGGCAGTATTGCAATAAGCATGTTTTTTAATTAAAGAAAGAACATGGGATGTACAAATAGTACCAGCTAATGGGAAATTTCATCCAATGTATTTTTTAATTGAGATTTAAAAGGAAGAAAAGTCAGCTCTATTTCTCTGTCACTGTGTGATATTTTCCTGCATTGTTACGGTGAGCCTTCAATAATTAGTCTCAGAGCTTTAGAATCCTCTCTGTTTTCATGAAAAGCTGTGAAAAACATCAGTTCTTTATTTCTCAGTATATATTTCTGCAGGGATTTAGTGTTATCCAGTGGAGTGCAGCTCACACAAGTGGACATTCCTGGAGGAAGGGTTTTAAGGCCCTGAATCTGTAGCAATTTAAGGTGTGGGTCTTTTCAGATCCTCCTCCATCTGCAAACCCTGGTTCATGTTTGCAGGCTTCTTTAGCCATCATGTTTCATATGGGCTTACAGGATGTATGTTGGATTCCCAGAACTCTCACTTGCCAATTAAATTGATTTGCTGCAACTTCAGCAGCTCTTGAGACACCTGTGGGACATTTCACAGGGAGCAGATCTGTGGAAGCTAATCCTGGCCAAGGAACTGAACACAGCTTTGGCAGAAAGCCCAGGCTGCACCATCTCTGTCCTGTAATCACTGTCATGGAAGGAGGGAAGCACAGAATCACAGAATGGTCTGGCTTGGAATGGACCCTAAATCTCCTCTCATTCTACTCCCTGCCATGGGCACTGACACCTTCCATAATCCCAGGTTGCTCCAAGCCCCATCCAACCTGGCCTTGGACACTTCCAGGGATCCAGGGGCAGCCACAGCTTCTCTGGGCACCCTGTGCCAGGGCCTCCCTTCATAGGGAACAGTTTCTACCCAATATCCTGTATAAACCCACCCTCCTTCAGCTTAAGACCATTTATTCTCGTTCTTGTCCCTCCATCCCTTGTCCCCAGTCCCTCTCCAGCTCTCCTGGAGCCCTTTAGGCTCTGGAAGGGGCTCTGAGCTCTCCCTGGATCCTTCTCCAGGTGAGCACCCCCAGCTAGAAGACACCCTGGAGTGTTTGCACCTCTTCCCAACCAAGTCAGCTCTTCTCCAAATCCACACAGGTGTTGTTAAGTATTTCAGAGGCCCCCTAAGAGCTGAAGAAATAGAAAGATTTCTTTGAAGGAGATATATCTACGGCAGCATCTCCTGGGAAGCTGATTGGAATTGCCTTTTGCTTGTCTCCTGAGTTCTATGGAAGAGCCTGATCAGTTTCCAAGGGAGCACGTGCCATCTGAACAGATGGCTGTGAGCACAGCAAGCCAAAAAACAAAGGCTTGTCAGGCTGGGGAGATGAATTCTGTCTGAGAGTAGTGAAGCAGCTGCTGATTCCTCTCCCAGGGACAGATTAAGGCCTCCATCCCGCAAAATGCTGGAATACAAGCTTAACTTTTGAGCGTGTTAGTGATGTCCTGGTGGAAATACATAGACATTGGAATTCAGAGCTAATCTGGGATCTGTACCTGTGTGCTATGAACATGGAGGAACATTTTGAGGGAGGTGCATTCTGGACTCTTGGTTTGAGCAGCCTTTTGGATGGAGACAATATAACAAAATTTTCCCTTGTCCAGCCATGGTCTAAGCTGCAAACAACTTTCATGGCTCATTGGGATGTCCTGTGAGCTTGTCAACAGGGTGTAGGTGACAGATCAATGAAATAATTAATTGTCTTTTCTAAAGCTCATGAACTTTGTATTTTTCTTTCTGTAAACAGCAAGATTTTAGCTGACTTGGATTTCTTTTTTCCCCTGCTTGGAGACCCTACCAGGGAGCAGGAGAATGAGCAGTGAGGGGGCCTCCAGCACACTAAAACCTTCTGGTTACAGAGCATCAAGCAAAGCTATCCCAGCTCTGGCAGTGGCATCCTGCTGTTTGCCACTCAGGGATGCTGGCCAGGAATAGAATTGCTGAGCCTGAGCCTGTCTCATGGGGAATTCTGTGGCTTTGTCATGTGAAACACCAAGTGAGAGGAGCTGGTAAGAGCAAGCTGAAGGCTGTGGGGCTGAGATATTCCTGCTCATGGAGCAAGCAGAGCAGATCTCCCTTGCACTGTGATGGGAAGAGGTAGAACAGCTGAGGGGATGAGATTCCAGCCTGCAAATCCCCTTCCATGTAGAAGAAGTTTCCTGCTAGTTGAAGGTTATGACACAGTAGTGATATATAAGAATATTTTGTTGATACTCTTCTACCACTTGATTATATAAAAAAAAAGTCTTGAGACTATCCAGACTATCCAGCACTCTTCTTGTAGTGTGCTGGCTTTAACACTGCATTCAGCTTTATATAAAGAAGTAGAATTAAATCAAGTTTGAAGCAGGAATGAATATCTGAAGTTGAACTAAATATAAATATGTTACTTTTATCCCATCTCCCTAATGAGCTGTTCATTAGGAAAAAATATCTTATATTGACAGTTAATGCAAAGTGTGGCCTCAAAAGGTGATAACAGAAAATGTCTCCATGCAAAAGGTGTACTTGGGAATGGGGATTTTACTTCCCTCCAATTTCAGGAAATCTCTAAAACAGTCTACACCACAACCTAAATGGAAGATAGTAACATTGACTATTTATTATGAGATGATCTGTTTTAGAATTATTTTTTAAATTTAAAATTAGGTTTTTGAGAAGGGATATAAACTGCTTAAACTGCTATCTCTGCAAGTATCAGTCTTCTTGACAGAGACAAGGAGAAACTCCCCTCCCTCACCACACACCAGTCCACCAATCTTCCCAATCTTCTACTTCACCTTTTTTTTTTTTTTTTTTTTTGAGTTTTTTGTTTGTTTGTTTGTTTGTTTTTGGTTTTTTGTGTTTTTTTTTTTTTTTTTTGTTTTGTTTTTATTTTTGTTTTGTGGGGTGGTTTTTTTTTGTTTGTTTGTTTGTTTTATTTCTTTTTTTTAGAAGTGCATGATGCAGGCTCTTTTCATAGTTAATGTTTGTGGCACTGCATGAGTCAGTCCAGGACACTTGACAGAGAGAATTGTTAATACATTCCTTTTCCAAATCCTTTACTTTTGAGCATGTCCTCCACCATTTCCCAGGGACTTCATGAGGTAAATCTCTTTTCCCAAAACCAATGGTGTTGTAATTATTCTTTCAGCAGATTAAACCTCCCACCTTATTATTAGGTTTGTTTTCTTTAATATATTTTTTTTAATTATTATTATTTGGTCTGGCTGCTTCTTCCCTCCTGTGGGACATATGGAATTGCCTTGTTGTTTTTATTCTTTCTTTCCTCCTTTTTTTTTCCCCTTTTGGTAAAGACAGATAAAGAAAGATTTCTTTTCTGTTGGTGCAGAGGTGGAGGCTAATTGCTGGGTTAATTGAGAAGAATGGTGCTTCTGATGTTCTCACAAAGTATCAAATAGCCTCAACATATTTCTCCCCTCTCTCCCTCACTCCACCTAAAGAGACCCATTGAATTTGCACATTACTGTACAGAAGTGATTATGGGCCTAATTGTGTTTATTTTGCTTGGTGGGGAGGCCATCATAACAGTGGTTGATTGATTTTTATAAAATCACCCTCAAGGTCATGTGTAGGACTTTGCTTTCCTGAGCAGCCATAACAAACAATTTGAGGGTCACAGCCAAAGGCTCTGTTGAGCAATATTCCTGCTTTCTGCTTTCAGAGAAGGGGTCAAATGCAATAAAAGAAGGAAGCATAACTTTTATTTTCTTTTTTAAAGAAGGAGAAGACAACCTTGTAAAGCAGCAGCTGTATATTTATTCTGACCCAACAAAAACCACAGAGGTGTAGAGGGACAGTGTGCAATTTTTGGACAGAAGAATTTGTAAGTTTGGCCAGAGTTTGTTTTACATACAGACTTTACAAATGGTTAAATGAATCCTTCCTAATGCTTTCTTTTCTGTTCTGTGGTGCTGCTCTGTTTTTATCCTCAGCAGCTGAGGATACTTTTTATTTTTTACTTTACTTTTCCACTGTACTTTCTCCCAAGACCCAGCACCATTTGGATTTGTCCTGGGAGGTTTTCAGAGGCTTTGCAAAGATCCAGAGGCCAGCAGCATTGTGGAGTGACCATGAGTGTAGCTGATCTGCCCCTTTTCCAGGGTTAAATTTTGTGTCTGACTGCTGCTTCTAAGGGAAAGCAAAAGAGTCACATCCAGCAAATCCCACAGTCATAGAATGGTTTGGTTGGAAGGAATCTTAAAAACCATTTTGTTCCAACTCCCCTGCTGTGGACAGGACACCTTAAACTATCCCAGGTTGCTCCAAGCCCCATCCAAGCTGGTTTTGAACAATTCCAGGGATGGGTCAGCCACAGCTTCTCTGAACACCCTGTTCTAATTCCTCACAGTCTCACAGGGAAGAATTTCTTCCTAAAATAAAGGCTTCTGGTGTTCAAGTTGCACCAGGGGAGTTTTAAATTGAATGTTAGGAAGAATTTCTTTACTGAAAGGGAGGTCAAGCAGTGTAACAAACTTCTCAACAAACTTGACTCAGCACCCTGGAAGTGTTAAAAAAATGTATAGACCTGATGCTTGGAGACATGGTTTAGTGGTGGACTTGGCAGTGCTGAGTTAAAGGTTGGACTCTGTGATCTTAGAGAGCTTTTTCAATCTCATTGACTGTGATTTCCCTCTGGAAGGGTCAAACTTGCAGGCCACAGCTCCTGCTGGAATTCCTGCTGCTCCTGGGATGTGCTGGGACTGTTGCTTGTACTTGCACCCAGAGCAGTCAGCAGCATCCAAGATTCTCAGACACCCAGAAATCCACAGAAGGTGTGGAAAAATCTTTGATCAACAGCTTGAAAGTTTTGAATGGGCAATATGTGACTGAAGCTTGGGAAATCTTGTTTGAGACAGAATTGTGATTTTGCAATCAAAGGATAGGACAACTGTCTACCAGCCCTCCTGGTTCAGTGGTACAGCATGGCAGCAATTAAAATACTAATTAAAAATTGTATGAAGAGAAGTGAAAATAGAAATTACTGTATTTCACTGAGAACAGAGCAGAGGAAGTCAATAAGGACCTCAGGGAAGATGTCTTTTTTTATGTTAGGAGTGAAATAAATCACAGTGATTTACAGTTCCATTTATAGATTGTGGTGATAAAATTATTAACGCTGCTGCTATAAGGCAAAAGTATTTAATAAATATTTCTGTTCTCAGTATGGGAAGGAACAGGATGGTAAATTATATCACAAGAGGAGGATGAACCAGCAATCCATTTATTGCCAAATAATGCTAATAGAATGAAAACATTAAATATTCTTTCAGAATACACATTCTTAAAATCAACAGGTCCAGCCTCATTCAAGAGCTTTAAAACTGCTGCTGGAGTCAGATATCTTAGGTTGTTTTACATGAAACAAGCTGAAATTTGTTCTGATTCTGGAAATCACAATCCATGCAGTAAAATTTGCAAAGACTCTGTATGAAGGCTCAATGCTAATACATTTGTATTTAGAAAAGTATGTCTAGGGAAAGAGGTAATTTACACATGGGAGAGTTGGTGTTGGTGAGAGCAAACCTGTGGTTCCCAGTGGTTATAAGAAAATGTGAGATTTATCTCTTTCCTCGATGAAGCATATTCTGTAAAAAAATATATTAAAAAAATTGTGGAAAGCAATGAAATCTGGAAAGAAAATATTTAATGGGTAGTCCCTATTCAAATAGTGGTTTTTAAATAAGCCTAAGAAATGAGGACTTTGTTATAAGCTCAAGAAATCAATGAAACAAGGAAAACCCCCTCCATATGAGAACAAAAAAGGAAATCATGATAAGCAGAATATAAGCAATGGAGCAATGATCAAGCTGGTACTTAATCAGTTTTTTATATTAGAACTTCTCTCATTTTGTCTTTCTTCCTTTTGTCTAAATACTGCAATTAACCCAGATGTCTGATCTCCCCTCTTGTTGCTAAGGATTGGTAAAGTTATCATGGAATCATGGAATGGTTTGGGTTGGAAAGAACCATAAAGATCATCTGATCACCTTGCTTCACCCCCTGCCATGGGCACAGACACCTTCCACTACCCCAGGTTACTCCAAGCCCCATCCAGCCTGGACTTTAGCACTTCCAGAGCCACAATTTTTCTGTGCCAGGCCCTCCCCACCCTCACAGGGAAGGATTTTGGAGGCAGGAGAGGCAGCTGGGTGTAGGTAGAGACATCACCATTAAAAACTGCTTCCACCAGTAGCAAACTGGCCATGGGATGAGCTGGTACAGCTGTCAGCTCCTGCACACAAAGGGAGCGTGGCAGAGCCTTTGTTAGAGGTGTGAAGTTTCCAGACTTTGGGAATTTCCCTAGGCTTGACCTAGGAAGGCAGATCCCATGTGCAGTGTGACAAAATGAATGAGAGCCCACTCTGTCCACATCCATTGTAAAGTGACAGTGTCCTTCAGAGGAGAGGAAATATGAAGGGAGATAATGGAATAAACCATCCAGAGGTGACAGACTGGGATTTCCAGCTCACGAGAGGCAACAACAAGGGAGGCATTTGACAGAACTGAAGAGCTTGAGTCAAAAAAAAAAAAAAAATAGGGATGGAAATGGTTTTTCATGCACTATGCATTTAACCCACAGAATTCATTGCTTCAAGAAATTATTGAGACCAAATATCACAAAGTTTCCAAAAACCAGTTCTTTATTACTGGCAAATCTCATCCAGTTTATACTAATAGTCAGTAGGAGGAAAATGCTGGCAAGGAGTTGAAACCTTATGCTTTGAGGTGAAGCTAACCCCTAATTAGGGATTAAAATGAGGTTTTTATGGGATGGGGAGATCAACTCACAGCTAGCTAAGAGGGAGACATGTCTCACAGTGTGCTTGGAAGCATCTGGTTTTGAACAGCAGCTGGAAGAGTTTGCAGGATTAAATCAACCACTGATCTAAACAAGTTGCCAGTTCTTATGTTCCAGAGCAGTTTTTCCTCTCCCCTTTCCCAGTCACAAAGTAACATAAATACAAATTAAGTCTTAAAAGTAATATAATACAAATTAAGTAGGAATATCCCTTTTCAACATTAAGTGACTTAGTCGGTTAAAATTGGGTTTTTCCAAACACAGCTTCCTTCAGCTGTGGTTGGAGAGTCTGCCCAGGCTGACTGGCCTTGCTCAAGTCTAGAAATGCAGACTGTTGTAGAATCAAAAATGGACTGGATTGATCAGGTCTGTAAAGTAATTATAAATCCATATAGAGAAATAAAGAGCAAGGTGGAAATTTCACATAATCCAATAACATTTCAGCCTTAATTTTGTAATTTTATTTCAAGCCCCCTTGTTTACCTACTTTTTACAGTTCCTTTGACTGTGAGAGAATGACTGACTGAATATATGATTGTATTTTGTTCTTCTCTTGTCTTCAGGTGGCAAACTCCTGTTTACTGGACCAGGACCTGTAGAACTGCATGCTCATTACATCCTGGTGTCTGATGGAGGAGAGCTCCAGGTGGGATCCCCTGAGGCCCCTTTCCAGCACAAAGCACACATCTGTCTCTATGGAAGCCTCCATTCTCCACCGTTATTTCCATATGGAGTCAAATTCCTGGCAGTGAGGAATGGGACCCTTTCCATTCATGGTGAGTACGTTTCTTTTATTGTCAAAAGCAAAGGACAAATGAATAACAGAAAATACAACAAAGAAAACATGATAAAACATTTTTGGAAGAAAAATAAATTGACAAAACTTTGGTCATCATAGGATCATGGATTGGGTTGGGTTGGAAGAGACCTTAAAGACCATCTAGTTCCCACACCCATTCCATGGGCAGGGACACCTTCCACTATCCCAGGTTGCTCCAAGCCCTGTCCAGCCTGGCCTTGGACACTTCCAGGGATCCAGGGGCAGCCACAGCTTCTCTGGGCACCCTGTGCCAGGGCCTCCCCACTCTCACAGGGAACAATTCCTTCCCAATATCCCATCCATCCCTGCCCTCTGGCAGTGGGAAGCCATTCCCTGTGTCCTGTCCCTCCATGCCTTGTCCCCAGTCCCTCTCCAGCTCTCCTGGAGCCCCTTTAGGCTCTGCAAGGGGCTCTGAGCTCTCCCTGGATCCTTCTCTTCTCCAGGTGAGCACCCCCAGCTCTCCCAGCCTGGCTCCAGAGCAGAGGGGCTCCAGCCCTTGGAGCATCTCCATGGCCTCCTCTGGACCCATTCCAACAACTCCACACCATTCTAATATTGTGGCATAGAAGAATTTAGATATGGAGCTTTTCTTGCAGGCTATGAAATATGGGTGTACAATGGCCATTACTTGGTGCAGGAGTTTGGGCATGGAATTCAAGTCCAAACTCGGCATGATTCAGAACTTTAGTGCAATACACATTTCTCAAACTCTTCGCTACTGGGCTATTTTTAAAAGCTCTATGTCTCACAGAGGGGGAGAAAAAGGAAAAAAAAAAGAAAAAATCATCTGACTGTGTCATCTCCTTTCCTTTAGGTGGGCATTCACACCCTCCAGCAGGGCTTGAACTTCCACCCTGTGCCCTGCAGGAGGAAATGTTTCTGTCTGAGCACAGAGACGTGTGGCTCTCGGTCAAAAATGATGTCAGGCACCGAGGGTACCATCTGAGCACAGGCAGGGAGTGAGCTGTGCCTCTGTGCCATCATCCTGCCTGCTCACAGGAGCTGAGCAGGGTCAGGAGAGCTCGGCTTTGCAGGGGAGTCAGTGAACAGATGCTTTTCTGAATCAGGAGAGATGAGCAGGGGCTGGGGAAGGAGCTCCTGGCAGGGGCAGGAGAGGTGGGGCTGCACCTCAGCACCATGCCAGGTGCTCTTGACCCCCTCATTGAGACACAGCAAAGCTCAATTATTTACTGCCTGTAAAAGGCTTCAATAATTCCAGTCAAGTGGCATTGCAGAGCGTTTCTACCCCATTTCCTGGAGGATCTCTGTGAAGGAGGGCTATTAGAGCATCTTGGTTGAATCGACTCTCTGTTACTGGCCATTGAGTTTCACACAGTTATCCCAGCCCTGAGCTCAGTAATTCCCATTAGATTAAAGCTTGCCTTCCAGAAAGGCTTGGTCTTTGAGGATGTCAAGGGAGACAAAAATCAGCTTTTTCCTTAGAGGCTTTTTCCAGGGGATTAATTTGGTTAATCATCCTTTTTTATTTTTATTTTTTCACTTTTTAAAGAAAGTACTGAGATTTGAATTTGCCTCATAACAGCTTTTGCTGCTTCACTTTCTATGTCTTCTGCCACTTTAAAGTGTCCTTCTCTTCTTAGTTTGACCCCTGTAAGCCAGGATTTTGTCCTTAGATTGTAAGCACTTTACAGCATGAGCCTTCACTTTTCCTTGCTTTTTTGTTTTCTAGCAATGTAGGAAAAGCCAGTAGCAACTTCTGGCAGCTGAGCCTCCTGTGCTGCTTCTGTTTTCCATTCCAAGCCTGTATCAACTCTGCCTTGGTGACTCCATCACTCACAAAATTGAAGATAAACAGGGCAGAGTGCATTTTGCAGTCTTACCTTGACAATGTGACAGAGGGAAGTAAACTCAGACATTCATATCAGTACATTTGAGTCTTTTCTCAATGATAACTTATCCATTTTACTCAGTGAGTCAACATTCCCTAGGAAAACAAGAGGATGAGGTCTGCAATCCAAGTATTACCTGGAGATATAGAGAGTCAAAAGTGGCTTGACTCTTAGTGGAAAAAACTCTTGATTTCAATTCTTTATAAATGATTGAATTATTGCAAGACTTTTGTGGGAAGGGACGTTAAAGACCATCTATTCCCCCCCATTCCACGAGCAGGGACACCTTCCACTATCCCAGGTTCCTCAGGGTCCCATTCAAACTTGAACACTTCAGGGATGGGGCACCTCCAGCATCTCTGGACAACCTGTGCCAGGGCTTCCCCACCCTCACAGGGAAGAAATTCCTCCAAGGATCCCATCCATCCCTTCCCTCTGTCAGTTTGAAACAATTTCCCTGGTCCTGTCCCTCCATCCTTTGTCCCCAGTCCTTCTCCAGCTTTCCTGGAGCCCCTTTAGGCACTGGAAGGGGCTCTGAGCTCTCCCTGGATCCTTCTCTTCTCCAGGCTGAACAAGGCCATCTCTTATTCTATTATTATTATTATTCTAAACCAATTCTTATTCAAGAAGTCATTTCAATTTCTTATTCAACAGATCCAGAGTAGCTATGGAGTCACTTTTAAGCTCTGCATAACACACAGCCCCAGTGCATGGCTGCAATTATTTTTCATTCAAACCATGTAATCTGCAATTTAACATTGAAGCAGTAGAAGCCTACTAGAAAACATGACAGAAAGTAGTGGGATCTTTTACTGGGTTCATATTGCTTACACAGGGAAAAAAAATCTGCTGTTCTGTCTTCAATTTAGCATCAGTCTGGTCTGTGGTATAGAACAAATTGTGGAGCATGACAGCCCCTTTCATACATACATATGTGAAAGAGGCTGACATGCTCTGCAATATAAATTTGTGAGATACATTTATATACACGAATATATATGTTATCTCAGATCAAAATCATTAAATAAGCAGGTTTCCAAATTCTTGGCTGTCTTGGCAAAGACAGAACCGAGAGCATTTTAATTCCTTTTCCCTTCCAGGCTGGGAATGTTGGGGGATGCTCTGCAGCTCTGTCTGAGTTCAGATTGTTTAGTAAGCGCTGTCAGCTCCTCACTTTGATATGTTAATATGACTAAGGGTTTCCCACAATTCCCTCATGAGTGGCAGTCCTTTGCTCCGGTAGTTGTAGCAGACTGGGAAATTTCACTGTTGCCTTTGGCTTTAGCCAACTCCCCTGCCAGTCAGAGCGTGCCACCCATAAACTGCCTGTCAGTCACCGTCACTTGGAGAGGGGGTTTCAGTCAGCCAGGGCAGCTCCACTTTTTGACAATGTAATTATGGCCCTTGCACCCGCAGTAGGGGCCTGAGCAGGGCTGGGAGAGTTTTATTGATTGTTCAGAAGGGAAATTTATCACTGTCTCCAGCTCCTTTCGCCCTCTATTCCCTGGGAAACTCTCCTGACAAGCTTCAGGAGAGAAGTTCAGCATGGTGGCCTTGGTTGTTCTTGTGCCTTTGTCCTTCCCAGGGAAACTGGAGACACCAGTGGATGCTGAGTGGGGCAGGAGCTGGATGGAGATGCTGCATCAAAACAAAGAACACCCAGCCTGTCCTTGTGACAGCTGATCTTGTGGTCCTAACACTCCTGTCATGGAATCACAGAATGGTTTGGGTTGGAAGAGACTTTAAAGACCATTCAGTCCCACCCCCTGCCATGGGCAAGGACACCTCCCACTATCCCAGGCTGCTCCAAGCCCTGTCCAGCCTGGCCTTGGACACTTCCAGGGAATCCAGGGGCAGCCACAGCTTCTCTGGGCACCCTGTGCCAGGGCTTCCCCACCTTCACAGGGAAGAGTTTCTACCCAATATCCTGTATAAACCCACCCTCCTTCAGCTTAAGACCATTTATTCTTGTCCTGTCCCTCCATCCCTTGTCCCCAGTCCCTCTCCAGCTCTCCTGGAGCCCCTTTAGGCTCTGGAAGGGGCTCTGAGCTCTCCCTGGATCCTTCTTTTCTCCAGGTGAACACCCCCAGCTCTCCCAGCCTGGCTGAGATACTGCCACACACTGAAAAATTTTAAAGGTCTTTTCTATTTTCAGCAGTCCTGTGTAGGTGATCTCATTGTCCCATTGTGTCTCCTCGAAACAGACAGTGACTCTTTCTAAAAAAGACCTCAGTTTTGTCAGGCATTTATCTAAAACTTCGTGTCAGCACACTGGTGGGGAAGAACATGAGCTGTGAGCAGCTCATTCTGGTGGAAGGTGTCCCTCCCATGGCAGGGGGTTGGAACTGGATGATCTTTAAGGGCTCTTCCAACACAAAACCTTGTGATTCCGTGAGCCTGTTCCCTGAATTTTGACTGGTAATATGTATCCCCTCAGTTAGATGGAAGATGTTACACTTCTGATTAAAAAAAATGCTGCATTCACCTTGTCCAAACTATGAAAGGTGTGTGGTAAAGAAAAAAACAATGTCCTGAGAGTTTTGGTTTAATAACTTATTTATAATCAAGATAATTTCGACAGAGGTGTCAGCAGTCACTTCAATGCTCTAAAATCATGGCTAGCTCTGCTGCAAATAATGTCCCTGCATTTGCAATGGAGAAAATTACATTTTAGAGGTAAATCTGCATGACTTCTATCCCAGATTTCTTTGCAGCAAAATCAATCTGATACTTTTTCAGGGTTATCTCAGGAAAAAAAAGTATTTTTTATCAGTTGAACCAATTATTAATTTTAATTACTTTTAATCAATAATAAAACAGAAAATATTTGTGAGCTGTGCACTGTGCTCTACAAAGCCTGTGAATTCCTCCAGAGATCAAACATTTAATCAAATGCCTCTTGCTTTGCCTCCATTAGGCAGTGTTATGTATCTGTGCTGAGTTTGAGATTAAGAGATCATAGACAACATGAGAGAATTTGTTCTGCTTTACACACATATTAAAAAGAAAATTTTCCCAGGGGAAAAAAATAGGGAAAAAAAAAACCTGGAGCAGGGGGATTCAAGATAGGGTGCAGAGATTTGTTCAAGAAACGATTTTTTTTACTGTACTGAAATGCATCTATTCAGTAAATGTTATTTTTCACACCTGAGCTTGCTGCCATAGGTTGGTTTTCCTTAGGTGCCAGCTATTCTGTGTGGGGGTTGCAGGAGTTTTTTTGCCTCCTGTGAGAGAGTTTTTCCTTTCCAAGACCTTGACTTTAACATGATGCATTAAAGCAGATGGCTCTGGAACAGAAGGCTGAGCTGCCTTGAATCCCCTCGTGTTCACCAGGGGTAAGAAACTGCACTTAGGCACTTCCCATGGAGTAACTAATGTACAATGACTTGTGCCTTCACTTTCTTGTTCACAAATATGAGATGACCATTAGATTTTAAAGACCTACCAGATGGGGGAAAAAAAAATAGTTGGGTTCAGGGCAAGCTGCTGTGTCTTTCACAGTTTGCCCTTCTTTCTAACAGAAATGCATCTATTATCTTTGATTTAAGCTTAATTCAGCTGATTTGTGTGTTAGTGCTCATATTAATGAGAAAAACATGATACAAAGGGGACAGAGAGATGGATACTAATATATATTAAATAATAAAGATAAATACAGGTAGTAAAAATATTAATACAATATAATACAATACAGACTATGGGATGGAATGGAATGGAATGGAATAGAATAGAATAGAATAGAATAGAATAGAATAGAATAGAATAGAATAGAATAGAATAGAATAGAATAGAATAGAATAGAATAGAATAGAATAGATAAAAAGACCATAGCTAATATATTACATTGTGATTCCTGACAGGGTGCAGGTCTGTGGGTTGTTACAAATATGGAGGCACATTAGGTATTAAATAATTTATTCCTTCAAACTTTCAAATATAACATCAAAATACTGCTTACAATTCTGGTGCCAACAAAACCCAGGTTATTGGCTGGAGGAAGAGAACACCCAGCAGCAAATTCAGAGTTGATTTCCATCCTAGATAGGAGAAAGGATGAGAAGTTTGGACTTCTAGTTTCAACTCCCTGTCATAGGTGAGAGGTTTTTTATATTCTTCAAAAAAACACAAAAAACAGTTGCAATCCATTGAATTATATTATGAACGTCTCTTGGAAAGTTTTTTAGGTTTTTTTTGTAGTTTTTGTTGTTGTTGTTGTTGTTTCTTTTTCCTGGTGAGGATAGGAAAACAGCTTTCTTTTCACTTTGTTCCTGGAAATTGAAAGCTCCTGTTCTCATTTACACTAAAGATTTACAGTATAGCTACAACAGGTTGACAGATTATCTGCAGTGTAATTTGCACATTCCCAGTAAGTAGATTTTGTGTCTGAGCCCTGCAGTTCTCATAAATTCCTTTTGTGGAATAAAGAAATCTCATTACCTCAACTTTAAAATGCCAATAAACAGTCAGAAGGTGTAAAAGAGCTTAATTGTTTGTCAACACCACAAACAACGTTGTGTTCACAACTGAGTTAATTAATTTGTGGTAAATAGAAGCGAAGATGAGATGCAGCAAGGTCCTGTGTGTCAGAGGAGAAGGGTTCAAACCCTGCTGCCCCATGACAAAAAACAGAATTAAAAAAAAAATTGGGAGAAAGACCAACAGACCCATGACAGGCTTGGGGCTGGAGCCAGTTCCCTTAAAACCGATTAAAAGATTCCAGTTTGTACCAACACTCCCATGTATAAATCCTATTCTCCAGCTCTGCCTGACTCTGGATGTCTCAGCACTGCTTGCTGTCAGGCTTGGTTTAGGAGATTCCCTGGGTGTCTAAAGTTAGATAACAACATGTACTCTAAAAAGTCTTGTTTTCAGGTCAGGGACATCTATTTTCCAAGAAAGCAACTTGTCATCTTGTCATGTAAATTCTTAGACCCTCACAGAATTAAAGTGGAATTAATGTAACCAAATAGAAATATACAAAAGGCAGAAATTCCTTTCGACAGGAATAGAAGTGGGCAGGCTGTGACTATTGGAGACTGAAGACAGGCTGGAATTTAATGGATCAGTCTCAGTTAAAAGGAGAGTTGTTTTCTGAAAAGTTGTTGCCTGGAGGGAGGAGGATTGGTAATAAAAAGTAACCAAGATATATATATATATCTACACCTCATGGTGTCCTGGCACAGAGCTGGAGGTGGCTCAGGTGACACCTTCCACTATCCCAGGTTGCTCCAAGCCCTGTCCAGCCTGGCCTTGGACACTTCCAGGGATCCAGGGGCAGCCACAGCTTCTCTGGGCACCCTGTGCAGGGTCTCCCCATCCTCTGAATTGAGAATTTCTTCCTAATATCAAATCTAAATCTCTCCTCTCATGTTTAAAGCCATTTCTCCTAGTCCTACCTGTAGCTTTTGGTATCCTATCACTGCTTAGGACTGGGTGAAACCAGATAAATAAATGACATATCATCCCACAAATGTTTTGTGTTAGAGGCCATAAGAAATTAAATTTATACTGTTTTTCCTCAGGAGTGGCATTATAGTTATCAGAATTGTCTCATTCTTAATAATTTTACCAGGTCCGTACAAGACTGCAACTTCACATTATGCTTTTAACAGGAAGCATAACCAGAGTCCTGATGCCAAGATGTTCTGATCTTAACATTTGTGATTAATTCATTTGGAATTAATTTTCAAGTCCCTTGCATTTCTAGGCTGCACCATTCTGCTCTGCTCCATATTTAAGGGTGTTCTGTTAAGCCATTTAGTAAAGTGTTCAATTCTGGTATTGCCTGCAACAGCTTTTTGTGTCTGAAGGCTCTGTCCTGTACCTTTAACATGAAGTCACTTCTGCTTTAGATCTCAAGATGTGTTTTTTGTTTTTTTTTCCAACTCGTGCTTAGTTAATTATTAAAAATGAGTTCAATAATTAAGGAGTTATACAGATTCATCTATTTTTCAGCATTTGGTGTGTTTCTGCTTGCAGTACATTTTGGGAGAAGAAATAATTTAAATATACCGCAGCTGTTAGCCTCTTAAACATTTTCCCCTCAAACAGGTAATTTATTTACCTGTTGCACAGCCCAACAAGATTATTTTATGAACTTTGCATGTTTTATCCAAAATAGAGTTTGTTTTCAAGGGGAATATATTATAATTAAAGCAAAGAAGCCTCAGTTATGGTCCCTCATTGACACCAGGAAGCTGTCACTGACCATATCTTGTGTGTCACTTGTGCTGCTGGAAGTGGAGGAGATTCTGACCTGTTGGTGTTGTATGTGGGAATATAAATGGGAAGCAAGGAAATGGATAAATGTGGTGCTTAGGGACATGGTTTGGTGGTAGGCATGGAAGAGCTGAGATAATGGTTGGACTTGATGGCCTCACAGAAGTTTTTTAATCTTAATGATTTTATGATTCTATGAAAGTGGAATCTACTAGACTTTGTTTGATGATTGGTTTGGTTTGGTTTGGCTTTCCCTAAGAAGAAAATACTGAACTTACTGGAAAA
Source organism: Sturnus vulgaris (assembly GCF_052056855.1). Taxonomy (NCBI): domain Eukaryota; kingdom Metazoa; phylum Chordata; class Aves; order Passeriformes; family Sturnidae; genus Sturnus; species Sturnus vulgaris. Next base: position 111,473,480 of record NC_142245.1, on the reverse strand, counting down.
TGGAAGTACATTTTGAACATGCAGAGAAATATCCCACCCCACCTAGATCATCAGGAAAAAAGGTACAACAAACTGTGGAAGGGGAGACAGGGACCTGAACACAGCAAGAGGTGAAAACAAGAAAAAGGAAATAAAGGAAATGGGGGAATGTTTGGATGCCTTGAATATTCTTCTAGAAGAAAAAAACCCAAACAATTGAGAACATTTTCCTTAAAATCTTTTGAGTTGGAGCTCAAAAGTGGAAAAAAACCTGATAAAAGGCATTTCCATTGGAGCATATTTTTGAATGCAGAGTGGTGTTTTCCACTCCTCAGTGACAAGAGTTGCTGCCCAGCAGAGCTGCTGTAGAGTGTGTGTGACAGATGAACTCCACGGGGGTCAGCTGTGTGTCTGGACACAGATGCACGAGAGCACACATTAACACAGGCACACAAATCAACACCATAAACAAAATGTCCAGGGCTGGAGAGAAATTGTGCAGTGCTCCACGTGCAGATGGCTGCTGCCAGTCGTTGGCTTTTATGCCAGTCCTAAAAATTCACGAGAATCGCTCAGTGGAAGAAGGTAAATGAATAAAGATGAAGAGAGTGCTGCTGGTAAAAGAACACACACAGGATGATACTAAGAGGGTTTTTTTGAGTTGTATTGAGGATGAGGTCTTTGATGTCTGTGCCTGGGAATGGTGGAAGGTGGGTTTTGGCTACGTCTGCATTAGAAAACAGCTTGGCCCTATAGAGGCAGAACTGTAGGGTGAATGGTGTACGTGCTGGGGATGCAGGGTCCACGTGTTCTGGGGGCCACTACAGAATCATTCCAGTCTGGATCCATTGGCACCTACAGTATCCTATGGGTCCCACTGCATTTCAGCTTCTGTACTGGTTTCACAGAATCTCAGGATGGGTCAGGTTGGGAGGGACCACAGTGGGTCACCTGGACCCACCTCCCAGCTCCAGAAGGGTCATCCCAGAGCTCAGGGCACAGGGTTGTGTCCAGATCATTCTGGAATATCTCCAGTGAGGGAGACTCTGACCCCTGTCTGGACAATCAATTCAGGTCACTGCTCATAAAGAAGTTCTGCCTCCTGTCCAGGTGGAACTTGCTGGGATCAGTTCCTGCCCGTTCCTCTGGTGCCATTGCTGGGCCCCTGGAGCAGAGCCTGGGCCCTGCTCTGACCCTCCCTGCACACAGGGACACCCAGGGATGAGGTTCCCTCTCAGGATCTCCTCTCCAGGCTGAACAGCCCCAGCTCCCTCAGCCTTTCCTGGGCAGGGAGATGCTCCAGTCCCTCCATCATCTTTGCCACCCAGCACTGGACACACTCCAGGAGCTCCATGTCTCTCTTGTCCTGAGGAGCCCAGAACTGGACACAGCACTCCAGATGTGCCTCACTGAGCTGAACAGCAGGAGATCTGATTGATGCCTCCCAAAACAGTTTGTAACATGAATTGAAATACCTTAAATGAAGGATGTCTGGGAAATTTTCTTAGCTGGAAGTTGCAAAATTTCAAGTTTGATTTAAGAAAATGTAATGATACAGAAGCATCTCAGGTTTAGATGCCCATCATTGACACACAGAGCACATTGAGCATATTGAGCACAGCAGGTGCTCATGTATGCTTCAAGATAAAAGAGTATAAAGATTTGATTCTTCTGTGATTCTGCTGTGAATTTATTGTCTTGGAGGTGCTACTTCTTTCTTCCATCTTCATTAAGGAATAAGTTGGGACACTAGAATATAAGTAATGAAGACACTGGAGTAATAGGAACAAGAAAGTAAAACAAGATATGAACAGAGAAGTCTGCTTAAAATAATTTGAAAAATGATTTATTGGATGCAACTTCCACATTCAGTGGTTTCTGCTATTATTATTTTCCTTCAGTACGACCAGGGAGGACAGTAACTTGGTGTGGGCTAAAGGTAAATGATGATCTATTGCAAGGGAGGGAAGGAAAAGTATTCTAAAGGTGGGTGTGTGAGTTACATGCTCTCTCTTGGTGGTGTTCAATATGTTGGACCTCACTGGACCAATCTGGAAAAGGAAATGTCAAAAGTTAAAGCAAACTTCACTAAGTGAAGAAAGGAGGGTTATAGGGCAAGATTTTTCATTGCTGGGGCTTATTATAAACAGATTTCACAGAATCATTGAATGGTTTTGGTTGGAAGGAACCTTAAAGACCCATCTCATTCCACCCCACTGTGAGCAACAGGGACATCTCCCATTAATTAATTAGGTTGCACTGAGCCCTGTCCTACCCAGTCTTGACCCAGGAGCATGCTACTCCTCTTTGTTTGTTTGTTTGTTTTTTAAAGTTGATTGACTTGGTTTTTAAACTTTTTTTTCCTTGTTCTTTTCAGGCTGGATGCCCAAAGTAGTTTTCACACACTTGAAATCATCAGCTAATGCTGGTGACACACGATTAATTCTCCAGGAACCTGTTGATTGGCAACCTGGTGATGAAATCCTGGTGGGAAGTTCTGGCCTTGGGAATGCACAGCAGCAGGAGGAAATGGCTTTTATCCAGTCTGTGAACAGCACAGAGCTGCACCTTAGATCACCACTCAGGTATCCTTTCAGGAGACAAGGAGATTTTCACAACAGAGAGCTAAACAAGGAGAAAATTTGATCAAAGTCAGGATTTGCTGTTCCCTGTGAGACATAATAACTATATAAATCCCTTTAACAAAGGTGGCCAGTGATATTTCAGTTCTTCACTCCCCCTAAAGGTAGTGGATGTTCAATCCTGAATGTTTAAATTCTGTGTTTAAATTCTGTATCATGCCCTTGAACTCAGAAAACCTTTGAAGCAGAAAGCACTGATGGCCAAAGTCAGTATAGGTGTCAGTATAGGAATGACAAAGAAATTTCCTGCATAGTCAATTTCTTGAGAAAGTGCATTTTTTTTATTACTTGTGTAAAAAAAAAAATCCTCTCTTCTTGACTGATTTTCTTAAATAATACACTCAAAGTGAATTTTTTCAATATGGAAATCTGCTTCCATATTTCCAGTGAGTGTTAATTTCACTGCCTTACGCTCTCTTCATCTACTGTCATGGAGATCTTGGACAGACTGAAACCTGCATTTCTTATCATCTCCAGTGTTGAAACACATTATCTATCTAGAGGCAACCTAACTCCAATGGCCAGGAAGATTAAGGGTATTATTTTCAGAAATAATTTGGGCTTGAGAAGAAAACTCCTGTTGGTTTTTACCCAAACATGTCTTGGGAAGAGAATTCAAAGGCTGAAATATATTGTTGTAAATACCATAGAACATCCTAAATTGGAAGGGACCCACAAGGATCATCGAATCCAGTTCTTGGCCTTGCGTAGGGAAATTCCAAAATCTCCACCATGTGCCTGGAAGTGCTGTCCAAATGTTTTTTTTTGAGCTCTGACAGCCTTGAGGCTGTAACCACTTCCCTGGGGGGGCTGCTCTAGTACCCAACCACCCTCTGGATGAAAAGCCTTTTCCTAATAACACAGTACAATATAAAATTATATGCATAATCTACGGAAGGTTTGAGTGCTTGTGAAACAAAAAAGATGAAAGCAAACATCAGAAAGGAAAAGCCTACCTAGCACTGGATGTGCCACTATCCCCCGAGGAAAGGACTGAAACCAGTTCTGAATTTGGGAGGTTATGGTCATAAACAAAAATAACAAGAAATTATAAACGTAATTCTCTCCCCCTGGCAGGTGCAGATGCTGTTTTTTGTCTTTTGTTAGGTACCCCCACAGTGTTGGAGAGGGATGGGGCAATGGCCAAGGTCTGCCTTCCAGTGCTGTGGTGGCACTGATCAGCAGAAGGGTTGTTGTTCAAGGAAATGTCACACTGGAGAGGATGTCCCACCTGAGGCAGTGTGCAAATGCAGGTGAGGAGGTCTTTTCTCACAGAAATGTACTGAGGAGGAAAACTGCTCCATTAAAATCCCATTGTGGCAGCATCACTGTGTATTAGAACTCTTTCTTCCTCGGGTAACTTTGAGACACTCCAATGCCAGGGAAGAGAGTTTGTCTTTCCAAACATTGTTTGACATTGAAGTGTGAAGTCTTGGGAGTTGAACTGCACTTCATTGTAATATCTCAGATGTATTATTTTCACACTGTTGTTTCAAGCCATCTTGGGAAAGAGCCTTTAGCTCTGCCTGAGCCTAAGGGTGTAAAAAAGAAAGTATCTTCTGAAAACATGTTTCAGTGTACATAATATATTAAATTTTTAATTGTGTTTACTATTTAGTCACTTTAAGAAGAAGGAAAAACAAAACAGCCCAATGCTGTTTGTACTCTTTAGCGTAAAATATTGAGATGTTTCGTGTTTAGGGTTGCCAAGGAAAAAATAACAGGTGATGCATAAAGCATCACTGGTGAAAAAATGTTAAGTATCTCAGTTCTCCTTTAGTTTTACCTGTATGAAATGCCATGGAGTTTGACAGGTGGATTCCTGATTTACACCATCAATTCAAGAAGCAGAATCAGACACAGTGATTATAATGTGAGGAGAGTTAGGTTATCTGGCAACCCAGGTGTAAGGTTTCCTTTAAAAAAAAAGTGCCTTGGGCTTTCAGACTGTGACACAAGACTTCATTTGATATCCAGCAGCCAACTGCTTATATTACTCATGGATTTATGGTCCATTTTGTGTGGAACTCATAAATATAGGCTCTGAAATGCACTAACCGTTTGAGGCTTTTATTTGAGTTAAAGGATAGGAGGATTTCTCAGAGGAGTCACCAGAACAGGAGTGAACAGTGTTTTTTGTGGTTAATTTACCTTTTTTAAAAGAAAAATGACCATTACTGGGAATCAGCAGGCAGTGCTGGAATTTGAGATCCCCTCTGCTCTTTCACTGAACAAGCCCAAGTAGCACATTCATAGTCTGAATCTCATACCAAAATACCTCACTCCCATGGAAGGGTCTTTCAGGAATTTTGCCCAGCCCTATGGTTTGTTTTTTTGTCCTATCATGGAATCCAAGAGTGGTTGGGTTGGAAGGGAATTTAAAGATCATCTCATTGCACCCTCCTGTCACAGGCAGGGACACCTTCCACTATCCCAGGTTGCTCCAAGCCCCATCCAGCCTGGCCTTGGACAATTCCAGGAATCCAGGAGCAGCCACAGCTTCTCTGGGCAACTTGTGCCAGGGCCTCTCCACCCTCACAAGGAAGAATTTCTCCATAATCTTTATTCTTGTCTTGAAACCGTGGATAGTAACAGCTCCCCATTCATCTGCAGGGAGAGTCAGGAGAGCAGAGTTTAAAAAAAACAAACAAAAATGCCTCGTTTCAGTTTAATTCTATACATTCATGCCCAATCTCCTTTTCAAAAACCTCACCTAAAGGAAACCATTGTCAAAACACTCTTCCTCATGCATACAATTATCTAAAATTAACTCCAAGGAGCTGTCCAAGACACAGAACTACAGCTTCCTGCTTGTTTTGATACCTGTCCCTTCAAAATTTACCTTCTTAGGGAAAGAACCATGACTATCTCAAAGGACCATAAAAAATGTTTGCCTGTGTTGCCTTTGGGCCCATGTTTGAGATCCCTGCTGGACGTGGAGTCTCAGTGGGTCAGTGGGGAGGATCTCCCTTGCCCATCCCACCCCATGGAGAGGGTGCTGCTCACAGCTCTCCCTGGGTTGTGTCCTAGGTGGCTCTGGGTGTTTGTACAAGAGGAGTGAGAGGCAGCTGGGCTCTCGGGACCTGGGAGCCATCCTGGTTGTGGAGGCATTCCAGGGGCAGGCGAGCCAGCTCCAGCTGCAGGGGATCCAATTCCGCCACGTGGGCCGAGCGTTCCAGCACCACTGCAGCGCCCTGACTGTTACTGGCAACACCTGGCTGCCAGGTGAGTTGTCTGCACTGGAGATACCCACAGCTGGGGCAGGCACCCTCAAAACCTGCTTGGCTCTTGAGCCAGTTGACAAACTGGATTGTTAAATGTGAATAAAAGCCCCTCGCCTCCAGTCTAAGCCCAAGTGACAGTGGTTTCACCTGCTTCACTTCCTTTGTATCTCTGCTTCTTCCTAAAATTATTTATTTATTTATTTATTTATTTATTTATTTAATGCTACACTTTTGATGTAGAAGAGAGTAGCTCTGGAAATGAATGCACTAATACACTATGAGGGAGCCCAAAACGGGCCAGTTGCAGGGGCCAGCATTTAATTTTATCGCCCAGAGGTTAAGGAATATGTTAAGTTCTTTTGACTTTGTCACTGTTAAGTGCCAAATTCATCTCTGTGGAAGTGGCAGTGAGGACTCTGAAGACTGGTGGTGGTCGGGGAAAATTAAGTGGGCTCAAAGAATGTTTTAAGGGTGCTGGATAGATTTTTCCTTACAGATAAGCTGCATTTGCACCTCTCACAGAATCATAGAATGATCTGAAAAATAATCTCATTTCAACCCCTCTGCCATGGACAGGGACAAGTATTTCCTGTGTCATCTCCATCACTGAGTAAGGGTCAGGGCTTCCTGGTGGCAGAGGGCAGCACTGGCCAGGATCTGGATGATGGGAGGGTCACCATGGCTGGCCAGAGAAGGGGTATAAAATATCTGCCTTCAATCTGCAGAGTGATTTTTGCTCACACCACTCACTTCTTTCCAGACTCCTACATCCATGGCTGTTGTGTTCTGGACTCCTTTGGCCAAGGCCTCCATCTGACTGGGGTCTCCAACCTCAGTGTGGACAGCAATGTTTTCTACAACATTTCAGGCCATGGGATTCTCGTGGGTAAGTGGAGCAGGCAGATATCCACACTACATACAACAGCAACTTGTTCCCATTTGCATGAAAATGCCTTTGGAGGAAAGAATGGCAGATCCTTAACTGCACTCTGAGAACTTTGATCACATCTGCAATTTCTGTTGTCAGTGATTTTGGAATAAATCTCCCACAATTCCACCCACAACTCCTAGCAGCTACTTCCATTTGACCTCTCTTTCTTCAGGTCAGTCTTCACTTGATCAAGATCAATTATTTTTCAGTAAAAAAAACAGTAAATTTTTTGGGGGGTGATTAATTAATCTGTCTTTGGAAAAGTATCATTATGGAATACTTAAGACCACAGCTCAGTGAAGCATTTAAGAGCATATTACCTGTAACTTCAGTCATTTGATGTCGAAGATAATGGAATGAAAGCATATGTTAAAAGTTAACCAGAGGATTTAGCACTTAAATAAATTGGAGCTTGGAGCAACAAAAATGTTAAATAACAAAGTATTTCTCCTAACTAACCATCAGGAGATTGACTTGGAGCATCTTCTGCTGGGATCTCAGTTGCCTGAATACCTAAAGGTATAGCTCGATTCATGTTTTCCATAAGAGATGGGATAAAAATGACCAATTATGAGATAAACAGAGGGGAAAAAAAGAAAGCCTTCACTTCTGATCCTGCAGTTCCCCACACACAGCAAGTCCCTGTGCTGGGTGCTGTGTATAAACACAATGAGGCTGATATATCATGATTTAAACAGGGAAGATTAGAAACCCAATGTGGTTATAAACACCTTGCAGATGAAGAGAGCTGGCTCAGAGAGATGCAAGGTCTTGCCCAAGCTGATGCACAGAGCCCTTGCAGCCATGGGCAAGCAGAGCAGGACCTCTAAGCTATTAGCATCCCTTGGCTCACTCATGTTGGGATCAGTGTCTGAGTTAAAGGACTCTGAGCTGAGCTGGAATTTCAGCCTGAATGCACCTTATCCTCAAGATGCTTTTAATGGCTTCACTGTCAGCAGCTCCAGAGGCTCTGATGGATTAATTGATATATAATTTTTTTTTGCCCATGAAGGAATATATATTATATCTGGCTCTTTGCAGCTTTGGAATTGGATTCTCTCAGTGATTTCACCTGAAATCCTTATTTTCAGAGAGCTTGCAAGATCATCACAAAACGTTTTTCTGGGCTTAAAATTATTGACACACAAGGTCTACACTTGAAAGCCTAAACCTTAAAACCCTGTCAGAAGGACTTTTTAAGGATCCTGTTTATACACTGGTAGTAACATTGTTTATAGTACAAGCAGACTGGAAAAATTGAGGAAGCTGATTCCCTCAAAAGACTGTGGGAAGGCTGAAAGTATTTATTGCTATCCCAAAAACCAAAGGGCACAGATTTTCTTGTGAAGTGGCTTCTATTTGGAGTAGTAATGACATGGGAAGGGATCTGCACTATGAATAGAACTCGAGCAGGTATATTTGAAGATAATGACTTCTGTTGAATAAACAAAACTAAATGGATGTGATTTGCTCCTCATGTAGGCCAGAGGGAATGGCCTATGCATAGATTCCACACAGGATCCCACTTGCTATTCTGCTTTCAAAAGAGCAGCAGTGCTGATCCTGGAATTGTGGAGTCATTAAGGTTGAAAACACCTTCCAGTTCTTCCTGGTGCTGGAAGTTCAACCACTGAACTGACCCTGCCAAGCCATCACTAAACCATGTCCCCAAGTGCCATATTTACATGGCTGCAAACACCTCCAGGGGTGGTGACTCCACCACTTCCCTGGGCAGCCTCTTCCAGTGCCTGGCCACCCTTCAGGGGAAGAAATCTTTCCTAATATCCAACCTAAACCTCCCCCAGAACAACTGAGGCCATTTCCCCTTATCCTATCAATGTGTCCTTATTTGGACTTGGCTTGTATGGGACTGTCCAATCCTTGCCATTGGGCAGCTCATTTCTTTACGATGTAGTTTAAAAAATATTTATTTTGTTTTCTTCTTCCTACACCTGTACTGTAACTAGATCTGAGGCACTGCATGAGTCTTTGTTGTCTGATCAATTGATTGACTGATTGATTTTCCCCTTTCTCTTCTCCTACTCCATTTCTTAGGGGGGCAACCCCCCACTTTTGTGCAGAGGTGCACCAGGTGTTTTTCAGCTTGTTTAGAAATTTTCTTACATGTAAGTAGGGCAGTGAATGGAGACAGGACATAAAAAGGCTTTGAATTCTGGTACTGCCAGGAGCATGCCTGTGTGTGCATAGGTGAGCCTCTTCCCACTCTGAACCACTTTGAATCTCTTTTCCCAGCTGTAAATCTGCTTTATAATATATATTTTCACCAAAAACTTTTAGTCTATACCATATCCAGGGAAATATATGTGAATATAACACCTGGACTTGTGTGTATGAAATAGGAATCATGACAATAAGGGGTTTCCAGCTATATGTACATTTATGTTTATTTTTAATTTTTTCTTCCTCTTATTTTTTTACCTATTTATCTTTTTTTTTTCCCCTCTTTATATTTTTTTCTTTTAAAGGCGAGGGACTGGAAGAGGAGAACAAAATCAGTAACAACGTAGTGATTGGCCTTTCTGTAACTGATGGTTTATCCAATATTGAGACACTGTCACCAGCAGGGATCTACGTCAGGGCTCCTGCCAGCCACATCAGGGTAAGAAGTTCTGGTTTAAGACATAACATTTCCTTTCTAATCAAAGATATCAGAAAGACACAGAGCTTCATTTATCTGGGAAATCAAATACACAATATTTGTTTCTTGGCTGAGCTGTCAGAACGTGTGCTTGTGATGGGATATTGAAACAAGTGCATATTATAAAATAAATTATGTTCCTGGGTAAATTTATTACTGAGAATTTTGCTGTCTTTGAGTGGAATGGAATATTAAAGTGAAATAATTCATCCTGAGGTAATTTAAAACATTGTTGTATTTTATAATGCTCAGAGATTGAGAAAACTTGGAAAAAGTTTTGTCTCAGCTTCTCTTGAATTTCTGCCATTATTAAAAAAAGCCCTCAATTTTAATGGACTGACAACAAAAACACTAAAATTCAGCAGCATCACTTACACCTCTATCTGGATTTAAAATCACATTGAACATACAGCTGAAGATTTGTATTCCAGGGTGAGAAAGAGAATGTGTTCCCTGTCCTATGAAAATGACATTGATTTTGAAAGAAACGGAGCTTCTCTATTCTAAATGGTAATAAAACACCACGTTTTTAAAGAGCTAACAGCTTAACAGCCACACATCAAAAAGCTGAGCTCAGAAAAAATACTTTTATTCACTAATTCTCTGATGCTTTCTCTTAGTTCATACTCGTTTTTGGTCTTACATTTCAGAATAAAGACTCGCTTTTATGTGTTTTGTGGAAAAATATGATTTTCATCAACTTCAAACCACTTTTCCTTCCCAACTATTTTAAGGAATTACATTGAAACTGACCTTTCTCACCACACTTACAGTAGTGAAAAAATGCATATTTTCATTTAAGAAATAATCCTAACCCGTTCGATTGTTAACCCCCAGTAACCAAACCAATTACTGTTTGTGAAGACCTAATCACCCCCGGGGCTTCTGCTCCACGAGGAAAGATTTGCACCTAAATTTGAAGGTGAAAAAGAGACCAACACATTCCCTATGTTTTTACGAAGACATGAGCACTGAGGAAGGAGGAGAGAACTTTTCTGCAACTCCCTCGAGGCCATATTTATCATTTTTAAGGCCGTCAAATATGGTTTAAAAATACAACAAGTAGGAAGGATCATGAGAATTTCAGCTCCACTAAACACAGAGTTTTGTTCTGCCATGCACTGACTTACCCTGGAGCTCTTCACTCCATGGCCAGTGGCTCAGCTTTTGAAAAGGTTTGCTGCAATTACCTCCACGGGTTCCTGGGAGCTAGCTGTGCTGGCTTCTCAGCACATTTATTTATCCCTCTCTGCTCGTGTGAGCTTACAGATGTAAAGCTACAGCTGTGGCTGTGAACCCCAATATCAGGGGGTCCTTTCTGCTCTCCAGAGATGTGCTGCTCCAGGCAGGGTAGCAGATGGCCCTCAAATGGTTGCTGATGACCCTCATCATCTTGAGGAGTGGAATATTTGAGGACTTGCAGCAGCAAAAGGAAAGAAGAAGAAGTTGCCCAGCTTAAAATTGTTGTTAACTGCACTTACTGTACAACAGGACCAAGCAGTGCTCAGGAAGACAGCAAAGCATGGGGATATTAAGAGAAAAAAGTCACATTTCTCCCAAGCAAAAGAACTGTGGACTTTTTCTTAGTGCAATAATGATCACTAAATTCCGGGGGTGCTGGTCCAGCACCAGCATTATGATGTTGTAGTCTTAGCACCTTTTCTCTCATGAAAATTCTCAGATCAAATGACTCAAGCTTTTTTAGGTATTTATAATCCTAGTTTATTGGGGAAGTTTGAAGAATGTAATGGGAAAGACTCATCTTCCACCTGCCTGCTTCCCAGACCAGAACATGCCATAGAAATTTTCCCAGTTTAGAATTTAATTTTAGGCGTTTGTCAGTCTTTTTTTTTTTTTTTTTGTTGGTTTTGGTTTGTTTTTCTTTATTTTCAGATTTCCATATTTCAATTACTGGTTTTAAATTTATTGGCTGCAATCTTTAAGGCAGGAACTGCAGAGAGCTCTAGGTCCAAACTGTGTAACATCATCTGTTCTTGATGGGTTAAGCCTTTCCACAGTGAGACCTGCAGTAATGTTTTCATAACTACTCAATTTACTTGGGAGCCTAAATTTGCATCGGTGGCTGAAGAGTTTAAATTTCCTTGAAATTCAGTGGTGGCCTAAATGGTGTGGAAATTGGGACAGAGCAGTCACTCAAACCTGAGCCTACAAAGACATTTGGAGACCCAATTCCCATTGGTTTCCATTTGAATTAAGCTCTTAAATGCACTGGTGAATCAGGCTGTTAGATGAAATTTTATACTCGGACAGTTTGAGTGCAAACTGATTATTACAAGGTTAGTATAATTTTTTTAAACACAGTGTGTAAGCCTAGGTTATCACTTTTTAGAGTCATAGACAATCTCATTAGCAGGCTGGTTTCTTGCCTTTTAAATGCTATCACTGCAAGGAACTGAAGATGCTCCTCTGTGATATTGGCTTTTTTCTCACTGAAACATCTGCCCTATGTCCTTGGTTTTCTTTTTGTGTGCAGGAAAAATAATTTAAACAGTATCTTTTTATCTTTTTCTCTTGGCTCTCTTAGACCTAGTGAGTTTTGGCCTTTTTGTTGCTCCAATCCACAAACATTCAATGCCCTGAAATCCCAGAGCCAGCATATGATGCTCATGCATAACAACATATGGACTAGGTTTAGGAAATCCAGCAAGAGCCTCCCTTTCCTTTCTTGCCTTGGTGTTGAGGACTGGAGAACAGCTCAGATGAATGAACGGGGTGGAGCTCAGCTGGTGCCTTGGTGTCAGAGGAGTGACTGATTGTCACACTGTTGGTAAATGCATTTGTTTCCTGGTGTCACCCCATCCAGCCATTCTCCACAGCACCAGAGAGGTGAGGCTGCATCTGTTTGGCACCGTTTTCCCACTGTTTCATTCCTGCTGAGGTCTTTTCCAAACCCTTTCCTGCAAAGTAGGAAAAGCAGGAAACACCAAAGCAGGCACATTGTGAGTTCTACTCACATCCTGCCCAGCTCTGAAACTGTGGGAATGGTGCTGGGAACACTGTCCAGAGCTTTAATGCCATCTTTAAGGTCAACACTTTAAGTCCCAGCTATCTAAAAGAAATTCATGAAATATTTACACCAGCAGAGTTGTACGGTTAAGAGACACTTAAACCGTCAGCCACTTGATTTTTACTGACTTGCAGTGCATACCTCCAGGTATTTGGCATGCTCAGGGAGGTAATTTCTCTCTGGAATTTTGGTTGCACGGACATTCATAATATACTGACTTCCACAAAGAATTGATTTCCACACAAAATTCCCTGCTTGCCTAAAACCCCTGCCCTCCAGCCACGAGCTGGCTGAATAAATATGCAGGGCTTTTTTTATTTTTTTTTTTTTTTCCTTATGAATCATCTGTAGAACGCACGATTGGAGTCGCAAGTAAAATATCCTGGAAATGATGTGACTGGACTGCAGAAATGCTTTGTTAAAGGAAAAGGGTCTGTGGCTGCACTTTGAGAAAAAGCAGCAGTTTTACCAGGGGATAGAGAAAGCAGAGCTCTGGGTCCCAGCACTTTATTCCTTGACAGATGTCAGAGATCAGGACTGCAGGGAGCACACTTGGATGGGTCAGAAGAAAGTAATTGGTATATGGAGGGTTTCACCTCGAGGTCGCCAGGCTCAGCTCTGATTTGGACCATCAGGGACCAAAAAGTCATTAGAATTTTAACACTGTCCATTGACCTATGAACGGGAGTGGTGGTGTCAGACCTGATCTTAGAGAACAAGCCCTCCTTGGAGCTGCAAGAAACGTCATCTTAGACCCCCCTTAGAGAGCCACATACCTCCAGAGAGCAATTAATTTTGTCTAAGGACAGACCAAAAGCGTTGCCTTCTGCACATCCCTATATCTTCTTATTTTTTCCTAGAAAGGGGCCTAAAATCTACCAGCCTGGATTTTAAATTTTCTCACACCTAAGGCAGGTGAGAGGGAGCATGCACAGGTGTGCACCTGAAGACATTGCTATAGGGACACAACCCAAACCCAACTATGCCTGGCTGCTCTTCAAATTAAACTGGCAAGAGCAGGTTTTTTGTCCTAGAGTAGGAGAGCTCAGAACACACCAAATATAACCCATATAACCCACTTGATGCAGATTCTGTAAGTACCAAACTCCTAATTTTAAAGCCAGTCAGACCTTATGTCCACTTATTTTTACCTCATACAACATAAATAATGTAACTCAAGTGCAGAATTTAAAAAGCAATTTCTTTAAGAGATATTAAATGACAGTAACTTACAGCACATCTTCCTATGGTTGTTCACTTACCCTGTAAAAAAATGATGCAAACCACATAATTTACCACAGGGGTAAGGAAGTTTAATTGTTCAGTCACTGACATATCCTGAAGATGTTGTTCTTTGCTTCTCTTAACTTTTAGGAGGCTCACTTTTTCAATGCAAATATTTCCTCTATTTCTTTATCCCATGTTTGCTTTGGGAGATAAGAGAAATATCCAGACTGAGAAGGAAATCAATAAACTTGATTAGTTTGTGATTTACCCTTGTGATTAGTTTGTGATTTATTTTTCCTTCCTGACATTTTCTTATATAGAAAGGAGTTTATAGATGTAAGTTTTCAACACATTTTTTTCTTACCTACTTCTTGAAGAGTTGTGACAACATCATTTTTCTGCCATTTGTTTCTATTGCTTGGCCAACCCTCTTTGCCTGGTTTAAAAATAAGTATTTTTACAACTGGCCCAAGGTCAAAATGAAAACAGAACAAGATTGGGGATGCAGAAATGAGGTGCTAGTCTCCATCAGCCAGTTAACCAGAATTTGAATGGACTTCAGCTGGGATTTTAATTTGTGTGTTCCTTAAATTGATTTTAATCTCCAGAAATCTGTGGTAACATTATTTTCATAGTCACATATTCCTCTCTACAGGGTAACACAGTGTGTGCTGCTGGCTATGGCTATTTCTTTCATCTCTCCCCTGAGGGTCCATCCAAAGTGCCTCTCCTGTCCTTCAGTGAGAACACAGCTCACTCCTGCACAAGGTACCTGGGGAGTTTGATTAAAGAGATTTTCCTTCAGTGAATGCTTGTGCCATCTGTAATTGCAGTGATGGGCAGAAAAGGCTTTGCCCCTCTTTTTTTCCCCAGTTTTGCACCCTTTCAGGTCCTCCTCTCTTGGAAGCAGAGTTGTTTGGAGCAGGGCAGAGTTGGTGTGGGATGTATCCCTGCCCATGGCAGGGTGGTGGAACGAGATAATCTCTAAAGTCCCTTCCAACATCCCGTGATTCCATGGTTCTGTGACATTTCATGCAATAATTGTTCCTTTAGTATCCAGCAATTGACAGAAGTTTTAACCAGTACTTCCCTAAAACAGAAAGAGTATTTAAAAATGACATTATACTGAAAATCAGCAGATGAGGGGATCTGAATTTTGAGTTAATCTGGATTTTAAATCTCTGAGAAGGTCAAACCAAGTGCTGCATTCAGGAATGCATACATTTGGGCTGTAATCCAAGTTAGCTGAATCCAAGATAAATAAAAACCATTGTCTTTCCAAATTCATGTCAGGATCATCTGAAGGTGATTCTGGCTGAAAACTCATGGGCTTGGGAGGGTGTTTTGTAGTGAGAACCTCTCAGTGGCACTGCACACTCCTGTTTAGCTCTGAGAGGTCTAACACTGAAAACTTTTGACTTTGGTTTTAAGAAATAAAGTCTCATGCAGACAACTGTTACAGATTTAAGATTTTCGATACCAAAATGATGAATAGAAAAATCTGCACCAGTCCATGCACTGAAAAGGAAGAGTCTCCATGGCTTTCTCTCCTAAACAGGAATGGGTTGCTGGTGTACCCAGAGTATTTGCCAGACAGTCGTGTTCAGTTCAACAACTTCACAGCCTGGAGCTGCCACGGGGGAGCACAGGTATGTTTGTCCCCAGTTCTGAGATGCTCAGGATTTTTCCAGGTATCTCACCTCCATACTCTTGTATATCCATGTCCCTCACCTGGAGGCTCCTGTTTTAATAAAAGAGCCAGAAACTTGATTTGAATGATTTTTTTTGCTGTAGAATCAGTGCTGCTTTCACCGGCTGGTCTTCTCTGTAATCATCTAAAATCTGTCTGCCACTGTAAACATGGAATTTTAGAATAGTTTGGGTTGGAAAACCATCTAATTCCAACCTCCCTGCAATGGGCAGGGACACCTTCCACTAGAGCCTGTTGCCAAATGAAAAATCCTCAAAGTGGATCTGAGTTATTCATGAAGATTGCAATACCTTTATAGAATTGATGGTTTCCATGGGATTTTTTTTTTATTCTTCTTAAAATTTTACACTTTTCATTTATTTGAATCTGTCTGGCTTTGTTCTCCAGCTAATATGGCTCACTATTAAATAATCTGATTTTAAAATCCTTTAATTATGTCACACTTTTTTCCCATACTCAGAGTTTGGAGCCTGTGATCCTATTAATTTCTGTCTGATGACCTGAACAGTTTGTATGGTATTTTCTTTGCAAGGTATTATACCCTCACCCATCCTAGGACTCTTTCTCTGAAGGTGTCCAACTTTTTAGTGTGATTTTTCAGGCTGATGCATTCTCTTTCTGGAAAAGGTTATTTGTATGAAAAGAAATAAAACAAAAGGGTGGTTTGCAGGTTTGTTGTTGTTTGTTTTCTCTGCATAACTTGTAATTTCTTTATATGTGACTCACCTAGAATACACAAATAATTAAGTTTATTCTGCTTCTTTCCATGGACTCCCTTTAGAAAAAAATCAGTGTTCAAGGCCAGGTTGGAAGAGGCTTGGAGCAACCTGGGATAGTGGAAGGTGTCAGTGCCCATGGCAGGGGGTGGAATGAGATGAGATGTAAGGTTCCTTCTAACCTAAACCATTCTATTATTTGATGATGATATCTATTATTATTTTATTTTCCTTTTCTGTAGATTTTCAGTAGCAGGAACCTTGAGCTCCAGCATTTCTGGATTTCTGCTTGCAAAGACTTTGGCATTGACATCGTGGAAAGCCTGGGAAACCTCTCTGTGTCTGAGAGTGTTTTAAATGGACACCTTGGGCAAAAGGTAAGAACTGCAGGGAATATTTCCATGTCTCCTAAGTCTCACAGCAACATTTCAATAGGAATTTGGAGAAATAAGAAAGCAACCTGGAGAACAGCCCCTGCTCCATGGCAGCTTGGGAAAAACTTGGATTTTAAATAGGTTACAAGGGAATGCCCTCAAATTGCACCAGTAGGGGTTTAGACTGGATTTTGGAAAAAAATATCTTCACTGAAAGGTTTTCAAGTCTTGGGACAGACTGCCCAGGGCAGTAGTGGGATCACTTGGAGGGTTTTCAAAACCATGTAGGTGTTGGCACTTTGGGACATTGCTCAGTGTTGCCCTTGGCTGGGTTGATGGTGGGACTCCATGGTCTTAGAGGGCTTTCCTAACCAAAATAGTTCTATGGTTCTATGTTTTGGGGTTTTTTTGTTTTTTTTTTTTTTATTTTCCTAAATATCTTTTCATTTCAGCACAGAAGTTTTTAAGATGTTTTTTTAAACAAATTTGAAACAGACTCTGGTTTTTCTATTTTCATTAGAAACTACTACACAATTTCACACTATAATAATTTTATTTCTATTTCACATAGGCATAATCCTGCATATTCTTTCTAAAAAAATATTCAAAGGTGAGAGCAAAATCACAAACACAAAAAGCTGAAGGATCTAAGCAAGACAAGTGCAATTTTTTTCCCCTACTCATATTTTTTTCCAGGATGATATGGTCTCAGAAAAATCTTGGTATTTCACCAAACCCGACTTTTTGAGCTAAATAATATTTTTTCTTTAATCAAGCTTTTCTTACACAAATTCCTATACAGCTTTGGTATTTAGCACCATTTAACCATGCACAAGTGGGTTTAGTTTAGTGATTTGAGAATACTGAGGTTTGGTTTCTATCCTTGTTAACACTTTGGTTTCCTCTGCTCTCTCTCAGCATCATTGGTCCACCTGGAACACAGAGTGTTACTTTTTCTACTTGAGAATGAAAAATACTGACAAAATGTAATTTTATTTATGCAGTAAATATGTTCTTTTTCCACTATTTCTTTAGGCAGCTGGACAAAGTCCTTTGGGTGCTACCAGGTTGTTAACAGATTAATAACATGGATAACAATGGAATTTTAGTTACAACTGGCCACAGCTGCTTGTTCATGATTTTGAGGTCTTTTTTTTTTGCCCTGCTCAGTTTTCTATTGTTGTTTATTAAATTAATTTTCTCTCTGACTGGCAGCAAAAAAAAAAGAAAGTCTTTTAAATGAGTTTTCTTCAGAATCTCACAGAAAGAAACCTCCTTAGCAGGTCTGTTCTAAGGAGATAGTTCAGATAAAATCTTGGCTTCACCTGTCCAACCTTGCAGTGTCCCCATGATGTCCCAGTGAATTTCTCTGATACCAAGGGGGGAATGTCTTTGTTTTTGTCTTGCCTGATCCATGGAAGGACTCCAATGTTGTACTTATTAAGAGATTTAGAGGCACTCATGCTGTGCCTTGTTTCTTGCAGTACCTCAGGGGGGTGATTATCTTTGATTATCTCATGATAAGAGCCTCCTTGTCATAATTTACATCTTAATGTATGTAATTCTCCCTTTAATAATGATGTCTCTTTAATATCAATTAAAACTTTATGACATTAATTTACTGGGAACTTTGGATATTCCTCTCTGTGATCCCTTCCACATTTTTGGGGGAAAAAAAAGTGTTTTTAAAACAAAATTGTTTTCTGGAAATATCAGGGCATTGAAAAGTTGGGGCTTTGACCCATTGAAAAAATAGTGACAGGGCTAAATCCAAGACCTGTAAAAACCAAGTGAAAGACTTTTATTAACTTCTCAGACATTCAGAAATCCTCCTCCATGTTCTCATTAAGCAACTCATAGTCTTTGTGGGACATTTAAGGAGAAACATTTCTTCATGGAAAAAGCAAGAGCTCTGAGACACACGAAGAAAGAATTATTGTCTCACACTGGTCTATTTGCTATGTGTTTAAATAAAATTAATGTATTAAAAATATAGAAAATTGGGTGAGATGGAAGAACTGGAAGTGTAAGAAAAAAGCCAGTAGAGACCTTCTGAGCAATTTGTTACCAGAAACCAGGGATTTCTGCTTAGCAATGACTTGGAATAAAATGGCCCAAGAACCAGGACTATCAGTCCTGATGTTTTGGCCTCAGAATAAAACAGCTGATGGAACTACTGTGTCTTACAAAGACTGAAGATAAGACCTTCTCTTTGAAGTAATAATCTAATTATAAGAGTCCATTACATTTTTTCTTTTCAATTGCAGATGTTTTCCCATAGGGTGGATTTCTTGATTGATTCTTTACTATGGCTTTTGAGATATATTCTACAAGTATTCATTGGCCTCAGAAACAGAATCACAGACTCCTGCCAGCCCTTCCTCCACCAGGCTGCTCACTAACTCTATTTTTATTTCCAGCCCATTTCCAAGACAGCTTGGCAGAGAGTTGTACACTTCCACTGTGTCTTGGACTACCCCAAAATCCAGTTTGTCCATTGTGTTTTTCATCTCCTTTTTTTGCTCCTCCTTTCTGGTTCTTTAAGTTCTAATAGACGCTGAAGTCCTCTAGAGCTTTTCAGAGAGCCTGGCTTAAGTGCACCCCCATCCCAAATCACACAAAATGTGTTTGAAGCTCAGTGCTCAGATCTTTCTCAGAACAGAAATAAGAATGGTCGTCTTTGCAGAGTAGGAGACCTTCCCATTTGCTGGACAAAAAAGGTAAAGTAAAATGAGGATGTAAAAATCCACTTATGGTGGCTTTTAGGTGGATTTTTTCTCCCCAGGGAATGTACACTTTCCTCTCTCTTCAAATGTCCAATCTTAATTATTATGCAGCAACTCAAACAAAGGGCAACAAGCTGCCCTTAAAAGTGATGCTATCGCCTGCTTCGAGTTTGAAATTAGATGGTTGTTGTAAGAATTTGCCAAACAATAGTTTATATCTGTCCTTTAAACCCCACAGCTATGGGCAATCACATTCTTGCATTCCCAGCTGCTGCATCCTGGATGCTCAGTTTCTGGAAATGTTCATTTCCAGGTTAGACGGGACTTGGAGCAACCTGGCCTTTTGGAAGATGTCCCTGCCCATGGCAGGGGGTTGGAATGAGGTGACTTTTAAGGTCCCTTCCATCCCAAACCATTCTAGGACTCCATGACTCACATGTTGATGATTCCTTCATTCCTTCATTTCAGGACAGGACCTGTATGTCTGCAGGACTAAAGACTCCCAAAAGATACCAGCTCTTCATCTCCAACACAGCTTTCAGGAACTTTGATGTGAACACTTGCACAGCAATCAGGACTTGCTCTGGCTGTTACCGAGGGCAGGGTGAGTCTGACCTATTTTTATTTCTCAGGATTCCCAAATCCTTTGCTTCCCCTCCCATTACATGTTCATAATTTCCACAGATGACCACTGATAACTCCTCTGCCTGGGTTGAGATTTCTGATTCTCCCCAATCTTTCTGGATATGGCTTCATCACTCAGTTGAAGCCACATATTGCATTTATTTTAACACAAACATAGCCTGATTTTTGCACTGATGCAGTTTTCTCAGTGGAAACAGGATTTATACACTGCCTTGTTTCTGCATCTTCATTTTGGAAGATAAAATGTTAAGAGTAATAATTTCTTAAAAAGCTGTGACACAACCTTGCAGAATTTCACCAAGCTGCTACCTCAGGCCAGCCTAAACCTGAGGTGAATTTGCCTAAGATAATGTGTAAACTAAGCATCATTCTGAGCTTTGAAGAGGTACTCAAAGGCTCTTTGAAGATTCATCCAAATGCAATTGCCCCTTGTATTGTAATAAAATTTATTTATATATAAATGAAGACTGCCCTACAATAACATAGAAAAGATTTCAGGAGATGAGATCAAAGGACAAGAGAAACAGTAAAATCTGGCTTAGTTAGGCTAAAACTGGGAATAAGACAGCCAAATAGTAACCCATGTGTTGTATGGAAACTCCTGCCAAAGCTGACTTGTTACAGTTCATGGGGCAATAATTTTCTGACATTTCTGTAAATATTAATGTGCCCATAAACTTTAGCCTGCATGAGTATTCATTTTTTTAGTAGCTATCTGTGTTTCAGTAGTGAAAAAATCCTCCAGACTCACTTTTCAGCCCAATTTTATTCTGCCAGGTGCTGCACATAGGCAGAAGAGTCAAATACGTTTATACAATGTACTCACCTCTAAAAAACTTACTTTCAAGAAGAGGCAGACAGGATCTATAGGAGTCACTGCTGTGGTCTGTAATTTTGGCTGTGAGACCTGTGAGGAAGTGTTTGGGGTCACTGAGGAGATGCTGGTAGGGCCAGAAGCAGCACCTGGATCAGGTGAGTCTGAACCACAGTCACAGCAGGGTACTGGGCAGGCTTGGTCTGGCCATAGCACAGCAATAGAATAGCTATTCCTACAACCACCTCTGTTTATTTTCCTGGATCTCCCCAGTTTTGTTCACCCATCAGACATTTTGCCAAAGGCAAGGTGGAATGAAGTTGATCTCTTTTCCTCCAGAGCGTTGTCTTCAGGCCCATTACATGAGGTGACCATTCTGTTTTGTTTTTTTTTTTAATGCTGCTTGTCACCCACAGGTGGCTTTACAGTGACAGCTGAACATCTGACCTTCACCAATTCCCCTTTCCAAGTGTCCTTCCCCTTTCCTCACTCTGCCATCCTTGAGGATCTTGATGGCTCCACCACGGGACAGAAGGGCAGTCACGTCCTGCCTTCCACAGATATCCTGGCAGCATCTTGCACAGCCAGTGCCAACTTCAGCCAAGCTTCTGGTGGCAGTGTCTGTGACAGTGACCTCATTTTCCACCGTATGGATCTTCATTTGTAAGTGACTGTTCCACCTCCCAAAATACAGCATGGGTTTTACTTCTGTGTGTTATTCTGAGATTGCTGCTGGGTCTGAGCTCAGTCCCAGGACTGCTGCCTCTCTGCTTGGTCCTAAACTAGGTCTAAAGCCCGAGCAGTGGCATCTCTAAATCTGTTTTGCTATCTCCCATGGCCTGTCACTCCATGGCAGAAGGACAAGGATCTCCTGGAGATGCTGTGTCAGATCTGGATCTCACATTGAAGCATTTGATAGCTTGGGAAATTAGAAAGAGCTCTAATAATAATAATAATAATAATCCAGTCCTGGAGTACAGCCAGGTCATTCCCATCAGCTTTGGTGGCTGTACAGCTCTGAGTTCTGTCCCAGTTCACTTGTCTCCCCAAGCTGGAACTGTCCCTGCCTTTCACCAGCTGGCAGCTAAGGGGATCCAGTGGAGAAATGCTGTTCAGCCAAGAACTGCCACCACTTCTATCACCGAGGGAGGACACTTGCAAATTTCTGACATAAGAAAAAGGGTGAAAAAGATTTTCAGAGATCTAAACATCACTCCTGCTTTTCTTCCCATGCTCATCTTCGCTTCCCAGTCCCCTGCTCAGCATTTCACTTTCCTTTTGAAGTACAAATCTGAACAATTATCCATTTTTTGCTGACTCAGGTAAGTAGCACACAGGCAGAAATCCTAAAGTGCTCTGTCAGAGGGCTGTTAATTATTCATGTCTACCTCATAATTCATGATTTAGAAGAAGAAGGGGGAAAACCCCAATACCTTCCCAAACAGGAAAAAAACTAATTGGTTGTTCCATTGAAGGAGAAAACTCTAAGACTTTGAGCTACCTGCAGGCTTTGCTTGTGATTACTGTGCCTCATAATGAAACCAAAAGTCTGCAAAAATTTAAGAGTTCAGAGTCATTCTTATTTAAACAAAATAATACTGAGTAAAAGGCAAAAAAACCTGTGCTTGGTGTCTTTCCTAAGCAGTTAACTATGAGGTCTTGGGGAAACTAATTCCCTTTCTAGTTTGTGTTCACCTTGATGAAAGGGACTGCAAGACCTTTGGGCTGTGTGGGTGGATGGAGCTTCTCTAAACATTGCCTGTAGATTGATTTGGGTCCATTTGGGTACTGCCACAATGTAATTGTTAATAATTCATGACATTTAATATATTTAATACACCTTGTTTCTCCTGACATCAAAAGGTGGGTAAGGAGCAAGCACAGTCAGGAGTTCACCAACACCATTGCTGTTAACTCTGAAAGACTTAACTGGACCTAAATTTTGTCTTCCCAGTAAACTGCATGAGAATTTCTCTGGAAGTGCTCAAGACTAGGTTAGACAGCAATAGAAGATGTCTCTCCCCATGGCAGGGGGTTGGAACTAAATGAACTTTAAGGTCCCTTCCAATCTAAATTATTCCAGGATTTGATGATTATCACATCAATGACTTCTCAATTGAGGTTTTATTTCAAGCAAGTACCCTTCATTTAGCTTCTTTATTATTCATCTGCATGGGAGTCAAATTTACATCAAAGATCCTTGGCAGTCTGAGAAGAAGCAGCCAGCTGTCAGCCTGTCCTCCTGAGGACTGTGTACTCAGCAGAGTAACCCCAGAGACCCTGAGCATCCTCTCCTTGCTGCTTCCAGATCCTCTCTCCAGAGCAGCTCCCAGCACCCAAATCACCATCGTGTTAAGTTGAAAGAGTGTCAGATCCAGCCAAATGAGCGTGGTGAGTCAGAGAGGCTTTGTTCAGATGGACAGAGCTCCAAAAGGAACCTGGGAGAGGATCAGGATGGGGGAAAAAAAGGAGCTGGAGGGGATGAAGAGTAAAAAGTCAATTAATAAAATATCTACACCATAAGCAGAGGATGAGGGGGTGGGAGAAGGAGAATGGGTGGATTTTATCCAGATGTATTTGGAGAGTGTTTGCAATAAAAAGGGAACAGTTTGGGATTAATACAGCAAAACATGACTAGGAGCAATTGGCAGAGGTTGAGTAAAGAGAATAAAGATAGGTGAGTGACAAGAAAAAAATTCCTATCAAGCTCCTCTTGGATCCATCTCATCTCAATGAAAAGACAAAAGCATGGTTGCTTGGCTAAACTTCGTTACTGACAAGAAAAGAGTTAAAAATCTCTCTGGAAGAAATGTTTCTGTCGTGCTCTACCGGGCCATGGAATATGAGACCTGTCAGGTCTGCAACTTGAATTTTCTGTACTCCTCAAAAAAAAACCCAAAAAAACATGAGGAGCTTCAGATGGTGGGTTCTTTTGCTGATCCTGAATTTCAGGGATGGGATTCTAGCTCCAAAAATCTTGAATGTTGAGGCAAATAATGGATTTTAAGAGGAGAGACCTAGTATGGCAGCCTCTATCTCAGCAACCTCGGAATCATTTTCTGACCCTTAGGGCAACTGCAAGAATTGGACATGGCCATATTTTTAACCATCTCAGTCTCCAAAACATCAGAGATGTTGCATCAGTGCTAGCCTTTAGGAAAGATCCCTGCCCTGGGAGCTGTCAGGGAGAGGGCTGTTTGGTGCCAGCTAAAAGAATGTCTGGAACAATTTTAATTATTTATGATACAATGTGGGCAATTGACTCTTTATCTTTGCGCTGTATAATTTACCAGAATTCATGTGTTGTATTGACACTTTCCCCCAAAATAAACTATGTTCTTGGGAGAAAAGGAGTGTTTTGATAGAGAAAAACTGTAGAAGCTACTTCACTCAACAACTTCCAGGGAAATGGGGATCCATTTCCAAGCTTGCACTGCTGTAACAAAACCCTTCTTCACAAAGTCCAGTTGAAAGTTAAACTAATGTGTCACGTAAGCACACTTTAAAGAGGGGTTTTATGTCTTTTAAAAATGTAATTGGAGCTTATAAAAGTCTTTATAAATTTATATGTGAGAAAGTTATTGAGTAGTCTGAAGCACAGCTTATGCTGTGGCACAGCACAGCATGGCTGCAGGCTAGAAACGGCTGCTCCAAATGCCACTGCTACCCATATTATCATGAAACTATGAATCTCTATTAATATTAAAACAAATTTTCATTAAAAAATTGTCATAACATGATTAAGTGACTTTCAAAGTTTCTTCACATTATGCATAATTTTTACAAGAGGAGAGCATTAGAATAATCTGCAGCCTGGCAGCACCTCGCAGTGAAGGGGACTCCAAACACTCGGTGGCTGTGCCTGCCAAAAGGGAGTTTCCCTCTTGGTCCCTCTAATTTGATTTCCTTTTCTCGCTGGGGAAGCCTTGGACTTGCTCAGCACCAGTCTCCTAGTTCAAGCCTTTTATTGTCTCCCTCTTCTGCTGCAGAGTAAAATATTAACTTTATAGGTTTAATTTTTAAATCAGGTCTAACATCCTCTTTTGTGTGATGCATTTTTGCTGCTGATGGAATAGTATCCCCCCTACTTCAGTGTCTTTGAATCTTGAAGAGAGTTCAGATGGTTACTCTAGATTAGGTTTTCCTTTGATTTTTAGTCTCTGTGGTGCCTTCAGCAGAATATCCCCCTGCTGTGAAACACCCTGACAACCACAATTCTTCTCTCAACATCCTCAGTTACTCTCTGGCCATGTGTCCTCCCCATGTACATGATTGTACCCACACAGGGGGCAGCTTACGTGGTCACTTGTCCTTATAACCCATCCTCTGAGGGCTCCTGTGATGTAACATGGAAGGCAAATATTAAATTATTGATTGTTCAGTTACCAACTCATCAGCTCAGCTTTAGAGATTCAGCTTTTACTCTGCTGCATTTCTGGCATTTCAGGCATCCCACCAAGAGAAATTTGTTTCCCAGTGGAGGACACCTTTCCATTCACCCAGCAGTCACAGGTATGGGCAGCAAAGCCAGATCCTGCACAGTGTTGTGAGTATGCAAGACAAGATATTTCCTCAAGCCTCGTCCCTCAGCTTGACCATCATGTGAGGTATTTCTAAGTGCAGGGAGATAAATTTAACATTGAGGCAACATTTTCTGTTCCTAAGTTTTCTTTCCTTGGAAGGAGAAATCTGGCAAGTCCATTGGATGCTGCTTATGGCCTGGGTAGATCAGAGCCAGGTGCATCAGCTGGGACTCCTGTAATAACCAACACACTGATCATAAATCACAGAATGGTTTGGGCTAGAAGGGACCTTAAAGATCACCCCATTCTACCCCCTGCCATGGGCAGGGACTCCTTCCACTCTCCCAAGTTGCTCCAAACCCCATCCAAGCTGGCCTTGGACACTTCCAGGGACTCTTCAGAGCTCTTCCTGATGTGGGAAAAGCAGAGTGACCAACGGGTCCTCCTCTGGTCTTTGCTATGCTCACACTGAAGACATTTGAACTGTTTGTTTACCAACCACTTTCCAGCTCAAGATTTCTGTCTGAGTTTAATTTTCCTGAAAATATCAGCTTGTAAATGGTAGCATCTGGGTAAATGTTTTAAGAACACAGGAGATTTTTGGAAGTCAGGGATAGCAAACTGAAATTCTACTCTGAATGAATCCATCTTGGCTCGTCAGTCACAACCCTTTCTATTCTTGGGAAACCATCTCAGTTCTTCTTTTACTTAAAATTCAGCCCGTGGTGGTGACTCAGGATCAGGGTCAAAGATCTGCTTATTTCCTAAAAAACTTTTGCATGAAAAAAAAATCACTGCTACTAAGGATTCATAATAAAAGACAGATTTGAATAATGAGCTTGATATCTCAACAAAGATACACACGTTTACTGAAAACAGCTGAAAATTCTTAGTTCTTGGCAATTAAAATAAAGTGAACTGGTCTGGGGCCCAAGATTAAACCTGTAAAGTGTTTGATATGGTCATAATTTGGAATTGGCCTCCCTTTGGCCAACAATAAACATGGACTCTTGATATAAACATTTGGTGTCCCATTTGAAGTTCAATGCTAAATTGTTTCCTGTTTTTGAAGAGGGATAATCATAATGGATTATTACACAAACAGAAAGCATTTAGAGCTAAACAGAGTGCCTGCCTTCTTACACACAGATATGGACCCTTAGGATAAATAAGTTAATGGTAAACATAAACAGGAGAGTTAATATTTGTTCTACTCCGTGTTGTTGATTGGCTTAACAAATCCTTTGTGGCCCATATCTGTCGAGCAGTTCTGCACAATGCATTTGAGCTAAATTACATAACAGTTTATACAGTCACAATTGGTGAATTGTGGCTCAGACTGTAAAGCCCTATCCTGTAATCCTGCCATATTTCTAAAGCAAATTGCTCCTTAATTGAAACCTGCTTCAATATAAAAATACAGCCTTTACAATGAGTCATCCTTTTTTCCCCCCTTACAGTTTGTTAAGGCTTCCAGCAGTTTAAAGGGAGGGTTAATTTTGCATTAAGACCATTGCCTCCTAGTTTCTTTCAAATAAAGCCAGGAGAAGTTCAGGGGAAGGCTCTTTCCTCTGATAATGAAGCTCTCCACGTTAATGATGCGTGCAGGCTCCCTCGGATCCTCTGAATTAGAAATACTCCTGTGCCCAGCGTTCTTCTACTTCATTAACATTAAAGAGAGGTAGATTGGTGGCTATTTAGGGCACTGTGAAATCACTGGCTATTTAGGGCAAAAGGAAATGGTGCTAATTGTGGCTGGTAATTCCATTAGTAGGGTGCTTCTATTCTGGTGACTTTTTGGCATGGAGGTGAAAAAACAACACACTGACATCCTTTTCAAAGGGAATGCATCTCAAGCTTATCGTGTCCTTGCACCACTTAATTTGTGCACTGAGCTGAGAAGCTTTCCAGGTTCCCCAAATTTTTGGTTTGGTTGTGGGCAGTCTGTCAGGAGTTGGAAATAAATTTATGGGTGGCAGCACCTGAAGCAACACATGTAAAAGACAAGGACACAACATTCCAGGTCAAGAAAACCCGAGAGGTTCCAGGCCATAAGGTATCACCTGCTCCTTTTCCTTCCTGGGTCATGAATTGGCCTGACCCAGCTGAACATGAGCCAGGTGGGTCCAGGTGGGAAAGAGGCCAAAGGAACCTGGGCTGTGCCAGCAATGATGTGTCCAGTGGGACCAGGACAGTGCCTGTCCCCTGTGCTGGCACTGCTGGGACACCTCCAGTGCTGGGGACAGCTCTGGGACCCTCCTGACAAGAGGGACATTGAGGGGCTGGAGCGTGTCCAGGGAAGGGAACAGAGCTGGGGAAGGGGCTGGAGCACAAGGAGAGGCTGAGGGAGCTGGGAAAGGGGCTCAGCCTGGAGAAAAGGAGGCTCAGGGGGGACCTTGTGGCTCTGCACAACTCCCTGACAGGAGGGGACAGCCAGGGGGGTCGGGCTCTGCTCCCAGGGAACAGGGACAAGTACATAGAAGAAGGAAGGACAAGAACAAGGAACAGGACAAGAGTACATGGCCCTAAGATGCACCAGGAGAGGTTTAGATTGAATATTGGCAAGAATTTCCTCATAGAAAAGGAGGTCAGGCACTGAAATTAGCTTCATGGGGCAGTGGTGGAGTCTCCATGCCTGGAAGGATTTAAAACACGTGTAAATGTGGCACTTGGGGACATGGTTTAGAGGTGGCACTTGGGGACATGGTTTAGAGGTGGCCTTGGCAGTGCTGGGTTAATGGTTGGATTTGACCTCTGAGGTCTTTTCCAACCTAAACGATTCTATGATTCTCCACCTTGTCTGTTACAATAGACACACAGGAAAAGATATATTTCACTTAACTGTAGCCATCTGCAAGTTTGCTATACAGTTTAAGATATTTATTTGAGGTCTTCTAAATATTGGTCTCCAACATAAATGGATTTACACTTAATTCACTAGTTAGTGAATTCACATTCCTATTCACGAGCTATTGGATCTGCATGGCTGGTGTGGAATTGCCACCTAGCTTTCTGACAGGTCAGACTTGTGTCCCAGCAGGAGTGTCCCTTCCAGCCTTTCCTCTCTGTCTTTACTTCTGGAAGTACTAGGCAGAGTCCCCCAATAAAAATGATTCAAGCTGTTCTCTTCAGAATCTTCCAGCAATGAAAATTAAAATAAAGAGTAAAACGGTGTGAATTTATGCTGCAGGGAGGATGGGTCTGAGTCTCTGTCATTTGCTGTGACATTGGGCATCTTTGCAACTCAATAAGACACCTTCTGATGTGCAAGAGAGTTCAGCATTATGTGTGGTGCTCTTCTGCTGCTAGAAATGTTCTCCTGAATACCTGTGCAGGTGCTGATAACTGTGGCAATAATGTGCTTGTTGTCATTTACTTGCTTAATTAGCAGCCTAATATCCTAGTCCAGTTAATGCCCATAACAGGAGGTTTATTAGTGGTACAAAAGCTGTTTAGGCTTTATAAACTCCTTCCAGTTTCATTGGTCTGCCAATATCTTCTGGTTGAGTGATTCTTTGCTGATTCACACTTAGCTTTCCCATTGCTGTTTCTCAGCTGAATGTTTCTGGGTAACCAGATAGTGCTTTGACAAAGTGACAGACACCAGAATAACAACAACAACAACAAAAAGCTTAAAAAAAATTAAAAATCCCAGAACTGATTCTAAAAGGGAAAAGAAAAAGAAATCTGGGATGACTGGTTTGGTGATTTTGCATCATCTCCAAAGCACTAGGGGGAAAAAAAAGCAACAAACCAATCAAAAATTGCAAATACAGGCAAATTGCAGGATGATGTGAATTTTAATACTATCTGTCTTGGATAAGTAAGTCATATCCAGTCTGGGAGGTTGAATAATATGCTGAGATATGTAGCTGTAAGGTAATGCTTCAAATAGTGAGAAAAACTATTAAAAGGTTGCTTAAAAGAGGGGATTTTTTAAAGCTTAGTGTCAGCTCAAATGCAAAACTGAGAGGAGTCTACAGAGACCTTAAATCTAAAGGGTCATGATATCAGTGCTAATGTCGATCTGTTCAGTAAGGGGTTTTTCTCTTGACTAGATGGTCAGAAATTAGGAGTGGCAAGTTCTACTGAAAAAGGGAGTTCAGCTCTCAACTGGATGCACAGAACTGCTGACTGAAGGTTCACCCATTTTGTGAAGGATTTAATCAGTCTGCAGCAGCCCCAGCCTCGACTGCAGGCAGAGACCAACTCTTTGGACTACACAGGACTTTTTTTGAAACTTTTGACCACTCAAATGGGAGTGAGTAATCACAGAATGGTTTGGGTTGGAAGGGACCCTAAATATCACCTCATTCCAACCCCCTGCCATGGGCAGGGACACCTTCCACTATCCCAGGTTACTCCAAACCCCATCCAGCCTGGGATGAGGCTAATAAGAAGACTCCACTAAATTTCATGATGATCCTAAAAGTTGAACTGGAGGCCTATGAGGCTGGCAGAGGGAAAATACTCTGGCAATGTAAAAGTTGGGACCTTGGCTGTTACCCCTGCTCTACTCTCTTCCTCTTCCTTTACTCCTGTGTGCAGTCTCTCTCTTTTTCTCTTTCTCTTTTTACAGCACTTGGGACAAAATATTGTTTCTTATGGCATTTGTAAGGAATTCCAAAAATGGAGACTCATTCTAAGGGACATGCAGCACATCTACTGTGATTCAAATAAAAATAGAACTGTACAGGTAGCAAAATGACAGAGTTCAGTGTAAAAATGTGATTACTTTTTTTTTTTCCTGCAGAAAAGAGGCTCCAGACATTCCTTATAATTTAACAGTGACTGACAGTAGGAATAAGACAACCACAGTCAATTATGTCCCTGATACTTTATCAAACCTGTATGGCTGGATGGCTCTTCTCTTGGATAAAGAGACTTACACGCTGACATTTGACAACCCTTTGGTCAGCAAACAGCTCCAGGTAACATGGGAAGGTTTTGTAATTTCAAAATTATATCTAGAAGAGATAATCATGCTTTCATCTCTTTGGATGAACAGAGAGAAAAAAAAATATAGAAAGCCTCTCTGTATTTATTGGCTTAGATAAAATGATTGATAATCTCTCTCTTATCTCTTAGATAAGCTGTCAGTAGTCACCTGGAGCAGGAAGGTCATGGAATCATGGAATGGCTTGGGTTGGAGAGGACCTGAAAGCTCATCCAGTTCCAACCCCTGCCATTGACAGGGACATCTCCCACTAGACCAGGGAGCCCCATCCCATCTAGCCTTGGACA
Organism: Sturnus vulgaris; assembly: GCF_052056855.1. Classification (NCBI taxonomy): domain Eukaryota; kingdom Metazoa; phylum Chordata; class Aves; order Passeriformes; family Sturnidae; genus Sturnus; species Sturnus vulgaris. The sequence continues at coordinate 111,443,037 of NC_142245.1, read as the reverse complement.
CTTGATGATTTTGGATATTTTAGGTTAAAGTTCAGTGTGGTGCTTAGGAACCAACAGGATTTTTACTGCCTTAAGACATGTTGAAGTAGAGTTTTCAGAAGTCATTGCTCCTCCTCACCTTTCAAAGGTGATGAAGGGAGTTGATTTTTTCTGCATTTACACTCACCTCCTGCTTAGTTTTACATCTCTTTCCATGTTTTTAACACATGTTGTTTTCAACACCATCCTCTTTGCCCCTTAATGCTGCAGTCCATGGGGCTCTAATCACAGACTCAGACGTTTCTCTTGGTTCCCTCTTCTCCAGTATTCAGTGACATTTAACAACTTCAAGGCTGGGAATTACCTGCTGGTGGAACACAAGGACCTTCCTGCCCAACTTGAGGCCGTGGTGTCCTGTGGGACAAGGAGGGGACAGCCACTCCAATTGCTGCCTTTGTATGGACATCACAGGAGCTGTGATTGGCACCTTGACAGCAAACTGGGCAAGTTCACCTATTTGGGTAAGTGCAGTGTGGGGGTTACAATCTACATTTGTGATCAAGAATGCTGACAGAGCTGATGTTTCTTTAATTTAAACCCCAAATCTACTCAAGACCAGCTTTCAATGGCCTTTTAATAAGTGAGAGGTCCTTCAAAACGTTGATCAAATAGATAAGTGCACATCAGGTCATCCCTAGCTGATCTATCTGATGTCTGACCTAGCAACAAAAGGAATGTGCCATAAATAATGGGTGATGTGACATCAGTTGTATTTGAATTGGCTTTTTTGGAGTGGTAAAGGCATTAAATTCCACTAATGACCTCTGCTGTCATCTGGTCCTGTATCCCAGTATCATTAATAAATCATGGTCTTCTTGCTAGGCTGAGCCCACTGAAGGCAGTAAGATTACTGTGAGAGAACTTCTCCTAGGCCTGGAAACTTCCCAAGGCATCTTAGACCTTTGCCTATGTGACTTTGTACATGAGATCATGGAATGTGGTGGTCTTTTATTTTTTCTTTTAAGACATGGACATTTTCCATAATTCTCATTCTCAAGCAAATAATTTTATAAATGTCAAAGCTGTCTATGTCAAAAGCAAGGTAATGATTGTTGCCTTTATTAATAGCAGCAGAACTAGGAATCACAAATATATTCTGGTGTCTTTGAGATTAGTTTCTCTTTTGTTACTCATAAGGGGAAAATAAAGATGATGACTTTTATTATAACAGATTATTTTTCATTCTTCTCTTCCATTAAATGTAATGAATTTCCCTTGATTTTGCACTACTGAGATGGCATGCATATGGCTTTCTCATGTGGGATATCTTTATAACAATCATAGTGACAATGGAGAGGAAAACACATCTGGAATGAGGGTAGGCAATCCACTGAGCTTGGTCTGGCAACAGTGAAAATCAACCAGTGTGGAAAATCACATTTATGAGGAAGTGGGGAAGCCCAAACCTTATCCTCAGTCTGATCACATTTGCTGTGTCCACCTCTGGTCCTTCAGCAACTGCCACAGCATGGTTTGTGTTTAACATTTTAGCTCTAAAAATGGGCTGGATGCACCCTGGCTTCAAATTCTAAAAGATCCTGTGCTTGCTAAATCTCAAACTGAACTGGTGATCACCCCGGAGTCTGCCTGGTCTAGACCAAAGCTGTGCCAGGAATTTGGCCAGCATTAAAACCATGTAGATTATTGGGGTTCTGGTTTTAGTTCTATGTCCTGGCCCTGTTTAAATGCAGTTCAGGTATAGACTGGCTACTGTGAATTTAGCTGTTATGTCTAAGCGTTGCTAGAGATCAAGTATTTACTGAAAGAAGAAAAATATTTTATTATTTCTGTTTATTAACAGGGTAAATTTGTTCCTTCAAATATAAAAGATGACTGTATTTCAGTTGGCATATCCTGAGTTGCACTGTCAGAGCAGCATGGGAAAGCTCAGAGGATGGCATCTGTAGCTTGGCCTCTGCTGTTGAAAATAGAGGAGATGACAGTCTTGGGAAGACTGGGACAAAAGTGGTCTGGCTGGCATATGTCACTCTTGCATCACAGATACTTCCTTGTCCTTCTCTTGCTGTACTTTCACCTTAATTTTTATTACATGAAGAGCTTGTTGTGGTTCCTCATTTTAATAGAGAGAGAAACAATCATCCAAAGTACACGGGGGGAAATTTATGAAAACACCTAACACGTATAATTCATGCTGTGAACATTTTCTGTGAGGACTTTTATAGGAGTGAGATCAATAATTCAGTGTCAGGTACCTAATATCTATGCTGTTGGTGTAAAAGTTTGAAACAAAGCAAGCAGATTCCTGGCCCTGGTGTAGGATTTAATTTCTCTCCTTCTCTTCGCTCTGCAGGCTGAGAGGGTGAGGATAATTAGCCAGCAGAGCAGATTCATGGCATGTGGTGGACTTTCCATCACTCAGGGTCCTTAGATGATGCTCGGCCGTCTTTTCAGGGAAATATGCTGCAGCTCTGCGAGAAGCTATTAGAAACCTCATGAGGCGAGATTGATGCTCCATAGGAGGCCAGAGAAAGCTGCCACAATAGTCCCTTCTGGCCTTAAAACCCCACCAGTCCACCCACCCACCCGGAGAGGACAAGGCTACAAGGTCTGCCCTTCAGAACATCTCCCCGCCTGGCTCTGCGAGTTGGCTCTCTTAGAATTATCATTATTATTTTTAATATTTTATTTACATGTAACTATATGAAATAATTAGCCAATTAATTAATCCCGTTTACAAGCTTTGTGGGATTCTTCAGCTGTCAGTCATGCCCGAGCCCGGGGCCGGCGTTGAGTCTCAGCTCCCTCCTTCATCAGCCTTGGTCTCCATGGCTACAGGCTGCATCTGCTGACACCCCACTCTCTATTTACTGCTTAATTAAGAATTTCACGCTCAGCCCTTATCTGCTGCTAAGAACAAGAACACACTGTTAAGAAACTCCAAATTTAGGCTGCTGCACAAGGAAAGCCTTTCTTGTTGTCCTGGCTGCGTGGAGCCTCTTTAACTACCCTCTTGGCAACTGCGCTGCCACCCTTCAATCAAAAATCATTAAATGGGGCAGAGATAATGAGCATGTAGCATATCAAAAGGAGGATGTTTGCTCGGGCTAAGGAGGAAAAGCTGTAAGGGGCTATAAGCAGCCGCCACTTCAAAGGGAGAAGGGGCTGATAAAGAGTCATTTGTTCCTGTTTGACTTATGTAAAAGGTCTGGTATGTCGCAGCCCCGTCTAGCAGACGCGGGTCCCCCCTCTCCAGGCTCGTGTGTCAGCGCTCGGGCAGCTGGGCGCAAACAGCATCAGCCCGAGCAGAAAATCATCGATTTTCTGACTCCACGGCCACAATGGGCACTTGTAGGGGGCGGCGGAGGGACAATGGCAAGACAATTATTGCAGCTGCTCTGGAAGGGACATCATTCTTCCTGCCCCAAAACCGGCGGCTCTGGCGGGGCGGAGGGGAGAGCTCCGCCGTATTAGTCATCCTGCGATTTTTTTGGGAGCGTTTCGGCGGGGTTTCGACAGCTGCTGGTGTACCACCTCTCTGCAATAATTGTACATTCTGGCAGGGGTCAGCTCACTTTTGACCCTCTGCTTTTGTGCCCCTCAGAAAAGCCTTTTAGGGCAAACTGTGGGGAAGTGGCAGGGGTGCGTTACATCCAAAATGAACGCCGGTAAATACGGATCAGATGCCAGCTCATTAATGAGCAGGCTCCTGAATTCACACAGCCTTTTACTCAGGCCTGCATGGGGGAGAAAACGGGGAAAAGGAGAAGGAAAACCCCGTGACTGAGAAGATATTGTTATTCAAACGAAGCAGGCGGCCCAATGAAGCCACCTTGGCCAGAAGTTTGCTTTGGGCTCAGGCTTTCTGCCTGCTCTCTTCCATCCCTGGCGTCATGCAAGTGTTTGTTTATCTTTGGGGAAGAAAAAAAAAAAAAGGTCTGTCTAGCACAAAAGGCAAGAAAATAGACCGTATGGAGGGGATTAAAGGAGTTAAGTCGCACTGATGGTTGGGGTCTTGCAAATTAGGCTTGGGAGCAGGAGAATGCAGGGGGTGCTGAATGGGGAGAAATAATTGTAAATGGACAATGTTTCTGTTATATGGGCAATGATCCTATTAACAAAGATAGTCGCTGCTACCTACATACATGAAACTGTTAACCAGCCTCTAAGCCACTTCAAAAATCACCTTTTCAGACCATTTTAAAGGAATTTGCACCGAAGGACAGGAACCCCATGTCCCTTCTGGATGCTGGGTGAAAGGGAGGCTCAGGGAGCTTGAAGCATCCCGTGCCAGTCATTTCTACACCACCAGCTTTGCTTTGACATGATTCATAGCATCACCCTGATTTTCTCTGGGGCACCCTATGTGCTAAGAGAAGTGATCCTCAAAGGTCACTGTGGGCCTGCAATTGTGGTGTGATTCTGAAAAACTCATGGGCTGTGGCTCAACCACATTTCAGGGGAATGAAACATGATATGACCATGCTGAATAAAAAAAAAAAAAACAACAACCCAAACATTTTTTGTAGCAAGGGTGGTGGAAATAAACATCCCATTGGGGATATTTTGTAGGAGAAATATCCTTTGTAAATTGCAATAATAACATTTTGAGCTTTTTAAGTCTGTTACAAATTTCAGCATATGGTACCACAGCATGGTACTGCTCCTTGGTTAAGGTCTCTGGGCAATACTAGAACTGGCTAAAAACCAGAGATGTTGTTTCCTTTTAGTACACCTTTGAAATGTTTAAACCATTTTCTTTTGGAATGAAACAAAGTGTTGGCTTCCTTCACGTCCAGATTTCTTTTGTTTTGCTTCTTTTATTTCTTTTTCCTAAAATTGAAGTGCTGGACAGAAACATTATTGAAAACATCACTGAAAGGATTATCAAACTTTTTATTTATCCCAAATACATTTTTCAGTAGACACAACTTTTATGGAGATGGGTCATCCTGCTGACTTTGCTCAGGCTGCTCATGTGTGAGTTGTTAAGAGGGCCTGAGGCTCAACCTCACATTACTGCTGTGTCAGAAGCAGGTTTACAATTTCCATAGTTCTTAAAAAATAATTTGATTATACTCATTGTCTTTTCTAGATTCCTAAAGAATGATCTCACTTCCATTAGGATTGGTGGGTTTCTGTAATTGCTTTGTACAAGAGGAAAACCACTTAAGAATGTTTGTTTCTAATATTAAAATACAGAAAATAAATAAACACAGATATTTTCTATTGCCTGGGGTAAAGAAGAATCCTATGTGAAAGACATGAAGAATGGAGTTAATTCTTTACAGAGGACTGATTGTGCAGGGATGGGTCTTCTCTTCCAGCCAGATAAAACTCACCCATGTCAGTGGTTTCAGAGGGCCAGCTGACCAGATGTGACTGCTCAGTGACCTCCTCCTGAAATGAAAGTCAGTTCTTTGCAAAGAGGTTCCTCTTGTAATTATAGAATCATAAATGATTTATGTTGGAAAAGACCTTCAAGGTCACCAGGTCCAACCAGGTCCATCCCTACCTTGTCACCCAGACCAGGGCACTGAGTGCCACGTCCAGTCATGTTTTTAACAGTTCCAGGTGTGATGACTCTACCAACTTCCTGGGCAGTCTGTAGCAATACTGAACCACCCTTCCCGAAAAGAAATTCTTCCTGATGTCCAACCTGAACCTCCCCTGGTGCATCTTGAGGCCATTTGCTCTTGTCCTGTTGCTAATTCCCTTGGAAAAGAGACCAATCTGGCTATGACCCCACTCCAGGGAGCTGCAGAGAGCAATAGGATCCTCCCTGGATTCTTTTTCTCCAGGCTGAGACCCCCTGTCCTATTCCTTCAGTTTCTCAATTTTTGTAATAGACACCAAGAGAAGAAACAACCTTCTCCTGGTGGGTGAGCTCCTGTCCTTCTGGCATGGAAGCAGAGAAACCAGAGAGTGCAGCAGTTACAGAAATAAGATGATGAAATGTCCTTATAATCCTCTAAGGGTTGATTTTTTGTTTATGTGATGTTTGCAGGAAGAATTTCACACAAATGCCAATCTGCTGTGAGCAAGAATCTGTGTCCATCAACCCAAAGACATAGATACATATATATATAGATATATGTGTGTGTATATGAGTATATATATATATATATATATAAATAAAAATAAAATAGTATCTATCTATATTTATATATATTTAAAAAAAAAAGGTTTTTATACCTCTTCTCCCTACTTCATTGTCCTCATTATATCATACTTCTGGGTATCTCCTGCAGAAGATCCTCACAGGGGATGACAAAACACCCTCTCCCAGGTTCTCCAGTTTCTAGAGGTGTGCCTCACTGTGTTGTTGATTGTGCTGTCTAAAAAGTTTTGATCTCTCCGTGATGGATGTCAGCCAAATTGATGTTAAATAGCATGGAGCTGCTTGTTATTTGTAAGTCAGGCTATTGGAGCCATTTATCCTAGTTTCAGCCCTTCCTAATATCCACAGGCAAAATTCCGAGTCACTGCAAAGCTGATAAAAGACTGAGTTCCTCCTCCTTCATGTTCACTCAAGGAGCCCTGAACCAGGAAAAGTTACCAGCAGTATCATCCAGAAGGCCTATATTTATGATTCACAGCCCAAAGATCCAGGAGGAGCTGTAATAAGGCAGAAAATTGATGAGCCTTATAAAGGTTTTATACAACTAAACCCTGGAGCCTTATAACTACATTTTGCCAAGAGTCACCTTAATTCAATGTTTACTAATGATGTCCTTCATCTGTAGTGCCTGTATCTCTTCCTGTCCTGCAAAACCCAGTGATAACCTACTCATCAGCACAACAAAACCTCCAGAAGGACTGTGTCACTGTAGCCTTGATTAAACCCAAGGCCTTTATCTTTACTGGTCAGTTTTTAGGGGTATTTGTGGGAAAAGGCAACGGAACACTGCTGATTCTCAACCTTTGCACTTTATACCCCACAGATATAAATAATTGTACGAGTTACAAGGATGTGGAGAGTTCTGGGGAGAATTCTGTCCCTGATTCTTATGCTCATGTCAAGGGTGTAAATATCTTCTAATGGTTTGAATTGTCATGCTCTCTGGTGGGATGGCACTTCAAACACGAGAAACTTTTATTGTTGCCTTGACTCTGGACAGGGCAATGATAAAACTCTGTACTGAATTAAGTCTTAATGGTTCCTTTCTTCACCATGTCAGGGGACTGAACCCCATTATGAGGTCTATGCACCATATTGATCAAGTTTTATGTCCCCTCAGGATTTAATTAGGACAGCTTTTCTTTGAAAAATACAAACATCCTTAATTAGAAGATTTCACTCTAGTGCCTGAAATAGTAAGAAAAAAAAAACAACCCCCCCCCCCCAAAAAAAAAAACCAAAAAGAAAAGAAAAGAAAAGAAAAGAAAAGAAAAGAAAAGAAAAGAAAAGAAAAGAAAAGAAAAGAAAAGAAAAGAAAAGAAAAGAAAAGAAAAGAAAAGAAACAAACAAAAAAAAAAAGGCAAAAAACCCCACAACACAACAAACCTCACAAAATAGATTTAGGTAAAAAAAAGGATAGTGTCAGGGCTTGGTTGTCTTGTTTTTCCTAAGCCCATTGTATCAGCTTTGGCAACTGTTTTGCCCTGTGTGAGAAGGAAAAACACTATAACCATAAAAGTACACAGATGTATTGTCTGAAAGCCACAAGAGCTGTGTCAGAGGCTTTAAATTAGCAGTTTTGTGTCATATTTTCCCTTCAAATGCTCACCTTGTGGCCACTCAAGGCATGCTGCTGTTCAGTGTGAGCTCTGTGTGATGGTTTGGGGCAGATTGACTTGACTGGCACATGGATCAGATCCCAGCTACTGTTGGGAGAGAAGGTGTCGCTGAAGAACAGGGCTGAGGCACCTGATTACTAATTAATCAGACATGAGAAAAACCTCATGGAATCAGTTTCTATTTAATTATGGAAGCCTCATTTGGCATAGGAGCATATGCTGCTAACTCAATCGAGTGCTTTCAACTGACATCAAATAGTAATTATCAGAAAGAATCAAGTTTTTTGATTATTCATACTAATTTATTGAACACTTAAAATTAATGAACCTCAGTTATTTTAAATTTGCTCAGTTGCACTGGGAGAAAAGGAGGGAGGTAGGGAAGGACGGGGTTTCTCAATTTAAAAGTACAGAGGCTTGTTTAAAGATAAAATAAGTAAATTACAATATGGCATGAAATCCCATCGGTGGGTTGATGCACACAGAAGAAAGTTCCAGGCATGTTCTGGAATTGAGGAAAGTTCTGACAATGGCTTCATTGATACAACTGTCCTACCCCCCAAAAAAATCTTCCAACAACACTTTAGGGTCACCATAAGGGGCTGGGCAGAGGACAGGAGATTTATTTGTTTGTCAGAGTGTTTCTATTTTAACCTACAGTTGTTCCAGTCTGGTGACTGAAAGGAAGTGCCTTTATATGCCACTGGAGATGAAGAGGAGGTGGGATTTTAGCTGGGTCTGAAGCAGCTTTCTCCTGCTCCTCTTTGATTTGCATTATTCTGGCCCTTCTCCTGCTGACAATACACGGGCACAAAGGTTACCACTGTGATAATTGCTGCTGACCCCTTTTCACAGCAGAGAACACAGGGTCCCTGTCTCCAGTCTATAAAGTCTGACTAATTAAAGCATCTCTTTCAGATACAAGATTTTGGGGGCAAAAAAAAAAAAAAAAAAAAAAAAAAAGTCAAAACTGAACTACAAAACAAAAGCTGTATTTCACTGTTTGAGCCAGTTAATACATTATGCATTCAATGGTGTGATATTGCTTGTGTGAGTGGAACTGCTGTGGATTTATAGTGGGATAAATGAGATTTGAGTTCTAGCCTAGAATTTCTGATTGTTGAATGTTGTCTTTTTAGCTGTTTCTAATGAGTTGTCTTGAGACCTTCCATATCCGTAAATTAAAATGTGTTTGTTTAATCCTTTCTCAAAGCACACAGAAAAGGACAAAAAATGCTTGGAAAACATGTACAGTTGCTCTTAAAAAAAATGTTTTTGTGAGAAATGCATAGTGCTGTCAGGAATTCATGTGTGGAAATTGAATTACTAATTTTTTTGGTGTTAAGTCCTTGCTGTAACTCCCTAAAATTCTCTGTGTTCAGTCACAGGAGCTGACTTAATTCAGGTCACACTGAAAGAGAAGGAAAGAGTGGCTTTACCTACCCCAGGTATGTGAAAGGCTGTGTCAGAAAACCTTGGTCCAGGAGCCACACAATTTCTTTTTTATGGCTTTTTCAGGAGTAAATTGCTATTTTTCACTTCAATATTTTGTACATCTATCAAGCCAGCAGAGGCTCTTGGTATTCATTTAGGCATTTCATTGAGCCCTATCTACCATTGCTCAAGACAAATGTGTGATTCCACAGTAAAAACACTATAAAAAGTTTTGCTAGGAAATACAGCAGATCAGAAAGGTCATGGAGAATGTAAGACTACAGAGTATTTTAGTGCTCCATGGTCTGATATTACTGCTCAATTTCATGTTGAATCAGACAGAAAAAAATACCAGTGACGAGGGAGACCTCCAAATTTTGATGTTTTTGAGTATTAACTGCCTTGCTATGTCGTGTATTAACAATCATCACTTATGTGGAACAAGGATTTAGAAACATTTTGGCAGGGTGTTTCTCTCAGAACAAACAAGTGATTGGATAGACAGACCCAAACTTAAGGAACTCGACATGGATTTAATTTCTGTGTTTCCCTGTGCTGACAGCAGAGTTTTTTTACACTACAATATTACTGAGCTGAGTCTAGCTCCCAAAACCTAGGCATGTGCTTGCTCCCATATTTTCAATCCCCAAAGAAGCTTTCCTCAAGGAAAAAAAAAAAAAAAGCCATAATTCCCTTTACAGTGGAAGGACAGAAGTAGGTGCTTGCAGAGGCCTCCAGAGGGAGGCCCTGCCTGCATTAGTCTAGGATTTACTAAACTTAGTGTGCAGGATTTTCCCTTGAAGGCTTCCCTTCCTCTCCTGTGGCAGAACAAACTTAGGGGCAATTCATTTATGGAGCCTGGCTAGCTGGCTCTCTTAAGTGCAAGTCAAGCACCTGCATTTTGTGAAGTCAATTTGTTCCAATATTTTCCTAAGGCTCAGGAGTTTTCTTTTGGATTGACCTGAAAAAGAAAATTTTGGTGAAGGAGCAGGAGATTCCAAGTGTCTTGGTCCAACTGCTTTTCCAAGGCAGGTCTTGGTTACCCCTTGGAATGGGAAAACTGCTTTTCTGGGTGTTAGCAAGCTTGTAAGAGTTGATCACTAACTATTTTAAATTTTTCATGTTTTAGGAAAGTATGGAAATTCCTGTGGCCTGGGAATTCAATCAAAAAGTTTTCTTTAAGCATGGAAAATAACAAAGGACAGTTAGCGTTGCTTCATCAGTGACAAAAGGAGGATGTTAATGTCACAGATGCTTGACTATCAAAGAAATGGTAATTCTTCCAGCTATAGAAAATGATAATTCTGCCTTTATATGTCTTGTTTTGTAGTTCCTTCTTGTGCTGTCATGAAATGGTCACTGGCAGAGACGTGGAATGGTGTGGGAAAAGGCTGGGGTGGATCCAATGGCAGCATCCCAGGCCCTGGGGAAGACGTCATCATCTTGCCAGGTACCTGAGGAGGGAAGGTGTTTCATTTCTGTGGAGGTGCTGGGCTCTGCCTGCCTTGCCATTTATATTTGTGTTCCAATACTGGCTCTCTGGCCCTGGTGGCCATTCCAGTGCGTGCAGAACCCTGCATTTGTTCCTTGTCACACAGACTGCAGTACAAAAAATGTAGTTTTTGGAAGGGAATGATAATTCTTTCCAGCTGGAGTATGTACAGAACCTTGACTCAGAAGAGAACTTGTAAGACCCAGAACCACAGCTCACAAAGAGCTCATCTCTTGACTCATCTCTCTCTATGTTTTGTGCAAAGATAATATTTTACATTTTTGCAATTACATCACCTTCAAATTTATTTTTCTCTTGCAATTCCTACTTATCAAACATTTCCTCTGGATGCCTCCTAGACATTTTAGGTCAGGCCTGTATTTCAGCTTGAGATGCATTTAAATCCCTACTCATCTTACATTCCTGCATGAAATCTGGATTTTAATAAATGTATTAGGGAATTTGCAATAAAATCTGGAGAAAAATCTTGTGATAACCATTTTACACAAGAGCTGATCCTCTGATCAGGAAGTTGGACTACATGAGGTCCTGATATCCAGATATAATTATTGAATGATCCAATGAATATTGTTTGATATTGACCTGAAATATTCTAGAACCTGATGCTGTCTCCTTCTCATTTCTTTAAAACCAGTTAAGTCTCTCTACCTACCACAGCACCACTTCTGTAAATGTGGAATGTAGATAACACTGCTTCATGTCTACTCATCTCCCACCCAGTTTTGGTTTATGGTTTTTGTGGAAGGAAATGTTTGTGTTAATATTTGGACATGGAGCTTCAGTCATGGTTAGGCCTTCTCTGATTCTCTGGCCTGTGTCATTAAGGATTACATATATATATTTGAAGAGAAACTGTAACCATGATTGAAATTCCATGCCCAGATACCAATAAAAACATTTCCCTCCATATATATATATAAATATAAAAATATAAAAATATAGAAATATAGAAATATAGAAATATATATATGTATATATAATTGAAGGTTACATTAAGAATTATGATCCACCTTCAATATGTATTTAGTTTAATCTTCAATTTTCTGATAAATATGGAAAAAAACCCCAAACCTGTACTTTTTAAAATATTGCATTTCTTCACTTTTGGGAGGAAATTACATTGAGCTGGAGAGTAGATAATGTTGGAATTCAGGGAGAATTTCTCCATGGAAAGGGTGGTCAGGCATTGGAAGGGGTTGCTCAGGGAGGTTTGGAGTGCCCATCCCTGGAGGTGTCCAAGGAATGACTGGATGTGGCACTCAGAGCTCTGGGCTGGTGACAAGGTGGGGATCAGTCACAGCTTGGACTCTGTGATCTTGGAGGTCTTTTCCAGCCTTAATGATTCTGTGATATCTGGTTCACCAATGTCAGCCCATGACTGACATAAGACCAGAACATTCCAGTCTTCACCATCAAGTGTCAGTGCAGATATGAGGAGGTGTAGAGGTAAATCACAATTTACACAAAAGCAGAGAATAACAAATGAATAAATAAATAGGTTTGGCTGAGGGTTTGGAGTTCTGTTGTTTAGATCAGATCGAGAGAGTAGAAGATGAAGGATCAGCTTGTGATGCACAATGAATAAAACTCTTCTGTGTTTCCTGCAAAGGTGAGGAGCTGGAGCATGTCCAGAGAAGGGCAGTGATGCTGGGGATGGATTTGGATCACACTCTGAGCATTCAGTGGAATTCTTGGGCTGCTCTGTGCAGAGCCAGGAGCTGAACTCAGTGATCCTTGTGAGTCCCTTCCAACCCAGGTTATTCTATGATTCTATGATTTTATAAAAAAATCTCTTTACTCCTATTGCCAGAGTAAATGTGTGTGTTGGTTGATGTGCAGAAACTATTCTCCTCTCTATTCTCCTCTCCTGTACCTTTCTGGAATCCCCCTTTGATTTTATCTTGAGAACAAAACCATGAACACAAACACAAGCTGTCTATCACATCATCTATTTTGTTTCATCTCTGCCTTTTCTGGTCATCCTCTCTATTTTATTTCTGCTCTCCCTCTTCATTCCTGCTGATTTGGAGGTGTTGAGACACTCACTGGCATTGGAGTCAACAGAGTACAGGGTCTTAAATTAGAGCCATGGTCCTCACTAGGGCGATAAGGGAACTGGATTTGTTGCTCAACTAAATGCATTTAAAATGCAGTTAGGCAAGATGAATTTTCTGTCCATTTTGCATGCTTTGCTTTGCTGCCACAAGTGTTTGAGTCTCCAGTTCAAAGAAAGCCAGGCCCTTGCTTGGATCCAAAATCTACAATGAAATCAACAATTTTAAAATGTATGTTTAATTGTAGCATTTTATGGATGTTTCTCTTCCCATTTCCATTGGCTTGTGAAAACCCTGTTAAAGTCAGAATGATGCCAGATGGCTTCAAAAAAGTGAGAGTTTGTTCTCATGAGAACAAATATTCTACAAACCACCCTAACTTTGTGCTGCTATGCACACTGCAGTAAGTTTTTGTGATTCACTCCTGGCAAGATGCAGCTGTGTCCTACTCTTTGCTGTCTTCTGGTTACTTAAAATTCTCTTCTGGGAGCCATCTACAACGATTTTCTGGTTGAAAGCCAAGACATGAGCCTGCTTCTGCTATGCTGTGAATGACTGGCTTAGTCCTTTCAGCCCCCAAAGAACAGTTTTAGAGTCACAAAAGCAAATAATTGATGCTTAGTGCTCATTTCTGGTATGAAGAAGTACAGGGAAAGATTTTGGTCTGACTCTGTTGAAATGTTGACTGAATGTGGATTCCTAGAGTTCACTGTAGAACTGGGGCGCTGCCTAAATTTAGCTATTGAAGGCTTCAATTTGCTTTTTTAACAAAATAAGCAGAATTGCAACACTAGGACCACCTCATGGACTGGTCTCAGGAAGGTTTGGAAAGGTAGAAAATGCCTCTATTAGCAAAATAGACATATTAGAAACCAGGTTTTTGTGTTCTTGCTTGACATCTAGAGGTCTGGCAAGCTTGGAAACTGGGGTTCTGTACTAAATTCTTTCTTTTTTTGCCCTGTTTGACTTCACAGACTTAGTTCAAGGATGACTTTCACTTGCAACAAAGATGGGTTCCTCATGTAAAAGTGACTTTTAGCGTTGGTATGTTGCTACAATTCCCATCAGTGTCTGTCTCCCCAGAGGATACGAGTCTCTTCCAGCCTGATGTGGCAATCCTCAGCTCAGGCTGCCACAGCTTGTGCTTTTATCCCTGGAGGTTCATCCTCCAGAGCCACAGCCATCCCACAAGGACCTCTCACATGCATCAGGCTCCAGCAGCCACACCACCTTGGAAAACAAGCCAGAGGAGTTTAGTCATGCCATTCCAGCAGCCAGCACTGGCATTAGCTTCCCAAAGCCCTGGGATTTTCAGGGCTTTGGTTTATGGTTTTCAGTGTGACACACTCCTGATGCAGCATGCTCTGGGTGGAAGGAGAATGTGTTATAATTCCAAGCAAAGGAATGCTGTTTTGAAGGGTATTGATATGATATCATGCAGCCTCTGGCAATTTCTATCTTCCTTCTTTTTTTTTTTTCTCTCCAGTGGTGGAATTCACTCTGTTCTTCATTTTCTGATTTTGATTTTCTTTGAAGTTTTTCTGTTTGAAGAGATGAATGCTGGAGTACTGTATCCCATATAATAGCTCCTCTGTTGTGCCTGATTTCCATTCAATGGCATGCTATGGTGTTTTATACAGCAGTGTGGCTGATCAAAGGCATTTCGTGTCATTGCTGGAGTCATTAGTGACTTCTCAGTATTGTATATCTGAACATTAAGACTCTGGCATACCTGTGAGTTTTTGTCTGAAGAAAATGTGTGTACAATGAAATATTGCCCTGTTTTTAAGCTCAAGCTATGGTTTGCTGAGAGTGGTTTCTTGCCTGTATATGAATATTTTCATGGTGGAAAAACAGCTCCAGTTTGTCTTTTTCTGAAGGTAAATCCTTTGAGCTCAGTGACCTAAAGTTTATTATTCTAACTGCTAAGTCATATCTCCCTCTATGAGGTAAATGAGTGTATTCTGTAAGGAAGTTGCCTTTGAATCTGTTTGCTTTCCTCAAGTGTGGAAAGACTTTTTTTGCCCCTTCAAAGGAATGTTCTGTTGTTTCTACAGAGCAACATTTCACCCTCTGAGGACTTCACACCCCAAGCATCACACCCCAGAGTGTTGTCCTTTTAAACTGAGGAAACTCTAGGTTCGCAGAGATATCTCTGAGTGGGGGAATTTCTCACTCCTGTGTTTCAAGGCTCTCACACATGATGCCACGGTTACAGAGCAGTCAGCATTTCCTTTATAAACCCTTTTTTAGAAAGATGTGCAACTCAGCAAAAAATCTCTGTTCTAGACTGAAATGTGGCATATAAATGGCATGCCTGGGAGCGCTTCTTCTTTTCCTTGTAAAAATGTTTCAGCCTGTGTTTGATGAATATACTTATGGCCTTTGTCAACTGCAGCTTTTTGCCACATTCTTGAGCTGTGATTTCACAAACTACTTCCCCTTCTGTCTGAGAGATACCATTTTAACAACATCTCCCCCCTTATTCTCCTCTGTTTCATATCCTCACATCCTGAGCCTTCCCTTCACAGCTCTGCAGAGCATGGACTGTACCTGTCCTGTAAAGAGATTATACACAGGATTATGCCTATAAAATATATATTGAGTACTAACACCATAAGATTTAGGGGGGAAAGAAAATGCACTTGGTCCCTAGAGACTTACTTCATCCGAATGCTGTGAAAATTTTGCATGCTCGAAAGATGTTTCAGCCCAAGGAAGCAGAGAATTTGTTTTGGGATGAGGGGTTCAGATTAACCATGGATTGCTGCGGTATTTGGTCTAGTCCTTTGGAACAAACATCCTGGGCTTTCAGGGTGGTCATGGCCAGAGAGAAAGGATAAAAACGCAGAGGGGAAAAGGAAGAGGTGGGATGATTGATTCATAGGAATAACGGGAGGAATATATAGGTAGGAGACAAGTGTGTAAGCAGAGCCAGAACTCCAAGCCTGGAAACAGAACCTGAAATAAAGTTTCCTTTCCCTGGAGATTGTGAAACTTCGGGGTTGCAAAACCAAGGAGTAAAAAACTGGAAAATGCTAATCTTAAAGACAGCATACTAATGTTTTCTTTCAGTTCACTTCTGAGTGTACTTCATGTAGGTTTTCCCAGAATCATATTGATTATGTTTCCTGCAAACAGGGCTTGGAAATGTTCTTAAACCTGTGTGCTAAATAGTTTGAGCCAGCCCCTGATTACATGATTTTTGGCAAGGACTTTCTCTGTGCTATCCATTGTGTGGTCATTTGTGTTCCCATCCAAAGCAGTTGCCAATGTCCACAGGCAGGAGTGAAATTGTTAAGTAGCTGAACCACTTCCCAAGACACTTCATGGTTCTTATATTCCACACAAAACTGGCTTCAAGTGTCCCATTCTCACCACTCTGTCAAAATCCACTAGAAAAAATATGTGTGTTCCTTGCAATAAATGCTTAAGAGAACAATGAGAGCCACAGAAATTCTCTGTGTAGGGCAGGGCTGTCATTATGTTGAATATTTTTTTTTTTCTGCAATCTGTTTCTATGAAAACCATTATAAGATCATATTATTGAGCCCATTGTTAGGGAAACACCTTTCCTCCTTCCAGGAGCACCTACTGACTGAGGCATGCTCCAGACTGTTACTCTTGTCAATAATGAAAGGGGCTGGAAACCAGTTTCAAGGCCTGAGCTGTTTTCCAGTGCAATCAGCTGAGAATCTCTTAGTGACATCCAAGAGCATTAGATGGGCCCTGAGGGTGGAATTCACCTCTGTGCAGTGGCCTACCTCTAAATGATCCACCATTTACACCCTTGCTCATGTTCTACTTGGAACACTTAAAAGGCATTTTAAAGGTTCCCAGGGTGCAGACTTGCAGCTTTAGGAAGCAGCAGTGATGTTGTCATTGTGCTCAAGCCACAACAGTTACCACTCTGTTCTGAAATATAAGAATAACCCCCTTGCTTTCTCCTTATGGATTTGAGGGAATGGTGCTTTGCTCATTGTTAACTGATTTTTAGAGGGGAATTTGAATGCAGGATGGAGGGACTCATGGTGCAGCTGGTGATGATCTCAGAGTTTTGTTCCAACCTTAGTGATTCTGTGGTTCTATGAGCTCTGGTTTCCTGCAGGTTGTGTTTTTGTAAGCAAAGATTTCCTCTTGGGTGGTGAGGAAGAGGTGAGCTTTCATATACTAAACCTGAGAGAGAAAAGCCAAGATGAAAAGAGGGAAAAGTGGTGACAGAGAGTCAGTGGAGATAGTTCATGGTATGTGGCTGCAGTTTTGTCACCCTGGCCACTGTTGTTGACAAGGTGGGGACTTGCAGGCTCTTTGCACCATGACACTCCTTGGTTATACTGTTGGATATTTTTCCATTTTCATCAATCCTAGAATCCCAGAAGGGTTTGTATTTGAAGGGACCTTAGAGCTCATCTTGTTCCAACCTCCTGCCATGGGCAGGAGCACCTTCCACTACAACAGGTTGCTCCAAGCCCTGTTTGATCTGGCCTTGAACACTTCCAGGGATGGAGCATTTTGTCATTCTTGTTCTCTTCAAAAGATCTCTTTTCTTTTTCAGTTCCATAAGGCAAAAATGGGAAAGATGGGGAGAGACTATTTACAAGGGCCTGGCATGACAGGACAAGGGCTAATGGCTTTAAACTGAAAAAGAGTAGGTTTATATTAGATATTAGGAAGAAATTCTTCCCTGGGGGGGTGGTGAGGCACAAGTTGCCCAGAGAAGCTGTGACTGCATCCCTGGAAGCGTCCAAGGCCAGGTTGGATAGGGCTTGGAGAAATGTGGGATAGTGGAAAGTGTCCCTGTCTATGGCAGGAGGTTGGAAAAAGAAGATGTTTAAGGTCCCTTTCAACCCAGGCAATTCCATAATTCTATGAAAACCAATCCGAGTAACTCAAAACTCAAGCCACACTCACATTCTTCACGTGTTTTGGCAAGAGTTGTTATCAGGCTGCCATTGACCTAAACAACCCTCTGCTTTGTTTCCCAGACAGGACCATCCTGGTGGATGTGTCTCTTCCCCCTCTGAGAGGACTCTACATCCTGGGAACCCTCGAGTTCCCCAGCAACTCCAGCAACGTCCTGAGTGCAGCCTGTGTCGTGGTGCTGGGGGGTGTGCTGAGAGTGGGTGAGTGAAGAGCTGATCTTTGGGATGCCTGGGGTTTATTTCTGCTCTTGATAGGAAAAAAACAAAACTGTGGGGAACGACTTAGAGTGTCACTATAAACATGCTGTCCAGCCTAATGCCCCGTGGCTACCTGGATATCTACCCAGAATCCATGTGAAGCACAGTGATTATCCACTGGAGTGAATTATCTATTCCTTTAACAGCAATGCATCACAAATACTGCAATCTGCACCTCACCCTGGTTTCACTGGGGCAGAGATTTTATCTGATATGTGTAAAAGTCCTCCCTACTTCCCGTGGGGTTGCTTTATGAGACAGTAATTCCTCAGGGCAGGATCTGCCCTAGTGTTCAGGCAATGCCTGGTGCCTATGGGTATTAATTGGGCACTTTTTGTGACACAGAAATATTTAAAGCCAACACAAAGCCAACAGTCATGGAGAATTCCCTGAATGACTGGAAATCCTGCTGTGGTATGAAACAGCTGGATTGAGCACACTTGTTCCTCTCATCCCTCTGTAGAGATGAGCACCAGGACCACAGGAAGGTACCTTGCCCCTACTTCCAGCTGTTTCACAGTCCCCAAAGTCACTGAGGCTTTTCCACATTATTTACAACAGTCAGGATTGGTGTTTTTCCACTCGGAAGTAATTACTCACATAATTCCTTTTAAATATCAAGGTTTCTAAAGCCAGGCATTATATTTACTTACAGGAATCCTTAGGACGCTGGGATCACATTGTTGATCATTGCTTGACCTTTCTCAAGATTGGTTTCATGAACTTTAAAAAGAGAATTTGTTTGTGTAATCACCTCCTGAGGAAGTCTGCTTTAATATTTGTTTGTTGTTAATCTCAAGGGACTGTTTAGTTAATATAGTCTTGGCCAAAAAAGTTATTTTGCTGTCTTGTGTTTTTCTTTGGAAAAAGAGGTTGGAAAACTTAATCTGGAAGGTTAAAAAATATATATACTTAAAAGAGTGTCAGTCATTTCTTCCTTAGACTCCTTTGCACTTTAAATATGGTTTCATATTGGTTTTAAGAAAAAGCATGTGTTCATTGCTAAAAACACTTATTAAAAAAACATTGAGGCACTTTGCTGCACAAACTCCCCTCCAGCACATCTGTGAGTAGCAATGATATTAAAAACCAAACAGGTATTTGCAGCTGTTGAGTCGCAGTCCCGCGTCTCCTGGAGAGCTGTCCTTGTTTCAGCTGTGGGATGATGGGTGGGCAGAGACTCTGCAAGTTTCCCACATCTCATACTGGTTTCCCTGCCTGCATGCAGGGCTGGGAGTGCCTGCTCTTCCCTCCCTTCCCCTTTCCCTTCCCATGTGTTCGAGGCCTCACGGTAACGTCTCGGAGCCCATCTGTCCAATCCTGCCTGCTCCATGCCTGAAGGAAGCGTTTTGAAGCCCATCTGTCCAACTCCACCACACCCTAAAGAAATCCTGACACAAAACAGATAATGAGACAGTTTAGTAAACAGATTTAATGGATGTGGACATCAGCGTTCAGCATTGCCTGAGCAGGATCTCAGGTTGGCATCGCGTGAGCCAAATCCCCAGGTCCTGCCTGTTGTGTAATTTCTCCATGCCCTGTTTGCAGCGTAGCAATCTATGGCCACATGCTGTTCCTTTTAATTCCACAGCCTGGGACAAAGACTTTCTGGTAAAGCTAGGGTATTTTGTTCTCTTAAACTCCCACAGAGCAATGATCAGTTTAGAAATTCGTCTTATTTGGGTTTGGTGTCCTCCAGAGCACTTGACTTCTTCTCTGCAGAGAAAAAAACAAAGTCAGAAGGTTAAATCATGACCATAAATGCATAGGAACTAAATAATGATGGGAAATATGTAACAAAGGGGGAAAAAAACATGGTGCAAAATTGAAGATTATCAACCATAACAAGAATCTAATTAATTTTATTGAAACAATAATTTACAGGCAAATTGGGATGAGAAAATAGGGGTGGTTGGGAAATCAGAATTTTTAGAACATCATTGAACATGCAGGGTCAATCATCACTTTTCTCTTTAATGTATGATCACAATCCATGTGATTTATGATTCCTTGAAGATGTGAGATGATTTAAAATCCACAAGGAACTCTGTCAGAACCCTTGGAAAACCCAAAGGAAAATGTGTGGATATACCCCCACAGGAATTTCTCTGGGTGCTCCTAGCCCTTCAGTGTTGTTGGATCCAGGGAAACTTTCTGATTATTTCTACTTTCATATCCTACCTCTAAGATACGGAGTTTCTCTCTTTCCTTTTATCCTTCAGTCTTTTATTTGATGGTGAAGTTTGCAATAGAATTTTAGTTACACCATTTTTTTTCTATATCTCTGTACTGTGATACTGTAAAAATTAGCTATTTTTCCAGCTTATAAAAGGAGACTTTGAGGTTCAGAGAGAAAGCAAAGTGCTAAATATCATTAGCACATCTGTGTCAAAACAAGATAAGAAATGATGAGTTCAACATCTTACAGTTGTTTTTCCATTCTCAGCTATGATGATTCTGTTTGTTTTAACCCACAAACATTAAAACTCAGATGATATGTGCAGAAAGTGCCCAGTTCCACTGCTGAATAAAACCCTCAGCTCCCAATAAAGCTGAAGAAAATGCTGAAGTTCACTTGGCACACAGTGATCCATTGGACTCATCCTGAACTAAACTGCACTCAGCTGTTCTTTGCTGGCAGGCTGCTTTTGTTTCTTATAGTAGAGCTCGCCAAGTAATTATCCAGATAGGATTTCTCTTTTTATTTTCAACTTGTCACGTTCTTTCCTTTGCATATCTCCTGATGGCTGCTTGTCAGTCGTGTCACTCATTGGAGGCAAGAAGCCTTAGGTCATCATTAGCTCATGGCTTGATTGTCTGGAGGAGGAACCCCAGACAATTCTAATGCCTCTTATCTGCTTGTGGTAGGAGCTCTAATGCATTTACTCCCCCTCTTTTCCAGGAAGAACCCCCATACTTGACTTGTCAAAGGGTAAGTCAGTGTATTTCATTAAAGAGCCATGTGCTAGCAGTAAATAAAGAACAGTAATTAGGGCACCAGTGAGTTTCACCAATTTACTGTCTTTTCCAACTTCTCCAACCCCTCTGTTGTGTGGGTCCCATCTTTAGCTGTGGGCTGAGTCCCACCCTGCAGTCACATATTATCCCTGCAGAGTGTGCATGAGGAAGGGACTCTGTTGGTGTAAGAAGATGTATTTTCATTCCAAATCACAGAAAAGAAGGGGCTTGAAAAGTTCACTGGATTACTTGCATTCCCTTCAATGAACCCCTCAGCCTCTGTCCATTTGGCTTTTACCCCTCCCAAGCCACTCAGTTTCTTTTAAATGATTGTACCACATAGAGAAGGCATTTGATTCACATGTTCAAGAAACTCGAATTTAGGTGTGGTTTGGACCTCTGCACATGAGCTGCTGTTCCAGTAGAGATCTATCCAACATAACCAGTGGAGCCCCTGCAGTCTGTGGGACTGGTTGATAAAGGTATCTAGAGAAAATCTACATTAAGAAATCTGAATGTAGATACATGATCCTCCCTGGAAACATGGTTCAGTTGCCTAATTATAAGGTTTTCTATCATTCTGGGCACCCTCAGGGTGTCTTCTCCTGCCTGCAACTTCTGCTTAAAAATCCCACTGTTCAGTCATTTATTCCTGTCTTGTATGTGCCAGCCTCCAGAGAGGATTTGGAGGGCACTGGGACTCTCAGATCCCATCCTATGTCTCACCACTGATTCCTCCTTCACCCCCCACTTCTGGCTGTTGGTTCTGCTCCACAGCTGTGGAGCTGAGGAGTTCTGAAATTTTCTGTGCATTTGGCAGAAAGGGGTGACCAAGTGAAGTCTCCTTGTCTGGCTGCTTTTCCAGGCTGCTTTTCCAGGCTGCTTTCCAGAGTGCAGCCTGAACACCCGAAGGAAGCCCCAGAAGAAGAACCAACAGTAGGTGCTGTCCAAATGTGTATTGACCACGAATAAAAGCTCCTCAGACTTTCTGGTGACAATATGACAGAGGTTTAGAAATAGCTGGGTACTTAGAGTCCAAGAAGTTTTGGATTCAGGAAACAGAGATAAAAGGGGAGATGGTCCCAGCAAGATACTCAGCAAAGTCTGTTTGCCAGGTGAAGGGAGGAGATCTTATCTCAGAGATTTCGTTGCTCTTATATACAACAGCTGTTGCAGAGTGTTATGTTGTGAAAAAAAAGAGAAGGCTAGGAGGGAGGAAACACCATCTAATCTAGGAAAGAATTGAATAGGTTTTGCTATGGAACAAACCCCAAAACAATACAGCAAAAATCTGTCAAGAGGAACATCTGGTACAGAATTGAAATATAAAAACAATGGAAAATGCTTTTGAAACTCAACAAACTAGATCCAGACCACAGTCCAGAATAAACAAAAATCTGGATAGAAAAAACACATCTCTATTTCTGTTTTTATTCCCTCCTTTTTTCTTGTAGTAGGTTTTCTCCTCTCCAGGGATTAGACCTGATGAAGGATTATGATCCAAATGAAACCATTGTGCTAACAGATCAGTGTTACAATCTCAGCATTTGGATCTCACACTTCTTCAGGACAGTGTGTAATCAGTGGTGAATTTATTAACAGCACAGATTGTTTATTAACACAAGATTATATTATATGGTTGGAGTTTTTTGCACTGTGTAGTGCAATCAGAAGAACACTTTTTTGGGGGTGTCTTGCCTTTGTCTTTAGTGCCTCCTGACCTTTTCTGCACATCTCACCAGACATTTCCACCAGCTTTTGGTAATTTCCAGGTTGCAAGTATCCTTTTTTCCTGGTTCTCTGCCAGCAGCACATTATTATTTCACTTTAGGACCAAACAGGTTGCTCATCAAATTGCCAGGGCTTCCAGCTGGAGTAGGAGCATGAAAGGGGATCTGTTTCCACTTGTCTCATGCAGGATGGGGAATTGGGCAGTTTGGTGTGATCTTATGTAGGACTTGCTCACCACACAAAAGTGGGACAAGAAATTTGAAGTTTTCACAACTGAAGTCCAAAGACGTACACTTAAAGCCCAGATCCTTCATGTGTTGCAGAAATCATGATTCCTGTTCTTTAGGGCAAGTTGCTGTATCCCACAAAATTACTAATTACAAGAGCTGTGATTTCATAAGGTTCTGAAACTTACCCAGCTCCTGTGATTTGTGTGACTCAACTATTTTGGATTCCCTTATGAGTAAGCTGAGGTAGCTTCTGCTTCCATATCTCCATTTTCAGGGGCCATTCTGCTGGAATCTATTTAGACTTAGCCAAAGTGTGTATCTGAGACCTTACTCAGCTTTCCCCTTTGTTTTTCTTTCTTCTCCATTCATTCCCAGAGAGATTCTTATCTTTGTCTTATTATTGTCAGTATTAGAGAATCACAGGATGGGTAAAGTTGGAAGGGATCACTGAAGGCCATCTAATCCAAGCACCCTGCTCAAACAGGGTCCCATAGAGCATTCTTCACTTTCTTCCTAATTCTTTGCTTCAAAATTCCTGCTGACTTTCCTAGAACAGGAACAATTCCTTGTAATTGTTCTCTCCATTTGTGTCAGTTTACCTGCTTAAGTTCACACAAGTTTGGGTCCCTAATAAAACACTGAATGCCACGGGGTTTGCAGGATGGCTCCATGTCCCTATTCCAGTCACTCAGGCTGTAAATTAGTGTGTGCCATCTTCCTGCTCTACTCCTGCAGTTTGTTAATCACAAAGTTTTGTGCTACTAAGCCAAGTGCCTTGGAGAAGCCAATTATATGATATCAAAGCTATTATCTTTATCAACTAGACCTGTAATCTCATTAGGAGACGATAACAAGGAAGTTTCACAGGACCTTTTTTTTCTATAAAAGCAGGTTGATTGGCATTAATTATATCATCCACCTTTAATGATTTATTAATTGTGTTCAGAGTTGGACATTCCATTTTTATTTATTTTTCCCCTAGAATCAGTGTCAAGTTGACAGGCCTGTAATTACCTGGGGCTCCTACTTTTATCTTTGTTTGAGATATTGGCACAATATTAGCTTTCTTCAAGGGCTCTCAGACATCGTGAGTGATCCCAAAATTATTGAAGAGTCCACCTTAATAGTCCAATGGGTTTCCTGGAAAACTCTCTGCTAGCAATTCAAGTTACTGAAATCCATTGATTTAAACCCATGGAACTATTGATGGCAATATGAAAGTATTAAGCCTATTTTTCTTCTAAATATTCTTAAAAGAAGTAGAATTTTTCTACTGATTGATGACTCCTGTGTTCTTATATGTCATTTACCAATTACAGTTTCCAGCCACTAAAGAATTTCTGTGAACATTAGCTTCCCTTCTTTGTTTTACTTTATTTTCCATTATAAATAGTTTTATTATGAACTTTGTTTCTCCCTCTGACTGTATTTGTTATTTGTGTGGTTTTGACTTTTTTTTTTTTTTTAACAAGGGTAACATTTCTTAATAAGTTGTGCTATTTTGGACTAAAATTTATGATTTTTAGCTAAATGTAAATGTAATGCTTTTGAAAGGAGAGAAAACTTGCAATTCATCCTACAGAACTCCCATTTCCAATCTTTGTGCATGATTGTTAAGTCTGGAAATCTACTTAAAAATGGCTTTAAAACTGAGCTGAGAATTGGATATATGAGATGATTTTAACTGACTTAACTGGAATAATAAATGCTTTGTAACCAGGAGTAAAAAATATGAGAAATTGTGAAAGCATATTTGGATACAACCTAATTGGTGGCTTTCCTCTGTTCAAAACACAGCTATTGGAATTTAAACAAGGAAATCAAAGCTGGTTTGGTTGGACAATGGACACTGAAAGATAATTCCCTCCATGTCCCCAGAGAATATATGAGCTCACTGGTGTGATATATATTAGATGGGGAACATGCAAGTCTTATACTGTTTGCCTTTTACCCATTAAAAAGCTGTACAGAGAATTTAAATATCCTCAGCTATGAGTCAGATGCTGGTGGGGAACAATGAATTGTTTTATTGATTTCACTTAAATAAAAAAAGGCTCTTAAAACAAAGTGTTTCTTTAGGATACAAAAATCAGCTCTCTTTTCCAAACTAGTAATTTTTAAATATTAAAAGAACATGACAGGCCAGCTAATTTTGTACAGATACATATATATATTTTAGTTCTACATCTGCTGCAGTTTTCTGTTGCATAATTGATTTAATCTCTAATTTTAAAGGAACGCTGAACTCCTTTACTGGACTCCACATACATTTCTCCAGGGCAAAAACTGTCCTACTTTTTTCTCCTTAGTATCTGTTTAGTGCTGGGCCATTTTCCTCTGAAACTGTAAACTACCCTTGGTGAAAGAAATGAAGGCAAAGTTGGAATACAGTTTACTGTGCAGACTTATCACCATTGCACACACCAAAACTTCTTGGGCACTTTCTTTTTCCCTACTTTTTTTTCCTCAATCTTCCCATTTTTACCACCCTTTCTGCACGATTACCCCAGAACTGGTGAAGGAGCAAAAAGGCAAAAACTGGTTGAGGCAGGAAATATTAATTCAGCCATTTAGATTTTTCTTTAAAATCAGATTCACACGTATTTCCCCCCTAGTTTCCCTCCCATTTTCAGCATCACAGAAGCCGTGGATACTTGTGTGGTGGGTTTGATGCTATTTTGTCTTTATTGCAGGTTCTTCACAACATCCCCTAGAAAGGGATTTAAAGCTGCTGTTCCATCTTCGGGCATCTGAAGGGATTTACTGTGATCGTCTGGAGAATATAAATGTCCACCCAGGGAGTATTGGTATGAAACATGAATTCCACTTTTCATAGGGAACAAATTTTTGGTAACATCCAAACCTACCACTTTTGAGTCTGTTACTATGTTGTACAGAGAAACCTCAAACAAAGGTACACATATTTTAGAGCTAACATTTAATCTTCTGAAAAGTTTCTGCATTTTCAATTTGTC
This sequence comes from Sturnus vulgaris, assembly GCF_052056855.1. Lineage (NCBI taxonomy): Eukaryota > Metazoa > Chordata > Aves > Passeriformes > Sturnidae > Sturnus > Sturnus vulgaris. Next base: position 111,417,225 of record NC_142245.1, on the reverse strand, counting down.
CTCTGGTTTTGGATCCCTTTTCCAGAGGGGAAAAATATAAGGTTCATTGTCCAGAATGATTAATAATAGCTGCAAATTTTTTTGTATCTTTAATTTCTGGAGTTTTTACCTAATTTTTTGACTTAGATAATTTTTTTTAATGATAGCTATCATTGTCTACAATTCCTTCAATTCTAATTTGTCATTGAGACTTCTGTGGTAAAATCCCCTCTCTTGCCTGTACATGTGATGATCATTTTGCTTTATTGAAGACCTATTGCTCCTTTACTTTGTATTTTGAATGGAGGCTTTTTTTCTGTTCTTACATTTCTAATAAAATATAGAAACGTACTTTAATAAATATGAAGATTTCCATATATTTAGTTATTGCTTCAGTTCTTCTCAAGCCTCTTTTCCCCTTAACCTTTGAAATCCTCCTTCTGTTCTTTCTTTTTTTTTTCCTAGGAGTTTATGGACAGGTGCAAATTTATAGTGCTTATCCTAAGATGCCTTGGACACATCTGGGAACTGATGTTGCTCCTGGCAATGAAAGGTGGTATTTTGCCCGAATATGCTTTCAAATATTAAATTTTGACTCTTATTCCTCGTATTTAATATTCCTGTAAGTTGCTTTATTATTTTCTTTCATGATGAGCTTTGTGTGAATTCTGTCTAGATAGAAAAAAACAACATAGGTAACAAAAAACTGAACCATGATGGGGAAGGTGATGATCTTTAAGGCCCCTTCCAACCCAGATTAACTTTAATTCTAAAGAAATCTAAATTCTAAGGATGAATCAAGCTGAGACTTCCTTCCTTCCTTCCTTCCTTCCTTCCTTCCTTCCTTCCTTCCTTCCTTCCTTCCTTCCTTCCTTCCTTCCTTCCTTCCTTCCTTCCTTCCTTCCTTCCTTCCTTCCTTCCTTCCTTCCTTCCTTCCTTCCTTCCTTCCTTCCTTCCTTCCTTCCCTCCTTCCTTCCTTCCCTCCTTCCTTCCTTCCTTCCTTCCTTCCTTCCTTCCTTCCTTCCTTCCTTCCTTCCTTCCTTCCTTCCTTCCTTCCTTCCTTCCTTCCTTCCTTCCTTCCTTCCTTCCTTCCTTCCTTCCTTCCTTCCTTCCTTCCTTCCTTCCTTCCTTCCTTCCTTCCTTCCTTCCTTCCTTCCTTCCTTCCTTCCTTCCTTCCTTCCTTCCTTCCTTCCTTCCTTCCTTCCTTCCTTCCTTCCTTCCTTCCTTCCTTCCTTCCTTCCTTCCTTCCTCCCTCCCTCCCTCCCTCCCTCCCTCCCTCCCTCCCTCCATTTTCTCCCTTTCAGCCAGGTCTAACAAAGCCTCATTGGAAGAGTTCCCACCAGAGAGGTTACAGCATTCAGGGAAGGAATTATTTGGGAAATGATTGTAAAGATGAGCAGTGGAAGCAGGCAGACCACAGCAGTAGGGCTCATCTGTTGTGAGCTCTCTCAGAGTTGTGTGTCCAGTGTAGATTAATTGTTTAGGAATTGCTGTGTAGCTGATCCTGTTCCAAACCCTCCAACTTTAGAATCACCCTCTAGAAATTATTCTCCTTCCCTGATTAAGATGGGAGATCAGAGTAAGCAGATTCCTGACTGAAGCATTCCAGTTAAACACTTGGATGAAATTGATCCAGGCTAGATCTGGGTTGCTGCCCAGATATTTTATATGAAATAACATGAGGTGCTAAGACACAAGTGTTTGGAGTTAATGTGTGCACATTAAATACAGCACAAAGAGTTGTTTCAGTTGTTAAAAGGAAAAAAATAAAAAACCACCAAAAAACCAAAACAACCCCCCTATTTTTCATTAAAAGTCTGCCAGCTAAGAGTTAATGTGGTTGGATACAGGAAATAGGTAAATCAGTGTTGGAATATGAAAGCTGAAGGAAAATGAAAGCTGTAGGAAGTGGATTTTATTGAAGGAGAGGAGCTGCTCTATATCCTTTTTCAGTATGAAACAACTCTCAAGTTCAGGAAGGATTTTCCTGCTATTTCAGAAGATATGCAGTGATTTCAAGAAAAGAAAAGAAAAAAAAAGAAAAGAAAAGAAAAGAAAAGAAAAGAGAAAAGAGAAGAAGAAAAGAAAAGAAAAAAGAAAAAGAAGTAATAAATTTTTTTGTGGATTTCTCTACTGAATAGTCACAGGTGTTATATACTGCAAGTGCTCATCTGGACCAACTCATCTTTGAAAAATATTGGGGAAAGAGATTCTGGAAAAACTTGACAACATCCCTTTAGGAATCTCCTTTCTCTCTGCACTTCTGTCACTCTAGGCTGCATGTGAGGCATTGTCTAAATTCACTCAGTGCCCTTTTTTCTGAATAATTCCCTGAGGAGTTTAGATCATTATCTGGCCAGCAGCAGTCACCCTGAAACAGGACAAGGTGTTTATCCAATAGAGATAAACACTGATCATTATCCATTTTACTGTCACTAAGTGCTTTTGTTTTACCTTACATTAAGCTAAAAAATCCCCTGAACTACTAATACAACTTTGACTGTAAAAGGGGATCTGCAGTTCAAGATTAAAACAAATAAATGCAGGACACTGTGCAGTGTTCAGTAGCCAGCAGAGTTTTAAGTGCTGGTGTCTAGAGGGTGAACAGCTACCAAGGGCAGGATTCAGGCTCCTAAACAGATGGTTTGGGGTTTGAGGTGTCTTTGGGCTCATATGAGATGCTTTTGGGCTCCCTCCATGGCTGGTACGTGTCTCCAGGGATGCTCCTGGAGCCTGTCCTGTCACATCTACCAGCTGATGATTTAGATACTCTGGGACATCTCAGATAGCAGGAGGTGCTCTTGTTTAGGGAATAAAATCCTGCTCAAAGTGCCCAATTCAGAGAACTGAATTGCCTTTCACCCACTACTGACTGCACCCACAAGCTCTAGTGGAAGCTTGGATGCCAAGTGCAGACAGACACACAACTCTGCACATGGTTGTTGTCTAAATTCAAAGCTGACTTTCAGCTCTGTAGAATATTCCTGGCACCAAAAAGGGTCTGATATGTCTTTTGGAGGCAACTTGAGCTCTGAAATGCTGTACTGGAACTGTATGTGTTGTTAATCAATGGTGTGAAATAGATGCTTCAGGATTAATTTCCTCCCACATATTTCAGACATCTGTTTTTGCAGAAAGCTCGAAAGGGGCTTTTCCTACAGCATAGCCTGTGGATTTTTAAAATTTTTTTTTGAGATCTCCTTGAGCAAAACTGTTCATTTTTAATGAAAGTTGTGAGCCTAACTCTCGTTAAGTGTAATGACATTAAGTTTATATCATGGTGTTACAGGATTTTTGTGGAGGATGAAGTAGATTGGGACCAAGGTGGGGATATTGTGATCAGCTCTTCCTCCTATGAAGCCCACCAAGCTGAAGTAGTTACACTTAAAGAAGTCCATGGTCATAATATAAGAATTCATGAACATCTTCTGCACAGGCACATTGGTAAGGAATTTTTATTTCTTTTTTTTGAGAATTTTCTTCTGAAGTTTTGACTTTCCATTTCATATCTCAACAGGATCAATTCTAATTCCTTATGGTATCTTCATTTCTTTCTCCATATACTTTTTTAGCCTGCTGATTCTAACACAAATTTCTGTGAATAGAATCAATTCAGTGCTGAATTGTTTGGGAAAACTTCCTGGTGTTTCAAGTTGAGCTGGTTCACAGAGAGAGAAAGTTATTTTTCCTTTTTATAAGGAAAAAAGAAATGTACAATTGCACAATTGGTATGTCAAAGACCTGGAAAAGAATTAAGCCCCACCCTTTTTTTTTTCAAATTTCAAAGTAATTATATTAATCAAGTTTAAAGTACAAAATGTTATCAATTCCATGGCATGAAAAGAATGTATCTATAAACGAATATCTAAATAAACACCAAATCTGCATATATCTCTATTTTCTGTGTAGATTGCATGGGATCTATATTTTTGTGGAAAAAGAGATGCAATGTTAATACTTATTTACTTTCATTTCAGCCTATAAAGTAAATTTATTACCATCTATTTAACAAAAGCAAAAGGATTTCATCAACAGATCAAATTCTGAACCTTCAAACCGAGGATTTGTCTTGTGCATATCAATATTTTTAAAATTTGATCTTTATTACGGCCAGTAGGCACAGAAATGAGTGTAATGGATAAAAAGATCCAGAAATATCATGTTTTAAATGGCGAATGTTTAAATGTCTGAGTCAGTAATCAAAGCTTCACTTGGAACTGAGCTCTGTTTTGCAATTATCCACAGTGTTAATCAACAGTAGCCTTGATGGCAAGTTTTTTATGACAATTGCATTTTTCAAACAAAATGTGCAGTTCAAAGCATAGCACATCTAGACTTCATTTCCAGTACCTTATGCATTTCAGGCCTTTTTTTTGAGCTGATGTAGATATAACAAATGTATCATGAGGGGAAATTACTGCTTACCCCCTGACTAATGCAGTTGTTGTTAGATACAGCTGTAAAAAAGGGACTGATGGGACAATCAAGGGATAAAAACTGAGTTTCACCTTGGCAAATGTAGATATTTGCAGAAAATGTTCACACGTGAGCCAGTCACTCTCCTCTCCCTTGATAATTAAAGCAGAAAAACACATACAATGAACATATTTTATCTGCCCCTAAAGCAGGTATATAAAATACACAAGAAATTGCACTTGAGATTTGCCTGTTGCTCTCCATCATGCATAAAAACAGTTTGGATAACTAAATCACATCTGCATGTGTCTAAAGTCACCTGAGATTAATCCAAGCTAGACAGCTGCATAAACTTGAGCAAAACTCTCCTTCAGAAAAGCATTGAAAAAAGTGTTTCAAAATCCTTTTAGAAAACACACACAAGCAAGAGTCTGTAGCAAAGAGGGTTTTGGCTTTGACATTAGTCTGATCCTGAGGAAAATTCATGGAGATCAACTCTGCAGTGTGCTGACGAGTAACTCCAGCACGCAGAGCTTGGAAAAAAATGAGGTGTGAACCTGTTCCTTGCTTTGGCACCTGCACACCGCAGGGGAAAGGTTTAGCACCTTCATGTTCTAAAAATGAGATATCTTGGTAAAATATAAGCACACAGTGAATATTTGATGGGCAGGTGGCCTTTCTGTCTTTGTGTTGATGCACGCAGATTGTGCTGGGGGTGAAACACACCTGAATGTCAGTGCAGATTCTGCAGAGGAGCTGTCAGGATTCATGTCCCTCAAAGCACAGGTTTATAGGTATGATAGACACTTATCACATTTGCTTTCTTGAAACTCCCCAGGGCGTCCCCATGACTTAGAAGACAGCAGACACATTCCCTTGGCTGCAGAGGCTGGGCTCCTCACACGGAACGTGCAGATCCAGTCGGATGTGGCTTGTGCTGGGAGGATGCTGGTGGGACATTTCACAGACTCCAGTGGGATGGAGTTTGAAGGTAGTTGAGATTCACCTGTCCTCATCAAGCACACCATTTTTGCCCAAGAAAGAGGTGCAGAAATGTGTATCCATTCACATGTGCTATGAAAGTCAGAACAAACTGACTGTCAGCAAGTATGAAACATAAGCACCACTAAAAATTCATAAATGTGGAAGATATTTTAGGAGGGGCTGCTCTGTATTTGTAAGGTTTTACTATGACTTTGTATATATTTATTAACAAATACCCATCACTACAATACACTGACAAATTACCTGCTGCTATATGTCTGACTGTTGTTAACATTGTTGTCCTTACCTGTTCTTATGTAATATAAGCTTTTATTTCACTCCAGTTGTCTCATTGCAGGTGCTCTTCAACTCTTAAATGTTCAGCTTTTGAACTTTGGGCCTGCTCAGCTGTCTGCCATTGAATTCAGGAATGTATCCCAGGAGTCCTCAGTGGTGTCATCCAGCATCAGTGGCAGCTGTGGAGCTGGCATTACAGCATTTGAGAGCAGTGGGATCTTGTTGCACAATAACATGGTGTTCAACACCACTGGTCCTGGCATTGATTTGGAAGGGAAAAATCACTCTCTCATCAGGAACCTCGTTATTCTGAGCAGGCAGCCAGCAGGTTCATTAAACTGGGTTGCCAGCATCAAGGTGAACCTGGCCACAGGTGTTTCCCTTCGTGGTAATGCTGTGGCAGGATCCGAGAGAATTGGTTTCCATGTCAGGGGTCAGGAGTGTTCACTAGATGGAGAATATTGCAGTGGAAATGTGGCCCATTCCAGTCTCCATGGTGTTCACCTGCACCAGGAAGATGGATTTCAGACCTGCACTAGAATCACAGGTTTTCTGTCCTATAAGAATTATGACTATGGTGTCATGCTCCACCTTGGAGGCAGCGTTATTGTGGAAAACGTGGTGCTGGTGGACAACACCGTGGGACTGCTGGCTGTGGTGCAGTGTGTCTATGCTGAGCAATGCTACATGGGGAAAAAATTCATAGAACTTAGAAACTCCGTCATTGTCGCAACAAGCTCGACTTTTGACTGCCTCAGAGACAGGATCAAGCCTCACTCAGCTGATCCAACAGCCCAGGACCGACCCCCACGCTCCCCTCTAAGAGGTCGTGTTGGGATTTTATGGCCCACGTTCACCACTGTTCCCAGCCAAAGGCCAGAGGATCCCTGGCACAAAACTGGGCATTGTCCAAAAGCCCTGGGAATCATGAAGCTGAAAGGTTGGTCTTCTGCCTCCAGACTGCTCTGTCACTGCTTTTCTTCGCTATTTCCATTTTTTCAATTGAGCTTGCAGCCTCCCACAAATGGACATGTTGGAGAAATCAGAGCCTCAGTGAATTTGATAATAGAATTCTTCTAAAACTTGATACAGTTTAATTAAGAAAAAAAATATTATTTTCTATTTTCACTTCCTGAATCTACTGCAGGATAGTTGTTGCCCCTAGAAGCCATGGCTGCCCCATCCCTGGAGGTGTTCATGGTCGAGCTGGAAGGGTCTTGGAGCAACCTGGTCTAGTAGAAGGTGTCCCAGCCCATGGCAGGGTGTAGAAAGAAATGATCTTTAAGGTCTCTTCCAACCCAAACCATTCTTGGATTCTATGATTCCATGGCAATTATGTCCCATGATAATGTATAGATTCTACCTCACACATTTCTTCCTTCTGTTTTACTTTTCCAATGGATTCCTCTGACCCACAGTTACCTCTGCCTAGATAAAGATACCAAATCTGAGAAATGAAGATCACACTGTGGATAGAATTGTCACAGAACCTAGGAACTACAACTCACAGAAGCAGTTATGATCTTTACTGGTATAAGAGGTTGCACAAGAGGCATTGAAGTCTGTTATGTATCCTGGATCTTTGTTTGAAATGAATTTTTCAGTCCCCAGAGCAATACTTCCATATAGCAGAACCCTGATAGCTGGTTGCAATGCTGGGATCTAAATACCTCACTGCTTTCCATGTCTTTATTCCTCACTGCTACTTACTTTTGGAAGAAAATTCATTATCCTCTTTTTACTGAAGAATAAGAGAGATAAAGACAGATAGATTTGTGCAGAGTCTCACAAAAAATTCATTGCAAAATTTGGATTTTGGAGCTGCACAAAAGTTGAATGCCAGAGCCAAGTATGTGTCATCACACCCTGCTTGTCTTATATTAATTAATTTCTGGCAAGTAGAAAAACCATCCAAGGCAGGTTGTTATTTAACTGGTTCTTACTTATTAAAATGAAAATATATTAAATAATCTTGCTTTTTTTTGTTGTTGTTGTTTTTTGTTTGTTCGTTTGGGGTTTTTTTTTGTTTTGTTTTGTTTTGTTTTGTTTCTCAGTTACTATTTCTTTGATTTCATTTCCTATGGATATGACTTAGTTTGTGTCAACTTAGGATATAACTTAACTACAGAGTATTTGGAAGCCACATGAAGATCTATGAACAATGCTATTAGTCTAATTTAAAAATAATTTGTCTAGATATATATGGGAACAATTTAACACGGACAACATCACAGAAAAAAAACAAGAAACAATAACTTTCTTATCTCTAGTTATGGCACTCTTTTAACCACTTTTCCTTGCTTGATCTTCTCTTAATCCCTGGCAGAAGTCACCTTTACTGGTTTTACAAAGAGCTGTTACAGTGAAGACAGAGATGTCTGTATCATGGCAAATGCTGATCATTTAGGCATCATGCCTCTCATCACAGCAGAGACATCAAGGATGGTACATGTCAGTGAGAAGGACATGTTCTACTTTCATCCAACAAGGTAAAATGCTTCATTCTGAACTACCTTTTTTTCTAAAAAAAAACCCCTAAACACCTACAGCTTTGGAGCTATCCTCCCCTCATCTCTGCTCTTGTACTGCTCCTGTCTGAGAAAAATGAACAAGCTCCAACATCAAACCAACACGCACAGAAAATCTCAAATAAAAAAAAAAACAAACAAAAAACAACAACACACAAAAAAAAAAAAAAAAAACAAAAAAAAACAAACAAAAAAAAACAAAACAAAAAACAAACCACCAAGTTTAGTTTAGGGCAATCTTTTATAATTTGAGTTTTGAATTCCATTAAGGTGCATCTCCAGACCAATCCTCTTGGATTTCTCCTTTTCCTGACATTTGTGCAGCAAAACAAGCCTCACATATCCCATTTCTTAACCCCCCATCCTGAGCATCTCTGACTTCTCAGCCTCAGGCTTCAGAAAATGTCAGGACCTCCAGGAAAAAACCCTGAGACAGGGAATGTCCTTTTGGTCGGGGAAGCGTGGCGTGATTTGTGCCTGCGAGATCACATCAGAAATGTTGATCAGTACCAGGCAGGCTGTGAGATGTCAAATGATTGCCAGAACTGCTCCTGCCCAGGGAGAATATCATCTGTGAGTGCTGAGGAGGGAGGGGAGAACTTCATCTGTAACCTAAAGTCACTGCTGGTTGCAGTGGTTTAGACAGACCACATCCAATGGAAACCACATGCCTATTTATTTATTGCAGTCACTGAACACAATGCAGAGGCTATGTCAGGAAAGCCTTGAAGTAGCAAAAAAAAAAAAAAAATAAAAAAATCCAGCATGGACTCCACTTGCCAGTCAAAAATAATTGGAGGTGTCCCACACTGCTATGTTTAGAGCCCCTCCAGCCTCCTGCCAGAATTTCTTATTTTATTCTATATTTTTGCTTTTTGCTCTGGGCATTCGTTTGCGTGTAGATTTCTGAGCCCTGTCCAGCTTGTCAGCTCCCATTATGTTTCACTCTTGTATCCATCCCACAATATTCTGCTGGTAGTGAGCTGCTGAATACCCGGTCCAGGGCAAGAGCTGGTGGTTTCCAAACGTGAGGAATGCACATGGATTACTGAAATCTTCCCTGGGAGGCTGCTGAGCCTCTGGGGCTGCTTACATCTCCCAGTGCTCCTCATGCAATATCTGCATGCATTTATTTAATCCACCTTTGCAGCTGCTGAGCTTGATCCAGGATGTGGCTGCATTGTTCTGCTTCAGCATCCTGAAGGGATATCTTGATGGATATGTCCTGTCAAAGAGAAGATGAGCATTGCCTTGGAGCAAGAGAGGAAATAGAAACATCGGGGAATATAGTAAATCCATTAAGAACTTTGCTTGTCCCACTGGTAGACCTAACCAGCAGAAATGCTGGATCTGCTGAGATGGTCAAGAACTGCACTGTCAGAGGAGTCTTTGTTCTCTGCCTCTTTTGAGCTTGGTTGACTGGGGGAATTGGCCTTTTTGTTCCTCTGCCCTTACAGCAAATCTCTGCCGACACCTGTTCACCCCATTCAAGGTACCAGCAATCAACCTGAGACCAAAAATGTCTCCATTTTCTTCAAGGTTTAATGTGAATCCATGTAGCAATCTGAAAATGTCTCCATGGACTTTGCTGGAGCACAAGTCTTTTTATCATACTGAATTCTGCCACGGGTGTGAGATGCTCAGTTCACCAGTTCCTTTAAGCTGTGTGTAAACCTGCAATTTAAAGCAAATCAGCTCACTACATGTTTGTGATCCAAAAATTAGGCTTGTTATTTAAACACACTGGTTTCCTTCTCAAGATAGACCTTTCTTTAGGACATGATTTGTCTCAACTGTCTTATATTTGTCTCAGTGAGATGAGCTCCCCCCAACACACCTGTCCTGTTACAGGTTCCTTCCTCTGTGGCAGCCAGTAGTTAATGACTTACATAGACATTTATAGGCTTTTCTGGCTTTTCCAAGCCACTAATAATAATGTTACCTTCCCCACTTACCAGTGTGCAAACCTCTGAGGATGCCATGCTCCCCAAAAAGAGATGCAAAGGCTCAAGGAAAGCCCTTTTCAAGGATTTGGATGGAGGTGTCCTTCATCTGGAACCACCTGTCTCTGTTTTCCCCAAGCCAGAATTTGAATGGACAGAGTTCTACTCAGAAGCTGGTAAGTGCCTGTGCTGAGAGGAGTGTTTGCAAAGTCCTGCAGACATTTGAGCCATGAGATGAGACTTTCACTGAGATCTAAACCTGAGCTTGAGGTCATGGTGGTCCCAATCTGTGTGATTCCTTGCCAGGAAGGATGTAGTGAATGGCTGTAGAAGTTTGGGGTGACTCAGTGTGCAGCTCTGTGTCCACCAGTGTCACTCTGTCTTCTTGCAGGATCATTTCACCTGATCCTTAGCCCCTTTAGGGTCTGACTCACTAGATGGGATGGTAGAAAGAAATTCTTCCCTGTGAGGGTGGTGAGGCCCTGGCACAGGGTGCCCAGAGAAGCTGTGGCTGCCCCTGGATCCCTGGAAGTGTCCAAGGCCAGGTTGGATGGGACTTGGAGCAACCTGGGATAGTGGAAGCTGTCCCTCCCCATGGCAGGGGATTGGAATGAGATTATTTTTAAGGTCCCTTCCAACCCAAAGCATTCCATGACTGGTGATCCTACCTGCCCCTTGCAAAGTCCTCTGAGAGCATTAAGGGGAACATGCCATGAAAACACCACAAAACTGCAAAATAATACCAATAATTGGCCCTGCAAGGATTTTCATCCACATCCCACTGAGGAGATAATCAAGCTGAAAACCCACTCCAGAAGTTTGACGACCCCTCTCTGTTTAAAAAAGACCCATTCTGCTCAGTAACCACTTTCTGAAGGCTCCCACAGCAAGGCTCCATTCTCAGCCTGATTAGAACTCAGCTCTGTGATTCCAAATAAACTCTTTAATTACAATTAGCATTCCCTGTGCCTGCTGCTGATGGTGGCCATTTTGCTGTGGAGATGCATTGTTTGTGATTCTGCCAGTATGGGAGACTGATGGGAGGGACTGTAATTAATCCTGTTTTCCTTCACACTCTAAAACTGATTAAACACAAGAAGAACTTTAAACAAAATGTGCAAGGCTTTTCCTCTAAGGATCCCACTCTAGCTGGCTGATTACAGGGTTGATTTATGTGTTGTCTAGATGCAAACACTGATTTTTACTGTACCTTTTCCACCCTAATTATGAATCACATCCAAGCACTAATGCTCTGGTACTATTACCACTTAGCACCTGCATATTAATGAATATATTTACATACAAAACCTGGATTTTATTCAGATTCCCACAATTTTTTGCATATCCTAGCACACAGTTATAGATGTAAGAGGAATCCCCACCATCTAAAGTGCACTGAGGGTAAAACCTTCACTCCACAGGATTTATCTCCTTGTGAAATTGAGGTAACAGCATATGATAAATGTTGCCTGAAGCTATGACAAAATTGCTGTGTTTTCTTTTTGCTGCCCAAATCTGAATGGGGATTTTTTTCTCCCTTCCCTTCACAAATGGGTGTTAAATTCCTCTGCATTTCTCATTCTGACCCACGGTTTCTTTTGTCTTGAGGTTGACATTTGGAAAGGCACATCTTGGTGATAAGGTGAATTCATATTTGTCTTCTTCCCTTCTCTCCTTCTCCTTCTGGAAAGTTGTAGCACTGAGTGCAATGCAGGCTCCCAGGATAGACAAATTGGAGAAAAAACTCAATTTTCCTGCTCCCACTGATGTCCTGCCAGCAGGACCAGAACAGTTATAATCCTTTGGGCACTGATGAGGCCAAACCTCGAGTCCTGTGTTCAGTTTTGAGCTCCTCACTGCAAGAAAGACGTTGAGGGGTTGGAATGTGTCTACAGAAAGGAAAGGAGCTGGGGAAGGGTCTGGAATATAAATCCTATGAGAAGCAGCTGAGATTCCTTAATCTGGAGAAAAGAAAGCTCAGGGAGACTCTCTACATATCCCTGAAAAGAAGGATTGGCCTCTTCTCCCAGGAAATTAGTGATAGCTCAGGGGAAAATAGCCTCAAGCTGCACCAGGGAAAATTCAGGTTGGATATTAGGAAAAATTTCTTCCCAGAAAGGGTGGTCAGCCATTGGAAAAGGCTTCCCAGGACAGGGGTGAGGCCACCATCCCTGGAAGCATTAAGGAAACCAAGCAGATGTGGCCCTTTGTGATATGGTTTAGTGGGCATGGTGGCACTCACTCAGTCTGGGCTTGATGACCTTGGAGGTCTTTTCCAGCCTTAATAATTCTGTAGGACCAGATTCTCCTTTGGTGTGACAATGCTTGAAGGCCTGTGAGGATGGTGGTGTTGCCATAGAATTATAAAATCACAGAATGGTTTGGAAAGGGTGTTGGAACAGGATGATCTTTAAGGTCCCTTCCAACCCAAACCAGTCTGTGATTGTATGAGTCTATGATACACATGAATGTTTATGTTCACTTCAAGCTTCCATTTGGGCCAATCAGACTGAAATTACTGTTCCTCAGCCATTTTTACATACTCTGATTACTCTGTGGGAGCAAACCAAAACCCTCAGTAGCCTTCAGGGACAAAAAAGCCATGGAGGTGTTTTATCAGAATAAGGAATATCACAGGGAAGAGGCCATGAGAGCCATAACTGGGGAACAAGGGATCATTCTGAATTATATTAGTGCTCCTGGATTCACATGGTATCTTTTATTGAAGATGCAATTGGTATAGAATTTATGAAATTTATTATTTCTATACCCACTTTTCCCTCCCCTTTGTTTTCCCGAACTTTTACCCGCTGAGTTTGCTCTTTGCTCATAGACCAAGCTTTTTATTGTGACCCTCTGAAGAAGCAGAATTGTTCACTTCAAAATGAAGTTTTAATTTTCTGGATAAACCACAGAATTCAGAGAAAAAGAACAAAACAGGAGGGAACAGATCCAAGATTTTTGTTGCTATTATTATTTCTACTGCAAGAAAAAAGGAGTAACAACAAAAGTGGGTTTGAGTCCAACAAAGCATAATTACTTTTTAATATGAGAGTCCTTTTTAGTCTTTTTTTTTTTTGTCTTTTAAATATATTGCTGCAAAAGTTTAAAATTAAATGTTTTCCAACACCCTCCTCCCTAAATAATTTATGAGGAACTTTCAAAGTACCATTCTTTGAATTATCCAAAACAATTTAATGAGTTTAACATGAATTTGTAATTATTTAAATCTCTTTGAGCTGCCATTTTTGGATGACAAAATGTTTTTCTCCTAAAACTCATGTCTAGAGCAAGCCTCTTGCAAAAGAGCTTGGGGCCAGGCCTGGAGCACTAAATGGTTCCATGATACAGGAAATACCAGAATCATAAGCTGTGCAGCAGAATTAGCTATAAACAGGAGTGTCTAGTTGGGTAATTATGGATAAGTGAAGAGTTTGTATATTCAACTGATTCCTATGTCCAGGTTAAAACCCCAGCTCCACGAAGGGCAGCTGATACAACCATCCATGTGTAGTTAAAGGATCAGACAGCTGCTGGCTTTTTGCAGTGCTCATAGGACTCTGCTATCACAATTCTTCGTGTTTGTAATTAGGGATGACTCCCAGAGACATCGAAGTTCATTGTCTTCCCTTGGTGGAAATGTAACTGAGGAGCTGCAACTGGTAGAAGATCCCATTTCTATTGTCTGCAGCATCGTCATAGAACCATAGAATTTTGGAATGGTTTGAGTTGGGAAAGACCTCAGAGGTCATCTCATTCCTTCCCTTGTCATGGGCAGGGACACTTTCCACTAGAGTTTGGAGTTTACTGATGTCCCCTCCAGTGAGCAACGAGAGATTGGCTCATTATGTGGGTAAGACACAGAATCGGAGAAATTAAACCAAGTCTTTCAAGTTTTAGTCTTGAGCCTGCAGACATATGTTTTCTTCCCTCTGACAGATACATTCTAGGTACAATCTAGGAATAATCATAGAATAATTGTAGAATCATACAGCAGGTCAGGTTGGAAGTGGACTCAAAAGCTCATCTGATCCACCCTTTTGTGGGAAAGGAACATTATGTAGCACCCTGTCCAACTGCATTTTGAAAACCTCAAAATGAGGATGTGATGGAAACTCACCATGTCCCTCAGGAGGTCGTTCCAATAAACCATAGAATCCCAGAATGGTTTGGAAGGGACCTTAAAGATCACCTTGTTCCATCCTCCTCCCATGGACATGGACACCTTCCACCATCCAGGTTGCTCCAAGCCCTGTCCAACCTGGCCTTGGATACTTCCAGGGATGGGACAACTACAGCACCCAGTGATTGCTATCACTGTGAAAAAAACTTATTTCTTATACTGAGATGAGACCTTTCCTGGTGCAAGCAGCACCTGTAGCCCATTGTCTTCCCCATGTGTCTCCTTGTGAAGAGAGAGCCTCATCCTCCTTGCAGCTTGTGGTAAATACTGGAATGTGGTGACAGGATTCTCTCCTGAGCCTTGTGTCCTCCAGGGAGAACACACCTAATCCTTCAGCCTTTCCCCATAGGAGAGGTTCCCCAGCCTTTTCACCAACTTTGTGTCCTTCCTTCAGTCCTCTGTGATTCTGAATTACTGGGGGATGATGAAGCTCTGGGCTATCTGATGTATATTCATGAAACTTTTTCTTTCCGTTGTAAACATGTGCTCCTTGCACTTTGTGTGAATTATTGAATTTATTTTCTACTTTACACCAGTCAAACCTGACAACTCCTTGTGAGTTCTTTGGATACAGTAGGAGAATTAGTGAAATTTAGGTCTGTGATACCCCTGTGGGATGGACATTTATTTTGGCACTAGTTTTCCAGGAAGAGGAGAGAATTTGTGACTTGCCCAAAGTCAGTCATTGAATTAAAAATTATCCTTCCAGAACCCTGACAACCAGAGACTGAATCTAAAAACACTTCACCCTGTTAAGGGAGGTGGAACTTTATGATTGCATTGACTAGAATCAGCCCAAGGTGTATTTTACACAGCACTTTTTACTAAAAAAATATTCCTGGTCTATATTTTGGGGCATTATTGAACACTTAAATTCTGGCTACAATTATAAACAAACAAACAAACAAAATGCAGTCGTGTTTTGTTTTTTCAATTATTCTTAAAAAACTCCACAGAATTTTTTTTATTGACTCAGCTTTAGTATTAATCTATTGGTGAGAGGATCAGTGTGTTGTGGACAACTGAACTTTTTATCTGACCAGCAAATCATTGAGATTATATTTTCTTCTGTCATTTTCCATCTAGACAAATATAAAGCTGTGAAATTGCTCAGTAGTCTTGCTTACTCTCTAGAGGCAATCAGTACATTTTCTAAATCATAAAGAGGAAAGTGGTTAATACATAAATGCTTGTCTGAGGCAAGTTATGCAGGCATTCAACACTCAATTTTATAAAAATTGTCAAAAACTCTTTAAATTTTAACACTGAAGTTAGAAGTCATAACTGAATATGCAGAAATCTGCTAATTTCATCAGAAATATGATAAAATGTCAGATGTAGGTAAAAATACTCCAAAATAACTCGCGTTATGGGTTGAGGGTTTTGCACAATTTTCTTTCTTCTGGTAATTTTAATAATTGAATAAAAATCTCTAATAATACTTGGGGAAGCATAGAATCTCGAGACACAGGCTGGCAGCATAAGTTAGGGCTAAAGCTGGGTGAAAATGTTGCACCATAAATATTTAATATTCCAAGGAATATGATTAGCCACACTAGCTATGCATAATCATATTCAGTAATTAAAGATGTGTGAGAAGAAAATGCAGGTTTGGTAGGAATTTTGCAAGGAGTGAAACAATGCAATATCAGCATTGTTTTCCTCTGGAGCTTTTTTGTTGTTGCTGTTCCCAAATAGAAATTTGCTTTTTCTGCAATAAATGGCCCATGCAAAATGGGTTGGAAGTAGCAATGGAGGACATTAAAAGAGCTCTTACCAAGCTATTCTTTCATAAAAACCAAACCTAATATGATCAGAAAATGCTTGTAATCCTTAATTTTCTTGAAAACACATCTCTGGTAAAGATTTCAGCAGACCTTAATTAAGTTGAGACCAAAGCAGAGAATAAAGTTGTGAGGATTTTGTAATGCTCATGGGAGAGCAAAATTTAAAGTAATCCAAAGGGAAATTAAGTTATTTTTATATCTTTGATGTCTATGTGGTTGCTCATCAGGGGTGAGTTGGTTGAGCACACTGAATTAAACAGTCAGCTCTGTCAACTGCAGCACAGCAGAGTGAGGGACAATTCTGTGGGTGGAGAATCCACCAGTTGGGAAAGAAGATAGAACAAGGAATGGCTTTAAACTGACAGAGGTCAGGTTTAGCTTAGAGGTATGGAAGAAATTCTTCCCTGGGAGGGTGGTGAGACCCTGGCACAGGGTGCTCAGAGAAGCTGTGGCTGCCCCTGGATCCCTGGAAGTGTCCAAGGCCAGGTTGGATGGGGCTTGGAGCACCCTGGGACAGTGGAAGGTGTCCCTGCCCATGGCAGGGGGTGGGATATGTTGACCTTCTTGGTGTCTTCCAGCACAAGCCAGTCTGTGATTCTGGATGCCACCATGAGACTTCCTTAGGGGACAGCTCTGCCAAGGAAAACCACTCCTCTAAATGATTTCTTTTGGTAAATCGTGGAGGAACTGTGCACAACTGGGGATGTAGCAACAAGGTTAGCATTGGGGCTGAGGTGGCCGTGCCACTTGTCCATTTTGAAATACCATAAATTGCTTTCCCTCACAGTCACCTGCATTTCAGACTCTAATAAACAACTATATTCCTTTTTCAGGGTTGCTTTTTCCTTAATTCTGAAGCTAGGATTTGTGATATGAATGGCATTGTTCATTTTCCATGTGATCAGTATAGAGCAATGTATATACACACACACATTATATATCTGTATGTGTACAATTGCATAAACCTACCAAACCTTATTTCCTTGTTCCCATCAAACAAGGGTATCAAATTCCTTTCTCCTGATGAAGCCAAAAAAAAACCTTGGGCAAGCCCAACCATTTTGCACATTTATTGCTGTAAATTGAGTTTAGCTTTTTGTGCCACCCTTTCTGCTTCTTTTCTAAATTCCTCAGGTTCTTTCAAACAGTCATGCACTGATGTACTGCTGCAAAAAAATGTAAAATATATGTATATATCTATTAGGAATGATTATCCAAATGAATTTTGGAAAAAACTGATTATGAAGTCAGGTCCCTGTCAATGGGAGATAACCTTGCCCCTTAGGATAGCAATCCTTTTTGAAGATGTGCCAACAAATAGTTTGTGCCTACTCTTGCTATCGGGAATTCTTGGCTTCTCCTTTTAGCCTTAATCCCTGAGGATAAAAGAGCAGTTTTTTCATTTTCCAAACTCAGCTCCTGTATTTAAGGAGCTATTTAGAAAAATTTCACCATTTTTAGAGTTTGTGAAATCTTGGAGAGTCTGTTTGCTTCCCTGGGGGCTCAGTACCCCCAAAACACCCTGTCACCTTCATTTAGGTTTCTAGTTATGGATTTGAAGCCCACCTTTCTCCCCTTCTTTATATAAATGTTGTCTGTAACAGAAGCATACTTTTTTTTATCATTGACATGATGAGGCTTCTATTTCAGTGTAGTGTTTCTTAAACTGTGATTCATAAAGCATTAGTGGTCCATGAAACCTGAATAACTGATGAATGCACCACTCATGGATTTATTTAGGAGCCTGACAGTTAAAGGTGAAAAGATTTACAAAAAACAGGAAATAAGAGGAAAATAGGAGATAAGAGAAATGGCTGGAAAAGCTGGGTGGCTTGATAAAAGGTGGAAGAGATGTTTAGGAATAGCCTTCAAAATTGTGAGACTGCTGGGGGCTGGAGAGAAAAAAAATTGCTCTCAAAGTCTGTGGAATCAGAAATAATGGTCTGAAGTCTCATCAGGATAATTTTATGTGTTGGGAGGAAATGTAGGAATAAAGACAGAGAAACATGGGTATAACTTGCCTGAGTGGAGTCCTTATCAGTGGTAACATAGATAATCAGACAGAGCTGATCTTTTCCTGAGCAGGTGGAGAATGGGTCAAATAACTTCAAATGGCCCCTTTGGGCATCTATTTCAAAAATTCTGAAAAGATATTTGTGGCCTGCAGGAATCTTTGAGGTCTGACAGTGATGTATGGGTCCAAAGGCCAGGGAGTTGCAGGAGGAACGTTTGGTAATTAAGACTTTGTAAATGCATCTGATGAAAACAAAGAGTGGCCACTGGGGAGGAAAGAGAGATTGTCTCTCTCCATGAGCTTGGTCCTGGTCATCCAGTCTGCCTGCTCTTGTGGAATGCCAATGAGTTTGAAAGGATGTGAAATATGTAAGTGTAGAGATGAGTCCCACAGAAAATGGTGTCCAGGGTCTGAGTGGAGTTTACAGCACCAGGAAACAAAAACTGGCACAGGTTGCCCAGAGAAGATGTGGCTGCCCCATCCCTGGAATGTTCAAGGCCAAGCTGGATAAGGCTGGGAGAGCCTGGCATAGTGGAAGGTGTCCATGGCAGGTGGGTGGAATGAGCTGATCTTTAGAGTCCCTTCAAACCCAAATCATTCTATGAATCTCTTCCTTATCTGGGACGTCTCCTCAAAGCTCAGACATTTTTCATATTCTCCCAAGGAACTGTTTCATTATTATTTATCATTCCTACTTTGGTGATGCCCACAAATCTGTCAGCTGTTGGGTGTTATTCCTACAATATAACACCCAGAAATTTTCCAGCATCTTCTGGAAGAACCACAGGATGACAGAACAATTTGGGTGGGAAGGGACCTTAAAAATCATCTTGTTCCACCCCCTGCCATGGGCAGGGACACCTTCCACTATCTCAGGCTGCTCCAAGCCCTGTCCAACCTGGCCTTGGACACTTCCAGGGATCCAGGGGCAGCCACAGCTTCTCTGGGCACCCTGTGCCAGGGCCTCCTTACCCTCTTCCTAATATCCAATCTAAACCTACACTCCTTCAGTTTGAATCTAGTCCCCCTTGTCTTGCAAATCCATGCTCTTGTAAATATTCTCTTTCCCTCTTTCTTGTTGACTCACTACAAGTACTAGAAGCCTATAATCAGATCATTCCAAAGCCTTCTGTTCTCCAGGCTGAACAATCCCAATTCCCTGAACCTTTCCCACAGCAGAGCTGCTCCATCCCTCTGATCATCCTGGTGCCTCCTCTGGACTCACTTCAGCAGCTCCAGGTCTTTCCTGTGCTGGAAATCCAGGGCTGGCATCAGCTCTGCAGGTGGAGTCTCACCTGAGTGGGGCAGAGGGGCAGAGTCACTTCCCTTGACCTACAGAAGCTGCTGATGTTAAAAGTCAAGCCAAGATGTGTCAGGAGAAACAGAGGGAAGTGGAGAAGTGAGCTGCTCCAGTGAGGCAGTGATAGAACCAAGGACAGCATCTACATGGAACATCCTCTCCAGGCTTGCTGGCTGTACCTTTAAGGAGATGGTTGTGTTTATGCAATTAAAAAAAAAAAAAAAAAAAGAAAAAGAAAAAGAAAGGAAAGAAAAAAAGAAATGTGAATTTTTATCCTGCAAGCATAACTGTATTCTTTCCTTTAGATCTTAGAGACATATCTGTAATCCAACCAAACTGCTGAGTGGGAGTTTGCAGAGGTTTACAGGGGAAGCACCGCATTTTGCAACAATTAATTTTGCAGAGGAAGCAGCCTGTTTAAAGACGCCTGCAGCAGTCACTAAAATACGTGTTGTTTTTCAAGGCCACCAGACACACAGTGGGCTAGGTTGGCTAATAAACAAAACAACAATGCAAAAAAACCACCCAGCCTTGTGAGGTTTGCAGGAAGAAGGGATGAGAAATAAAATGAATAATGCTTACCTGCTAGGGGTGGGTGAAGACTATAATTGTTTAGCCCCCAGCAGATCCCTGCAAGGGTTAAAAATGACAAAGATATTAGTTGGTGACTGCTAAGATTGTTGGTTTGAAGCTTTGGGCAAAACACAGACTGTTATTTACCGGACTTGGTCGATTTACTTCTTAATGCAATAATGACCTGTGAAATGAAACGTGAGCTAGACAATTGTTCCTCATTGTTTCCAGTAAAACATCCTTTCATACCCCATTAAACCACCATTAATTCCATTTGAAAGAGAAGCAGGCACAAACACCAAGGGATATCTCTCTCTTTTCCTCTTTTCCTCTCTTTGTGGGACTGATCAAAGCCTGTGGATGGAAAATCAGCTTTCTCACCCATTTTAGAGGGTGTTGGGCAGCCTGGGGGGGGACACATTTTTGAATGAACACAGAGATCTACTGGACTGGCATCCAGTGGATCACATTCCTGGGTTTTGCAGAATGTATCAGGAAACCTGGCAAACAGTCAATTTATTGGTGTTTGTACATCAGGTTTCTGTCTCTTTTTTTAAATTGGCTTTCTTCAAGCATGAGATTTATGTAATCATGCAGTGAATGTGCAGATATATCTGTTCATTATTTCCCTCTCAGTCCTTCTAAATGCATTTTCAATTTTAAACAAAAGTAGTAGAGTGATAAGTCCTCAAGGTAATAGATTCTTACAGGTTTAAACAAGTTTGGGTCAGTGAAGAAAAACTCAGTGAGTGGACCTCTGTGCCCCCAAAGTGGGTTATCTGTTTGGAGTCCTTTGACTACCAAGAAATCTTCTCTGGAGAGAAACTCCAGTCTTGTATCTCAACTAAAGGAAAAAAAAACAAACTTTTGCACACTGGTTCAGGGCAGGGAATCCAGGCACAGCTGGGTAGTGTAGCACTGGTTCCAGCTGGCATGGAACTGGTTTCTTTACCTCCTGATTCTCCTCTGCTGTGGCATTAAAGATGTGTCAATGTGGCAGTGGCACGATGAGGGATGTGGTTTAGAGGGACTTTGTGGCATCACATTTACAGTTGCACTTGATCTCAGAGGCCTTTTCCAAAGCCAAACCTCCACAGCCTTCCCAACCAGGAACCAAATTGGCTCCTTGCTGCCATTTGGCCTTACCTGAAACCTAGACCAAGGCATTTAATCAGTTCCTTGGCAGGTGTTGTTCATCTGCAAGGAGGTTGCCATGGATCAATGGCCTTGAACCAAGAGTACCACTGGTTTCCTGCAATCACAGTTTGACAGCCTATACTGTAACATTCCATCATATTAGTTGCCTTTTTTTTTTCACTTTCTTCTACTTTTGTATTTTATTTTATACTCTATACTTTTATGTTATTTGCTACACTAGATGCCTTTCTTTTTCCCTGATAGATTTATGCCTGGGGAAAGAATTTGTCTGAAAGTTTGCTCAGAAATGGTTCAGCTGCAATGAACAAAATGAAGATTTCTTTTTGGTGTGTGTTAAAAAACAAATCTCTTAACTCTAGAACCTGTGGCCTTGCAGCAGAGGTTGAGGGTTATCAGGGAAACAACTCTGTGGTCAGTGAATTATTTTCTATCTACAGTCCCTGTGAAAAACTGTCCCCAAAACTATGAAAATAAATTGCTTAGATTCATTATTTTCTCATGTTGTCTGAAAGATCTAAGCCTTGTCTATCGCTTGTGAAAATTTCAGTTCCTGCTCTGCTGCATTGTTTGAAGCACAGACATCAAATGCTTTCCTGAGTATTTGGAGCATCAAAGCCCACATTCTAGTTCCCTTGCATTGCATCTGCTAATTAACAAAAGAATTCTGGGCACTTGGTGACCCTTGTTGCTGCCCAAGGGCTGTGTCCCCAGGAGGCAAACATGTGTTGTGTCCTGACTTCACAGACTGGGTTGGGCAGGAGCCAAGGGATTACACAGAGTCCTCTGGGGTGGAATGGAGAAGAGACCTCAAAGTTTAATCAGCATCAAGTATGGCATCCACTGGGAAAAAGCTGGTTGGGTTTGGATTCACCAGCCTTACTATAAAAGCACCAAGCACAGTTTAGTTTGTGTAGGATTGAGATTTTTGTGTGTGTGCTTACGTGTGACTCGATTATTTGTAAGATCAAGTTTCACTTGTAAAAAAAAATCCCCCCCCAAAAAAATATTTTGTGGAAGATTTTAATTGCAGTTCTGAAAAGAGATGGAAAATGAGAACTGCAAAATCCCTTGTCAGGAATATGACAAGCAATGATGTGGGAAAACATCTTTATGGTATCTTTATTCCTTTCCCTGTAATTCTTCCTACGTAGCCCTGCTCTGATTCAGAGCAAATCACGATGGTCTGTTTGTGTGCATGCAAACATTTGTGTTCATACACACACAGGCACTGTCCTCACAACTGTTCTTGGGAGCATTTCATCATTTTTTCCTCTTATCTTCCAAATATTAGCATTTAATGAAATACACATTTCCTTCATTTATCTTGAACCTACTCCAAGGCCAGCAAATACCAGAACCTCAAATGTTTTGACAGGATAGATTCTTTATTGGTTTGTTTTCTTTTCATTCTTTCTGTTTTCACTGTGATTTTTAATTTTTTTTAGGAAAAGATTATAGACTCTTGTGTTCCAGCTCAAGGAGCATGGCTTCCAACTGAGGTACACAAATATGTCCAAAAAAATGTCCCTGAGACCCATCCAATGCAGACAGCTGTGCAGCAAACAGGAAATTGAGGAAGTCAGGTTCATCAGAAACACAGGATTTCCTTCGTGGATGTTTCAGATAAAGCATCTTTAATTTTTCCATGCTGGAGCAGTGCTGTAAAAGAGCAGGGGAATTATTGCCCTGTGCTTTGTCTGGGATGTAAAAGTGTAACTGGAAGACAGGTTCTTGTGGGGACCATCACACCTTGGCTGTGTTGACATGGCCTCTTCCAAGCAAACTCTCACTTTTCTATCTGTGCTCTGGGCAGGCAGGACACGAGTCAGCTCTGAGCCAGGAGCTGTGTCACTGTGACACACAAGAGCAGGACTGCTAAAGGTGTCTGAGCAGCTGAGTTTTGGGGAGAGGTCCCAGAAAAACGAATGGAATCACAGAATGGTTTGGGTTGGAAGGGTCAGTTCATTCCACCCCCTGCCATGGGCAGGGACACCTTCCACTATCCCAGGTGGTTCTAAGCCCCATCCAAGCTGGCCTTGGACACTTCCAGGGATGTGGAACCACATTTCTGACCACAGCTTCTCTGGGCAACCTGTGCCAGGGCCTCAGCACCCTCACAGTAAAGAAGTCACTTGATTACTCTGTGAAACGAGGATAATTGTTATTTTTCCTTCCACTCATTAGTTTGTAATGACTCTTGGCATTTCTGTGTCGGGAGCTACAGAAGTGTCTATGTGGCATCTGGTATGGTGTGATTCCAAAGTAGTTGGAGTCTCCTATGAAACACTGGGAAAAATTACAAACTGGTAATTACCAGTGTTCCTGTGGCATTTCTAAATCAGGCAAGAGCTTAGATGTTGCCTGTGTGACCTTAGCTTGCCTTGCTCTCCTCTTCGTGCTTTCAAATTTTGACAGTCTTCGTCTGCTTTGACAGCTTTCATTGTCACACTAAGGAGCAATCAATTTTGACTCATTTGGCCCAAGATGTAATTGCTTTGGAGATGGCTCAGGGCTGTGTGCTACCAAATGTTTTTATAATAGAGAAGGCTATGGGGAAACCTTATTTTGGCCTTTTGGTACTTAAAGGGAGCTTTTAAGAAAGATGAGGACAGATAATTTTAGCAGGTCCTGCTGCAATAGGACAAGGGTTGATGGTTTTAAATAAGAAGGTGTTCAACTTAAATTAGATATAAGGGAGAAGTTTTTACAATGAGGATGGTGAAACACTGGCAGCAAGGTGTCCAGAGAAGTGGTAGTGGCTCCTCATCCCTGGAAACATTCCAGGCCAGGTTGGACAGGGCTCTGGTGTAGGTGGTCTCTGGGTGATGTTCTTTAAACATGGGGGTGGGGAGGCTCTGGCACAGGGTGCCCAGAGAAGCTGTGGCTGCCCCTGGATCCCTGGAAGTGTCCAAGGCCAGGCTGGATGGGAATTGGAGCAACCTGGGATAGTGGAAGGTGTCCCTGCCCATGGCAGGGGGTGGAATGGAATGATCTGTCATGTTCCTTCTAATCCAAAGCATTCCAGTATTCTAAGATTCTATGACAAGCACATGAAAAATCAGCAGGAAGTCCACAACCATCCATCCATCCCAGTTTCAACCACAGTGCTCTCAGGACAACAACTTAATAGAGCATTTTATCTTAATGAAGCTAAAAGTGTTGAAAGCTCAGGCCAAGAGGTTGTTACACACAAAAGCTGCATTTCACAAAATAATTACTGAGACAAAACATGCAAAATCTTCATTTGTAAAGCATAGCTTTGATACAGATGTCATCACTCTACCAAAGTTCAAAGCACATGTGGTTGACACTATGTGCACCATGGGGTTCTCAGGATATGTAGCATGAGTATAATATAATGCCTAGTTAAAATAATTAGTTGAAAAGAACATATTCATTTCCTAGTGAATTTTTTGAGAAACAGCTCAGTGCTTTGGAAAAAAAAAGTTATTAACTGAGACTGTGCATAAGAAACTGGAAAATAAATATTTTCATTTGGGGTAGTTATGTTGAATACTCAGTTTTAGATCATGCCAAGAACATATTTATTAACTTAGCATGTAAAAATTTATATTCATTTAAATATACAAATATAAAAATATGTTATGATAAATATGCATATATTTATGAATATATGTGGTTATACAATTGTTCCACGTTCTCCAGTTGTTGGGAAAAAAGCACACAACCAGTGAGGCAGCTAGCACAACATCAAAAGGTGCTTTTGAAGAACTTTTTAATGAAAAGGTGTGAAAGGTGTGGGGTTTTTTTCTTTTTTTTTTCTCTATTGTAGGCATCCTAAATTGACAACAGCACCTCATTTTGTCTTAGAAAATAAGTTATCAAGACAAGGTAACCCTGCAACTTCAATTTGCCCCACAATAGAAGTCGTGGACCTGTGCAATATATTGGACTTCTGTTCCTTGCTTTTTTTTGCCTTTGTCCTTCCTATTATTTTTTTCAAATCTGGGTAACTACCCAATAATTCTAATTTCAAAAGGCCCTATTTTCTGGTTGCCTGGATAAGGCAACTTGAATTAAAACTTTGGCATAGATCTTTCTTAAGAGACCAATATAGAATTTAACTTCTGTGTTTGACAAGCTAATTGGCCAGGGTTTAAAACCATCAGTTATGCAATAAAACTGTATGCAATTAATTAAAGGCAGCCGATTATTTTCAGTCAGGCTCTGTTCCTGAAACATCCTCCTACTCACTAATAAACTTTGTTCCTGCGGTGGTTTTTCTGAAATTAATAAGCACATTGCAAAACCAGGCTAAGCCTGTCTCATGGTTTGCTTCCCATGCTCACCAGGATGCAACAGTTACTGGACTGAAAATGAAGTTACATCCCTATAAACTCTGTATTGGAAGAGCAATATTTAATCTCCTCCATGGGATTGACAGAATCACAGAATCCTTTAGGTTGGAAAAGTTCCCTAAGGTGATCAAGTCCAACCAGCACTGCCAAGTCTACCACTAAACCATGTCCCAAACACTGAACACTTTCAAGGATGGTGATTGCACCACTCCTTGGCCAGCCTGTTCCAATGCCTGACCACCTTCTCAGTGAAGAAATTGTTCCTCAGGTAGATTATAGAATTAGCTGACCAAAAGCACCATGCAGGTTGACCAAAAATAGGTATGAAAGAAATAGAAAATACAGTTCTATTGGATAAATAGTTGGAGAAAATACTTGGCAAAAATTTCCCTAATAGCTGTCAGAGTGCTTGGATCTTCTTGGACCTCTTGATGCAATTCGTGGTAAATTAATTACATATTCTGTCAATGAGGATTGACCACAATTAAAAACACAGCTCACGTTGGGGCAGGGCTGGGCTGTCCCTGGTCTCTGTGCCTTAGGAGATGGACACAACTGATTTCTTTTCATCTCTGGAGCTAAGAGATAAAGCAACAGCAGGATGTGTCAGGAATTAAGGCTGACCTGTCCTTGCAGTGGGATGGAGGAATAGGCTGTGCCACTTGTTGAGGACTTTTCCATTTCTTTGAATAATGGAATCACAGAATGATCTGGGTTAGAAGGGCCCTTAAAGACCACCCTGTTCCACCCCCTGCAATGTGCAGGGACACCTTCCACTATCCCAGGGTGCTCCAAGCCCCATCCAACCTGGCCTTGGACACTTCCAGGGATCCAGGGGCAGCCACAGCTTCTCTGGTCAGCCTGTGCCAGGGTCTCACCAGTGTCTAAATAAATAATTTCTTCTGAATATCTAATCTAAATCAACTATTCTTCATCTTAGAGCCATTTTCCCTGATTCTATCTCTATATGCCCTTGTAAAAAGTACTTCTCCTAATCCCCTTTTTGATACTGGAAGGATTTTATTAGGTTTCCCTAAAAGTTATTTTAAATTATTAGAGCTGCAAATAGAATCAATTGAAATAATTTTCTTTTTCATTGAAGAAAAATTATATTATGTCCCCCTTACTCTTTGAAATCACAGAGTAAGATATCTAAATCAGCTTTAGAGAAACTGTTCTGCCCAGCTGCCTATGCAATCAGCTTCAAGTGGCTGCTTTGGATCCTCGTGCAGGGAGGGAAACCTGCTTTCTCCTTTCTCCAGATCCTAAGGGTACAAACTTCCTCAGCCACTCAAATTTGTGTCTGAAGGAAGAAGGAAGCCCAATGGAAGTCAGTGACCACACATAACAAAATACATCCCTTGCTCTTGGAAAGGCTGAGGCTCTCTGGAAAAAGCTCTGACTCCATGTGGGAGTGAAGAACACTCCAGAGAAAAGAACCCCAAACAAATCAGAGATGAAGTCTAAGTGCAGGGCTGCCTACAAGACTGTCCTGCAGACAGGAATCCTACAGAGCTCCAGGAATGGCTTAAAAAATCAGATTCAGATTTTAGTGTGTTTTTAGTGTAATGTTGGAGGCAGTGGTTGCTTTGGGAAGAATAATCAACATTTATAGACTGACTTATTTTCTCATACCCCCTGTATTCCAAAGAGGCCATTAATTCAGAATACTTTCACCTGAAGGTAAAATAAATTCCTGTACAATTTGTTTATGTATCCTGTCTCACCCAATCTTTAGCCATTCAAACCTCCAGTGGCAAAGTGTCCCAGAATTTGTGTGATTGCAACTTCTGGGCACAAGGTGATCTTTAGGATTTCTGATTGATAGCAAGTACCTCTGTACTCAATAATCAATAATGTATTATTGCAGACTGAAAATCACTTGTGTTCTCTAACATATTCAGGTTTTGAACTTTTTCTGGGGTATTTTTTTTACTGTTCTCTGCAAAGTGAGTGTGGCTCCCCATACAGTAGCAATCAGTATAGAAGTTTGTTTGTTAACTTTCACTGAGTTGATGTAGATGTTGCTTTCAAAAATGCCCTTTGTAACTAATAACTCTTCACTACAACCCTGGAAGGCTCACAAGTTATGGCATGGTGGTTTAGGCAAGAGGGTGGGTGGGAAAAAGTCAATAATAATACCAATAAAAAAGCCATATTTCTGATCAAAGCAGCAAGTGCTTGAATAAAGATTATATTAAAAAGAGAAAAATGTAGAGGTCTTGTTAAAATCTTTGGGTTAGTGTCCAGTTATGTGGATTTTCCCTCTAGTGCTTATTCTGGCATTCATTAAACCCTGATAAGTTACATAGAAACACTTGAAAGAATGATTAGAAATGCTATGTGTGAATAATAGAATTGCTTAAAGGGAAATGGAAATTCTTAAAGGGAAATGCATACTGACATGGAAAGTGAACTTGTGCAATTTTCTCATTGTCCTGGGTTATTATCTTATTCTTCTTATTTTGAGGGTTTTGAATTTGTATCCTTTTATGTTCACAGTTTGGGAGCTGCTTAGGGAAATAATATTGCTGCAGTGGGATTCAGATGTGCTGAAGGTTTTTCAAAAAGCAAAGTATCTTCTTTCTGGTGTCTTTTTTTGAGAGGCTGAGGCTCGAATTTGGAGAGGAAAGGAATTAAAAAGAGAAAAATTCCAAACCAACACAGGGCTTTCCTCTCCATCCTCCTGTGCTCTTGGGGTGAAAGTCCTCATAATTCAGTTTCAGATGATTTTTCACAGGTGTTTCTTGGTAAATAGGTCCAACAGAGTCCACTTTGCATGGAAAGGGCATCTTGCCAACAGGAATGACAAAGGAACCCTTCATGTTGCAGGAAATGATGCAGCCAGCACCTTCAGAAGGTTTTTTGCTTGAGTAAAGGTTTATTTCTTGTTTACTTGGTGCTGCTATTTAACCAACCAGAGTGTTAATGGCTGCAATGGAGATTAAACCAAGATTAACTTGTTGCCATGAGAACATGTTCTATTCCTTTGCTCTGCTCTTTATGTTACAGAAATAATATATCAGCACTGAGGCAGAGGGGAGCAGAGCTGATCCTGTGGTTGAATTAGGAAGTCAAGCTATAAAAGCCCTAATCTAAACTGTGGGATAATGAGATGTGAGAGGATTTTCTGAGGTCCACTGCTGATCACATCATGTTTGTTTAGTAAGATGGGAGTGTTTTCACTGATATAAAATCTTAGATTTCATCGAGAGAAGTTTCAAAACCAGCCTTCAATACTTTAAGCCACAGTGATTTAATGGGACATGGAAAAGCATTTTTTAAGCCATTTTGAGGTTTTGTGCTCTACATGAGCTATATGTGGGTATAACATTGACATGCCTTTCCTTGCCAATGTTATCCAGTGGAATTTGAGAAGTGTTTTTCCCTTGTGTTTTCTTTTTCAACAGTCAGATAAAACCTCCAAGTCAGAGGACGAAACCCTGCACCTCTGATTTCAATGTCTGTGTTGACACAACTCTCAGAGAAGGTTCTGTGGGGAAATTCAGATGCAGTGAGCTCCCAGATCCACCCACCTTTCACCCCTCAGAGACCACACAGGTAGATGATGGCAGAGTAGAAACACCTGAGGTCACCCACTGACAACAGGTCCACGGGTCCTTCATGGTCTGCAAAGATTTCAAGCAAACTGGGGCCCAGAGAATCACATGTGCTCGGAAAACTGGTTTTGCCTTATTTCTAGGACCTGTAATTCCTGGTTTATTGCTGCTGTGTGCTGTGGGTCAGGTCTTGCTCTGTGTCAAGGAGAAGGTGTAGATGCATTCTGAATATTGTTGCATAGCTTGCTTTTCCAAAGAGACACTCAAGGTAAACCCAAAAGATTCATCTTGCCTACCTGAAATAATCTCTCCCTAAAATTGATGTCTAAGATGCATAAATTTCCCTTGCAAGGTGTTGATTTCTCTCAGCTGAAGGAGCCATGCTCAGGCTCAGACACTCGTGGCAAAACACCCAAATGTACAAACTGTATAAAAAGCCAGACCTAGGAGAAAGCATTGCATGGAGATTATTTCCCATGGGGATAGGAATGTTCTCTGAACTGGTTCTGTAGGACTCCTTCATAATTTTGCTGGTGAAAATGTAGTACTGCAAAACCATGGCCTTCTGAGGATGGCACAAGACATCAGGGTTGGATTTTCTGGTGACATCTGGAAGAGAGACACTTCTTTGTGACTGAAAGGGGGGAGGTTTAGACTAGATGTTAGAACAAAATTCCTCTCTATGAGGCTGGTGAGGCCCTGGCACAGGGTGCCCAGAGAAACTGTGGTTGCTCCATCCCTGGAAGTGTCCAAGGCCAGGTTGGACAAGGTTTGGATCAGCCTGGGGTAGGGGATTGGAATGAAATCGTCTTTAAGGTTCTTCCCCACCCAAACTGGTCTATGGCCCCATTATTTTACTGTTAATCACTTTTCCTCTAATCTCTGGACGAATTCAGTATCAAATTTTAGGTAGATTGGGCTATTTTAGCAACGCATTCAGCTGATTGGTGAAAACTACATTAAGCTCCTTCTGTTGCCAACACATTCATGCAAAAATTGAGCAATATTAAGCAATTCTATTCTGCATTTTTGTAAAACCAATACCACTCTTAGTTTTTCTGTAAAAAAAATATTTTAATCTTCACCTTAAATACACACCTTAAATGTGTATTTTAACATGTACACATGGCGTATTATGTTTGTAATATCTGAAATAAAATGTGCATATATATATTTATATAGTTAGATTGTAAGATAATAATATCTAGTAGATGCATAACAGGATTCTGCTGCCTTTGGTGTACAGATCATGCAATAGTGGAGCTGTCTCTTTCTTTCTTCCTGCTGCCACAATCCTTTTGGTCACCATCACCCGCCTGCAATCCAGTGATCTAAAAAACAGGGACTGGCAGTGACAAAGCATCAGAGGGAAGCTAAAATCCGTGTGGCATGTGACATAGAGAAAAGGTCACATTGCCCTGCATCAGCCTTCTCTTAAGTCAAGTTAATTAATGGTTCTTTTTTTTTTCTAATTCAACTGGATGGGCCTCCAGGCAAAGCACTATTTGTAATGGCACCGTGCTCTGGAGTCACCCAGCCTGGCTGTGCCCCTGCATGTCCCCGTGTCTTCAGGCCAGGAGGCATCAGCTCAACACTCCACTCACTTTTCAGGTGTGTGTACTGCTCCCAGGTCACCTGACAAAGGGTAATAATGAGCCTGATCTAGGTGACTTGCCACTGAAAATCCAAACACTGCCATGAGACCTACGGGCAGGAGATGCAAAGGAAGTCTCAAATGAGAAGCCACAATAATTTCAGCCTTCTCTGTTGCGAATGTACAATGGATTTCTGTTCACAAAAGAAAAAGAATCACCTCAAAACAGGAAAGGGGATTGAAACAAAGAGGCAAAATACGTCCCTGGTCCTTGCTGAGGGCAGGTCTGACTGAGCAGCAGTGTCTGCCTCTTTCCTCATCTCTGCCTCCACCTTGGCTGGGAGGTGGTTTATGATATGGTTTATTGGGCATGATGGTGTTTGGTTGAAGGCTGGACTTGATGATCCTGGAGGTCTTTTCCAACCTGAACAGTTCTATGATTCTACGAGTCTATGATTCTATGGTTCAACAATTCTATGATTCTATGAGTCTATGATGTGTTTGTGTCCTTTTCCCTGTGTGCTGTGCACAGATGTTGTTGGCTGAGGTGCTGTCCATGGCTCTGGACCTGCTTGGGGTCCTCCTGGGGGGCCTGACCTCACATTCCCATTATCCTTCTCTGTGTGGATACATTCACACACAGCCCCAGCCTCTGCTTCTGACTCCTCCTGGCACTGATGGAATCTGCTGTGGGTCAGCCCTGTGTGTCTCTGAACCTGTGCTCAGAGCAAATGTTTCTTTGCACACAGGCAAGGGCACACAACAGAGAGTCCACTCCAAAAACCATGGTGGTGGAATCCTGGTGGTGTAGCCACTCCTCACCTATTCCCACTTTTCCTCTTGCATTTGCTCAGTGTGTCTGTAGGATTTACACAGCTTTTTGGTGACTGTGACACATTTTTTAGGGACACAATTTTCATCCTGTGTTTGCCAGAGCATCTGGATTAGCGAGATGCCCATGTGTGGTGAGCTGATTTGGTGGCACCACCAAACATCAGGGTATTTCCCACAATTAAATGTGTCCAGAACCTCACTGAACTCATAGATTAAGACTGACTGTTGAAGACCAGAGTTCAGTCCAGCAGTATCAACCTACAGAGACACAAGCTGAGTAGAGACAGGAAATCATTCCCAGGTTTGCTCCTCGGGTGACTCCCAAGGATCATACAAGTCTTGCCAAGCCCATCCTCCTTGTATTAATTAAGGTTGAAGTGGGTAGGCAGGTTTCTCCTCAGCTGTTGTCAATCTATTTCCTATTTCCAGCAGGGAAATAACATCTAGGAAGTGATTAAGTTGTCCCTTCCTTCCCTTCCACTCAAGTTCAAGTTCTGCTCTTGCAATAAACAGGAGGCACACACCAACAGCTTGGTTTCCGGCCCCATTAATAGTGATCTTAATAATAACCATAAATACTTGGCTTGTTTTCATTTTAAATATTTTTCTAGTAGAAGAAAATGTCAGTGGTCTAATGGAAGGTGTCCCTGCCCATGGCAGGGGGCTGGAACTTGACAATATTTGAAGGTCCCTTCAATCCAAGCCATTGTGTGACTCTGAACTTCCAAAGCCTGATGATGTTCAGCAACTTTCAACGATGCCAAAAGAATGCCAGATATTTCACACAACATCTACTTGGTCTTTTCCTCTGGGTGTGAACTCTGCTCTCAAATAGGCCCAGCAATAATCTGGGCTGCAGGTTTCTCTTTCCATTTCCTTTGGCTTGGGATACCTGAATTGGGATACACCTGACTGGTGTGGTCTCTGCCTGCTGTTAAATTTTGCAGGTAAAATTGTGGGCACAGGAGCACTCTCCAGGGGCAGAAGTTCAGGTGGACAGGGGTGATATCCATGTTAACATAAATAAAATGACACAGAGGTGCAATCCAGTGCCCTGCAGAAATGTTTACCACAGCCCCCTGCATGCTGTAGTCCTGGCCAAGTAATACTCTCCCAAACAATTACTGGGATCTTGGTTGCAATTTGGGAGTTTTCATGCCAAGGAACATTCCCAGCTGGTCTGGTGGATGAGTCCATCCTGTTTTTGAAGTTGAGCTAGTTTAGAAGATAATGTAACCAGATCATGTCAGTTGGCCTTGGTGTCTGAGAATACTCCTGGGCACATTTAATTTACTGGTGAAGATGTAGCCAGAATGTTTCTTCAGGATCATCCATTACTTAAATATCTATGTTGAAGCTGATTTTTTTCACCCTAGTCTGATTGTTTCCCTCTGCCTCTGGTTTTAAAGATCTTATTTTTCCCTTTTGGCTGCTGTAACTAATCTGGGATGTGATCTGCTGTCTTCATAAATCCATGCTGTGTGGGTTTACTCAGTTTTCAAAGATGCTCACGTTCCAAGAGCTGCTGTTTCTTTTTCGTTTTCCAGCTCTGAGGTGATTAAGCAACTCTGACTATAGTGAATTAATTAAAAGTCATCCTTTCTCTTCTGCAGTTTGCGTGTTAGGATTTTTGAACCGTTTTTGTTGTTTTTTGCCTTTTTAGGGTATCTCATCCAAATTTACATAGTCAGCAAAGTCATTGCTGACCCTGTTTGAGTATGGAGAGCTGGTAAAGAAAAATTTGATGGTGGCAACCTCATTTTTAGCTCTATTAGTGCCTCCCATGCTCCTGAGTGGCTTGAAATTGGGCATATCCTCATCCCTGGAAGTGTTCAAGGTCAGGTTGGATGGGGCTTTGAACAACTTGGTGTAATGGAAGGTATCCCTGCCCATGGCCAACTCTTAGTGTGGCCATTTATATAATCATTAAAATCCCTTTTGCTCCAGACCAGATTAGTTGCATTCAAATTGGGATGGTCACAAATCACATTAAGCCTCAGACTTTTCCTAGACACAGTTTTGGTCAGTGCTAGCTGACCTAGACATAAAAACATGCCAAACATTGTTCTAGGAATGTAGAATATTTGTGATTGAGTACTAGGTCTAAGGCATAAACCTTCATAAGTGTGGACATAGCCTCAGTGTACCTCTTTTAAAGACTAATGAGAAAAGTCGGTGTCCCACTCTATCCCAGAAGGTGGAAAATGTATGATTCAACCTTTTGAGACTTTTCATCATGGACAACATGTTTAACATGCCATCCCTACCCCAATCCTAGACAAAAAAAAGTGTCTGTGGCTGTTCAGATGTTTATTCTGTTCTTTTTCTGTCCTTTATGAAAGAAATCAGCCCACCAAGATCTCAGACATTGTTCCTGGCTTCCATATTCATAGCTAAGTTGTGAGGTGTTCTGACCCTCTTCAGTCCACACTGGCATCATTAATATTGAGAGTTACTCCCACTTCTATGAGAGGAGTTTGGTCTTTGTGAGTAGAAGAACTGGCAGGTTACTGTTCCCCTCAATTCTTTCTTATTGATCTCTCAAATATGGAATAAAAGCAAGAGCATTGGCAAAATAAACCCTGAGGAAGCACAGGAAAGGGCTGAGTGATACCTTTCAGTTCTTTCAGTGATTTCTGCTGCTTAGAGCAGGGAGGAGAAAAATTTGGAGTACAGGAGGTGGTGGGGCAGCCTTCAAATTGGCAATTTTAATTGGTACAGCTTGCTCAAATAGTATGTAAGGGTAGAGCCAGAACTATCCTGGTTCACAACATATTCTATGCAGAGACTTCTTGCATAAAGTGTCTTTATATTTCTTTTAAATATTTTTGTCACTCATTATTAAGTGGACAGAATTGAGATCTCAGTTTTAGTGGTTGTTCCCAAGCTTACTTTTGTATGATTTGGGATTACCTGGGAAAATATTAACCACCTGGACTTGAATTATATGAAGAATCTGATTACTAAACTGGACTGTAGCTGTCAGGTCCTTGGAACCCTTTTTTTTTTTTTTTTCCAGCAGGAGAAGGAGGTGAATTGCCCTGCTGGAATTGGAGTTTGGATCTGGTGTAGGTCTCTCTAGGGCTCAACTCCTAAAAGGTTAATCTCCCTTTCTCTTCCTGCTCTCTTCCTTCCTCTAAGCCATCTGAGGAGGATGTCACTGACAGCTTTTTGGGGCATAGCAAAGGGAACTGCTATCTCCACAGACCCCTGGCCATAACACCATCCAGGCAGATAATCTAACCCATTCTCACTGCAGTCCAGCACTGTCAGTTTGCACAAACCATCAGGATAATCTCTGAACAGTCATGGAAGCACTGTTCTGATGAAACACGGGGTATTGATCTCCCCTGATCATCCTGTTTGCTCCTGGGGTGGCTGGTGGTGCCTGGAGGTGAGATGTGGATGTGGTGACTCCGAGATGTGACATGGAGTTTTGATGGCACCGACTTGATCAACATCCCCGTGTCCCTTGGACGCCTGCTGGATGCTCGTGCAAAGGTCAGGCATCTTTAGTGCTCTCCCAGAAGGTTTTTAATGGAGTGAGCTGCTAGCTTTTATCCTTCCCCATAATTTCATGAGGCAGAATCCCCCCCTCCCCCAGGCAAGCAGCCAGCCTGCCACCAGCCATTCCCTTTAAAATTATGATGAAGCTTGAAATAAAACACAGCCACGGACTGAACCCACTAACCCTCAGTCCAAAGGTATTAAGGCTGCTGGTTGATAGAGACAATATCTAGTTCTTGGAAATGTTTTGCTTCTAGCACCCCTGGATGATTAGGAAGAGAGGACTTGGTGAAAAAGATAATGATTCTGTATTTGCTGTGGAAATGACAAGTGCAATTAGAATTGCCAACTGAGTTGTGATCAAAATTCTGATTAATTACTTACTGCTATTTCACAGAGAAGAAATTAGTGCGTATCTAATTGGTGTTACTGAAATGTATTCTGTGCCTCGCTTGCATAAATTAAATGTACAGAACAAATGTACTGCGTGTCCATGAGAGGGAGAGAAAGAGATGGAGCAAAGTGAGTGTCTGATACTGGGCAAGATCCTCAGGTGATGCAAATCAGGGCTGCTCTGGTGACACCCCTGGATGCTGAGGCTCAGACCTGGGATGCTAAAAGAGGTGCTTTGATTTGGGTGTTTACCGGGGGTCTGTGCTGTATGAAAAGAAGAGGTCAGGCTGGAGGATCACAGCAGCCTTTCCTCCAGTCTTATCAAATCTCACTCTATCAAAACCAGTCACAGCAGTATGAAATCCTATTTTCAGCTTGTGATACCACGGCACCAACCCCCACCATACCATCAGAGACTCGCTATCGTATGATTTTTGTTTGCTTATTTATTTCAATTTCAGCTCTGCACATGCTCCAGGCACATATACAATAATGGCAATTACACATTGTACAAAGCACATCAATAATTTTAGTATGAAAGAGAAGGGAAAGGCAGAGATTGGAGTGCTTTAATCGGCAGGACCACATTATGTCAATGAAGCAGGGACACGGAGGACTGATTAGATAAATTCTCCCTTGCAGTTCCAGCACCCAGCACTGAAGTGCCCACCATGTTCTGAAAATTAAATGCATGCATTAAACATGTATCTGCATTTATTTTCCCTCTGGTATTTTTTTTTTTTTTTTTTTTTTTTTTTTTTGGTTTTTCTAACAAACAGAATCTTGTGGAAAAGAAAAAAACATCCCTAGATGGGAGCTTTGGCAGTGCATTTGCTCATTTTTTCTTTAAGGAAGTCAAATTGATACCTTGATGGAGAGGGCTGTGTCAGTGGGGATGAGATGAGCTTCCTCCTCCTCCCTGCTCCCCTCAATTAACTTTTATTCTTCAAGGGGAAACAGGAGAAAGGGTGCAGAAGTGGGGAAGCAAAGAGACCCTCTGGTTTTGCTAATCTGTGGAATTGTTACTTTGAAAGAAGTTATTTTCCTGAACAGTGGTCTAACTTCTTGCACACTGTAAGTGTAGCTGCACTGAATTTAAAGGGTCATTTCAATAATCCCCAAAATTATGATGAAATCCAGCAGCCCTATTAATTACCTTGCAGCATCTTGCCATTATCCTTGTCTTCCCTTGCCTTTGGCCTATCCTCATTACACTGGCATAGAAATATACATCCAAACCATAAATTATTCTTTTTTTTTTAATTTCCCATTCTTTCCATAATGACCTGGTGTCCTGCCTCTTAAACAAATATTTCACTTCCTCCCACTTCAGTCTGAAAGGGCACAGCCATCACCAGCCAGCTGTAATGTCCTTTCTTTTCCTGCCTTCCTTTCTCTCCCTCTCTTATCTCCATGATCTTCTCTTCCCTGTCTCCCTCCCCCCAGACAGCTTTATTAAATTCAGACCTCTACTTCTGAGGCCTCTCTGTCTGAGCTCCTGCTCCATGTGAGACATGGAGAATGAAAGGAAAAAAAAAAAAAAGTCAAGATTCCCTTGTATTCCTCCTCTCCTTAATGTCCTTGGCAGCACAGGGATGCTTTCCACAGCACGTCCTTCTGCCTGGATATTCAGGTTACTGACTGTAGTTCTGCCATTTAACATTATTTACCATTTTGGGACCCCAGGGAAACACAACGTGCAAGAAAATATGAATCCATTTTTGACAACTGACAACACGTGCTTGACATAATGTACCACCCTTTTGGGATGGATTTGGGCTGGAAAGGGGAATTACACATAAACAGAATTGATGTGGCTTCCATGGAGGGTGGTTGTAGCCCAGATGTTCTTGTTAAGGCAATACAGGTTTGGAAATGTCTTGCACCAGTTTTCTACCTGCTGGATTAGCCTTGGTTCTTAGCACTGAGTACTTTGTGTGCTCTGACTCTTGTATGCCATCCTTGTGGCATACACACACAATCTACAAGTCTTCAGCCTGCTGTCTCCTGTGACTGGCACATGAGATTTGTGAAAACTGAACAAACCCTGCCAGATGGGCTCTTT
Organism: Sturnus vulgaris; assembly: GCF_052056855.1. Taxonomy (NCBI): domain Eukaryota; kingdom Metazoa; phylum Chordata; class Aves; order Passeriformes; family Sturnidae; genus Sturnus; species Sturnus vulgaris. Next base: position 111,379,791 of record NC_142245.1, on the reverse strand, counting down.
GAAGGCTCTCCAAAACATCTTGGCTCTTTGTGGAACTGAAAGACACTCTCTGATGGCCCAAACTAGCAGAAATGCTTGTGGAGTTTCCTGCTGAGAGCTTTTCAACTGGTGTGTCCAGAAAATTAAATGTGTTCTAATATTTTTTGTGCCATAGAATAAACAAGTGAAATAATGCTTGGCCTTGTCTGATGGGTGTGTCTGGCAATGCAGCTGTTATACCAAAAAAAAAAAAAACAAAACAAAACCAGAATTGTCCATGCTGACAATTCTCTTCATAAAAGTTAGATAATGTAAACTTTTATACATGAAGGGTGTCCTTTAAAGTCCAGAAGGATGGCTGAGCTAAGAAGCCTTGGAGAATCCTGAATTGTTCTGCCTAACCTAACATATATCAATGTTCTTTTTTTCTTCTTTTTTCCCTGGTGCTAAAACACTAAAAACTCTCAAAGAAGCAAATCTGCCTAATGCACCTCTGGTTTCTTGTGCACAGATAATATTTTCTCACCTGACAGCTTTGATGAGGTTTTGAAGAAATTGAATATTTTTATACTTAGCCCCATAATGAGGGCAATGATAAATAAACACATAGTGCCCCAACACCAAGAGTCTCAAAAATGTTATTGACTGTCATAGTTTAGGGCTTGAGCATAAGCTAAGTGCCCTCAATAACATTTATTTTCTATTTTCCACAATGATCTGGAAGATTGCCCGGTGTAGGAATGCAGCTTTATAATTTTATTGTCAGATAGGGTCAAGACATCAGCTGTTTTACATTGGCCTCATGCTGTCACCAGCGAGACCACCTGAGGAAGTGGCCTGCTGGGAATGCATTTTAACCATCCAAACAGGGACATCCAAACCTCTGCAAGCTCAGCCACCAGAAATTACAGGGAAAAGCAGAGAACAAATGGGCTTCGGTTTTGCTTCCTTCTAACACCATGCAATGGGCTGTCATTTCTCTTTTCTGCTTCCCATTGCAGCCAGAAATGTTTTCAGACTAAACAAGTCCCTGAAACCTGAAACTTGGCCATCACTTATGGAAGTACCCTGTGCAGCACGGTTAATAAATAAAAAGTTAAGAAAAATATAAAGACAACCTTTCCACTATTAACAAAAGACTCTTCAAAGCTACTCTTTTGCTCTGGGCTTTTACAATAATAAGCTGAAAAAATACATTAGAGAGCAGACTCCTTTCTAGCCACTTCATATTTCATTTTGCCTCTCACTTGTCTATTTATTTTCACGTCTTTCCTGATTACTTCTCAATTGTAGAAAGACAACATTAGGCACAATGAGTTTTAAATATACTCCCTGGCCAAAATAACTCCAAGGGCTGTCTGAAATTTCAAACAGCTCACTAGTAAGTCTGGAATAAAATAGAAAGGAAGTGATCTTTACTACTTAGAGCAGGGCAATCAGGACTGGTGGATTATTTCAATGCTCCATCAATATACTTATTATTTTTCTCCCTGGGCATCACACCACACAACCAGGATCAGTGTGACTCTGTCCATTCACCTTTATATGAACATGAAGAACACTGAGATGTTCCCCCTCCAAACATATTCCTTTCCTGTTGGAGAAGGCTTGGGATGGGACAAGAACAGACCTTGGAGCACCTAAAATAACCACACATGAGTATAACAACTATTTGCAAAATCAACCCTCAAAGCTTCTTCAAACCATCTTGAAAGCATCTGAAGTTCTGAATGAAAGTGTCATTGGGGCCACACATCATCTCTGAGTAATTTTCACCCCTGGCAGCCCCTCTGGACATACTCTAACCTGGGAGTTTTGTCCTATGAAGCTTAAAAGCCTAAAATGTAGATCTGCTGTGATTTGTGATAAAGCCCTCAGAAGCCTGATGTAACTTTGTAGTTAGCCTTGCTCTCAATAGAAGTTTGAAATATATGACATCTGGAAATCTCTTCTGACCTATGTTTTCCTCCCAAAGTTGTAGACATGGTATTTTAGGACTATGCCAAGAGACACATTTGATTTTTCGGAAGTGGTGTTTGAAATCAATGTGCTTCTGTTCCTGCACCCATGTTGGTTCCAGAGGTTAGAAATAATTTTTTAGGGTCTTGTTCTATTTGCTCAACTTTGTTTTGGATAAGTTCTCTAATTTTGGGCTTTACAAGGTATTTTGCTGAGAGCTCCCTCTGTTTCCTGTGTGAGCTGCACTGTTCAGGAGCAGACAGAGCCTTGGTTTTCAGGGTGACTGCACCTTGCACATGTGGGAGTACCTGGATGCCATGGCTTGGTCATCAGAGCTACAAAAGCCAAATGCAGAGTTTGGTCTTTTTCAGGGTATTCATCAAAAATTTGTTTGTATCTTATTTATATCTCTGTCAGGAATAGGGGGACTTTCTAATTTTTAGGTTGATGGTAGTGACTTCATCTCCCTCCTTTCTCTCTTTTCTCTCATTCAAAACTGGAGAAGATGGTTACTTAGAAGTGTGTACAGAGCTCTCATTTTCCTCTTATTTCAGAACATGATCGTGGATTGGGCTGGCTGTTCCACAAGCCTCATTAGCAACATCATTAGTGCTTGGGCTCATTTTACCCAATGGCACTGGCACTTAGTGCTATGGTTTAATGGCAAGGTGCTGATTGGTCATAGGTTGGACTTGATGATCTTGGAGATCTTTTCCAAGCTTAATGGTTTGGTGATTCTCTCATTCTAAAGACAAGCCTTCAGTCCAAAATATGTGTCTAGGTTTCACACATAGCCAGCAGAGACAGATACCTCCAGAAGTGATACAATCCATCCAAAGAAAAGCAGGAATGAATGACCCTCTAAAAGTCTCTCCTCTCCCTCTCTCTAATGATTATTGTCTAGATGAACAGCTTAGACCAGACAATTAGCTTAGACTACATGCTTAACATTTAGGCAGCTAGAATTAATGTGATGAATCCCTTCTATGTGCTCAGATAATGACTGTAGCCTTTGTGTCTCAAATTTTAGCTCTTCAATATGTTTTCATAGGTGTTCAGATTCTGCACTGTGCTCTCAGATTAATTTCAACTTCCAAGGCTTAAAATACTTGCCTCCCATTACTGTTCATTGTCATAAATATGTCATGGCATAATATAGCTGTCTGTACCCATAATGAAATCCTTCTGCTTTAAGATTCAAGTCCACAGCCTACACAGGACTAATATTGCTGAAAATCACCCTAATAATGTCACAGGGACTCTGGTGCTTGTGAACCTTTCTGTTATGAGTGCAGGCTCTTGGACTGAACCTTCAGCCAAGGCAGGTGCAAGCAAGATTTTAACTTTTTTTTTTTAATAGCTTAGATGGGAAAAGAAAAGGAAAGAAAGAAAGAAAGAGCGAGAAAGAAAGAATCCAAAGTGATATCTGTAATTACAATATTCCCAAAAGAAATTAATATAACCTGTTAAAAAAATCCCTCACTTATATTAGTTCTCCTAGGTTCCTAATTGGTTTCAAGCTCTTGCTACTTATATTTTTGTTTTCCTACAAAGATAATCTTCTAATTTCCAACCTAAGCCTCCCTGGCTAAAATACTAATACCTTTATTTTGTTCTCTCTGTATTGGACATGGGAAACCAACCTTCCTTCCTAACAATGTTAAAAACCTTCCATAAACTACTTATATATTTAACTATATTAACTGAAATGTCTGCAGTCTTTCTGGGCTGAAAACGGGATATATGAAATATGTTTTTTTAAACGGCATTGGTGGGGAAAAAAAGGGGGTTTAATAATATAGTTTTACATGTACACAGATCAAAAATAATTATAATTTTTCAGGGAAAGTTAAAAACTTAGTAAAAGTTTGGTATTTAGTCAAAATGTGTTATTTGTCAATGAAAAAGGGAGAAAATAGGACAAATGAAAGCTTCTGTTCTGCCCTCTCAACCTATTTCTTACAGAAATTACTGTCATGTTAAAGCTTATTTCTAACCCAAATATTTCCAGAAATTGCAGGTATTTGGCATTTTCCTTCTAGCCTGCTCTGATGGAAAATCACTCAGTCTCTTTGTGAGCAAGTTCCCAGGACCAAAGAACTGTTCTCATTGGGAAGAAATGATAATAATAATAGCAGTAAAGTGCAGTTCCCTGAAAATTTTATTTTGAGGCAGTTCATTTTATGCCCTAACTTTATTTTTGCAGAAGAAAAGGATGATTTGTCTTTGCAGTGACTGCAGGCCAAGGAGGGAAAGCAAAGCTGAGAACCTCCCCGTCCATAACAGCGATGCTCTGAACAGAGTTCAAGTTTATTTGACTAATTCTTTCACCACTTGTCAGAGAACATACTTTTGTTTGTGGTAACAGAACGAGCTCTTTCCTCCCCCGTTCCTCCAGCGAGTAGCACGAGCACTTGTGTGGAGCACAAATTACCGTAACCATTATGATGTTTGCTGTCAAACTCATTTATTTATGCAACTGCTGTGGAAAGGCCTGGGGCCCAAAAGCAACCCTGAAAGATTTCAGAGCCCTGGTGTGGGGTCATGAAAGGGAAAGTGAGGGGGAGGGAGAAGCCTCCACTAGTTATGAGAAAGGAACTGACACAGGAAATGGTCACATATGGCACAGATTTATTGTGTCCGGGACTTCCCATTCAAAAGTCATTATATCCACAGCTCAGAGCAGTGCATGGCACAGCCACATTCATTTTTAGGTCTGGCATCTGACAAAATTGCTGTTCTGCTTTCAGGTGGTGGTGGTGGTGATTTTATCATTCTTAGACCAGAGAGATGCTGACTGGAATACTGTTGGCAAAAGCTCTGCAGTTTGCTGCCCCTCATCTTTATGTTGAGCCACAGGTATTGGTGTGACTAAAGCTTCAGTCAGTGAACCTCACTGGTCAGGAGAGAAAAATCCTCTTTAAAATACCTAGAGGAAATCAGGATTATCTTCAAGGGAAAGAAAATGGGAAAAGCTTTGGTAGTGACATGAGAAAAAACCTGATACCTGCAGAACAGCGTGTTTTTCAAAGGTGAAATCATAGGGATGAAAATATGTTTCTCTTTGCATTTTTGTTTGTCTTTCCTGGGAGACAGGACCCATCTCACATAGAGTTGTCTTTTTGGAAGGTGGTTAATGACTTCAAGAGGTTTGTGAGAGGAGTTTGTTTGTCTTACCTGCTTCATGAGACCACCTAAAAGCTTCAGTCCAGACTATTTAACTATTTTTGTCTCCATGCACTATAAAATGTCTGGTAACACTTTTGCCACTGCATTGGATTTGTTCCTGAAATAAGCATTATGGGGACCTTTGTGTTGTCTGGATCACTAAAATGACCAAAGTCCACAAATCATCAATAATAATGCAGACAAAAATCCTTCCCAATTGTGTCTTTCTGATTAAGTTTAGCAAAATTATGACAAGCTGGTATGGGCCAGTGCTGACAGCAGCAGGAATGGGCTCTACCCAGTCAAGCAGGATATGGACACTGGAGCTTCCCATTGCACCAATAGTACAGCTCCAAGCCCACTTTTGTCCCAGTCCACACAGCAGTGTCCAAATTAACTCCTGGGTGCTTTCCAAAAATTAGCAAGAGTCAGGAGCCAGTTCAACAATGCAGTTTGGAGGTGATCACTCTCTTCTGGAGGGTCTATGATTTTAATTCTATGAAAGTGCCATAGCTGGTTTCAGGGACTAGAACCTGACTTGGCACTAGTTGTTTTATAAGTTTTGCTGGATAAAATGCTCTAGCAGCTCGGTTCCAGCTGAATCTTCTGGACACAGGTATTTCCAGGTGTGGCACCTTGCAATTGAGAAGATTTGTGGAATTATAAGGAAAACCCTTTTATCCAACCTGGTCAGGGCAACCTCACTAAAGGGCCCTTCCAGATTTACTGACCCAGCTCCTTTGAGAGGGCTCAAGATATTTTTTCCTGGCTGGGTTATTATTCTCCTCCCCAAATTTCGTGGGTTTGTGAGACAGGTTTGGTGTTTTCTCTCAAATACAAAGACCAGCAATGATCTCTCTGACTCAGGAGGTTCCTGACCTGTAAATCACTGAAAGCTTGAGGAGCATTTTGGGTGAACTTTTCTATATGAATTCTTTGTTCCCATACTCTTTCTGATCCCTGTCGGAGAGTATTCTGACCTCAGAGAGTTGCTGGTCTCTCTTCTTAAGACTTTACTTGTGCACTGATGCTTTGAGGTCAAGAATGAGTTATTATTATCATCTCTGGGAACTGGAAAATTGTAATTTTTTGTTCGTGACTGGGACAGATATATTGTCATCTGCAGCATGTGCCTTCCCTCTCAGGCATGGGGAGCCCTGAAGGGTTGATGCAAACATAAAAATGGACAACTGTATGAAAGAGGCAAGTAACACTTGATTTTACAGAGAATAAGTAGTTGCAGTGTGTGTGGCCATATCAAAACATGCACACAATGAATGCAGGAGCAAATATTTCATGTACTACACCTGTTGTTCTTTGGATTTGCATGTGAAAGGGAAGGGTGAATGCAAATCTCAAGATGTGTAAGAAGAGGGTTTTACTACTGACTTTCCTTCACAGGAAGCACCAACAACTGTCTTTTCTCTTCTTGGGCACCTACTTTAATAAACTTTGAAGGAACATAGTACACAAATGTGGCTGAAATTGGCTTGGGGAGGGGTCAAAGTTTTTTTATAGAAGAACAATAAACAGGAGAGCATAAAATTCCCACACAGAGTGATGTTATGAGACTCATTTCCTTCCAAAATAATTTTCTTTAAGAGAAAGAATTAACAGCCTAAAGCAGTCACTCTATTTTTATTTACATGGTTCCTGCTATGAGTACATATTTATATGTGTGTGTGTTCCCATGGTTTAACCCCAGCTGGCAACTCAGCCTCACACAGCCCTTCACTCACACAGCCCTATGGGATGGAGGAGAGAACTGGAAGAGTAAAAGGGAGAAAACTTGGGAGTTGAGATAAAGACCTTTAAACAGGGAAATTAAAAAAAAAAAAAGTAAAAAAGCAAGAAAAGCAAAACAAATAATTCGTTCACCACTCCCCATGGGCAAGGAGGAGTTCAGCCACTCCAGTGGGATTCCATCCCAGGTAACAGTGACTTGGGAAGACAAATATCCTCCCCTTCCGTCCTTCTCCTCCCAGTTTTGTATGCTAAACATGACTCCACATGGTTTGGGATATCCCTTGGGTCACCAGGGGTCAGCTGTCCTGGCTGTGTCCCCTCCCAAATCCTTGTGCACCCCCAGCCCATTCCCTGCTGGGATGAGGAGCAGAAAATGCCTCCACTCTGTGCAAGCCCCACTCAGCAATAATGAAAACATCTCTGTGCTATTAACACCCTTTTCAGCACAAATCCAAAACACAGCCCCAAACAGCTACTGTGAATAAAATCAACTCTGCCTGAACCAGAACCAGCACATTTGTACACAAACACATGAGAAGTGTTTGTACCACTGTGCCTTCCTCTGCAACCAAACTCAGAATAATTTACCTTTTCTGCATTTCCAAGGTGCTATTTCTGGGCCCTTTTTTTTTTCTTTTTTCCCCCCTTTATTTCCCATTTGAATGTCAGCAGGTCAAAAGGAACAGTTAATGCTGATGAATATTTCCCCCTCAGCAAAGATATGTGCTGGCCAGCCCAAGGCCAATAAATTGCAATTTCTAAACAGTGTCCCATTTATCTCTCCCCTCCCCCTTCCTCCCCTCCTTGCTTTTATATTTTTGTAGCTATAATTGTAGTTAAATTAGAAATAACTGATGGGCAAATCCAGTCAGATGGAAAGAAAATTGTGGGAGATTTATTTTATTTTGATAAAAAACTGACATTGCCTTTTGTTTTTGTCAAAAAGAGACTCTATTTTTCCTTGTACCATGAATTGTGAAATCTATCACAAAATGGGTGAAAATTATTGAAGCAAATGGTGGTGTTAACCTGAAGGGGAAAATCATTAATGTTGATGTATTTCATTCAATTTTAAATGTAGAATTTATTTTATTTTATTTATTTGGCATTGGGGAACAAGGGAAAAGGCAGGAGACTTGTAAAGGACTCTATGTGCCTTTAAGTCAAAACATCTATTTTAAAAAATGCTCTTCTCTCCTTCCACTTTTCTCCATTTTTCTAAATAAAGGATATGATGGTGATGGTGGTAGTGGTGGAGGTTTTTTTTCCTAAGCAGAGAGGGCCCCCTTGGCGCATTATTCTTTTCAAATGTGAAATGAGGTGGAAAATCCTCATTTCATGACAGGAAGGACAAATATTGACACAAAGTTAATATTTGTCAGGAGCCCTAGAAGCAACCTGAGTGCTAAAATCTCATCTAGATGTATGTGCTGGTGTGTTTATGTAAATAAATAAATAATAAATTGGCCTCGATGATGGGTGGAACCTGCAGAAAGCAAAGTCTGCTTGCTGAGGTGGAGGATTTATCTGCAGAGGGTGAACACACACACATTCACAAACAGGTGAATTCACGAGCCCAAAGCACACGTGTCCCCTTCCTCTGCCTGGGTGCACAAGATCCCAGCATGAAAGTCTACAATATGTGAACATCTTGTCCGTGTTTCCCACACATATCTGAAGACTATGATTGACTCTTTTTTCCCCTTTTTTTCTCCCTCTCACACACGTGTGTGTGTGTGTGCAAACACATACAAATAGAACCTGTGTAATCCAATTTCACCCATAGCGGGGGGATGCTTCTGGAATTTATCACTGCTATTGTTCATCACCAATGTAAATAGCACATGTCAGCTCAATATTCAGTGGTCACTCAGTATTTATTAAGTCCTGTCCACTCTGGCCTTTTTTAGAGGAAAGCCCTGGGGCAGATTAGCTGCTGGCCGTGACACGCCGCGTCACTTATCTGTTCACATTGATTATCAGAGTCAGCTGTGGCCAGGACTCACTTTTTTCTTCTCCTCTCAGACCCCTCTTACAAGCACCCCTGCTTGGATTTTCATGAGGAAATAATCAGATTAGGGCTTCAGTGGCGAGTTCATATGGAGTTCTCTTTCTCCAATGTGCTACTAACCGAATAAACGTGTTTTGTGGTAAATTGTAAATGACATTATGATTACTAAGGCCAGCATGGGTTTCATTTAAAAGTGATCGAAATTGCAGGCTGCAGAAATTGTGACTGGCAGATAAGGCCGTTTGGAAGAAGACAGGCAATGATGCATGTGTGTGCATGCGTGTGTGCAGGACACCAAGCCAGCCCCCTTTGCAAGGCAGGCAGGGCTAAGGAAACTTCTGAGAAATCCTGAAATATCATCAAATCCCATTTGTAGACATGAGAAATGTCACCAGGGGGAGATGGGGTGTTTCCAGGAGAGCTGTGGATGAGCTGTGTCAGCCTTTGTGGGCAGGCTGCTGGCGGCACAGCGCGTCCTCCCAGCGCTCCGGGACAATCCCAGTGTCTCTGAGCACAGCATTTCCACTTCTGCTCTGAACAGAGTTGTTCTTCACTCTCCTTTTGCCTCCAGCACAAACTGACAGCAAAATACTACAGCAAAATAGTTACACTGAAAAGCAAAAAAAAAGAAAATCAGAAAAAAAAAACCAAAACAGGGAAAAGCAAGAAAAGGGAAGCAAATCTGTAAGCTGGTGTCTAAAAATAGAGGGTTTGTACAGATCCCATCTCACTTGGACATCCTCCCTGAGCAGATCTTGACATTTATGTAATTCCAATGCTTCCCTTGGTGACATGCAGAGGGAGGGCTCATTCTGGGGAATGTTCACAGACCACAGGCTGCACATGATGATTCCCCTGGAAATACAGAGTAGGTGAGAACCCACAGGTCCAGGCTTTGAGATGTGACTAGAAGCTGAGCCCAGAGTCATTTAATGGAATCATAGAATGCCTTGGGTTGGAAGTGACCTTAAAGATCATCCAGTTCCAACACTGCTGCCATGGGCAGGGACACCTTCCACTGCACCACGCTGCTCAGAGCCCCCTCCAACACTTCTCACAGTTCATTTTCTTTTTAGGAGTCTGCTACTTTTATCTAGCAGGAATTTTCACATAATGTGTCCTTGATAAGGGATGTCCTGGTACCTTAATATCCTCTTATTCGTCCAGAAGTTTGTGACTCTCAAGGACGTTGTTGTCCCTTGTTTTTTATATGAACTGAGTACATGTCCCCAGGTGCTGAATGGAGAGCACAGAGTTACTTTGGACATTGGCCATGCTTTGCCCAACACATTTGTGAGCACAGCTGACTAAGGAAGGAGCAAACTGGGTGAGGGAAGCAGAAGTCTAGCTGGCTACAGCAACAAATTCCTCCTTTAATTTTATTTTGAAGAGAGGAAGGAAAAACAGAAACATACATCTTTTTCTAAGATGCTCCAGGCAGAAATGTTTATGGTTTTGGTGCCTGTATCTGAACTCATTTAGTTTTATTCTCTCTTTATAATAAGTGGTGATCTCATCATTTCAGCCTGAGGCACAATTTCTCTCATCTTAAAGCAGAGACCTGTATTTGGTCAGATGGAGCACACTGTAAACTTGTAGCACCTTTCAGGACTTTTGACAAAGGTATGGAGTGGCAGCACAAGGGGGAATGGCATCAAACTAACAGGGGCAGGGTTAAATTTGATACTGCAAAGAGATTCTTTACTGTGAGGATGTCGAGGCATTGGATGCCCAGAGAAGCTGTGGATTCCCCATTCCTGGAAGTGTTCAAGGACAGGTAGGATGGGCAGGTCTGAGCAACCTGGCCTATTGGAAGAGATCCTTTTCAGGAGGGTTGGAACTACATTATATTTAAGGTTCAACATTTCAAGCCAAACCATTTTGTAAGTCTATGATTCTAACTCAGAAGACAGTGTGGATTGCATCTCTTCTCTCTAGAGCCTTCCATAAAAGGATCTCTTGACTTGTCTGCAGTCACTTGGGAGGGGATTTAGTGGGAAATCCTGAGATATGTGTAATGATCTTCACCCCTGTTACATTCAGTGAAAGAACAAAAGTGTTATCTAAAGTGGCATTTGCACTCCCATTCATTGTGTGTTACACCTACAGATGTTGCAGCTACCAAAAGAAGTCCAGGTGACACTCTGCACTTGTGTTTAAGAGCCAGGATCCCACCTCTGGTCAATAAAACTATAGGATTGTAAAGTGTAATCCAGATGACTAAACAGAAGTATTTTAGGGTGAATTTAATTGGTTTTAAACTGCTTTATATAGATGAGAATTTGGTATGTTTCAGTTACACAAATGTGTGTTTAGTGTGATTTCTGGTGCTGTGGGGTGTCCTTGCAGGGCATATGTCTTCCACAGACCCTGTGTCACATGTCTCAGGTACCTCAGGACATCCCAAACAGATCTAGACACCTGCATGTGAGCAAATGGTTGAAATTCCAGATCTCAAGTGACTGCAGTGGGAGTCTGGACATTTGGAACATGTATGAGAGTCTACTATATTTGTAGGCATCTAAATCTGGTGATTTCTTCCAGCTCTAAAACTTTATGAGGTGGTTCATCACTGGAATAGATTAATGATGTTCTGGTCCTTTCCAGTGTTTTCTATTTGAAGTGCAGTCTCTGTAAGTGGGATGAGACAGCATTTTGTAGGGTTAAATTATCCTTGCAAACACTTACAGTCATGTCTTGAGTCATCACCCTGCTACAGGCTTGGGACCAGGAAATATGTAGAAGGCACAAGGACATGGGAAAAAGTGCTGGGTCAGACAAAAAGTGTGTCTTGCATGTATGCTCTTCCAATGGATACTGTAGTTTGATATCTAGAAAGAGCAAGGCAGGTCTGTGTGATGCTTCTCTGTTATTTGCTTTCAGTCCTCAACAATTTTCAACTCCAGGACATCTAGAGGTAGATGCAGTTTCTATCTATTTAATATCCCTCGGTGTCCAGGCTTCTCTTAAAACTCTGTACAATTTTAGCACTGACAAAATGGCTTTAAGTTTAGAATGGGAAAATAAGAGCTACGAAAAAAAATTGTTTGTGATGATGTCTGAAACAATTAATTTTTTTCCCCATCTCCATTTATTCTCTTCCAGGAATTTACAGAGATGACAGTAAGTGCCTCTTCAAGCCCTCAGTACAAGGCTACTTCTGCAAACAGACAGATCATGCACTTGTCATCTTGGAAAACTTGGACTCCAGTGTGGAGAGCCAGAGACTGTTCCCAGTGCTTACAATAACTGACAGCTTTATGGACACCTTCACTGATGAGACCTCACATTCTTTGTGTTACCCTGCAGAGCATCGTTCTACTTTCTTCTCTGTTCTGCCCTCCACCAAACTCACCACAGTTTGCTTCCCAGACCTGGAACCTCTGGCTTTCAGACTCTTCCTGCTCAGTGGCCAAAACACAACCAGGCTGCCCCTGGCCATATTCTTCACTGAACCCCTCAGCCTTCGTGTTTTCATCCAAGGGAATTACATCTCTCCTACCCCATCTTCTTTTTCACTGAGTGCAGGGACAGGAGCCAATTACTTCAGCTTTGAGGAAAACCTTCTCTATGTTCTCCTCGATGAGAAGGAACCTGTGGAAATAATTGCTGGCCTTTCCCTTCTTGTGGCTTTCACTGTAACTGAGGCTGTTGGTGAGGCAACCATAACACATAGACTGGCTGATTTCTTGAAGGTTGGCCATGACCAAGTCAGAGTTGTCCATAATGTGCTGGGAGGTGAAAGCACTTTGAAAGCAATCTCAGCCAATGCCAGCAAAAAGAGATATCACTGCCCTAACATGGCATTTTGCACAGCCTTTCAGAGCAGATACAGCCCACAGGAAGAGGGGACACAAGCAGGGAGCACCCGGGCTCTGCATCCACCTGATGGGGCTGAGCCATCAAGAGTGCTGATCATCGAGCTTGGTGATCTGCCAGGCCATCCAAGAAATGAGTTCACAAGTGACAGCCTAAGGAGTTTGGCCAGAACAATTATCAACACTCATCAGACTGGAGACCTTCAGGGTGGCCTTGGCTTGCCAGTTGACACCTTAATGGTGACTGAGTCTGCTTTGCTGTCCTCAGGAGAAGGTAACAGTAGGTAAGTAGAAGATATATCATCACCATCATCACACTTAAATCATACTGATTTAAGTGTAGCAAGGCAATTTATCCACTTGATGTACTTATTAAGTGAATTCTACCTTGACTGAAATATGACTAACCATGCTGAAACATGTTTTAAAGTTTCCATGACTTGCCCAGAGAAGCTGAGGCTGCCCCATCCCTGGAAGTGTCCAAGGCAGGGTTGGACAGGGCTTGAAGTAACCTGGGACAGTGGAAGGTGTCCCTGCCCATGGCAGGGGGTGGAACCTGATAATCTTTAAGGTCCCTTCCAGCCCACACCATTCCATGATTCTGTGATGTCAGAGCTGTGCCCCAGTACTAGCTGGACTCCCAAGTATCAATTACCATGTTTTTCTGTTGGTGCTGATGAATCTCTGGAATGCAGAGATGTCAGTGGTGCCTTAAATGAGGAATAGAGTTCCTGGAAGCCTGCCTTGAAACTATAAAGAATTGGGTTAATTCAGGCTATCACAGCTCTTAAATTCTAAATTCTATTAATGTTTATAAATAAATGTTTATAAATAAATGTTTATAAATTGATGTGGCAGCAGGAATGCATTATTGAAGATGGGTTGTTGTCTTAACTACCTTGAAGATCCAAACACCTATTCATATACTTTGAAAATTTAAGGCCACAAAAATCTATTTAATCTTTTACTTCAATATCCTGCATTAAACAAGCCACTACTTTTCACTTTGATGCCTTAGGGTCCACAATTCTTTTTACCTAAAATTCTTGGCACCATCTGGTTGTGACAATACAAGAGCTGGACACATTCAATACTGCCTGAACATGTTGGATCCTATTCCTGTTCTTTCTGTCACAAATACTTGCCCATTTCCTCTTGTCAGCCTCTACCTCCACAATCCCATGAGAGCATCTGGTTCTTTCCTCCACATCAGTAACTTTCTGGGCATTGACTCTTCCTCCTCCTCCAGATACCTTCAGAGTAATCAAATCACCTCACTCTCTGCTTTGGATAAAAATCAGAATGTTTGAGTTCTGGTGAGTCAGTCTTTCTTTCTTTCTTTCTTTCTTTCTTTCTTTCTTTCTCTCTCTCTCTCTCTCTCTCTCTCTCTCTCTCTGTTTCTGAATCTGTTTGGAAGTGTGCATGACTGAAAATCAAGGTTTCCTTCTTGGTGGATTCCCCAGCTTTGGTCATTTTTAAGATTCAGCTGGACAGGGTGCTGAGCCACTTTGACTAGACCATTTTTTTTCCAAAGAAAGGTTGGATCACAGGATCATTGAGGTCCCTCCCAACCTGGTATTCTATGATTTTATGGTATTGGTTCCAAATGTAAAAGTGGTATTAAATCCCATTTTCTACTAGCACCATTCAATGATTCCATTAGCCCATTCTCCCACAGAAACAGGAGAGCTCATGGTCCTGCTTGCTCATTGTATTCTTTAATTCCTTTTTAGTTCTGACTTTCCAGAACCCCATTCTCTCTGTTTGCTCAGATCCTACATCCCACATGATCTGGGCCCCCATGTTTGACTTTCATGTTGGTAATTTATGAACCCACAAAACCTTCCATGCATTTTATCAATAGTGGCTTTATATTTGTATCTACATGCAGATACAGCAACAGACCTGCATCTCATTTTGACAGAGCAACACAAGACACTCCTTTGCTTTACAATAATTTCCCACTGGAGCTCCCTTTTGAACTCTGCCAGTTACAAAGTTCTTGGTCAGTTTTGTACATACTAAATTTTATTGATATTCAATACCAAGACTCACTTTTTGAAGTTCTTTTTTTCCCCTCTCCTCCACAGCAACAAAGAATCCTTTCTCTCCCTCCTTCCTCTGTCCCTGTCTTTCTCTTTTCAGCCACTATTCTTACAGCCACTATTCTTACAGCCACTATTCTTACAGCCCAGATGTCAGCCCTTATCTGCAGATGAGGTTGTGAGGAGCAGAGCTGGGATGGGATGGGAGCAGACAGAAGTGTATTTCAGTATCAGATCCTGAAACTGTATTAAAAGCATATGGGTAATATGAAAAAGGTAATATCCCATCTGTTTTTAATAGGGGACATGGGATTTGATGTTTGGCAACCTTATTGTGTACTCTCATGATATTGCATAATGCTATTTTTTGATGTTGAGCATGACTGAGCCTTATCCAAGTATAAGTATATTCCATATATTCCATCTATGCAAGAAAGAAATTGGATTTGTCTAAGACTTAGCCCCTGTAATTAATACCACATCCTCTCCCATTTACTGCTGGCCCATGGACCATCCTGATGTCTGCCAATGATACAAACTGCTGTTGACATGCTTAACTTTTCTAGTAGACACTGTGTGGTGGAGAAGCAGCCACAAGGAGGACAAAGGTCTATGACTGTAGGAATCTTTCTTTTGTTTTGTTGTTTTGATTTTGGTTTGTTGGTTTCAACTGTAGGTCGGAGTTTATTTGTTTGGGGTTTTGGGATTTTTTTGGGGGGGATTTTATTTTTGTTTTCTTTTGAGTTGAGTTTAAATTTTGTTGTGTTTTGTTTTGTTTTGTTTTGCTGTGCTTTGCTTTTGTGCTTTTGGTTTTGGGCTTTGGTTTTTTGTGGCATCGCATTAAGCCAAATGAGGAATTATTAAGTGCAAGACAAAATCTTAAATCAGGGCAAATTCTGAAGATATATTGTATTTTGGATCAGCAGAACCAACATCACTCTTGTTAGTGGGGCTGTTTGTGTTGCACTGAAGGACACTGCAAAATGGGACAGCAGAAAAATGATGTGGGAAATTTTACACTGGGTGGGGAGGCCCTGGCAGAGGTTTCCCAGACAAACTGTGGCTGCCTCTGGGTCCCCTGGAAGTGTCCCAGGCCAGGCTGGATGGGGCTTGGAGCAACTTGGGATAGTGGAAGGTGTCCCTGCCCATGGCAGGCAGTGGAACTGGATGAGCTTTAAGGTTCCCTTTCAACCCAAAGCATTCCATGATATACAAGATCCCAAGACATGATCCCAAGAGACCATTTTAAGGAGTGAAGCACCATCTTCTGTGTGCCAGCAAGGAAACCTCAGAGCTGACTTTTTTCAGGCACAAATGACATCTCCACACTGAGACTGCTGTCTCAGCTGTGTTTTGTCTTCCTATCTGTACATACTCTGTGAAAAGATTCCAAGCAGCAAGGATCAGGAGAGTTCCCTAGGATGGAGGCTGCTTTACTACAGACACAAAGCAGTGCTGGCCTGAAGCCTTGGAATCACTGCCCCAGTTACGGGAAGACCTGGGATGTTTGTTGAAGAGAACACTGACATCACCAGATCGTAGGACTGGCTCAGAACTCACCCACCCTCAGCTGCTCAGGCTCCTCTGCACTGTGATTTATTGCTCCCCATCAGTCATAGCTTTTCTGGAATTACTCATGGCTGACATTTCTGATGCAATAAAGCCACAGATAACCTGTGAAATGAAATCAGGGTTTTCCTGTTGGGACATGTCCTGTCCCCACTGTCTATCTGTCTCCATTTAAGCAGCACATGCTGGCACAGGCATGGATAATGGGGCTGGGATTACAGGTCAGACAAAGTATTCCAGTGTATTTTTCTGTGAAAGGAAAAGAGGAATATTTTCACACCTGAGTCGTGCAAAACCCAATTGGACCATGAGAAATACACAGAACCTGCACTCCTGCCAGACCCATCTCCTTGGGCTTTCAGAGCAGTGAATTGTCTTGCATTACCATCATTCTCAATGACTCTCTGAAAGGAGCCTGGAGCCAGGGGAGGGTCAGTCCCTTCTCCCAGATAACAAGAAAAAGTATAAGAGAAAACAGGCTCAAGTTGCACTAGAGGAGGTTTATGTTGGATATTAGGGAAAAAAAAACCAACTTTCCCTGAAAGAGTGGTCAGGCACTGGGACAGGCCCAGGGCAGTTGTGGAGTCACCATCCCTGGAAGTGCTCAAGAGGCAGGTGAATGAATGGGACATTTGGGGACACAGTTTGGAGGTGAACATGGTGCTGGGTTAATGGCTGGATGTAATAATCTTAGAGGTATTTCCCAACGTTAATGATTTTACAGTTTTATAACTCAACAACTACAAAAAGATCTTTAATCAGCACAGACTGGATGTTCATTTGCAGCCCAGGACAGTGAGACTGAAGGGGAGCCTTGGAAACCCTGCTGTGGTAAGGTATTAGTCAGTAGCTCTGTAAATCACACTGCCAAGCCTTTAAAAAATATGGCTTGCCTGTTATGATTTGAAGTGCTTTTATACATGATTTTAATTTAACTCCTTTGTTAGGGTCATTTCAAGCACGGCTCATTAATTTGTCAAGGGAAGACAGAGGTGATTGCTGTGACTGCTATAGTCTTGCACAGCTGGAGCGTCAGAGATGTCTATCACACAGTCTATCTTCCTGTGAAATGCCTGTGTACAACAGATACTGTGATGTATTTACAGATAGAAACCCCTGCTTTGCAAAATCTTCCTAATACCAATGGGAAAGAACAAGAAGCACAATGATGAATGTATTGTGTGTGTTTGTGCAGGTGCCTTTATATAAAATCAGGAATATAATTCTGAACAGTAGTCCAGAAGCAATTTAGTCCCTATCCCCACACTACAGCAGAGTGCTTTGCTCTTTCTTGACCAACCTTTAAAAGGAATTTTTTTATTTGTTGAGAGTTATGTTTGAGGTAGCATGTGAAAAATGGTGCTTGTGCAGGAAATTTGAGGCTCACAGCAAGGACTAAAAGGGAAGCAAATTATCAAAGAATGGTTCATTCCAACAGCAATTCCCATGCAGAGGACTAAATGAGATATTACAACTAATTCTCTGTGTCACATGGCACATACACAGGCAGCAGGGCTGGAGTTCAAACTAGATTAATTCAGACTCCTCCTAACCCCAAAGTGCTTGGATTTGGTAACCTTTGTGCAGGTTTCAGGCAGGCTGCTGTGTGGAATTGCACAGGGTTTTATAAAAAACCAGACATGACAACTTTGTTCATGCATAAATAGGCAAGTTTTTCCTCCAGTGAGCAGGCAAAGGCAGGATGCTAAAAATCTCCATGTCAAGAGCTGCAGATATTGTAGCACTTGAGGTTATTTCAAAGTTTTATCTGCTGCACTCCTCAAGTGAAGGTGTGGAAGTGATGATACTCAGGAGTTTAAACTAAGCTTAAAATCTCCTTTAATTTAAACTTATTTAATTCTAGGTTAGATGCTCACAGGGGCAGTGTAGAGGGAATATTCTTATGTAGAATGTGCCATTCACAGCTGGTATATAAAAAAAGGACAAATTCAGTTCAAGTAAGTAAAAGGAAGGACATTTAAGATGATCCTGGAAACTGAGTTTATTTTAAGAAGTAAGGAATAGAATTATAAAACCATTTAGTAAAGAGTTTGTTTAACTTGGCAAAGCAAATCTGGAAGATATCATTCTATCTGTGAAAATACATTGCAAGAATAAATACCAGTGAGGAATCTCTTTATAGTAATGGACAATAACAGCACAGGAACAGAAGATCATAAGGCATCAAGAAGTAAATTTGCATTTTAAAAGAGAGATATGCTCCTCCTCAGATAATAAACTGGGAGTGCCTTGCAATAGAACTGGAAAGAGAACATTTCACATTTCCATTCAATACTATTTTCATGATTTTTCCCCACATGGCCAAAATTATATTATTAATTTTGTTTATTTATTTATTTATTTATTTATTCATTAATAGTTTGGAGATAGTTAAGGTGGCCAACATCTGTTTTATAGTCTAGTAAAATGGTCAGAAGGTCCACCTGAAAAACCTAGAGGGTTTTCCATCAGAGGAAATTCTGATTCTGTGATGGGTTCCTTGTGGGAGTGATGGGATAAGAAATGTCATGAGCATGAAGTAGGGGTCAAAACCTGAAAAAAGAAATGCTATGTCATATAAAACTGCTTGATCAAGCTGTACTTTTGTAATCAGGATGAAATTTTTATTGTCAATTCATTATTATTTTCCTAGTGGGAAACTTAATAGTTGTGGGATAGGCCAGAAGAGGTGGGTGGTCATCAGGAACTCAGAGACTCAGACACATCTTCCCACGTGAAGATGGTGACAATGGATGTAAAAAGAGTTTATGTGAAGGGATTCTGTATCAATAGGATATTTATCTGTCTGATCAATAGTGAAGTTTTAGTCTGTTACTAATTTTTTACTTCTGGTAGAATTGAAACTGGGCATAAAAGCTGAATTGTCAATGTAGGGAAGGCCCAGTCATACCAGGGACTATGATGCCACAAAAGGTCATTAATTATGTAGATATTAGGCCCCAGATCTACTGTTTTAACTTTTTTTCCCCCTTCATATTTAAATCAAGGAAAGAAAACTAAGGAGGCATCTTTTGACCTGAATCCATGGTCAATAGAGTGATTGAATTGCAGCTTAAGTAGAAATTTTTTTCATTCAGACTGTTCCAAACATGCACAAAATATGATATCTGTCCATAAGACTGTTTGGTTTCAAAGGGGAAAATAGAAAAAGCAGCCCCTTGTATATGAGCCTTGTGTGAAACCATTTCCCTTGCAAATTTTCAAACAAATCTCCAAACTGCCTTTTCATGGATCTTCACATTTCCTCTCCAACAACAGCAGATAAGTATAATAATAGTTTTTCACCACTGCTCTCCTGGGCAGGAACCTTTCTGACAGTGTAGGGGTTAGAGGGTCTGTCACCAAGATACATTTCTGCTCTAAGCCTTAAATTGTAAACTAAATTTCTGTCAGTATCTAGAGTACATAGTAAACATATCCAAGAATTTGTCATTCCCACTCAAAGGTGACAGCTGTGAATTACACAATTAGAAGTCCTACACCTCACATAACTCTGGTTGCTTGCTCTGACAATGGCCTTCCAAAACTCAACTGGCTCATCTGCAGGAAAGGAGGTAGGAAAGGTAAAAGGAGAGCAGGAGAAAGTAGAGGAAGGGGAAGGTGGAGAGGAGAGATTTGGGAAAAGGAGAACAGGACTTTGCATGTCTCTGTGGCAAGGAAGGATAAATTGCCACATAACCCCCACACCAGTCTTGGTCTTTGAAATGGAAGGGTTTGTGTTAATACATCTCAGTTAAAAATGAAGAGGATCAGCTCAAGAGATCCTATTCCCTATTCCAGTGTTCCCTGAGAAGTTAACGTTGTTCAGACACGTGCAGGAGTTCCAGCAGTGTCCCTGCCATGCTTCTCAAGCACTGTAAAGAGATTTGAGCCCAGCACTGGTACCCCAGTGCTGTCAAAGCAAACCTGCCTTGCTCGTGTCACACAAGGATTTATTTTCCCTCCTGACGACTATGGGACCTTCGACACAAGCAGTGGTTTACACGGCACAGGCACCAGCAGAGAGGAGCTACTGCCACATCTCCAAGGCACCAATCCTGTCCCCACTCTGCCTTATTTAACGAGTGGTGTCACCTCTATCAGCAGAGCTTGTCTGCTGTGACATTGGAGTGAGTGACGGCCCTGTCATCTCCCAGGCCAGCCTGCTCTGCTGTCGCATCACGCTCTTGGCCTCTGCTGCATCTGATGGGAAAGGGGCAGAAATTCTTCCACATGCTTTGTTAGCAGGAATCTGGTGAGCAAAAGGTTAAATGGCTTGGGGTGCTGGGTGTTTGTGGGGTAGCGTGCAGGTGTATATATGTATATGACTCTGTGTGTGCGTATACATGAATTAAAATAAAAAATAATAATAAAAAAATATATATGTATACATACACAGGCACCTTGGTTTGGCTGTAGGACCTCGTGCCCGCAGGCCACAGTCACATTATCATCTGGAAATTGGATAACGACAGCACAATGACAAATCCAGGTTGCCTGCAATAAGGTGCTAATCCCTTTGCTTTAATATCGGAGCAGCGTGTAATGATGTTTGGACATCACTCCAGTTTACTGACGACCCCACTGGGGCCAGCAATAGAAGCGTACAACTGTCTAACAAGCCATCAGGTGACCGCCGTCGTCAAAGCAACGGGGGATGCAATCTAATCTTCCCTCCATCCCTTCCAGCTCCCAATAAGGACCAGATTATAGAAGTGGCCCATCAATGCTTGGTAACTCGAATCAATTAACGTTAATTCGCACAATGCTATGATGTATTGTGATCACTTTCATTTCGGAGAAGGGGGAAGAAATTGCTATAATTCACCTAAAATGAGGTTGTCTATGGTGCTGAGGTATTAATTGGGTGTCCATATTAAATGGAAAAGGAGCACGGTAGTGAAGGAAAAGTGGATGAGTGACTCTCTTGGCTGCTATTGACCTATCAGAAGAAGACAGTGCCCTTTTCCTTTGCTTTTATCTATTACAGTTTTCCCTATTGCGTGTCAAGTTGATGTATTATAAAAAATTCATTTGGTGACCTTCCACCCCCCTAGCAGATTAAACAATTTCACTGGGATGGCATCATTAACAGGGCCTTGCATTTAATGATGATTTCTCTAAAAGGCCACGGAGATTCGATTTTAAGCTAACAGATTTATTGCACTATTATAACATATCGTAAAAAACTGTACCACCTACGGTCTGGTTTTAGGATAGAAACTGTTTAAGAGTTTATGTGGAGCTTAAAGTGGTATTACCTTGGGATACACAGCACGGCAAAGCTCTGACCTCCGGCGGGATGCTGTTTACATTTAATAAAAGACATTTCTCTGACAGTAAACTTGGGGAGTGTGTTATGGAGGAGGCCTGGCTTAGCTCCTTGCCACTGGCTTTGAAAATCGGGGCATTTCCACCGATCTACAGCTATTAATGGAGGTCACTAATGAATCTGGAGGATGTTTCTCTCCTATGTGATGCATCTGCTCTGTCCCTTTCTTTCTAAAGGCTTCTGGTGATCCCACATCTAGACCCTTCCTCAGCTTTGTTGTTCTAATGAAAGAAGGGCCTAGAGAGGAAGTCATAGGAGGAGAGGCTGAGGTCACTTGGTTTTCTCAGCCTGGAGAAGAGAAGACTGAGGGGAGACCTCAGTGAAGTTACAACTTCTTAGTGAAGAGGAGGGGCAGGCATTGATCTCTGCTCTGTGATGACAGTGACAGGCCCTGAAGGAATGACATGAAAATGTGTTATGGGGTGTCTAGGTTGGATGTGGGGAAAAGTTTCTTCACCCAGAGGGTGACTGGGCACTGATCAGGCTCCCCTGATGATCAGGGCAATGGTCACAGCACCAAAGCTGGCAGAGCTCAAGACGCGCTTGGAAAATGCTCTCAGGCATGGGATGGGATTGTTGGGTCTGTCCTATGCAGGGCCAGGAGCTGGGGTCCATGATTGTCCTTGATTTCTTTCTATAATATGGGAAAATATGGGAACTGGTGGAAATAAAAGTCATCCTTCAAATATCTTTTCTTGTTTAAAATAGCAGTGATTTCAGACTCCTCATTGTCTTCTGATGCTCATGTCACTCTTCCCTGTTTGTATTAATTAGAGACAAAGCTCCAGTAGTGCACCTGAGAGGGCAGAGGTCTGGCTTATTTCATCATCTCATGACATCAGAACCCATTTACACCCCAAAACACTGAATTTCTCAGTCCTTCCAGTGAACCTGTAGCTACTTTGCCTGCCTCAAGTCCTGTCTCAAGTTTGCCTATGTCCTGTCCTTGCTGCACCTCCCTTTCTTGAATCTCTTGAAGTCACCAGCAACCCTCACTTTTTTAACAACCAAGAAAAATGTCTCTTTGGCTGGATCATGATTCATTTAGTCATATTTTTCCCTAAATTCTTCCCAATTTCCTTCTCCTTGCAAGGATATATTGATTTTACAGCACTAGCATTGCAGACACACTAGACAACTATTTAATTAATTTCAACGTCTATTAGGAAATTAAATATGCCAGGGGCTGTTCTTTGGCACCAAGGCCAGCTGACATATTTCAGCATCCAAACTTCCAAGTGAAAATATTTTCTGACTGTATTAGCTCCCAGACCATCTGGGAGTTGTTCTGGACTTAGCCATTGGACCTAAACTACAGCTTAAGAGGGACTGACAGTTTAATGGTAGAGGTGATCAGGTGTCAGTGCCAAGACTTGTTTTTGGCATCCTTTAGTTTTATGGTAGACTCATATCCATGGACTTTAATGGACCCTTGACACAGGCTCTCATCCTGATCTCCCTCCCCTCGAAGTCAATTGATAATAGTTCTTCTTCTTCTTCTTCTTCTTCTTCTTCTTCTTCTTCTTCTTCTTCTTCTTCCCAGTACTATTATTGTTGTAGACATTATTATGATGACATGATATAACTATATTAGTAATGATATTACTGTATTACATTATATTAGATATCAGGAAGAAATTCCTCCCTGTGAGGGTGGGGAGGCCCTGGCACAGGGTGCCCAGAGAAGCTGTGGCTGCCCAATCCCTGGAAGTGTTCAAGGTCAGGTTGGATGGGGCTTAGAGTAATTTGGGATAGTGGGAGCTGTCCCTGCCATGGCAGAGAGTTGGAACTGGATGATCCTCAAGGTCTCTTCCAACCCAAATCATTCTATGATTTTATATTTTATAATTATAGTTATTATTGCAATTGTAAATAAAATGACAAGTTCTCCTTGATTTCAAGGATACTTAATTTCCTTAGTCCCAAATCTCTCCACCAAGTTTCTCAATTGATCCATAATACCTGCAGCAGATCCTCCAGTTTCTATGCCCTCAAACTTCCCTGCTGCTAAAGAATAAGCACCTGCCCTCCTGTGGAGCCTCAGCCTGTTCAGCAGACACGTGTAGGCACTGATGGGGACAGGATCAGGGATCCCTGGTGTCCCTGCTGACTGAGGCATCCCCAGCCTGCTGTGCCCACATCTAGAAGAGCTGCAGGGCACTGAGCATCAGAGCTGCTCCCTGTCAGCAGGGAATTGCCAACCAGCCTGTTCCTGCCCAGCAGGAGACTCCAGGGAGGTGACACACAGCACATCCTTCATGCCCACGGGATGAAGGCAAAGGCAGCTCTTGCTCTGGTGCTTGCTGGGCTATGAGCACTCCTCTACCTCCACCTCCCCAGGGCAAAGCTGTGCCAGGAAGGGCCCTAATTTTCCTTCCAGCACGAATCAGCAGGGGAGCAGCAGGATGCTCCTTTCTCCTCCTCCACACTGACATCATTTTAAGGAATACAACTTGCTGTGTGCAGGGCTGTGCCCAAAGGCAGGGGCTCCCTCACAGCACGAGCCAGGCTGGACCATGTGGGATGTAAACACCACATTCCATGCTGTGTTAACCAAGTTCAAATTATCCACAAACAGACATACATTTTTACACTTCCATTTAAAGTATCCATGTCTAGTTCTGCTTTGTTTTCTTCACTGCTATTTTACCAGAGAGTGAAAGAACAAGGGGGAACAGTTCCAAATGTTCCAAACAGTTCCAAAAGAGGAGAGATTTAGATTAGATGTTAAGAAGAATTTTTTTACTGTGAGAGTTGCACAGATTGTCCAGAGAAGCTGTGTTTGCCCCATCCCTAGAAGTGTCCAGGGTCAGACTGGACGTGGCTTGGAGCAGCCTGGGATAATGGAAAGTGTCCCTGCCCATGGCAGGGGGTGGGACTGGATGAGCTTTAAGGTCCCTTCAATCCCTTCTAAATTTTCTAGGATTCTGTGATTCTATGACTCTGTGATTCTATGGTTCTATGATTCTGATTCTATGATTCTATGATTCTATGATTCTATGATTCTATGATTCTATGATTCTATGATTCTATGATTCTATGATTCTATGATTCTACTCACCCCAGGGAGTGAGAGCTTCTTCCTCAATCCACATTTTGCAGCAGCCTTCCTCTATGCACTAGGTGAGCACTGTTTTAGCATGTAGAGCCTGGGGTGTGAATCCAGGGCATTTTTTCTGATTTGTTATCAGTTTTAAAGAAGCTGAGGAGAGGAAAATATTTTCGGTCTTTACAGAAACTATGCCAAGACTCACCTAAACCTCTCTGATTCAACCTAAACGTGGCTCAGCTGGAGCCAGGGAGCTCACAGAAAACTGCAGTTCTTTAGCTTGAAAATAGGAATGACTTGGTGTGTTGTTCCTGCATTAAGTTCTGATCACACTGTTGAACACATGTTTTTGGAAGAAAGTGGATAACAGCACCTTATTGATGTCCCTGAAATGAATTTCAAACCTAACATTGCCTTTGAGACTTTCCCACCAACAAAAATACAACATAAAGAACCAAGTAAGAACTAAAACTTCAATCTACCTTTCGAGTCTGCACATATCCTTAAAACCTTAGTTGATCTTTCCAGCAGCTGTAGTTCAGACCAGTATTTTCCATCAGCTCAGTATGAACAGTGCATCTCATTTATAATACACTGAAAAAAAATCCAAACCGATCATCCAACTAGAAAAAAAAGAGTTAAAAGCAAACTTAAGCTCCATATATCTTGTGTTTGTAAACACCTTTAAGCAAACACTAGAGATCAATGAATAGTTTTTCTTTTCATTTCAAGACAATACCAAACCCCCAGCCACTTCATTGCAATTGCAGATTAGAGCATTTTATATATATATATAAATTATATATATATATGAGATACTAAATGACACAAAGCACTGGGAGAGGGAATGAAATGATCTAGGCTCAGAATGAAGTGTTGATTCTTTATTCAAATTCAAAAAAAGGTCTCCTGGGATGTTCTAATTTAAATTTCAGGCTCAGAAAACCCAGTGTCTTTCAAGGGGGTGTCTGTAACTGCTTTATTCCAGTCTACAGACTTTGCAGATTAGGAAGGTGATGGCAGGAAAAAGAAATGCAGTAAAGCCCTGTGAGTGCTGTGCTTTTGTAGAAGAACCAAGACTTTGTTCTTAGAGGAGCTCAAAGGTTTTCAGTGAAAATCTTTTCTGGACAGGGAATATTTGCAGGCTCCACTGCTCTCAGTGCACTGCAATGACTTTGGGGCTAAAGCATTGGGTCCATGAATCCATAAAATCCCTGTCTCTGCCACATACTTCCAACATGATACTAGAGAAATGAATTACTCTGTGAACTTCTCACTTTTCCATCTGTAAACTGGGGATTGAAACAAAAGGATTTTTCCATACTTTGGTGCTGCTTTCTGCTTGGAAGTGATAGCTGTTTCCTATTTCCATGCATGCTGCTTTCACCCAAGGAATTAAAGGGTTGTGCTAAGGTAAATTAGTAGGTAGAAAATAGGAACAGAAAATAACATCTAGAACTTTATTTCTGATTTTCCTTTTTTTTTTTTTTTTTTTTTTTTTCTTTCCCATCCCTTTTTGTGTGAAAGAAATGGAAGCAGAGGACATTCAGAAACTTGCTTATACAGGAGACCCTACAGCATCTCTGTTCAGGTGCAGCCCTCAGATGGAGAAATTGAGAAGCAGCTTCCTGTACAGCCAAAAATCATTTTCCTGGACAGAAAGGTAGAATTTGCTTCCCTGTGGATGGAGACTTCTATTAATTCTGTGCTATTTTGACATTAGAGGTTTTTGATATTTGAGATTTTTGGCATGGAGCCAGGCTCTGCTCCAGGGGCCCAGCAATGGCACCAGAGGAACGGGCAGGAACTGATCCCAGCAAGTTCCACCTGGACAGGAGGCAGAACTTCTTTATGAGCAGTGACCGAGCACTGAACTGATTGTCCAGAGAGGGTCTGGAGTCTCCTCACTGGGATATTCCACAATGATCTGGACACAACCCTGTGCTCTGTGCTCTGGGATGGCCCTGCTGGAGCAGGGAGGAGGGACCAGATGATCTCCAGTGGTCCTTTCCAACCTGACCCATCCTGTGCTGTGGCCTCATCTTGAAAAGTTCTGGTGAACTTTGTGACATTTGTAAAATGTGACACATAAATACAAACTGCCCTCAGACAGGAGGCATATGTAAAAAAAAAAATAAAATTACAGTTGTTAAAACCATCAAAGTTTTCTTTGCTCTTGCTGAGGAGACAAGATCTTAATTCTTCTCTTCTGTTCTTCCTCCGAGGGTGAAAGAATTGACAAACTGGGGCCTCCTGCAGAACCCTGGGTTGTATCAGCTCATCTCAAGGACTCCTCTGAGGCTGTGCTGAAAGGTTTGGATGTGTTTTCCTATAGCAAGGGTTATGGCAAAGCAGCTATGTAAAATGATGGTGATAAATTTAGGAATTCTCCCTGAGAAATACTGCAGTTGAAAACCAGTCTTTGGGCTGAAAACAGAAGGTTGCAGTAGGAGTTTGGTGAACTGCCCAGTCATATGCTACAGGAAACAAAAAAGCTTTTACAAAGTACTTTTGTGCTGTGGTAGCTTAAAGGAAGTATATCCTATAGTTTGTCTTGAAAAGACATATCCTGGGTCAAAAAAGGAAAGAATGAAGAATTAGAAATCCAACACTTGATTTTTCAATTTATGTTACCTGGGGTAATTTCTTTAGGGTCCACAACAACCTTTTTATCCCAGCAAAGGATCTGGCCAAGTATAGACAGAAACAACTGCCTATGGATTGTCATTAACTTATTATAACGTGAAAGTGTTGTTTTTTTGGTTTTTTTTGGTTTTTTTTTTTCATGGGGGATCTAAATGTTTCGCTTCTGGTCCTCACTTATCAAAAGGCATGAACTCCTGAAAGAGTTTTTGAAAACTCATGAAAAACTCTAAACATGTGAGGACTTCCCTCAAGGTTGTGTGAACATGCTTAGACACAGAACCTTGTTTAAATAGAGTGCTGAACCAAACACCTGTGTATGGCCATATGCTGCTAAATTAGAAGATAGAAATTATAATGATTATAAACTTATTAATTTAATTGCTAAAATATTTAAATATAAGTAAGAAGCACACACAGTGAAAGTTAGGTTCCCTGTTGGAGAGAAAGTATTTTGTTCACAGTAAAGCCATTTGTGGATTATTTTTGAGTTGAAAAGTTCATATTTAGAGAACAAAAGTAGCACTTATGCTGTAGATCACATCTTCTCACCCTTTCAGTCCCTGTTTCTCTTAATTAGAAATTCTTCCTACCCCAAGATAGTTCCAGGATTACAGGTTAGAAAAATCCTTTGGTGTTTTCTGCTGCTTTTCATGACTTTCCAGGTCACGTTCCTGAACTCCTCAGGTTTATATGAGCCACTGATTATTGGATGAGCTACTGACTGATAGTGGGAGGGAGGAAGGAAGGAAGGAAGGAAGGAAGGAAGGAAGGAAGGAAGGAAGGAAGGAAGGAAGAAAGAAAGAAAGAAAGAAAGAAAGAAAGAAAGAAAGAAAGAAAGAAAGAAAGAAAGAAAGAAAGAAAGAAAGAAAGAAAGAAAGAAAGAAAGAAAGAAAGAAAGAAAGAAAGAAAGAAAGAAAGAAAGAAAGAAAGAAAGAAAGAAAGAAAGAAAGAAAGAAAGAAAGAAAGAAAGAAAGAAAGAGAAAGAAAGAAAGAAAGAAAGAAAGAAAGAAAGAAAGAAAGAAAGAAAGAAAGAAAGAAAGAAAGAAAAGAAAGAAAGAAAGAAAGAAAGAAAGAAAGAAAGAAAGAAAGAAAGAAAGAAAGAAAGAAAGAAAAAGAAAAGTCACTGAAGAGGAAGACACTTCACATTCTTTAAAAGATACATGCATCAAATTAATAGTCAATAAACTTCAGCAAAGGAAGAGCAGCACAGTACAGATGTTGTGCATGTAATAGTTTGCTGCAGTTTTTCCTTTGACAAACATCCTTATTGCACTCGTCTTTTGAAGCACATGAAAGCAGCATTTAATGGAAATGGGTCCCGTCTAGCACACTGAGGCTGCTTCATCTGACAGCAGCCAAAGTGCCTCGTGGAAGGCAGTTTAGCTCCAAATTAGCTCTGCTTCTACGTTAAATACCAGCTTGCCTGAGAGATCTTTGGGAAGACTCCCATATATATCTGTAATATTCTGAGCTTTGAAGCATATGTGCCCGAAAGCTGAGCTAGTCTCTGTTGAGAAGTACAGTACAGTACTCCAGGCTTCATCACACACTAGAAATGGCAATTATAAAGTATCTGAGCACAGCTGACAAGGACCTCTGTTAAAATCTGTATTACAGTGAGCAGGGAGCCAAGAAAACCTTGGTAGTCTGTGCAGACACTGTCATAAGGAGGATCATATGACTGATAGAGGGATAAACCAGGATCAGGCTGAAGCAATAAAAGAAATCTACATTCCCACATTTCCATCAAATCTATTCACAGTATAAATCACTGATTATTTGTATATCACAGCTGATCGTGGAGATTCATAATGAAATTGGTGGTTTGATGTGGATATATACTGCACAGAAATAGAAAAAAACAACAAACATATATGTAGTCAAAACTAACTGGATTATTAACAAATTAAATAAGTCCAGAGTCACAGAGAGAAGCAACTTTATCATTTTTGTTGCAAAATAATTAATATGTCTCATGGTTTTACCTAAGACCTTGTTTTGGGCAATTTCTGGCCATAGTTCAGAGTTTTCTACTTCACCACATTGTTCAACACCCTGAACACGAGAATGGCAGAGTAGAAATGTCCTGCCTACATTCAACTTTATTTACCTTCACCTGTGCTGCTTAACTGCAATAAAATGCCAAACCACCTGCTTCATAAAGCAAATAGTTTTGACATGTTGTCTTTCAGCAGGAAAAATCTGTGTTTGTGATCACTGGAGCAAGTCCAGCATCCTGAG
Source organism: Sturnus vulgaris (assembly GCF_052056855.1). NCBI lineage: Eukaryota > Metazoa > Chordata > Aves > Passeriformes > Sturnidae > Sturnus > Sturnus vulgaris. The sequence continues at coordinate 111,350,228 of NC_142245.1, read as the reverse complement.
GAAGTTCTGGCATCTCACCCTCACCTGAACCAACATTTGGAAATTTGTCAGCCTTTAGGATTTCACCCCATTCACCCCAAGAGTCTGAATGCAGACCAGACCTGGCCAGCATCACTCAAAGGCCAGGATTTGGCTGGTGCTCAAAGATATACACAATAAAATGGGGATCCAATTGCAAAGTAAATTATAACTTTTAAAAAGAGCCTACAGAAATAACAACCATGGCAAGGGCAAATCTTGGGTCAGAATGGATTCCCTGATAGATCAGAACAAGAGGTAAAGTGATGGAGAAATTCTATTTCCTGGCTTTCATTTTAATGCTCCCTATGGAGTTTTTCCCTGCCAGGTTTCCAGCTGGCAGTGTCTCCTGTACTGTCTCAGGGCAGTCACCATAGACATTTTCCATGGCCAAATACCTTTCAAAGCATCTGATAGAGCTGGAGAAAAATTCCAAGAGATTTAACAATAGGACAGGAGAGAATATGCCCCAAAGATAAGGTGAAACTCCTACAAATCAGAAAAGAATTGAAGATTCAGCTTGTCCCTTAGTTACAGTGGTTGACTCCTTGACTCCATCCCCTTAGGACAGTCTCTGATTATCAGTTTCCTAACCTTGGTGAAGTACTTAGTGACACAAAACACGAGTTAAATTTAAAAATGGGCATTTGGAACTTTCTAGAACATCTCTATAGCTCCTGTTACCTTTGTTTGATCCCTTTAACAGCTACATTCACATTACACCCACATAACACATAGAAAATGTCATTTCACAATGAGGTAAAAAAAATATATATTTAGAAGCTGAGGTCCTTCAATCCTTCAGGAATTTGTTTTCCAAGTACCTCTGTGTGAAATTTTCTGGAGTTAGACACAATGTTTATGATTGAGATGGATAATGAATTTAGGCTTTCTGAAGTCTCTTAAAGTCATGAGGACTCCCTGAGGTCCTTTAGTGGCCCTTACCTGGTTGCTGTTAATTGCAATATGATTTTTTCTGACTCTCCAGGACTCACCCAAGTGCAGGTCATCGAGGGATGTGCAAGCTTTTCCAATCTGGCTGTGTCCAGCTCAGGAACAAACTGGAGACTTGTGTTCACTGTCACATCACCTCCAGGTAAACCCTATATTCTGGGTATTTTCTTACTTGGTAAAATAAGAGCCCTTCAGGTGACCCGATTTATAAAAAAGGAGTGAAACTTTCTTTGAATGGGTGGAGTGATGCCAAACCTCTAAATAGCCTGTGTTCTGTTTCACATCCAAGTTTGCATTCCCCAGGCAGCAGGAGAGCCTGGTGATTCCTGTGCTATTCATGTAAGATGTCTCAAATCTAGTGAATAAGTACAGAGAAGTATTGTCAGGAAAAGGTGCCTCTTTCTCCCTGGATTCCCTAGTATGTATCCCAAGAAATCAGATACTTAAAATCAGTTAAGTTGCCAGAGCAAACTATTTCCTATAAATTGCAACCTCTCATTCCCTCTTTTTTTCCCCTGTTTATATTCAGAAATTTTCCATCTGTGCTCCTGGCTATTTTCATAGTGCCTTTTCCTGCCTGTTTGCCTGCACCTGGTCACTTTTATAGGTGGTTATGCACATTCAGAGCGTGGCTCCAGGACTGAACTCTGCCAGGGCTCTCCTGAGAGCTCATGGAGATGATGTTGGCACCTTCAGAGGCCCCTGAGCAGCTCAGTAAAGAGAAGGCAGGTGTGCTATGCCTTCTTGGAAATGCCAGCTGAGGGTGACACTGGGGACAAGGCATCCCATGAGCTCTGCCTTGGAAAATCCTCAAGATGTCTGCACAAGAGTTGCACCTCTGCAACTGCTTGGGGGCCTGAAATTATCTCTAAATCTCTTTCTGAAGGTATAGAGATGTTGATTTCTTGTCTCAGGATGACTGCTGAGGCAAATCTATGGAGAAGCAGGAGCAGGTCTGGCATGCAGTCCAAGGACATATTAAGGTGTAGATGTTGTAAGAGCATGTGTAAAGTCTCTATTATGGTATTGCATCCATCCATCCATCCATCCACCCATCTCCCTTTATATATAGATATATATGCATGGATATCTCTCTAGATAAATAACATTGCAGATGATAAAGATATATTATCTCTCTCTCTCTCTCTCTCATGTCTTGCCTCATCAAAAAAAATTAAAAAAAACCAACAACAACAACAAAAAAAAACAAAGGGAACAAGTACATCTGACTGGGGAAGTGGCCAAGTGGAAGAGCAAAAAAATAAAAATAGAAGTTTTCAAACATTTAGGCTGCCACAAGTGGCTCATCCAAATCCAGTGCTTCTCATGGCTTGGAGAAGGGAGACTTGGGGTGCAGGGAGCACTTGGAGGTGGGCCTTTCAAGGAGGGGATTTTTGTGTATTTTGAGCTGCCAAACACATGCAGGTACCACTACCTTCTCATCAGTGAGAGTAGATGGAAAGTCAGCACTTCAAAAGATCTGATTCTTCAGGCTGGAAGCACAGCTTAATGAAATGTGTTTAGAAACTTGTTTCAGGGAAATCCCAAAATCTTTTTTCTGAACAAACGTCAAACAGAGATCCCTTTTCTGAAATATTTAGCCAATCAGAGTGTTACTAAGAATTAATAATAGAATCACAAAATGGTTTGGATTGGAAGGGATCTTCAAGATCATCGAGTTTTAACTCTCCCATGTTGGGAAGGGACACCCTTTCAGTAGACCAGGGTGCTCAGAGCTCCATCCAGGCTGACCTTCAACACTTCCAGGGATGTGGCAGCCACAGCTTCTCTGGGCAACATGTGCCAGTGATAAATATCTAATTTAAATCTGCCCTCTTTCAGCTTAAAGCCATTCCCCCATGGAGGATGTTTAGAGGTACCAATGTGTACAGGCAGCTGATGCACCCGTGCAGGTGTCACCTGTGAAAATCAGATTATTCCACACTTTTAATGTCCATTGCAAAAATATACACCAAAGGTACAATCCCCTTTGCTCCCTGTAATTGGGAACCATGCTGGAGACAGCATAAAGGTTTTTACAGTTCCAGATTCTTTCTGAAGAGCTGTACTTTTATCGTTTGAGATAAACAAACTGAAATTAAACAATCAAATAGTAGATGTTTGTGATACATCTTCATGAACCAGTTGCTCTATGCACCTACCCTGGCATAATTCACCATTTGGAGACAGCTCAGGAGGTGCAGCTGATGTAAAATGCAATAATCCCAAATGTTTTAGTGCTAGTTCCTGGGGAGAGCAGACTATTCATAGCTCCACTGCATCGTCTTGCTCCTTGTTTTACAGTAATATTCCCTTCACTGATATGGATCCCAATGGGTTTGATACATCCACTTTCCTTTTAAACCAGCAGCATCCTACTCACGAACTACTAATGCAGTGCAAACCACCTTTAAACACCTGTGTGTGCAGAGTCCTTGATACCTGAGAGATTTCTTCTCTCAGCTGAAGTTCATATGTGTTTGTACCTGCAGGCAGATTTCTCCCAATTGGAACATGCTTCCCACCTTGTTCTGATGCAGCTTGGCTTCGTTCAGGTGGACAACACTGACACAAATCTAATTAATTTCTTCTACAAGTACTTACTGCTACTTACCCCTGTCTCCAAGCCTCCATCTGACAGCATTTCTGATTTTTTTAATGAATTGATGAAAAAAAAAAAAGGCTGTTAGATTTTTATTAAAAGCAGAACTTAAGTAAAAGAAATATCCATCCATCAAAATGTTTAGGATTGTGGGGTTAAGACCAATAATGGTTCAGGTAGTAAGGCAGATAATGAGTTGATGTTCTAATCCACATCCTTCAAGGTGGTCTACAGAGAGTACCAGGGCCAGTTTTCTTAAGCTCCTTGCTCAGCATATCTGCATTCAGAACTTGGTTTGGAAAAAATTTAGGAAATCAAAACCCCTCTCTATTTCAAAAGGGCATCTTCCAGTTCTTGCAACTCAGATCTGAGACCAAATTAATCCTCAAACACAGAAACTATGAGCAGTGCCTGGCTTGATTCTGCCATTTACAGAACATTTTAGAATCTCTGGGTGCAGAGCATTACCCAGAGCTTCTGTCTTTCAAGAGACTAAATATTTACTGTGTAACAGCAGGGACACTGACATTTTTTATTTATAATGCTCATTATCAACGTGGTGGAAAATATTAACAAGTTCACTGAGAGTTTTCTGCATCATGGATTTAATCTTCATGCTGGTGAATGTTCCTGGGTTCCTCCGAACTTATATTGATATGATTTAGGTATAGTCTGTAAAAAAAATCAGTATTAAGAACTGCCTTATCACAACCAATTTCTCTTGCAGAAAATGTGCATGTTTTCTATAGGGGCCTGATCTGTCTGGCCTCAGAAGCAGATGCATTGTGAACGTATTTTCTGGGGTTTGTGTCAGTTAGACAAATTCATGGAAGAAATATTAAGTATTGTTGAATGCAAAGCTGTTTACGCTTCAGGAAGCACTGAAAGCTTGAAACTTAGCTTGTAGAAATCTTGTTACATGTTTAGGTTGTCCTGGTACTCAGTCCTAAATAAACATTATCTGTTGATGTTGGATCTGTCTGGAGATAGATGGATTTAAGATTTGTCCCTGAACGCATCTTTAAAAGTGGCATCCCTGTTAAAAAGCTGTAGGGTGGTGTTTTAGCTGTGAAATTGCTGTCCTTGCCTTTGTAACAAACTGACTGCTTTAAATTCTCAGGGGCAAAGTTCACTGTGCTGTCCCAGCCATTTGCCACCTTCCCTGTGCCCGTGAGAGCCAGGGCCAGCATGATCCTCGTTGTCATACTGGGCTCAGCAGCCTCTGCATTCAGCATTGTTCTCACATTCTGCTGGTTCAGGAAGAGCAAAAGCCACAGTAAGTTGGAAATATCCACAAAAATTTAAACTTGCAGACCCCTTTTTTAATTAAACAAATCCCCGGAGTGGGGACAATGGGTTTCAGACAATAGAACTCAGGAAAAGCTCTGGGATGTTCAGTAATTAGGATATAGTTTGTAGTTTAAACAGAGCTGGGCTTCAATAATCAATGTGGGTCCCTTCCAACTCAGAATATTCTATGATTCTATGATAGTTCAAAGTCATAGAGTTTTATGCCTATAGAAGGAGTCTGAGTCCAGACAGATATTACAAAAAGTTTCTTCTTGGAAAGGATTGCTAAGCCCTGGAACAGGCTGCCCAGGGCAGTGGTGGAGCCACCATCCCTGGAAGAGTTCAAAGGTGTGAAGACATGACATTTGGTGCCATTTATATATTCAAGCAATATTCTACTACATATTGAAAAATATGTTCAATTTTTGCTTGAATTAATATTTTTTTCGAGCAGAAGATGTACTGAGGGTGAGGTGACTGTGTTTCATTGCAGAAACGAGGACTGAACGGCCTCATCTACCACAGGAGAGCCCCAAGAGACCCAGTGAGCAAACACAGCCTCCTGCAGCTCCCACCAAGCCTTGCTTCAATCAAGGACCAAATAAAAGTGGAGCATCATTGGCAGGAGGTGAGACTGCAATTCATAAATGATTGGACACCAAAAGAGTCCGTTTATGTCTTTTAACCTGTTCAGGTGCTCCCTGGGAAGTGATGGAGTTACCAGCAGTGCAAGTGTTCAAAAGATGTGTGGGATGTGGAGCTGGGGAGAGGTTTAATGGTGAATACAGTGCTGCTGCCTTGGTGGTTGGACTCAACGATCTAAAAGGTTTTTTCCAACTTCAATGATTCTGTGATTCTCTATGTTTGTATAGGATCAATGGCACATTCTCAGAAGGTCTATCTCTTTATTGCCTCCTCCTTCTCCTCCCTGATTTTTTTCTGTTTCATTTCATCTCCTTTCATACAGGTGGAGTAAATTCCCAGCTACACTGAAGGCAGCAGCATAATCCCCCTTGTGCTCATGCTGTGATTCTTGGGTGTCCTGTGCAGGACTGTGAAATCCAGTGCCCTGGATTTCAGTAATCCTTTTGGGTCCCTTCCCCACAATTCAGGATATTCTGTGATTCAATGAGTCCATGATTTTCTCCCAGCGTTTTTGGAGTAGGCAGGGACCAACACTCCTGGTGTCCCCCCATGCCTGGAGGAGCAGGGCTCCTCCCTGCCCAAATCTCCAGGTGCTGGAGGGGATCAAAAGCTCTGGGCAGGTTTGCAGGGTGTGAAGGACTGCACTGAGCTACACTGGAGCTGAAATAACCCACCTAGGGCTCATTTACAGGTCTCTGTGAGTCCAACCCAGCAGCTCAAAGCAGCTCCAGTCCCACCCACCCACCTGTGTCCAGCTTCACTCCCCAGGGTCCTGCCACCAACACCCCTTTCCTGCACACCTCCTGGAGACTCCTTTCATCATCTTCTGATCAAACCCAACTCCTTCTGAGGTCACAGAAAAGCAGACAGCCCCGGGGGCTTGAGGCTGGCAGCACAAAGCACCAGCTTCCCTTTCTGCAAGTGTGAAATGTTCTTACTGTAGTTGAGGGCTTTTTTTTTTTTATCTCACCTGCCAACAGCACAGATCTAAGGGCATTCGGATAACCCTGCTGAACCCCCCCATTTACTCTGATTTGGGAATTTCTTTTTCCTCCTTCTTACCGAAGCCTGTGGATTACATAAGAGGCAGGAAGAGGCGAGCTGGAGTTTTATCTCCTTTTAATTAGTGTCTATCACTAAAGCAGAGGGAGAAGGAGAAGGAGAGAGGAAATTCTGCAGTTTATGTGTTTTGATATTTGCCATACTCTTCCAAAACACAGCATTCAGCTGTGTGCCTTAGGACACATATCTGCTATAAATTCATTTTTTATCTAATTTGTCTGAGATCTAAGCTTCCTGTGGAGGTCTGAGATCAAAGGATCTGATTCTGTCTGATGTCGGCTCTGACACATAATGCGTGCTGACTTAGTTCTGTCTATAAACTCGCAGTGGGAGGCTGCCACTCTCCCTTGGCACCTTTACATAGTGAACTTTCATTTTGGCTGGGGAGGCTGACAGGTACAGTGTTGATTGGAGCCGTCATGTAAATAATTCATGGGAAGAATTTTTTTTGTCAGAAAAAGGCAATCCAGCCACTTAGAGTCTTTTAGGAATAGTTGCAAGACAAAAAGATTCCCCAATATGTTCAAATCTAAACAAGGATAACAATATCTTTAAGTGAATTTAATACATATGACTTGGAAATGTCTAATGTTTGATTCCCCCCTATTTAAAGTGCTGTTGGTTTTGGAGAGAGAGAGAGAGAAGAAATCAAAGCTGCACTCTTTTTGTTTAGTTTCTGCTTTGTAGCTCTTCCCTTCATAAGAAATATTGCCTTTCTAACACAATTAACTGTTCAGAGCCTTTATTTATTAATCACCATAGCAAGACTTGCAAAACAGAGATTTTCTCATTGGTGGGTGCTTGTAGAGTGTGTCCAGTGGCTCAAGGGCCCTGGATATTGTACCAAAAGGAGCAGCTGAGGATGAAGATGAAGGAGAAACCAAAATGCACATTTTATGCAGCACAGCAGGGAGAAGGGATCAAGATATTGCCTTACCTAACTTTGGTCTAACAAGAAAAATCTCCTTAGCTTTTTTTAATTATCTCTCTCTTGAATTGAAGAATTTTTGATGGACTAAGGCACTGTTAACAGAACACGCTTGGAGGTGGAGAACATTGTTGCTTTTTGGTTTTTGCAATTTTTTCTGGTGGTTCAACAGAGAGCTTGTATCCTCCTGCAGCTTACATTTCCAAGCTTCAATTTTCTGTCCTTTCCCTGAGCCTTTTCAGAATGGTTCCTGATTGATCCTTATTCTGAACTCCTTGGGTATCTTCAGCTTGAAATCACTGTGTGTTCCTGAAGATGTTATCCCAGTCTCTTATTCTGGCTCCTAGCTTGCTCAGATCAGCTCCTCCTCCTTCCTTTCTACCAGTTTGCCATTTTCCCCTTGTTTTACAAAATTTCATCAGAATCAATTTCAGTTTAAATTCCAAATCACCAGTGGAAACACTGTATATCTTCCATTTCAGTGGTAGTATCTGGTACTGCCATACATCCCTCAGAATTATTTCCCATATATAATTTCTGCCTGAGCTCTGTTAGCTGGCACTTAATCCTGTTAATCATATGTTTACATTATATTAAATAGTTTGTATTTAATGTTTAAAAATCAGGACTCTCAAGGCAGTACTTCATCCTTGAAGCTGCTTCTATCCAGAAAACTGGTAGCCTCCTCCATTGATTCAAACTTGTTTGAAAAACCTTATTTCCACCGTTGAAAATGGCACCTTTGAAGATGAGAGAGTCAATAAATCTCCAGAACTAACATGAAGCTTTGGTATAGGAGATCATGACCTTATTATCTTGTTTATGTGTCTAAAGAAGAAAATTGAACCTGGTGATGTGTGTAATTTGTACCTTAAATCAGTCGACTACCTAAAGTTAAAGCCAGCTTAAGAAGGAAAGTACTAAACATAATAATATGTCTGACTGCTGAAATTTTGGTAACAACTTTCTGGTGCATTTCCAAGAAGTATAACCCTGAAATTTAAATTTGTGAATGTACAAGATGAAAAAAAAAACCAGCAGCAGAAAAAATGAGCACAAGCATGAAGTCACTGCCAGGGCTGTCAGAGTTCAGGTTGGTCAAGGAATGTCTGGACAACCTTTCTGAAATATGATATAATTTTAGGTGTTTTTGTGAGAAGAAGCAGGTAGTCAATGGCCCTTTATGGGTCCCTTCCAATTTGAGATATTCTATGATTCAGCAGATATAGTTCCAATTAATGAATTAGAGGAAATGCAGAAGAGAATGAATCTGAGCAAAAGGTCTGAGCAGCCATGAGGCTGTTCAGGGTTAGACTGAAAGGACAAACCTGAAACATCAGAAGTGGTAATAACACATTTTCTGGTATTATTTGTGCTGAGGACCTACAATGTGTGCTGATAAATGGACTAAAAAAGCTGATTTTGTCCACTAACACATTAGACATTGACCAAGACTAGTTCTGGATTTGGAATGAGTATTAAAAGTTCAGGTGTAAGCTGATGGCATTTTTTTCATGGGGGAAGGGAGACGATTACAAGAAAATTAAAAATGTTTTTTAGCATCCACGATGCTGCAAATAAGGCTGCCAATCACAGCACATTCTGTCAGCTCAGAAATTATCTGCTATGTCACTAAAAGGGACCCTGCCTCTGTTATTGGCAACCATTTGATATATAAGGATGAAAACATTTCCACATGAAAAAATTATAGTGTATATTTACCTTCTCCTGCATTTTTTCTATGTCATTTTTTCAAAAAAGCATTGTAGGTTGCAGGTTCTGCCTTGAGTAGGACTCAAATGTTAGAAATACAAAGTTCTACCCTAAGTTATAGCCCGTTTCAGAAAGGGATGATGCCTTTTATGGGTGTGTAGTATTAAAATATTACCAGTCTTAGCAATACATAGCTTACTAAGAAACTGTATTCTATACAATTTATTATTAAGCATTTATTAAAAAATTCTCTAAATTATGGAGATGCTCTAGCAGCTGTTAGTGTGTCAATAAGCACAAACCAGCTGAGTTTGCTGCTTTTTTTTTTTTTATTTGTGGAAAGAGCTAATGGTTGTTTGGCCTTGCCAATTTATTTCTACCAAACTGAAATGTATGGCTACTGAAACTATTTCTGTAATAGTAAGTGCATTTTAATTAATCACAGAATCATGGAATGGTTTGGGTTGGAAGGGACTTTAATCACCTGCTTCCTCCCACCCTGGACAAGCACACCTTCCACTATCCCAGGTTGTTCCAAGCCCCATCCAACACTTCCAGGGATGGGGCAGACACAGCTTCCCTGGGCAGCCTCAGTTGTTCACCACCCTCACAGGGAAGAATTTTTTCCTAATCTCTAACCTAAGCTTCTCCTGTTCCATTTAAAACTCTTCCCCCTACTCCTATCGTTGTCATGTAAAAACGGGAAAAAAAATTTAAAAATTATTGATGTCTTAATACACACTAAAGGCATAAATGGATAATGTACACGAAGGTGGGGTCTGACAATTGTTGTAAGAAACAAACAAGTCTTGCTTTTCACAGATATGGAAGGAAGTGGAGCAGTGGGAGCTGCCACAGGACATGCAGAGGAGCTGAACCTGCAGCCAAGTGAAGCCAAGGCAGCCAGAAACACAAGAACTGTGCAGTCCAAGGCTGGTGACACACTCACCTTTCCCTCAGTCAGGAAAAGTGACAGTCACCAGAGAGGGAGATCTCCTGGTGCCTCTGTGCAGCTCCAGCAGCCAGCAGTCCCGGGGTGCTCCAGCCAGAAGGAACCACCCCAAGCTGCAGCTGGGTACAGCCAGGAAAGGGAGAAATCCAGCAGGATGCCCCAGCACCAGAATGATGTCAGAGAGTGCGTTGCCATGGTGGCAGCAGAGGGGTAAAGCAGTGATGGGAGGGTTGGACCACTGCAGTCCCTTGGCCTTTGGCCTCTGTGCTCAGAGAAATCCGTACAGGTATTGGGATGGCAACCATGTGGCCACACGGGCAGATGACCCTGCAGCCAAGCGCGAGGCTCTTTGGTGCTGCCCTTTCCCAGCTTCCAGAATGGGGTGGGTGCATCCGAGCTGCCCTTTGAGAACGGCTCTCCTGACTCCTGCAAAACTCTCTGCAGGAGAGTGCTCCAGGGGAGTGCTTAATGGGTCAGCTTTGAGACTGCATTCAGAAGCAGTCAGGGATCAAACTAACAACTCAACAGGGTTTCTGACACTAAAATGTTCTAGCATGGATTTAGTCTTAGTGTCTTGAGTATTGCTGGTGAATATGCATACATGTAAATATATAGAAATTTTCCCATTTCTTCCAGCCATGCTTTTAGTTTTGTTCAAAGAACCTCAGTATATACACAAATATTTCTCTTTATTGTCATTTATTAAATTTCATTGTGGCTTGAGTAAGTGCTTCCATTCTCCTCTATGCAAATCTTTTTTTTTATTATTATTATTATTATTTTTATTTTGATTAAAGTATTTTACTGAGTAAATCTTCACCGTGACATTGTTTTCTGACATCTTTAAATCAGTGGCTTGTTATGAACACTACTCTTTATGGATAATAACACAACTGCTTTTATTCTTCAGTTGCTCACAGAATTCCTCTGTGCTTGCTTTACTGAGCTGGAAGATGAGGAACTTTATTATGCTTTCTCTGTGCCATAAAATTCTTGGTTGCAAGGTATCCTGGTGGCACCAGATAAAATTTATACTCCTTTGCAGAAAAAAAAATTACTTTATCAGGAAGATGAGGTTTCTGGCTGGATCAGCAGTGGAAGAGAAGGTGAGAAATTTTGATTTGGAAAAAACTCAAACAAACCACAAACCTTCTCTTCAAGCTGAAGAGTTAAGGTGCAGATTCTGTTCAAGCTGCTCAGTTTCCTGGGCACAAAAATAGATTCACCATCTTTGGCTTCTGCACTATGCTGTCTTTATAATCATAATTTTGGGGTGAAATTAGACTGATTGCACACTGAACCAGGCTTCTCGTTGAGTGAACAGGAGTTTTTCTGGTTTAAGACACTTGTGGATGAAGATCTTATTAAGTGCAATGGGTCAGACTTTTTGACCTCTTCCATGGTATAGAAAAGCCATTTATTACATTATTTTCTGCAGAGGCCAAAATATTATTATTGGGTAGATCCTCAAGGATCGTGATTCAAGGTCTGAATAAAAAGTTATACAAAGACATCCATGTCTGGTGAAATTATTGGGAAACTCTTCCTGCACAGCTGATACCCAGTTTCAGATGCTTTCATAGGGCAGAAGAGCCTTTCCTCTCTACAGAAACACAATTCCTGCACTTCATGAATTCTATTTCCCTTCAGTGTTTCTACTTCTAGTAAGTGACTCCATCACATCCAAGCAGTGTAAAAGAAAACAATATAAAAGTACACATGTCAATATTCCCAACAATAATGTTGAATGTAAGTTATATGAAAATATTGTACAAAAAATAATTATTTTGGGAAAAAAAATCAGACATATTGGAAATAGTTATGTGCTTATATTAATTGTTTAGTTCATAATTCTTTAACTCATCCATATTTTGTTTACAGAAAAGTAATGTCTTGCATATCTGGACCTCTAATGGAATTATCAGGGCTAAAAGTCTTTAATTGCAGCATTTTCAACTGATTGAGTGGTGGCATGTGGGAAAGAAGTGGGGAGAAAATGAAACAAAATATGGTGACAAATAGGTGCAAACATTAAGCGAATCCTAACTAAGTGACAAATTTAGGGGATCTTGTGTGTCAGAAAATAAAAAAAAGAAAAATAAAAAAACAACACTGTAGTGATCAGAGAGAAGGATGAGAATGACACTCAGTGGTTGAAGTGGTTGCAGTGGTTTCATGGCTAAACATAAAATGTCATTTTTTCCTAAAACAATTGGATTTAGGCTGACTGCAACAGTGACTGGATGAAAAAGGATTCACTGCTTTGTGGCTGAGGGAGATCCAGATTTAGTTTGAAATGTTTTCCATCTATGTTTTCCATGAGACTGAGTTAAAATGCTCACTTTTACAGGAACTGTGTGATTAGATGAGAAGCTGTGGCTGCCCCTGGATCCCTGGAAGTGTCCCAGGCCAGGCTGGATGGGGCTTGGAGCAACCTGGGATAGTGGAAGAGGTCCCTGCCCATGGCAGGGGGTGGAACTGGGTGGTCTTTAAGGTCCCTTCCATCCCAAACCATTCTATGGTTCTGTGAACAGCCCCACCCAAGCTGCTACAGAATATCCTGGGAAAGGCAAAGAAAGAGAAGAAGCATCTCGTATTCCAAGCCAAAATCCCATTTTCCAACATTTGGAATGCCAGCTTGTCCCGTGGGGCACCTGCTGTCACTGCTGTGTCGTGGTCAGTACTTTTGGGGACCCTGCTCAATCTTTGCTTCGAGTTCTACTTAATCCTTACACTATAATTAGGACAAAGGTTGTTTCCACCTTTGCATGGGTGTTTCATGGATAAATGTGTGACATTCTGCATTCCAAAGCCCAGGGTAGGGATGCAGTGGAAGGAGGCAGATGAAGAATCCACAGTGTGGTGTGTGGGTTAGCCATGATATCTCATGGCATGTGGTGCCTTCATAGACTTGGGCTTATTCAAGCCCTCTGGCTCAGCTCAGGACATTCAGCTGCTGTCCAAATCCAGCTTCTGTGAGGAATGAAAAGACTGCAGCAGGATTTCAGCTTGGATTTTGGACGGAGCCCGTGGGGATATTTTGGCAGAGATTCAAGCTTCAGCCCAGCCCTCACTCAGACCAGCTCTATGAGAGACACAAAACACTTCCAGCAAATCTGCTTGGGCCTAACAAAGTGTGACATCCCCACGTTGGACATGAAGAAAGCCTTCAAAGTGCAGGAAAAAATAAAAAAAAAATTCTGGATCTGCCTGTGCTGATCCATCCTCTGAGACCCAAAGCCTTTCTGGACAGTCATGTTAAATGTCAGTGAAATTTGGCAAGTTTGGCTCTACTGAAGCCAATGGCAACAATTTCATTAAGTTTGCTGGATTTGGGATTTCCACCTGGTAACCTTTTTCTGTAGTCCCATCTCCAATACCACTGAGTTCCTTTATTGATATAAATAAGAATGTAGCTGAAAGGATGCCTTACTTTTATCCAAGCTCCCCCAGCTTTTCTGAATTGCTAGACAATATATGGTCAAAATTATTCCTCTTCCTTTTTTTTTTTTTTTTCCTCCCCCTTTTGTGGGGGTGATATTTTTTCCTCTTATGTCTGAAGTAGAGGAGTGCATTAGAGACAAATTTGCCTAAGGCTTTGGGCCAGAGCTGATGAGACTTCACGAAGATACAGGAACAGGCACATGGATAGGGAAAAGAAAGCCTGTGAAAAATTAAAATGACAAGCCTGGTTAGGGAGCAGAGATAACTGGTGATGTAGTAAAATTAATTACAGTCTGGGTTGAAGGAATTGTGTGCCTAAGACAAAATTAAAAAAAAAAAAAGAAAGAAAAACCAAATAACAGCAATGAGATTATAAACCTTTTGATCATCTCTATATGGTATAACTTCCAGTCCCTATTTATTATGGTATTTATTGTGGCATTTATTTCTATAGCATGAGAGGTATAAATGGCAAATAAAGGAGGCAAGTGTCCAGTCAGAAGGTTTTTCTCTGAGCTCCTGACTCTGCAATGAATAACTTTGTTAACAGTGAATTGCACTCAAAAATATCTTCACTGGGCCAGGAACTGTGAGAGGAAACCTTCAGTGGATCAAGGAAGCTGCATGATGCACACTGCAAGGGTGATTATGGACACTTACTGATTATCCAGATTCACAGGTTTTAGATACAATTTTTTTGCATTCATTATGCATTTGAGAGAATGTGAAATAATTCCAGCTTTCTACCTACTGAAATGTGGGGAATGCTGGGTGATAATTTGTCGAGCAGCATTATTTTGCAAGAGCAAAAGCCAGATATCCCAAAGGATGATTCCAAGTCTCTGGAACACCCCAGCAAGGGGGGATTTTTCTGGTTTATATAAGGATTGTGTTTTTGGGGGAGTGGATGTGATGGGCTGCACTGAGGGACACTGAAGCTCCAAGGAGTCTGAGGCCAACCTTGGAAGAACCTTTGAGATGCACCAGAGCTCCTTATCCCTGGCTCAAACCTCTGTGTGCAGGGCTGGAGCTCCAAGCTGCCAACAACCTTCTCCTCTCTCACCAAAACATTTCAAAATTTTCAGTTTTCATAGAACAAAAAATGAACTACAATGACCGTGACATTAGTGAGTTTTCCAAAAAGGAAAATAAAAATACATAGAAAAAGTTTTCTTTTTGAATGGAAGTTGAAATGTCTGTTGGAGTAGGGTCATTTGAGGAGGTATTTATGCTCTCTTTTTGCTTTCTTATTCTTTTCTTTCCTCTTTTCTTTCACAAAGAGGAGAAAAACAATGGAGAGGAACAAACAAAGAGGAAAATAGTTTTGAAGTAAGGCCATGGCTGAAGGCTGCACATAAGCAAGGTCAGCGTCTGAACAGTTTCCATATTGTATTAGACCTGAGGGCTGCCAGCACTGGATATTTTTGGGACAAATATAAGGAAAAGGAAAAATTTAAATTAGCCCTCCCTGGGTTTTATTTTAAACAAGAAGAGACTTCTGGGGTTGTTGGTTGTTCCTAATGACTTATTATCCCTAAACATTTTATAGAATTGTAGCATGAATATAGTGTTAAACTGAATGATCTATATCCTGTGTGGGGAAAAAAAACCAACCCAAATTAATTCTGCTTTTATTTTAAGTGTTCTGCCTGTTATCTTCCAGGTGGGTTTTTTTGCATAACAAATAGGGAACAATACTTGTTCACCTTGCTTTCCAGACCTACCACACATTCTTCCTCACTTTCCAAGTCCTATGAGAGTCTTGTGGGATTCAGACACCTGACTTAAAATTCAGCTGAACAGATAAAGGGTAATACAGGAAGAGAAGGAGAATATCTATACTGAATCCTCCTGAAAAAAACCAAACAAAAACCCACCAAAAAAACAAAGAACAAAACTCTTGATTTGTGCAGTTAAACCTGTGTGGCATGTAGGTGCTGACTCACCTTTAGTCCTCAACTAGAAACTCAGAGTCAGGTGGAAAAGAAAAAAAACAGGGATGAAAGGGCCTAATAATAAACCCATGCACTTTAATTTTGGGAAAGAAGAACAGAAAGCAGTGACACAGCCAAGACAGTGGAGTGAGGAAAGGTCTCTGGGGCTGCTCTGTGAAGGATGGACTGGGGCCAGGTCAGCCTGCATTTGGCAGAGACAGGAGCTGCACACCAGCTGAGCACAGGACACCTCCCAAATTCCCTGCTGCTTTAGGTGAGGGTCATCTTCATTTCCCAGTGGGTCATTTGTCCATGTCTGTGGGTTGGATAAATTTGTGCTTCTTCTCCTGATGCACCTCTCTCTTCCAAAGTGCATTAAAGACGAAGCGGTGCCAAGTGCTGCAGCCGTCAAAGGGAGTGATGTTAAAAATATCCCACCCTTGCTCTCCCTCCCCAGACTGTCTCTCCGTGTCTAGGTGCTGACAAAAGTTATTTGTCGTATTCCCTTCATTTGGTGAGTGACAGGAGACTGGTGTCAAGTGAGAAAATGAAATGTAAATTTTATTAAACACCTTCTCATCTCTGTGTATCAATCCAGATTCCAGCCTAACACAGCAAATCAAATCCTGTCTTCACCAGGCCTGAGGGCACACAAAGAATCATTTCTCCTTAATACCATTCCATCCTAGTAAAATATTTTTCTGTTTAGTAAATGAAAATTTAAAATGCAAACCCTATTTTAATCCCAGAGAAAAGATGTGCATTGCAGGGAGAAGGATGCTGCATTTTGTTCTGTTCTGCCTCTTGCTTTCTTCTGTTTTCAGACACACAAATGGTGATTAGCTGAAACAAAAATTACAACTCTCTTTTAACATTTGCCCATTGAGACTTTTTATCTTCATATCCACCATTAGGCTTAGAAGCTTACTAGTCCAGAGATGATTCAAGATCCATTTGTTTAATGTACAATTGCATGGTAGATTATATGATGTACTGGAGTCTGAAACACTATCCCCAATGAACAGTATCACAAGTTCATTGCTGTGGGTCTTAGTTCCTCTGTCTCTTTGAAAATGAGACTTGTGCTCCACTGTGAGAGGCAAAATTGTCAGCAAAGGAAACTTCTGCTGAGAAAAATCATGGCTGATTTGGGTTTTGGTATTCACCAAGAGCAGACCATAAAATAATAGGTTTCTTTTGGTAATGGGGAAGATATTTATGGCTATTTATGTGTAGAGTTTGACATTGGGATGGAGACAATGCATACAGGAGATAAACCCTGAACACAACACATATTTTTCTTTACTCTCAAGAGGTGGTAATGGAGAATATGTCCAGAGAGGTTGTGGACTCCCCATCCCTTAAAGTATTCAAAGCCAAGTTGGACAGGGGTCTGAATAACCTGGTCCAGTGGAAGATGTCCCTGCCCATGGCAGGGCAATGGAATGAGATGAGCTTTAAGGATCCTCCCAACCCAAACCATTCCATGATTCCATGATTCCATGAATATTTTTACTGAGGCCACTGATTAACCAACCCACCTATCTTACATCTACACTCATCACCCCTAAATATTAAAAGTTATGTGTCTAGACTGACTTAACTCTCCCTTGTTAGTGGGTAATATCAGATGTGGAGCCAGGAGGGTGCTGCTCTTCATTTTCATGCACAGCTATTGCAGGACAGGCTGAATCCCACTCTCCAAGAACCTGCTTCTCTGCAGGTGTTACCCGAATAACTTCAATGACATAGTTGACTTCCAGCCTTGTCAAGCACTCATTTACTTCTTAACCCAGCTCAGCACCTCTAAGTTCCAGTGGAGTTTTTCACTGATCACTCCAAAACTCAACATGAGTTATTTTCTGATGGGAAAAGTGCAGAAGTACTGCAAAAGTAGAGGTCCTGTGCCATTTTACCTTCTGAAAGTTGTTGCCTGCTCTTCCATTGCCCCTGTTAGCAGGACCTCATCCAGTACCAGCTTATCTTGCAGATGGGATCCTGGAATTGCCTGCTTTCCTCACCTAAAACAGTTTACCTAAGAGTTTACAGGAAATCAGGGCTTCAGCCATCTCCTAGACCCAGGAGCCAACCAGGTCAGTCAAAGTTCCCATCTTGCAGATAGTCCAAGAAATGCCTACAGTACCTCATTTCAAGGAGGCTGAGGGTATGTATAGTCCCCAAAAATTTGGGGAAAAAAAAAAAAGAATTCTAAAGAAATCTGAATTATTTAACTGCTATTTTAAATATTCTTATTTAAAATTTTTAACACCTCTGGTATTCTATTTTAAATTCAAATTTTCCCTTCCAAGAAAAACAGTAGATTCCTGCTTTTCCCATCATCTTTAGGAAGGAAAGCTATGCTGTTGTCTGTGAATCAGGGATAGATGACACAAACCAGGGAAGAGTTAAGCAACTCACTAAAGCTTGCACTAGGAGCAAGTGGAAAAGAAATCAGAAAAAAACACCCATTTCCTTTGGCTATGTGTCCTGAGACAGATTCACTACAGCATTTTGGTTATCTAAGCCTGTTTCAGAGAGGAAAATGAAGACAGGCAACACTGAAAAAGTAATGCAGGGCAAGACTTGCAGCTTATGAATTAGGCTGGATATCAGCTGTCCTCAGTTCAAGTCTGCATCCTGCCACCAATTCCCCTCTCTGACCTTAGGCCACTCATTTAATGTCTCTGCCCCTCAGCTCCTCACGTGCAAAATGAGAATGCTAATGCAGCTTTGCTCCCTCCCTCAGCCCACTCTGCCCACTCAGGCTTCAGGCTGCACTGAGGCTCTTTCTAATTAATTATTTTCCAAAAGTGCAGCTCCATCCTGGCTTCCCAGTCATCATTGAAACCTTCCTTGAAACAAAAAGGTAACAGTGATAGTAGTAATAGTGATAATAATAGAGGTAGGAACAGAATTAGATCTAGAAATAGTAAAAGTAGAAATAGAAATAATAGAAATAGAAATAGAAATAGAAATAGAAATAGAAATAGAAATAGAAATAGAAATAGAAATAGAAATAGAAATAGAAATAGAAATAGAAATAGAAATAGAAATAGAAATAATAACAGTGATATGTAAGAGAAAATGATATTAATAGTGGTAGTAATAGGGATAGATATAGAGATAGAAATAGATTTAGAAAAAGAAATAGAAGAAAAAAGTAGAAATAGAAATGGAAAAAGAAAGAAATAGAAATAATAATGGAAATAGAAATGATAGTAGTGATAGTGTCAGAGAAAGATGGTAATAGTAATAGGGATAGATATAGAGATAGGAATAGATTTAGAAGCAAAAGTGATAATTGAAATAAAAGTAGAAATAGAAATAGAAATAATAAGAGCACCTAAACTAGTTTCATTTGTAAGGTGTTGAGGGTTAAAGGAAAGAAGAAAAGGAAAGGAGAAGTGCAGCCTGTGCAGAGGAGCTGTCATGTCACACAAATTGTCAGCTTCCCTAATGTCACCAATCCCTCCTCGCCTCACCAAGTTAAATTCTCCCCTGCCCCCAGGTAGGCGGCTCTGGGGCTCGGCTGCAGCTCCATCCACACCGGAGATCAGTCATTTCACACTGCCACTGGGCTTCTTCACATTCTAATACAGAGCCCATTGCACACTATGACTAATAATGTTGGCTGTATGAAAGAATTATTTATATAGAGACTGAGAAAGGCCTCCTTGGATTTCCAGACAGGACAGTCTTGATTTGGAGAGAGCAAAGCATAAAATAACTCCAGGGCCATTTCAGGCTGTCGGAGTCTCCAGGAGACAAGCTGACAATTGGTGCTTGAATTTGAAGCTGCAGATGTGTGTGCTGTGGTAAAGCCTCTTCCCTCATACCCTGGAGTCCCCTGTCCTCAGAAATAAAGAAGGGACATACAGGGAATGCCAGTCAACACAGGCTTATGGAAAATAGGTCCTGCCAAACTAAATTGAGAGCTCTTTTTCTGATGAGATTACAAGTTCAGTTGAAAAAGACAGCAGTATTCAAGCAATAGGCATCTGTTTGACTTGCTACACTACGAACTCTTGATTACAAAACTAGGGAAAAAATGCACAAAATTAACATGATGCTCCTTAAGTGGATCAAAAATAGGCTGACAGGATCAAAATGTGTTCACAGAAGTCACTGCTGGGCAGGTCTGTTTTATGTGTGGTCACAGATGGATCAGGTGATCTATAAATAAAAAGTTTAACTAGAAGTTGCTATTCAGACAATTGGTGATTAATCATTTTTCAGAAGATGATAAATAATGTAAGAGGACAGATCCCTTATGTTTTGTGGATCAGCCACGTGTGGATGCCCCATCCCTGGAATTGTTCAATGTTGGATGGGGCTTGGAACAACCTGATCTAGTGGAAGGTGTCCCTGCACATGGCAGGGAGGTGGAATGAGATCTTTAAAGTCCCTTCCAACCCAAACCATTCCAGGATTCTATGACATGAGGTACATTTTGTTAGGATGGAAAAATTACACTTAAGAATATGCCTGGATTTACTAGGCAGAGTTTCTGTTCTGACAGCTGGTGACTTAGAAGAGCTTCTCATCATTATAGATAACCACTAATAATTATTTTCGTCAGGATAAAGATCTTACAAAGAAGCTAATGTTATTTTGCTCCATTGCCAGAAAGATTTTAAATAAGAAGAGGTTGCTTTTATTCTATGATTGACACTGCTTTTGATTTAGGTGTCTGCAATGGCAGAAGTAGTTTAGAATTTTGTATAGGGTTCACAAAGGAAAAACACTTTGCTTTGCAGAAAAAGAAGGAATTTTCAACCAGCTGAAAACTAAAACATGAATGGTGGGGGGCTTAGAAAGAGGAAAGAGAGAATGTGTACAACCTCAGACCTCGTCCTGGGAAAGTGGTTACAGGTGGCAATCCCATATCCTGTGACAGCAAGGGAGAGAGCCCAGGAAAAGAAGCAAGGCAGCAAGGAACACCTCTGAAACCTCCAGTCCTCTTTATCAACTTAGAGGTGTTTCAACTCTCTAATATTAAGAAAATTCCCACAGAATTCAGTCTTTCCTGCCTGATTGTGTCATGGTGCAAAGCTTTGGCAAAGTAATCTCTGACTCCATGGTTAGGAACCTAAGCCATATTTTTCTTACCAACCTCAGGATCTGCTCCTCAAAGCATTCCCCTCAATGTGAGAGAAGTTTCCAGTGAAAAATAATGGGTGCAGCAGCAATCATCTGTGTCTCTTTTGGGCTGACTCCAAAGCCCATCCAAGTCCATGAGGTCTATTCTCTGGACATGTAGTTTATAGGGTCTAAAAGGTAAATGTGGTTAATTTACTGCTTCTATTCATACAAACCCTCTTTCAAGGCCCCAGAATAGTTAAATCATAGAGTACAGTTTAGTAACTCCAAATATTCTGCTTCAAATAACTTTTAACTTCTGCAAAGTTTATGAGGACATGAATTCTGCACGGACCATTTTAATGGGCAGGTAGAAAATCTCGAGCTCAGGTGTAAACTTGCTTCTCAGATGAGCTCCAGCTCGACTCTGTGCAAATGGGTAAACATTGGAAAAAAATCACTAGCATTAAGCCACCAAATTCCTCCTCTGCTCTAACAAGAGATGGCACATTTAAGCTCATTAATATTGCTTAATAAAATAGGCATGTTACAAGGATGATTACAGATTAGAATCACATTCCTGTGCTTAGATCGCTGCTGAGGCTAAGCCAGTACTGCTCTGATCTTAATCACCATAGATATTTCAGAAAATAAAAAAAAAAAGAAACCCTAAGCAGCATGACTATCCTTTAAAACCACTGCACATATTCTCCTCACACCTCTCAGGATGTTTGCTTTGGCGAGGCAAATATCCTTCATCTCAAGGTTTATTTATTGGTTTATAATATTCCTGTGTTGCATAATAGAGAGATGTCTACTAATACTCTAGAGAAAGAGGGATTTCTCATGAATTTTATACACATAATTTCCTCTGGGAAGTGCTGAGTATGATACCTCCTGAAGGACTCTGTGGAAAATTCATGTAAATAAGGGAAAATGGATTCATGGCTCCAGCCTGCAGTTATCCTGTGAGCAGGGTTTTGTGAAATGAAAGCACCAAGGGCTGAAACGTGGACTCTTTCTTTACACACAATGGGTCGTGGTGCATTACAGAGATTGCTGCTGCTGCTCCTGAGGTCACTGATCAAGGTACTCACAGAGATAAAATTCTGCCTCCTTGACACCTCGTGAATGACTCCCCTGCACTTTGCAGTGGTCTAAGTAGATTTATTTTGGACTAACAAGAAGAAGGACCTTCCAGCACACCCATGACCATGAGCACTGCATGTTTTATGCTCCCTCTGCCTATTCCTGCCGATCAGGGGACTGTGAAATTTGGTGTATAATTATACTGATCTCTCAGTGGTGCTCCCTGAGCTTGCATCTCCACGGCCCAGAACCTTTGAAAGCTTCAGAACTTGCTCCATTCATTCCTTGCCTGCTTGTACTAAGCTCTGCTGGTCGAGAACACCTTTAATGCTGGCCTGAGCAGTCTTTCAGTGCTGAAAATGCAACTTCAATGTGCTTGCCAAACCAGAATAGCCCTGTGATCTCACAGATACAGATGAAATCAGCCCCATGGCTTGGTGTGAACAATGCAACTAGAGCAGAAATGCATCTGTTTACTTATAGGTACAGACAAGAGGAGCAGGAAAACCCCACAGTTATGGGGTGAGAGGATTAATCAACACTTCTGACTTTCTGCCTAGAACCCAAACTATTTAAATTTCTCTGTAGGAGAAAGGCTTTGAGTGTCATACATCTGTCTCTACAGCTGGTGAAGAGCCTGGAGAACCAGTCTTATGATGGGGAGAGGCAGGGGGCACTGGGGTTGTGAAAGGAGGTGGAGACAGGTGGGGTTCAATCACTTTGACATGACAAGAGGAAATGGCCTCAAGTTTCACCAGGAAAGGTTTGTATTGGATGTAGGAACAATTTCTTCACCAAAAACTCTTGTCCAGCCCAGGCAGAGGTGCCCAGGGCAGTGGTGGAGTCCTCGTGCCTGGAGGGATTTAAAAACTGTGTAGGTGTGGCACTTGGAGATGTGAGTTAATGGTGGCCTTGGCAGTGCTGGAGGAAGAGATTTTATTATAGAAGTTGCTGACTTTCCATGTTAGATCCCTAAATGTGGATGACAAAAATTTTGACCTATTTTCTTTATTTTTTTAAATTGGAACTTAAATATTTAACTACATTTTAAGTTTTCTCCCTCAAACATATTTGTTTTAAAATTTTCTTTGGAAAATGCAGTGCCCCAAGCTTCTAATGCTTATATATGCTGCTGTATTTTCAAAGAACTTTGACCAAAATTGTCTGTTTTCCAGACAAAAATTCTTCCCTGCTTTAGATAACTTTCCACTTGAATGCAAGGGCAGGAGGAGTCAGGGACTATGCACTGCCTGGGAGAGGCACTGTTAGTTTGAGTGGGAAAGGTGGAAATATGTCCCTTTATGAAAGAGAAGTTTGCTGTCACTGGCAGGAATATTTCCACTCACACTGTGCCTGCTGAATGCAGGTGTGATTTCTTTCATTTCTTAGTCTGAACTTTGTATGTCCCCTGGGTGCATAGAAAGAAGTGTTTTGTCTGTCTTCCTTTCCCATTCCATGCAGGTCATAGAATAATTTAGGCTGGAAATGCCCTCTGAAATGACCAAGTCCAACTGTTAATCCAGCACTGCCAAACCCAAAATTAAACCATGTTCATAAGGACCATATATACATGTTTCTTTAACACTTCCATGGACAGAAATGGTTGCTTTTTTGGAGATATATTCTCAAGCTGGATGTCCAAAATGATTGCTTATCTCTCCCCATCTTGCACAAAAGGGGAAAAATAAAAAAACCCCAAAACACTGAAGTTTCTTTCAGAATGAAACATATTTCTGTTTTTTGCTGTAGATTGTTCCACTTTAAAAATAATAAATGTACAGACAGGCCTTAAGATTCTGGAGCAGAACAGTTCTTCCATATCTCTGGGAAAATAGCTAAAAAGAAAGAAAAACTCCCACCATATTTTTATTTTATTTCAGGAAATATTTAAAAGAGACCATGAATTCCCATTGAATATTGCACAGCTATTGCTGTAAGGTCAAAAAACCACACCTGATACATTATTAGCTATACATTTAAATGACAAGAGACTGGGAATTTAGGGGGTTAGTCTGTGTAAAGATGTTGTATCTTCACATTTCATTTACTGGTGGGCAAGTTGAAACAAACCCCAAAGTTTTATCTCAAATAAGTCCTCAGCATCTTCAAGGCAACAGATAAACTCTGAGTTTTGTCCCATCTCACAAAATATCTTCTCATGGCTTGAATTTCTATTCTCAAGACGCTGCCTGGAGACCAATGCAGTGGAGAAAAAATAAAATAGAAAAATGTAGAAATCCATATTCAGGACAAATAAATGAATCCTCAGAGGGGTTAAGCAGGCACAGAGGAGCTCTTCAGATTCACACCAGCTGAGCATCTGATGCCGAATATCACTAATGAAGTCACCAAGCCAAATAATGCACCCATCCTATTCCCTTATAATCATTCCAATGCCCCTCACAGCTGTTTCCAACTGTGTCTCTGATCTCCTTGCTAAGACATTTAAATCTCCTGTTTCATTTGCATGGTTATCCAGTGAAATAGCTCCTAGTGTTTCTTTTCTTGTTTGCAAAACTGAAGAGAGGGGGGGAAGAGGAAGGCGGGAGGAGGGAATGTAGAAATGTGAGGATTTATCTACATGCAGGGAAATTATTCAAATCTGACAACTTACTTTTGTTCCACGAGAGACTAGCTTGGAGGCTTGGACTCTCACGGGGGCAGATAGCCTTTTTTGTAAAGTCTTACCATAATTAGTATTTCATCCCATCTTGTTTGGCATCCAAGTTCTGCGCTGGATTTCCTTACGGTGGAGCTGGCTGCACTAGAGGGACCATGGCTTTGTTTTGTTGATGGTGTTGGTTTTGTTCTTTTTCTAACCCATGAATAGGTTCTCAGGTCAGCAGATCAAGAACTCTGCAGGAAAACTATCTGCAGGGCAGCTGGGCTGTGGAACAAAGAGCAAGACCCAGCAGAGAGCAGGAAAGAGATGTCTTGTGATGGGGACAGAAGAATAACTTGGCTGGTCCACATCAAAGATCCTCTTAACCCAGTGACTAAAAGTGTCCAGAGAGCCAAGGGAATAACAAAACAAGCAGGACAGCAAAGGCTGGTGTTTCCCCAGTGTGTTCCCCGACTCTCATGTGACTTACAGATCAGAGGAAGCTCATTTCTATTTAACATTCCCTGATGATTTCTGGCCATTTATTTGTCCTGCTGGTTTTTTAACCCACGTAAGTTTTGAATGTCTTCTTTATATTATTCAGCATTAGTTTGCTGAAGTGTCCTTTGAAGAAGCAGTCCTTTTGAATGTTTCAAAGCTGTCTCTTGAGCTGTGTATTTTATTTCATAGTCCTTTTACTGAAAGAGAGTAAATGATCTTTCCTCTTCTACCGTGTTCCCTCTTCACCCTCTGTACATCCCTTTCCAGGATATATTGGTCCATTCAATTTGTATGGAACAATGCCCTGGAAGCAGGACCTTTTGGAGGACTTAAAAGCCAATTTTTAAAGGTGTTTCAGTGCCTGTGTATACGTTTTTAATGTGTATATATTGTGTAATATTAAGCCCTAAAATCGGAATTAGTGGATTATCTTCTACCTTACCTATTGCACTCCATTTCACATATTTTCCACCCCACCTTTTTCTCTTGCTCCTGATTCATTAGTCTCCCTCTCCTTCCACAATTCTCAGCTCTCTTTTGTCTTGGAAAAATTATCCAGCTTACCTGTTTGTTTCTTTCCTCCTGTAGAACACATTGAATTACAGCTTGGGTAAGTCTCCAGTGCTTCCCATACAGTAATGACTGCATCTGACAATGTAAAATAATTAGAAAGAATACAGCAAAAATAAAAAATTAATAATAAGATATAGCAAAGAAGTTGGAAAGCATCATCCCCACATGCTCTATTTACTCCCATGCCACGTTCCAATTTTGGGAGGTTTTTCTTGCATTTGTGCAATTCTGGTTTGTTGTTTTGCTGTCAGAAAGTTGAAATCTCACTTTGCAAGGCAATTGCATCTTACTCTCTGTGTGGTTCCCAAATCCCTTGTTCAGCTCTGTCATAAAAGGCTGGGATATAATGATGGCCATGTTTTATTGGGAAGAATCTGTTATCAGTATCCTCAGACATTTATACTTTGCAGAATCCTAAATTCCCTTCCCACTACACCCCAAGGCATGCAGCACGTATTCTCAGCATGAGGCAATAAAAACATCACTGTGGCCATAAGGCAGACCTCCCTTTTAAAAAACCAACAAACCCAACAGAAAATAATATTCATGTTTTAGGGCCATGGAGGCATCTCTTGGGATCCTCAGAAGCTGTGACTGTGATGCAGTGTGGATGAGAGTTTCATTTCAAGATTTCATAGAATCATTGGATGATTTGGGTAGGAAGGGACCTTAAATCTCATTTGTTTCCACTCCCTGCCATGGATGGAGACATCTTGCACTAGACAAAAAAAAAAAAAATTGTACTAAACTGTGTCATCACAAGCCATTTCTGAGCTACCTGAGCTTAAAACCAGGTTGAAAACTTAAAACTCCTTCACCTTCCCTTATTTAGCACTTTAAACATATTTTACCCCACTGGTAAGGATGGTGTTTTTTGGGAGGAAATAATTGATTCTCCTTATGAGGTGCTGAATTGCTGCACTGGAGAAGCTGCAGCCAGCCCTGGGCTGACGCAGTGCTTTTCTTGTCATTTTGAAAGGGGCCAACAGAATTGGGATTTTTCTGCCAATAAGCAGCAGAAAGGCTCCAGCAGACAAGGAACAAAGGTGCTGTCCCTGCTCAGCACATTGTTAGTGGGACACTGCAAAGTCCATCGTCTTGCTTTTATTGTTTTCAGCGGCCTTGCCTTTGTAAGAGCTAAATCTGCAGCAGACACACAAGGATTACAAAAGGAGCTACTCCTACTAGAGAAAGGGAAGGGGAAAAAAAAACCCTCAGAGAAAGGGATGTAGATTATTTACTCCCTCAGTTACAAATCAGCATCGAACTGGAGTGTGAGGAGTGAATATTAACATTCAGCTGGCTGTTACTGTGAGCCATAATAGACATGAGCATTGACTAGACCCAGTATTAGTGATGGTACTGGGAAACCATCCTTGCTTTTGGCTGCCTGAAGGCAGTAGTGATCCCCTGCATGTCCTATCTGTCAGTCTATTTGATCTCCAAATGAATTGCTTTTGATAACAGCTATATAAATGCAGAACTGTTCCGCTGGGCCTTCTTAAATGAGACTCCTCTCTTTCATCTCCCAGTCATTTCAAAAAGCAGATAGACTTGTTAGAGGTTTTTAATGCAATGATTTATGTTTTATCTTGCCTGGTTTGAGGCAGCATTTATTTAGCACTAAATTCTTCCCAAGCCTATATGTGAGGGAGAAAGGTTTCAGCACAACATTTGGGACATAGAATAGTGTGTCTGTGTGCACATGTGCACGTGTGTGCATGTGTGTGCACGTGTGTGTACTCTGCCTCATCACAGGGAAATAAGGGATGTGCTTTCTTTTTAGGAATTTAATGCTCCAGTTCACTTGGATCATTGCACCTCCAGCCAAATTAAGAGAAACAGGAAGGAAACAATATTTAATAATCCTCTGACTAGTAATGTACAGTCTATGGCAAGTAACAAACCCTCTGGAGAGGAAAAGATTGAGCAAAATGATATATTTTTATGGTGTTCAATAAAAGAGAAAATCTCTGTCTCTTTTTAAGTTATTACCATTGTTTAACATTAGCAGGGGGGTTTATCTTTTTCGTTTTCCATTTTCTTGTTGCTGAGAAGGACATGCAGCTCTTTGGATCTAAGGGAGAACAGCTGAGTTTTAAAGCTCCCGTGTTAGAATCATGCAAACATGGAATGGTTTGGGTGGAAAGGGATCTTAAAGATCCTCTAGTTCCAGCTCCCTGCCATGGAATCTTGACCAGACCAGATTCCTCCAAGCCTGGTCTGACTTGATTCATAAATGTTTGATTCATAATGGTGTCGCTGGTGCCTGTGCAATGGAAAGAATTAAGGTTCTTAGGAGTAACCCAGGAATGTTAATCCAAACTCCATATGAAAGGATGAGTTAAAATTTCAGGCTTGGGAATCTTTTTTTTCCCTTTGTTTGACTGTAATAATAGTTGCATTTGTGGTACAATTCAACCTATTTATTCCAGTTGTGAAAACTTAAATTATAATGGGACATCCACGAAGGATGGAAGAGAAAATTCTTTAAAGACAACTGCCCTAAATATCTTTGGGGCAAGAAAACAATGCTCTAAAGAAGCTTATTTTTGAAAATAGTGAAGTTGGCTGCCCTCTCACAGTGCTGTGTAGCATATTATTCTCTCTAATTGAAACAACTGGTACCCAGAGGGTGTTGTGTATTGGAGCAGCTCCTCAGGAATGGGCACAGCCCCAAGGCTGCCAGAGCTCCAGGAGAGTTTGGACAATGCTCTGAAGCACAGGATGGGATTATTGGAGAGTCCTGTGCAGGGCCAGGAGTTGGCCTCAATGACATTTGTGACTTCCTTCCAACTCAGGCTATTCTATGATTCTATTATTCAAAAACCTCCTTTCTGCCATGGAAATAAATAATGCAGCAAAAGGAGCTGACTGAAAAAAAGGAAAATATATGCAATTTAAACCATCCATTTAAAACAAAGTGATGCCTTTGATGCAACAAGTAACTGAGAAATAATAGGAAAATTAGCCTATTTATCTTTGAAATGGCAAGATTCAATTTTAGTCTTGGAAGGAAAAAGGAGATCTGGATTAGTATCAGTATCAGACACAGGAGTGACTGCATTCTTTCTCATGAGGCATGAGGATGCTGTAGAGGACATCTCCAAGGAGTTGCTTATTCCACCAAGCTTATTCAAATATTTTACAATGGAGATCTGGTGGCACCTTGGTTTCTCTCCTTTAGCTGCAGAAGGAATTTGGGGATGTTAAACTCGCATACACAAATTAGCCCTTCCTTTTCTGTTCCTGGTGCTGTTTCATAAGTCAAAAAGCTAAATATTGTCTCAGCAAGAAAAGAGAAATGTTGAGCAGCCTGGTGGATTCAGACTACCCTGACAGCTGTTGGTTTCAGCTCAGTTAATTTCACTGAGGTCCTCTATCCCACTTCTTGGAGCAGCTTTCCAAGTTATAAGGATCCAGTGGAAAATGACCCTGCCCATGGCATGGGGATTAGAACTTGATGAATTTGAAGTCTCTTCCAACCCAAACCAACCCAAGATTCTTTGAATTTTGAAGATCTGTCCCTTAATTTAGGTTTCAAGTGTCCAAACCCCCTGTGCTGGAATTGCCTGTCAGGTGAGCAGTGACTGCCATCCTCAATAATGAACAACAGGACCCCTTAACTGGAATTGTGAGAAAAAGCACACAATAAATACCCATTTTCCTAGCCTAAAATGCTTCCAAACAATCAAAACAAATAAGTAAAGAAACAGAAAGCTCAGGTTTTTTGAAGAGCATAAATGTAGCAATTTGTCATTAATATTAAAAAGTAGCTTCCTGGCAATGGATACTTGAAAATGTGAAAATTTTACATGCCCATGCTATATCTGTATTTATATTTGTGTTTACACATGTAAATATTATTAATGAAAAAACTGCAAGAAGATTCAGAAGGCTTTTTTTTCTAAATTTCATTATGAATTATATGAATTGCCAAAATATAAAAGTAATATGGGATGCAGGACCATAGATGTATTTGCTTGTTTTCAGCCATCACCTCCAGTTTAAGTGGCCCAATTGTGCTCTTATCAATGTCATAAGTTTTATTTGCTTTATAAGAAATAGCATTGATGAAGACTATCAAATTGATTTTAGTCTCGATTTATATATACATACATATAAACCACACATATATATGTATTTTTTTTCCCCAAATCCAATTGAAATCTCCCCTGAGACAACATGAGGCCATTCCCTCTCTTCCTGTCCCTGTTCCCTGGGAG
Organism: Sturnus vulgaris; assembly: GCF_052056855.1. NCBI lineage: Eukaryota > Metazoa > Chordata > Aves > Passeriformes > Sturnidae > Sturnus > Sturnus vulgaris. The sequence continues at coordinate 111,320,616 of NC_142245.1, read as the reverse complement.
CAGAGCCCGACCCCCCTGGCTGTCCCCTCCTGTCAGGGAGTTGTGCAGAGCCACAAGGTCCCCCCTGAGCCTCCTTTTCTCCAGGCTGAGCCCCTTTCCCAGCTCCCTCAGCCTCTCCTGGTGCTCCAGAACATTCCCCAGCTCCATTGTTCTTGTTTAGACATGCAAAGACTATTACCTCCATAAGAAATTGATCCAAACATAGCTGAAAACAGAAAAATTATCCTCAAAAACTACGGATCGGGGAAGACCAAAAAGCATGGGCTATGTGTGTGCTATAAAATTCAATAATTAGAGGAAATTTCCCAGACTTTTAAAGCTCACAGTTCCTGGACCAGGAAAATTTTCAGACATGTATTTTGGGAGAGTCCACACAGAGGGTACTAAGAACTGTTATAATGGATGTGGCTAAACATCATGAATTTGCTTTAGAGACAATAATCAGTCATGGAATATTTAATTTACCATCAAACATATCACCAAGATTGCTGCAGGAGGAAGGTGGGGGTGATCTGAATGTTTCCTTTGGTTTTGTATTATTTCAAATAAAAAAGTAAAGTTCCAAATGCTTACATCAGATTTTAAAAATATGAGGAGAAAGTGATATCAGATTAAAACTTCTGCCATTCAGGTAGCACAAGAACAGAAGACAGACACTTTCAGAAAAGTTGAAAAATTATTTGAGTAATGAAATAGAAGCATTATTTATCAGTTTTGACAGATGAGAAACTACAGTACAGAGACATTAAATCCAGAATTTTGTGTTTCATTTATGCATATATAGATATATAAATTTATATATGAGAACTCCTGCTGCTATAGAGGACTCAATGCAACCAGGCAAGTTTTTAAAGAGCCCAGTATGCTGCAAACATGGCCTTAAGCTGCACAATAAAAGCTGAGTGCTGTTGATGGCAGTAGAAAAACATGAAAATGTTCCATTTGAAATGTCTTCTTGTTGAAAAATGTTCCTTAAATTGGAGTTTTCTATAGGAAATGTTCTTATGAGAAAAATGGCTTCCATTTTTGGTAACTGAATATTGGCCAGAATTCAATTTTTTTTTCCCTAGCTCTTGGCTTTCTGACAAAATTTTAAATACTTTCCAAGGCAAGGCTATCTGAAAATGCAGAATTTCAAGTTTTTGTCTAAGTGCTGTTTTAGAATAAGCACCTTTTCTGTCTGCTAGTTATCTGTCTTTTAATAAGGCACCAAGGAAGGGGGTGAGTTTGTTTGCTGTAATGCCTTATTGAAAATGTGATGGACCCTGCAAAACCCATCCTTAAACTACTCATGCCCAATAAAATGGTGACAAAGCCATGAATTATTCTTGACTTTTCCAAACAAAAGGTCAACACTTTTCCCTTGGTCTCGTGCAACGACCCATGGATATTATGGAGCAGAAAATCAGGAATAAAAATTCATGTCCTTCTTCTGTTGCCCAACACAACAGCTCGGAGCCTCATGGCAGGGAAATTTCCATACATGCCATCAGTGAATTCCCTCTTTACCAATGGGGCAAACAGACTCCACCCTGGTAGCATTCTTTTTTGTTTGCTTTCATTCTGCAAAGGTGCAGGCAGATAATTTTGGCTTGGATGAGGGAGATTGCAGGAAGAAGAAGGGCTGCAGCACTCCAATATTTCCCCCTGTATAGCATCACTTATTAAAATCCTGTTGTCCTGACCATTGTTGCTGCCATTGAAGTCTGGTTTATTTACTTGAAAATCTGATTTGTTTCATTTTATTACTGTGTTTGCCAAGTAACTGATATCAGATTCTGCAGGAAAGAGCTGCCATTTACCAGCAGGCTGTGATGGCTCTGACACGGTCTGCAGGACCGGCTCCGAGGCTTGCTCTGCCCCGGGGGCTCGCACAGAAATAAGATTACTGGCAATAACTGCTTCAACTGCTTTGAATAACAGACACAACTCAGAGAGCATAAAATTAACATAAACACAGCATCAGTGTGTTCCCTCGGCGGATACGAGACAGGCAGGATATGGAAAATTGACTGAAATGGGGTCAGGCGCTGCTGAAATCGCAAAGGCAGGAAAGCTCTGCCGAGCTGAGGGGTGGTGGTGCTGCTAATAAATAAATAAATAAAACGATAGCCATGAAGTTTTAATGACAACACATTCGGAGGGGTGGGTGTTAAAAATGCAGCAGAGATGGCAGAACACCCAAAATGTTGGATTTCCAGGGAAATTACTCTTCGCCGTCCTTTGACTTTTCACTCCTGATTGGAAGGAGGGAGGGGGAAGAAATAACAATAATGATAACAGAAATAACAGCAATTTCCTGTAGCAAGTTTCCTGGCTTGTTTTTTTTTTTTTTTTTTTGGGGGGGGGAGGTGGAAAGAGAAAAGATGAAGGGAGGGCACAGGGTGATAATTTGAGGACGATGCCCTAGATTTGTTAATGAGTGGTATCAAGTATTTTGCAGCACTCCTATCTCTTTTTATTTATCAAATATTAAAATGGGAGACGCTTCCTGACACACTCAATAAAGAAGTACATTTAAGAGGGGAAGGCACAGCAGCTCTGATTTTGCAGTTTTTATAATGAGATATTGCAGATACCACTTGGAACAGATTTACCCATGGAGCTCTGGATTTCCAAGCCCTCAGACCTGTTCATACAGAGAGAGCAGGAGCCAGCACATGCTGATTATCAGGAGTTCCTCAGCAACACAAAGTACTGAAAAAGACCCATAGTGAGTGTGTTTGTCTCATAACCAGCATGAGATTCGGGATATTGTTTTCAAAGCAACCTCTCCTCCTTTGAAGAAGAGATGCCAGAGGAGGGTAATCCATGCTGGTGGAGTTTAGGTGGTTTTCACTCAAGAAAGAAAATGGTTAGGACTCTGTTCCTGCTTCCCACTGCTGGGAGTTTGTCCTTTGGATGAAATGGGGACTCTCTCCAAATCTCAGGATAAAAACTCTTTACTGAGCAAAATTACAAAGCAGAGCCTGGGACCCACGTTCAGAAAATATTTCACTCATAGGTACTTCAGACTGACAACATTCCGTGTTTCAACAATCTTTAGTCAAAGAAATGATAAAGAATGATAAAAAATGTTTTAAAAAATAGTATTTTCCCAAAATTTGTCAAAGATGGTTTGGGACTTTATCTTCCTTTCTCTCTTTCTTTTGTTCTCTTTCACCATCCTCCTCCCTCTCTCCTGCAGAAGCTTTTTCAAGGCATTGGTAGGGAGCCTTGGGATGTTGTCAAATATAAATATTTTCCTGAAAAATGATTTGTTGATGGTCAGGAATATTACTTGAGATTTTCAATGTCACAAGTATAGGGCAATGCCCAGAAATGTGTGCTAACTTTAGCAAACCACCTTCAAGACAATAAACTGTGCCGAGACATAAAGGAGAAGGAGCCTGGCTAAGAGCAAAGCATGGCATAAAATATTGTTTTACTGAGGTTTATAGTCACTTGTATGAGGAAATGAGGTCTAGACAACTGTGAAGTGAGTTTTAACATTCTTGCCATAATTTCTTCATTATTATTATTATTATTATTATTATTATTATTATTATTATTATTATTATTATTATTATTATTATTTCCATGACCTTTATAATTTCCTGAATTGAAATAGTGTCAAAGAAGACTCTGAGAAAAAAAGTACTGTCAGCCTAGCCAGCACTATGCCTTTAAAAAAATTAAAATCCTGCTATTGTGAGGTTTCAAGGCCAACAAAATTTACGAGCAAGCTTTGGACGTGAACTGAAACCCTTGACAGTGTGCCCTTGTCTGTGAAAATAAGCACCAATGACCCTACATCCCTTGCTGGTAGATCCAGAGGAAAGGGCAAGTTTCAAAAGGCCCGGGAAACTAAACTACTTTTTGCCCCTTAAAGGTGGTCCTTTCAGGTCAGAGGGAAGCCATGTGGGTGTGGAGCACTGCTCTAGCATGCCTGGGGACAAATAAAGGACTTTGTTCTCCCCAAGGCATCAATCCAGCATCTCTCACCAGCACCACGTTCGTTAAACAAATAAGCAGATGAATGTGCCAGAAGAACATGAGAGGAAAAACTAATCAGACTTATAAAACAGCTTGGAGTCCAGCCACGATTTTCCTATGGAAAAAACCCCTTAATTCCAGTCTCCTTCTCACAAAGGACCTTTTTCTCTCATTCTGTTGGGGTTAAACAGCATTTAATTGATTTATTCAGTAATATAATTGATTCTGATGACAGTGGCAGGACTAAGCCCTCACAGACTTACTGGCACATCATGGTCCCCATTCATGGAGTTTGACTGCAGCTCCTGTTCAGATGCAGAGTAGCCATGGGCTCCTGCCATAATCCATGGGAAGGGATAGGCTTCTCCAGAGAGTGATGCACCACTGGCTTGGGCTAAATTGTTCCCTGACAGCATTTTTCCCAGTGACTGTAACTGGGATCGTGGGTGACAACATAGGATACCAGTCCAGTTTAGTTTATTGGTAGAAATACAGGCTTAGCAGTCAAAATTCCCATTGTCTCTTGCTCCTTCTCTGTCTCCACTTCATAGTCTCCAGTATCAAACATGGATGAAAATATGGATCAAAAGCTTTGCAAATCTGATAATTTTTGTTCGGTTGAGATTTTTTGTTGTTTTTTTGGGTTTTTTTCATAGGATCATAGAATGATTTGGGTTGGAAGGGACCTGAATGATCATCTTGTTCCAAGCCCCTGCCATGGGCAGGGACACCTTCCTCTATCCCAGGTTGCTCCAAGCCCCATCCAGCCTGGCCTTGGACACTTCCAGGGATCCAGGGGCAGCCACAGCTTCTCTGGGCACCCTGTGCCAGGGCCTCCTCATCCTCACAGGGAAAAACATCCAACCTCAATCTACCCTCCATCAGCTTAAAGGACTTTGATGAGTTGTGGCTTCAGCTGAGTCCTGGTCAACTACAAATTCTTGTAACTTTTATGCTCATCTTCATCTTCATTGTATCAAATGCTCATGTATATAAATCCAGATTTGAAAGATTTGGCTGAAAACTAGACTCCAAGTGAGATGATTAAAAAGATGTTAAAAATGGTATCATCCATTTTCAAAAATTATCTAAATGTTGAAGTTCATCTCTCAGTGCTTCCATCTACCTATGTCTCACCCACAGTGGCCATTTTCACATGTGGTCTTTCCTTATTCCAATAGAAAATAAGTACACAGCTTAAAGAAGATTTAAAATTTTCACAGAAAGATTTATTTTAATGAAACTATCACATAATTAACTTCTGCTCTCTCTTATGGAGCTTTGAGTAAGAGCAAGACTTGCTAGTCTCTAGTCCTCCAAATGCAATCTAATTTTATTTGGGACTGTCAAATAAGGTTAAGAAACAAGATGAAAATGACTTTGAAATATCACTGAAAATATGTATTTGGAGACATATTATGAGACTTCTATAAAAGTTTTTAGAAACTGTTAATGTCACTCTTTCTATCACTTAAATTTGAGTAAGAATCCAATTCTGATTCAAATAAAGCTGCCTGAACATTCTTAGTTTTGGGTGATTAATAAGGTGCCAGTCTTACAGAGACTTATTTGCCTGTCTTTTCAGCTCTCTTGACCCCAAATATACACTGTGTAAGGCCATACATGTATTTTTTCCAAGAATATAAACTCAATTTTCTTTTTCTTTAGTTCTCACATTTCCATGTGCTGAAATTAGTTGAGATCTGCAGGAGTGTCTAAAAACTTTTCACTTACTCTATAGTTCTGGAAAAATAAAATTAAAAAAATACACTTTTAATTGCATGAGTACCATGGGAAAAAGAAATAAATTATCCTACTGGTCTCCTGAATGTTGTTCTGAATATGAATGAAGTAAGTAAATAAAAGTATTTTCCTCTTTCACAGGAATGTTTGGACACTAAACATAGTCATGAAAGGAACTGCAACAAGGTGGGATCAGACTTTTCTTCCAGGGAACAATTGACAGGACAAAAGGAAATAGCCTCAAGCTGCACCAGGGGAAGTTCAGGTTGGACATGAGGAAGAATTTTTTCATGGAAAGAGTTGTTAGGGATTGGAAAAGGCTGCCCTTGGTGGAGTCATTATCCCGGGAACTATCCAGGGAATGACTGGATGTGGCACTCAGTGCTCTGGGCTCAGTGACAAGGTGGGGATAGGCTGGACTCAGTGATCTTGGAGGTAATTTCCAACCTAAATTATTCTGTAATTCTGTGATGAAACTAAAAAAAAAACGTTGACATCCTCACAAATATGTTCTGGAAAGGAAATTTTCATTGTTATGCTACAATGCCATTTAATGCCAAATTTCCAATGATCTGATTAATCCCCTCAAACGTCTGCTAACCTTCCTTCATTCAATTTTCCCTGCTGAAAATGACATTGGCTGCTTGCTGGTGAGCAGCTTGGTAGAGAAAGAGGCTCATAATCAGGTGGTACTTGGCCAAGATACCCAAATCAACACTTTCTTAACTTTTTTTAGTCCTGCTAATGATGGTCAACTCAAGCCCCTGGTTCCACTTGTGTTTGTGAGAGATCCACAGCTTTGGAAACAGCTTTGCCTTTATTTGATTTATGTCTTGTATCAGGCAGTTAATGAGCCATCAGCCATCACAACTCATCAATTTATAATTTAACCTCTAGAACCAAAGTCTCTGGCAACATAAGTTACCTATTCCATGTTTAGAAATTAGTTTAAGCGAGGCAGGGCATGGGAATCTAAGGAGAGAGCTGTAACATAGATGCAAAGAGTTATTTGCATTATTTAAGCAATATTGAATGTCCATCAAAAAAGAAAATCCACAACTCTAACAGGAACTGAATGCAACCCATCATCATAAAGTGAAAGGAAAGTAGCATTAGTTTATCCATTATTTACTAAACTTTTTATTTCTATTTTGGCCCAAATAAGTTCCATTCTCTCCAATAAATATATATAGGCTCATTTTCCACATATCAAATGATGAATATGTCCCAGTGAAAATATCCCAAAGTTCTCAATTCTGACTTTTTCTACATCATTGCTAACTTTTCTAGAAAGTTCGGTCATCAGCATTTTCCTGAGTTTGTTCTATTGTCTATTCATTGCACACTTCTAGAGATCTTCTAAAATCAATAATGGGAAATAAAAGTTCTTGGAGAGGACAACTGATCCCTTTTTAAAATATGTATCAAAAATGGATTAGAAAAATTGCTTTGAGAAAGTGTCTCAGACCACAAAGAGGTACTGGAGTGACCATATAGAGCTACTGGAGAAGAAATTTGATCGACAATTAGTACTGACATCCTAATTTTTAGCACAAACTAAAGTGAGCCAGGTTTAATGCCATCACTCATCTATGTCTGAATATCTTTAGTTCTTCCACCATTACTGCACTGCTCTGCCACTTGTGGAAAAAACAAGGAATGGAGCCCAAGGCAACAAAAACACCACTTGTTTTCTTTGAGATTGAAGGTGGTAACTCTTTAGATGTTCAGACATTGATCAAGTGAATAAAAACCAGAATAAAGTTAAGTACATTTTCATTGTTCTTGTTCACTTTATTGCTAAATTTCCTGGCTCTGTGGTGAGTTTGTTGAGACCTCAACTGGTTCTTTCTGTATGCAGAGATATTCACTCCTGCTGAGGCTCTTACATATTTTATTATTTATTTTCTAGCAATTAGTCTGAGCCACTGACTCAGACAGAACTAGCCAAGTGAAAAAGAAAATATAACAAAGTCCCCCAATATGTTGCCTTGGCCTGGGGCGATCAGCAGCTGATGGCTAATGGGACAGATGATGCTCCTCTTCTCAGTTCATCCATTTAGCTGCTTGTTTAAGACACAAGAATGTCTCTGTGCCTTGACCCACACTTTGACATTTGGAACTTCCATATGTATCTTGGTTAAGCTGGACAGATATATTTTTTTCTGACCTTTGGAAACATCAATTTTTTTACCTAAACTTCAATTCTGAAGTATTTTGCTTTGTAAATAGAGAGATGACACCTTTCAAAATTAAGATGTGCTTTCCTCTCTTTCTACAGTGGTTACAGGGGATAACTGCATCTCAAGCTCCTCTCCTGGAAAAGCAAAAAGTGCAAATGGCAGTTCCATCACCAGCAAATGTGGGAGATGCAGCAGGGGTTAGAGAAGGAGGAGAGAGCAACCTGGATTATGTAAGGGATGATATCATGTATTAATAAGACTTTACAAACTGAATCAGCTGAGCAGAGGGAGGAAGAAAAAGACTCTGCAACCAGGTAGCCACCAGATAAAGGCAACTATAGTTGCTTCTGGTCTCAAGTTTTTCTCTCCTGGGACAGATGTGGATCACAGGTGACAGAATTTGCCTATTGGAGACACCTCTGTCCTCTTTGGGAATTAGCTGAGATCAGATGGCTGAGTTTAAGGCATTAAATGATGACATTAATCTGAGCCTTCATTTGTTAATTCTGTCAAAGCTGGGAAATTATCTATAATCTGGGGCCATAGATGTCTGGAAATTTAACAGTGGGTAGTAAAAATCGCTGAATGAAAAAGTGGGGATGCTCCCCTAAGCTCCTGGTATACTAAAGGCTTTACACACTGGAAGATATTCCACTCCTATTGCTTATCTAAATAATAGTTTAGTGTAACTATTAGGAGGTAGTTTATATTCGTAACTTCACAGCACAGGGCTTTTTAAAACACATCAGATGTCCCCACTGCACATATCACGTGTCCCACCTATTTTTTTCCTACTCCCTGCCCTCTGGTACATGTCAGTGCTGCTCCCGAGGTCAAATAGAGTGAGAATCTGATGGCAGGAATCAACACTGATTTCCACATTGGCTGTGTTTATTTCTGTTCATTCCCTTGGGGACTTTGAGGTTTGTCTGTTTTGTTTTCTTCTCATTTTCTTCCAAGGAACTTTGCTGCTGCCTGTAAGGGAGACAATCCAGCTTTGCTGGGCAAAAGGGAGCTCAGGGGCTCCCTGAGAATGTTGAAAACTTTTTGCACTCCTGAATGTTTGCTTAAGAAAAGTCAGATGACACAGCTGAGTGCTGGCTGTGCAAAAGGATTTGTACCTTGCGGGTACAAAATACCTTCCCACTCTCCCTTCCAGAGGCCCAGAACTGTCCCTAGTTCACAAACTCTTCCCCAGCAAGGCAGAAACTGGCATTAGAAATCTGAGCCACAGCAGACCAATAAATCACCAGGATCTGCTCCTAATCCATAAAATGGTGTTGGCTACCTCATAACTGTGCCTGTGGTACAAGGGTCTCTTTTTGTTCCTCCAAACTCCTTCTTTATCCCTACACCCTCCAGTCTCCTCTTTGGACAGGAAAATCCCAGGCATCTAAGAGGAGATGCTGATGAAAGAAAAAGTTGTAACTGGACTACTGATCCCCTTTTCAAATGAATGAGGCCAGCAAATCAAAGCCACCATCAATGAATGGTGAGGAGGTGTCTGACTCAAAATTAGTAGGAAGAACATGCAGTGACTGATATTGTAGTCCATAAAATCACAGAATGGGTTGGGTTAAAGAGCATGCAGATCCAACCCCCTTTCATAAGCAGGAACATCTTCCATAGACCAGGTTATTCCAAATCTCATCCAACCTGGCCTTGAGCACTTCCAGGGATGGAGCAGCCACAGCTTCTCTGGGCAGCCTCAAGTGACTCTCCACTCTCATCATATAATTTATTTTTTATCTCCAATCTAAACCCACTGTTTTTCAGTTTCCAACCACTGCCCATTGTCCTATCACTACAGACACTGCAAATTATTTCTCTCAATCTCGACATTGTTTTCAGGATTCAATAACTATATGCTTATCTGATTTAAAGATGGTGCAATTCCAATGTGGGTGTCCACACCTAATCCTAAAAAAGGCAATCACTCTTGACAGTGACCCCAGTTAGTGATCTAAACCCAGAAACATCTGAAATCAGCAGCAAAGTATGAAAAACTCTGCTTCTAAAATCTGATCTCTTAAGAAAAAATGGGAAAGAGGAAAAGTTTTACTTTTCTCTGTGAGTTTTTTGGTTTTTTTTCTCTGCTTGAAAGATAGGTAAAAGGATGGGATTTACTCCTTAATCACTAAACTCAGTGGTGCCTGTTTCCACCCCTGCCTCCTGCTCTTTCTCCTTCTGAATCTTCACTCTCTAACACTTTCCCCAGAACAAGATCTCAAATTATCTTTGATTTGCCCAGCTTTGCCAGCTCTTACTCTCACCCAAAATTTTGCCTCACAGTGTTCCTGGGACAGCTTTTTGTTTTGATTTTTTTCCTCCCTCCTTTCCTTGTTTTTTTTTTCTTTTAGTGTAAACTGAACTGCTGAAGCCAGAGGAAAGTCATCAATTTTTTGAGATTGTCACCTGAGATCACCTTTCTGCCTGCAAACTCTCATGTTACCTAGCCAGAACAGGTTCTGTTTTTTGCTGCTGGATTAAATGTACTGTAGCTGCTGCCACCAACAGGACATTTAACAAAAATAGAAATTTTTCCACCCACTGCTCTAACAGCTCGGTCTCAGAATGAGATAATGAATAGATTAGAAGAATTTACATTCTAATATCAGTTTATTTGCTGGAACAAGCTGCCTTCTGTACTGTCTCTCTCACAACTGTCCCTCCAGACAATCCAAGTGGAACACCGAGTTTTTTCTCATCCAGATTGCAGGAGGCATCTGAAACCTTCCTATTTTAAATATGTCATTTTTATACAATGCACAAGTTAAAATAACGATGCTAAGAGAGAGGAGAAATGAAGAAAATACAATAAATACTTCCCACTGAATTATTGATGACTATGACTTAAAGTCACTATTTTTGGTGAAGAAGTTCAGCAGTAAAATCTGTTTCCCAGTGTTGAAAAAAAAGCTCTGTTTTGTGCCTGCAAGTCCTTCTGCTGCCTGATTATTGATTTTCCAAAACTGGCTGCCTCAAAATGAGAATTCTATTGGTTCACAAGTTGCAGCACCGTGTTAGTACAAAGTGCTGAACATGGTTTTTCACATGCTTTAGGATTCTTATGGGCTGTAGTCTAAGTTTATCCCCAAAAGTTTAAATGGCTTTGTTGTCTCAAGAAGAGAATTTCCAGAGAAAAATTAAGCTAAGAAAATTTTTGCTATAAAAACGAGATGCAAAAAACCAAATTTCTTATTAGTTTTTTTCCTAACATTAAAAAAGAAAAAGAAATATTTAAGAAATCACAAGAAATCAGGAAGAAATTAAATTGAAATAAAAACATGGACTTAATTGCAATTTTATATACAAAGAAAATGTTCCTGTCAATGTACTACTTTGGTGAATATATCCAAACTCTCTTGTACTAATAAAAACCAGAGTATTACAAGTCTTAAAAGTCAGTTTGATTTCCTTTTTGTTTCTTTGTTTTTAACACATACTTGTCTCACTACATTTAGCTCAACGTAAGCTACACTGCAGAGTTTCACTTCATCTCTGGCTGGTTATCAGGGTTCCAATTAGCCCCAGATCCACTGAAATTCAAAGCCTTTCCATGTAGGGTGAAGGCATGTTTATTTGCATTTTGGAAGGAATTTTCCCCCTAAAACCAGCTAGAACCTAAATTGCTCTGCCATGTTGTCATTTAATTTTGTGGAGGAGAATTTAATGGCGGATTTGGATACCTCACAGTTCAATTTGCATGTCGTTGGGATTAAGGAAATTATTGTGAGGGAAGGCAGGATGAGGGCATAGAGCACAACAGATAATCTGGAATGATTCTTTATTTAATTCTGGAACAACAGTGCTGAAACAAGGCACTATTGTGGAGTTGCCATTGGACTGAAGCCTATTTCGTTCAATTTCCATGTACAGGGAAATTGCTCCCAACTCCCTCAGGCAGCTTTGCAGATCTGCTCAGGGATACTGAGGAAAATTAATCTGAATTAATTTTAGAAGTGGATTAGTTCAACTAAATTAAAACACCGTGTGGACTCTCTCATTCAGAATTAAAGTGGCTTTAATTCAGTTTTGTTTCATTCAGTTTAACATTGGGTGAAACAACAAAGTTTAGGCCCCTTAGATTGATGTGCAGATGATTTCAATTTAAATTCCCACATTCAATTATTTTGGAATTATTGACTGTCTCTTCATGCACAATAATTTAGTGTCCATGATGGATAGAACATGGGATACAGGGATGGGACATGGGTAGTGAGGTGGGTTTCTTTCCCACTCCAGCTTCTCTCAGCCTCTGCTCAGGAGGAACTTGCAGGAAGACCTTGTATCCCTGTTGTATATTCAGTCCTAGGCTTTCCTCCCAGTCTGGTTAATGGAATGGTTTAGGAATGGTGTCAGTATGAAACGGAATAAATTTTCCAACTTTTTTTATTGGAAGAATAGTTGCAGCTTCCGAGTCACTTGTGGCACGCACTGCCTTTGCAGTGTTGGCTTTCTATGCCATTACAATTCTCCAGAGCCTCCTGCTCCTCTCACCTCTTCGTATGGATCATTATATTTTAAAATTATGGACAATTTTAATCAGAGAAGGCAGCAAAAGGGAAAACTTATTCTCATATGCAAATACCTTGGGAACATAAACAGATCTGTTTTCTCATGGACAAAGTCCCCATTTTGTGGATGTAGAGACCATGTTCATGTTCATGTTGATGGTAGGGTACTGCTGATACACATCAACAAGAAAATAGGGCAAATCAACTAAAAAAAATCCTGACTCACATTAAATCAATTAAAGGTATTCTCCATCTGGTTCTACCCAAGGGGTTTATACTGATTTAGCTAAATTGGTTTCTAAACTGATTTAGTTAAATTGCTGCATGAACTGTGGATAGAACGGCCAGAAGAAAGCACAGAAGAGTCGAAGTAAGTCAAGCAAACCCAAGTGAGGATAAGAGGTGGATTGAAATAGTTGAGGAAGAGATTATTAACTGGCAGCAGAACCTTTAGGTGTTGTGTGGAGGGATTCTGGGCAGAGCTGTAAATCTGACAGAGATGTGAGCACCTGTCTCTGCCAACAATGGCTGTCAGCCTTAAAGCACAGGGAGGTGCAGAACTGAACTGGGAAATCTGAGGAACACACTCAGAAACATCAAAAGTGGTGGCACTGAAGATGATGATGTACCCGGGGCTTCATCCAGGCAGAGCTGGCCTACAGAAAACAAAAAGAGATAGTAACACATGAGTGTAAATCACAGAATCACAGAATGGTTTGGGTTGGAAAGGACCTTAAGGATTATCTCATTCCAACCCCTCTGCCATGGGCAGGGACACCTTCCACTGCCCCAGGTTGCTCCAAGCCCCATCCAACCTGGCCTTGAATGCTTCCAGGGATTGGGTGTCAACAACTTCTCTGGGCAACCTGTGCCAGGGCCTCACCACCCTCACAGGGAATAATTTCTTTCTAAAATCCAATGAAAATCTACTCTATTTCAGCTTAAAGCCATTAAGCTTTAAATAGGACGGTGGTGAAGAAATGCACAGTTGCAGATGTCAGAGGTGACAGAGAAAAGGTAAACACAAAAGCTGATCCTTTCTGAACTTTAGTGCAAGGAGGTAATCTCATGGTTAAAACTATTCCTAGACAGCCAAAGTTCAGACCCCAGAATTGCTGCTGAGTCCACTTATCAGGCAGTAAAGAAATCATCTCGTGCACCTGTCTCAGTGCATCTGCAATGGTCACCACCATAGTGAAGCTGGAACTGCTGCCAGTTTACCTTAGGCAAGGGAACTGAGCCCTTATTAGCCAATTTCTGGATAAATCTCAGGAGCTAGTATCAGCTATGAACCATTTCCCTGCCCATGGCAGGTGGGGTGGAGCTAGGTGGCTTTAAAGACCCTTCTAACCCAAGCCATTCTGAGATACAATGATTCCCACTGGGCATTTTGGGTGTGATCACATTTTTCTGAAGGTCTAAGAGAGTTTAATCACAGAGTCCCATCATGACAATGCCAAATGGCTCCAGAGCAGTGAGTGTCCTGGAAAAGTTTTATTTACTAGTACAGATGTGAACTTTGTGCCTTCTGTAAATTTAAATTGGAGCCTTACCTTGCATGTGTATTGTGTACATGTGTGCAGTTTGGGGTCATGGACATGGAAGAGCCAGTTGTAGATATTTAGAATGTTCAAGATCTGTTACATTAATTTTGGCTCCCTGTCCTTTCACACCAAGTAAAGAACCAATCAAAAATCATGTTCCTATGAATGAATTTTTACAGGGTGCTGTGTTGTGTTGTGTTATGTTATCCATCTCACTTGAATTAAGCAAGATATGAAGTTATTAAGATCATGTATCATTAACTTGCAGAATGGCTTTAACAAATCACCCTTAGGTTTGGAATTACAATTGCAGTAAGTATTGCAAGCAATTGCAGTAATTGCCAGCATTCCCTATTTCTTTTAATGACTATTCTGATTATAATTTCCCTAGATGCAAGCCCAGTTTTCATATGATTTTTGGACAACACTGAGGACATCATCAGTGTTTATAATGATGGGACAGAGAGGAATTATGCACAATATGAAACTTCCTGGTGTTTCCTGATGTTTTGAGGTTGCAGTCACATGACTAACACTATTTATTTTCTGTTCAATCCCCATAAATCTTTTAGTTGGCACACTTCAAAGACCCATGAACAGGTTTTGGTCTTCCTGCTTCCCATGCAAGCCAACTTCCTTCAATCCACTGTGCTGGACAGACACAGTGCTAAGACCAGTCATAAATTACACACATAGTATCTGGAATGGGGCTGTGTTTGGGGTTTGTGACCTAAGCAGTGCTGATACCACAGGGATGGTTTAATTACTGCTGAGCAGCACCTTCCACAGGATCAGACTGCTGCACCAGTGAATAGTCAGGGTGTGCAAAAGAATTTGGGAAGAGACACAGCTGGGACAGCTGAACCCAACTGACCCAATATTCCAGAGGAGACTGTGCCATGCTCAGCAATAAAGTCTGGGTGAAGAAGAAAGGAGGGTGGGGGATGTTCAGAATTGTGGTGTTTTTCCTTCCAAGTAACAGTTACAGGTGATGGAGCCCAGCTTCCCTGGAAATGGCTGAGCATCTCCCTCTTGATGGGAAGTGTGAAAGAATTCCTTGTTTTGCTTTGCTTGCAAGCAAAGTCTTTGCTTTTGACTGTCTTTATCTCATCCCAGGAGTTTTCTCACTTTCATTCATTCTTTGGGACTATCAGCTGGATGCCAACTGGAGTGGTCTGAGACAGCACAAATGTTCTTATAAAGTGACAATTGCAAACTTACTGACTCACAGGAGTCAGATCCAAATATGAAGTTGAGAAAGCAGTTCAACTTACCCCTAAATTTACTATAGTATATACTCTTAGAGAACCTGCACAATCCTCTGGTCTGTGTTGCCTAAGTGTAGGTTGAGGTTGTCCTTACAGACTTCCAGCTGTCTCCTGAGAAGGGTAGAGGTGTCCCTTAAGTCCCATGTTGTGTCTTCTGGTCCCATGACAATGTCTCTCAGATATTTAAAATGGCATTATGTAAGTAAAGGCAGTTGAAATCCATTTGTGGAATTCCATTGTGACTTCCTTTGACTAGAATGGGAGCTTCAAGACACAGATCATATCTACAGACCTGTGCAGGTGTATATGTATTTAAATGTAGGTGTTTGGACTCAGAGCTGAATTGCACTTCTTGTGTGATATCTGGAAAATCAATTAATCCCTATGAATTCTTGTTACCTAATAATAGCATGGAGATGATATTCACATAAATTCATATCCTCACACTCTGTCAGGTAACAGATCTGTTTCCTCAGGCCACTACCCAACAAAGGCAACAGAACTGTTATTATCATTTACATTTTTTTTACCTGTTACTGTGAAAATAATTAGTGTCCCAGTCCTTGACTCGTGGCTTTGCAAAGTCTGTGCCATCCATACCTAGGATAAGACAGACTTATACACAACAGAGCTTTTTGGAAGAGAAGAAGGAGGCAAATATCATCTCAGACATGACCATAACACAGACTCTGTCAAGCCTCTTGAAGAGATCCAAAAGACAAAAATACTTGGGAAAAACTTGCTTTCAGTTACAGAACTGTTTTCTACTGCTGCTGTTCCTCCTGAGCAGGTTGTAGGATATTTAAAAGTGATAATATGCATCATCTGTAGGTCAGAGCATTAAAGCCTTGTCCCAACAACAGACCCCCACCAGCAGAGACTCTTTCCAGCCTCCATATCCTTGGCACTGACGGAGGACTCTGCTTTCTGTCAGTGTATTTGTGCAGTGACACATATTCTCTAGTGATTAGATTAACGTTGGCAAAGGCAATATGAAAAACCCACACAGATTACCACTGTCACCCGCAGTAATTACATTTATTCATTTCCATTTAGCCAAGTTTTTACAAGCTGAGCAAGGGGCCAAATAAGCAATAAACACAGAGGCAAGAAATTAAAATGCTGATCCGTTCACTGTGAAAACAATCAAACTATCATCTTTCTTTAGGCAGCTCATTCATCATCCAAGAGGGCCACAGTGTGCTGATATGGAGGGCTGGAAATCTAATGTTATTACATGTAAATTCACTAACATGAAATTACTGCCCCTGATGTGATTTCACTAATAAATTAGTTCATTTCTACCTTTTTGCAAGAGACTTTAGGGACCGTGGAGAATTGTACATGAGTCTCGTAATCTCGCCTGCTTTATTTCAAGTGAGCAGGCAGTTTAGTTCCTCCCTCCACCACCATCCCCTACTTCACCCTGTGGCTCTTGCCTTGGCACTGTTTCATTAGGAGATAAATTGACAGTCATATTTTTACTCTCCTGGGGCCAGTTTATTGCCTTGGGTCCAGGAGAAGCATCAGAGGATGGAGGTTTCCTGGCGTTGCATTTTACTGCTGTGACACTGACTGGGAGAAGCAAGTTCTGTAGAATCATGGAATGGTTTGTGTTGGAAGGGACATCTAAGGGTCATCTATTCCAACCCCCTGGCATGGGCAGGGACACCTTCCACCAGACTAAGTTACCTAGAGCTCCTTCCAACCTGACTAACATATCCAGGGAGAGAGCATCCACCACTTCTCTGGGCTACCCGTGCCAATGTTTCAGCACCCTCATTATATTTTTCTTCATATCTAGACTAAACCAACTCTGTTTTAGCTTAAAGCCATCACCCCTTGTCCTTGCACAACATACCCTACTAAAAGCTTCTCCTCATCTTCCTCACAAACCCCTGTTAGTTCCTGGAAGGTCACAGTAAGTTCATGGCTCTGCATTAGTTGCACATGTAGATGGGACACTTGGGTCATTCTTTAGTGGTGCACCTGGCAGTGCTGGGTTAATGGTTGGACTTGATCCTCTTAGAGGTCTTTTCCAGCATTAATAATTCTATATTTTTAAGAGTCAGCAGTGAAAACTCACCTGATGGTGCTCATGAGATCCACCTGGAGCAAATCCACCAATCAAAATTCTAGTATTACACTGAATAACTTTCAAGACCAGTGACTAGATCATCATGTTGAAACTTTTTATATTCCCTGGACCTGTATCAAAATATAATTTGTTTATTCATTTTTCTATATTCATATATTTTCTATATAATTATTTCTAATATATGTACCAATTTATAACATTGAAGGGGGAAGGGAGTATTTCAAAAGCAGCTGCCAGTTCTGAAGTCCCACAGTTGTTATGTTTTCATTTACATTGAGTCATGGAGTTATTTAATTTTCTTCTTTTCTTACCCATTCCACCTCTGCCTTGTGTGTTTAGCATCAAGGGCACATCTATATTTCACTACATGTGTTTTAACTTTCTTTCGCTAAAGAAAACCCTGAAAAAGATTTGTTTTCACCATTTCTACCAGATAAATATGGATATTTATCTTCTGTAATACAGGTGTCAAATAATTACATGCTTAAGCCTGATCTAGTTAATTAAGTTTTCCTGTAGCCAGTGGGAAGAAATAAAACTTTTTAAGAGGGAAATTTTGAAGCAGATTGCTATGTGGGAGTGCCTAAAACAATAATATGTATCAGTATATATAACTATATATATATATATATATATATATGTACTGGAAGTTGGAGTGCCCTTTTGCTGTGACTCTCTCGAATAGCTCCATTTAATATACTTCAGTTCACCACAATTCACTGGTTCATTTAGCCTCTGCATGCACAAACAGGGTTATTTTTGAACCAGAAGCAACTGAGTGTTCCTGTTTTCTACCTATAAATGGGAATGTGAATAAATCAGACCAAAGTGAAATACCTTTGAAATGGTTACAGCATTCGGTGTTAGGACTTCTGCTTGAATTTATTCAATCTACAAATCCAATCCTGTGTGCCCAGACTATAAACTAACAGGGACATTGCCCATATTTTCCTTCTGACTCAAAAAGTTGTCTAAAGCTTACTCTGAATTTTGAGATTCCTGAGTTATGTCAGCTGAACCACACTTTAGGGAGTAAATTTTAATTCTGTGTCAACACTTTGACATAACACAACATTAACTTGTGCAAAGTAATCTCAGGACGAACAAAATCATAACATTTCATTCCTATTATGAGGAATACAGCCATTGTAAATAACTTCTGACTGGAAAGCCATTATTTCATTAAGGAAACAACTAAAATTCCCAATAGTCTTTCTACCCAATAAGCTGACTATCTGTAAATCAGCAAAATTTGCTGTCAGTATGGATGAGCTGTTGACAAGTTTAGGAGTTTGTCTTATCTCAGTCTTCTTAAAAATGAAATTATACAGTCAGAAGGGCCTCGATATATTGGGAGTTTTTATCCAGATCACTGAGATTTACCAACCTGAAAAGGCTAAATGGGGTTGGGATGACAAAAGTGGGGACAGTGACCAGGGAAAGGGTTGTGGTGCAGCAAGAGACATTATTCTGTCCTCATCTACTCTGAAGCAAATTAGAGGCTTGTTCCAGCCAGACCTTCAGATTTTCATAAGAATTGAAATAGCATTAAAAGAGATTTCAGGCTTATAAAAGACCCAAGCATCCAGTTAGCACCAAAGTGGGAATTCAAACAGGAGCTCACGAGACCAATCCACTGTTGATGAATCAAAGACTGGCAGGCATCAGGGACATCTAACCAGCCATCTAATCATCAGAACAGTCTCCAAACTAGCCTTGCATTCAAACTGGAATCCAGGAAAATCCTGGACTGGGTTCAGCAGCACTGACATGCTTTCCCCATCTATTGGAAAACTTTGGCTCCCCCTGACTCAAATGCTGGGATAGCTGCTGGTCCATCCCCAAGTCTCCATGTGGTGATGTTACAGCTGAGTTGATGGACATGCCACAGATGTGATCACACTCATCCCATTTAATCTGAGAGCCCTGCCAGACCTGTAGCTGAAGATTAAAAGTGGATGGCAGAAGCTGCAAGCCACCCTCAGCTGTCTGTGCCCTCCATTCAACAGAGAATTCCCATTCCAAAGGAGCAGACATTGTATTCTCTTAGGTCCTTCTACAGTTCACATTGTGCACACTAAGCAAAGCAAAGCTTATGCCAAGTAAGCTGAATACACTGTGATAATAATTAGAGTCACCTAGGATTGGAATCCAGGGAGGATCTGCTCCAAGACAAGATCAGGTATCCCTGTGTTGAAACGATCAGCCTCTCTCAGAGGGCAAGAGAGATGTTCAGGCATGTAACAACCTCAATTTTCCATTTCTAGTCTGTAGCCAGAGCCCATGAGAGCATTCAGTGATGCCAAGGCCCAAAACCATGGCTGAGGGTGAAGTTTATCTGTACTGAGCCCAGAAGGAGCAGCCTTGGTCCTAAATCCCAAACACTCAGTTTAGGCACTCAGAAGGAGCAGCCTTGGTCCTAAATCCCAAATACTCAGTCTGGGCATCTGGGAGAGAGTGAGCTTGCAAAATGGGATAGGAGATTAAGTCACTTGTTCAATGTCCTGTATGTACTAAATGGTGAAGCCAAAACTGACTCCAGGCTTTTTGACATCCCATTCCTTGCTGTATTAATTAGATCATGGCACCTTGCTGGGAAAAATCTCAACATTCTCATCCTGCTTTGGCCCAAAGTGATCAAACACCACTCAATGCCAATCAAGCCTTGTGAGGTATTAACAGGAAGCATGTAAAAGTATCAAGAGATGCTGTGTTTGCTTTTCTTTATCCCTGGGATAAATCCAGGAGCCTCTCCTTTGCTGATTTTGTATTATGCATTTAAAAGTGTTGTTGGAGCAGATCAAAACCCGAGGAAGTGAGAGGGGTATTGTTTTGTGTGAGGGTGTTTTGAAGCCTCGGGTTGCTTATACAGCAAAATAAAGCAGTGCTGGCTTCTTTCTTTTCTTGCAATGATCCTTTAGGAATTAATCTGGCAATTCCAGCACCAGAGAAGGGCTCTTCCTTTGCTAATCACCTGGCTTTATTCGGCTCTGAAACTCACTCGGAAGCTCCCTGTGTGTGCATTAACCTAAGGTACAGGATTATGTTTGTTTAATAATACAGTGGTGTCTTGCTGAACAACTGTAATTTCCATGTACTTATTGATCTTAATTTATAATGCCATTAGCTTTCTAAACTGCCATTAACTAATGATGGGCTCTGTAGGCTTAACAGCTCTTTCAAATCAGTTGCTGACAAGTGGGCCCCAGAAGCATTTGTCAAAAGGGTAATGGATCCCTATCAGAGTGGCAATAAATTAGGTTATAGTCTTATCAAATTAAACAATGGATGAAGGAAAATTAGCTATCAATAAAAATCTATAAAGCTGCCCTGATTATTCCCAGTCAATTATATCAATTAGAGATCAAACAGTGAACCCCCTGCAGTACGTTAAATAGAACTAACCGGGGCCAAAGGCGGCCAAATTGTGTTACAAAATGCAACACCACGGGCAGCTGTAGGAGATAATCATTGCTGTCATTGACAAAGGAGCTGCTTTATTAGAAAGCTGGATGTTGCCTGCGGGCAGGCTTCTGGCGAGAGGACAAAGGCTCAGTGATGAGGAAGGGGGAAGAGGCTTGAACCTGGCTGGCAGTACAAGGAGAGTGTTTCTGGCTGATAGCTCCCCCAACTTTTGTCATTTAAAGCAGGCTGGGCTCCATCAGCTTCTACTGAGCCCTCAGAGAAGTGACTTTGTCAGGAGACTCCTTTTCCTCTCTCCCTTTGTTTTTCAGAGCTGTGATGTTGATTGAATTTTCACTAAGGGTACGCAGTGCTTTAAAGGTGTAAACCTGTAGTGCTGTTTTAGTCCAGGTTGTAACTTTAGGCATGGGATAAAGGGTGGTGCTGAGGGGTGATAGTCCAGCATCTACTGGAAAAAAAATCCCACCATACTCTAGGAATTTCCTCAGAGGCCTGAGTCTTTCTTTGTCAGATAGACTTTGCACCTACAAGGAGAAAAGGGTCTCCTGCTCCTTTCATATTTCACATTGATTCGTTAAGTCACTCTCCCAGGATTGTCCCAGGTTGGAGTGGGCTGCCTGTGGCCGTGCTGTTTTCTACTGCAGATCATGGCACACAGGGATTTTTCTTCTTTTCAGCTGCAGATTAACCACAGGGTGCCAGGCTATTGGAAAATGCTCCAGGGGCTGGAGCCCCTCTGCTCTGGAGCCAGGCTGGGAGAGCTGGGGGTGCTCACCTGGAGAAGAGAAGGATCCAGGGAGAGCTCAGAGCCCCTTCCAGAGCCTCAAGGAGCTCCAGGAGAGGGACTGGGGACAAGGGATGGAGGGACAGGACACAGGGAATGGCTTCCACTGCCAGAGGGCAGGGATAGATGGGATATTGGGAAGGAATGCTTCATGTTGGCAACTATTGCCAGTAGGATCAGCTGAATAGAGATATTTTGATTCTTCCTGCTTAAAATGTTGCATCAGATGCAGGACAAAACAGGCTTATTTTTAAAAATTACTGTTTTGCTGTCTTCCTTTCTCTTCTAAAAGAGACCCACAGACACAATCACATCAGCACTCAATGCCAGCCCATCTTCACACAAAAAAAAACAAAGAGAAGAAATGACACAGGCTGAAAAATTAAACACTCACGCTAGGAAATATTGAAATAAAGGTCACCAGAGTATCCCTAAATCAGCCCATTTGTGATAATACTTCAAAGGAAAATTTTGGATATTGTGGTGTTGATTTACAAAATCTTCCACGAGGCTCCTTATCTTTGTCCTCCTTTGAGCAAAGTGATGGTCCAGCAGCATAAAAATGGCACAGTACAGCCATGAACCCAATGACAGATTTTTTTTCCCATTAATACAGCCGCTGCTATTACATAAAAGTTTTCCTTTTTTCCCCTTACTTGAATATTGAATTTAATCCAGTGGAAGCTGAGCTTTAGGGGTGCAGTCCTCAAAATCTGGATTAAACTCCCAAAGATACCCAAGGTCACCCTAAGCCTCACTTTTTTTTCCCCACTGAAATCAGCAGTGCAGGGCTCTGCTTGATGTTCTGCAGCACAAACCTGCAGGTGTCTGCATGTGCACGTGCACAGTATTTTTGAATAATTACAAAACAAAACACACCCTAAACTCACGCTTCTTCCAGCAGAGGAGTTTCGAGAGAACAAAAATTGATTGATGTTATTCATATGCACTAAAGATTACTGGAAGGATTTCAAGTGCACCGTGATGAGACTAGACTTGACTAGAATACCTGTAAACATTTCTTGCTGAGGAAAGCATTTAGTAAATGGAAGTGAAGATGATCAAATTTGGTCCTAAGGGATGCCAGAACATAACTGCTCGAGTTTTTGATCCTGTTCAGACTTTTGGATGTGCTTTATTGTGTGCCTGAGAGTCACCTCTTTCAAGACACATGATATCCATCCTTTTTGAAACCAGGCGTATGTGTCAGTACTTGCAGGGCAGGGGTGTGACTGCACATTGGTTTGTAGTAAAGCCAGAAGAAAAGGAGGAATGGTTTCTGTTGGAACACGCCCCTTTGAAATTTCCACTTCAGAAATCCTGGCTGTACAATCAGGATCTCTTTCTGTGGGTAAATGTTGGTACATAAATAAGTATAGGAGTCTCTTTTTCCATTTCCCAACACTCATTAAAACAACAGAGATGAGGAAAGCAAAATAAATGTAGTTTTCATTCAAATTTTCAGGGTGGAAACATTCTGAAATGGAGTAACACCAAGAAAAATCTGCGTGCTTCTTTCAAAAACAGAGATTTTATATTTAAAAAAAAAACCAACAAAAATTTGGTAATTTAAAAAAAATAATTTGATTTATTTGTTTCCCATTGGAAATAAATTGTGCACTAAATTTTTTTCAAGAGCTGGGTTAAGAACTGTCCCCTCTTTATTCCCCTCAAAAATGGACTCAAAGCCTTTCTGAACATAACACTATGAAACACTGGAAAGGAGTGTCTGGGAAAGCTGTGGAACATCCATCACTGAAAATCTTATATAACATTTAAGAAAAGATAAGAAAGAAATTGGAGACAGAGAAGTGACCTTACTTTGTGGAAGGGAAGATGCCAAGTTGCAATTTTGGAGTATTTTCGAATTTTTTTTATGTCCCTGCTCTGTAGATAGCTAAATAAATGCTCAGGATTGGTGCCAGTGACTATGTCAACACTTACTAGAGGAGCTAAACTCTTACAAATGACCATATTCACCTGAGGGTGTTTAGAGGGCTGCTGACATCCTTGGGAAGCCACTTCCCATAAACTTTGAGAAGTTGTGGAGATCACAGAATCACGGAACCACAGAATCACAGAATGGTTTGGGCTAGAAGGCACCTTAAATCCATCCAGCTGGCAGCCTGTTACAGGTAGAGTCCTCCAGGGTACAGCACTGTTCCCTGCACTGTTTGATGTCTCCACAAGTGATCTGGATGATGGGACTGAGGGTACCCAGAGGTTTCCTGATTATACCAAACTGAGTGGGGAAATGGACACTGTGGAAAGAAGAGCTGCCCTGCAGGAAGACCTGCATAGACTGGAAGTGTTGGCTAACAAGAACCTTATGAATTTCAACAAGGGTAAGGTCTTGAACCTGGGAAAACATTATCCAAGAGTGCAGCACAGGCTGAGATCCACTCATTTGGGGAGCAGTTTTGTGGAAAAGTTTTGTGGAAAGAGACCTGGGAGTCCTGGTGTACAGCAAGCTCCAAGGGGTGAATAATGTTGCTGAAGCACAGAAAGCCTAGAGGATATTGGGCTGCATCAACAAGGACATCACCCCTGGAGATAAAGAAGTCGTTATCCCACTCTTCTCAGTGCTTTTCAGGCACTAAACTGTGTTTAGTTCTGGCCCTCACTATGGAGAACAATGTGGTCAGGCTGGAGAGGGTCCATACAAATAACACAAAGAAAGAATAGAGAATTTTTCCATATGAGGAAAGGCTGAGAGAACTGGATTTGTCCAGCCTTGAGGAAAGATGGCTTAGGGAAGAACTTACCACCGTGTTCCTGTATTTAAAAGGCACAACAAAGGAGGTGGAGTCTCTCTTTTTACAAGGATTCACATGGAAAAGATGAGGGGTAAAAAAGGTTGGACCAATTGTTCCTTGAGGTCCCTTTAGTTCTGGTATTCTGTGATTCTGTGATTAATTGGAAATAAATGTTAATTGACAATTATTCTAACTTCATCCTGGGAGCCAGCTTCTGCTATATGTTTCTGAGTAATCCATTTGACTGCCCTGAGAAGGTTTGGTCTCAAATTCTTCCCCTCTGTCTTAGAAACCTTCCTCATCCTCACTTCCTGCTCTGACAGCATCAGCCAGAAGAGTATTGAGAGGCCAGAAAGCAGCTAATGGTGCAAAGCTTCCTGGAAAAAAAAAATTCTAAAACAGCTCAGGGACTGAGACATTTGGAGTCACATAGACACTTTCCTGCAGAACCCTGGGTCACTAATCTTCCCTTTTACCAGAGCACCTCTGCAATTGGATTCCAGGACTCCTTTCCCAACAATGAGACACAGCACCAGACACCAGACGCGGGGAAAGTGGGGTGGATGCACGGAGGGGGGAAGGGAAAGAAAGTAATTTAGCATCTGGCGAAATGGATTGTGAGCATACAGAAGATGTTATACTATTAAGACTTCTCTCTGTCTCCCTTTCCCTCTCTCTCCTTCTTTTATTAAAGGCCTAGGCAATTTAAAAATGGAGACTGTATCCCACTTAATAGCCTTGCTGTTAATCTTCTCACCAGTCAGCTCTCAGCTCTAAGTATCGAACGCACGAAAAACCCTCCTCCTGTCACCAGCTGTGGTTAGGGAGTGACTGTCCTCAGGGGCTCCAAGCCTTAAAAATAAATAAATAAAAGAAAATTCACCGCTGAGAAAAGGCAATAACAGGAGTCTGCTGTTGTCTAACCTGCCATATAAATGAAACAATCAAAGAAGACAACAAAGGAAACTCCACTAACATCCAGAGGCAAAAGCAGTTTGCTGTAATATATCCTGTCTTGGGGAACTATTTTTAGCCAAGCCCCTCTTTTTTTCACAGGCACACACAATCTCTTTCTAATTTTGATTAAGAGAGGAGAAAAAAAAAACCAAAACAAAACACAACTTGAAGACAGGTAGGGAAGAACGTGAAGAGGCAGGCAGCTACAAGAGAGAGCTGAATTAAAACAAATCCTTATGCTGGTATAAAAGATAAAAATAAAAATTACTTTGAATATTTAAATAAAAGCAGCTTCTGATCTGAGCACTGTTCAGCTCTCTGAAAACTCAGCCACTGCTGGTATTTAATGTTTTTGCTGTGATCACATGTAGGTGCTAATGACCTGAAACCCTGTTATGTTTGGAGCTGCATCAGCATTGCTCAAAAAGATATTTTGACCTCAAATTTATATAAATATATATATATTTATATAAATTCATTTTAAGCAATTAATATACATAGATGCATACCTGCACACACGTGAGCAAGCACATATACATGTAGTTAATAGCAAGTGTCATGTATACAAAGCACACATTTAAATCTTAATAATGAATTCTCATTAAAAGATCTTTCTGAGATTTAGGACGGGGATTAATTTTGAGATTTCTCTTTCCAAGCTCAGTTCCTGAGCCGTGATTTGATCAAGTGATTATGCATCTCCCAGAGCTAAAAAACACCCAGATATTCCTCATTCAGTATCAAATTCTGAATTAGCAGCACTGGAGATATGAACCTGTGGAGGTGCTTGAGGCCACGGGAGTGAATTGTGTCTGGCAGCCCCAGCCCACACATGAGGCCACAGTTAGAGCATTCAGCTGATGGGGACTATCTTTTAGTTCTGCCCCACAAATTATTTGCTCTCTAGGGACTATCTAAGAGAACATGAATGAGCATTATCACATCTCTCTGTGTTTCTCTGTAAATGTCATCCCATCTATATTTAGGGAAGACTTCTGCTTTTGAGCTCATTGTCCAGACTGCCTTTATACACAAGTGCCTACTTCTCAGGTCTTTCTTCTTCAGGTGACCCCTTTTTCTGCAGATGACCATACCCCACAACTATTACTCCACTCCACAGATGATATGCAGATTTCTGTCTGTGACAACCTCAGCTGTAGGCAGACAAATTTCATCCACAATGCACTGTGTTTTGGCCCAATAGAATAAGTGAATTCTACTGTCTGTGGAGATTATTCCAGGGTTTGCAGATTGCAGCATTGTTCACAGGAGATGTGATTGCAGTAATGTTAATCTGAAGCTGACCAGAGGGTTCTCCTTGCCAAAAGACCAACCCAAGCTTTGCTCATTAATGTTTCTACATTGAGTACAAAGCTTGGTGATTTATAACACACATTCCTGAACTGGCCTTTAGGGAAGAACACGACTTAACCTGCAGTTACTTTCTCTGACACCAGCACATGCTCCTTCTGGATTGCCTTTTGGAGGCATTTGACCATCTCTACTGCATGTATGGGGAATGCAAAACCCTAAACTGGCCTCTCGTGGTGATACATTTGGAATCAAAACCTAAAGTTTTATCCATTCATACCCTTAGGTCTAGAGGTCGTAGGATACCATGTAATGGCCTGGAGCAGAGTCATTGCATAGCAAACCTTCTGTATAAATTCCTGTTAATTGGATAACAGCCCTGGGCAAAGCATTAGTTAGTGAGGAACTTTAAACGTAAGTTGGCAGCTTAGAGGCACCAGCCCCTTAAAACCTACCTTAAAATCTCCTGAAAAGTTATTTAATGAAAATACAGCTTGGGAAAAAAAAAAAAAAAAAAAAGTTGCTGTTGTTGCTGGCAGTCTTGACTGAGAGCCAAAGCTCTACAATGGTTTTCTTGCTGCTGCAAATAAAAATTGCTGTCCACAACTGTCAGTACTTTGTTTTGTAAGACGTTTCTAGAAGAACCTAATTCTACATATTTACATAGAAATACTTTCATTTTGAAGGTAAAAATCTTTTGTAAAGGGTCATTGCTAATTAATAGGTCATCTTTAATAAAGATTAGTCCATTTTTGCCATGCCCAGAGGGTAAATATTGGGCACACCATCCTCTCTAATATCCTCTATTACTGCACTTATAACAATTTATAATTCAGAAGCCTTACATCCAAAGCACACTTATTGCTACTATTAATCATTCATCAGCCTTTGATAAAATGTTAAAATCCCTTTACATAAAGACTGACCAGCAGATTGACAGATCAGGTCAAATGGAGTTGGTAGCAGGATCTCACACCTCACTAGTTGTAATGAAATGATTGAGGTGTAAAAGTTGACTTTGACAAATGAGTTTGAGAATCAGAGGTGGATGGAACAGGTACATTCTTTGGCTGGTTATCGTTACTAAAGAAATTGATGTTTCTGCATTTTCATGGTCCAACAGCTGCAGGGATTCTATCATTCTGTGATATGATTCTATGATTCTATGATATTCCCATGGTTCTGTTCTGAACTCTTTTATTTCCTGACTAGGCCAAAACTGCTTCTTTATGCTTTACCTACTGATGTTTCTCCTGTCTAGCATGCATATCATGGCAATCTTCTCCCAAGAAACGAGCAACAGAACAGGAGAAAATGGCCTCAAGTTGTGCCAGGAAAGGTTGAACATTAGGAATAATTCCTCCACTGGAAGTATTGTGAAGCATTGGAAGAGACTGCCCAGGTCAGTGGTGGAGCCAATATTCCTGGAGAGTTTTAAAAGCTGTGTAGACGTGGCACATGGGGACATGGGTTAGTGATGGGATTGGCCCTCACCGACCTTAAAGATCTTTCCCAACCTGAATGATTCTTTGATTCTCACAGCCACCTCACCCAAGCTGACCATGAGAAGTGTCCAAGGCCAGGTTGGATGAGAATTTAGAGCAGCCTGGTTTAGTAGATGTCCCTGCCTATGGCAGAGAGTTGGAACCCTTTTAAAGATGATCTTTAAGCTCCCTTCCACCCCAAACCATTCCGCGATTTTACGATGATGCTGGAGGACGCACAGAGCCAGCATGCGCTTTCCGAATCCTCCGCCCTTTTATCTCCCAGCTGCGCCGAGACTTCAGCCCCATTTCTGTGAAACACTCAGCTCCTTGCTGTGAATTTCGAGGCCGGCTGACAGAGCTCAGCTTGGATCTGGTGCCCGTCGGGAGCCGGGAAAGCAGTTTCCACTCACAGATCACACGTCGCTGAGTGATGCGCGGAGACCCCCTCGCTCCCCCGGCCCTGCGAGGTGACATTAGCGCTGGGTTAATGGTGTGGAAATGTGTCAGAACTGTGCCACCTAGTGAAATCGCTGCCTCCTTCCCCGGGTGAAGTCACACTGCTCGCTCCGCAGCAAGCCCCGACATAATTAGCGTTAATTTGGTTTCTCGGTAGCTGGCTGCGGCACAGCTCCCCGCACTCTGCTCCTCCTCAAGACTCTGCTCGCTGCAATCAGAGCTTCATTAGGGATCTGTTTCCTCCATTTCTGATTGCAAAATCAATTTTCGGTTTTTTTTTATTTTTATTTTTTTAAAAGATATTTTATAATGTAATATATATATTTTATAAAATGTATTTTCCGCACAACAACTAATCGAAAACAGAAAAAGGCTTTGCTATGGAGCAATTATTAATGACATATGCTGGATTTTTTTGTTTGGTTGGTTTGGGTTTTTTTTGTACCTGACAACTACTGCTGACAGGCAATTTCTGGACACTTTTTTCCCCCCTCATTATACAGTACAAATTCCTTACTAGAATAATGTTTTTCTGTTGACAAAGTTTTCATTTCCAAAAAATGTTGATTCTCTGTTTCTTATTGTTAGCTCCTCCAGCTTCAAAAGCCTTTAAAGCAAAGTTCTATGTTTCATTTTGAAATATCCATTAAAACCGTGGTGTATCCTGTAAAAATTGTGAAATTGAAATACACTACTTCTGGTTGATTCAAATCAGTTTTGGGGAATTATTTTTTCTTACTTTTTTGTTATTATTATTATTGTGTTTCCTGAGATTGTGTCCTTTTTTTGGAAATACAATGCACAAAAATTAAAAAAAAATAATTTTTTTCGTTAAAAAAACTTCCCAATTAACTTTCCTGTTAACTGTCAGTGCCAGCAATATTGATGTATTCTGTATAACCCTCCTCATTTTTGATACAGTGCAATAGTGAGCAGAGAGAAAAAGTCCAATTAATTCATCAGAGAGATTTAAAAGAAAGAGAAGGTTACATTTATTTTTTTAATTTTTTTTTCAAGTTTTTGTTTGCTTTGCATGAAATCTAATCAGATAGAATGAGTAATTGCATTGAGATGTTGTGGAGGCTTAAATGATTTGAAAAGGCAAAACCAAATAAAACAAACCAATTTCAGAAAGACTAATCACAGAATCACGAAATAATGGATGTTCTACATTGGAAAGGATCTCTGGAAACCAATTCTTTGCTAAAGTAAGGTCAAAATGGCTGTCCTAAATTCCCATTTTTCTTCAGCTGGTAGCATTCAATGTGAATGGTGATTACCTGAGACATTTCCAAATCTTGGTGGTTTCATGTTTTAAAAGTTTTGGAACATCACAATGTCCAGAATTCAGAGGATTTAAATGCAAATATCAGGAATCATATCCCATAAAACTCAGCACTACTTTGCTGAATGCATTAACCTAACTGAAAAAAAACCATATTATTATTGAGTTAGAATGCTTCTATTTGGGCAAGATCTGTGCATTTAAATGCAGGCTTCTCCACAGGAGCTGGTCACCCTTGACTCCTTTTATAGTCACTGCAAAGCAATTGGCACTACAAGTGATTCATCTCAGCTTAGAGTAGGTGCCTAAAATAGGTCAGATGAATCACACTCTAGTAGAATCTCTTTCCTTACTGCCTGCAAAGGAAACCTAGGATTGACTTCTTTACATTGCTCTCATTTTGAAATTTTGGAAAAATTTCCTATTTAATATTTGCTGGGGTTGAAATTGCTGAAATTGCCAAAATATTAAGTTCTGCATCCTCAAAGTCTGAGTCTCCAAGTGTCATGCTGAAACATCCTCATTGAAAATATGGTTTATATTTTAAAAAAAAATTAAGGCATATATTGAATTGAAATGTAGCATTGAATTTAGCTATATTGATATATGTAGTTGGTTAGTTTAATATTAAGGTCTTCGACTTGTTTTTTAAGTATTTAACTCTTTTCTAAATGAGGTCAAAATCTTTATCACCATTTTAGAGACATGGAAACTGTGGGACAGAGGGTTCCCAGAATCACAGAGCAGAAGGTGAAAGGGTTGTCTGGGGGTCCACCTGGACCAATTATCACAACCACTAGACCATGTTCAGCCAGTACAAGTCCAACAAGTCTTAAAATCTTCTGAGGATGGAACTTCTGTGAGGTCTACAGGCCCCAGCTCCCATGCTGCAAATCCTCATAATGAAAACCTTTTCCTGACATCCAGTCTGAACCTTCCAAGCTGCAATCCATGGTCTTGACTGTTGTTTCTATAGACAATGGAGAAATGTTTTAGTCTGTTTTGTTTGTAGCTACTTGTCAAGTCAGTATGGGTTGGTTTTAGATTGCTCATAGACTCCTTTCTACCATTCTAAATAAGAGCTGCATCTGCAAAGTCTTCTTGTTGGTCATTTTCTCTAAACCCTTTATAATTTAATTTCTCTCTGTTGAACTGGAACAGGAGCCCCAAAATAGACATAATCACCCAGAAGTTACTGCAGCATATGAATAAAAGATAATAGAATAGAAGGTAATAGAATTGAGTAGAATATTTAAGTTGGAAGGAACTTGCAAAAATCATCCAGTCCAACCATCTTGACCATATCAGGGCTGACCAAAAATTAAAGCATGTTGTTAACTCCCTTGTCCAATTGTTGACAGGTTTGAGGCATCAACCATCTCTCCAGGAAGCCTGTACAGTGTTTGACCTCTCTCTTGGCAAAGATGTGTTTTCCAGTGTCCTGGTGCAGCAATGAATCATTCCCAGGGCTCCTATCACTGGATACAAGGGAGAAGAGCTCATATTCAACTACAGACTGCCCTGACTGGCTCATAGTTCTTCAGCTCCTCCTTAGTGTCTTTCTTGAGGATTGAAAAAAAAAAAATAGTCTTTTCTAGTCAGCAACACCTCCTCTTAGTAGCAATAATTGTTCATAAATGATAGACAGAGGCTCACCCAGCTACATCAGCTGACACTTTGAGTATCCTCAAGTGTATTCTACCTGATCATGTGGATTTAATTGAGTTCCCCTGAGTAGTGCCTTGTCTGTTCCTTCCTCACTCCTGGCTGCCCCTCTCCCTGCCAAGCTGTCAACACACCCAGAGGTCTGGAGCAATCTGAAAACTGATACCCAGAAGGACTTTTGCAATTCCCCTTTTTCCACTTTGCTGATAATAAATCAGATTTTCTCCTGCATCCAGCAGTGGACTTACATTTTCTCTGAACTTCCTTCTGCCACTGGCACACCTGTGGATTCCCTCCTCTCTGCTATTATTCTTCTCTGTCTTAGTGCCAGCTGGGTTTTGGTCTTTTCCTTTCATCCCTAAGAGCACAAACAAAGCTTTGATGCTCCTCCTTTGTTTCTCTTCCTTATTTTTGCTTTCTCTCTGCTCTCTTCCTGCATTTTAGTTCATCAAGAAGTTCCTTGATTACCCAAGCAGCCCTGGTGAATTTTTTGCTCTTCCTGCATACACAGAACATTTACTCCAGAGTTCTTTGATGAATTTTCTTTAAAAGTATGGCAGCTCCCCACAGCAGCTCCCTTTTCTCTGGCTGCTTGCAGGGGAGTCTGTAGAGCACTTTTTACTGGCAGAGTTTGTTCTCCAGAAATCCACTGTTCTGACTCTGGGACCACCTTCCCCATCCTCCTTCCAGATCCTGCAGCCTTATTGAGTCACTGCTGTCACAACTTTCACCTCTGGCCATGTTCACCACCAATTCTTCCCAGCTGATGACCAACAGAGAACTGGCCCTGTTTATTCTTTCTAGTACTTAAATTACTGAATATCTTACCCAAGGCCACCCAGAGTCAAGAATAGGATCTATTTTTATTTTGCTTTCTGTTTTGTCTTTAATGAAAATATTCTACAAATCTGTGCTAGCAATGAGGAGTTAGGAAGTCTCTGAAGACATCTTCCCATCTTTGTGCCTTATTTGCTTCAGAAGATGGTTAAAAAGCATCTTATCTTTCTTGGGAAAAATAGCTGTGCACTTGCCAAGGTCAGCAAGATGCAAAGCAATTTGCTGAGGGCTATATTCCCTTCTCTGATCCATTCTGCCAATTTCCACCTCATATTCAGCAATCTGTCCACACATGGGCCTCCTAAGGATGTCAGCAAGAATTCCACAACCACAAGAGAAGAGCTGGGCCCTTCAAAAGTTAGTTGCTCAAGTTAAAACCACCTCGAGGCAGCTTTGACTCGCATTTAGTTGCTTTGACTGATGCATTTGGTTCCTTTTGATAAAATTATATGTATTCACAAGCTGCTGTTTTGTCTGTCAGGACAGAAGTGCAAATAAAAGGAACATGGAGCTGGAATGGGTTGCTGGGATGAGAATCTTGCTCGCTCTGTAACACAGGCAAGCAGATCATACAGTGCCTTTATATCTTTATCAGGTGCCATCTTCAGCCAGATTTTAGCTGTGTCCAAGTGGTCTTACTGAAATGTTGTTCCAGAGTTTCATTTCTTTGGTGGTTGGGAACCTAATTTTCAGCCTTAAATAATTATTTGCTTGTTTGTAAGCAATTGTTCCTTTTCCAGCTTTGTCTACTTGTTTAAATAGCTTTTTCTCCCATTTTGCCTTCTTATTCTCTTCTCTCCTCTGTGATGTTACTCCTTCAAAGCCTTTTCTGTAAAACTAATGCAGTCCTGCTCTTCTTGCCTCTTTCCATTTGCCAGTTTCTTTCTCCTTATTAGCTACAGTGGCCTTTTCCCCCATCTCTTCCAATTCGAAATCTTTTAACTTGAGTGCATATGATTGACCTGTGTGAGGCGAATTTCTGGGTGTAGGCAAATAATAAAGCCTTGTCCTTAAAAAATGTTAAATTTCTTGCTGGACAACCCAACCTTCTTAAACCCTAAACTTTTCCTCCTATTGTCAGTGTGGTTCTATTGCTGCTCCTTTACTTTCCTCTGCTTTGCTCAGCCCCTCCTTCTTTGCCTTCTCTGGACACATACATAACTGCTTATTTGTCCTTTACTGATATATATTCTAAAGAGGAAAGCACCCATGCATTTATTTGTAAAGAAAAACACACAATAGTATTAATAATGTAATCACATCTTTTACAGAGAAGAGAAGAGAGAGAAGAGAAGAGAAGAGAAGAGAAGAGAAGAGAAGAGAAGAGAAGAGAAGAGAAGAGAAGAGAAGAGAAGAGGAGAAGTGACCTACAATGATCATCTAGTCCAGCTGAAAAAAGACTTGATTTTAGGTCCTGTCGTCTTGGTTCCTCTTGAGATTCATCTTTGTTCATTGCCATCCTTAACACCATGTTGAATTCGATGAGGAACTTTTTGGATATTGTTTTGCTTGAAGATACAGCTCTGATTCTGCAAAGAGGTAATTGTGATAAACTGAATGATAGTAAAGCCTTCTCTGTACCTGTAATCCAGCTGTGGCCTAAACTGGGCATTGTAGAGAAGGAGAGAGAAGAAACTGTGGTCAGCCAGCATGGGGAATGCCATCTTTCCCAAAGGAAACTTCATTGCTGCTGTCTCCATAGCTTCTTCTTCCTTCTCCTTGTCTTTGATGAACTATTCCTCTTCCACAGATCTTGCTGGTTTCTCCACTCCTGCATCAGACCTTCACCATGTCCCATCTCCCTGTCCCTGCCTCCATACCCTGTCATCACAGAGTTATTTAGGTTGGAAAACCCCCTAAGATCATCCAGTCCAACTGGATATTCTCTCAAAGCTGCCATGACCACTGTTAAACCATGTCCCTGAGCACCACACCCACATGGCTTTTAAATCCCTCCAGGGACAGTGACTCCACCACTGCCCTGGGCAGCCTTTACCAATGCCTGACCATGTTGTCCTGTGGCTTGGTAGAGCTTTCCCAGCAAACAAAGAGGCAGGAGCATTGTCTGAAATCTTTCTCTTTTTCTTCTTGTGGCTTTTTCACCACTCCAGGAGACACAGCTCCAGGTCACACAGAGAGTGAAGGAGAACAGGAGGTGCTATTTACATGTCAGAATAACTGATAGGAACATTCCTGTGACTACTTCAAAGGAACTTCTCATTCATTATCTTCATTATTAAATGCTTCATTGCTGCTAAGAAGGAGGGCAGGTTAATTGGAAAAATTATGTTTAAACTTTATAAACAGTGCAAGCATGAAACTCATCATTTTAATAAGTGTTATCATCTCCTGGATCTAATAGATCTTAACTGATGCATGCTATCGTTAAGTTTAATTTAAGAAACTATCCCTAGAGATGTTTTTGAAATCAATGGGAGACATGTTCTCAAACAATGTTAGAAATATTTGATTTACCTACATCCTTGCTGCTGAACCAGTTTACTGAATAAAGCAGCAGAGAAAAATCTGCCACTTTACTTTCTCATATTTCATGCTCAAAGAAATGGGAAGCTTTTTAACCCAATATATTAAAATCTCAAGCCATCCATCAGTGCAATTCAGTCACCTCTGAAGCAGCTGTGAAACAGTGCAGCACAATGCTTGAAACAGGGACATGTTAACCAGATCCAAATAAATTACTGCATGAAAATAAGCCTTTTCTCTTCATGAAAATGAATTAAAGAGTTGACTTTTTCTGTCATGCTGCTGCTTCATAAGGATTTAAAGAATAGCAAAGCCTGACTCTAGGTTGTTCCCTTTAACCATTCACTTATTTTCTTAGGAAATAATGTTGTCCATCTCAGCCCAAGCACATGGCTGGGCACCTGTTTTGGCTGCTCAGGTGCTGAGCAGTGGACACCAGGCAGAGGAAGTCACCTGAATGGGGTGAAACATGTTTTCAGAAGAGTCACAAGCTGAAAAATCTTGGATGTCAGATGGGCAAGGCCAGGCACCTCAACAAACAGGGCTTGAAGGGATTTTTTTTTTTTTTTTTTTAGTAAGGATTTGTGTATCTGATGCCACCCAGTAAATCCTTCCACAGGTACAACACAAGTCAGGGTGATTCCAGTTTTGGAGGGCAATGAGCCATAAACCAGCACAGAGCAAGTAAGACAATGTGGGGGAAACAGCTTGGAGATGTGACCATTAGTTAAATGCACAATTTACTTGTTTTTCAGTAATTCCCTTCTGAAGTAAATCACAAATATGCTTAATCATCAGATCTATGATCAGTTTTTGGACCCACGTGTGGGTAGAAAAAAAGATATACCTGTCTAAACATCAATTCCAACATAAACAGAAAAAAAATTGTTTTTTTTCTAGCTCAATTTTCAGAAAGATTTTAGAAGGAAGAATGTGATGTTCCTTGCATTATTTATAAAGAAAAGAGGGAAAATAGGCCATAATGCAAAATCAAAGTTCATCTTTCTTGGAAGAAGGCCTTCAGGAGAGCAAGTAAACTGCAATATCTGGAAGTTCAAGCATTCTGAGGAGTCAGGCCTCAAAAAGCATGAGATCATTTTAAATCCTTAAATGAGGAGCAGATTTCACAGTCCTTTATAGGATTCCAGTAGGTTCCAGGTCCATTTTATTTGCCTTCTGGTTTCTGAGCTTTTAGTGTTGCCCATACAAAAATGATATCCTAAGTCTTTTATTTCCAGGTGGAAAAACCAAATAACTGATTCGTGTAGAAAATATGTCTGAGCTCTCATGATGCTTTGGACAGGAAGCTTTTGGAAGACACCAAACACAAAATCTGTTCAGACCAATGTCTAATTGCCATTTGAGATTATTCCTAGATCCCCAGTAGTACCAAATGCATATTAGGTGGTGCTTAAATAAATTTTAAAATAGAAGAAAAGAAAAATAATTATAGACAAATACCACAAATTCTTTGTTAAGGAAGTACTGTAGAAAAGCATTTGAATGCTCACAGTTAGAAAGTTTTGGGTGATCTTGTCCAAAAGTTCAAAGGACCCATCCATGGCTTCCCCTATGGCTGAAGAAATATGGTTTTATACCACTCTGAAAGTCAAAATTTATCTCTTTTAGTTCAGAAACAAAGCATGAAAGTGTGCTAAAGTAGTTGTCACTGTTGAAGGCTCAGCCTTGACAATGGACATGCTCAACTCTTTGTTGTGGACAAAATAAAAATGGCTCTAACTGGTTTTCAACTAAAAAAAAAAGCATTCCCTCTATGAATTTCCACATTTAATATATATAGCCAAGAGAAAGAAAATTTCTGATCAGATTTTGAGATACATGTTCATGTGTAATAGAATCTCTACTCCACAATGTTGATCTTATTAATGTAACTGTTATGGAATAATAATGATGGTTCACTTCCAAACAGATAAAGTTTCTCTGTCATTGAATAAGGAAGGAGTGGCCTAATCTGGCCAGTCTGGGCATCTGTGCTAAAATCTGTTTGGGATGACTTTTACTGCTCACTGTGACCTTGCTGTGTGTGAAAATATCAGCCATCTGAATTCATCCTTAACCAGCCTTCCACCACATGCCATGCCCTGGAAACATGATGCACCACAACACCCTGCAAAAATAATGGGCAAAAGCTGAGCTGGTTCAGCAGCAGGCACTGGCATTTAAAGCTCAACAGGAAGGAAAATAAATGAGGGGACATAAGAAAAAAAAAAAAAATACCAGCCTTTAGCTTTGGTCTATTTTGATTTCTTTAGCAAAGTTTAAACTCCCACTGTGGGACACTGAATGAATAGTTGGGCTGAGATGTGCAGAGCTGAGTGTAAGCAGGGAAGGGAGCAGCTCTCCAGAGTTGATTCCTCACCTGATTAAGGTGCTTTAGAGGACCAGTGGAAGCAATTTTCATGCAGGTTTATTTCCATTCCAGAAATGCCATTATGCCACAAGGGGGTAGGGGTGTTCTGTTTAAAACCTTGCAACGTTTTCCTACAGACCCAGCATGTCAATGGGAACAGTGTTTGGGTATTATAAAAAACAACACAGATTGAATGTGCTCAGACATTTTCTATACCATCTGCATTTCAACTATTGCTTTCCTTATAATTAACATCTGTTCATAGATATCAATCTGAGCAGCAAGGACGAAGTTATTTAAGAACTGTCTATCTTTCAGCCTGCTGTGTTCCTGGGGATGGTTCTGGAGATGGAGAACGGGTTACCCCCAGGAAAGGGGATTTGGTTACAAGGAGCACCTTTCATTAATCTAAACAGATTGCCAAGGGCTTGGCAGCACCAAAATGGACACAACTGGATCTCATCAGAGAAAGTGCCCCTCAAGCACACAAAAATTCAATAGCATTGGTGGGGTTGGTGGGGTGTGCTCACTCACTCACTCACTCATTGGGGAAAAAAAAAAAAAAGCCAAGAAAATACAGATAAAAGGCCATAGGTGATCCCTGAAGATGGATATTCCAGAGGACAGTTCTTCTTGACTCATCTGTTAAGAGGAAGATTGAAATGAATGTTTTAACTTTTTTGTTTCACTCAATATGAGCCTGAAAAAGTCTTGGGAATATGTGGCACCTGGATATAGAGAGAATATTTGTCCTTAGTTTCTTTCACTGTCCGGGAGATAAAACCACAGCACATGAATTCAGGGCAGGATGGAAAAATGCAGTTGAGAGACCGGGTAGATATTTAAAAATGTCCAGAATTGTTGTTTGTTAGCATGTGTTATTCCAGGGTTAATGGGATCCACCTGCAGACAGCTTTCTGCTCCCCCACTTCTCCTGGCAAACAAACAATTGAAAACCTTCAGTCCTCTTCCAGTGAGACCCCACATGGCATTCCCCCAGCCCTTTTCAGCTAACAGTGTCCAAAGAATTTTTTAGCCCTAATGAGTCACACACATCATAAGAATGGGATAAATTTGTCTTTTCATATATTTTTTTTCTAGAAATACAAATGTATTACCTTCCAGATTGTCTTACTTTACAGCACTTTCCATAACCACTTCTTTCAGCTATGAAGAAAAAGCAAGCTTAATTTCTGATATATTTAAGTGAATGACTCGTATTTTCTACACTTCAAAATGTCCTTAATTTCTTGGGGTTGTTTTTAAGAAAAAGAGAAATAAAAATGGGCCATCAATGCTAGCATGAAGAGTGTTCCTTCCTTTTAGTTTTACATGGCTGTGGATCGATGTAGTTGTCATCCTTCAGAGGGAATGACATGTATTTTTCTTTGCCACAAGTGGTCCTTAAACATTCATAATCTCACTTGTCTCTGCCAGGAGATAGATTTATCTCCTCCTATTGCCAAGAGCATAGTCTGGGGTGGGGGAAGGATGAGAGTGACTTAAGCAGGAATAGGAAGTGAGGAATATTCAGGCCAGTCTAGTTTTGTGATAGACTGTGACCATGTCCCCTAATCCATGTCCCCTAATCCATATCCCCTAATCCATGTCCCCTAATCCATGTCCCCTAATCCATGTCCCCTAATCCATGTCACCTGCAGGTCTCTCCACCTGATTCCCCAAAAACTCTCCTAGGGTGAGTCATGACATGGGAAAAATGGAGCCCTAATGCCAACCAAAACTTTTCATCTTTCTCCTCTTGGGCTCCGAGAGAGTTCAGGCCCTGGGCCATTCACTGGAGAAATTCCTTGGTCCCAAGGAAGTGATTCTGCATCAAAACAAAGCAAAACAACCTTCAGGATCTATAAATAAAAGATTACTTTTTAAAAAATACTTTAGGACTTGCCCTTTTAAAAAAAATCTTTCTCAGGTCACAAAAATTCAGTAAAGAAATGCACAGGAAAAGAAACACTTTCACTTAGAGGTAGAAAATCTTTGTACATCTGTTTTGTAGAAAATAGTTTATTTTTAAAAAAATATTCTTGTCATTTAGTTAGTGAAAAGTGGAATTTTTTTCAGAAATTTTTGGTATTAACCATCTGGTTTTCCACCCTAAATTTGAGACCAAATCAGAGATATATCAATTTTAGTGGAATTTTCTTCTCCAGCATGAGAAATTGGATCATTTTGTCAGCATTTCTCCGCCCAGATGCAAAGACTGAGCTAAGACATAAAGACTGGAGGTAAATAAGAAGAAGAAACATGAAAAACAGATTAATCCAAAACGTTAAGCAGAAATTAGTGAGGAGAATTTTTTTTTTTTTAAGTGTGAAAGTAGCTCTTCAGCAAAAAACAATAATTTCTTTTTTACAAATATTGATGGCATTTGCTGGAGGGAAAATGTGAGAGGGGAAAATGAAACAGAGCATTGTCCATTCACCCCTATCCAAATTGTCTGGTATCCAGAACCTCTGCTCAGCACGGACAGTTTTGTCCTAGAAAAAAAAAAAAAAAAGAAAAGGAAAAAAAAAAAAAGAAAAAAAAGACAACAACTTCCAGCTATGCTCCAGGAGGAATTTCATATGGAGCTAACTAAAGGAAATCGGCATCTCAAAGCTGCTTTGGTCGTGCAGGGAGTGAGGGGGGTAATAAGTGACAGATCCAGCGGGATGGAGCACAGAGGAGAGGCAGGTGCTGCAGTCACTCTCCTCCCTGCCAGGAAACGCAGGAAGAATGCATGACCAATTCGGTTTCAGAGCAGAATACTCTCTTTAATGGACAGAAAACACTAACCTTTTATTTTTTTTTTTTCTCTTCCTCTCCCTCTCTCTCTTTTTTTTTTTTTTCCCTCCCTATTTTTTTTCTTCCTATTTTTTTTTCTTGGATTTAATTCTTTGAAGCACAAAGGACAAAGCTCACATCTCTGCACAAACTATTTCTACCCTTCCAAGAGTTTCTATGTCACCTAAAATCCTGGAGAAATGCACTGTTGTGTGAAGACAAAAAAAAAAACATCCTGAGAGGGTCGGATTATGTGAGCGAGATGAAATCAGGCTAAAACATCCAAAATACTCCACCTGTTTTTTTTTTTTCTGACTTGCTGCAAACCCAGCAGGAATTCTTTGGCTCTGACAGGCACTGCTGGTATTTAATATTTTGGCTACAGGGGATCTCAAAGGAGGAGAATCTTCTGCAAAGAGGGGAAATTCTGAAGTGATCCAACACCAAGGGAAAAGCTGAAATGAGCAGATTTTGGTACCACACTTAAGCACTACTGACAGCAAGGACCAAAGTGCTTGGTGTGGCATCAAACCTTGAAGTGGCTGAGACCAATTAAATAATTTTGTTGTCATCAATCCCAGTCACCACCAGCGATGTTTGTTCCTCTCTTTTCAGAGTCCCTTCCTGGGAATACATGTACCTTTTCCAAAATATATGCAGATTAAAGTTAGCTTGTAGGTAACATGAAGGGGATGTAACCACAGTGTAAGAGCCCAGGACCTTTACACACAAATGATACACACTAATCTATCCAAAAATTAAAGAATTTATTTCCTAACTTGACTGTTTGTTACTAAATGCAGATTTAAGGGTTCTGAATATGCAACATGGCTTAACATCATTTTACAAAGGGTTTTCTTCTCCCCCTGATTAAACCTGGAGATAATGGGAATGAAATGTGTGATCTGCTTGAGTCTCCCCTTTACATCCCACAAATGTGCACTAAAATTTATCCTTTCACCTACAGTGTACTCAGAGCTTCCCAACAGGTGAAATAAAGGACCAAAAAAAATAAAAATCACTACAAGAAAAAGATTAATTTTACAACTCTGTAGTTTGAATTATAGCCAATGACAAACCCAAGATACTTTAAACATAGGACAGAAGAATGAGTTCACTGGGATTTATTTTTTGAAAACCTTTTACAAACTCCTGTTTTTTGAGGTTTGGATTCTACAGTGAGAGGAAAGAAAATATTTTCCTGTTTGTGTGTGCACATGCACGTTTCTAATATAAATTATAGAGTTTTGGTTTATGTGTGGGTAGGTATATGCATATGCATAGGCATATGTATAGTGCAATTCACAGTTTTTAGGATTTTAAAAAATCAGTGCTTCATAGCTACGCTTTAAAATAAACTGGTTTGATTTCCCATATTAAGTTAAAAAAATAAAATGAGGGACTAATGAAATTAATGGTTGTTCGAATCAGGGGCAATTATAAAGCACACATTTCTTTTCCTAGGCTATGAATTGTATTCAATGTTTGCAGCACAAGCCTGTAGGATAAATAATGTAATGAGTTTGGTTATTTGATACTAAAAGCAGAAC
This sequence comes from Sturnus vulgaris, assembly GCF_052056855.1. Lineage (NCBI taxonomy): Eukaryota > Metazoa > Chordata > Aves > Passeriformes > Sturnidae > Sturnus > Sturnus vulgaris. The sequence continues at coordinate 111,279,141 of NC_142245.1, read as the reverse complement.
AAAATCCTACAGATGTAGCCTCATTTTTCTCCACACTCCAACTGCTCGTTTTTTAGTTGTTTTTTTTTTTTTTTTTTTCCAATTGCATATTTTGTACAGTTAAGAAAAAAAAATCAAATTCTTTGTCTAGGAGAACCAATTTCCACTGTAAGAGGTACTTTCTTATAATTACAGGAATTTTGGAAAGTGAAACAAAGAAACAGACGACCAGTGACTGTAGGTTTTTCAGTGATTTGGATTAAATTGACAGCTGATATCTTTCAACTTTTATGGATTTTATCCCTTCAGTAAAAATCCCTGTAACTTTTGTACATTTTGTGCACCAGAGTCTAATATGCAAAAGCTCCGTTTCTCAATGGCACCAGGGACAACATTTTTAAAGGCAATGAGATGCCTAAAGATACAAATCAGAGATCTAATGGGATTTTCAGAAGCACCTCAGTGCCTAACTTCTGGGTTTGGGTGCTGGAATATCTTGGAAAAAATAAAAGTCTGTCTAGAGGTCCCAAAGAATTTTAAGCACTTGTAACTACTGTACAATCCCCCTTCTAGAAAATTGAATTATGGAAAGATACATCAACCATCAAACAAAGACCATCATAATTTGTTGCTTCCCCCATGAGTTTAGCACTTTAATAAAATCAGAGCAACTTTCTCAAACTAATGTAGAAAATGTCTCAGATCTCAAAATTCTTCAGGCTCATGTTGACACAGGGATTTGACATAAAACCAGGTCGGCCATGCCCAAATAAATTCTCATTTTTCACCTAAGTGGCAGGAACTGAAAGCAAGTGTGCCACTCCACTCTTTGCCTGGCATCTGCCACATGTTGGGGTCACACTCCCAAATTCTTCTTGAGTCAGGCTGCTGCTCTGTGTCCAAGGATGATGGTGCAGCCTTCCTGCTGTCCTGGGTTTGGTTGTCATTAATTCCAGATTTTGGGCATCTTAGTGGGACATATTAAAGGGAAACCAGAAAATTCAAAGGATGGTAAATGAAGAGATAAGAGGCACCAACAAAGTTTGCTGTTGTTTGGTACTGACAGAATCCAGGCACGCCTTCCTCTGCATCCTCCATAGAAGAGAGTTATGAGAGCAAATTCACCTGTTTTCCAGATGAACAGAAAAACTCAAGCAATGGTAAGCCCAATATATTCTCATAAGGTCATGTAACTTCCCACCAACTTTGGAGGCAAGTTAAAGCAATCGACATGAGAGGAAGCTTGGAAGTATTGAGGAAATGTTTTTCATTTTTATTATTATTGTAAAATGCCAATGACTCAAACTGGAGCTATTCTTGGGAAGATTGTTTCCAACACGCTACCTTTTCTAGCTGCAATTTTTGAGACTCAAAGCATGTACTAAATGTCCAGTTCTGAGGCTTCTAAAATAAAGGAGGTTGAAAAATATCTCTGTTGTAAAAGAGTGATTTTTCTGGCTTGGAATTTAAGTTGGTTCGAACTTTAACCAAAGACAAAATTAAGAGAAGATGAGAAACAAGGGAGGGAAGGAAGGAAGGAAGGAAGGAAGGAAGGAAGGAAGGAAGGAAGGAAGGAAGGAAGGAAGGAAGGAAGGAAGGAAGGAAGGAAGGAAGGAAGGAAGGAAGGAAGGAAGGAAGGAAGGAAGGAAGGAAGGAAGGAAGGAAGGAAGGAAGGAAGGAAGGAAGGAAGGAAGGAAGGAAGGAAGGAAGGAAGGAAGGAAGGAAGGAAGGAAGGAAGGAAGGAAGGAAGGAAGGAAGGAAGGAAGGAAGGAAGGAAGGAAGGAAGGAAGGAAAATAAAAACTAAATCAGTGTTGACAACTCAATCCTGGACAACTCAATCCAAGTGATTTATTTGTCCAGGAGAGGTGCCAGCACAGAGGTGAACCTCTGTGTGCAGCAGGTCCTGTGCTGCAGGAGTAGCTGATTCCTCAGCCTGGGAGACCAAGGCAGGGAGTTAAAGGAACAAGAGGAACCACAGCTTCCTTTCCTGATGCCCTGAGAGTGACTGCCCTGGCCTAAGGGATCACCATTTACCCAGGACAAGAAGTTTCCTGGGTTCATAAAAACATCATTTTAAGTCCCATGGTCCCATTAATCTCCTCTGCTTGTGTGAGAACACTGTTTGGGGAACCCAAGTGGGATCACCTGTGATCCATGTCCAGCCCTGGAGGTGAATTTTCATCACCCTGAGCTGTGGCAGCTCTGTCTTACCGTGTGTCCTGCTCCCTCCTCCTGCCCTGCTCAGCACTAATCCTCTCCAGAGCTCTAACTCGAGGGGTGCCCTTCTTGATCCAAAGCCCACTTGCAATAGCAATGATCAAAATGACTTTATCTTGCCTTAAATAATCTCACATGGGTTCTCACAATCCAGCTCTGTTTTCATTGTTCAAATCCATAATATCGGGCTGGAGCAACTCCTCAACAAAGCTGCTCTTTCCTGACCCCTTGACATCCTGGGCAAGGAATATAATGACCTCCATTGATTCAGCTGCTGGTAGCTAGAGTGAAGGGGAAGAGGTTTCCCATTTCCTCCCCAGCGAGGCTTCCACGTTGGTGGAATTGTTAAAGGATTTTGTTTTCTGTCCAAGAGAGTCTTTTGCTGGTGCCAGGGTTGCGTGCAGGAATAAAAACAAGGAACAGAGGCGAGGGGGAGACAAATAATTTAGATGAGGGAAGAATTTGCTCTGTGCAGGATGTCTGTCTTTTTGGAGACACATGGAGCTGGATTGAATCTCATTTTGTAGAATGGCTACAATAGACACAAGCTATAAGGGGAGAGTGCAGCACAGGGAGAATAAATTTACTGTTCAGTCTGATAATTCAGGCTTTACTCTGGGGATTCAAGAGAAAAATCACATCCAAGACCTTTAATGGCAGAGTTGGAAGAATGGGCACCCTTCAGGTTAATCTGCAGGGCATTTGGATATGGAGTCCCTGACAAAAAGGTCTCTGCAGTAGGTGAAGAACTTCTCTAGAAGGTACTAGAAGCTGCTCAGATCCATCTGTGCTGTCACCCCTCTAGGTCACACCACCAGCCTCAAACAGTCCCTGTGAGCACAACTCATGTTCAGGTGACAACACCTATTTGGTGGAAACACAGAAGGGAGGAAAGATTAATAAAGCATAAGTAGTGGAGGAGCTGGATGTAGTCTCACTTTATATGTTTTAGCAGCTAAAAATAAATTCACATTAAAATAGGTAATATATTTTTATGGCCTTTTAAGGGAAGTCTCAGATATTCTGAATGAAATAAGGGAATCTTGCTGTAAATGCAAAGTAGGTCCACAGTTTTACTTTTTCTTTTTTTTTTTTTTTTTTTTTTCTCCTGGTTTGTTTTTTTTATCTCTGCTTTTAAGGAATACTTAGCAATACCTGAGAAGATCAAAAAGCTTCTACAACCTCCTCACATATTTAGCAAAGTGTAACTGGAAAGAATTTCTAGTTTATGCTTCTTTTCATTACTTTGTCTCGTGCTCAGCAGTGATAGGTACTGACGCATTCCATAGTGTAGTTGTTCAAGGATATCTTCCCCGGGTTTCCTTATTATCCCATAGTGTAACTAGTATACATCAATAGATGTATTTGTGATCAGATACACTGTGTGTGGTGTAAAAATACAGCTGGACAGGTGTGCATGGGAGGGAAGGAGGAGCATCTGCCTTGTCTGCTCTGAAATGTACAAAAGAAGGAACCTTTAGGATCACAAAATCGTGGAATGGTTTGGATTGCAAGGGAGCTTAAAGCTCATCCAGTTCCAACCTGCCATGGGCAGGGACACCTTCCACTATCCCAGGCTGCTCCAAGCCCCATCCAGCCTGGCCTTGGACACTTCCAGGGATCCAGGGGCAGCCACAGCTTCTATGGGAACCCTGTGCCAGGGCCTCACCTCCCTCACAGCCAAGAATTTCCTCCTCATATCTAATCTCAATCTGCATTTTCAGTTTAAGGCCATTCCTCACATGATCACAAGAAGAAAACTGGACAAAGTTAGACTCAATGAGTAATATTAGAGGTTTTTATGGTTTTAGCTCATGAGACATTTGGGAGTTGTGACATTTCCTCCTGGGTTGGGATGGGATTATTTTTAAAGGCTGGATATTTCTGCAGCCTGCAGAAGCTGCACAGCCCTGCAGTAATGCAATCAATACAAGTTAAAGCCAGTGTGAAACATTATGTGTTTGTGAGTCAATTAGATTCATCCACCAGAGGTCATTAGATGATCAAATGACACTTTCCTACTGTCTTTATAAGTAAAGGTATCAGCATTCTGTGCTATAAAAAATGCATTCTCATTAATAATAAAAACCTTTAAGGAGAAATAAAAGTGTTATGAAGTAAATTATCACACAGTGAAGTTCATGATTTTAAATAGCTTTGATAAGAAAACAAAAATAGGTTCTGGATAATATTACAAAGAGAAATTAGAATTCTCATGAATTCTTATTCCAAAATGATGGGAGATGCTTAGAAGGTAAGTTTGACTCTCCATTATTCAAATGACATATTTCTAATTGTATGGTCTGAATGGCATAAACTCTGCCAAGAATGGCCCATGACTATAAAAAATATGAGGTAATATGAGAGAGGTGCCTAATTGTGCTTGTAATGAGGTGGAATGAATCTCCCAGCTTTCATTGCATACCTTTACACCAATGGAAAACAGAAGTCCTTCTGCCAAATAAAATGAAGTAGATTTAGAAACAGAGAAAAGCTTTATGGTTTTTCCTTGTCTAGTTTCTCTCTATCCTTACTGACTTTTTCCTTCCCTTAGTTTCTCCACTTGTGATAGAACCTTTCTTTTTCTTCTCAAATACCCTCTTATTTCATTTCACATATAATTTAAATGTAATATCCTTCTGTTCTGTTCTTCAAATCCTCCAATTCTCTTTTTATTTTTTTCACAATTTCATTAAATTGGGGCCTGATTTTGCAGTCACTGCTGAAAGAAGTGAGCTTCATGCAGGATTATTAATATATCTGAGGATTTCAGGTCTTCTGGGATCACTTGGAATTGCTTCTCAGTTACAGTTGTCCTCTTCAGTGTATTAAAATTGGCAGAAGAGGAGATATTTGTGATGGAGAAATTCATATCTATCAAATAAATATCTTTTATGCAAGTTTTCTCCAACATATCACCCTTCCCTTCACACTAAGTACCAGAAACATTGTTCACAAGGGAAGCAACATTTTAATACTTGTTGATATTTTAATCAAAGGGTGAAGTTAAAGATGTTCAGAGGGCTCTGGCAGCTGTGATTTGGGTTTGTAGCCATATCTCAGACAGAGGGACAAGCAATGAAGGCACAATGGAAATGAGCTGAGTCTTTCCTCTGTCCCAAAAAGAGAAATTATTTTGGTTCTAGGGTCTGAGATTTCCATCTTGCCTGAGAGACCATGCTTCTTCTGAGTCTCATTTGGGAGTTTAGCTAAAAATGTCAAGTTTTAGCCACTTTAGCCTGAATAATTTTTCACTTTTTGGTTCCATGTGTCATCTAATCTGCTATAGGGATTGACACTGGGTGCAGGGTCCCATCTGTTGCTGAACAAAGAAGTGACTGATTTTGCAGAGCAGAGAACAGAAATCCTGGGAAGGGGTGGGAGGCCAGGGTGTGCTGAGGCTTCATACCCAAGAATCATCCTGTGATGTCAAAGGGTTATGAAGGAGAGCTCTAGGATTGAATGTTTGGCACCTTCTGGTGGGCTCCTGGGATTTCTATGGTGGACTTGCAGTCCTTGAACAATGAAAGTAAACCTACTAGAAGGAAATTCAATCTTCTGATTTACCTCCACAATTCTTCCACAAGGAGTCCCCTGATTCCCAAAGGTGCAGGATGCCACCAACAGAAGAGATGCAAGTCTACCTGTAATGTCACATTTAAATCAAAGAGCAATGGGAAAAAATAAAGCATGGGGTGGGAGGGAAAGGAAGAAGTCTGGGGGTAAGGGAAAAGCCACTCTGGATTCTGTAATTTAAATTTTTATCTGTTTAAATGTATAAAAGAAGGGGGAGGGAAATAGCTGTCTCCTTACTGGTTAGCCATGCCTAAGGCTGCTGGTGGGAAGTTTAGGATCATGAGCAGTCCCATTAGCTGCAGGAAAATTATTCAATTTAACATCATCTATGCCTGGTAAGAGTGAGTTGAGCTGAGCTTGATTTGAAAAATAAAACAAATGTTACATGTATGTGTACATATGTATGATGGTTTAAATGGAATCTTTTGTATATCTAGAATCATATAATTTTTAAAGTTGGAAAATTTCTCTAAAATTTTCGAGTTCAACCGCTCCCCCAGAACTGCCAAAGCCACCCCTAACACATGTCCCCAAATGCCCCATCCACACATTTTTGAACACTTTCAGAGATGGTGACTCTACCCTGGGCAGTCTGTTCCAATGCCTGAATTTTTCATAACCCACCCAGAGTATTAATGAATAGTTTTACTTTCCCAGTCACAGAGTCACTGCTCTTTCCCTTTGAATTTGGCTGCAAACTGACAAATTCAGGAATGATCAATTCAGATTTTGTCCCCTGTAACCTCCTAGCAGTGAGTGCCTGCAGCAATGAGCCTCAGTGCATGTCCAGGCAGTCAGGATTGTTTTCTCTATTTTTGAGAATTCCTTAATCTGTATGCCTTTATCTTGTTACTAGCTGTACAGGGGAGTGCTGGAGATCTGCTCTTCATAGTTTTTATCAGTGTCTAGGAAAAAAAAAAATATAAAGTTTATAAAAGATGATCTCTAAACTCCAAACTGAACTCAGTCAGCTCTTACAGAAAAGGCTCATTTCTACCTCTGGCCACTAAAACCACTCTGTATGTAATGAAACATTTCTATGTTTGCCTTCTAAGGGTGCAATTATAGTAGAATTTCACTAATGGCAGCTTCCCAGTCTGCACCATTTCTGGTGGACTCACAAACTCCCTCTGCTTAATCTTCTATCCCCATGGCAACCCCAGCTCTCCCCACTTCTCTGTGGATTCTCAAAGATCACCTCTCCAAATACTTTGCTGGAGACATTCTAGGAAGAGTAAATACTCAGAGTCTGATAACCTGGCTTGGAACACATTTAGGTTTTCAGAATTGGATGTTACAGAAATAGAGAATACAGAAGTAAAACCCTAATCTCAGTTAGAAACTCACACAGCATCATCTTCTCCAGTGACCAGATTCTAACTGGAGTCAGTGTAAGATGTTTCAGGAGGAGATTTCAAAGTGGATGATTTTGAGATGAATATCCTACAACAGGTATGGGATATTAGTTTATCTCTGTTTTTCTAGGATGTTGGTTACATACAATTTTCTGGTTGGCTTCTACACTGAAAAAAAAAGAGGGTTAAACCAAAATCTCACCTCACTCTAATGAGTTCTCTTGGGACCTCCAGAAATGTGTGTTATGTCATTTTAATGGGGCACAGTGATTTGCTGTATCAGAATAATGAAACATAGACTCCTAAGGCTGGAAGGGACCTCAAGAGGTCACCTCTTCCATGGCCCAGCCCTAGGGCAGGATCGGCTCTACCTGTGTTGTTTCTCAGAGCTCATCCTCTAACCTGTTTGTAAAGGCCTTTAATGAAGGAGATGCCTCAGAAGGTCTAGTTTGAACACCATCACACAGCATTATTTCATCCTGAGCAACACATAAGTGACATTTTTTTTAAATAAAACATGTGAGCTGAATCTGAAGAAGATGTGTACAATTTTAACACTGTGGGTACATAGGAGGGAAATAATAAGAAAAAAAAGAGAAAAAATTGTGAAATCCTGGAAAATATTAAGAACTCATGCAAATAATCTAATGACTAGTGAATGAAAGTGATTATGAACTGTTAGAGTTGCTTCAAGTGCAGTTTGACATAAGCAGTGTTTATGGGAGTGAAGTTTATCACTGAAATACAGAATTTCAGAATGAGTTGGGTTGGAAGGGACCTTGAAGCTCATTTCATTCCAACCCCCTGCCATGGGCAGGGACACCTTCCACTAGACCAGGCTGCTCCAAGCCCCATCCAACCTGGTCTTGGACCCTTCCAGGGATGGGTCATCCATAAACTAGCCCTACATATGCAGAGGCATTTTGCTGCAGTAATTGAAAGTGATACCAAATGCCATGGATTAATTACATATAAAATGCCTTCTTTTTAAAATTAAACAATTTTGTCTTTAAAAACCATTAGAAAGTCTCATTTCAAGTCTTTCTTCAAAAATGAAAAGACAAATATATGTGTCTGATTTACCTCCCTTATTTATACACCAGTTTTTATTCTTTTACTATTTACAGTCGTATTTGTTCGCTCTGTTTGCAACTTTTCCATTCTCCTCAATTATCCCTGAGACAAGGATCAAAACTGAAATTCAGCTAAAGATGAAGGAATGGTGGGGAATCCTGTAGTCATGTCAAATATGTGGGGTTATTCTCCCTTCATACCTCTATGTAAGTAGCAGTCACATTTTACCAATTTTTCATTAACAAAAAAATTGATTGGGTTATTTATTTTGCCCTTGAAAAGCTTAAATAATCTTGATTGCCCTTAGTCCCATTGGTGGTGTATTGATACAGGCTATTTCCCATCTGCTTGTTCCCCCTCCCTGCAAACAGTTTTCTCATTTATTCTACCTCGTGTCTGGTCTTTAAATATTAAAGATACTCCCCCCTTGCCTTTAAAGCTTCATTTACTATTTTCACCTGAACAAGCTTTATTTTGTGGCTTTGAGGATGCTTAATTCCGTGGCCTGTGTAATAAACAACATTCAGAGATGCCAGAAGATCCATCCTTTTCTGGGAGAGGTTGCATTTGTCTCTCCCACGCAGATTTTTTTTTCTCCTTGTTAGATTCAGCTTAGGGAAATCAGTCTTCCTCCAGGCAGGCAGGGTATGGGCGAGCAGAGAGAAGCACATCCTGCCTGCAAATCACAAGCAGAATTAGGTCAGGAGGCCACGTGCACCCAGGCAAGCATCAGTTTTAGCTCTGTGATCAATTCAGCATCATCCACCCTCACTGGGCTTGTTACAGCTTCGTGGTAGTGATGAAGGATGGGAATTTCAAACTGCTTCCATGCAGGGAAGGGTGAACTGTTCCCTGGGATGGCAAGAGCAAGAGCAAGAAGAAATGTGACTCATGAGTTTATCACATGAGGTGGGTGTGGGCTCCTGCCCCTGCTCAAAGGATTCTTTATTTTGCATTAAATGGTTATTTCATATAACAGAGAAACAATGCTGGGAGCAAGGGCTGGAGCAAAGGCCTCTGTGCTGAAAATGTCATCCCCAGTATCAAAACTTTCCTTCCCTCTGCACTACTGAGTCAGCAGGGTAAAAACAAGAACAGAGATTTTCTGTGGTGTTTGAAGGAGGAAACATTTTAGCACATCTTTATAAAAACCCAGTTGAGATATTGGCTGAAGATTTAGTTGGTGACTGCAACTGGTTTGTTAGCAGCAAAATTCTCTTGGAGCATGAGGTGGGATGCACCTTCAAGGACTTTCTTGACATAGGTCACTGTCTGATTGAAAGGGCCAGGGGCTGTATAGACAAGATGTGGGGGTTCTGGGGGAGAGGAGTGAGGCAGAGTGAGGGGGAAAGCAGTAAAAGCAGTTTGTAGGAGAACATGAAAGGTAAAATGAGATCCTCACTTACCTGCTAGCACACAGCCCTGATGTATCTCTCTTCAGAAGCATCCCTGCCCATGGCAGGGGGTTGGAGCTAGATGATCTTTAGGGTCCCTTCCAACCCAAACCATTCTGTGATTCTATGATTAACATTTCTGTGCAAAAATACGAGGATAAATTATTTAATTTTAACCCATTATTCCACTGAGTTTAGGGGTAATTATATTTCACAGGGATATGTGGTGACTTTACCTCTCTGATACTTTGAACACAATTTCTCTGAAATATCTGCAGTTTGGGACTGGACATTCCAGTGTCATCCCAAAACTGAACAGGCTCCCCAGGGAATGGTCACAGCCTCAAGGCTGCCAGAACTCTGGGAGTAATTGTACCAGTCTCTCAGCCACAAGGTATTGTTGGGGTTGTCCTGTGCAGGGCCAGGAGTGGAACTCAACGATCTTTGTGGGTTCCCTCCAGTTCAGGACTTTCTGTGATTCTTTAAAGGGGCAAAGCCTGAACAATTTGTGTTAAAGAAACGCCTTTTTTTTTTTTTTTTTCTTTCAGGCCTTTCAAAACCATCAAATTGCAAAGAAAATACATAGTGTATTCAGTCTCATTGCTTCATCTTCAAGGCACTCTTGTTGCAGAAAGCCAGTTCTGATAATAGTAATAATAATAATAATAATAACCACAATACTTAAATAAAAATAGTTTGAAGAAGTAACGAAATTTGCTTGGTGCAGGGCTGGACTTGACTGCAGGCAGACAAGAAAGTAGATTCTTAATGCTGACACTAAAACAGTCTCTCTTCCTTGCTAAATCAGAAGCCTGGAGCTGCTGAAGGATATTTACACCTATTTGAACAGCAGCAATATCTTATCAATATATGATGATAGACAGTAAATAATAGTAAACACATGTGGTAAGGATGTCTTCCAATATATATATATATCTGTTTACCTACAGGGTAGGTGTAAACCTATGTAATTCCTAATATTTTACGTGTAGTACCTATATAGTACTTCAAATCTTACACATAATTCTGTGTAGTTCTGTCTTTATATGCATATTATATATCTATATCTATATAATCTATCTCTCTATATACATGCAGATCCATATACCTGCAACTATCCAGCTATAAATATATATACTCGGTGGCAGACACACGTATGCAATTTACATATTAACAACAGATTCTACTCTGTGAAACATCTGTGTAAACACTGAGTTACTTACTGACCTCATTGGAAAGGCAGAGAACAAACTCTGGCCAAATATATTCAACAGAAACGAAAAGAACCCGAAATGACAGGTCTAAATTCAGCACCATTAAAATACAAAAACCAGGGGGGTTAAAAGAAGTCAGATGGTCGGCACCAGAGCTGGGTTATGTATTATGCATGTGCTTCATACGGTTCTGTGCGTCGGTGGATTGGTATCCAAAGAAATAAGTTAAAGTTGTGACCTGTCTGCTTTTGATTTACTGAGGTCAAAGAGAGCGGATACCTCTTCTTCACGGAGAGTTATATATGTAAATCACTGCCCAGATAAGCCAAGTGTGGGCAGTGCCTCCTTGTTACTTGGGAAAAAAATTCCTGCTTGGCTCCCGGTTGCTGCTGCTCTGATACAAAGATGGATTTAAGATGGATTTGCTGGACTTCCACCCTTTTTTTTTTTTTTTTTTTTTTTTTTTTTTTCTTGTTTTCTTTTTTTTTTTTTCCTGGTGAGGTTTTGCTGAAGTTTTATTCACGGAAAGCCTGGAAGGGCTGTGAGTGCTTTACCCTCCTCAGCAGTGGCATTGGTGAAAGGAACAGAAAACGAGCTCCATGTGAGTGTCAGCCGGATTCTCGGAACAGCTCTGCCAGAGTGAATGAGAGTCCTGGGAAGTGTTTGTAGCCTAACACACACACAAAAAAAAAAAAAAAAAAAAAAAAAAAAGAAAAGAAAAAGAAAATAAAAGGGGTTGGTATCTGGGCCAGAGGGTGAGAGCTGTTACATGTGTCCCTGTCTCCTGCTGCTTGGGGCCACCAGAGTTCAGGGAATAACAATAAAGAATTAGAGAGCAAGAGGCACGTGTGCTGCAGCTGATTCTGCCTGCTCCGAGCCCAGCCATTCGTCGTGCCCCGTGCAAATGAGTTATCGGGGCCCAGCAGATGGGACTCCGGGTGTGCATGTGCCTGCCAGACAAGGGGACTTTGGTGTCACTTAACTTCTGCTTCATTGTGGCAGCAGCTCTTTCTCTGGGATCCTCTCACTCATGGCTTTTTAAATGCGTCAGGCTTTCTCTGGAGAAGTAAATGCGAGAGCTGAAAGAAGAAAACAAACAAACAAAAAAAGGCTCAAGCCCCAAACGTTAACCAGACGCTGGTAATTGCATTTACTGTGACACTTTTGGCATTTCCTCTTCTTATACGGGGAAAGCTGTGTCTAAAGTGACAGTGGAAAATAAAGAAAAGGTTTAAGTGTTGGTCTTTTGTTTTAATGATGACTGTGGTGGAAAGATGCAAGGCAAAGCCTGTGGGTGTCACTGGAAGAACTCCAAGCTTGAGTTCAGATTCAAACCAGAATAAAGAAATTATGTGGGATTAATCGTTCCAGCATTAGCTAGGCAGAAGTAAAATATATAAAAAATTCCTAGATGTTAAGAAGAAAGTGTTCCCTGTGAGGGTGCTGAGCCCCTGGCACAGGGTGCCCAGAGAAGCTGTGGCTGTTCCATCCCTGGAAATGTCCAAGGCCAGGTTGGATGGGAGCAACCTGGGATAGTGGGAGGTGTCCCCACCCATGGCAGAGGGTGGAACTGGGTGATCTTTAGGGTCCCTTCAAACCGAAACCATGCCATGATTCCATGATCCAAGCTGTTGTCTCCAGTCGTGGAGGGCACAGGGACAGAAGGGAGCAGGTTCAGTCCCCCAGGATGCTGCTGTCCCTCTCACAGCTGGTTTAGAAACACAGCTGTGAGCTCAGACCCCTCACCTGGCATGCACGTCCCAAACTTGAGGCAGAAAGGGCTCACATTGGATGCTGGCTCCCATTTAAGTCATTATTAGCCAAGCTTTCCTTTTCTGTGAGCAGGATGAGTGCTGGGAGCAAAGGGCAGGAGCAGTGGGCACTGTGGCACAAGGCTGTGAATGTTTTTATTGGGGTTAATGGTGCCCCTTGCAGATTAGAAGGCTGCAGGAGCTCCAACATGTGCTTTGTGTGTATCCTGAGAAAAACTGCCCCTGTGTCAGGATTACAGGGCAGCAAGGCACTAGTATAGCAGGGCAGTGAGTAAACAGAAAGGAGTTGAACATTTTCGATAAAATCTTTGGAAGGAGTTGGCTGTTTGTTGAATCCACAGGTTTCTCAGGAAAAAAAAAATAGCTACTTTAATATTAAAGAAAAATGAGAGGACAGTAGGGATGTCAAGAAGTACAAAAACAGTCCACTTGGACATTACTAAATTTTTTATAAGGATTTTTTTTGGTCAACAGACGTTTTCAGTTTTGACTTTTTAAGCAATTTATGGTAAAATGAAAGACTGAAGAGAAGAAATAATTTAGATCTGTCAAAATGAAACAGTTCAACACACTGATCCATATCCATTCCTGGAACCATTAGAATTTCTATTTTTTTCCCAGTAAGTTTCAGAGGGGTCAACAACTTATGGTTTTATTTAGCCTTCTGAAGATTTGGCCTTCATGTTGGTTAATCATCAGGCACATCAGGAACTTTGCTATATGCTTGGATTAAAGCAATTGAGCAGACTGAATTATTACTAGTTTTGAGTTTGATAGATACATGGGCAAGCTTGTATATGTATGTAGTGCTCTGTTGGGCAAAAAGAAAAAAAAACTATAATAAAATAAAATAAAATAAAAATGCTTTGCATCATTCAAGCTCCTTCCCTGCACACTTACTGTGAAAATGTCCATCTACTCAAAGCAGCTAATCTTCACTCTGAAGCAGTTTCAAAACCTATTCTTCAAGCCATCATAATTATTCATGCTATCTACCCTCTTTTCATATCAACTTCTGCAGGAAAAGGAAATGGCTATTTCTTTGTGGTTAAACCTGCAAACTCATCCTATTATAAAATTACTGATTCTACCCTGTCTGCTTTGGAAAATTAGTTTGGTTGGCAAATTGTTGCATTTATTCTCAGGATCAAGAGAATCATCTAAATTTGAAGATAGCACAGACTTTTTTCTTTTTCAGTTTTATTAAAAATTACCTTGAATATTGTATTTACTTCTCTTATCTCCATTTCTTTAGCCCTAAGGAGGAATATCATCAGTTTGATTCTAATAATGCCTAGTGGGTCTGCTGTAAAAACTCTTTGTAAAAATGATCTCTCTACCCAAAAGACAGCAGCTTAAAAAGGAGAAGCAGATAAAGTGTGATTAGAGCTGGTTCTCTTTTTCCTGAAATATAAACAAACCTTGATATCAAAAGCCACCTTCTCCTTAAAATGCTGACTTGTCAAAGCAATCCTATTTAAATCCTCATGGAAGGTATTATCAGAATATTTTATAAAATTTTGTTGCATATTGAAAAGAAGCTGTCAGGGATTTTTTTTTTTTTTTAATGTACCTTACTTTTGGAAAAAAAAAGTTCCAGTGGACAATTAAAAGCTTGGTTTTGGATGCCTCATCCCTGGAAGTGTCAAAGGCCAGGTTGGACAGGGCTTGGAGCATCCTGGGATAGTGGAAGGTGTCCCTGCCCATGGCAGGGGGTGAAATGAGATGAGCTTTAAGGTCCTTTCCAACCCAAACCTTCTTGTGATTTTATGATAATGATTTTATGAAAATTGTGTCTCACCCATAGTGAGACAATAAAAGTAATAATAGAAGAATAAAAGAAAATTTCTCTTTCCCTCCATCCTTCGACAAGGATGAAAGAAACATTAACTTAATATGGGAACTCAACATGTGGGACACCTTTGTATTATTTCCTTTTACCTAAAAACCAGGAACTGAATGTTGCCAGCGGTGCTTTAGGGGTCATCAGTTCAGCCTGGTGTGACAAATCCTCACTTTTCTGTGTCTGCATTAAAAGGCCACATTCAGGATGACCTGATGGCTCTGACACTGCCATGCACCTCACCTGCCACTAACTCCCAGCCTGCAGATGGGCACAGTGCTCTGCTCCCTAATTATGAGCATCAATAAATCCAGGGAAAGCTTGGTACCATTTAACTGCAGAGAAATGCTCAGCTCTGACAGCTCATTAAAGAAAGCACCATCTTTAAAGGAACTGATGCAAAAGAGAACATATGAAGCTTAACCCTGAGGTGGATTTGGCAAGGCAGAGCAATGCCAAATGTCCTTTATGGATTGCACTAAGAACCTGTGGGCTGCAGTAAATGCCAGGTCAGGTGTAGGGAGTCTGTGGCCTGTGATGTGTTTGCAGTGGATGGCAACCGGGTTATGCAGAAACATTAAATAAACTGGAATTTCCCTGAATAAGGACCAAGCTGGTGGAGAGGAACATTAGGACACAGTAGGTCAGACAAACGATAAAGAAATTATGAAACTAAGTATGCACTCGTACCAAAGATCCTCCTGATATGTCACTGGTCTGTTGAATAACTTTGGGCAAGACACTTTGATAGATTAAACCACGTCTTAACATGAGACTTCTGCTCCCAAGTCATGTAGGTGCTTCTGAAAATCCCACTTGTATATCTTTCTACTTGATTTCCCAAGCAAAGTAATATCTGGGTATCTGGTTTTGTTATGGGGTTCTATTTTTTTGGGTTTGAGATTTCGTGTGTGTGTGAGTGATGGAGTTTTTAAATCCTAATTTTGCATTTTTTATAAAATAAAGACCACTTTAACATGAAAAATTGCTTAGAACATGGAAATAAATATTTTAATCTAATAATGTTAAAATAGCGTGTTTTGACACTTCAATTTCAACATTATTTTCTCTCTTTTTATTTATTTATTTCTTATTTATAACAAAATGAGAATTTGTAACCATTATCATTCCGTTTAGAAAATACATAATCAGAATTCATGTTATCCTGTTCTTTAGAAGAACAATCCTGTTCTTTAGGAAAGAACAACCTAGAGAACAACCAAGCAAATATCTGAGCTGACCCAGAAGCTACATAGGTGAATTTAACACTTCATAACATGGTCAAGCACTAAAACTCAGTTTTGTCTACTGTTGAGTCTTTAGAGTGTCTCCTGGACATCTAGAACTGCCCCCCAAAATTTGGGCCTGGCTCAGGAGGTGGAACTGGAACTGGATCCCATGAGAATTCTTGTTAAGGTTATCCATGGTTTCAGAGGTTCAGAAGGTTAAAAGAGTGTGGTGCAGGATTTCCCATGACAGCTGATCCCAGTACCAGACAACTGTCTGGAGTGTGCCAAAGGATAGGCAGCACCAAAATTATTTTGGAAGTTTCTTTGTTTTCATAAATGTACTGGGGTGTTGGACTGCTTTGCATCCTGCAATACTCTCAACTCTCAGCATAAGTTCATTAAAACACAGAGAAATGCAGCCTTGGCAAATGGTCCTTGGCAGTGATCTGTTCTCAAAGGCATCAAGGTTTAAAGTTTGATTTCAGATTAATTTTGCTGCTTTGCAATAGTTTTTTCTTCCCTCTAACTTAATTTCTGTCTGTCCACACAGGAGGAGGAAATCAGTCCTGACCTGTAAGCTGTTCCAAGCTCTAGCAGAGTCTTCCTCCCTGATTTTGGATGAATTGGCTAATCCTGTACAACAGTTCCTCCATTTCACCAAAAAACAAGCAATGAGCAGCCACTGTCAAGATGGATTTTATGGATTTCCTTACAAGTGTAATTAGGAATGCACAGACTGACAGGCAGGCGCCTACATAAAAATTGAATTATAACACACATTGGTAGAGGAGTTTTGTTTCCTAGGGAAATCTGTCTGAAGAAACTGATATAAAGGAACAGAGGTGGGGATATCTTAGAATCACAGAATCACAGGAGGGCTTGGGGTGGAAGGGACCTTAAAGATGATCTCATTCCAAACCCCTGCCATTACAGGGACACCTTCCACTATCCCAGATTGTTCCAAGTTCCATCCAACCTGGCCTTGGACACTTCCAGGACAGCCACAGATTTCCTGAGCAGCCACCCAGGGCCATCCAGAGCCATGTCCCCTTGTGATGGAGCAGTCACTGAGGTTACATCTGGGCTGCACATTTTGTAATCAAATACAGTCTTACACTTTGAGGCCTGTGCCACTCTGAAGAATCACAGGGTTTCCATTGATCCTGTATCTGTCTATCACTCCCATAAGAATGCCTTGGATGTTCCAGGGAATTGAGGATTACATTTTCTGTTCACTTTTAGGCAGTTAAATTGTGTCCCCCATAACAGGACGGCCGTGTCAATCACATGTCCCTCCCGTATCTCATTTTCACAGAAATAGTATTTAAGCCCCTACTGATGTAATTTTCTACCCTATTCACAATCAATACTTTACATTTTAATACTCAGCATCTTATTCAGTAATTACCTGCACTTTTCTAAATTAGTTGAGGTTTCATGTTGAAAAGTTCTCTTGGAAATTAACTCTATGATCTAGTTATGCATCTTCTCACTGGTTTTGGTTTCGCCAACTTGATTTTTACTCTTCTTTTTGGATCAAGTGACTAAATTTAAGCTTTTTAGACACTTTCTCTTGGCTACTGAGTGTTTTACAGGCATGCTTAGTGTCTTACTAGGTGTGTACGTACCAAAACACATTACGTACATATATTTCTATTTCCTAAGATGTAAATAATATATTTTATTTGAATATATTAATATATATATATAATAACAGAGTTTATATACTATGGATGGGTGATAAGGGACAGATAGATATTAATATGACCCTAACAGTATTTTATGTATTACTGTATAATAGGTATTTGCCAAGTATTAGACTCAAAATGTAATTCAGCACATTCATTTGTACTGGATTGACTAATAAGTCTATTGTATGGTCTGAAAATGTAATGAATACCCTCAGCAAGAAGTTAATGAAAATTAGGGTTCCTTTGAATAATATGGAGAATGGTACAGCTGTCCTAGTGAGATCCTCTTGCTTATACCACACAGCAAAATAAAAGTTGGAAATTCTCATTATTGCTTTGAAGGAAGGTTATTGTAAATAGCAGGTTATAATTGCATTTGCAAAATACAATCAGTTGATACCTCTTTGAAATGAGGACACTCAGTTAGAAACTGAGGGGCACAATAAAAACTCATCTTAGTAAGAACAAACCAAGGATGGAGATGTCACCTTAGGGGAAAGAGGAATAATACAGGGGGCCACACAGGGAATACACTGGCAAGAAATGTGAAATAAAATTCAACCTGAAAAACTCAAGGCAAAGGCACCCTGAAAAAAAAAATCAATTCATGCAAAAAGGTTGCGTGGCAAGTAGGACTCAGGCAAAAAAGGAGCAAAATTACTTGAAATAAAAGTGATCTGAAAAATAACCATGAGGTTGTGTCAGGACATAGAAAACAAAATGTTTTTCAGAGATAACATTACAGAGCTTCTAACTCATTTCCTTGTACCATTCACAGAAAGGAAGCACACAGATTTTAAGTCCTGCTCCAACATTGAGTGGAGTCAGTGGCAGCTTTGATGGACTCGTTGGGTTGGGAATTTTGCCCACATCCATTTGGGCTGGATGGGTTAACACAGGCAGAGAACTCAGAGCTCTGCCTGTGTGGTAGTGGAGAGCAAGGCTGAGACATCCCTGAAGAGGCTGGGGAGGACAGATCTGAAAAACTAATATCCATGGAGCTTGGCTAGGAAATGACTAAAAAGAAATAGAAAAATTGCCTACAGTCATTTGAAAGGTTTAAATGCCAAAGAAGGTGAGGAATTATTTAGGGTGTGGACATTGCCATGAGCAATAGAATTAAATTAATTAAAGGAACGTAGGAGCTGACTACCAGAAGGGGAAAAAATAGTCCTGAAGTGACTTTTAAACAACCTGTCACTGGTGGAGGCTCCATTAATAGGGTCATTTAAAATTGAAAGGGAAAAAAAGGAAAGAATCCTGTTGGGGATAATTCTTCAAAAGCCAAGGTATGTGACAATGTGATCTAAAGACTTTAAGGACAGAGGAGATCATAATAATCCACTTATTATACAGGAGGTCAGGCAAGAGAATTCTAATGTCCCCTTCTGGCCTCATGCACTATGAATCTACAGAAGCAGAGGTGGACAACAACTTCAGGCCAGCTCTCAGAATTGTTACTGAGGTGAAACTCCCTCTGAGCCTGAGACTGACAGCTGGTTTTATGTGGAGTGGGAAGGGAGCATCCCAGAAACATTCATCTCTGCCTCCTCCCTGTGCACATGGCCATATTTTGCTCTTTCCACCAAAAGGCTGTGTTCTGCCACTGAATTGGTTATTCTTGGCACAGCATTTGTGTATTAGGATCAGTGAGTGAATCCAACAGGTTTCAGCCTGACTTGGTTAGCACAAACTGAAGTTTATGTTCTTTATTTCCCCAAGTTCATGACTGCATTGACTTAACTTTATCTTACAGAGCTGCCCTCCCACCCTACACTCAATCACACCAAACAGAACAGGAGCACTGAAGCTGGGAATGTTGGACGCAGGGAAGAAAATACTATAAACTGTAAATCAAAGATGATGTCTAGTTTATGAGAATTTTGCCTGAAGATATATTTTTTATTCCCAAAAGCCTCTTTGCTAAAGCATTTATTACTGATCCTAATTCCTCTTGCAAATTTAGTTAATACTCATAGATATCTTTTGCATACAGAGTAGCACACATGCAGCTACACTAATGTCTCTCAGTTGCTGATGGAGGCCTGAACAGAGCAGACCACAAAGTGCTTGGGCAGACAGCTGAGAGGAATATGCATCTACAAATAAAAACATTGCTACTTGTGGAAATAATTTGCTTTTAGATCAATTTCTATTGTTCTAATTAGAAGCAGAAGATGTATTAGATGTTCATTTCCATGAATGTACCATAGTCATATGGGTTTCCTTAATTATCCAAACCTTGCTGTAAAGTGAAAAGGTGACCAATATTGTGGAGTAGAAGGGCAAGGCATTTACATGACTTTCATATCTTAATTTTAGCTAAAACCTTAATACAAAGGGCATTTCTTCTACCACCAGCAGCATAAATGAATTCTCTCCTTCCTAAGCAGCCTTGCCCTTCTTTTTCCTTGCATTACTTTTTGCATAATCATTGAATCCTAGACTGGTTTGGGAAGGAAGAGACTTGAAAACCCATCCAGTTCCAACCTCCCTGCCATGGCAGGGACATCTTCCACTAGACCAGGTTTCTCCAAGCTTCATCCAGCCTGGCCTTGGACACTTCCAGGGAACCAGGGGCAGCCACAGCTTCTCTGGGAAAACTGTGCCAGGACCTCACCAAACTCCCAAGGTAAAAAATATTCCTAATATCTCATATAAATCTCCTTTTTTTTCCTTTTTTCCTTTTTGTTCTATTATTTTTTTTAATTTTAAAGCCACTACCTCTTGTACTATCGTGCCATGCTTTTGTCAGAAGTCCCTCTTCATATTTTTTGTAAGCTCCCTCTAAGTATTGAAAGGAAAAAAACTTCACTTTTTCAGAATTCACAGAGCCTCTACTTACACAAGTAGGAAAACCAGCTGAGTGATGAGGGGCTCAGGAATCAGGGATTTAGTCCTAGCTCAGAGCAGCCTTGTCTTACTTCAACTGTCCAGTGCAGATGATCTCTGTTTGGCAATCCCAAGTGGTACTGGGCTGAAAAACTGAGTAAGATAAGAGTCTTTGCTACAATCCTAAAGTTTGCATACAGGAGCATATTACATCCCAGTTCAGGAAGGGAACACCTCTAGGTAAGTCCCAGTAAATTCACCTGGAAAAGGATTTTGTTGTCAACATCATCAAAATAAAAAGGTGCTGACAACATGCAAGACTTATTCCAAGCACATGGAGATCAAAGCTGGGAATGGTATTATTAGGAACAAGTACAAGGGTAGAATAAATAAAGCTTTGCTCATAGATGGTTAACAGAAGCATAATAAAGGTATGCAAATATTCTGAGTGTAATTGTCAAGGCTTGAACAGTGAGTATTTTGGAACTGAAGGAAACTTTCTTGGGATGCATTGGGATAGCAAATGAAACTGAAGGGGTGAAATAGCATTTAAATGGGGAACTATAATGGGCAATAATTCCCAATTCAAAGGAATTTTAAATTTTCAGAATTTAAAAGTTCAGTTTGATCAAGTTACCCATGTTGCAAATAAACGGGAAGAGCAGCTCATTTGAAGAAAATAAAGCTGATTACCTTAAAAATAAGTGAGAAAGAAAAACCTGTCTGTATTTTCTACATTGTTGTGTAGAGACTCACAACAATACAATTCCAGTTGTGTTCATTGCATTGGCACAGGAACATTGCAATGAATTGGTGTTTCTCTTGCTGCTATATGAGATTCCCAGAATTTTGGCTCAGTTATGACACTATTATCTCAGTTTGATTAACCCATGTGAAGTGTGTTATTGTTAGGACTCCGTGGGCTGAGAGAGAACGGAAATATTACCACCCAGACATGTTGTTTGAACAAAGATAAAGATAAAAGAAATCTTTCTGAGTTGCTATCTGATGCTGGAAAAGTATCAAATCTGTGTGCACAAACTGAAAGTGGATTATTTAGCTAGTGGGTAACGTTGCAAGAGTCCCCACCCTACTGATTAAATCTTCAGGTTTGGAGTCCTCCAGAAGAAGGAGTTGATGTGCACTTGGAAAAAGAAAAAGAAACGAGAAAAGAAATAAAAGAAAAGAAAAAAAGAAAAGCAAAGAAAAGCAAAGAAAAGCAAAGAAAAGCAAAGAAAAGCAAAGAAAAGCAAAGAAAAGCAAAGAAAAGAAAAGAAAAGAAAAGAAAAGAAAAGAAAAGAAAAGAAAAGAAAAGAAAAGAAAAGAAAAGAGAAGAGAAAAGGATAAAATATTTTTACTTTTCAAACATTAACTAATGAGAAGAAATGACTGGAATCAAATGTTCTTTTCAGGGACAAAATTGGTTTCTTCTTTTAAAAATGAAATAATTTATTTGGGGGATAATGCCCAGTCTCAAGAAACATCACCTGTGAGCAGCCAGACTTCAGTGTATTCTGATGCTTTTTTTGTGGTGATTTGTAGGATCACAGAATCATAGCAGCTGGAAAAGACTTCTAAGGTCTTTGTGTCCAACCATCAACACAGCACTGCCAGGTGCACTAACCCATATCCCTAAACACATTTTTGAACACTTCCACAGATGGTGACACCAACTTTCCTGGGCAGCCTATAGCAATGCCTGACTACCCTTCCAGTGAAGAAATCCTTCCCAATATTCAATCTAGAACGCCTCAGTTTATGTTCATGTTCATATGTTCATGGGCAGTAGATGATGATCAGAGAGATGGAATAATGGATTTTATGAAATGTTAGTCAGAAGAGACACGTGGCAGGTCCTTCACCAACCTGTCCTTTATACAGGTTGGAGAATTTCTTTCAGTGATTTCTGATGTACAAAGACCAAGGAACATCCCCTTTTCTGGGCTGTGCTGTCTGTAGCACCATGGGATGAAGATATTTTGTGAAACAGTCAAGGGCTGCTCCAGGGCTGGAAAGAGCAGATGATCCCCACAGCTTGGCACCTTCCCCTGGCACCCAGGTCCTTTTTCTCCATTCCTTCTGCCACTTGAGCTTCCCCTCTGGAGCATCCAAGAGAGAAATGAGCACCACTTTTTTTTTTTTGAGGAGACTATTTTGGAGAGGGGGCTAATGAGGAAATGTAAAGGTGTGAAACTTGAGCCAAAATTCAGCCCAGCAGGTGCTCCACCCATTGTCCTCACTTTGCTCAACCCCACCTCCTGCAGTCTTTGTAGGTAACAATCTCCACAGGTACAATTTTTATTTTGCTTTTCTTCCTCATTGCAGATGAAACGTGGCCCATTTCCCTAGGTATGATCTCACAGATCCTTATCAAATAATTTCTTTGTCATAAACAAAGGAGATTACATTTCTCCATTTTATTTTAAGCCATTATTTCAAGACCTGATTATGGACAGGTCATTAAATAATGGCTTAAAACCTGAGAAGAGTTTCCTGGCCCTCATGAGCAGAGTGCTGCAGTAGATATTAACCATGACAGGTGAACCCTCATGAAAACTTTCCAAATCCCTTCTTAAATCTTACATTTTATTTCTTTTCCATATTATCAGTGTTAATCTCTTCCGGTACCTAACGCTTTTTGTGGGTGCACACTCTTTATTGCTCTGTGCCCTCGGGCTCTAACAGCAACCAAGCAAATGCTTCACCTTCACCTAGCTTGTGTAGGTGATGTCTCTCCTTGCCAAAAAGGTGGATTTTAGCAGAACCTTCTGTGAGATGATCACTTTTAAGACACCCACAGCCTGGGATGGGCTGGATACCACGGTTACCCACACTGGAGTACTGCCCACTCCTTCTTATCATCTGAATCTCACTTCTTCCAGAAAGGTAAATTTTATTTTAAAATTCAACTTCTAACTGAAATAGAATATTTAGATGCATCAACACCTCTGTGCCAAGGTGTTGCACCTGGTTTTTAGGCTCAGGTGTCTCCCATCAAATCTTCTGTTCCTGTGTGGATGTTGCAGATGCTCTACTGGACCACTACCAGAGCTATTGGCCTGGATTTAGGCTCCTGTGTTACCCTCCTAATATAGAACCACACAGCCCTAAATTCAAAGCAAACACAAGGTAAATCTTCCAATGGAAATTAATTTCTTTCAGTAATTTGTTATAGTTTATAAAAATTTCCATCAAAGTAGTATATGTAATATATTTTTCTCCATACAATCTGCCATAAATCACACTGAAGATTAATTTTTATAATGCAGATTAAAAAAAAATAGATGAAATTCAATTAATTTAATTTTACTTTGAGATGTGACATTTCATATAACGGATGAGAGTTAATCCACTGGAAATCTTACTATATATAATGGATAGGAATAGCCACTTTCAAAAGGTAATTTATCTTCAAATTTTAGATATCTATTTCAGGATGTGAAAATTCACAATCCTGGAGTATTTTTTTCTAATTTTGACTAGGGAGAGGACTTGCTGTGACTAATCTTGGCACAGAAATTTAAATTGCAACGACCTACCTTCAGTCAAATGAATCTCATTCCTAATGTTTAATAAAATAAGGTTACCAGGATGAATGAAAGAATTATGGGGGAAACCAAGATCTGAAACATCATTCAGAGACACCTGAGCTAAACACCAGCCTGAATGTGACTGGATCCTGGAAGCACAGAGGTGCTGGGATGACACAGGAGCTCAGATCACTGCAGTCAAGTCCCAGTGCAAACACTCTTCTCCATGTGCTGCTAATGGACTGGGAACTTATGATTTTTGAAGGGAAGTTTTGAGGCAGATGTTCATCTCTGCAACCTTTCACGTTAGAAAATGTCCAGTACCTCTTTTTTATGATAGAAGAAAACTTACAAAATTTTAACTGATGTCAGTATAGAGAACTAGCTTTAAATTATCACTCTTAAAGAATTCCAGAATGATTTGTGTTAGAAGGGAGCTTAAAGATCATCTCGTTGAACCACAACTCCCTTCCACTATCCCAGGTGGCTCCAAGCCCCATCCAGCCTGGCCTTGGACACTTCCAGGGATCCAGGGGCAGCCACAGCTTCTCTGGGCACCCTGTGCCAGGGCCTCACCACCCTCTCAGGGAACAATTCCTTCCTAATATCCTTTTTCCATAATCTCTTTTTTCCCCCTAAAACTGTGTGGCTTTGCCACAGCCTTTCAGCAGGTGGCTGATTTCTGCCACTAGAGGTGGTTGTATCTCACTGAAAACAGAAATAATTTGCTTGGATTGTGATATCAAACCAAAATCAACTTGCATTTTACTGAGAATTAACAGGGTTTTGCTGATTTATTGCAGAGGAAAATTTTGTCCTCAGGTTAAGTTCACATTCTAGATGACCTGAGACCAACATATTAAAGGAAACCAAATAAGATAGCATATGATGATGAATAGGTGTTCAAAGATTTGTGTGCTTAAAACAAGGATGAAAATTGTAAATTATAGCTAATTTTCCAATATTTAGATTAAAAAGAACTAACAGAGAATCTGTTCTACTTCACTGGAAGGTGTGAAGTGAAAACTGAAAGCTAAAACTTAAATGTTGATAATTTTTTGAATTATGAGGTCTTTTTAGCTTGAAAAAAAAAGTCAAATATATTTATTCCTATGAAACTTGTAGATTTCATCACAATTTTTTTCAAATAAATAGTTTTTGGAATAGTCTTGTGGTTACAAATCTGTAAATTATGCAGATACAAAAACATGGAATGCAGTCCTATTTGTGTCTGGTTTTTTTTTAGGGGTAGTTCTGTGTCCATAGTTCCTGAACACCCAGTTCTGAGAGGTTTCACCTAATGTTTCAACACCTAATATTAAAAATATAGTTGAGGGGAGATATTTTTTGGCAGCCCATGCTCTTCTCTAACATTGCAATATAACAGCATTGATCAGAGCAGCAGTGACTCTCCAACATGGGATCTTACAGCATTTATCTGTCAGAATATCTTCTGAGAAAGTCTAGTCACGGAGTGAAATTTTTACTGCTTGTTACATGTAGTTAAGGGCACAAAAGCCCCAGTGCTGCAGCCTCAAAAACAACTTTACCATATTCATTAGAGAGCACAGGGGCCGTCGGAGCAGGGAATGGCTGCGTTCCTCGGGAGGAAAGGCAGGATCTGACATAGCCTCCAGGAGACTTTTAATTCGGAGACACAAATGGTTTGATGGCCATTAAACGCAGCAGCTGGCAACGGGAGGAGCCAAGAGGGAGCACGGAGCCAAGGAGAGAGATTTCTGCTTTCCTGGGATGGAGTGTGGGAGAGTTCACTGATACTCCACGCTGGATCTCCAATGGATGGCAACAGCAAGCGAGACACTCACACATGAGTCACCTCCGTGTCTGCAGTGTAACAGTGATGGAAAGTGAACTTTTTGTGTTATGGGCTGGCAGAGGTTGTGCCAAATGCAGAGCTTGGATGCTGGAAGCAGCGACCAAGTTGGCTGATGAAGCAGTGATTGGTTTTACATCCTTAACCAGCTCCTGTTCAGGGGGAGGGAAAGGGGATCCAGCTCTTTCTTGTGGTGATTTTGCTGCTTTAAACAATGCTGTGATTCTTGGGGATTAGGAGATTGTTCTGTCAGAGCTCCCTTTTCACTCCTGCATCTGCTTTTAGTGGCTGTCAATCACTGTTTAGACACTAAATCTGGTATAATCCTTCAAACATTTTCTTTCTCCTTTAAACACATCCCTGGAAGTGTTCAAGGCCAGGTTGGATGGGGCTTTGGAGCAAACTGGGAGAGTGGAAAGTGTCCCTGCCCATGGCAGAGATGAGCTTTAAGATCCCTTCGAACCCAAACCATTCTGTGATTCTATGACATAACCTGGAGGTTTTAAGATAGAAACTGGTGCTTTAGAAATGTTGGTGTTAGAATTTAGAAAATGTTGGGGCCATGTCCAAGCGTGGTCTTCACCCATAGGTTATAAATCAGTGTCTGCCTTGACAGGATTTCCAGTTTAGTGCTGGAGTTAAGCAAAATAGTGCAGGATTGCTGTTATTTTGTACTCTCACCCATAACTTTGTGAGATGCATTCTGGAGAACAAAGATTTGGACACCAAGTTCAAAGTCCCAGGTGTGAATCTGCTCTACACCACTCAGGCAATGTAAAAAGGAGTAAAAAATTGCATAAAAGATCCTTTTTCTCACTCTTATTAGCCTTTTGCACTACTATTAACTCTTATTAGCCTAATGCCTACTGGAGGGGCATGAGGATGCCTTAGCATATATGGAATCAGTTTCAGCTGTTTTTTTAACTCCCTGTTCTGCATACTCAAAATGATGAGCACTGGGAAGTGAAATCTGAAGAGAAACACACACCTGCAAGAAAAAGACACACATTTTATATTTGATTTTTTTTTCCCCTTTTTTTTTCTTTTCCTTAGATGCAACAATTAGGTCTGGAAAGGGAGAGGTGAAGATATGTGCTGGCGGGGAGCTCTGCAGCGTTTGAAAACACTCTCTGCAGTAGTCTCAGAGTTTATCTCTTACAGTTACCCTCTGTTGCAGGAGGGGTCCTGGTGTTCCTGAGGGGGAAAAAATATCTCAGGAAAGAAGCTACCTCTAAGTATGAGCGTGGGGACACGTGCACGGGCACATCTGAGTGCGTGTGCACGTGGTAGATGTGCCTCATGCTGAAACCTTCACATATAAAAAATGTAAAATGTGACATCTCATAATATTTTCATATTGGGTAACTACAGAGAATATTTTGGCAAGGGTGCTTAATCTAAAATGTTCAATTTTAATCAGCTTGAACTATGGTCTGTCTTTCTGCAAACTGAAAACCACCAATCAATTTTCCTTTATCTTTTTTTCTGTTTTTCTTACCCAAGGCGATGCCTTTTGTAAAAGGGTATTTATTTTTAATGGATTTTTTAATGAATTTTTCAGTCAAGCTATTAATAATGCCATTAATTATAGGCAGCTTGTATTAAAGTGCATGCTGGCCTCTTAATCCTGACCCCCAGCTATTGGCTCCCAGCTAATCCAGCCCGGTGCTTGGCAGCGGTGCCGGCCGCATCCCGAGGATGCTCGGGGAAAGGGAAAAAAAAAAAAAAATCGGGAATAAGGATAAGGAGGGATGGGGAGGAGCGGGGAGGGGGCGCTTCGCCAGAGGGGCTGAAGTTTAAAGTCAGATGATGTGTGGCGGTGCAGGAAGGAGGAGGGGGGATAATCCCGGGGATATTTGGAGGATGTTTCCCGGAGGAAGGCTTTGCGGTGCCCGGAGCGCTGGCAGGTTCGATAACCCCCGGGAGCCCCGCGCCGCCTTCACCTGCGGGCGCCCCGCTCCAAAGATGGGGCGGACAGAAGGCTCCGGACACATCACAGATCCCTTTCCCTTCCCCAGGCTGCTCGCCTGACAGGGCTCTTGCGAAACTTGCTAATTATGGGCTGGTTGGGAGATAATGAAAGGGCCCCATCCTGCGCGGTGGGAGGAGAGGAGCTCCTGTGATTAGGAGCAGGACCAGATCCAAAGGGTTTCCAGCCTTTGTGAGAGGATGCACATCCCTGCTTTTTGATTTCTGGGGTGATTGAGGATGTTAGCGAGATCTTAGAGTTCATCATTTCATGCCCATGAAGTTTTAACCCTTTTTCCCTCCTCTTAAACATTATTTTTATTCCTGTAGTTTTGTTTGCTTTGCCTTATCGCTTTACAGTTTCCATGTACATTGCAAAAATTAAAAAATAAAAGAAACAAAAGATGCATTATACCCATCTAAACTGTTTGTGAAACAAAGAATGGTGCATTTTCCCCACTAGAGCAGTCTCTAGGCTGCTCTCCATGGCTGCAGGCTGCAAGTTTCATATTCAGGAGCTCAAGGAGGAAAAATCTTATCTGTTGAAGATCAGGCACCCATAGAGATGTTAATCTGATATTTTAAGGTAATTAATTTAAGCATTTAAATATGTGGTTTGGCCACTGGATTTATTGATGGTTTTTAAAAGCCAACAATATGAGGGGAATGAGGCAGATCCTGACCAAAGAAACAGAAAATTTGTAGCTGGGATGTTTTGGAGAGAAAATAAAATGGGGAGTTTATGTTCTGTAGGTTTTAAAGTTTCCCTAATTTTGTCTTTGTTTTTGTAACTATTACAGAAATGTGTCCTTCAGAATCACAGAATCACTAGTATTGGAAAAAACCTCTAAAGATCATAAGGTCCAGCCAAACCTCAGGAAAATGTTTGATCCCTGGTGTGTGTTTGAGGTTTCACTGCTCAACACAAGCTTTGGAAATGCTGTCTGTGCATCCTGAGCCCAGCTTGCCCCATGCCCAAAACCAACACCCCCAAACTCTTTCACTCTTTCCAATCACTGAGCAAGTTTATCAACTGCAGCCCCAAACCTGGTGGTTTTTATGGAAAAACGTGGCTTGGGAAACACATGGCCCCCCTGATACCATCATCCTGCATTAATTCTCTGTCCCTGTTTACTTTCCAGTGGAGGAGCTTTGAGTCTCAATGATTGCCTCTGGATTTAGGGATCAGCGTTTAACAAGATGGACACTTGTTAAGGTGTGATTTCAGTGACTGCACAAGGAGTTATGCCTGGCAAGAATTTGCCCTTAACACTGTTTCTCTATTATTTTTTTCTCTATTGTAAACAGATTACCTTGACTTTAGTAGGATCAGAGGAAAAATCAAAATAGTGTAAACATTTTCCCAGAAAAAAAAACAACTAGCATTGGGTTTTGTAACTGCTATTCCTCAGTTTCCCAAAGGAAAAGACCTGCAGCTTCTGCATCTAAGGATGGGGGCTGAATCTCCTAAATCCTTCTCCAGAACACTGATGTGGGGAATTCAGGCACGGGTGTAGTGTAAGATATCCCTGCACATGGCAGAAGGTCCCTTCCAACCCAAACCATTCTGTGATTCTCTGATTCTACACTGTAATATTCTGTTGTAAAACACCAGCAGATTAAGAAGGTGCAAATGTATCCCAGAGCTGTAGAATGTGCTGGATACTGTACCCATATTACCAAAGAGAAAAGTCAATCAGATGACAAATGAATTAAAAATATCAAGACATTTTAAGTCTTTTTTCGTAAGTTAAAATTTTAGTTTTAGAGGTTTTTGGTTGGATTTTTTTCAGTCTGTGTGAGGATATTCAAGATTTGCTTAGTGGGAAAAGAAGTGAAACAAATGTATGGTCTTTTTAAAGAAAACCAAACGAATTATACAAAGTACTCCAACAGCACTCCCTTTTTTCCTAGAAAAATGCATTTAAAGATAAATGCAACTAATAAGTCTTTGTTATTTTTATGTACTTTATGTATTTCACCCTCATTTTTTGTCAAAATTAGAACAGATACACAAGTGCAACGAACTAGGAAGGACCTCAGGGCCTTTTATGGAATTACAGACTCATAGAAGTATTTCGGTTAGAAAAGGTGTTCACATTTAGCCCAAGTGTTTACCCAGCTCTGCCAAGGCCACCACTAAACATTGTCCCCAAGGGCCATAAGTACACATTCTTTACATTCCTACAGGGATGGTGATTCCAGCTCACTGGAAACTCAGTGGATCAATTTTCAAATCCAAGAGAACCACTAGGATATTTGGGGTGGGGTCATCCGTGTCCCCCTTCCCACATTTAGTCCATACAGTGATAGATGTGTTGGCACTACTGAACTCATTGCTGGTTTTGTACCTAATTTTAATATAAATCAAGTTTTTTGAAGATTTACCTGGAGGAAGTTTTGAAACTTCTGAGATTCACCTGTTGGTAGCATCCTCTCTGCTTGTCAGTTTTCTGAGAGATCAGGGATTTCACAGTCCTAAATTTAAAAGGATGTACCAGCCTGTTATTCTGAAGGTCAGATTGAAACGGAGTTTGATCAGACAAGAATGAATGAATAACCATGTGTTCTGGCAAGATAACTGTAAACATATCTAAGAGAAGTGAGTGAGATGGTCCCAGCAAGGTTTCCTGAGCCATGTGATTTTTTTTTGCCATCAGAAGGTTATAAATTGCTTGGAAATTTGTTATGAGTTAAAAATGGTCCAGTTTGGCTCCAGCATTGGCTGACCTTTCATTAAATATACATTTACACATATATTGTTTATGACAAAAGTGAGGACCCTGCTGATTGTCAGAGGCTTTAAACTTCATTTTAATTTTTCCCCCCACTGCTGAAGGAGTATTTTTATCAATTTTTATGGTTGTTTAAAAAGGACGGGAGAAGATAAAACTGATTCAAATTAATTTGGGGTATATTTCTGCATAATGTAACTGGAAAGCTTCTCCCACAAGATTTCTCTCAGTTTGGGATTTTTTTTTCTAATTCACACTAATTTAGTAATTTGTATAAGTGAGTGCCTAGTTTGGAGGGTAAAGGGAGTTACACGTGTGCTCAAGCTCTTGCTAAATTGGATCTTGATTAATTTTTGTACATCTATCTTATTCCTGGCATAGCTCAGGAAAGCTGCCAGTCCCTCCCTGCAGTGGGAACCTGAAAGGCTTTCAGCACATTAGAGAGTTGGCTTTTCAGGTCAAGGCTGAGATCCAGTGAAAGGGAGGAGGAATTGCATTGTGCTTGCTTGACCTATGCAATATTTTATTTTTGGATAAACAGAGCACTGCAGCTTCCAGTTCTTTTCTGATCCATCAGGCTTCACAAAGGCTACATTCAGCAAGTAGGGCACACAGTTTCAATATGTACTCTGTTTCTATCCATGTCACTAATTTCTTTTTGTAAACCTCCTCCCGGACTATATACGTTTAATTGTAGATCCCATTTGATTCTTTTTTCTTTCCCTTCCTTGTATATGAAAAAAAAAAAAAAAAAAAGGATGAAAAAGAAGAATGATAGGTTTTGATTTTTCTCTACTTGCCTCAGTGTGGGTCAAGGATTTATAACCTTAGACCAAAAATTGCCTTCTGACAGGAGCAGTTTAGCTGAAATCAAGCAGTGGATCATGTAAATCTGTGTAACTATATTAATTTACAGACTTCTCAGATTTATACCAGCTGAGGACCTGGCTTAGAGGAAAAACTTCTAAGAGAAAGTGTCTTCTAGCTGGGATAAGTAGTTTGGCTCCTAACAACCAATTAATTTTCTTTTTTGAAGTAAGTGGATCTGATGTAGTGCAGTATCCTGAGTTGTAAGATGCTTTTCTGCTGGCATTTCAGTGGGAGCCAACTTCCTGAAAACTGGCTTACAGAAGGGAAATAGGGCAAAGCATCATTCACACACTGCTCCTGGTTTCTCAAGAAAAAAAAAAAAAAGGATAAAACATTCAATATTTGCCAAAGAGATTTATTCCTGTGAATCATTTGTAGGATGAGTGGGGCAACTGCTCATGTCATTCTTGAGGAGTTTATGTCCACCCTGACTGATCTTTCCAAGACCAGGACTAAAACCTCTGAGAGGAAGAATCACCAAGGCTAAAAATGGTGGGACTTTAAAGCGTGGATAATTTCCACCTGTACCTGTCCTAATGCCATAGAATCTGCAAGTGACCTCTAATGGGTCCTCAGAAGGGACAGTGATGTGCTGCTTATTTTCCTGGAATGAGCCATAATAGCAGCATCTAGAGGCTTCTCTTTTCCTGTACTGGTAAATTCTGACTGATTCTGGTGGTTCTGAGTTTCCATTTTAACTCCAGATCAGAATATTGTAATGTTCTTTCATTTGGCAGGAGATACTTATTTTAGATACATTATTTAATTTATTTTTAGCATTTTCTGCATTCCTGCACATGCTTGAGAAGATTCTAACAGACAAAGTTGCAAGATAGTGAAAAATAAAACCCAGGCAAATAAATTTTAGTTTTTTTTATTTTCCCATTATGTAGAGTTGCAGTCTGTACTAATCCCTTATGTGAGAATCTCTGGTGTTTCACTCATCTGTGGAAGATTCAGACCTTCATTAGATATACTTTAAAGTAGATAACATTTGGCTCAAAATTTACATTTTGATTTTGGCCTGCTGTTGCCCTGGACATTTTGTGGCACAGAATTCACATTTTTGAGGGTGTGTCTTTTTTCTTTATAAGATATGGACACTTGAATCATAGAATCACAGAATGCTTTGGGTTGGAAGGGACCTTTAAGATCATCTAGCTCCAACCTCAACTGCTAAAAATGTTTGTTACATGTTAAACATGATTTTTTGGATGCATAAACCTATATAATTTTATTGTTATTTGCAAACATATTCAAGATTCCATTTCATACTTTAAAAAAAAATAATGGTAATACCCTATAAAGTATCCTGGGACAAGGAGAAAATGTCAAATACTGGCACATTAACAGGAGATCACAGTCTCTGTTCTTCCACCAAGTCTGAAATAATTTGCAGGTTGAAATCATTTCACTTTCACAACAGATGGGAAAAATTCCTGATTCTTCCCAACAGAATGAAGTGTTGAAAGATGAAGAAGCTGTTGAAAAGATTAAAAACATCAGAATAATTCGTTAAGCATTTTGACAGTGTGAGTGTCCAACCACAGTTGTGTCCTTCTGGTGCAGAAGACAAATGGCAGAGAATCAAGATCTTGTAGTGACTCAGGCTTTGCTGTGCCTCTGACTGGAAATTACTTTTCCTGAGACTAAACTATCATGAAAAGGAGCTCAGCATAACAGAACATTTTCTCTCTTTGCCTTTTTCTTTTCCTTGCCCATTACTTCTTTTCTCATTCTAATAAGGACTTAAAAAATGAGACCCAAATGACCAACAGAAACCACAAAGCAGCATTTTCTAGCATTGCTATGCAGCTTGGACCACACTACTAAACTCTTTTTCATTTCTTACAGAACTGCACAATGTTCACATCCTCTTGTGAGTGTGATGATGTGCCCTCTGTGCAAGGCAACCAAGTTAGAAGAACACAAGGGCCTCTCTAGGGATTGTAGCATCACTAGAAATCAGGAACTGTATTCATTTGCAAGGTCTCAGAAAACACGGTGATATGTTCTGGTTTTTTATATATTGAGATATTCCTTTTCCCAGGGAAACTACAGTACAGCCTCCTGCAGGACATAAGTAGCTCATTATTGGAGCTTCTCTAATGGCAGGTTTTCCTGTGCCTACTCATTTTCCAATGTTTTTCCTCTCCAAACTACATGAAATCCCCTTATATGAGCAATGTTCTGACTCTGGAAGCAATCACATATTTTTATAGCCAGAGGAAAAAAAGAACCCATATTTGATTGTTGAATCTAATTTTCTCTGTAAAACAGGTGATAAAGTTTTACCTATTAACATCTGTTTTGAGCTAATTATCCATTTCTGGCTAAATCATATCCCTTGGTGAGCCAGTCTTTCTTTATGTGAAAATACCAAAAATGGAGGCATTCATGGCACCCTTTTGATGTTTGTGTCATGTCTTGGCCATGGTAAGCATTACAGCTCTCTTCTTGTTTTTCCCTTGTCTAACTTCAGCATCTTCCTACCAGACTTCCCCAGTATTTTTCTCTGTTACAATAAAGGTTTACTTAAAACCTTATAATTTATTTAAAAGACACAGATTTTAATTAAAACCTTCTGCAATCTTCTTTGCAGACCATTAGACAAAATGAGACTCTTAATTATCCCACTGTTGGACTTTTCTCTGAGCCACATCCAATGCAGAGCATCCCTCTAAGGGACAGACAGTGCACACAAACCATGGTGGACTGAGATCAGCCTGACCAATGCAGTACACAAAAGCAAAACTTGTTCTTTGGTTGTCCACTTTATTCCTGTGTTTCTTGCCCAAGGATTACTCAGTCTACCTGACTCAGCATAGTTTTAGTCATTCTCAGCTACTTCTTCTGTTGTGTGAGCTCTTCTCCTGGCTATCCAGAGATAGGACAGCTGGGAATGGTTCAAAGTTGCACTAGAGTAGTTTTAGACTGGGAATTAGGAAACATTTCTTTACCTAGAAGGTGATCAAACATGGAAAAGGCTTCCTGGAGAAGTTGCTGATGTTCCAGTCTGGGGTTAAATGTATTTGGACAATGCCCTTAACAACATGTTTGAACTTTTCATCATCCCTGATCCCCAAGTGGACAAGATAATCATTACAGGTCCCTTCCAATTGAAAATATTCCACCTTTAAGATGGCAGAAGGCCTGCATGGATTAACAAGGAGTTCCCAAAAACACTCAAAATAAAGGCTCAGAAAACCTCAGAAGGAAGTATGCAAGAGCTGGAATCAGGGTGAGTTGACCTAGGACGAGTGACACTGTCCAAGTG
This sequence comes from Sturnus vulgaris, assembly GCF_052056855.1. Classification (NCBI taxonomy): domain Eukaryota; kingdom Metazoa; phylum Chordata; class Aves; order Passeriformes; family Sturnidae; genus Sturnus; species Sturnus vulgaris. The sequence continues at coordinate 111,244,750 of NC_142245.1, read as the reverse complement.
CAGGGACACAGGTGTTAAAGCAAAAAATCAACCTGGAACTGAATTTCACAGGTGAAGTGCAACAGGAAAAACTTCTGCAAGCACATATGGAGCAAAAGGAAGCCCAGTGGGAATTTTGGTTTGCTTTTGAATGGGGTTGTGGGCCTGGTGACAAGCACTAAAAAAGATGATGTACTCTATGTCTTCTCCATCTGTATCTATTAATCAGACTGCCTTTCATGAATCTCAGGGCCCCAAGAGCAGGGGAAATTCCAAAGGAAGACTCACCTTCAGCGGAGGAGGATTAGGTTTGGGAACATTTAAACAGACTGAACATACACAAGTCCATAGGAGCTGGAGTATCTGGACAAGGCCATTGCAAGGACACTTTGAGTTTTCTTTGAAAAGTGGCAGCAGTTCTGAAAAGTTCCTGAGGACTATTAGCAAGCAAATATCACTTCTATCTTCAAAAACAGCAAGGAGGAGAATCCTAACACCTCCAAGAAAAAAGAAAAAAAAAAAAGACTTAATAATTTCTCAAAAACTCCACCTTGAGTAGTCTAAAGCAACAACCAGAATCCCATTTAGTTTTCTGTTCTCAAGATAAACACATTTCCCTCCACTTCTTTTCATACATCTCTGCATGTTCTAGCTCTGTGACTGTGTTAGCAGTAGTTCTTGGACTTTCTCCAGTTTTCAATCTCTCTTCTCCACAAAGAAGCACACAATTGGGCAGACTATTCAGATGACTGGAAGCATTATTCAGACTATTCACAAGAGCCAAAGAGTGGGGAAGAGTGGGAAATAATCCCTTCTTTTGACCTACTGGCTGCAGTCTTTTTGTGGCAGCCAGTACTTTTTAGAAGGCTGAAAGTAGAAGAGCTATACCTGCACAGGCTTGGTATGGGTCAAATTTTATTTACTGTCCAAGGTGGAATAAACCCCCTGGAATGGATCCATTTGGCTTCAGGGTGAGATATAAGGGATGTATCAGCTAATGGGTGTCAATGGTCTGTGGGCATACTTTTCATCTGTGGCAATTCTGCAGGTAATTTATGCCAGCTTTAACTGATTTCTCTAGAAGGTAACATGATTCTCATTAGTTCAAATATGTCATGGGCTAAGAATGTGCACAGAATCTCCTACTGTGGCTCAGCTGACTCACAGCAACACTCTCCTCTGTGTCTCAGTCCTCAGACCCAGTTTTCTATTTCTAAAGTCCTGACAAAACAGAAGAGATGAAAGCAGCTCTCTCTGATATGTCACGAACATATCAGACACAAACCCTGGAAGAGCTTCAGAGGCAGGTTTGGTTCTGAGAATCCTCCCCTCCCTGGTCAGCTGCTTTGATGAACTGATCCAAAATCCTGACCTCAGTCACACAGGAAATGTGGATCCAGGTCTGAACTGGACTCTGCCTGTAATGTGTAAATTCACATCTGTCTCAGCTGTTAATAAATCATTGTCTGAATGAAGTTTGAACAGGTTTTTTGTGATCTCTGCTTCATTGATATCTCCTGAAAAAGAACTTCTTCGTTCTGAAAGCAACTTCTTTGCTCTTTTATGCAGCCATGAGAAACCTTTCTGTGGAAAGTCATCTACTTTTCAACATGAAAATTTGGCTAACTCTTTTTGTAGTAAAAAAAAAAAAAAAAAAATAAAAAAAAAAATAAAAAAAAAAAAAAATTTCTTCCTCACTGTCCTAAAAAGCAAATGTAATATGCAGAGGGAAAACCTGCTTACACAGAGCACACATATTTCTGGGCATCTCCGTAGTGAGCAGAGGGAGGATGTTCAATTAGTCTCTTTACCACAAGCTCCCCAGTTAGTCTCCCTCTGGAAAATAGGTGAGAAATTCTTATATTCCTCTCAATATGTTAATCAGACAACTGGTATCACAGTTCTCTAACTGTGTAATACCAGTCCCCCTTGGCAGATATATTTTATTTGGATAATGATGTGAAATTTAAGATCTACGTTTCAATTGTAGAGAGCCATAGGCAGTTGTCAATTTTAGTGACAGACATGAACCTGGAGCTAAATTCCTGTGCACAAGCAAAAATTCCAACAGGCGTAGAGCAATTCTGGTCCCTTAATAGAAATACGTTTTCTCCCATTGAGGGGCAGTATTTTTAAACTGCGTGTTGCTTCTCCTGGTGCTGCCAAATCCCAAACGTTCCCAGATGCTTCCGTTTATCTGGACAGTTTGGTGGCCTCAGCTACCAAAGAATTTCCTGTGAAATCTAATGGTTATCTGCTTTTCCTGCCTAAAGTGGCGATTGCTTTGGTACCTAAGAACTGACACATGAATCTCCTGCACTTCTTCCCCATTTTAAATGCAATCCTGCCTTGTCATGACCCTTTAAATCCTTTGTCTTCCTGCACAGATCACAGAATAGAATCATAAAGCTATTAAGGTCAGAGAAGATGAAGAAGAAGATCATCAATCCAACCTTTGAATTTTATGAATATAATGATTTTAAATGCACACTACACTCTCTCTTTTCAATTCACTTCAAAATGTCGTAATCCTAAAACAGCTTCTGTGTCCAGTGCAAAGGAGGGTTTTCTTTAGCTCCAGCTAAAAACTTGAAGAGTTGTCTAGAGTGGTCTATTTAGACCATTCTTGTGGTCTATTCAGGTTTGTTTTTTGATTATTTTTTAACAGGCAGTAGCCAACAGAAAATATTTTCCTTTAAATACCAAATTTTAGGTATAAAATTTCAGATTTCTTCTTTGAGATCCCATCCAACCCAAACCATTCTACGATTCTATGATTTTTATAATTCATTCTCCCATACTGTACACCTGTGCACACAGACAAGTTTGTCACAGACCTTCCTCTTCTCAAGGCTGAAATGAATCACTCCAAACCTCTCTGCAGTCCTCACTGAGAGAAAACTCCCTGGAACAAACATCTCTGCAATAAATTCCGGGAAAATGTCTTTTCTCCTATACAGACTCACAGATCTCCAGGCTAGGGACAGATTTAGGAATGTTCTCTCTGACTGGAGAGATCTTAGCAGATATTCTGGCAGCAGCCACACTTGTTTAGAGGTTCAGAGAAATAAATTGTGTGATCAGAGGCAGGTGGTGACCATTAGCTCAGGATCCAGCAAAGTTTAGTTTCTAGCACAGCCATAGCCACTGCCCACATGGGTGCTGGCTGGGTGTCACTCGTCACCAGAGCAGGGATTTTCATCTGAGCTAATCATCCAATCTGCCTTCAGAGAGGCAGGAGGGGAAAAGATCCTTCTGGGATGCAGTGTGTCTCATCCCCAGGCATGTTTCTAAAGCAGGTCAGATGGGTCAAGCCCTGGAAATGTCTGCTCCTCTCTGTGACTGCAAAGTGATTAAAGCAGACAGGGACCTGCTGGAGGCGTCTGGAGGCAAGGGGGAATGAGCACAGCCCAGGTGAGGGTGTTCCAAGTCCCCAGGCACCAGAGACTGAGACACGGCCAGAGCAAACACATCCCTCTTCACAGTGGGTGAAACACTCAGTGCCCACACCACGGGCAAATGCCAGCCCTGAAACATTCCCCTCACTGGGGGCCGTGCTTAGAGCTGGATTTTGCTCTGGGTCAGTGATGAGACTGTGGAAGAATGGTGTTCACAATCCCCTTTGCTCCTGCAAAAACTCAAATCCTCTCTTCCTTTCTATAGGGTGACTGCCTCATTGGAGCCAAGCACCTCATCTACCACAGGAGCTCTTCAAAACCTTCCTAGACCTGTGCATTTGCCAAAATATTTAAGTACAGAGTTAATATTCTTTGGCACCAGACACCAATTTACATATCTGGCTGCCTTAATGGGAATTTCACAATGAAATTTTCTCATTTTAGGCACAATCTTGTCATGTTAACATCTGCAGGTGTTTTGATATCACCATGAAAGTTGCAGACATGTCACCATAACTCGTATTTCTGTCACAGAAGCAGTTTGTCCTCTGAGCAGATTCCCCACAAAGAGCCCAGCACTTCAGAAGAATGCAATGTGAATTCATAGAAAGGTTTCCATTTTCCCAAAGACTCAAGGAAACCATGAGCTTTAATCATATTTATGATTCCTTTAAACTAGATTAGTTGTTCCTGATGTTAACAAGACCATGGTGCTTTTTGTCACGTTGGAATTGTGATGAGATTTAGCACACCCGGATTTGAGAACAGAAGCTGACAGGTTTTTATTCACAATTGTTTTGATAGTAGATTTTTTCCTTTTTTCTTTTTATTTTTTTTTTCTCCACCATTCTTTCTTCTTCAGATTCCATCTCTATTGATCTTTAATGGCTTCCAGATGGGATCACGTTTGGCCATTTTATAGGCTGAGCTCTGAAAAACTAAGCAAATATGGTGTAAGCAAACAGCCCATTAGCTAATAAAAAATAAAAAGGCACTGCAAATATACTAATAAAGTCTGTAATGTCATAATATATTAAGGAGATGACAACTGCACAGGAAATGGGCCTGGCCTGGCTGCATGGAATAATGAGGGAGTTTTAACAGCTTATGGTAGAGGTAACAGCTGCTGGGTAAGAGGGAAACGTTGCTTATGTTTTATGTTGTAGATGAAACAATACATTAACCGGCCTTCCTGCCAAGGCCTTGACTGTCAGCTAATCCTGGAATTCCTCTGTGGGAGAAGGAATCTTCCCACCCTTCTGGTTTCTACAAGGCTGGGGATGCCAGCAGCAGGAATGAGTTGTTGAACACAATAATTGTGCAGGTTGTGCCACACAGTTTATCCCAGCCACAGAGGAGTCCTGTCACTCCAGGCCCTTCCAAGGCCCTTTCCAGCTCTCTTGGAACCTCTTCAGGTGCTGGAAGGGGCTCTAAGATCTCTCTGGAGCATCCCTACTGCAGACTGAAGACGCTCAACCTTCTCAACCTGTCCCTATAGAATAGGTGTTCTGACCCTCTTGTCACCAGAGAACAGTCATTCCTGCAGAAACCCTGCAACAAGCATCCTGGAAAAGGCACTTTCAGTTTGAGCAGCACATGGATGCATCAGTCTGTGTGTGTGTGTGTGTGTGTTTGGACAAGCATGGGGTAGGAGAATGTCTGTTCCAAAGCTCTTGGTGTCTCCTTTCATGTGGTGGCATGAGAAGTATAACCTAGAACATTTTGGGGTGTCTCTGCAGCTCTAAGTACCTGATAGGACCAGGGTGCATTAGAGGTTGTAGTGGCAAGTGAAGAAGCTAAAGAGAAATAAACTTTACCCAGTCCAGAACATGTGTATGCTCAGAGAGATGCCTGAGTGTTTCAGGCAGACTTTCCCTCAGTCTAAATCCAAGGTTTTGGCTGTCCACAGTTGTGACAGAACTGAGAGCAAAACTCATATTTTGCTCTTGCAGTTCTTTACTCATAAATCTCGAGTTTCTTTCCTTTGGAACAAGTTGCATTAAACTCCTGAGATACAGACTTAGACTACCTGACATTGAGGTCTTGTGTGTCTTTACAGTGTCAGCCCTGGAGGCCAATATTAAAAAAAAAAAAAAAAAAAGATTTTTTTTTTGCTATATTCTGTTTTATTGCTTGGAAATAATAAATACTTGGTTTCTCTGGCACTTCTGGTCTTCTAATTGCAGTCCTAATACGAATGCATACAACAGCACTGTGTTTCTATGTCTGTACAGAAAATGACAATAAGATTAAGAACAGGGGTTTGATTATAAAGGCACCATTAAATTTTGGCGTCATCCACGTTGTGCACTCCACTCCTTCCCCTCACAAACAAATGGTGCCGCCGTTTGTTTTCAGCTGCAGAAATCTTCATTAAAGTTGAGGAATTAAATATAGCACTTTAGCTAATTAATTATGGTTTGATCATTTTGACACCTCCAAATGACTCAGCCACATACCTGGAAGCTTTGTCAACTCAATTGCATCTTTATTTTTGTTGCCTTTAACCAACAATGAAGACTAATGCCACTCTTTCTAGTTTTCAATCACCTCTACAGAAGTGCTCCCCTGGCAATATGCAGGGACAGACCTAATTAATCCCTCATCTGCCCTGCACCGTGTCTATACATCACACTGGCAGTTGGAACTGCTGCTTGTTTTAAGGCTATTGCTGCAATGAAATGCTCATCTGTTTTTCAATAATTTTACCACAGGTGGTGATTTGTAATTAGAAAGGGCAGAATCTGAATTTTGCTTTTTTTTTTCTTATTATCGTTATTTTTTTTAATTGTTGTTATTTGTTAGGAGAAGCGACGTAACAGTGGGAATAATGAGGATAATAATAATAATAATAACAATAATAATAATAACTGCTGCACAGCAAGGAGGGAGCATTAACTTCTGGCATCATGAACAATAGTGGATTTTGAGCTCATTGAAAGAAAAGAACAAAGTTTTGCACTGATGTGTCTGCACACAGGTTAAAGATCAAGACTTGGAGAAGTCAACAGATTTTTGCTGAACAGAGAGGAGCTTTGGAAGCTCAGAACCCATGCAGAGCTCTGAGAAGACCCTACTACAGAATCACAGAATAGTTTGGGTTGGAAGGAACCTTAAAAATCATCTAATTTCAACCCTCTGCTATAGGCAGGGACACCTTTCACTATCCCAAGGTTGCTCCAAGCCCTGTCCAACCTGGCCTTGGACACTTCCAGGGATCCAGGGGCAGCCACAGCTTCTGTGCCAGGGCCTCCCCACACTCACAGGGAACAATTTCTTCTTAAGATTTAATCTAAATGTAACCTCTTTCCGGTTAAAGCCATTCCCACTTGTCCTATCACTCCATATCCTCGTGGAAAGTCCCTCTCCAGCTCTCTCCAAATCTTCCTCTAGGTCATGGAAAGTTTCTGTAAGGTATCCCTGGAGTGTTTACTTCTCACTTTTCTACATTTTTCCCTACATTTTTCTAGTCCCTTTTATACCTTTTTTCCATAATCTTCCCCATCTGCTACTGTTCCCTGCATCAAAGAATCTCCTGGCTGATCAGCTGTGGGTGCACAGGTTCTTTCTCCCTGACACCAGGTTTTGGAAGTGTGATTTACCTAACAGCAGGGCGTGTGCCAAAATTCCTGGATTGCTTTAGAATAATATCACAGAATCAGGGAATAGTTTGGGATGTAAGGATCTTAATATCTCATTCCCTGGACCATGCAAGTTATTCAGACTGAGATTTTTAGAGACCTTGGTGGGTGTTATGTCGAGTAACATTTTCAGGAGAACATTGGTTCTAATGCTCTTTTATTTCAGCTTACAGGAACTTGACATCTTAGCAAATATATCTGTCTTTAGTACTCTCCTGAGCCAGAGCACCACCTCATGTTCCTCTAACTTCCTTGCTGACTCCTTGTTTCCTTTCAAAACCCCATAGTGATATAGGAAAAGGTTTAGGTCCTTCTACTTTCTGAATTGGCCCATGGTGCCTTTTAATGAAGACTTCCCTCACATTTCAGGGTAAAGCTGAATTAATTCAGCTTTTCATAAGGCAATGAAATATGAATTAACTTCAGGAATATAAAGCCATAGCTCTAACATGAGCACAGTCCTGTGAGAGAGCTGGCTTGCAGGCCTTTCTTTAACTGTTTTGTGTGAGCTGGAACAGTTTCAAAAGCACAGGCCTATCCCACACCATCCTATTGCTTCAGGAACAGCAAAATCTTCAAGGGAGCAGAAAATTTGGAGGCAGTTCCAAACTCCAAAGCAGACATTAAATCTCTCTTTGCTTGTTATGAGGGGTGTACCACCCTGCTGAGAGGTTTTAGTCTGTGGGGATAAAGGGCTGAGTAAAACTGAGTTTAAGGTCTCTTCTTTGGTGGTGTCAGAGATGTTTTCCAAGCTTTGAAATTCTGTGTGTTGCTGGTAAGGGAAGAAGAGGAGTAGGTTCGTTTGTTTCTTCTGCTGCCAGCAAGGATGGGATGAGCAAGAGAAATTGGTGAGTTTCCACTTGATCAGACCCTCTCCCTATCTCAGCAGACTCAAAGAACCTGGTTTTCAACATGTGCACCTTAAGTAAAATATTTTCCATGATGGTAGGCTCAGCACCTTCCTGGCTTTCTCATACTTAGACCTGGTTTATGCTGGCTTGTTGTGCTTATTTGGTGTTAGGAAAAACTTCCCAGCTGGTCTGCCAGGTAAGATGGGTTCCTCACCTGTGTTCCCATTCCCCTTTTTTAATGTTCTCAGTTCAATCTCATCTGTTCTCCTTAATCTTCTCACTCATGTCCTGACCAAAATCCACCAGGACCTGAAGGACAGAACTGTGTGAGCCCTAAATGTTAGCTCAGCTTAAGTCTTGGGTTTGATTGTTTTGTTTGTTTCCTTGCTTTAGTTTTGGCCCACTAAAGGAGAAATAGATTGAATGGGAAAAAAATAAAGCCCAAGAGACAGGGCTGCATCTCCCCCCTCTCCCTGTCCCCAAACCAAACTCATGAACTGAGCACCCAGACAAGTCACAGGCTCTGGGAATTACCAGACAGACCCCATGTGTTCTTCTGGCTCAGCTTATTCCTGAATATTACTTTTCTCTTTCCGTTTTCCTCTCTCTCAGGGCACCTTGCCCATTTCCTAATGCTCTGAAAGCTCTTTCAACGTGGCCAGGCATTTTGTTTTAATTTTTTTAATGAATTCAGCTCAGCGCCCACACATCCCCTTAACCATGGATTTGTACGCTCAAGAGAAGACATGGAGAGATGTTGATGTTTTTGGCTGGCATTCATGCCCTCAGTACCCTTTTTTTTTTAATTTATTTTTATTTTATTTTTTGGTTTTATTTTTTATTAATATACATGTTTTCTTGGCTGTTTGCACCGGGGCCCATCTGTTAGAATGGCACAGTTCCTGCTCACAAGTGGAATCAGAGCCTCGCTGGAGGGGGTGGGTTTCAGGCACTGCTGGGATTTTAGGCAGCAGGAGCCCTCCAGGAAGGTGCTCCCCTGTGTCAGCACTGGCACCAGCTGCCTCTCTCCACATCCATGCACCAGTTGACACCATGGCACCAAAGGCCAGTGGGGCCAAACGGGTTAGGGGAGGAAGGCACAGGGCTTGGGGGCTGCCAGGAAAACCCCTGGTGTTGGAACAGCATCCCAGAAAGAACATGGGATGCTTTAAAAAACCCACATGTATCCAATAACTGAAAAGGAAAACAGCACTCGTGTGAGACAGAGCAGGAGACACCAATTCCTAGACAGTTTGAGGCGTCAGCTGAGATCTGAGGAGCTGATTTTTCTGTGTTTGAATAGAATCTGAGACAAATTGCCCAGGGTTGTGTTGGAGGAAGGGCTGTTTGCAGGCAACACATGAGCCATCCTGAGTCATTTAGGCAAAAGGGATCAGCAGCTCTGCTGAGACAGGTGATGCAGGAGGGCCTGGAGTGTAGGGATGACTCTGGAATATTTGGTTTTCATTAAAAACAACAACAAAAAACAACCTTTTTTTATTTTTTTCCCATTTCCTTGCGAACTCCTTTCCTCTCCAGAGGAAGCTTGAGGAGAAACAATTTTGGCCAGGGAAATGGTGGAGTCACCATCCATGGAAGTGTTCAAAATACACCTGGATGTAGCATTTGGGGAAATTGTTTAGTGTGAACATGGTGGTGCTGGGTTGATGGTCAGAATTGATGTTTTCAGAGATCTTTTCCAACGTGAATTATCCTGTGATTCTACAATTAAAACATTTCTCCATTTGGTACCTTGTACTGCAGTTAAGTGGAAGTTCAGAAGAACTTCATAAAAGATGTATGGCCTGAAAAGCTCAATAAACAGAGACTTAAAATGTAGTCCATCAGTTTAAATTTCTTTATGGAGACAGATTACAGAACTGTCTGTTTGTAGTAATTCTTAACACTGATTTTAATATGGTCTTTAGGTTTCTTTAGAGAAGTTTTCAATGTCTGTCTTTATCTGCTAGCCAAAAAAAATTTATTTTTACATAATTTTTCACTTTTTTTGGTCCAAGCTTCTCTTTCAGCACTCACCCAGCCTGAAAATTGAGAAGATGTAGAAGGTGCTATGAAAAGAAAATGGATAAATCAGAATTACCCACAGTGTGACCCTTCCTTCGTGATCTTGGAAAACAAGTGTACAGTGAGGGGGAATAAAAAGGGAAAAAAGTGAGTGAAAAGATTCTAATTGACCAAACCAGAAAAACTCAAAGATGAAAGGGAAGGAAGTTCCACTCTTTTAAAAAAGATCAGTGGACAAAAGTGCCTTTGGTAAGTTGTGCCTGGTTTCTCTGGCTGGATAACAGGTATGTCCTGTGCTCTTTTTCAGGTGGGATTTCCTGTGACACCTGCATGGATCTCTGCCAGGGAAAAGTGCAGAGCTGGGCCACAGTCAGCTCTCAAATGCAGATTATTTCAGATGAGACAGCCTGGCTCATCCTTTGGCTAGAGCAACAGAACAAAGACTTTCCCCTCCGATTAAAGATACTGATTAGTTTTCTGTCTGCAATTTTCTTTGAGTTTTAAATTTCAGATTCTTCAATCACAAATAGAAAACTAAGAAACAATTGGTCTGCTTACAGACCAACCAGGCTTCTCTTTTTGACTTAAAGTGCTTCAGAAGAGCAGTTAAGGACAAGTCGAAGTGGCTGGAGTGCAAAACTGGTGGCAAAAATCTTTCAAGCACTGGGAATGAGACTATAAACAGCAGGTAAAATCCACAGAAGAATGAAAACTCAAATCCAGGATTTCCCCAGTTTAAAGTGGGTTTTCTTTCAGACTTTCAGAGAAATGTCTGATTCTATTAATGAGAGAAGGAAGACCTCAAAATGTTGTGAGGAGAGACCAATAATTCTGCTGTTATACCAAATCTGTGTGTGTGGTCATCATTCAGTTAAATTTTAATTTTTCCTTATTTATTTTATTTAAATAAAGTTTAAAAACGCAAACAAAAATGACCTGCAGCCTTGTAAAGGTGGTGACCATGTTAAAAAGAAAACCTAATAATAATCTGGATTTATCAGCTAATAGCCAGCAGATACAGAGACTAAATAACTCCCTGGCCTCCAGACAGTGGTGGTGGGATCCACTCCCATGGTTGCTCCAGGAAACTTGCTTTTCTGCTGATCAAGCTGTAATTATTTAAAATCTGTTAGCAAATTTATTATCTGTTATTCTGGCTCCTTTTGCTCATGAACTGTGAATTTGAACATGGTCTTAAGGGGAAAGAAATAAGAAAACCTAAATTTCTGCGTGGTTCTGTCCCAACATCCCTTGTATCAGAGAGCAGAATCCCAATTTGTCTTTTGATTAAAAGTTCAGCAGCTTCTGAGATGATTATGTAGCAACTTTCTTTCAAGTTAATCCTGGATATAAGGAATAATTGTTAAAAAAAAAAAATACCAGAGCTGCTGCTTACTGCAGCTTTTTAGCTTTTCTAATATTAAGGTTGATAAATATTAATCAAATATTTTGAGTTCAAGATATGATTAATTGTTCTCATCCTAAACTGAGTTCTCTGAGGAGCTGAGAAGCCTAAATTCTTCCCTCAGTGGAGTGAGAGCATGGTTCCTCCATTAATTCAGGACACTGGTGGGACAATGAAGGAATTGCATGTTGGCAACTCACATTTCCTCTAGCCTCTGGATAAAAGATTTGAGTTTTGTGCTTGCTGCCAATCCTTTAACGATCTTACACACCCTATAATCACCCTAAAAATTTGGAATAAAAGGGGGAAAAAAAAAGAACTGAAAAGGAAAAGAAAAATCCTGCGGGCTGCCTTAGCCAAATATCTTGGACTTGAGAGCTATTTGATCATTAGTCTAAGTATGGATAATCAGTGTAATGGTAAATAAAGAAATTATACACTGAAACTGAAAAATCACTTGGTAAAAGCCCAAAGAATTATTTCTTTTCTGGAAGCTAACATTCCCAGTGAAAGGAAAATGCTATTTCCCCCTCATTGTGTGTCACTTCTTGAGGTGTTTCGCTGCTCTGTGTGTCTGTATTTTTATAGCACTTCAGTACTGGGATTTCCCTATGAAATTTGGCTTCACAGTCTGCCAAAAAGATGTACAGAGAAGCTGCATCTTCATCATGCAGAGCTAACAGACATTAAACTCAGGTTAGTTTTTTTTTTAATATTACCTTTTCTCCCACAATTGATTTCTCCTGATTTTTCTTTTTTTCTTTTTCTTTTTCTTTTTCTTTTTCTTTTTCTTTTTCTTTTTCTTTTTCTTTTTCTTTTTCTTTTTATTTTTATTTTTATTTTTATTTTTATTTTTTTTGCCTGAGTTTTGTCTTTTAGATTGTAGAACAAAATTGGAAAGATATTTTCATTCAGGTTTGCATTGCTAATCCTTGTGCTGAGGATGCTGTGGGAGACTGAAGAGTGTTCACAAGAAAACAATTCACAAGAAACCACTGGAAGAAGAGATGTTAACTGCAGAATTCCAAACACACACATTTGTAGAAAACAGGGATCTGAGCCTGAAGTCTCTGGAATTGGGACAGGAGGATGCAATGACAAGGTTTGGCTGTTAATAGGCAGGGAGGGCACAGGAGTTTTCAGACTTCACACCACCTCTCTTGGTTATCTCTGCATTGGAGTTATAAGGGAAAATCTTTTCCCAAAAAATTTACTATCCAGAAATGAACAGAAAGAAGGAACAAATTTAATACACATAATTATAAGATCATGGAATCATAGAATGTTTTTTTTGTGGAACGAGCCATTAAAGATCATCTAACCCAACACCCCTGGAATAAGCAGGGATATTTTCAGCTAGATCTGGTTGCTCATAGCCTCAAAGGAGGTGTGGAGGAGATGGATAGAGATAGATGAGGAAAGGTTTTTGGAGAAATATGGAGAGAAATGAAGGAGACATGTGGAAGATGACATTACTGGAAACACATCTGGAGAGGTGATCCTGGAGGAAGGTGCCCTGTGAAAGGGGAGCTGCAGCTCTGTGGAGACTGTGACCCATGGGTGACCTGTGCCAGGGCAGGAACAGACACCTGCCCATGGCAGATTTAAAAAAATAAAAAAATCTGATTCATACAGCATCTAAATCCTTCTATTTTTAAGCATGCTTGTGTGGATCAGGGTGCTGTGATACAGCTATGTATGCAATGAGGAGATTCACGTTGCTTTGAAGCACTGATGGCTGTGCAGGTTTCTTAACCTTGTCTCTAGAAATACAGCAGTAACACAGCATCTGTGTGTGCCTCCATGACAGATTAAGAAATGTAAATAATTCCAATGCATATAACACCTAAATCCTCTTATTTTAAGTATCTCCTGGATGTTTACTCCGTGATGTGACCATATTTCTGGTGATTTGCTCAAACCTAATGGCAGAGCTTTTTACAGCACTGGCAATGGAAGTTCACCTCAAATTATCCAGTCAGTGCAACAACAGTTTTCTCTGCCTCATATAACCTATTATCTTGATAGTTTCTTCTTTATCAAATCGAATATTTCCCACTTTCAATAGGCTACTGGGCCTTAAAGCACAACTTCTATCTCAGAAACACAACAATCTTTAAACATCTTCTGGAGACAATCCCCATCTTTCTCACTGTTTAGCTGCAGCTCTAAATCTTCAACCTGTTTCCATCTCCTTTTTAATCTCAAAAATATTAAACCTCTTTTGCCCAATTTTAGATCATCTGAATTTGTCCTGAAAGAAATCAAAATAAAAAATTCTGTTTTACTACAAGAAAACCCATCTCACAGCTCAAATTTGTGGTGTTTACACACTGGTATTTCATTTAAATTGAGGAGTTGTTAAATATTAATGCTAGGTGTACAAAGAAAACAATCCTGGATTTGTTTCTGGTTTTGCATCACTTATCTCACCTGAGAGCACAGACAGCAAATAATGTAACTAAAATCATAGAATAACAAAATCATTAAGGTTGGAAAAGACCTCTAAGGCCATCAAGTCCAACCATTAACCCAACATTGCCAGGTCCACCACTAAACCACGTCCCTCAGCTCCACATCTACACATTTTTGAGCACTTCCAGGAAAAGTGACTCACCATTTCCCTGGACAGCCTGCTCCAAAATTCGGTGGGTGGTGTTGGTGGGTGTGGTTTCATACCATGTATTCACCTTGGATGTTTGTGGTAGATATGAAGCAATATCCCCCTTTAAATATAATTATGTACTTTGCCTGTACAGTCAAATGATCTATAAAATTCTGAAGACAGAAGGGGGAGAATGATGTTGAATCCCTCTGAAATCTTGAACACTCGCATATTCCACGGTTGCCATCATGCAATACATGAAATTTGTAATATCACAGTCATACTGTCCTCATTATATAATGTGACTCCTTTATAGAGAGCTCTTTTCTCTAGTATGATTGGAATAAAGTTCCACCTTTGTTTCTAGGGATCCAGTTTTCTGGAGACACTTGTCAGTACATTGGGCACAAAAGGCAGGAACTCTGCCACCCACAAACTAAGATCATAATTTGTACAAGAAATGTCCAACCACCAAAGTTTATTGAGACCTCTATGGCCATGCTGAGGGTTGTCTTTTGACAGCTAAAAGTGGGAATGCGTATTTATTTCTGATAAAATCAACAGGATGTAACTCCATAAAGGGGCAGTAATTAGTAACTATGTGCTAATCACAGTGTGTGATGTACCAAGAGATAGGTTTTTTGCTTTAATGAAAGTACTCTATGTAGGAAAAGGTGAAAAGGCCAAGTCCTGGATCTCACACCTCTTCCTCCATCTCTAATTTGTGCAGCTTCTACTTCCCTAAGAACTTACCAAGACCTGTTGCAGGATAAAATAGAAAAGGGGGATTGAAAAATGATGGAGATTTTCCAAGAAGTGAGATCTGTAGGAGTGATTGAAAATCCAGTGGCATCCTGCATGCAGTTAAATGTGAGTGGACAGAGGACTGGAGGACATTCCCATCAGTGCACAGAGAGAGCAATCCTGAGTTGTGACGAGTGGACAGAGCACTGACCTCGGAGGCTTTTGCCATCTCTGATTTTAATGGTTCCTCCAGCTCCATAGCTTAGAAATACAGGGACATGCATTTAATGATTCGTGAGGTTTGCACATCCAAGGAATGTTTTAGCTCTTGTGACATCCTGTAATGGGCTTGGCGCAGAAAAGGCAGGAAAAGCAAACCATCCTCTAGGCCTGGATTTGCCAGAAAAGTCTCTGCTTTCTCCTGCTGATCAAAGATGTCATTTCTCCAGTGTGTGTCACTGGCAGAGAGGAGGGAGAAGGAAAAGGGGAAAAAAATAAAGAATTAAAAAAAAATAAAAATAAAACCTCAAATCCTAAAAGTCATGCTAACAAACTTGCCGCTGAGTGAAGTTGCTGTTTGGCTGAGCGTGGTGACTGCTGTGCTGTGACAGATCCTGTCAGGGAGGCACTGCCCCAGCTTGCAGGTGTAAGCATGACCTATCAAACTGAATGGGAGCTGACAGAAGGGATTTCTGCAACGTGAGACGGAGAGCTGACATGGAAACAGTGACGTGTGAGGGACCGAATCACCGCGAGCACAACTGTCACACATGATGTCCAGAGAAATGACAGCAGAATGCTAACTTTACTTGATGTCAGTTTAGTTGTCCTTTGTGTTTGGAAGAGTAACTGCTAGGAAGGGAAAAAATTTAAAACATACAAGGGAGAAAAATAAAGCAGCAAAAAATCCACGTGTGCATCCACTTCAGCTCAACATCCAGAGCGGTTTTTATGTTTTCTCACAGTGTCATTACCATAAACAATTTTATTTGTTGTATTTTTTTTACATGCCTTCTTCTGGCTAGAATGGTAGGTTTATTGAAACTATTTTAAGACTTATATTTTATTTAGTCTACTGACAACAGCAACGAAGACCTGCTGTAACCACTGCTATCAGCTAATTACTGCTACTTCTACAAGGATGAAATCAGTTACCTTTGCACAGCAAGAAGTTAATATTTCCAGTATTTTCTGAGTATAAAAATTAAAACCTTTCCCTATGATATCAAAAGTTTGTGTCACATTGTTTTGCAGACTTACTGCATTGAAAAACACTTTGTTCCTCCTCCTGCCATGCTTTTGTGCAGCTCTTCAACTCCAGGGCCAGGAGCAATCTCTTCCTTGCACTTTTCAAAGTGCAATAAAATCTCATCTAGAACAGGCACCTCTAATCTGTATCTCATGGAAATAGCCTCACTGTAGAGTAGAAATGGTTCAAATGTGTTGAGATTACAATAAAAACATAAAACTTCTCATCTTTCATGGATTATTCAGCAGGATGGCAGGATTGGCATGAAGACAATGAGGTGTGAGGGCAGCCCTTGAAAGGAAAAAGACTCCCATGGTTTCAACTAGAACACACCAAAAACATTTCTCCAAGCCTGAAAACAAAGTGGATTCTAAAATCTTTCCTTCCTCTGTGACTGAAGTGCCCTAAAGTAGATCCAATCCCATATTCTTATTTTCCTGAGCAAAGAGACACTGCCCAGGAGAAATTACAGATAATGAGAAAAATATAGACTGGAGAGAGACCCAAATGATAAATTTCTTATTCTATTGCCTTAATGATTTGATGTGGTTTAAAAACCAACTAACCAACCAACCAACCAGACAAAAATCTCCAAAATTCAAACAACTTGATTTAGATCAAGTTCACATAATAAAAGAGAAGTTAATCAAAATTGATATTTTCAAATGACATCAGAATTTAAAATTCAAGAACAAGTTGGATGGGTCTTGGAGCAACCTGGTCTGGTGGAAGGTGTCCCTGCCCATGGCAGAGGAGGGAACGAGATGAGCTTTAAGGTCCCTTTCAATCCAAACCATTCTGGAATTCTATGGATGGGGGTAACCAGAATATTTTCGTCTGACCTTGAGTGAGTCCCTTTCTTTTCCTTCACCTTTTCTCCTTGGATTTCAGCTGCTTGGTGGAGAGATCCATTTTCGTTCTGAGTCAAATTCCAAGTCTACAGAAGTCTGTAGGAGTATTTGCATTGACATCTCAGGGCTCTGGACCAGCCCATCAGGAATTGTGCCATGCCTTGTTCAGATGTGGAAAAATTGCATTTGAAGCCTCTAAATGTTCCTATGTTGTAAATAATAGTCAACATTTCATCAAATTAATTCAGCTGGCTATCAAATCAGATCATGGTTACAGCTGATCAAAGTCTGAAACATTTGTTTATAAGCACTATCTTTATTTTCATTTGTTCCAGTTGAGGAGGAAAAAAAGCCAAAAATTCAAATGTCTTAAAACCTGGAATTGCTGAAGCATTTTCTTTCAGAAAATTAATATAACCTTATTAAAATTCCATACATACACAGCTTGAAATGTCCGTTTTTACAGGTGAATGACATATGGAAGCAAAACAGACAAAATTATTAAATTTGAAACTATTGAAACTGGGTCAAATTATTCTTGATGTACTGGATTTTGTTGAATTACTGTGCATCAACACTATGTTAGAATTTAGTGAAACCCCCTTTTTCTGACAGAAAACTATTTTATCCAAAACCAATTGAGTCTTTTCTAACACCAATTAATCCTGATCATAGAACAAATCACATAATAAATGGTACATGTGATCAAAGGTCTAACAAATTGCTCATAAATGTTGAGATTATGTGATAGATTTTTCTCTCTTTTGGAGTCATATTTAGATATGGAACCAGCCACAATATGATAAAAGACTTGGAAGAAACAAACTACCTGTAAACATTTCCCATTCATTATCTTGAGTTTCTGCTACTGTGTGACAAATCATTAGTTGTAGTGTAAGGCAAGCTTTAAAAATGTAATTACTTAATCATGCAGTTAGTTCCCCATCAATCCTACCAGCACTTGTTCTTAACTAGCTTTAAAGAACAAAATTAGGAGTAATTTGTAAGCAAAAGTAATTGAGGGAAGGCTGATATTGCCAAGGTGTTGACAGCACTGCACATGGTGTTTTTTTCTTTTAATTCCCTGGCAAAACAGTGGCCTGCACTGTTGGTGGAGGAGCCTTAAAACATGTCCTGGTGTCCCAGGACTGAGGTCAGGAATGGGAATTGTCCTCACTTTTTGTCACCAGCTTCATTGGCAGCAGAAAGGAGGCATGGGATGAAGAAGAAGTGGGTCCATGAGACTTCTATATTAGTCCTGCAATGAATCCTTTTTGCATTTCAGAGATTGTAGCACCAGTAACAGCACAGAACCAGAAAAGGGAAAGGATATGTTGAGAGCAAGAAGAAACAGAGCTTGTAGTCAGTGGATGGAATATTTCATAAAACTCCAGGGGACCTAAAATAGGGTAAAGTAAAAATGGGTGGTAAATGGAATTTTTCAAATGTGATTTAATTCACTGGAGAGTGTAGATTAATGGAAGCTTGAACTGTCAGAAGGGGGGGGGGGAAATGTAATTTTAACCCTCTTTTCACCTGTGAAATTTCCAAAAAAAAGATTTGAAATTATTGAAGAGTCTGGTCTTGTCATTGGCAAGGATGAAAATGTTTAGTGCCCTGATTTTAATCAATTTGTGAACTGCAGTGTCTGCATGTGGACAAAAACCAGTGTGGCCAGCAGGACCAGGGCAGGGATTGTTCTTCTGTTCTGGGCACTGGTGAGGCCACACCTCGAGTCCTGTGTGCAGTTCAGGGGCCCTCAGTTCAGAACAGACCTGGAGAGGCTGGAGCGTGTCCAGGGAAGGGAACAGAGCTGGGGAAGGGGCTGGAGCACCAGGAGAGGCTGAGGGAGCTGGGAAAGGGGCTCAGCCTGGAGAAAAGGAGACTCAGGGGGGACCTTGTGGTTCTGCACAACTCCCTGACAGGAGGGGACAGCCAGGGGGGGTCGGGCTCTGCTCCCAGGGAACAGGACAAGAGGAAAGGACCTCAGACTGTGCAAATATTTATTGAATCAGGCAGGAAAACTGAAAAAAAAAAAAAAAGTTTTTATTAAACAAAAAAAACCTGATGCATTTTTTGCAAGATTTCTTCTTCTTGGGAAGATTAAGTTTCCATGCAGGATGTTGCCAATGGAGGTAAATTGTTCAGGGAGATTCCTCTACACCTGTCAAGTATGCCATGGAGGAGAAAAAGACCTAGACTAGCCAAATTAAATGGAAAAATAAAAGTGGAGTTTTCCAAAGGAAACTTGCTGACTTTTTATAAAATAGTTCATGAAAAGTTTTTTCAAGATGTGTCTCTTTTGAAACTCATTTTTACTTCTTTTAGGGAAATTTGTTCCTAATTTGAGAGGAGGAGATGTTGGATCAGTTTTCATCCTTTTGCAGCAGCCAGCAAGGCATGATAAACTAAGGAAAAAGCAAAATTAAGAGTTTTCTAATATTGTGATCTTTGTCCTCTCAAATGCTTGCAGGGATACAATGGAAGAGAGTAATTTTTCAGAAAAGAGAACCCTTCTGGTCAGGGATGGGGGCTGGAGAAGGATATCCAAAGGGAATGTAATCTGAAGAAGAAAGTGGAAATGGCTGGTGAAGGTTAAAGTTCACTGTGGAAAGTGTCTCTATCCCAGCTTAACTGAAACTAATTAAGTGTGATTGCAGCCCGTTTCTTTTCAATAATTGTGCCTGTGGGTTTATTTAGGACATAATGTTGAATGATCTCTAAAGGCACAGTCTTTGTGACACCTGATACGGTT
Source organism: Sturnus vulgaris (assembly GCF_052056855.1). Lineage (NCBI taxonomy): Eukaryota > Metazoa > Chordata > Aves > Passeriformes > Sturnidae > Sturnus > Sturnus vulgaris. The sequence continues at coordinate 111,225,247 of NC_142245.1, read as the reverse complement.
GCAGCATGTTTGTGTCAGCCACCTCTTGTCTCCACCAAGGGTTAGGGGGATTTAATAAGAACCACACAATCAGCTCATCTCAATAACTTCTAAATTACTTGAAACTGGCTAATAAGATCTTGTATTTCCCCCATAATCTTCTATTCACTGTGAGTCACAAACAGGGAGGGAACAGAAGGAAAGTTACTTTGATAGGGCAAAGGGAATTTGGCTTCAAATTGTAAGAAGAAATCTTTTGATGACATATTAGGAAGAAATTTTTCCTTGTGCAGGTGGTGAGGCCCTGGCACAGGGTGCCCAGAGAAGCTGTGGCTGTCCCTGGATCCCTGGAAGTGTCCAAGGCCAGGCTGCAAGAATCTGATCTGGTGGAAGGAGCCCCTGGGCACGCAAGGAGGGTGAGAACTCGTTGATCTTTGAGATCCCTTCCAGCCCAAACCATTCTAAGGTTCCATGAAATGCTGCACACTCACAGCTCCAACGTGGGGCTTTGCATTTCAGAGGAGGAAATCATCCCAAGCAACGCACTCAGGTAATTGAATTTCTTTTCCTTAGAGGCATTGTGTGGGTGGACCATGACTTTAATTTGCTGGTTTAACCAGCAGGTATTTCAGCAACAGAAACAAGAGTTTTTGCCTCTAAGGAGGGGGTTTTGTACTCAGCAACATATAAGGCATTTAAGGAAAGAGGAACCAACTTGACACATCCAAAACCAAGGAAAAAGGCGAAGTGAACTCACCTAACAAAAACCAGTTGCTCCTTATGAACTCTCACCCCAAACTCCACTTTCTAATCTCTCAGGATGGGTCTTGTTTAAACACTACATAAGATGATGGTACCCAGTATTTAACAAAAGCACTGAAACTCTTTCACGGTGCCACAGATTCACTTGCTGAACATGTCATGAGGCAAAATTTTATGGGCATTGTAAAATCTTTTTACCACACACAGCTGCATTACCCAAAATGACTCAAATCTGCAGGGCATCTGAAACACACACTACAGCAATAATAGGCTTTGCTGCTTAAAAAGTGATTATGACTAATGCACAAAAACAATTATCACCAAGCTTAATTGCAAAGGATTAAGCACAGTATATATATGTATATAACTATGCATACATACATTTAAATTAATGTTCATATACATCACATTCCATATCTAGGATCTTACTAAGAAAGAGGATCTAACAGAAATAAAGATGAGGGGAGTATGGGTATTTCTGGAGGGAAAAAAAATAATATAAAACAAAAAACAACCCCACAAAATCCAGGAAGAGCTTGTTCAACAGAAGATATGGAAGTCAGCCAGAAAGCACAGACAGTGATCTGAGTGTTAAGGATGAAGCTGGGCTTACTGAGAATGATTATATTGAGTCCTGTTGGAGCTGAATGTTCATTGACAGAACTCTTACTTTGGGAGTGATCTGCAATGGATCCTCAAGTGAAGACTGCAAAACCTGAAAGAGGTTAAATTCTATTTATTCCCTACATATACATCCCCATCTTCCCAGAACATAAGTTTTCAAAGAGTTTATAAGTCAGAGGTACGACCTGTGTCTTTATTTATTCCCATCCTTGGAAGTGTCCAAGGCCAGGTTGGACAGGGATCAGAGCAAACTGGTCTAGTGAAGGTGTCCCTGCCCAGAGCAGAGGATGGAATTAAATTAATTTTAAGATCCCTTCCACCCAAACTGTTCTATCTTATATGATTTCTAAAGTCTGAATTAATTTGTCTTTCATTATTTTTTTTCTAGCTGCTTTATGAAAGAGCCTATATTTTCTGTCTCAATAACCATATTTTCATGAACTTCCATTCCTAAATTATCTGCCCCGTGTACTGACATCCTTCCAGGCTATCAAGGTTGTTTGTCATTATGATCTGGAGAAAGGTGATGTATTCCTACACTGGCTAAATCCAGGACAGCACACAGAATTTCACACCTGGCTACTGCCCAGCCCCACCAGCTCGAGTCAGCTCAGTGTGTGTGTAAACTTTTCCTATAAACCAGCAGCACAGGTACCAACTGCTTTATTACAATCATTGTTTGAAGAGGTTATTGTTATTTTTTCTGAGCTTCCAGCTGTGATGGTCCTTAAAGAAAGAGGCAGTTGTGATTAAAGCAGAAACAATTAGGAAAAATGAGCTAAACCCTCAACTGTTGCCAGCTTCATTGACTTCAAGAAAATTAGGTCAACTGATGTCAATTGGGGGCCCCACCAGTTGAATTATCTCTTCCTTCTGCTTCAGGCTTTTGCTGTGACCTTCAGTAATTACACCATGCAGCAGGCACACAAGTGGAGGGACTAAGTTGTTTAAAATGAGGTAGATAAAACAGGAGGGAAAAAAAAAATACAATGATTATTATTAGTATGAATTGCAGTAAGGCCCATAGGCTGGAAAAGGCAATATTTGTAGTGTGCAATCAAACATGGACAGGATGATGCCTGGGAACACTCTGTTCCACCAGCAAGGCTCTGTCAAGCAATCCCTTCACCCCTGGCTGTGGATCACTGTGTTAATAACTGTGTCAGGGCTTCCTTGATTGTGCTGCTACAGATGAGTCGTTTGATGCAGCTTTAGACTCTGAGGCTGCCTCTGAATTAGCAAACCTGCAGCAGCAGGTCAGTGGCACAGTGTATGTCCTCCCATTAAATCCTTAGTGCAGCCACTGGATGGTGCTTGGCTGGATTTTTACAGGACTCACATGGATGGTTTGGGCAACAGCACTGGAGCACTCCTCATCAGCAATTTGGGTTTGAGGGGGATAGTGACTGTGTGTGTGGATATAAACACTGCTGTGCCAGGTGTCTGACTCCCAGAATGGTCCCTGGCTCTCTTGAAATATGCAACATATGAAGCTGAACAAAATCCAGTGTAGCTCTGTGGTATCTGATTACTCAGATACCTCCTATTGAAAACTGAGGTTCTTGAATTTATGGTGAACAAAAATTATGTATTGACATAAAGACCAGCAAAATACAGGCATTCTGCTCGGCTGCTCTGCAAATATGGATCTTAGGATTGTTTTGGCTGGATTTATTTATTTTTTTTTTTTTAATAATTAGGATGCCAAAACTTTGGGGCCCATAGTGATGGTTCATTATTTATGTTTTATTAAAGGTTGGTTTCATTTAATCTAAAATTTAGGCATTAGGCATTAACTCAGCAGCTGCTATGGTGGAAGGAGAGACAGACTTCTTCAGAAGAAAATTTGCCCCACATCTCTTAGATGTTTCTCTCCAGATGGGACAAATTTCCTTTGCACATCCTCCTCTATCAACCATTAAGGGAGCCCAGATGAGTTGCTTGGAATGCATGCCTGGTGTTTTAATGATAAAATTAAGGAATTAATCACGTTCACAGACCTGGGGTTTGCTAAAGGAGGCTAGAACTTCCAAAGCCCTACAAAAATTAATGGCAATTAGGTGTTTAAAGCCAAATTTTGGGTAGATCAAGGCTGGTTCACCCAGAACCATTTTTTTTCTGATTTTTTTTTCCAATCAGGCTCACTCCACATGACATTCTGGTTAGGTAGAACTATATCTTGAACTTTTGAAGGATATCTTAAGTGTTGAAATTCGGTTATTTGGAAACCAGAAGAAAAATTATGCAAAGCCTAAAAAATGTTAAAAATTGATGTCTTTTTCATAGACTTTTAAATGTATTTATGTGAGCTTTTTCATATTCATGTTATATTTGAAAAATTATTTCTGTTTTGTTTTACTAGTGATAAACTGGACCTTTCCTGTTAAAAATCTGGTGTCTTTTAAAAATTCAAAGTTTGAGAAAATATCAGCAGAAAAACCTGATATTTTACTCAAAGACTGCTGTGTTTTGCATTTCTGATGGAAAAAAAAATAAGGAAAAAAATTTATTAGCTCTTTAGGAGAACATCTGTTTGTGATTGACTTAAGTCATTAGTCTGGTGTTTTTGTTTTCCCTTTTTTTTTCCCCCTCTTGAGAACCAATCTTCAATCTTGTTTCTATCCTTTCTAATAAAAATCTCCGATTTTCCTCTATCAGTTTTGAAGAGACCTTAACTCTCCAGTTTCACGAGGGGGAGAAAATAGCAGTGATTAAGTCGAGCTCTACACCTCTCAATAGAAAACAGATATTTTTTATGGAAAGCAGCCACAGCTGCACATAACAACATGCATTAGTGCATCTTGCAGGGAAATGAAATCGAACAGCAAGACACGATCATAAGCCTATCTTGGAGTGTAGTCAATTTGTCCAGTAAATATTGTGGCATTAACAGTTTTATTTGTTGATCATTTCTGATGTTAATGGTAATGGGCCCCTTTGGTATTGGGATATTTATGTCTGACAGCGTGGTGCAATTTACATTAATAAGACTCATTAATTTCAGATGGTTTCTACTATGGAGGAAGGAAATATTAGAAGTGTTTTGTGGTTTTTTTGGTTTTTTTTTCAGCATTAGTCTCTCTCTCTCCATGCAGCACAGAGCCACTAAGCTACATGGCTGTACAACAATGAATGCTCCCTTGTTGTTGCTATTAATGATTTCCTTGCCTGCCAAAGTTGAGGCTGCCCCTTGGAGGAACTATCTTGCTTCCACATTTTCATAGAATTTTTAAGTTTTTTGGTTCACTGGCTTTTTGGTGTCTGTAGAATTCATAATCTCAAGCAAAACCAAGAAGCATTTCTATTTCCTCCTCCCATTTCTTACATCCTCTTGGCTTCCATGATGATGACAATCCTGGGCATCATTTAGAATCTGGATGCTAAAATTAATTGCAACTTTGTGGGAGGATCTAGAAGAGAAATGATAATTCCTTCCTTGAAAATGGTACGAATGACTCAGTTCTTTCCTGTGTTCAATTTTTATAGCAGGAAATAGAAAGCTAATTACTGGTTATTAAGGGCTTTCTAAATCTCTCTCTCTTTTATTAGATGGACAATGAACAGTTACTTCGTATGAGATGGGAAAAGTCAAAGCAAATAATTTATTGGGACTGATTTCCATAATGGGTTTTCAGGCACAGATTCATGGCACTGGCAGCTGACATGACAGCCACTGTCTTGCCTTAGCTGCAAAATGGTTTTCATTCTTTGTGAAAATGGAAAATTCAGTATTTTAGCTCTTTAAAACTGAGACAGACATACTGGACAAAAGTGCAGTGACTCACACTGTCTAATTCCACAATGTGGAGATTATGGTTTCATTTGGATTGTGAGTTGGTTTTTTAGTTGTTTGTTTTTGAGGTTTCTTTTCAATAACTTCTCTTATTTTATTTTGCAGTCTCCAAAAAACGTAAATTTGAAAATGTGCTCTTTTTCAAGAAACTCAGGAAACATGATACTTTCCTAAGGAACTAGTTTAAGCAGTTAATTGTATAGGTAAAGCTGAGGAGTAGGGTTTTGGAATTAAAATGTGAGGGTTTAGTGCTGGGAAAAACCCCAAAACAAACACTGAGGGTTTTATTCAGATCTGATTGAAGAGAGTTGGTGTTGTGCAGCCTGGAGAAGAGAAGGCTGCAGGGAGACCTCAGAGCCCCTTCAGGTGCCTAAAGGGGCTCCAAGAGAACTGGAGAGGGACTTTGAACAAGGACATGAAGTGACAAGACGTGGGAGAATGGCTTCAGATGGACAGAGGGCAGGGTTAGGTGATAGGTGAGGAATAAATTCTTCCCTGTGAGGGTGGTGAGGCCCAGAGAAGCTGTGGCTGCCCCATCCCTGGAAGTGGCTGAGGCCAGGATCATAGGATGGTTGGGTTGGAAGGGACCTTAAAGGTGAACTCATTTCATCCCTTGCCATGTGCAGAGACACCTTCCTCCATCCCAGGCTGCTCCAAGCCCCATCCAGCCTGGCCTTGGACATTTCCAGGGATCCAGGGGCAGCCACAGCTTCTCTGGGCACCCTGTGCCAGGGCTTCCCCACGCTCAAATACTTCCTATACCCTCAAATTCTCTCCAGGTGTTTCTAGACACCTTTTTCTATCAGTTCTTCTTTCACTCATTGAATAAAGAGATGAGGTTTGATGAGCACAAATAGCCCTGTACAGATTTCCCCCTTTTTCACGAATTGCTGACAGTTTAATTATTTCTGTTCAAATGAACCGGAAGCGTAAATTCACACTCTTCCCTTTTGCCTGACCGTGGGCAGATGCTGAACAGCAGTGGGGAAAATAACTGACTCCCTGTTTCCCTGAAGCAAACCAAAATTGCTACCCCTGGAGCTGAGGGAGATTTCAGGGGCAAGCAGAGAAATGCACATTTCTCGTGATGATGTGCTGATTAAACTTTCCTCTTTGTGTGTTCACATCCTTTATTTGCATCAAAGACCAGAGTGGCTCTGTCTTTAATGCAAACTTCCCCTCTGTGGGTACTTTTTAATGCTGGCAACAAAAAAAATGCCATAAAACAGTAAAGGGAGATATAAAATAAAAATAACAATGCAATGGAACAAGTTTACTACGTCGAATTAATGTCCTTATGGTACCATCATATTAACGCTCCAATTCATATTTACATGATGACTGCAGAGAAATATAGATAAGTTTTGTTTTCTCCCAGTGTCCCTCCTTCCTTGCAGCCATACAGTTGTCATTCATATGAGCAGCTTGTGGGTGTCACCTACTAATTCTCCAAGATACAACTTTATAAATGCACCGGGAATAGCTGGGGGATGAACAGATCAAGAGCTGAACTGCCAAGGAGGAGTTGGGGTGCCTGGGATGTTTGGAGGTGCTGGTGGGTGAGAGCTGGCCATGTCCCATCTGTGTGCTCTGGGACACAGAACCCCCCATGCCCTGGGCTGATCCCCCAGTGTGGGAAGCAGGGGAGGGGGAATTCTGCCCCTCTGCCCTGATCAGGTGAGACCCCACCTGCAGAGCTGCCTCCACATCTGGGGTCCCAGCACAGAAGGACATGGACCTGACATGGCCACTGAGATTATCAGAAGGATGGATCATCTCTGCTATGAGGAAAGGCTGAGAGAATTAGGATTCTTTGGCCTGGAAAAGAGAAGGCTTCAGGGTGACATGAATGTTCCCTCCCAGTGCCTGAAGGAGCTGATAAGGAAGGTGAAGACAGTCTATTTCCAGAGATATGTAGTGACAGGACAGAGGGGAATGGCTTCAGACTCAGGGTAAGTTTAGATTGGATTTTAGGAGAAGCTTCTTCACTCAGAGGGTTGTGAGGCTCTGGCACAGGGTGCCCAGAGAAGCTGTGGCTGCCTCTGGATCCTGGAAGTGTCCAAGGCCAGGTTGGATGGGGCTTGGAGCAACCTGGGATAGTGGAAGGTGTCCCTGCCCATGGCAGGGGGGTGGAATAAGATGAACTTTAAGGCTCCTTCCAACCTAAAGCACTCTATAATTCTGTGATTCTAATAACCCACAGTCAATAACCCACTTTATCCAACCCAAGGGCATGCCTTGTGATAATTTATCTGTTTAAGGGCAGATTCACCACCTATGAGAATTAAGACCTAATTCTGGCTGTCTCCTCCAACCAAATCTTACCAATACTTGAAAGTGATGCAGTGTTTGATGTGAATGAATAAGAATCAGAATATGCTTCATTTTTTAGGATAAGTGTAGATGGAGATCATATTAGACTGCACCCTAATATAAAAATCTACAATTATTTATTTGTAATTTTGCCAAAGTTGAAATATTTGGCTAGAAAATTATTTGTCCAGAGTTTACATCCAGCTGCTTGCTTTTTGTTTTGGTTTTAGCCTTTTTCCACTTGAAGGGTAGTAAGTCTGATTTTTTTTTTTTATTAATCTTTTGAAATGTTTCTACTAAAAGAACTTACTATTCAAAAGAACAAGAAGAAAGAATCATGAAGATATTATTAGTCCTGCTTGAGGAATCACTTAAAACAAGATCAGAGATGTTGTTCATGTGAAACCTTCCCAGATTTGGCCAAATTATGAGTTTTTGGAAACTGCTCAGTAATAAGACAGTGCAATTATCCAGTGGTTTAGTCTGAACTCAGCATGATTCAGCCCCTCACGTCTCCTAGAAGACTGTAGATCCTTGTCTGCTTTTCCTTGCTCCTTGGTCTCAGGGCTGGGCAGCCTGGGACTGGAAGTCTGTAAAGTACATGGAGACAAGGGAAAACCTTATGAGCAGCTTGGCAGGGGGCTTTTGATGTGGTGGCAGAGAGCTGCAGCCAACTCTTGCTGCTGGATACCTCTGTCAGTGGGAGCTGAGGTTTGAATCCCGTGGGGAGATTTGTGCTGGCAGAGTGCAGATCAGAGCAAGGAAAAAGAAATTGCAGAGTCCATTAAAAAATTATGTGATGGAGAAATACGAGCCTGATTTTGTTGTTGTTTCTAGATTTTAAACCTTAGGTGATCAGCTGAAGAGAGAAATAATTCAGGTTGTTTTCATGGAAAGCAAACTACAATGTGCTGTTGGAGCCAGTGCAGAGGAGAACTCAAAGATGCTCTGAGTGCTGGAGCCCCTCTGCCCTGGAGACAGCCTGAGAGCTGGGGGTGAGCCTGGAAAAGAGAAGGACAAGGGGACACCTTAGTGCCCTTCCAGTGCCTAAAGGGGCTCCAGGAGAGCTGGAGAGGGACTGGGGACAAGGAACAGGAGGGACAGGACACAGGGAATGGCTTCCCACTGCCAGAGGGCAGGGATGGATGGGATATTGGGAAGGAATTGTTCCCTGGGAGGGTGGTGAGGTCCTGGCACAGAGTGCCCAGAGAAGCTGTGGATGCCCCTGGATCCCTGGAAGTGTTCAAGGCCTGACTGAATGGATCTTGGAGCAATCTTGGTCTAGTGGAAGATTTCCCTACTCATGGCAGAGGGGGTGGAATTAGAGAATAGACTGATAATTTACCTTCCAACCCAAATCTTACTCTGAATCTATGATTCTGTGCTATCAGATCTTAAAATATATCTTAAGGAATAGTTGTATGCTGGAAACCTTCATACTGGAACTGCTAAATTTCAGAATTTTTATAATTTTTATATTTAGCATTCTGGGAAGATTCTTTCTTTGCTTACTTTTTTTATTAGCTGAAATTTGTGTCTGTCACCATCCAAGAAAACCCACCAATTTTCCCCTGTAGTTCTGAGTCTATTCAGGTCAAAGAGGAGGCACTTGACTGCTGGGCTTCTCATAGTGCCCTAAAAGCTGCAGCCTGTTTTCTCCAAAAAAAAAAAAAAAAAAAAAAACAACCCAAAAAAACTGAGGCAAAGAAATAAATTAGTTGTAACCACTCCCAATGCCAATTATCAAGTTCATATATAAATATTGCTTTCTCCCCCTAGTGACACAGACAGCTGCTTAGAAGTACAGAAATCACCTTCTGAAAGGTGCCCGTGTCCTTGACAAGAGCACCAGGATATTTTCATGGGACAGCTGCATTTGCAGTTGTTCCTCCATATCTGAACATATTCCCTAAGTGGATTTGCTGTTGGTTCTCTGCTGAAAACAAGGTTCCCATTCTCAGTGGTGGCACAGTTTAAAATAAATCTACGTTACTTTAAAAAAAAAAAAAAAAAAAAAAAAGCCACCGTTAAGAGTAAATTAAAGCAGATACGTGGGCTTTGATCAAGTTACAAGCAGGCAGAAGTGTTAATATACTGGAGCATTTTCACAGCGGAAATGAATTACACCATGGGCCATGCAACTGTAAAGTCGAGCGGAAATTGTAACAAAAAAAAATCAACGACTGAGTCTAAACTGTGAAGGATGTTGGCAAATGTCCAGGAAAAGGTATGGCTGGTGCCAAGCTTGCATAAAAGAATGGTTTAACAGTCACTCCAATTGCTATAACTGCTGCATTTTTTTTTTTCTTTTTCCTTTTTTTCCTTCCCTTTAACTGTTTTTCCTATTGTAACTAATCTCATTAAATAAGGCCCATTGTCTCTCCCCCTCAGACAACAGGCTCATTCACAGGAGCTGTGCCATGCATTGAGACCCTTCAGCAGGGTCTGAAAGGGACAACAGCACATCCTAACAAAATAGGATGGATTGAGTGTGTTCCACCCTGAAAGGCAGGAAAAAGCCTTCACAGCACGTCTGAAATTCAGCACCATTTGAAGACATCTATTGCAAAAGCTTGTGTGAAATCCTATCAATGGTTAAGACTACTGGGAGGTGGGAGAGAGAAGAGTTTTGGGCATGTCTGATGATTCCATAAACCCATGGCAGTGTGACAGAAGAGGGGATCAGCCACCAGGATTAGCGTGGGGGTGGCAGAATTTAATGCAGAGAAAGATCAAGTTTGAGGATCTAATACAACTCCCACAATGGAAATGGGAAGTTTTGCATGAAGTAATTAAAGAATTCAAGCAACTCTAGTTATAAAATACCTCATCACTTATCCACCCCTTCCATTATTACAGGAACACTTGGTTGAATGAATGTTGATCATGAAAAAGCTTCTCAAAAGGTAAAAGAAATAACCCAAAACTTAGTTCTAACAGGAACATGAGATGAATAAATTAATAACTTATAACTATTACTGTGTATAACCAGCGTTTGTGACTAAAATTCCAAGACAAATCTAATTATTTGGACTCATTCTGACACCTTGAGAGAAGAGACCAACCCACATCTCTGTTCGAGTCTCTCTTTTTGGTAGTTTAAATGTTCAGCTCAAACTCTTTGCACGTCCCCTGTAGGATCTTATAGAAAACTCATGGCTAATAGACTGCATGTTCTATTTAAAGAGAAAAATAATTAAGAATTATTTTATAATAATTTTTAAATTTTTAAACTTAAGATTTCTTTATCTGAGTGTGACCAATACCTTTCAGACTTAATATAGAAGGTCAAGGTAATTTTGGACTTATGACCATCACTGAGCAGCACATGCTGTGGTTGAGGAAAATTTCCCTGCTTAGAAAAAAACCCAGCATATGGACAGAAAAACTAATGTATGGTCAGATAATCCTCAGATATGAATATCCTCAGTGCAATGATAGCTATAATAACTTCCAGGTGAGTTTCCATTCAATATTGCACCTATGGAGGACAATCAGTGGAATCCATGTGAATTCAATAACTTGTATTCTGGAGAAGGATGTTCTCCCTAAGGAAATGCAGCACAAAGCAAAACTGAAACATCACAGAACCTGTAGCAATAGGAATAAAGCACAAATATTAAGTAGATTAATAATAACTGTCATGTTACATCCCAGAAGCTTTATTCCTCAACCCTGGCACTTCTCTCCACAGTGGTTTTCATTAGTGGTTGCAGTTAAGAACAGCAAGAATCTGTTCTTTCCATTTCCATTAATATTATAAGAAACAGAGGCATTGTGGGCAAATCAAACTCAACTGGAATATGAAGTAAATCCCTCAGCCACAGCCAATTTGGATCCCATTTTACACAGAGCTAATCTAGATTTAAACCTGCTGAATTAGACTTGATTGGCAGTCAAGTCAGTGAGAACTCAGACTGTTAATATCAGGATTATCAGGATCCAGAAAACTCTGGATGCTCAACTGATGTGAGCCATCTATGTACAGCACTGGAGTCAACAGGGCTGTTTACATTTAATTATTTATACAGGGAGATAAAATTATTCATAATTTATACCTGATGATCTGCATCCCCTAGGGTTTAGATGCTTTACATAAAAGTTTAGTATCTGGACAGTTGCTGTGTGATGCATCTGGTCTGGTGATTCAGTGACAGACATCTTTCTACTAACAGTAGTTTAAGCTATTTGCAGAGCCAGGAAAAAATATTGCTGATTGTTTTCAATATTTGCATTCTCCAATAATGTGTTTGACTTTAATAAAAGTCCTTTTCATGTCTTGCCTATGACATTGCATGTGTAATGCACTAGTAAGTGGGAATGAACTGAAGAATTATTTGATAACATCATGGATCTCACCTGCATATTCGTGTACATGGATAAATTTTGAATTCTTTCATTTAAAAATTGTGGTTGCAAATCACCTATCTGAAAATTCCTTACAGAAATTCTGGGAATTTCCTTCCAGCTACCCCATATGAATTGCAAGGTAGATTATTTCCATGCATTGACATCCTTTCAGATATTTACTGTGCTTTGCATTCATTTATAGAAAGAGTTTGTTTGGGTTTTTTTAAAGGAAAAACACTCACCCAGTGTGAAATAAGATAATGAGAGTTAAAACTTTTTAGGATGCAAAATCTTTGGAGAAATTTTGGCTATTTTGTGGGTCTTACACATAACAAGGAGCAAAAAGGAGCCCTTCTTGACACAACACCAGAAATAATGTGCATAATAAACAGTAGTAATTCACCCCGAGCACATTATTAGTGCCAGATCTTACATAGTTTCACACAATCAGAAGACTCCATGGTGTTCTTCACTTTTCATCCACTGCAGTTGTTGGGCAGTACTACCATCCACTAGCTTTTGGTGTAAATACAGGCTGCTCCAGAAAGTCACTCCACCAAATCTGAGAATCACAGAATGGTTTGGGTTGGAAGGGACCTTATAGCTCTTCTCTTTTCAACTCCCTTCCACTATCCCAGGTTGCTCCAACCTGGCCTTGGACACTTCCAGGGGTCCAGGGGCAGCCACAGCTTCTCTGGGCACCCTGTGCCAGGGCCTCACCACCCTCACAGGGAACAATTCCTTCCTAATATCCAATCTAAATCTACCTTTCTTCATCTTAAGGCCATTCTCCCTTGCCCTGTCACAGCTTGCCCTTGCAAAAAGTCCTTTTACAGCCATCTTGAAGGTTCTCTTGATGTACTGGGAGGTGCTGTAAGGTCTCCCCGAAGTCCTCTTTCCTCATCCATCACCAAAGTGAACACCATGGTTTGGGCAACAGAATAAATGTTTCATTAAAGAAGTTTTTAGACCTTCCCACAGCTTATTTACAGGCAGCTTTTCTATTCCTTATCCATAGTTCAAATACATTTACCCCTCATTTCACTGGTACAAGTATGTTATGAATTTCTGGCATTGCCTATTCCACCCACGTGCCAATAGGATATGATGGTATTTGGGACAGGAAGAGGGGGATGAACTTCAGCTAACTCCATCAGCCACAGAAATAGATTTTCAAATCTCAGCCATTTACCACATTTCCTTTTAACTTCTTTAAAGCATCAGCTCTGCTCTGAGGATGTTGGTTTCAAGCATCACATTTTTAATCACTCACAGGTGTTTCCACACTACCCCACACTTGCTGGGGGCACTGAGGCAGATTTTGGAGGGCAGTCCAGCTGTGTGAATGTACATTCTTCTTTCAGGATTCATTGTGACATTCTTCCCATCCTATTTACTGAATTAACTCACTCTTAGACTGAAACTGGGATCCAAAATATTCGTGTGGGCACAAATATCATTGGTGTCTGGAGTTAGGAGTACTGAGTCACAGCTCTATGATTTCGTTGGCTGTAGTTGTCTATATGTGGAGTCACTATCCTGCTCAGATTTAATTTCATTTTAATTAAATTTTGATTTCTTTAATATATACTTTTTAAATTGTGTCTGTCACCAATTGGCTTCCAACTTTCACTGCAGTTAAAATAAATGGTTTCTAAGTGTAATACATTTGCAATTCTCAACCTGTCTTGCAGAATAAAACTCCAAACCCAGAAGAAAATCTGATCTCTCCAAACCTTGTGAGAAAAATATCCCCTTATTATTGAACTTCATGCTCTGTTCTGGTTCACTCTTATTATAAACTGTTGTTGATTATCTAATTCTTCTGGGCATATGAGCAATGCCAGAATGTCAGTTTTACATTAAAAGGATGTAGTTTAAAAAACAAAACAAAACCCTAAATACAGAAATAAAATATGTGTTTAATTAGGGCTTTAATCTTTCCTGAGCTCATTAAAAAAAAAAAAAAAAAAAAAAAAGTGGGGAATGGATGCCCATAGGGTCTGATAATATTTTCCTAGAGTGAAAACTGCTCCTACAATATATATTAGTAAACATCCATTTGTGTTAGCAATTAACTTCAGTGTTTTGGTATCCATTTATTTCTCCTGATTTTATGTTCCGGTCCAGGTCATTGTTAAATGAGCAGCACCATAATAGCCTTGATAGAACTGTTTGGACAATTGTTTTTCAGTTAAAGCTGAGCCATAGCTGATCCCTATTTGCCCCACAGCTGGGCTTGCAGATCAATCCAGACCTTTGCTTTTGGGCAGATGAGTTGGACAGAGAAAAATTCTACAAAAAAATCCATATATTTTGAAGCTAGTGAACCCAAATTTAAGAATATTAACTTTCTCCAGGAAATAAAAATAGAGTTTTCATTAGGCTGCAAAAACATTAAAAAATATATAAAGAAGAACAGGGGAAAAAAAAAAAGGACCAATCAAAAGAATAATTTCAGGGAAAAAATGTTCATAATACACAGAAAAAAGGCTTCCAGTATATAATTCTGTAACCACAAACTGATAAGCAAAGCACAAGAGGCATGAGGAAGCAAGTGAAATTCCTTCCTCCATTAAAGAAGCCTGATCGAAAATATGTGCTGAAACCATAAATAAATAATCCCAGCACATAAATCTGGAGGAAAGAGGAAAATATATTGAAGGAGTAGGGATCACTGTGAAATTTCCAAATGTTGTCCTGAAAAACCCAGAGATTTTTTCAGTCACAGGTGTTGAATGTGTTTCACTGACAGGTGGTAAAGGTATCTCAAAGACAGGTGAGGAATGGAGTGAAGGAAATAAATATTACTAAATGGCTCAGAGGAAACTGAAAATACTTGACTGGTCATGTGAAGGACCAAAATAAAATATAAATATAAAATTTAAAAGTTCATATTGTTCCTTAAATTATCAAATCTGAGCATACCTGCACATATGCTTATATCTATATCCCCTGTCTACAGATTTATGGTGGGCATATTAAATGAGAAATGCAGAATTGTGTGTGTGTTGTCTTATATAATTAAATTATTTTTTTCTCAGTCCTTTTCTAAAAGAAATATTTCCTATGATGACTTACTATGAAAAAAAATATTTTCAAAATTGTGAAAAGTTTAAATATCTCACTAATGTAAAAAAGTTAGAACTGTTCAGAACACTTCCACCCACCCAAAAGAAAAATGAGCAGGGGATACTTTCAGACCATCCTGTCCAGCCAAATATTTTTGTTTTAATTACTTCTTTCTTTTTATTCGAGGTAAGGGTGTTGCAAGGATCTCTTTTGAACGTGCAATATCCTGGGTTTTTGTGTGTGAACTCTCAGCCTGTTCCTGGTCATTTTTTTTGATGACTGCCAGGCAGATTTGTCCAAAACCTTGGCAGACAGCAAGCCAACAACTGAAATCTATATCAAACTTTGCAAAAATATCTCAGTCTGTGCTCTGGCTCCTGGTAACTGCAATAGATAGAAAAGGGTAATTCTAATTTTCTGTGTAATATTGGCTGAGCCAATTAGGTTTTCAAACCTTTGTGCCTGAAGTTAAGCATATAAATTATTTTTAAGGTATTTAAATAAAATTGGCTAGGTTTTTTGAGAATCTTCTCAGTCAATTTGCTTTAGACTTCATTAAAACTTTAGGTGATCAGTGTAGCAGCATCATCCATGTCTGGGTTAAACTGAGACTTTTCCTTTTTATATTTTAAATCCCAATTTGGATTAGGAACTCAATTCTGAATTATGTCCTGAGCTTATTTCTAAACTTGCCAAGAGCAAAATTATTATAAAGAATCCCAGACGGATATCTTGTTCAGGACAGGGACTTAATCCATATAGGAAAACAAGAATTATCCTGCATATTTTAACATGGAAATTTCAGCATGTGTTTTCATTTGAAACCAAAAGTTTTTCACTTTTTTTCTCAGGGCAAAATAAGATGCACTTCCTTTCTCTGATGCTTCGTATGCTTATCTGGGAAGTGGGCACCAGATGCACAATTTTGCTTTTATTTGAGTAGACTGGGATATCCCAGCTGACTTTGGTTACTGGTATTATTACTGAGCTATTGGTATAATTGGTATTGGTATTATTACTGGGATATTGATATCATAACTTGAATACATTTTGACTGGTAAATTTGACCACAGAACTCTTAGCTAGACTTGAGGAGTCATTCCAAAATATGTAGCATGACACATAATACATTTTTGTAGGAACTTGGTCTTAAATAACTGGTTTTTTCCAAACACAAACTTTTATTCAGATTTCTAGGGTCTTGGAATTGGTATTTTATGACCTATTAGGTTAATTGCTTTGGATCATTCACACTCTTTGAAAGATCTGTCTTCAACAGGAATGGGTTTTGCCTGTCAATTTGCCAAACAGACACAGGGAGATCAAGTTTATCCAACTGCTGCAAGGTTGTAATGTGATCCCATTTATATGTACATACCTCACATAGCAAAGTGGAACCTCAGCTCCTTATTAGAGTCCCTGAGTGCTGTGATAAAATAAGTGAAAAGGATCAAAAAGACAAGAGAAATGTATAACTGGATTAGCAGAGCAGCCACAGCTTCCCCTGGGATTGAAACTTTATTGCTTTAGACACTGTATGGAGATGCAGTAGTAAGTGGTCATTGCCCCTAAAAATCACAGAATAATGGAATGGTTTGGGTAGGAAGGCACCTTAAAGACCATCTAGTTCCAACCCTCTGTCTTGGACATGGCCACCTTTATCCTGGTTCTGGCCAGGAGAGGGTTAATTTTGCAGTAGCCAGGAAGGAGGAGATGGTGACCAGGATTTGGAGGTGATTCTATACCTCCTCACATCATTTTCTGGGAATGGGACACAGGCATACATCCAGGGGTAGTATGGGAGAAGTCAGGTATTTTCTGTTCTTGGGAGGTTCCTCAGGGTTGGGCAGTAACCTTTCCTTTATTGTACCCCCTGTCATCACACTATTGTGACTGCTACTGTTCATTTTCTTACCCCATTGCTGTTTCCAGTAAATTATTCTTACCTCAACCCACTCTCTTCACCTTCTGTGCCTCCAATTGTCTCCAGCCCACTGCAGTGGGAGAGGGAAGTGAGTGAGTAACCCATGGTTTGGAATAGTTTCAGTGGGAACACTAAATCAGAGAATATCATTCCTAAACCACAACACCTTCCACTATCCCAGGTTGCTCCAAACCCCATCCAACCTGGCCCTGGACACTTCCAGGGATGGGGCAGCCACAGCTTCTCTGAGTAATCTGTGCCAGGGCCTCACCACCCTCACAGAGTGAGGATTCCTTCCTAAATACAATAGAAAATAATAGAAGAACACAAAACCTCTACAGTAGAAACCTTGTGGGACAATTTGCCAAGAATACAAATAAATTAATCTTCAAGTGCAATCTGAAACTAAGAAATAGCAATGTCTCTCTGAAAGTTGTGTTTCAACTGTATGAGAAGTGATGAGCTTCATGCAGAACCTGAAGGTACAAGCTGTGAGACTCATCTTGCATCTTATTGAAAAGTTGTGCACATAACACCAAATTTTCCCTATAGCCTGTGGGGGTAACTCCTCTTTTTCTACACCTGCATCTCAGACAGATGAGATGGATCACTTCCAACAGAGGGTCCTTTTCCTAACATTTTGGTGAGTAGTGACAGAGGAGATTAATTCTCCCTCATGATCATCTTTATGGAGCCCTGAACCATCGAGATGATGGATCTGCCTGGCCCCTGACAGCAGTACTGGTAATTGTGGTGGAATCTGTGTAGCAGCAAGGATTACTCCATTTGGTGGTTATGCATTTCATTGGTTGGAAGACAAGCCCTCATAAAATGAGGCAGAACCATTTAATTTTATCCTTTTAATGTAGCTGCGATTTTGTTGAGGCTTTTCTTAATCAAGGATGGAATGTTAATGCAACTTGGAAGTTGGAGACAAAGCTTGGAAGCATTGTGATTGCTATTTATTTCACTGTTTAGTTAGCAGTAGTGGGAGGTATTAATATCATCCTCTGCATTATTAGAGTGAAATAAATGTTGGGAAACATTGGTCATGACAGAAAGAAAAAAAAAAAAGAAGAGAGAAATGTTCACTCTCCTGTTTTTATAATAACAACAACATCTATAAACCAGCCCAAAGAATAAGAAATATCATGTTAGAAACAAACATGGATATAAAAATAGTAACAAGAACAACCATGAAGTCTGCTCTTCAGACAGAAAACAAGGTAATTAACTCTGCTCCCATCCTGATGGTCTCATTTGAATTTATGCAATTTCCTTTATTTTCTCCTTTGTTTGTTCTATTCTTCTTTACCCGTGTGCTTTTATAATTTCTGTTGTTTATTCATGGCAGAGCTGGTTGGAGCTTTCAATCAAAAAAAGAAAAAAAATAAAAAATCCACAGAATAGAGGAAAAGAAAAAAAAAAAAAAAGAGAAAAACCAAAACAACTGCACTATCCTCCAACTGGCCAACGTGGAGGTTGGAGACCACACGGGGATCAAAGCGATATGAGGACAACAGGGGTTTCATTAAAATGTTCTCCTCACTGCCTGAGGAAAGAGCAGTGAGGACAGAGCGAGAGGGGGAGGGGGGAAGGGAAATCATCTGGCCCAAACAAGTTTAACTAAAAAAAAAATCCAAGCAAACCACCTGTGGTCTCCTTGGAAACTGGCTTGCAACCCCTCCAGCCACCTTTTAATGAAACCCCAGAGCCCCTTTATTAATTTATTAAAGAATCTATTTTCTGAAGATTCATAAACCGCGCATAACTCATATTCCAACACATCTCTGCTATGCTAATAGCGCGTGCTGCCATGAATAATTAATTCTTTAATTAGTAATAATTAGAGGTTGTTGTATAGGTCAAACCATTGGGCTGACAGCATGCTACTGTCAAAATGTCATTTGAATTAACAGGACTGTGGCCCTTTCTACACAGAATGAGTCGTTGTTTGGGGTCGGTTGTCCCCTCCCCTCCAAATTTTATTGTTTTAAGGGTGAGTTGCTTTAGAAGATGTGGAACACATAAAAGGAAATGTTTAATAGCATTTACAGCACAAAAGAAAAGGCTGCAGACCTTCAGCAGATGCTTATAATGGTGGATCTTGGTCTGGGCATTGTTTGCTCCCTTTGTGGGGGAAAAAAAAAAGGAAAGGGATAAAAGCAGTCTCACTGACATTGTGGACTAAGCCAAATCATGGCTTTTCCCTCAAAATCACAAATTTTTGATGGAAATCACTGTTCACTCTCCACATCCCTGCAAGGACTGCCTTTGTGGGACTGGTTCTTCTGCTCAATGTGTGACCAGAAGAATTTAATCCTTGGAACTGATGCACCAAGATATAGGTTCAACTCCTTGTCTGCTTATAGCCTGAAGGAATCTGAACCATTTTCCCCCACTTTTTCAAGGGACTATAGAAGCCACAGGCTTGAAAACTGAGTTTAGTCCTGCTCTGCACTATGGAAAACAAACCATCCCCACCAACAAAAAGGTAACGAGTCACTCTATGAGTTAAGCAACTTAAGTGGAAAGAAGACAGTTAAGAAGAAAAGGGAAAACACCACATTTATGAGAGAAATATGCTGCTGAAAGTATTGATTCTGCCTCTATTTTTTTCACTCTTGGGTGCACAACTTCTGGAGAAGGACAGCAGCTCAAACCAAGGCTGCAAATTTCCCAGAAAGGTTCTTCCCTTTGGACAGGAACTGCACTAGAATTTCTCCTTTAGGAACAAGTGACAGGGCTTATCTGACCTTTGGAACAGGCTCTCCAGGGAAGTGTCAGGCTCACCATCCTTGGAAGGGCTCAAAATTGGCACTTTGTGGTATGGTTTAATGAGCATGGTGGAGTTTGAGCAAAGGTTGTATTTGATGATGTTGGAGGTCTTTTCCAACCTTAATGGTTCTGTGAAGTGATGGGTTGGCTGGACTTTCATTCTGATCTAACATAGATATTGTGTTATAAAAACAATTTCTATATGAGGAATTTGATGCATGTAAACATCCTTATCTGATTTCTTTGTATCTTTTTTGGGGGAGGGAGCAGGTATCTTCAAATGTAGTGGGGTTATTACCAAACTTGCACCACTGAAGTGAAGTGCTGGGGGAAGGTAAATGCTCAAATGAATGACGAGAATGTGCCCTGACTTGAAGGGAGAAAGAGAAGACAGAAAATAACTGCAATGGTAGCACAAGATAGAGAAAATGTGCATCAGACATGGTGGGGTAAACCACCTGGGCAGAGACCCACACCACCACAATTTCCCTGAGCTTAGTGCAGCTCAAAGACTCTTCATGTCTCTGCTGTGCCCAACAGACCCACACACAAAGCTCTGACGGAGCAAGGGATTTGAATCATGCATTTCATTCCACTTGAAAGACCCCAACCTGAATGGGTCGGTGCTGCTGCAGTCATCACAGAAATACAAACACAATCCAAACTAAAGTGAAGGAAATGAAGTCCTTAACTCACAGTAGAATGGATTGGAGCCCAAGAGCCCACTTTGTTCCATTCCTGCTCTGACTAAAAAACACACATTCTTTCTTTCTAGGAACAACCAGCAGTCTTTTTATTCCTCTCGTCCTTGCCTTCTAACAAAAAAATTAAGAAATGGAGGCTAAGCAAATGCAAAAAGGGCTTGAGATGTTTTCCAGTTGAAAGGATATTAGAAACAACCTTTTCCATAAAGAGGGAAAAAAGATAGAAAAATATGACAAGATAATAAACCTATAATAATAATAAGCAGTGAAGTGGCAGCTATTTTGCTGCTAGTCAAAAAATTATATTATCAGAAATCCTTTTGTATCATTACATATTGATGTTTAAAAAAATATGAAATAAAAAGAAAGCCACCAGAGACTGTACATAAAGGTTGTTTTCTGTTGACAATGCAACAAGGTCAAGAAGGAGTTTACATGAAAGCTCTTTGAAATCTATATCAAGGGTCTGGTTTGTAAAGCAGAGCAAGTATGGTGGTGCTGGTGGTGAACATTGTTGTAGATCTGCTACTTGCAATACAGGGACAATTTATGTTCTCCTTCTGAAAAAGTACAAAGGTTTGTTGGTGGGCCAATTATTTAAATTAATATGTTAATCAGAATTTTAAAGTCAACAACTTGTGTTGGGCTGTCAAAAATACCCCCAGTGGACAGTAATGGCAATAGTAGAGTATTGGCACCAGTGTTAAAAATGGGACAGGACTCAAACATTTGTCACCAGAGGAAGAATGATCAGAGCCATGGTCACTGAGTACAGTTATTAGCCCAAAGTTAGACAGCAGACATTCTGGTTTCCTCACACAACATAAAATCACTAAGGTGGGAAAAGATCATCAATTCCAACCTTAAGACCTTTATCCCCATGCCCACAAAACCATGTCACTCTACTCATTTTTTGGAAATCCCCAGAGATGGTGATACCTCCCTGAGCAGCCTGTTTCAATACTTAACCACTCTTTCAGTGAGGGAATTTTTTCTGATATCCACCCTGGACCTCTGCTGGCACACCTTTAGACCATTTCCCCTTGTGCTTTCATGAGCTGCCAGGGAGAAGAGGTCAAACCATACCTCCCTACAACCTCATACATGTCTCTAGTCTAGAAAGCACTCATTGATTAATCCATCTGTCTCTTTTCCCCATCCAGGGCCCAGGAAATACAGGGAATGGTTAACTGTATGTTCTCATATACTTTATTTTTTTTACCCCCTGTGTGCTCTTTCCTGGCAGAAGACCCAGTTTTTGTTCTCTCTACCCACTCAATAGGTCTTGCAATTCTCCCCAACAAAAGTCCACAGCCACACATGGCTTTGTGGAGCTACCATGAACTCTGTGAACCACAATCTGTCTCTTCTGTTCCTCCTTCTGTCCAAAGAACTTCCCGTTTTCTGTTCTCTCACAACCAGCTACACACCATTTCTTCTGAGGATTTTTGCCACTGTTTCTTAATCTCTTTTTGTAAGAGAGAATTGTTCTGCTTTTTTTTTCTTCTCCACCTGTTTTTCTGCCTATTACTTTCCACAGTCCTCTTCTTCAGAAAACTTGTTTTTCAACTCACTCTTCCAACAAAGAAACTCTTCTTTCACCTTGTTTTTATACTCTTAAAGACATCTGCTCAGTCTCTTACACTCTTCTTTTTTAGTAGTTATCAAAACATCCTGAATTACCCAAATGTTTGATCTCTTAGACCATACCCTGTCTCATGTCATCTTTTTTTCCAGGAGTATCCTTCTGTCCAGACCTTCTTAGCTAACAGCAAAGGCAGAGGAGGGACATGGGGATATTCAAAGAGCTGGAGAACTTTTGCTCTGGAGACAGATGGAGAGAACTGGAGGTGTTCAGCCTGGAGAAGAGAAGCTTCAGTGCCAAAAAATGCTCCAAGAAAGGTGGAGAGGGACACTGGAAAACGGCATGCAGTGATAGGAAAGGGGACAATGACTTTAAGATGAAGGAGGATAGATTTAGATTGGATATTAGGAAGAAATTCTTCCCTGTGAGTGAGGTGGTGAGGCCCTGGCACAGGTTTCCCAGAGAAGCTGTGGCTGCCCCTGGATCCCTGGAAGTGTCCAAGGCCAGGTTGGATGGGGCTTGGAGCAACCTGGGATAGTGGAAGGTGTCCCTGCCCATGGCAGGGGGTGGGACTGGATGATCATTCAAGTCCCTTCCAACCCAAATGAATCTGTGATTCTATGATTCTATGAACTTTATGGACAAAATACTTCCTATCTTAAATCTAATGTAAATATGTGTAAAACAAGACCCATATCCTGCAGCTTCTGCTCCCAGGCCTCTCTTGTCAGTGACACTATGTTGGTTTGGGTCAGGGTTATATTGAGTGACACCAATTTATCTTCCTTTTCCTAAGTATATGGCCATTTTCCTCAAATTTCTCTTTTCACTAAGGTTCTCTTTATTCCCTTATATAACCTTATGATGATAAATCTCAGTTTATTAAGTCCTCTCGTCATAAGTTGCTTGTTCTTGGTGTCTGTGTCCAAGTCAGCCTGTTAGAACTGTCTGTTGTCTGTGCTCAAACAACTTCTCCCACATGGCACCTCCCAGCTCATATGACCCTTCCTTTCAAAGAATGGTTTGGGCTGGAAGGAACCTTAAAGCTCATCCAGTTCCAACCCCTTGCCATGGGCAATTGAAGCAAGTCTCTTTTAGTGACCTTGAGACAGCAGATTCTGCCAGGTTTGTCTGTGAGAAATGGCAAAGCCAAGAATACAAACCAAATTTTTGGGGACAGTGCCAACTAATACTATGAAGATTATGTCTGGCCAAGGATATCAAGCAGTGTTGGCTTTCATTTCACATCCAAGATGTCAGCTTGGCCAAGGTTTGGCCTTTAATTTGTCATGAGAATATCACAACAAAGTCTACTTTTGACTCTTTTCCTTAACTTCCTATCCATGGCTAGCGGAATGTCCTCACCCCTGGTTAGAAATTGTTTTAAATATTTTTTTCTTCTTTTTTTTCCTTTTTAAAACTTTTTCCTTCTTCTTTCTTCGTTTTTCTTTCTTCTTTCTTCTTTCTTCTTTCTTCTTTCTTCTTTCTTCTTTCATTATTCCACTTTCTCATTTTTTCTTTCTTTCTTTCTTTCTTTCTTTCTTTCTTTCTTTCTTTCTTTCTTTCTTTCTTTCTTTCTTTCTTTCTTTCTTTCTTTCTTTCTTTCTTTCTTTCTTTCTTTTTCTTTCTTTCTTTCTTTCTTTCTTTCTTTCTTTCTTTCTTTCTTTCTTTCTTTCTTTCTTTCTTTCTTTCTTTCTTTCTTTCTTTCTTTCTTTCTTTCTTTCTTTCTTTCTTTCTTTCTTTCTTTCTTTCTTTCTTTCTTCCTTCCTTCCTTCCTTCCTTCCTTCCTTCCTTCCTTCCTTCCTTCCTTCCTTCCTTCCTTCCTTCCTTCCTTCCTTCCTTCCTTCTTCTTTCTCCTTTCTTCTCATTCTTTTTCCAATAAAAGGACTGCAATGCTTCAGGTATTTCATAAAGTACACTAGTCCCAAACACACATCAGGAAGGCCTAGGATCTAAAATTCTCAGTTCTTGTCTAAATACTAAAATTATTTTGGTTTTGTGCTTTTAAATAAATGGACTTTCATCCTGGGCACAGGATGTGTCCTGGTTAGTGTGGTATCCCTTTGGCCCTGACATTTCCCCTTTCTGGTTATTATCAGAGCTATTGTAGATATGCAGGTTGATTAAAACATAAAACATTGCCCTGAGGTGCCCATTTTATTTTTAGCTCAGAGGAGCCTTGCAGAGCTTCTGTGTGACTTCTGTGGATTCCTCCCATGTTTCAGGCCTCCAGGGCCAAGGCAGCAGCACTGGGACATTTTTGAGCATCTCAGCATTTTAGGACATCTGGTCATTCCTTCCCAAAGCTGTAAATGAGCAAGACTTGCCAGGAATTTAATAAAGGTTTTCTTGACATTTGTCTCTTGAGCAGAAATTCCTAAATGGTCTCTGTGATTGGCAGCACCACAGAGAAAGTCTTCATTGTGGTTTAGCCACAATTCTTTTATCCTCATTCCTTTTTCCAAAATGTAGAGCAGAAGTACAAGACCATTGTGAAGATACTTAAAAATCTCTGGTTTTGACCATGACAAAGATTCCTCAGGTAGGAAACACAGAAAAGTTGAAATTTCTCAAAAAGAGGAACATTTTAATACGTTCACATTTTTATTTAAAGACTCATTTCCGTGCAAATTAAATGCTGGTTTGGTTTGATGGGCACTTAATGGTCATTGTCCCACTGAGAGTACTGGGAGTGGGGCTGCAGTGATCCTTCTGCTCTGATTTTGGGTTCCAGAGGGACCAGGTAAAGTCAAAACTCTCAGCTTCAAGCTGAAGAGTAGAAAAAAATCAGCTTGAAGAGTGCATCTGTATGCATCTAAAATATCTTAGATATTTTTTCTGTCTGAATCACTGGGTTTTTATTCCATAAAGAGTATGTAGATGACATGTAAATGTTATGTAAATTGGGTCCATAGTCCATTAAAGCACAATATTATAATCACTAATACCCTATAGGCATGGACAGATCAACCAACCACATTTTATTTGATCTTTGTCAGAGGCACTGAGCCCTTTTATGCAATATTTTGTGTACATGCCTTTATTGTGAAGATCATCATTTCAAAATGTGCCTATTTGGGATAAATAGATGCTGCTGATGTTCATTGCAGTAAAGTTCATCAAGGATGTTACTACCAAAAATATGATTTATAGACTGACCAAAATGAAGGCATCCTGCCTTCCATGGAGAAATTTCATCTGAAGTGACCACCTAATCAGCAGACTTGAACAACCTCAAATTGGATACAACACTTAGCCTTCAACACCTGCTACTTCCACTATCCAAATGAAAAGAAAACAAGGCTATACAAAAGAAGACTGGAGGGCTGTTTGGCCCTTGCCTTGGAAAAATATATTCCTTACTAATTGGCACAACAGTGCTAATAAATATTCACTGGTTTACACAGCCCTCGTGTTTACTTAATGAAATGGTAGTTGAGGGGTTAATGGGTTAATTGGGGAAAGGAAATGAATCTCCAAATGTATCAAAATCTGATAAGTGATTTAGTCTAATTAATAATTTACATGTCAACATTTTCTGTGTGCCACATGCACTTTGTCAATATAAATAATAAAAAGCAAAAACTAGGTAAACTCATGGCAAATTGAAGGCAGCAGTTGAAAGAATGTGAAACTTTGTGTATTGCAACCTCTTTCCTAAGGTTTTTACAGAATTGTTCTTATAATATTCAATGATGTGTATAAGGTGATAAACCATGGAATCACAGAATGGTTTGGTTTGGAAAGGACCTTGAAATCAGCCTGTTCCAAGCCCCTCCCGTGGGCAGGGACACCTTCCACTACCCCAGGTTGCTCCAAGCCCTGTCCAACCTGGCTCTGAACATTTCCAGGGATAGGGAAGTTTGCAACCTTGTTCTGGATGCTTGTTCAAAGGTGGTGAGCAATCAGACCTCCATCAGTAGGAGTTAATGCCAAATACTGAGCAGAATATTTCTGCAATTAGTTCTGGAATATTAATATTATCTTAATATTAGGATCCAAGCTCATAATATTAAAGATCCAGGCTCTGTGAGCAGGGAATTGCCAAGCTGCATTCTTGGATATATGACAATTTTATGTGAACTAGAAATCAGACACACAGGAATAGAAGTCTGGGGTGTCAGGAATAAGTGACATGATTAAATTAGAAAGGCACTACTACTTCAATCCATGCAAACCTGATCTAAAGCATAAAGTAGATGAATCTCTCTTCTCCACCATGAAGCCATGCTGGATTTTCATTCTGTTTCATATTATGCACTGCATAATAAAATACTTCCATAAAGTTTACATACATTTGTGAATGCAGACCCATATTTTTCATTCTCATTTGAAAATAATTGACCCTTAATCAATGTGACAATGTTTCTGGGTTATATTTGGAGTATTTAATTGTTCAGTTTCTAGATTTCAAACAAAATTTAGAGATGATAACTCTTAACATTTATGGATACATACCAGATACTGAAAATTCTGTTAGATATAATACCATATTTTTTTAGGCAAATTTATTAATATTAATGTGTTAGGTCTTCTGTGGAACACAACAATTATTCCAGGCTGAGATAACCATATCTTAGTGATGGGAGCAGCAATCCCTTCATATGCACTGAAACAATGAGATGGGATATGGGAGGCACAAAAAAATAAAGAATTGAGTGTTAACAGTTAAAAATTATGAAGATACAAGTTCTTTCCAAGGAGAAGACAAAAGTGTGGATTTATATTGAGAGATAGGAAAAGCTTTTGTCTTAAAATCCCCTATTTTGAGGACTTTATCACGTTTGCTATGAAGCATCTTCTTGGTTCAGGAACTCTCAGGCATTCTATTTGTTTGAATGATGGGAGGACAGAAGATGCATTTCACTATCCTTAAACCATCCCTGACACCACCAGATGAATGTCAGGTCTAGTCAGGAGAAACAGAAATGATAGGCATTCCTCTGCCTCCTTGAGCAACTTACTCTATTGGAAATGACATTTACCCCTCATGAATGGGTCCTGCACAAAGGCTTTTGTACCACAGACGTGACACAAACTTCTTTGGAACTCTCCAGAAGGGTACATGCACCAGAGTGGATTTCATATTGCAAAAATACTCCCATCATTTTGCTTCAGTAAAGCAACTGAGGTTCTCAACTTAAAGGATTTCTACTATATCAGTAACAAATTCTCCAAGTGAGAAAAATACCACTATGCATCTACAGCTTCCAGACTGTTTCATCTCATCATATGATGGGATTTACTTTGGGACTGCCTAAACTGGCATTATACAGATTTTCTGATTAAAATAAGAATTTTAAGTTAGTAATGGTGAAAAAAAAAAAAAAAAAAAAAAAAAGTAGTTACAATCCTTGACATGCAATGCAGGACATTTGCAACACCAGTTAATGAATTTATTAATTATTTTCCTGTTTACCTCATCTATGTCTGCCTTCCTGCTTCTTCTGTCTGTCTATTCATCTATCTATCTATTAATCTTCAATCCAAATATGAAGTACAGCTGAAAACAGAAAGCTTTCATTCAGGATTTCATACATCCAAAGAAGAACCTACATGTTCTCCTAATACTAAAATTCCTCTGGCATACAATTTATAAAACTTTCCTTCCATTTCTATAGACTTTTACTGTGTGCCCTTGTCAGGACATGTGAGGTCACTGATGTTGTCAAAGATGATCTTTGTCAGTTATTGAAATGAGAACTAATTTGACCTAATCTAAGCTGACAGACAAAATAGTTCACTGGTAACACAAGCCAGTTCCAGAAGCTGGTGCTAAAGAAGAGTACAGGAGCAAAAAAACGTGGATTTACTCTCTCAGTTCAGGTTTTGAAAACTAGATTTTTAATAGGGCTTGGCAAAATGCATCCAGCTAGATACTGGTAAGAAGAATGTGTGATATCATACTTCTTTCACTGTATTTACACTTTATATATGGCTTGTTGTGGCTTGTTCTTTTACAATATAATACAGTTAATTTCCCTGCAAGAAAATGATCTCTATGATTAGTAATATCATTGTAGAACTCATATGACACTGGCATTGTGACCAGGGAATTATTCTGAAAAGGCCATAACCCAGCAAATTTTGTTCCACCCAGACAGAAAACTACTGCTGGGTGGATCACATAAATCAGGAATTCTTGATCCTTATGGTGTCAGGGAAAAAAAAAAAAAAAAAAAAAAAAAAAAGTAGATTTTTTTTTAAGTGGTAAGACTGATAGACTGATTGATTTTTGTTCAGGTGCTAAACTTTCCTGAGCAAAGATCTGTGCTCTCTGCACCCAGTCCCAGCTCTCCTGCCTCTGTGAGTAAACTAGAGATGAACTTTAGTGCTTGTGGGATTAAGGCCAGGGAAGACAGGCAGTGCAAGGAAGATTAATGGGAGTCTGCATGCCATTAAAATTAATCACTTAAAATTAAAGATCCCCTATCTTCTGCTGCCCCTCGAATGCTGTTGATATGACAGTGTCATAACTGATCTATCCAGCTCGTGTTTATCTCTTGAAAGATAAATTAAGATATTCCATTTCTGTGCAGCCCCAGCATGATCTGAACCCAGCAGATTTCACATATATGTGCACATTCCTTCTACACAGCTCTGACTTATAAAAAGGAAAAGAAAAAAGCAAAGATAAGATAATATTAAACACTAGACCCTAATATTTAGCAAGCGACTGCCTTTCCCAAGGACCCTATAAAGCTTTCTGAAAGTGACATCTCTTAAGCATTTGCTTCACCCATCAGTGAAAGGCAGTCACCTAAGGCTGCTTAGACTGCTCTGAACATTTTCCTTTAAACAGCTTTGAATGGAAATTGGCTCTTTGTTCAGAGCGAGAATGTTTATGGAAAATATTCATCTCATTGAATAATAATAAAAAAATGTTGTTTTCCACTGTCAAAACAAGCTTGTTTTGTTGTTTTTGCTTTGCTCGGTTTGTTTTCTGTCTCAAAACAGACAACTCTTGGGAGTACATTTAGAGGTAAAAATGCTTTTAAAAAGTTTTACAAAGGAAAAAAAAAAGGAATTATTTTGTTAATTGCTGAAACCCTCGTGTTAATTACTGATACCAAGCTTTCATGCCTTAATTTGATAGATAAACTATGATGCACCTATGAATCAGGACCATTTAAGTACCTAAAACACTGAATATATTTCCCAATCCTGTAATGGAAGATGGAAGTCACAGGATTTTCAAGTCCTCAGGATTAAATTCAATAATTAAACAGAATTCAAAACTTCAATAATTAAAATAATTCAATAAGTGAAAAATACTGAAAAGTGAGAGAGCTATATAAAGTTTAAAGTCAGAAAAATGTGGGCTGGCCACAAAAGTAGGGCTGGCCAAGCAGTGGATTTTTTTGGAGTTTGCTGATATGTGTATAAAGGAAAATGTCTGAGGAAAATAAGATAACAAGAAAATAAAACGGAAATGTGCTCTTTACATTGAGTTGAACAAACTGAACTGTTTTACTTAAATAAAGAAAGTAAAATTTCACTTCTGACAAATTATATTCATTTTAAACTTGGAAAATTATTTATATATTATTTTGAATTGAAGAGTCTTCTGAGACAGAAAAAAATAATTATAGTAATATATTTTCAGTTTATAGATTTTCCTTACATATGTGCACCATCCCAAAAAATAAAAGTATGAGAAATTTCATTAGTCACTGATAATATTAAGGCTTTTCTAAGAAGCTTTGATTGAAAACTTCCCTTTAAAGATCCAACTAAGAAAATCCTGAGAATTATTATATCATAAATATATTATAACATGTATAATCCATTATTTTATATTTTATAGAGAGAGAGATCTTCCTAAGACTGTTTGATGTGTTAACCAAAAAATTACTTACCTTCCCTCAGAACTTAAACTAATACTGGGGTTTCTTTGAAGTGCTGTTATTTTTCTGGCACCTTATCCTAAAACAAAAAAGGTCAGGAAAGTAGCCTTAGATGCTAAAAATCAACCAACTTGTTTGCTGGGAATAGGAGCAGTTTCAGGTGCTCCTGTGTATCAACAGAAGCCATTTCTTTTCTGTTCTAATGTTTCAGTGCGTGTGATAATAAAGACGAGGGGATGGCCTCTGATATTTGCAAACAGAGATTGGGGCAGGTAAAAAAAGACACATCAATGCTTTTCCCTTTTCTTGATTCAAGACACAGTGCAAAAATCCCTCTGTTTTCCCAATGTGTCTGAATTTGTATGGATATATTTACAGTTTTATGTGACACAGCTTCTTCTCCAGGCAGGCTCCTGTATTATGCATCAGATCCATTCTCTCTACTGTTTTATGGTGTGTAATTTTCCCTTACAGTACCAGTCAGATTGCAACAGTGATCTATTTAATAAAAAATTAGATACACTTCTACTGCCTCACTTTTCTTTTTCCCCCTCTTCATCCCATGATGCTGGCTACATCAAGTCAGTGTTTAAAATAAAATTACTCAAATCACTGCTGAATAAGATACTCTGCATCCTGTGGTTTCTGTCTTGGCCATGAAGGATGAAGATGTTCTGTAAAGAGCTAATGCCTGCCACACTCCTGAGTTATGGGTCACTAAAGAAGCTGAACACTCACCTGAGGGATAAAGCTATCCCTCACCTAATATATTTGCCAAAAGTGCAATGTGCTCATAATTTCTGGATGTCTGTAAACTCAGGAGTTGTTGCTAGTGCTCTAGTTTGGTTCAGGGTTTCTATCCAAACCCATGTTTTGTGAAATCTCCTTCCCTATCACCTCTTGCAATTAATATACAGGTTAAAAGGCTAATAATAATAATAAAAAACCCAACAAAATACAAACTTGTTTAACCCTATAAAAACAGTGATTTCAAGTCACTTTTCTTTGAGGGAGGAGTGAAAATGAACATCTCCTTTCATGGTCTGAAGATCAAAACCCTTGGGATATTGGAGATCCAAGCCTGGGAGTGCAGCTGCTGAAATGTGTTGTCTCACATATACTGAACCCTGCTGCCAGCACCTTCTACCCACCACTGCCACTTTTTTCCATTGATTATCCAGTCTCAATTCACAGTGCAGTGAAACAGTCTTCAAATTCACATATAATCAAATTCATATGCAAGACTAATGTGCAGGCTCAAAATGGTTGCAAGTCATTGCTTAGCAAGAGCTGCCTTCTGTCTCAGTGTGGATTTGTGTTACTAATTCCACAACTTCTTCAATAAATTCCTGTCATGGGGCAAATCCCTCACATGCCTTCGTGTTCTAACCCAGAGAGTGGATACTCACCAGAGTTAGTCTGGGTAAAGAACTCACTGAGACACAAGAACTGGGCATGGCCCAAACCAGCCTAATATTTCAGTTTCTGTTGATGGTTGATTGCACCATGCAGCATCCAGAAGTTACTTCCAATCTAAATTATCTTATTAATTTATGATTGATACTCTATGGCTTACATTAAGCTGATAGCAATCATTTATGTTTTAGCATGTTGGGGGGGATTCTGTGTTCAACAGCAACAGCAAAACTTCTCAGGTAGGAATTTATTACAAAAAGCTCTGAGGCAGGAACTGCTAGAGAAAAGGTTAGGAAAGTCCCAAAGGACATGAGACCAGAAACCATGAGAGGTTCACTAAAGCTAAGAAAGTAGCAGGGGCATAGAGCTGAAAGAAGCTTGATGTCTTTTCTAGGCTGGAGGATTTGGAATGTCTTACAGAACATGACACCCTGCTCTGAAGCAGTGTCACAACAGTAGGAATGGGGCTGGGACCTGCATGAGCTGGGATTACATGCAGTGATGCTGCAGAGACATGAATGGATCATAATATGATAATAAATATACAGCTACATCTACCCTGGGAAGCAAAAATTCCTAATCTATGAAAGTGGGAAAAAGATATTGGTTATTCCTGTTAAAATGGGAGTTTGGTGCCTGTTCTGTTTTTGGCCCATGTAATTGACCTTCTTCTAAACCATTCCCTTTTGGAATTAACACAAGAAAGGGTCTTTTTTTTTTTTTTTTTTTTTTTTTCAGTGGGTACATGTATGTGATCATCTTCTTTTGGAGGTTAAAAGAAAATAATAAATTATGTGGGTAAAAGGCAGCAAATACACTCAAAGAACTGTTCCTGGCACTGGTTAACTTGCATTTAACTTATCATTTAAGCACCCAATAAGTTTCTTTGAGTGTCAGAGAAGGACATGGACTGAGATCCAGAAATGGAGAAGGGATCTGATTTCAGTGCCTGTTTTTTCCATCTTTCATCTTTTAGAAAGTAACTTGTGCAATAGCATAAAGACACATCTGTGCCCCAATAAGAATAATTTTTTAACCCCTTTTACAGCTGCCACCTGGATCACTGATCCTCAGAATGGATCGTTTGGGGAGCTCAAATAGAGAACTTTACCCTCACTGTAGTGACTAGTGGGAACATTTCTGTGTTGTAGGAATTGACATCAAGGGAAAATTGCTTTATTCAGGTGTAAAATGTAAAGGAAGACAAGGAAAATTAGGCAACTGGTCCAAGTAATTATCTTAGACTATAAACCAGGGAGGAAGACAGCTACCTCCAGAGGTGATACCTTTTCAGTTGCTGGTCCAGAAACAAGAAATCTCCATTGTCCCATCCTATGGCTGTCAGCAGGTGTCCAGTGCCATTCAGACAGGTGTTGACCATATATAAAGATCATAATTACTCTATTTATGTATTATTTCCATTTCCAAAAGTGAGACAAATAGATCTCACACTCTCTGGATTTGATGAGTGGGCTACGTTTTAACTATTCATGGGTACCGGTAGAAGATAATCACATAGAGAATCTTTTCAGCTCTCAGGAATATGGACTTCAGCAGAATCTGGGAAGCTGAAACATATAAAACATCTGGGACAATGAAATCAGGTCATTTGAATGAGTCTGCTTTGCTTTTATCAAGCTCTATAGGTAGATCTGCAATGGACTGAAAACTAGATGCTGTGTTTAGATGGAGTCAGCACTTTTTGAAGTAAAATGAGCCAATCCATTTAGATGGATCAGAGGCAGACCAGTAAAGTCAGGGGAAGTGGCAGAGTTAATCTGGAGTTGAGTCCCATGCCTTCAGGAAAGAAGAGGACCTGAGAAAACCCATGCTGTGTAGGATTGCTGTCATGGGATTTCACAAAGGTCAAGAAGATCAGCACAGATGTATCTTCATTAAGGACTGGCTTTAAGGAGAAAAAGGTCTGGGATTAAGAGGTCCACAGCAGGGTAAGATGCATTCCTTGTCACCCCTTGGGACAGGGCTGCTCTTGTAGCAAGGGTTCCCCCCCTGGCTCATGTCTACAGGAAGACTGGTCTGCCCTGTTTATATGTTCTGGGCTCAGGGTGTGGAGCAAAGGGCCAGCTGGGATCCAGGATGGCATTCTCTCCTCCATCCAGGGTAGAATTCCCTTCTCTATCCAGGGTGGCATTCCCTCCTCCATCCAGGGTAGAATTCCCTTCTCCATCCAGGGTGGCATTCCCTTCTCCATCCAGGGTAGAATTCCCTTCTCCATCCAGGGTGGCGTTCCCTTCTCCATCCAGGGTGGCATTCTCTCTTCCATCTAGGGTGGCCACATCTCTGTTGCTCCCCAGGACCCAGTAGGGCAGGTGCTTTTCCCTGAACGATGCTGGCACGTTGGGCACTGCTCCTGACCTGCACCACGTCTTCCTCTCACAGAAACTGTGCCAACACTTCCCAGCAGGACTCTGCATTTCCCAGGAATGGAGACGAGCTGCTGTGCAGAGCTCATGCCTGGCAGGTGCCTGTAGCTGAAATCCATCCCTTTGAACCACCAAACTGGAGCATGAGCTCCGCCAAAAAGTGCTCTCCAGACGAGCAGTTTGTGACACTGTCAGAGCAGGGCTGTTCTCAGCTGCTACTCTGCTGCACACCCAGGCTTCCCCAGGTGCATCCCCCCCAGCTAAGGTGTGGGACCCTGCTGAATACCAGATCCCTTGGTTGCATATTTTCCTGTTAGCTGAGCTGTCACGAGAGCTACCAGCACATGTGCAGAGCACAGGGATTAATCCAATTAAACCTCCACTGACTTTTCCACATTCCTCGTGGTGCAGCCCGTGCCTCTGCTCAGGTGGGCGTCAGAGCGTGGGGAAGGTTAATCAAATGGTGTTTCTGGCATGGAAACCCATCAGAAAGCATGACATAATGAGAGGGAGAGAAGGAGGGAGTGATTAGCTAAGCTTTAACCCGCCATAAGTGCCCTGATCCTTGACCTTTTGGTGTCAGTTTTAATTGTAGGGATGGACTTAAAAAAAAAAACAACCCACCAACATAAAGGTAAAAGTATTGAAGTATTGCACTCCCCGACCCCGAGTTTACAAATAATACAAGTTTCAGACTTTTTTTTTCTGACATCTGAAGAAGACCACTAAAGAATTTGTATGATTTATACAATGCAAACTAACATGAATAATAGCTTTAGCAACAACAACAACAAAAAATCTGGGAATTAAAACTAACAAATATGCTCAGATTGAAATTTATGTAGTCACATAATGACACAGATGGCAAATTTTACTGATATATATTTTTCCCTGGTGGAGAACACACAGTGGCAATCCAGTATGACAGATTGTATCCTAGGCTAAAACTGTGTCAGACACACAGTAATCAGAAGATGCTATCATATAATTTGCACTGGGGCCAGCCTCAATCTTGTAAGCATTCTTTGTTCAGCTGCACTGAGTTGTTTTTCAACTGGGTTTCCCTTCTGTAAAATCATTCTTGTAGTTTTTCTATTATTTTTTTTTACAAGCGATGACATCCCTAAAATTTAGATATTAATATTATTGTTGTTGTTACGTAAACATAATAATACAAATTATTATTAATATTACTGATGCCATACAGTGGATGACTTCAGCCTTTTCTGCAGCCAGATCTGAGGTTAAATACAAAGATTTAAGTCACCACTGAGTGTGCAGAGCTAGATATGAGATTAATCTCTGCTAGTTCAGCCTTTTAGGCTAAATTAGACTCTCTAATTAGGCTCCAGTTATTGAAAAGGTAAAAGAAATGTTTCTCCAGAGACTTTTTTGCCTTATCCCTTTCAGAAATTTATTTTAAGATGGGGAAACAACCTTGTGAGGGTGTTCACCTCATCTCCAAAAGACTGACTCAAGTGAAATTCCTAAAATTTTAATTGCTAAAGTTAGAAAGGATTAATACCTTCTGAGGAAATTAAGAACTTCTGTTTTCACACACTACTTGCACTTGTGTCTGGATGTTATGGATATGTAGAAATTGCTATCAACAGTTGTCATTTTGCAAAAACTTATAGGTGGTTTTTAATTCATGTGGTGTTAATGGTCTTTCCAAAGCTAAATTCTTCTCAGTGAGTCTCAAAAAATCACAGAATCAGACATTTTCCCCATGAAATCTTCAAATCTTGGTTTCAAGTTTGCTATGTACCCTTTCCTGTTTTAGAGGAAGCATGAGAAAGAACTGATGGTTAAGGGACTTTCTCACATTATATGAGCATTCAAAAGGAATTGTTCTTAAAATATCCAGGCCTTTTCTTTCTGTGGTCTGTGTATGCTGAGCAAAGATTCAAAAAATGCCAGAAACGTGTGGGGTTTTTTTAACAGTTCCAGGGATGGTGACTCCACTACTTCCATGGCCAGCCTGGTGAGTTTTCATGGATTTAAAGATATTTTGGAGCATTGAATCATAGAATCATAGAATGGTTTGAGTTGGAAGAGACATTAAAGATTATCCAGTTCAGACCCTCTGCCCTGGGCAGGGACACCTTCCACTATCCCAGGCTGCTCCAAGCCCCATCCAGCCTGGCCTTGGACACTTCCACGGATGGAGACTCCACAATCTCTCTCAACAAAACTGAATCCTTCATTGCTCAAAAAGTGCTTCAAAGAGAGTTGTAAAATTAAAAGCCTGATTAAACACAGGGATAAAATTAATGTGATTTTAGAAGCTACATAAAAAGGCCAAAGATTTTGCAGATGGACATGACTTATTTATAGAGGGCTGAGAGTTCTGTGATTTAGCAGAAAATGTTACCCAAAATCCCTGGAGTGGGGTCTAGGTGATTTCAGACAGTAAACAACAACAAAATACTTATCAATGATCATAATTAACTATCAAATCAACTCACCCTGGAATAGAGGGGACTGTGTATTGCTTGAAGTGCTCAAATCAGAACAATTTGCAGGTTTCTGAGCTACATAGTACAGTGCAGCTCAGAAAAGTTAAGGGCCAGGAGTAAGAATGGATTACAATAAGAATTGCAATCATCTTTAGGAAAGATGATTGCAATAGTCCCTTCTGGCCTTAAAAATCTAAGAATATATGAAGGTATTTATTTTTTTATATCCAGAACACCTGGGGAAGGGGAAAAGTGAAGACACCAAAGACACATTTGTGTAAT
Organism: Sturnus vulgaris; assembly: GCF_052056855.1. Taxonomy (NCBI): domain Eukaryota; kingdom Metazoa; phylum Chordata; class Aves; order Passeriformes; family Sturnidae; genus Sturnus; species Sturnus vulgaris. The sequence continues at coordinate 111,188,975 of NC_142245.1, read as the reverse complement.
GACTTAAAAGCAGAGCTGTTTTTCCTGCTCTATTTTGGCTGAACTGATTTAATTCTGTACTTGTATATGATTGCTATAAATTAGCAGTGGGAAGTAGTAGCATTTATTATTAATAGTGAAATAATAATGATAACATATTTTGCTTCTAATAGCTATCTGCTCTATCTCTTTCTTCTACTTCTTCTCCTGTGAGCACAAGAGTTCTTGGAACACCTGGATCTTTTCATATGGCTGTGTTTTAATGTTGTTTCTAGTCAAATATGACAAACCAAGGGACTCAAATCCTCCCTTTTAAATGCTGCCCATTTTCCCATCATTCTCTTAAGCATTCTTTCAGTGGGAGGCAATTTGCTTAAGGAAAGATTTCAGTCCTGGTGTTTTAAATACTTGTGATATATATTTACATTTATAAATACACTTCAAAAATGTTTTAAAGCTGCTGCATATTTGGATGTATTTGTATGTGAGAGCAGAACTTGAATTTCTAAAAATCACTATTTCTCTCTCTCTCTCTGTTTGTACGTATAACAGAGTTGAAAGACAGACACAAGCAAGATCTCAAAGCCTTGAAGCAATGTTAAACCTTTTGATTACAAAGCCTGTTAAAGAGCAAGGCAGTTTAGCCAGAACCTAGAGCTGTGCTTATCTAGCCATAAAAATAGTGTGATTTTATTTAGGCTGATGGAGGATGTCCAAAGGAAGTATTATTCTTTATAAAGACACTGGCTGATGCAGTGAACACAGCTTCCCACAGCATCTTTGTAGCTGTTCAATTCTTCCAGTCAAGCTCCACATACAGGAGAGATTAAATTAATCCAAGTCCAGAGTGATGCCATCCTGGAAGTCTTCAAGGCCAGGCTGGATGGGGCTTGGAGCAACCTGGCCTAGTGGAAAGTGTCCTCCCCATGGCAGAAGGGTTGGAAATAGATGAATTATTCAGTCTTTTCCAACCAAAATAATTTTTTTATTTTATAATTCCACAGTTTTCTCTCCCCTACTCCAGTGTGTGCAGACCTGCTCTCTCATCTTCAACTGAAAAAAGGTTGAATAAATGTTGTTAAACATTCATATGCTTCTTGTCTTGGATTAGTTTTCAGTCAGACCACTCAATCTTACATTTGGATTACCTGAGTCAAGATGGGTGGGAAAATGTGACTGGCGGATCCAAACAGAACCATACAAGCCCATGTTTCAGGAATCTCTACACACATTTGGCAGTAGAACCATTCCATTCCATGGTTATTCTGAAGACACATGACAAGACACTGCTTGTACTGATGTCTTACCACACACACACATACACAGAGAAAAAAATGTTTACTGAGGCAAATCCCTCTTTCATATTAACCATGGACTATGACCAGGCACAGAGGGTGCTGGTTGTCATGGATCAAAATTATAGCAGCTGTGCTAAGTGGATCAATAGGGGTGAAAAGGGGCAAAGGCTGATGCCTGCCCTCAGCTGATGGGATTTTTTTGGCACAGATATAGCCAGGCTGGCTTAAACTGCCCTGGAAATGCAGGCTCAGCTCACACTGGTGTCCATCAGACTGCAGGCAGCAGCTGGCTCATGTAAGGACAGTTTAAAATGCAAGTTTGCAGCTGTCTGCACCTTTCTACACAGGTGTTTACACCTTTCCCCACCTGCATGTGCCTGAGGGAGGTCAAGTCATAGTTCATGGTGGAGCACTGGTGTTCAGGCTCTCCTGATTCCTGCTGGCTAAACTCACAAAATTCTGTTCTAGATGTCATAATTGTGGAATCTTAGAATAGTTTCAGCTGTAAGGGACATTAAAGATCATCTCATTCCAACCCTCCTGACCATGACCAGGGACACCTTCCACTATCCCAGGTTGCTCCAAGCCCTGTCCAGCCTGGCCTTGGACACTTCCAGGGATCCAGGGGCAGCCACAGCTTCTCTGGGCACCCTGTGCCAGGGCATCGCCATCCTCACAGGGAAATATTCCTTCCTAATATCCAATTTAAGCCTACTCTGTCATTTTGAAGCCATTCCGCCTTGTTCTGTCACACCAGGGCCTTGTAAATAGTCTCTCTCCATCCTTCCAGTAGGTTTCCTTGCATCAGGAAAGCTGCAACTATAAGGATTCATAAAGATGTAGAACAGATTTTAAAAAGATTCTGCACCGATATTGTGGATTACAAGTTTAAAAAATCATCAAAAAATAAATCAAGTAGTCAACAACATGTAAATCTTGCCTGTAAATCAACTGCTCACCCATGTTGAAGCAATGTGACTTCCACAAGTTGGTGGGAAGGGGAAGAGGCTGTGGCTGGAATTGCTAAGGAAATGTCACATCCCCCCCTGATGAATGTACACATGTGTGTCTCTGTGTGTGTTTGTGTTTAGCATCACGAAATTGGATTCCAAAAAAGGTTGGAAAGGAGCTTTAAGATCATCAGGTCCAGCCATGGATTTGTGCATATCTGTATGGGCTTAGTGCCAATAAACAAACCAGCATCGTGGCACAGAGGTAACCACTGGAATCTGACAGACTTTGGGACTGGTCAGATGGTCCGTGGCACATTGCCAATCCGTGGTAGCTTGTGCTGTCCCAGACAATTCCCAGGCACAGCTCAGGAGCCAGCATGCACCAGGCACTGTCCCCGGTAGGCAGGTTGGAATTGACTATTTTATTTTGGAGGGCAGGTTGTTTAATACTAAGGAAATGTCTGGGTAGTGCCAGCTGGCCTCGGGGATGGAGAGCTGATCCTGACACTTCCTTAGCTGACGAGCAGAGATGTAGCCAAAATGTCTGGCAGGAGATTTGTCTTGGTCTCACTTCTGCAGGCTTGCCTGGCAGTAAACACACAAGTTCCTTTCTCCTCTACTGTGGCTCAGCAGTGCGAAACAAAAATACTGGATTTTGTTGATCCAAGGATGAGGAGAGAGCTGTGCCTTCATCATGATGGGAAGAAATGAAGTGAAGGGGCCAATCTGAGACAGAGAGCTTGAAAAAAATCCCATTAGCACCCACTAATGATAGTCTTGTTCCTAATATGGCCCAAGATTGTCTATCTACAGAGAAGTTTTCTTGAGGATTTGGCTTCATCTTTTTCTGCCCATGGCCACCTAAATGAGAGTCTGATTTCAGACGGGAGAAATGATGGAAATGTATGGAGGGAAGAAATTTCCTTTCAGGTTTTCTCTCTCTCTAGTTAAATACAGACTTCTGTTTCTTCAAGTTCAATATATAGTATCCATTTAAAAATAATAATAATTAAAGATTCTACTTATCATTTTATTTCACAGAAGGCTCACAAGGAGTTGTTCTATAGCCTGAGGCTAAAGCTAGCCCAGATATTAGCTGAACCAAACAGGGCTGTCATTGCGAGCCAGTCTGCACCCCTGCGATGTTTAAAAAAAAAAAAAAAAAAAAAAAAGTTAAATTAATGCCAAGAAATGAACGCTAGGAAAGCATCTGAACTGTACAGGAAAACAGGCATTGCAGAGGAAGACAGGGACAAATACCTGTATTTAGTCATCTGCTAAGGTGGACCTGGATTATGGGCTCTGAGGGAAGGAGCTCAGTGGTTTATCCAGCTTTCCTACAATACCTGGATACATGACCTTGACTCCCCAGGTACCAGGAAAAAGAAGGCCTTGTATCCAAAACATTGCTTTATAAATGTCCTTTAGCTATTGTGTCTGGCTTTCCTCTCTGCCTCTACAGGGAAATAGAACCTGGCTGCCTGAATAATGGGTAAAATTAACTCTTCTTTTTGGGCGCACGCTCCGCAGCAATTACACGAGTCCACTCCAGGCAGCACAGAAAGCTGCTCTGTGCAGCCCAGGTAGGGGGTTTGTAAGCAGCCAGGAGGGGAGCAGGGAAGCCTGCTGCTGAGGGGAATTGTCACCAAGCAGCCTGGCAGCAGCAGAGCTGTCAGTGCTGTGCCTTGCCATGGAGCCTGCACCACCAAGGGGCAGCGGCACCAGGGCACGTCCGGGGCACTGCTGAGTTTCAGCTCAGTGGAAAGGACAACACACACACCTGGGGACTGGGGAACATCTGCTGGGAGAAGTCACTTGAAAAATAACCTTGCAATGGCCTGGGAGAAACATCTGTGCAGCAAATGACATATCACCAGTCATGGAGGGATGGGAAGGCAGAAGTTAGGGAAAGCATAAAGAACCATCTTGTGTCAATAGTGCAGGGAGCTGGTGACAGCACAGGGGAAATTTAGGTCAGCACAAACTTCTCTGGTTGTACAGCTTTTGTGGACAGAAGCTGGTGCAGCAGCTGTCTAATTGAAATGTGCAACTGTTTTACCACTGACCAAAGTGAACATGAGGGAGTCAAACTTTCCCCCTTTTCCCCATTCTCCACACTGAAAGTCTTTCTCTGCTTTGTTGTTTATTTCTTACAGGAGTTTGCTCACATGTGTTTCCTACTCTGTACATAAATAGCAGGAATATGGGAAGGATATGAGTACTTTAGACCAGATGAATTTTGTATCTTTCTGAGAGAAGTGGAATCTAAGACACAGGATGATGTATTTTGTCCAGAACAAAACTTGCTGATATACAGAACAGGGACAAAATCCCAAACTTCTCACGCCTTCACATTAACTCTTATTTTATCCATTATTTTGAACAGGATCAGGCAGTGCAAAGATTCAAATGAAACATCTTCTGACAAATGCATTCCTCTGGGTGAAATCCCACAGGCTACATATTTGGGAAAGACAAATTAGGGGGTTACTGTTGGTTTCATGTGCCTGCAGATTTGAAGAGTAGGAAACAATTTCATTTGCCTGAATTAGCAGAAGCCAAAATCACAGCAGGGAATGTGTTAGCAGCTAAGCAGCGCCTACAATTGAGGGTCAGAAATGTACCCTGGACCTTTTTTAGTTCGGTTTAATGACAGCCAGAGCATCCTAAAGAGTTATATTGGTATCCAGCTGCAGTTGTAGTTGAGACAGGAGCTGGTTCCTTTCTGCCCAGCTTCCAAATACAGCTGGTGTGGGCTCAAAGCCAACATATGCCCAAGTACAAACAGGTGAAGAGGGAGATCAGTGGGACAAAATCTCAAATTTGCAAGATTATTTTTGTTTGTTGGCCTCTGCTCTTGCAGACACCACTATAAAAAGGTTGGGAGAGACAATATACTCACAATATTTCAACCACAGAGAAGGCAGAAGCACTTTCCTGAATTGTGAAATGGGAAGGCTCAGGGAAGTGAACCTGTGGCAAGAGTTTGAATCACAGGGGTTATATGATACAGATCTAAGGAGTATAAAGATTAAATTTTCTTTAAGGTCCTTTATAACTAAACCATTCTATGATTCTAAGTGATATCAAAGAAGGAGAGCATATCTGAAGTATGTTGAGTAGAAAAGTGGAAAAGAAATCAAATGCAATTTGGGTAATACAGATTTGGAGGTAAAAACAACAATGATAACAACAACAGCAAAAGCAACAACAACAACAGCAACTAAAAAAAAAAAGAAAAATTACTCTGGGTTTTGTGTCAACTCTTGAAAGGTGTTGGAGAAAGAGCCTTGGATTTGATGAAGATATGATTTTTTATCTTTTTTTTTTTAGGGATATATTTCTGAAGACAGCAGAACAACTATCCCATTCACCTGAATTCTTTTCTGACAAAATTTCTTTGACAACTGCCTTTGGGTTGTTTTCTGGATGGACAATGGGAAGGATGGGAGAGGGGCAAAGGAAAGAGTGAGAGACCAGGAGCAGGAGACTGAGAAATCTCCATTAGCTGCACATGAATTTTGAGAACATGGTGTTTCTACAAAGTGAACAGATGCAATATAGTTAAAGAGAGATCTTTAACCTTCGGAGCAAGAACCTGCATTAAGTGAAGTGGAAAAACAGGACAGAAGGAATAAAACAAAATTAACAGGCTTCAGAGGACTTCTGTCACTCATCACAGTGCTGTGAGAAGGAGACTGAAGTCAAGAAGTCAAAAGCCTTAGGCATGTTTTTACTAATTTTATGTCTCCTTATCTTCCTTTCTTCTTTCTTGACCAACTCATTATGGCTGCACAAATCAGCTCACCAAGTGATTGACACCAAAGACATGTATGTGTAAAAGGAAAATTTTGGTTGTGCTACATACTTGGGGTCTTACTACTTGAAAAAATTTTGAAATGACACAGTCATAATGAACTTCTTCAGGTCATTGTTCTCATAGTAGGTATTTTATGGCAGTATGGGAAAAAATAATTTAATATGATATAACTCATGAAGAAGGAGGAAATATTTGCTTTGTGTTATTGAAGGGCTAGGACTCAAATATGTGCCCTCCTTATCTTTGTGGCTGTCACCAAAGCACAGATTCTGTAATGTCTCTGTTCTCCTACCAGAACTTTGTTGACTCTTCATCAATATAACTTTCCTTGTCCCATTGTTTCTTTCTTTTTATTTATGAGCCAGCTTCAGATTTCATGAACTTTCTTTAAAGTAGTCCATGTTTTTATTTGTGTTTCTCTACATTTTCTACTTTTCAAGAGACAGGGAAACCAGGATTAAATCACATTTAGCCATCCCTGGAGGTATACCTTATTTCAGAGAGTCACAGGATCACTGAAAGTTGAGAAGGAGCCTTAAAGCTCATCTTGTTCCAAACTCTGCCATGAGCAGGGACACCTCCCAATATCCCAGGCTGCTCCAAGCTCTGCCCAGCCTGGCCTTGAGCTCTACTTGAGCTCTACCAGAGATATTCACATCCCTCTTGCTATTTGGCACCCTTTGTGCTCAAAAGGAGTGTCACAAAATTAAAGCTGTCACGAGACCACCAGAAACAGCATTTGGGATGCTGAAATTTCCAGGTCAAATGCTGATCCACATTAGATATTTAGTGTGCTGTAGACACAATGAAGCAGTGTCAGGAGAGGTTTAGGGTGGGGTATTAGGAAGATTTTCTTCACCCAGAGAGTGCTTGGGCACTGAACAGGCTGTCCAGGGGAGTGGTAACAGTCTCAATCCTGCCAGACATTTAGAAATTTTTGGACAAAGTTCTCAGGCACACGGTAGGATTGTTGGGATGTCCTGTGCAGGGCCAGGAGCTGGACTTTGATGATCCTTGTGGGTCCTGTCCAACTTAAGATATTCTCTGACTCTCTGATATAATTTAGATGAGAGGTGAGAGTATCCTTGATACAGACTATGAGCAAAATAAAAAAAAATATGAAAATAAGAATTTGGCTTTGGTCTGGTCTCCTTGATAAACAAAATGGACATCTTTCCACTTTGATAGATTTCACACGGTTTGCATAAATGAAAGGATTTTGGCCTTTTGAAATGAAAAGGAGATTTCTGCAGCATGCCAGCATGCTGCTGATGAGGGCTCATCCAAAATGCACCATGACCACGTCTCGCCCTCGGTTCCTCTGTAACTCGTGTAGCAACCTGTGTCTGCACCACAGGAAAAGCTGTTTGAACAGATCGTCCTGGGGACTTGACACCGAACTCGAGAGCCTGTGTAGCACTCTGTGTTTGTGGCTCTGTTTATCACTCTACAAGTCTTGATTATTCTAATGGAAGTCTTCAGAAACACATTGTTCATACCCCCAAGGAGTTTGCTGCACGCACAAACATTCTCAATCTACTGTATAAACAAATGTGTTATTCAGCAGACAGCGTCAGTTCTGCTGCTGATAACTGGGAAAGGGGCTGACAACAGCACAGAGAATATTACCTCCACCTCTAAGTAGTTTGTACAGTTTGTTGGGATTCATTCTCCGTTGTTTCAGTGGGATCTGGAGCTCTCATTGCTGTCTGCTTTGGGTTCCTCAATGGATTTTTGTATAAACTAAAAACTTAAAGCTTGAGCATTGTAAAACTTTTTTTTTTTTCATGACCTACAGCTTCCTCACAAGGGGGAGAGGAGGGGCAGGAACTGATCTCCTCTCTGGTTCCCAGTGACAGGACCCAGGGGAGTGGCCTGAAGTTGTGTCAGGGGACGTTTAGGTTGAATATTGGGAAAAAGATTCCTCACCCAGAGGGTGGTTGGGCACTGGAACGGGCTTCCCTGGAAGTGGTCACAGCACAAAGCCTGACAGATTTCCAGAAGCATTTCTGGAACATTTCAGGCACATGGTGGGATGCTCGAGGTGGGATTCTGTGCAGGGCCAGGATTTGGACTTGATGATCCTTGTGGGTGTCTTCCAAATCAGGTTTATTCTATTATTTTATGATTTTATCTCCTTTGAGTAAACACCTGTTCACCTCTTTGGTAAAAAGAGTGAGTTATGAGACCCACACTTTGGGAATGCATCAAACACAGAAGCTGCTCTCTTGAAAGCACCCAAGATGCAAGAAGAGCTGTCAAATAGTGGAGATGCTTTTTCCACTGGAATTGTGGTGGTGTTGCCTTCGCTGCTCCAGTTACCCTCTCCTGGTTCCCAGAGGACTTTTGTTAGGCTACAGCTCTTAGAAATCGACCTTCTCTGATGCTTAAAATGTTTAAATGTAGAATCCCATGTGATGTGAATGGATGTGTGGGGAGAGAGGAGGCTGAAGGAGATAAAAAGGAAAAGAAGCAAAGAAAATAGATTCTCCAGTCAGTTGTAAAATATTACACAAGGATGACTGAAATTATTCAAAAAGAAATGGCTACATTTGATAGGCTAAATATGGTTGAAAATATATTTGAAATTGTATTCTATTCCATAGAATTGGGAGCCAGTGGAGATTATCAAAGGCATTTGGGGGCTGAAATCAATTTGGCTTAGCAATTGCATATTGGTTTGTAGTTTCTCACCCTTCTCAGTGCAATATGAACATCTCTCTATCACTCTAAAGTTTTTTTGGGAATACCAAGGTTACATCTTCTTCATTCTTTCCTTTGAACCAGGTGGATAGAATTTGAGGACATCTATAAACCAATCAAAATTACAATTTCTTACAAAAAAGTAGAAAACCCATTATTGTTGATCCAGCATGAAATGAAGACACAAAGTCACTGTTCAACAATAATGACTAAGAACTTCAACACTGCTCATTTGTTTCAAGCAAATCCAGTCTACACCAACAAACACAGATTCCCATCATTCCACCTGAACTATTTTGTGGCTACTCCACAACAGACTAAACTGATCTCAGAGATCCATGCTTTGAGTCCTCACTTCTGATGTCTTTAATGCGTTCTTGCTATTTTCCCCTCCAATATTATATTCCTTACATGTGCACCTGTCCTTCTCTAAGTGAAGAGGTTTCACAAAGTGAAGTGTGAATAAAAGGGGCAGGACATAAATAAAAGATTGTCATTGCATGCTGTTTCCTGCTTTCTTTGGCTCACACAGACAACAATTCTACCAGGAAATGTTTGTAAATGTGGAAGAAAAATAGAGAAATTAAACAAATTGTTCAATTAGTGCCACTTCTTTTCTCATTGCAGCTTCATTTCAAGTCACTGGAGTCAGGAATGTCCTTCTGGTTGCTTAGTTAGTATTTTTATTGACTATTTCATTTGGGTTTTATGTGTGCATGCCAAGCTTTGTATTAATATTTAATACCTCTCTGGAGTTGTGGTTTGGATTCGTGGGAGAAATTTGTCCTACCATGGCAAGAAGATCTAGGTATTGATCCCTCTGTGAATGCCATCAGCAGTGGAGCCTTCTCAGAATTTTAGGCAGAAAAGACAAGAACTGAGATCAGGCCAAAGCTGGAGGGAAATACCGAGTAGGGACAGACCAAGGGAAAAGTCCTGAGATGCAAACAGGTCCTGAGGAAAGGCAAGCAGGGCCAGTGGCCAAAATGCAGCCAGGACCTGGTTCCCAGCAGAGGCTTTGCCTTGCCAGGGCCCTGGCAAGGAGACAATCGTGGTTCTGGCCATTTCATGGCCTGAAGCAGTCTGCTCTCCTGGCCCCCATCTGCCTTGGATCAGGGCTAGTGCTCATCATGGGAAACTGAATGTACAAAACTCACCTCAATTTATTATCATTCCCTGCTCTCTGGCAATGCCAGGATTCCAGCACTGATGCAATTGAAAGTCTCTGAGCCCTGCTCAGTGCTCAGACTCTGAGAGGCTGAACACAGCAACTCTGCACAGAAATGTCCATAATAAAGTTTAGAGGTGGGGTAGGAGCAATCCTTCACTGTCAGGGAAATGAGCACATAAAATAAATTAAAATTTCAAAATATTAAAAGGTGACATAGGAAAAAGGATTCTTAGAAATCTCTGAGATAGATTCCAAGCAGAAAGGGACTACAGGGCCATATTTGTAATGCTCAGCCAGTGCTCTCTTTGCCCTGAGTTCATTGTCCTTTCCTTCAGACTAAGATGCAAATAAATAAATTTATATTTTCATCATAAACATGTTAACAGCTTTACACTGTCTTTGCCTGGCTTGCTAAAACCACTGTCTTCTTATTATAGTCTCATAAATTTGAAGGCCAGAAGAACCATTATTTCAGTATAGTTTGGGTTTTCCCCTCCTGCAAGAGACAGGATTTCAGCAGTGATCCCTCTATCAGGCCTCTAACTTGTGGCTGAACTAGGGAGTCTCTTTAGCAAAGACATCTAATCCTGATTTAAAGACTTCTTTAAAGACTACTTAACAACTCATCAAGCTTGTCTGGGGTTTCTTCTTTGGTTTATAGAAGTAATGAAGCGAGTCCCCCATCCTCCCCTCCTGGAGATGCTTCTTAATGGAAAGTAAAAATGCCACAATTACGACACACCATGTGTGGGACATAAAACCTCACTCTCACTCCAGTATCTGTATCGTATTTAATAAAGTACCAACAGAGCAGCAATAATGTACGCTGGGAATCAGGCATCATAAATAAAAGGAGAAAAATGTAATAATGGGTAGTTGGAGAGAAATATGAAAGCAGCTGTAAGAACAGAAACAGACAAGGGGAAAAAAAAAAAAACAAACACCAACAAATAGAAAAAAAGAATCGAAAAACCGCACTGCCAGGCATGGAAATAATGTATTTTAAAGTGGGTGAACTTTTGGGGGATTCTTCCTGAAGAGAGGAACAGATACACAGGCAAGCATGTGCACACACACACACACACACACACACACACACACACACTCACTTGCCAAATCTTACCAGATGATGTAGTTGAGGCTGGCTGAACTTAATTAACTTGGATGAGTGCTTTTAGATTTTAACCTTCCTTGTTTATTTGCTTTCACTGTGCAGTGGTAAAGACTTTCAGACATGAAGGGAAGGAAGGAAAGGAGGGGTGAAATGACTCTTGAAGAAAACAATAAGCAGCTTCATGTTTGTCCAGTTTGGGTTTTTTTTGAGGGTGCAGGATAACTGCTCAGTGTGTGCAAACCAGCACAGCTCTGGTACTTATTTATACCACCTGATATCCATGGGAAGCTTTTCCTTTCCGGATTTCAAAAATAATTAATAAATCCTCTATCTCACAACCTTGTCTTTGTTGCTAGAAGCATCACTAAAGGGGCCTGTTGTCTGGCACTGAATCAGCCTGACTTGGTTTACCACTTCCATATTTCTCCTAGTTCCCAAAATAAGCTGTTTACATCCAAGTTCATGCATGGGGATGGTCCCTGGCTCTTGCTACCTCTCAGAACATGGCTGGGAACTACTTTGTTTGGGCTAAAGGCTTGGCTATCAATGGAGAAATTTGGAAGAATGAGCTCCAAAGCCAAGTTCTGTGCCCTGACTCTGGGAATTCCCAAATTTAAGCTTTGCCCAAGCTTTTATTTTAGAAATAAAATTTTATATACTGACAGCACAGATCCTTCATGTCTGAATCTAAGTATACCAGGACCTTTAGCTCTACTAAATCATGGAAACATAAAATGTTTTGGCTTTGAATGGGCCTTTAGAGACAACAGATTCATAGAATCATAACAACATTATCAAAGTAAAATGCAATGGTTTTAGATTTGAGAGAGATTTTCCTTAGTATCTGACAAATTCAGGTTTTTACATAGTTTCTAGCATGATCTGGAAGGCTTCCCCTGACACAACTTTTTTCCAAGTCTAAACTTTTTGTTGCTCGTTGCAGAGGATTGTAATGGGAGGGATCTTTCTAAGGGTGCTGATGGATTCTTCTTAATCAATGGTTTGTTTACTGAAGTCTGGGGGTTTCTGCAGAGATAATCATCTGCATTTGGGAAAGAGAAAAATCTTTCTGGTTAACCTAGAGAGGATGTGTGAGCAGAGCTTAACCCTGATGAAAATAATTGAGGTCTGAGGTGCAAAGTCCAAGGTGCAGCTGAGGTGGATGCTGGTTCCTGCCTGCTCCCAAGGGATTCCTACTGCTCCTCTCCTGCCTGTCAGAAACAGACCTGGGCTGGGCTGAATAGCAACAGCCTGGCAACGTCTGCCAAAGAAAATTAAAACAGCAACAGGAAGCAACAGAGGGCTGCAAATGTTGGTCCATCTGTAATGTCAGACCTTTGTTCTGGCCTTTTGCTCCTGACTGAGAACCTCAGCTCACTGCTCCCAAGGAAGGTGGGTTAGTCCATCACAGGGAAAGGCCCTGGCTCACTCCTGACCTCCATGCTGCCAGTCAGTGTGGATGAGCAGGAATCACCACAGGTGAGGGCTCAGTGTGACAGTGACAGCCCTGGATACAAATGCAGTTCAGATCTGATGTGTAAAAATGGCCTTTTCTCACTCAGCATAGCAGCTCCTTCTGCCTTGTTGCTGCCCCAGAATTCAGAAACAGTAAGAAGCACCCAGGAGGGAGATTTATTTGTGCCATTCTTTTACTTTCAGGTCAAGTGTATACTGAAGTCCTTCACTACTATGGTGAAGGTTTTCAATGCAAGTAGCAGAGCCCAAAAAGGTGCAGGTGGTTCCACCTGGCTGCTGTCAAGGCAGCTGCTGTCAGGGACCAAAATGTGAAATCCAGGGTGCAATGATTACAATTTCTACTCATGTGTGGGAGGGAGAGGGGAAACAAGGGAATGCAGGCCTAAGTGTCTGTACTTTTTTTTTTTTTAATTCAGTGAGAAAAGGATAATGTCAGTGAAAACTTAGAAAACTTCAAGGCTTCTCAAGCTAATGTGGTGACTCAAGACAATCTGGGTTGACTCCATAGGAAGCCAAAAGAAGTGAGGAGGTGCCAATGGTTGCTCAACATCACAGAATTGTGAAACCACAGAATGGTTTGGGTTGAAAGGGACCTTAGAGCTCAAGTCATTCTGCCATGGGCAGGATTATCTTCCACTAGATCAGGTTGCTCCAAGCCCCGTCCAGCCTGGTTGTCAAAATTGACTTCTTGGAAACATGTTTAATGTGAGAGAACTGGCTACAAACAAACTAAAAGAAAAGAAAAAAAGATTGTGATAAAAGTGTCCATCACTTTAGCATCACAACCTGGCACGTGGTAAACTCTTGTTGGTAAAAGACCAAAGCTCTGGGCCCACCTGAGCCTGAAGTTGTTTCAATTAGCAGATCTCATACACAAGGTACTGCCTGCTCTCTGAAATGTTTTATCTTAGATCAATTCTCGGATAAGAAACAGAAACAGTGTCTGGGCTGGAGATGTAAACACCAGGTGTCCTCTGATGATCTTAAAGGTCCTTTCCAACACAAACCACTCTGTTATTCTATGATTTTTTTCAGCAATTGGTTTGTAACCCTGTAGGTATCCAATGGTGGATATTGGAGCCTCACAAGGTTTCTACCTATATTAACTATTTCATGGATCCAGAAGAGACTTGCAATAAAATGCAATAAATTATTATTGATTCAATTGCTGTGTTTTCAGGTCCAAAGACTTACGAACCAGAACTGTGACTCACCCCAGAACTATGTATAATTTTGCAGCACTTTACAGCACAAGGCCTCTTTTCCAAAAATACAGACTGATTTTTAGCTCATGAGGTTCTTGCAGGGTGGTATCAGCCAGCTGTCACTGGAGGATCAGATGATATTAATGGCAACTGGCATGTCTATTCAGCGAGCTGAGCTCATCCCTGCAAAATCAGATGGAGTCTATTTCAAACAAAAAAAAGGAAATCAAGAGAAGCCAAGTGAAATAACAAAACTGCTGCCGACTTGAACAATCCAGCAATTCATCAGCTCAATGAGGTCCTTGTGAATGTGAGGAAGCCACAGAGCATGGCTGGATCTGCAAAAGCTTTCCTCATCTCTTGTACCAAGGAATTTATTGAAGCTCAGGCCCTACTTTCCAAAGGTCCAGGTCTGAGCATCCGAGCCTGTAACAGTGCAGTAACATCCTGGCTGGCAGGAGCCTTGGGTCTGCGGCTTGTCAGTCAAAATGCATCCTGCATCCTGCTGGACTTGCTTTCCATGTGTGCCCCAGGGTAGCAAGCCTTAGCTCTGCCACTCCCCCAAGGACATGCATAACTTAAGGTGTGTGAGTAGTCCCATGGATTTCAGTGGGACTGCAAATGTGTTTACACACCTTAGCAATTCCCTCATTAGTGCACAAAAACCGTATTATATTTCTGTCAAAAGGCAATTTGAACTTCACTTTTCAAATGCCAAAGGCCTGTTCGTTTACCAAGAACAACATTTAGCTTTTCCAGCCTCTGTTCCTCAGGGCCAGAAATCTTGTACAAAGGAGGAAAATCACCCCAAATGGGCTTTTCTTGTACCACGAGGACGAAAGCAAAAAAATCATTAGATAAAAAGGTGGTCTACATTCATGGTTAAATATTGGATGTGTAATTGAAATGAGAGAGTCAAGTTGAATGCAAAGCAATTACCAGCACTTAATATTAGTCAGACTAATAAAGCAGCAATTAAACCTCATTATACAGCCATAAAATTGGTATGTAATAGATTGATTGCACCAAATGTTCATACCAATGTTTGATGGCATATCATAGGCAAGGTGAAGTGGTTCATTTAATCGGCAGATCAAAATAATTCCCTGAGATAGATTTAACCTTATTGCATTTCTTGGCTTTACGACATCCGTGACAGTACAGACAAATAAATAAACACAATGAAAGAAGAGGGGGGAAAAAAAACCACAAAAACCTACAGACCAGCTTGCTTTATGGCAAATACACTCTATTCCATAGTATAATATTCCTTCTCCCAGGAGATTCACAGTTATTTGAGAATCTTCTTGCCAGCAGCACAATTTGGATCTTGCACAGCAGTGCTGCTTCATTGTTCACTCCTTGAATTGAATATGAGGCACTGAAGGAAGCCAACATGTAAATGTTTTGCTGCTTGTTTACACGGAATTCAGCACCTTGGAGTATATTAAGTCCAGTGATTAAAAGAAATTGCTGTTGGAAACCAAAAGGGTAAGCAGTGAGGGGACCATTAACAAAAATCTTCTAAACTCCTCCAAAATCACATCTGAACACTTTTATTTTGGCAATAGCTTCAGATTTAATCATTATAGTCAATCAATGTCCATGGGTCCAGCATGTTAAGCTTACTGCCTTTTTAAATAAATATTATTTATGCGGGTTCATGTGATGAATATATATATTTTTTTTAAGTTTAAAAGATTGCTTGGTGATTATAAAACACCGTATTTGCTGAAGACAAAATTTTGTGCTTTGGTTCTTATGGATTTTCACCATCCATTAACCTAGGCTTCCCATCTTTGCATTCCACAGCATCATTACTACACCAGAGCCACCATGCAGCTATAAAGATAAATGAATCAACATATTTTATCCTCAGCAACATTTTCTTTAGTCAAAAGAGCTTGATCTTCCTGCATGGACCTCATCTCTACAGCAGCTGAAGGGTTCACAAACTGCATATCTTCATGGTTAACCTTTAAAAGAAGAAGAATTTGTCTGAAAGACAAAGATATCTCAGCTTACAAAAGGATCCCTTGGCCAAGTAGGATTTTAAGTCCTGATGTCCTCTATGGCTGGGCAGCACACAGTGATCATTTTCTGTAAGGAAAAAAAAAATCTATTTTAAAAAATCAGAAAGTGAGATCAACAGAAAATTTGCTTTTGACAATCAGGGTTGTCCCAAAGATTTTAAACTACCCAGACATGGAAGGAAAAGATATAAGAGGTTTATAGCCCATCCCTCAGTTTAGTGGTTTAGTTAGTAAATTTTCCTCCACAAATCAAAAAATCACAGGTAAGGAAATGGACCACTTTTAATCAAGCTTTGAGTTTCCAACTAATTCTGTGAGAAAGTCATCACTGGCAAAACTGTTGCTCTTGTGAACTTTTCTGTTTCCCTTGTCTATGCTGTCCTTTGGTTCATGCTGATCAGCCGTGGTTTGAACTTGTTCTGGGTTCCTGCAGAGCAGTGATCTCAGAACAAATTCATTGCTCCCTCATCCTACAGAGCTGAAGTTCCTTCTTTTCAAATTCCTGGAGATTCCCAATGCCAGCTTCTGTAGGAGTGTATGTGCTACACCACTGCATGGCGAAGTGAAATGGCTCTGAGCTCAAACTCTGACATCTTGTCCTCAGTTCAGCACCAATGGAAATTGAATAACACGGTGCAGGAATGCACATACCTGTGAGACTCTGATATTTCCACTGGAAAAATGGGGAAAATATTATATGGAAATAAAAAGAAGAGATTCCTTGATATGCCTACTTGCACACCATTTTTCCTGCATAGTTCAGGTAAGAAAACAAATGCTTATTAAAACCTGGTACTCAAATCCCTTGGAAGGGTGCTGGCAGCACAGATTTCATATTCCATCTAGGCAGCACATGTTCTACTGCTTGAAGGTGAGATTCTTAAAAGCAGAATTTAGCATTTCTATCCATATTTGTCTTCCCCAACCTATGGACAGTTTTAGAAATTATGCCCACCCAATTTAAATGGAACTGACAAAAGTATTGCCTCTTTCAGAAGTCAGACATCCTTTATATGAATAATATTTATTGTCTAAATATTAATATTGGAGCTGGATTTTTTGGCACTTGAAAATCTTGATCCATGTTTTGTGAAATGTCCTTTAGCTTAAAACTTCAACATTTAATTATAACTCATGGTAATATAGCAGTTTTCTTGGTGCATATTTTTATAATTTCCTCCTCTTATTCACCTCAATGTAAAATCTACTGGAATTTATAAAATGTGAAACTGCAATTTATCAATATGGGCATTTTTCAAACACTGTATCCAGAGTATCCAAGTTTTTACTCCTTTTTTCTGAGCCACTGCCTGTGTAAGCTGTTGCTACTGCTCTAAATCAATAAGGTCATCCCAGCCAGTGTGTGTTTTGGATCCTAAATGTCTCTTCTGGTTTGGTATGCAGCACCTTGAACACGCTGCTGCTTGTTCAATCCTTATCAATATCTCCAGTTCAAACAGTGCTGTTCTTTAAGGAGAAGTCTTTCATTGGATTTATTTAGTCTAAAATGGACTAAAAATTTATGCAGAGACACAGCAACTGTCTTTGAAGAGGCAAAAGGATTGCTGCAAAGGAGGGGAATGAACTGTTCTTTATATAGCAGGTGGTTGGAACCAGATCTTTAAGGTTCCTTCCAACCCAAACCATTCCATGATTCTATGATATTTTCTGAGGAGTGGAAAATTAAGAGTCTTAAAGCCAAGCCAGGGAGGATCATGAGAGGCCTCAGATAAAATATGCTGACTGCAAACCTGAAACAGATTGTCCCGAGGGGTTGTTGAAGCTTAACAAGTTTTTAAGAACAAGTCAGATAAGCATCTAACAGGAATCACTTAACTGTAGCTGATCCTGTTTGGGGGCAAGAGAATGATCTAAGCAAGGTGCTGAAATTTCCTCCTACCTTGATTTCTCTGAAATTACATATTTTAAGAAGAAAGTCTTTCTCCACTAGAAAGGAATCATTGACAGGCTGATAAAAGTGATTCTTAGTGCTGTTGGCAAGCAGGTCCAACCTTCCCACACCCCAGGATTTAATATGGCTTTTTAGTTGAAGAAGGATTTGATGGGAGGCTAATGGTGTTTTGGCTAAGGTTTCTGAAAGGATAAAAGTGTTTAGGAAACAGTAAAGATTGCTTTCTTCAGTGGATTTAACATTCTATTAGAGAACTGAGCCAGAATTTCAATTATTTTCAAATATGGTGAGGAATATGTCAGAAAATTAAGATAATGTTTCAAAACATGTCATTCAAGTTGTTAAGGAAGTCAGTATTGATTTGGTCTTAAAATAGCTTTAAAATAAATACAACAAATAGCTCTCCAGCATGCTCTTTGACTAACTTAGACCTGACAGCCCTCTCTTAGGAGGTTGAGGTTGACTGGGATAACTTCTCTCCTGAATTATCCAAAGGAATCCCTGTGTGATATTTACAGATCCAGCTCTTCGGCAGCAAAGACAGGAAGGCTCTGTGAGCATCCCCAGTGATGTGTGGGGTTATCCCAGCTGTGTGTCCTGACCAGGGATCCGTGTGGATGCAGAGCACGAATTCCTTCAGCTGATGCCCTCGCTGCCTCCAGGGGGGTGGGAAAGGAAGGTGGGCACTGCTGTCCCAGTGTCAGCCCTCTCCCTAAGCAGGAGCTGCAACTTTCTGCTCCCTCATCCCTCCCTCCGTGGTGGCAGCAGCTGTCCAGGCTGGCCAAAGGAGGATGTGGAGCCTGGGGTTTGCTGTTTCCAACAGCCTGCTGGTCTAGGCAGCCCAGTGTATTCCTGTCAGTAAGGGACAAAGCCAAACAGGTATGATCCTTCTAGTTTTAGGGAATAGTGGAGGTGGTGGGAATAATTGTCCCTATTTATGTGTAGAAAATCTGTAAACCTAGGTTGGGGCTTTTACATCTCTATATGGTGTCACTTTGAATTCTCTGAGAGGGATTTTTGACAAGGGGGTGGAGTGACAAGAGGAATGTCTTCAAACTGGCATACAACAGGTTTAGATTGGATATTGGGAGAAAATTCTGCCTTGAAGAGGTGGGGAGGCCCTGGCACAGGGTGCCCAGAGAAGCTGTGGCTGCTCCTGGATCCCTGGAAGAGTCCAAGGCCAGGCTGAGTTGGGCTTGGAGCAATCTGGTCTGGTTGAACATGTCCCTGTCCATGGCAGGGGGGGTGGAGATGGACTTTAAGGTCTCTTCCCATCCAAATCATTCTTGCCTCTGATCTGATGTCAACCAGTCCAGCAGCTCGAATACCAGCTAAGGACACCCATGGATTTTCAATAATTCTTGTGCTTCTGATGGTTGAAGTGATGTTTAGGTACTGTGAGAGAGGAAGAACCAAGTGCTCTTGAAGAGAAGCAGCAACAATGCCCTGCTCTGCTGGTTCCTTTGAACTGAAAATCATCCCAGTGATGTCTGTGATTGAAATGAAGGAGGACATTCCAGCCCATGTTAACAAAATGCAGCAGACACACTTGAAATAAATTTGTAAGCACTGTAAATCTTCACTGGATGATCTCCAAAGAGGGAAAGCTGCATTAGTCCAGCCAAGATGTAAGGCAGTCACAGCAAAGTGATCTGACATCTCTTCCTCAGAGAGGCAGGAAGGCAGCCTGGTTGCATTCCCGAGATGGAGAAAATGAGCTGGTCTGGATTCTAAAGATAGTCAGGACACTATGATCATACAGAAATGTTTTTTCACTGGCATAGACATAAAAAAAAAAAATTTACAGGGCAAGAAAGAGACAGGAATAACCAGGAAACAACACCAAAAGTCCTTATCATAAAGCTTTTTTTCTGCCAGAAATAACAGCCATTAATGAAGGATTAATTATTTATCTGAATTTAGCAAGCTTAAGTCACTGTACAAACTATACCAACACAGGTCCAAGTCTGGTTATTCATACTTTCACAACATTAGGGACCAGTTTGGATCTCCATTTTGGTTTCACAAATGAAAGTTTCTTTTTAGGAGACATTGTCTTTGCATGTTCATATGACCTTGATTTTCTGTTATGTAATAATCTCACAAAGATTGTTCCAAATAAAATCACCTTGGTATATAATGAAATTTAAGCAAAAATACTTTTTCTATTATTGTATTTAGATATACAAGACGATCTACTTTTTTTGCTCTTTTTCTTTTCTTTTTGTTGTTTCTTTTCCCCTTTCATCAGTTGTTCAATATTTTCTTGCAAGTAGGAGAATAAACAGAAATGAGGGAGAGGAAAGAAATGGAGAAAACACTGAAAGGCTTCAGCTTGTTTTCACCCAACATTTAAAATTTTCAAATAGCTCAGGAAAAGAATCCAAAATTATGTCAATGTACAGGTATTACAAAAATCATTAAATGGATGCTTTTAAATCAATTCTACTTGTAGGATTAAAATCTGAGTGCCTTGGGGGACACTGTATGAGCAGTATTTGTGGACTGGCTGGAAATATGAAACAAGCAGACATGTCCTGAGCTGAATCCATTCCTATAAGATTTCCAGCCTAGGGCAGCATTCCTTGAAGGATATACATATATCTGCTTAACTATACACATGGTGCTCCATCCCACTGAAGCCAACAGGAGCATTTTCTGTTCATCAAGTTAAGCATTTACATAAATCTCTGGGATAATGCAGTTTAATCAAAGACTCAAGTGCTTGGATAAATCTTGGGTTATTCAAAGTAAACTTCAAAGCTTTTTATGTTCATTTAGCACCAATTATTACCCAAACAAATCAAATGGACTGTATTATATGTGAGGTTTTAAATTCATAAATGTAACAGTACAGTGTTTTTTTTTTTCTATTCATCTGCATCTTTTTTACCTCGCTGAGAAAGGATTCCTTATTAAAGCTGGCTAAAAAAAAAAAAAGCCAGAAAATGCCTGGAACAAAGTAACTGTAACTGTAAAATGTCCTTAAAGGCCAATTAGAAATTGCAATACTGGGAGTTTTATTACAACTAACTCCTCCTTAATTATCAATCAATGGATTCTGTTGGAAAAAAAATCTCAAATTCACAGCTGGGAAAATGATGCTAATTATTTTCTGTTAATTAAGGCTGTGCTGGGATTCAGACTTGCCATCCTTCAAATACAGGATTGACATATCAATGCTAACATAATGCTTAGGGTCTTTTCCGAAGGCTTTATTTCTAATGATAATAAATTGGTGTCACGTTATTTTAAGTGTCTTAAGCCATCGTGCTGCTACCCAACCCTGATATATACTGAAAAGCATATATCTATCTTAGTATTCATACCAAGTTCTGATCTGAAAGTTGAATATTCATCATTTTGCACTGTAGCTGTTCTATTGTGAGGGTGAAGGAGCGTTAAATCACTTGGAATTAACAGGAGTAAGGCAAAAAATATTGAATGGTAGGATTTCCTAAATATCAAAATTAGAGAGAATTGAACATTTGAGTAAAATTCTAAACACTTTATATTCAGTTATACAGTTCCTGTTGACCTTCACACACCAGAATCTCTAGTCCAGCCTTTGGTCCTCCTTCATTGTGGAAGTTCTCTAAATTACAGGCTGTAAAGTTATTCTTTTTTATTTTGTGGAAAACACAGTCAATCTTTTTTTTTTTTCCAGAAATCTCTTGCTTACTTGATGTTTGATCCTCATGGTCTATTGCATATCTTATAGTTAAGATGAAAATTGGAAATAAGAGAGTGGAAACAGATAAGCAGAGGGGGGAAACTATTGAAAATTAATATTCTGCCAGACTTGTTGTGGCATATACAAGAAACAAAGCTCATGAGCTCAAACACGACATACTTGGCCCAAGATTTAGACAAGTTTTAAAGACCTGTTACCAGTTCTAGGGCAAATGGGAAGGAGGGTGGTTCTTTGTTTTGGGTTTTGGTTTGGGTGAGAAGTTCTTGAGTCTGTTTCTAAAAGGCAGATGTCAGACAAACAGCTCTGAAAAAACACACTCCTCTACAAGATTCTTGGAAACCATAACATTCAGCATTTTAAGACTTCTGGGGAAGGTTGTAGAGGTGCTGTAAGGGGCAGGTCAGGACAGTCTGGTCTCCCTGTGGGATTTACCACCCTCATGACCACACAGGTAAGAGCTGTTTGCTCTGGGATTTAGACTGCAGAGCTGAGCCTGTTTGAGAGGTGCCATAAAAATGATTTGATCACACTACTGCAGTTGGCCAATTCAGATGAACCAAGAGACCAGGTTACCCACTGAACCTTGGCATGTACAGGTTTGAAGTTTGGCTTCCACTTTCCTTCCCAACAAGAAGAGCAAAAGAGAAAAATGCCTCCACAAATTTTTTCTCACTGGAAAATAACATTTATAATCAAAGGTATTTCTCAAAGGACATGGTGGGCTACTTCTCCCCAATGACCAAAAATTGATTCTGTCTCTCTCTGACTTGGATGTTCACTTTAAAGGTATCCTTAATTGGCAGTTCCAATATTTCCAGTCTGTATGCCTGTTGAAACTCTTAATTTCTTCAAAGTTCAGCACTGGACAGAATGCAGCATCCAACCAATGCAGAAGTTTGGTCTTGATGGTCTTGGAGATGTTTTGCAACCCAAATGATTCTATGCTTCTGTTTGCCACTTCAGCTATTTTTCAGACCTGGAACATTAATCTTGTACTTTGTGTACAAAGAGGCTGTTGAGGGTATTTCTGGTGGGTGAAGGTTGACAAGGCTGTTAAGGCCTTGACAAGGCTGTGAATCTAAACTCTACTAAATCTCCTCCAGCTCTCTCTGAAACAGAGCCTACTCAATGACCTAACTGGTCCTATTTGGTCCTGTTCTCCTACAAGTATGAACCTCCATTTCAAAGTCGTATTTTTGTAGCATAAATACACAAATGCAAGTCAAAAAATACATAAAGGTGAGTTAGGACAACAGATTTAACTTTTACCACATCTTGAAAAAGCACAGAGAATGAAATCTGGAGTGTGTATCTTTACATCTACCTGATCCTTATCTACCCCTAAATAAAACATATTTTACCTATGCTTAGTGATTACAAAGCTTTCTCTCAGCTTTTGTAATTCATTTGTGCCTTCTAGCAGTCATGAGTCATGGGTCTTTTACACTTGTCAAGTACACCTAATCCCTACCCTTCATGGCCCAGAACTCCTAAAGATGGCTGAACATGTAATTGCCTTGAAGTGTAAAATATTTCCCACATTATTTATTATAGCATTGCCTGCTAGCACCTCTATAGTTAAGGTTGTGTCAGCATTTTTATTATAAGCCCCTATTTTCAGCTGTAAAAAAGTGCTTCAGGCTGGAACTAGGAATGCAAGTGATTTTATTTTTTTACTGTTTTTTAAAATAAAATTACCTTGGACGTTTTTAAGTTATTCCATCTGTAGTCAACAGCACACCCACACATGTCTACTTACAGCTGTACATGCAAGTGTATAAGGAAGATCTAGCATAGAATAAATGTATAAATGTAGATATTGTCAAAATAACCCCCATAACTGTTCATTTATGTTTTCATCTCTTGCTCATGCAAATTATATCTGTGTGGGAGCAATTTCAGTCGTAGCACAAGCTTTACTTTAAGTTGATGCAGTGTTCTTTATCCAATGATGTCTATAGATGGCAATAATAAAATATTTATCTGGTTTTTACATCTTATATTTTATTTCTGTGCAAATCACACTGTTTTCAGGAAGAATTTCAGCAGAAGTATTTTGTCTCTCTTCTTGGATCACGAGCAAGACTAAGGACTACACCCAGGTGTTAATCCACCAAGTCCACGTGATTTAGTCCAATGTAAAAGATGACTCATCCTTTCATGTCTGTCTTTCACATAGATCCAGGACTAGGATGTAAACACCTTTTGAGAGCTTGTTGCTGAGTACTCATCTGCCTCTGAGCTTAGAGCACACTGATCTTTTCCACACCAAGGTTGCATTGCATGAGTAAAGATTTAACATCAACTTCATCAATTTACATCTCTCTTATGAATTGATTTACTGTATCTAGTGGAAAACTCTCACTTAGAGGAGCTACATACAAACACCTTATAATACAGCTTCTGTACAGGATGGATCATGGAATACATGATCAAAGTTCTATGAAATTTGGAATATTTTATCTTTATAGCTGTTATTGTTAGTACTGGCAATAATAATCCTTGTGGGTCCCTTTCAATGCAGGATATTTTATCATCCTGTAATTCTAATATGACTAAACTTTGAAAAAAATAAAAATGTTTCCTCTGTCTCTTGAATTTAGGTCTTTTAACTACTTATGTTCTACATGTTCTTCTCAGTATTAAAAAAAATAAATGATGAAAATAAGGAGATTACATTTTTGTCTATTGTTGTTGGTGTTTAACAAGGTCTTTCTAGAACAAATGTTAACCTTACTCCTCTTGTCATCCAACTGAACACCTGCCTTCATTCTGAAAGTGGAAGTTTTCACATTACTTCATCCATAATTTATGTGGTGCTCTAACCCTCAAAACATACAACTCCAACTTAAAGTTTTTGATTGTAATTATGCTTTGCAACCTTAGTGCAGTTTGCTTGTCTTTCCCAATGCATTTCAGAACTGCTACCACTTCTAAGTCAGATAAAAATTAAAAAGACATGTTTTTTGTTGGAGTTTTTTGGGGGAGGTTTTCTGGTTCACTGGTTGGATTTTTTTGATGGTGAATTTGTTATTGGGTTTTGTTGTTGCTGTTGGGAGGGCTTTTTTGAACCATTCTAGGTCCATCATTGTAACAAATCTTTATTAAAGACATAACAGTTCATGGAAGCTCTCCAGAACACATGGATTCCCATGATCTTTATTTGAAACCTGGTTGGACTATGCTTTTAATTTAATTTCATTGTGAAGTTTTAGGTTTGATCAGCCTTTGGACTCTCCATTCGGTGCAAGGATACACTGAAAAATATGGAAGTCAATGCAAATAGTTTCCTAATTCCCAGTCCAGAACAGCTGGCTTTCATGCAAAATTTCCAAGAGCATTGTCAGCTTAAAAATGTGTTCTCTCAAACTATTATCAAGCTGCAACTCGAACCATTGTTAGTATGTTCTAAATAGAGCTGATCCAAAAGAAAGAGATACAATTTTCAGCTGTGCTAAAACTCTTCAAAAGATACATAAAGGAAAAATAAATCAATGGCAGAATTCCTTAGTAAAGTTATTCTTATATATCTGTTGATGATTTATGAATATGTTTATGAAAGACCATTGAGATTATATGCCTCCTAGTTCATGACTTCTATCTGATATTATGTTATTCATAAAGTTTTCAATCCCCTTGTTAAATCCATTTAGGAGTTTAACTCCTATTATTCTTAGGAAGAGGTATTTGCAACACTTAAGCTTTAGATTATTAGAAATATTCCTCAAAAGAAAAAATGTGGAATTTTTCTGCTCAAATGAAGATATATCATTGTCTCCATATGAAGCCTAAATTCACCCTGATCTTTCTTATTATTCAATTAAAAGAAATAGTTGTCTTTAAGTCTGTTTCATTTACCTTTAGTATTTTATTTTAGACTGGAATAGGACATAGATTACTTGTCAAATTATATTATTTGTGGAGACAAGGGCAATGTAACCATCTGCATTAAGAGATATTTACATTAAACTCTGTTTTCTAGATGTTATAAATATCTACATATATATCAGCCAAACCTTGCAAATCCTTAGATTGGTGATTTTGTCCTCATAGACAGAAAATAATCCAGCTTAGATACAGAAATTTCTTTTTTGTTTGTTTATGGTATTCCTTAATTTTTACCATGGTGTCACATAAGATTTTAAGGGAAAGGACTCCGTTTATGCAGAGATAGAGGCTGCACAAATGTAACACAGGAAAAATGCAATCTGATCCTAATCCATACTAGCAAAAAGAAGAGAAAATGGGTGAACATGGTCATGAAAACAGAGTTTTAAAGAATACCTGAGAGAAAACTGGTATTGCTTATTGATCACCAAAAAAGATACAGCCTTCATCCACCAAGGACTCCCCATGGGCATCAATTTATGCCTGTGTTGCTCCAAACTTCCCTCCTCCCAGATCCAAGCAGTAATTCATGTTTGATTCATGCAGAGCATGTGATTCAAAGCTTTCCTTGTTTTGAGAAGGAGCAAATTCTTCCCCATTTATTAAGGCTGATATGGGGAAGGCAGCAGTATCTATCTCTGACTCATGTTAGAGTATTTTGGATTGGGATTTGTCTTTTCTTGGTGCAGGTATCTGCCATTCAGTCATTTTTTAGTACCATCTACAGAAGGCTATCCTGAGAAAGAGCCAGACAAGTCTGAAAGGAGATTCATTCCACCTGATTTAGACAGAAAGACAAATAATTACCTCAGCTAATACATTCCAGTGAAATTGTAGCCATTGAGTTTGAATTTATCATCTAAAACATGACTGGTTCAGAAGCAATGCACTTAGAAGAAATGTATTGCTTATTTTAACACGAAAAGAAACCCTTGAAACTCATAAAGATTTATACATGTCAGTTGTATCTAAATCCCTACAAAGCATGATTTTATCCCAACCCCAAATGCTTTAGCATTTCCCACACATCAATGAGAGTTTATATTTTAGACTAAAGAGAATCAGAGATTGTCCTGAGATGGAAGGGACCCCCAAAGCTCATCTAGTCTAGATTCAAGGTGTTTGCTCTCCTATTCCTGGGCTTTGCAATTATTGACAAAACTGGGCCAATTCACCCAAATTCTGGAGTTGGGGCACACACAGTTGTCACCTTGTTTAGGAAATTGCCTCAAAAATCATAGTCCTTACCTTACAGGTAACTCCTGGGATTGTTAAACTCTTCTTAATTCAAGTCCACCGTTCAGCTGAGTAACTGAACAAGCAATTTCACTTGAGACACACAGGTCTCCAGCTCCAAACACTACCTTGTGCGTTTTATTTTGTTCTCTGAAGATTTCTTTGATATAGAAGGTGATATTTTATAGGATGACCTATAACCCTGTCCAGTCTGTAATAGTTTAATATCTTTTCCTTGCCTTACCTCTTGTGTCTGCAGGAACTCTGTGTCTGCAAGACAAAATGAAAGAATTCTTTGTGGAAATAATCATCAAAATCATCCATGTTCCCCAATCCCTTTTCCATTGCATAGCCTCATGGAAGAAATAGCTAAAATTATGGGATGACTTACCTATTTCTTTTCACTAACTATAGAAGAAAATATTACACAGTGTAATATTTTGATTGTGAGGCTGAGCCATGATGAATCTCAGACTTTGTATTTTTTATCTATTTGAGAATGTAACTGGTCATTCCACATCTTTTACACCACACTTTCTGTGGTTAGTTCTATTTTTTCCCCTTTTAGCCTAGTACACTTGTGAATTTTACTGTATAATTTTTCTACTTTACCAAGGAGACAATAATTAATGCTGATCATTGTGAGTGATTTCTCATTACCTGGCCTTTAAAATGTTATCCAATAGGTGAAAGTTCTGTGAAACCACACTTGTGACATTTTATCATTGTTATTTCCTTCTGATCCCATCATATCAAAACTCATTGTTGCAATATCTAAGAGGTTCCATGTGATAGGATAGAGGGATTTAAGAAAAGAGAAATAATAATATTCATCATCATCATCAGCAGCAGCATCTGTTTCTAATAACTACATAGAAAAAAAAGATCTTCCCAAGTTTGAAACCTCGAAAGAAAATGAAATTAGCAATTGTTGTCATATCAGTATTTTAACAAAAACCTTGGGGATGGTGGGGAAACAAACCTCCCTCTGCTTTTTTTTTTTTTTTTTTTTTTTTTTTTTTTTTTTTTTTTTTTTTTTTTTTTTTCCCCACAAAATAAATAAAATCTCAATATTCTTGAGACTTCTAGGTTTGGTTTAGAATTCTAGACTCCCTGGAGAAATATGATTGAAACTCATGTTCAGCGACTGATCTCAAAGTAGCAGGCATATTTGTACCTTTGTGGATATGAGTGTCTTCAACAGGGCTGGAAAAAGATTTTGCTGATACACATAGGAAACTATACTAGAAAAAAAATTATGAAATCAAAGCTGCAAAAGGATTGTCTAAAATATGGAATGGAATGTGTCATGTGTGATTAATTTTCTTTTGCAATTTGTAGCCCTGTGGTAACAGGATCTAATCCAAAGCCTCTTGCATTCAGCAGGGCTCTTTTCAGTAACTCCAAATTTCAGATATATAATTTGTTGTGTAAGCCCTACTTTAGAAAGTGCTTTTTATGAACTGGCTTTATTTTTTTTACAAACACAGCAATCAGAATTCAGAATGTAGATTCAGAACTCCCTCTGCACCTGAACTTCAGCTCCCTGAAATCTGGTGCTGGAGTACTGACCTTGTTAACAAACAATAGGAATTTTGCTACTGGCTTGAATTAAATCAAGATTTTACTCTAGAAGACTGAGACCTAGGACTTATTTCTTGGATCAAACAAGAACACTAGCCCCAAACATTTATCTTTGATGAGGAAGTGCAGTTTCAAGTCAGTTTGGGCTTTGAAATCGAGTTCGGACTTATTTCAAAGATGAGTTCACATGATGCAGCAGGCTTTGTAATCTGGGAATTTCATGCTTTAAAAAAAAAAATAGCTGGGAGCAGAATTAGTATGTACAGCATAATAATAGTCCAGTTCAATTGCTATTTAGTTTGGAATGGTTGCTTTGAGAGCTTGTTGGAAAAGGGGAAAAAATGCGATGAGAAGAAATATTTACTGTGCAAACTTTGCATGCCAATAAAGAAATTATAGAGAGACTATTGTTAGGTTTGACTCTGTAATTATAATTGAAGCACAAAGATGATCAAATGCAAGACCATTTACAGTTAATAATTCTGACATTGCTTGATTTTTCATATGAGCCATAGAAGAGAAGGATCAAACAACATTATACCACAAGAGTTTAAACCTTAGGTGGTGCAAATCAACTTAACTCCTTCATTTTAAATAATCAAGCCCCTTTTCCTCAGCTGGTGGCTTGGTCTCACATATCTTTGTTACAGTTTGAATCAGCTTTACTGGAGGGAAAAATATAAGGTTCATGTCAACATGATCTAGCAAAGAACTTGCTATGTAACAAAATCTATTTATAATTGTCTGGATTAATTCTTACAGATTACACAAGGAATTTTAAAACTGTTTTTCACATCAGAAACGGCTTCATTATTTGTAATATTTATATTTTTTTGAACATGAAAAGAAAAACAACATTTGTGCTGGGAAGTAAATTGCATTGTAATCACACTTACAGGCTCCTGATGAGACCAGCATTCCATGGTGGTAAACATATAACTGGAATTGATCTCACATAGTTATTATCATCTAGAAGTACATGACCTAGTCTGTTTTTTTCACCAACTAAGCTCTATCAAAAAACTTCTCATATCTCTTAAAATGGGGGAAGTTGATCTGTAGATATGTGTTTCAAATAAAAGGAGTCTGAGAGCAGCTTATATGGAACACCTTTAGGAGTCCTGCTCTAGGTGAAATGAGTCCCATATTCACCTTATCAGCCAGAAAATGCCAGCTAAAACATATTGAAAAGGGGGAATGGGGCTAAAAGCTGGCACACAGCTGCACAGAGATAGTAAGGTCCCTTTGTAAAGGATCCTTAACTTCCCATGTCCATTTTTACTTAAAAAAATACATGTGGAGTTATGATAAATTACTCCAAAATTATCTTATCCTTCTTAGCAGTGAGGACAGAACTCAAACAGCCAAACTATTTTATTTCTCTTCTAGGGTTCACTTTTCAGACTTGATATTAAACTTCTAAACTGGTGTATGGTAACATAAACAACTATGATAGCAAACGATGAATAATCTTGTTCATGAATGAACAGACATGACTGCCTGAGAATTTCAAACATGAAAAGCACTGCTCCTCCAAAATTTCTCTTCACTGAACCTTTTATTGAACCTTTTTTAAAGCTCATTAATAGTTTAGAATTGGAACGAGCTATAGTTAGAGTGATAGTTAAAGCTGCTATTGCCATTTTCATACAGCTCCTGGTATAATCAATAACTTATATACAAAGGTGTCATGATTCTTTGTGTCAATTTGTATTAGCAGGTTTCAGCTCCTTCTGTTCATTCCTTGCTGCTGCCCATGTTCTCTTCCTTCATAACAGTGTAAGATATATTCTGGCCTCATGGTGCTTGAAAGATGAGTCAAATTAATATGTTTCCAGAATTCATGGGGAACTGATTAGTTGTAAGGTAACACACTGCCATTGTGATTAAGAATCCCTAGGGGATGCTGGACATCATTGGCCATGAGGAAAAAATCAAAGCTACTTTTAGTATC